>NC_138889.1:39422470-40702730 GCF_965194825.1 Balaenoptera physalus | reverse complement strand
GGTTGAGATTAGCTCCTCTAAGAAAGAAGATGAATGAACTGGTTTTCACATAATCTGCCAGCGAACTAGAGATCTTTATCTCAACCTGTCCCATCCAGATTCTCCTCTAAGGAAATCTTTCTGCTTGTGGCCTCATTCTACACAATGGTGCTCTATACCGTGTGTTTGCCCCTTGTCTCAGATGAGTGGACCAAGGGGTAGATGCTTGCTGGAAGACAGACATTCTGTGACCTGGCCAGCCATCTGGATGGACTAGCTTAAAATGATGATCTGGGCCGATCAGTTGCCTTTCTGGGAAATTCAGCAATTGGAAAGTAAGGCACCAGGCCAGTTGGCAGCAAAGTCAGATTGTGAGAGGATGTCATGAACCATATGGACGCTAAAACTATGAAGGGGCAGAACAGATAGAGAGTAAAGGTTGAGGAAGCTGGTTGGAAAAGAATCATAGAGACAATGCACAGAAAGAAAGCGAAGACACTAAGACACTGGTATTTAGAGGTGCCTTCGATCCTGGGTGTTTCCAGTTCTGGTCCCTGCTATGTATCCCTGTAACCGCCCCTACCCCTATCTGAATCTCCTTCCACCACTAATTTTGTGAAGTAACTTGAGTGCGCCTGTTTCTTTCAATCAAAAGAGACTAAAACCATCTTCCTTCCCTTACATGTCAAGCACTTACAAATAGGAAGTATTACTCTTAGTTCTCATTAGTAAATGGATGTGAAAAGTCAGACATTCAAAAGAAAGAACTGGAATGCGCTGAGCCAGAAAACCGCATTTTGATTTTTGCACATAGAAAATTTTTACGTTTCATTAAGCATATGTTTCATTAAGAAAGTCTGCTCTCAAACTTTTTAGAACGTTTTGTGTTCCCAGTTGGAGAATGGAGATCAGTAATCTATTAGCCGAACTGCTTCTCTCCAAGTTTAATGTCAAAGTGATTCTAATGTGTCTACGTGAGCAACTGCCTGTGAAGAAAACTTTGAGAGACAAAAGGCTTTCTCCCTTTCCACTCTTTATCCTTCATTCAGACCTCATGCCTGCTGGCCCAGTTTAATGATTTTCTAGAGTTTTTGAACCAAAAAGATTTTTTTTAAAAGTAAAAACAGAAATCAAAGTTAAATGTCCTTGAATGTTTCCAAGAACTAAGTAGTTAGTCAAGAAAAAGATAAAGTGAATGAGGGCAGCTTTGTATCAGTTTGCAGGTTAAAGATCACTGTGGTGGTCTTTATGAAATACAAAGGGGACCAGGCATATATATATGAAAAGGTATAAATGCTTTAATTTGACTCAACTTGCCAGGTAAGGAATGTGCCTCAACAAGTGATCTGTTTCCATAGGGCCAATCACTAGCCTTGGAGGAGCTCAACTCAGCTAACCAGAATAGATCTGGAATATTCTTGGTTTCCATTCCTGTGCCTCACATGCCTTGTCTCTGCAGGAGCCGCTGCTTTTTCTTCCCTTTCTAAGTCTCTCTCTTTCTCTCTCTCCCCTCCCCCTCCCCTCCCCCTCCCCTCCCCCTCCCCTCCCCCTCCTCCCCTCCCCCTCCTCCCCTCCCCCTCCTCCCCCCTCCCCCCCCTCCTCCTCTTCCTCCTCCTCCCTCTTCTTCTTCTTCTTCTTCTTCTTCTTCTTCTTCTTCTTCTTCTTCTTCTTCTTCTTCTTCTTCCCTTTCCCCTTCTCCTTCTCTCTCTCTCTCTCATTTATATTGGGCTTATTCTGAGCTCAGCCACCCTTGAACCCATTCTCTATCTTGTAGGTAAAATAGTTCTTAGGATTTGCTAAGACCTTGGAAAATAAAGGAGGTACTTCACCTGACCAGTGAGGATTGTTTTTGCCACACCTTTGGAAACTTTGTGGATGGGAAATTAAAGGAAGTGGTGCTTCTCCCTGGGCCATACTAGAAGGGTTGTGGTCGTGTTGGACTTGCTGTTGATGCAGTAACTCTACAGTTATTTCTGTATACTCAAGGCCTGTCACTTTGCATTTTCTGTTTCTTCAAGAAGACATGAACATCTAGAGAGTCACATGTCTATGGGGAGTTGGAATGCTGAGGAATGGAAACAAATGGAAATATATTACACAAGTGGAACTTCAGCTGTGACCTGAAATGTATTACCTAAGAACTCTGTACGGGTGAAATTTTTCTATCTCGGTATTGTATAATCAAGTCACTGTTCAAAAACTCCTCAAATTTCATTTTTTAGTACTTACTTTGTAGGGTTTTTTGAGGATTAAATGAAAAAATTTATGTAAAGTGCATAGAACAGTGTCCCTCCTATTATGAGCACTCAATAAATGTTAGCTATTATTATTTTTAAAATTTTTCATACAACAATAATATATTTGTTCAATAACAATTGAAATTTACTTGAATTTTAATGTTTTGGGTTCCCTGATGCCATTTACCACTGTTTGTTTTGATTTAAAAGGGCCTCAAGTACTTGATAACGTGCAAGGTTGATCATCAAACATCTTTATTGCACTTGTGTTCGCAAAGTACATTTTGGTCTTCTTTTAGTTAGTCTGTTCAATCACATTACAAGACAGAAAATTCTGTGTCAGAGAGCCTGTGGGAAAATGAAGAACCTAAGTGTCTGGAGAAATTAAATGACCACAATGTAACCCCCATTCTAACCTCTCTCTAGATGAAGATGAAGAAAGACCATCATCTCTGGGACTTGGGCTCTCACGCATATTAGGTGAGTGTATGCGTCCACACACATGGATATATGCCTTTATGTGTCCTGCTCTCAACAAATTCTTTTTTTTTTTTTGGCTGTGCCTCACAGCTTGCAGGATCTTAGTTCCTCATAGTTCCTTGACCAGGGATTGAACTGGAGCCCCCTGCTTTTGGAAGCACGGTGGAGTCCTAACCACTGGACTGCCAGGGAATTCCCAACAAATTCTTTTTTGCTAAGCTAGAGATAGTGAGTCATAATCATTCCTTAAGTTTTTTTTTTAATTCATTAATTAATTATTTATTTATTTTTGGCTGTGTTGGGTCTTCATTGCTGCACACGGGCTTTCTCCAGTTGTGTTGAGCAGGGGCTATTCTTCATTCCGGTGTGTGGGCTTCTTCCTCATTGCAGTGGCTTCTCTTGTGGAGCACGGGCTCTAGGTGCGCAGGCTTCAGTAGTTGCAGTGCGTGGGCTCAGTAGTTGTGGCACACGGGCTTAGTTGCTCCATGGCATGTGGGATCTTCCCAGACCAGGGATCGAACCTGTGTCCCCTGCACTGGCAGGCGGATTCTTAACCACTGCACCACCAGGGAAGTCCCATTCCTTAAGCTTTTAACTGAAGAACTGCAGTTTGCCAGTTAATGAACGGGACGTATCATCCCCATTTAAGAGCTGGAGTTCTAAGATAGAGTGCCTTCGCTCTTGCCATCAAGAGCTTTGCCTACTAGCCAATAGCTGATGATTCTCAGTTTTACTCTACAGGAGGTAACTACCTTTAGGGAGATGGACAAAATCACAAAAGATAATATACCTCATGTATTCTGTATGACTCTAGAAGAACCTAACCATACTATAAATAGGTCCAGTTTTTTTTTAATATAGGTCTGGGCTGAGAGGGTCTTCTGGGAGGTGTAATGGGCAGGATATATAAAGCATGGACCAAGCCATGGATTCTTTCCTCTTTGCCTTTTACAATTACCCTCCGTTTATAGAAACCTATTTATGAGTCTGCCTTGGTCATCAGGCAAAATGCCTTATTTATTTCATGGTTGTTTACAAAACCAAGGGCCCAATCTACAGGATATTTATACTGTTGTCTATCATAGCATTCACTGGGAGAAGAGATAAGCGATTCATCTGACAAAAGTATTGCGGCTTGCAGATTCTGAGTGCACGAGAAAGAAGTCACCGCATTACCACGTCATAAGACAATGATTTTGTTCTCCTGAACAAATGATGTAACTCATTTAGGTTGATTTCGCCTTCCTCAGATGTCATGAACATAATTTTTGCTTTGTCACTATAGTTCTTAGTTGCTTGTGCAGTGACATCTCAGGTAAAAAGGGCCTGAAGCGAAGTCTGAGTTGGATCCTCCTGAGAACATCAAGAAGATTTTCTCCCCTTTTTCAAAGAACTAAGGAGTAGATTTAGCCAGACAAGGATAAGGTTCTAGATGTGGAGGGTAACAAGGAGTGGTAAGATTTTTCTAGGTGGAAAAAGCAAAGGGAAGGCAGATGCTTGGGTGTGTTGGTGGCCTAATTTCTGTAGCCCTGGAGCTGCCCAAAGTATCTTCAGAGTGAAGACCAGCCATCTGAGCCCCGAGACAGGACAACGACCTGGGGGTGAAGAGCGGCTCTAGCTCCACCTGCCAGCTCCTGAGCCAGCTCCGTGCCCCCTCAGCTTTGTTCTATTTGCTCTTTATCTTCAGGGCTTCATTGACATCATTCTACCCTATTTCAGAGTGAGATTAGGTGAATGCCTCAGAGCCCATGGATCCCGGTGACATGTTAGCTACACCAACTTTGTATCACCTCTGCTTCTCCAGAAGCAGATTCAACAAGATCACATGATTTTTCAGAGCCTTTTAATGTCTCTTGCCTTTGGCGTGTCACTTATCTGACCTACTTCCAATTTTTCATGTTCCAATCTCCCATCCCTTTTATTTCATCTGACTCTTTCCCATATCATCAGCCCTACTTTCTGCTCCCTTCTCACTAGAGCAAACTGCCAACCCCAGTACCTTTGCTCTCTTGTTCACATTCTCCTCAAAAGTCACCCAAAGTATCCTGGAAGCAAAGGAGAAGAGCTTAAACTATTTTTTGCAGTGGAAAGCCTAGAGATGACTTACCTAAGCATGGCCTATTTGCTGCTTGATGTAGTTCATGCTCTGGCCAGGGGGAAGGTATGGTGGGATTTTGCCCAGGCACACTTTGGCCATTCTGTGTTTTGTGCTGCCCATGCTGAGTCAGCTATTGTTGAAACAAATGAAGGCAAGTATCCCTGAGGAACAGTGATGGAGGCGTGGGTGACATTCATGTAGATAATAACCTTTCAGGTTAGCTCTGGTCCTGCCCATGAACAGAATCTCAACCCCAGCCAAATCCTTCCAAAAGCAAAGATCATTTTCGTCGTAGACTGTAAGCTCCCTGAGGGCACATATCTCTGTCTGAGTTCTTTTCATTCATGTTTCCCAGGTGCACAGAATGGAGCCTGTCCCATTGTAGGTGCCCGAGAAGTCTTTGTTAATTTGAATTCCCGCCCGATGGAATTGTTACTCTAGTACCACATTTCAGCAAGGCTCTTCTCGATCAAATAGCACAATATCAAACAGGTATGGCAGAGTCGATTTTAATATGCTAATTCATATACACAAGGGAAAAAAAGATCGTTGTAAATATCATGGGCTTTGAATGAACGTGAGCTTCTGAGGGCTGTAAATGTATTTCAGAGAACAGGGCTAAAAATGGAGTAGAAATGTACTAAATTTTAAGGAGCATCTGGAACATGAAGGGTAGCTGATAAAGAGAAAATTAAGCTTTTTAATTATAGAAATGTGAAATTGATAAAGAGTTCCCTGTTTATCTGAAACACCAAGTTTTCCTAGGACCTTAATATTATTATTCCTAAAAAGCGGGGGTCGAGGGGGGTTTAGACTAGATAAAATTCCCTCCAATTCTAAAAAGTTGAGACTATAATTATAAATCATCAAAAAATATAAAAAAATAAATAAAACTGATGTCTTTATTCTCTCTTTTGGGAATGAGTGTAGCCCTAGAACAAAAAATCTTAACCTGAAGTGTATGGTTGTACTTCCTTGTATATTTGAATTCCCTAAAACCGTGCATAAAAATTTTATATATGTGCATTTTTTTCCCCTGAGGAACAAGGATCCATAGTTTTCATCAAATTCCCAAGGTAGTTTGAGACCCCAAAACCTTATAAGCCACTGGATTATAACATTTTAGGTTGTCTCCTCATAAGGCTTGAAATAACACTTTCTATGTGTCAGGCATTATGCTAAACACTTTATATGTATTACCTCATTTAACCGTAACTTCACAAGACTGCTGCTTTTCTGAGAAGTTAACTTTCTCAAAGTCTTACAGCTGATAACTGGTGAAGCTGGGACACCCACCCAGGCTGAACCAGAATGCCATGCTTTTATTCATTACATAGAACTACCTTCTTTTTGGGAGACAGAACATTTTCCCCAAACCAGAGCCTTTTCAGTCTTAGCCATTATTTTCCCTGTAATTCATCTTTTATATTTATTTAAGAACTGCTTTCTAAGCACCCTAAACCCTTTATACACCCAGGGAGCATTCCTCTGTGGAACTAGCTTTCTAAAGCACTGAAGCAACCCTCTCCAGACCACTCACCTCTGTTCTGTTTTTTTCCGTTGTACAACCAGGCTGCAGTAAGCATAATTTTGTCTTAACTCTCTATTCTAAACTCAGGTCTGGCCACGTGGCACTAATGGACAAACCATACATTTGGAGAGACTCCAAGAAATCCATCCCAAGCACTGAATGGTCCTGGCCCTGTTCCAGAATTTCACTCACCTTCCACAAATTGTGATTCCAGACACGTTCTTACCTTGGCCCCCAGGATAATGGAAGCCACAAAAGAGACAGAAATTAAAATGTCAGCCCAGCTGGGCCCACAGCAATTACGATGGAACCCATTGCCTCTTCGATCACCTGAGTGTAGCACATCTGTGCCTCCTGCATAAGGGATAGCAAAATAATCCAGAGCAGTTATTTTAGATGTCTCTTTAACTCAGTGTTAATACAGTTGCTACTTAACAACAGCAACTAAGATTTTAATAAGCGACAGGAAATTTTTTTTTTTTAACCTGGTTGCATTTATTTAACCAATTTTTGTAAGTTAAAATTATTGAAGGAGAATAATGGATACTCCTTAGAATACAAACAAAATTGGGGAGAAATAGAATAAGGTTTGATAAATAACCACTGAACCCCAGGAACTCTGCTAACCTCACTCATATATTATATGTCATCTCATTTAATCATCATCATAAGCCTAAATGTAAGCAAGTGTTGGTGTAAGACTAAAAATTAAATATATATATTTTTTTATCTGGGTTAGTAGTTTTTGATTCAGCAGTTCCAGTGGAAAAAAGTCCACTATTACCACCCTGTTTGAAGTTCCTCTATTAGAGTTCTGTTCAAAATTGTGATATAAGGCAGAAACATTTTAATTGGGTTTAGAGAGTAAAACAGCATGTGTAACATAGGATAAATCTAGAGGGATTCAATAAGCTAAGGACAAATAAGTGGATCAAAGCTGAGAAGAAACGTGATAAAATAAAGAGCAGACTTTCCATCATTCAAACTTCTGCACTCATCATCCTTGATCCCATTGGTATAAATAGTCTTTGATAACAGAAAAGAAATAATTCTTCCTCGTCTTTAGCACCACTTCCTTCAGAGAATGTCAGAGGTACATATTTCTAATACATACTGTGAGACTCATGAGTTATGCAAAGTGTGGTTACAGTATTAAAAAATGTTTGAGAATCAATGAATGTTCTATGACTGTTCTACTTTCCTCCTGGAGAGTCACAGAAACATTTTTAAAAACAAGGTGAGAAGCAGAGCTCAGAATTCTGATGAACTTTGTAATTCAGCAACCACTGCCATCACTCAAAACCTAAATAACCTGAAACATATGATCAAGGCTGGAGCGGCAAGTAAAAGAAAGTGTTGTTATTCTCTGCCTGAGAAAAGAGTATCACCCAAACCTTTTCACCTACTGCAGATTCTGAAAGATGAGTAGTATGCCATGTCACTATGGACAGAGAAAAGGATGTCCACAGCCAAGGTGACATCTGAGAGGTCATATACTTTGTGGGATCATGATAGAAGTTCAAAACATCAACCTGAGAAAAATAAGTGAAACTGATGACCAAGTGGGAAGTATGGGTGGCACAAGGGATTAAATGGTGTGGGAATCAAGACATTGCTAATCTCCTCACTTCCTCCTTTTTTTTATTCTTTATAGACCCAGCCACTGATAGGAGCTGCTGATTTCACGTGAAGTGATCTGCTGCTTTCTGTGCTCTGAAGGTGCTGATTTCCACTGTCTGCAATGTTACATCCATGAGTTCTTCCAGCTTTGAAACTGAGCGCTCCAAGCAAGAGGATCCCTTTTCTTCTGCTGCTATGCCAGGGAAACATTGAGATTACTTTGGCCAAAATAACATTTCAGCCAGTTGACATCCTAACTCAGAGAGGCAGCTAGTCGTGTTAACAAAGAAAACGATGTTTGGTCATAAAGGAGTGTGATGAAACTTTCGCTTTATCTTTTTCTATCTCAATACAACAATATGGAGACGAGTTATTTTCTTAAAGTACTTGTCACCTGCTTTGTGATTGTCATTTTACTTGGCTGCCTTCTCTGTGAGATTATAGGCTTCATGAGGACAGTTTTCCTCCTCATTGTATCCTCAATACAGTAACAACATTTTTTTTGAAGAAGTGAACAAAGAAAGTCAACGCAGAAAAAGTCTTCTAGTCTATGTTATAGGAATAGTGAAATCTTTTTAGGTTAGTAAAATGTGGGTTGAATTGCTCAGGAATTTTTAATAACCAGTGGTTGTCAGCTGAATTTATATTATGGGCAAATGTAATACTGAATGCAGTTATAAGTTCTGGAATAGGGACAAGTGTACAGGCCGCGGTGGCTAAGTGCTGTTTTTGTCCTCCAGCTCTTATTTTTCCTTCGGGTAACTCTTAGCCAGTGTTAGTCTAGGAAATTGCCCCCTCCTTCACCCTCAGTCCCATCTTATTCTCCTCCCACAGGTATACTTGGTCCTACACTGGTAGGTGATCCTCTGTGTACCAGAGAACCGTCTTCCCGGGGCCACTGGGCTTTGTTCAGCTACAGTTCCAGCTGGTCCTGTCAGAGGACCGTGTCCTTTCTTTGCTTTGGGGAGAAGTGAGCTGGAGCTGTGTGTGGAGTCTCTACACTGAAGCCAACAGAGGAGAAAGTGGGGAGTGGGGAGATAAAGGGAAAGAGGGTGGGAGAGAGAGGGTCCTGATGACATACATCATTAGAGGCAATAAATCACCCACAACTTAACTTTTTTCTGTCATTTGCCACAAAAATAACTCTAACTGGTCCAGAGGATGTGTTGTGTTACTTTGTTTTTATCTTGGTAAAAGAAAGAAATCATTTAGATGGCTCCTAGAGGAAGTGCGGTTTGGTACATCTTGGTCTTGTTAGGAAATTCATTATTTTAATGGACCGAAATCTCTGCCTTAGATGTAATGTTGGAGCTTCGGGAGCTACAGGTAACTCCGGATGCGTGTGTGCTCTCTTCTACCTGACAGCTCCGTATGAAGAGAGCTATTATGACTCGTTTGTTCATTCATTCAATAAATATTGAGCACCTACAATGTGCAGGCACATCTTTTCTTCAGGATTTATGTTTAGACTGTTCTTTGAACTGTTTCTCATGTCACGGGGATTCTGGACCAGTACTGGTGTGCCTTCCTTAGAAGGACCCCACTGTGTCAAAGCATCACCTTTAAAATATGGCATCTGGAGCAAAGCATGATAACATCCATTCATATGTGTTAAACATGCCTTAAGTGTCCCATGTGCCAGGTGTAAGGGTAACACGGATGGGTGAGAAAGTTTTGTGCTCAGAGGACTCACTGCCCAGAAGGAAGAGGCTGCCCTGTAAATAAGACAGTCCAGCATAGACAGCTACAGTGAAACCCAAATTGTCATAGGGAAGAACAAATTACTTTAACCTTCGTATTCTATTGCTTTTGCTACAAGTTAATCACTAAAGGGATGTTGCCTAGAGCTTCAGGTATACATAATGGCTCATCTCTGAGAACCCTGCCTCCCATATGATGAGCGTTAAGCTAAAATACCCTTGTTTAGCCCACAGGAAACCTCCTGACCAGGCCCACCTGTAAATGGCTACAGGAAAAAAGAAGTTAACACATCCTGGAACCAGGACTTTACCCCCTCTCGCTGTGCGCGGGCCTCTCACTATCGTGGCCTCTCTTGCTGCGCAGCACAGGCTCCAGACGCGCTTTGGTCAACATTTTAGTATTAAGGAAGCCTGAATTTAACTCAGGGAAGATGGTTCTTTGGGACACTAGTCCACCATCTTCTCGGCCTGCTGGCTTTTCAGATAAAGTCCCTACTCCTTGCCCCAGCAAACTGTCTCTCAATTTATTGACCTGTCATGTGGGGAGCAGTACGAGCTTGGACTTGGCAAGAAAATGAGGGAGCTGCCAGTTCTCCTTGGAGAGGGGGATCCTTGGAAATGCTTCCCACCAAGGGGAGGTAATTCAGAGTATGAGTGTGGACTTCTGACAGGCAGATGGAGCTGGGGGAGGGGGAGGGTATTTCTGGGAGAGTCAGCAGCCTGAGCAAAGGTAGGGAGGAATGAAACAGCCTAGTGAGTCCGTGGAACTGCAAAGGCTTTGATAGGTCAGGCGTGTGGGGTATGAGATTGGGGTACAAAAGAGGTAGGATCAGAAAAGTAGGCAGGGTAGAGCCTTGAATGACATACTGAGGAGCTTAGACTTTTTTCCTACAAGGTGACAGGGAATCTCTAAAGTTTTTAAAGAAGAGGGACAACATGACGGGTTTACATATTAGAAAGACATTTTGAAGGTGTCAGACCCAGGGGCTGGACCTCTAGGAAACTGAGGCAGGAAGAACAGTTGGGAGATCAGATCATCTGGATAAGAGATGCAAAAGGATTCCATTAAGACAATAGCTGTAAGGATGGAAAGAAGGGGATGGATTAAAGGCAGTGGGGACACAGGGACAAACTGTGCTGTAAGACTTGGCTACTCAAAGTGATTCAGAAGACCCGTAGCATTAGCATCATTTGGAAGAAAAGCAGGTTCTTGGGCCCCACCCCAGGCCTACTGGATCAGAATCCGCAGCTTAACAAGATCCCCCAGGTCATTCGTTCATTCATAGGCACATTAAAGCTTGAGAAATACTGGTCTGGGTACCTGAGATTCAGTGGTGAAGACACAAGACAGCTGCACCTTCATAGAGTTCACACTTTTGCATGGGAGGCAGATCTGAAACAAGAATTCCATGGTCAACATTGGAGGATGATGGTGATAAGTGCTAGAAAGGGGACATATCAGGAACTTGGACATGCCCAGGGCTGGGGGGTTCAGGGGAGGTTTCCCTGCATAGGTTACAGTGAAAAGCCAGGGTGAACCAGGAGAAGCAAGTGGAACACATGTGTATATGTATGAGGGGGTGGGGTGGAGTCTCCCATCAGAGACCAGGCTGGAAGGGACACTGGGGCCTTGGAGGAATGAAAAGCGCTGGAGCAGTGCGTGAGGAAGGTCCTGTGAGGTGGGGCTGGAGGTCAGGTGGGAGATGGGGTCAACTTGTCAATCATGCAGAGGGTTCTGATTTTATTGCAAGAAGAAACTAGGAGGAGAAAGCCCAGAGCAGTATCAGGAAGGTGGTACATAGGAGGAGAGCTGATAGTCTTCCCTGATGGTTCTGACCAAAGCCCATTCGTTCGTGGAGACTACTACTTTGGGATCTTTAGTTCTGACTCCATTTAAGAAAGTTTTACAGAGCTCACACTCTGTATTAGGTCCTATGCAAGGCAAGGGAGGGGTATTTAATATTTAAGATGTGATTCCTGCCCTCAAGGATACCATAGTTTAGTAATGACGTTTTGCTTTGTTAAAGAAGCTTGCAGTCAGACCAAGAAGAACTTCCAGTTAATCATTCCCTAAGTCTTCCCATATAGGCTGCTTCTGAGCCAGTTTTCCCTCTTTCTGTTCTTATGTATATTTTTATACAAAATTTCACATTTTTTCTTGGTTTCAGGCCATCCTCCCAACCTGCGATATCTTTTTGAATCTTGCTTTGGTCATCAATTTTCTAACTCTCTCTCCCAACTTTATGCCACATGCCAATCTGATGAATACGTCCTCTTTTTAAGGAAACTTAAGACCCTACATTAAAAATTGGTGACAGGTGTCAGAGGGACCTTAAGCCTCTTAGCACGGTAGTAACAGAGTTTCCCTTCTGGGTGATTATTGACTGATTAATCAATACATCTTGGGCACCTTATAGTATTTTTTCCTGGGAAGAATCTCCCTATCTTGTAGCTAAAGTGCACTATTTATGGGAACCCACAGCACCTGTGAATACCTGTGTCACAGTATTTGTAACATTGCATTTTAATTTTGTTACCTCTCTGACCATCATTACGGGGCTGCTGTTTTACGCATCACCATATTCCCAACAGCGAGCACAGTGTATTGCATATGGTGGGCACTCAATACACACTTTATTCAGTGACTTAGCCTGCATAATTTTTTATGAATTTTCAGAAACAGCCAGGCTATTTGATACATTTCAAGGATTGAAATATAGAGTTTAGCCCTCCAGACCTTTCCCAGGTCTGTGGCCAGTTTAGCTCTACACGGGTCAGTAACAAGGCCTCACATTCATTCCCCAGAGTCGGCGCCACAGTATCATACCCTTTGCTTTCTGGAACATTTCCTGATATTTCATAAAAGTTTTTAGTGTCTTCAGTTTATCCTAGAGATTCTGCAAGTGATGCAGTGAAATCTGGAGAAAAGAGATGTGTAATCCCTTCTGCACGTAACTAATCCCCCAATTTCATGGGCAGGGTATGTCAGCCCCATACTGAGAGTCAGATAGGTAACAAAATTAAAATGCGATGTCACACATACTGTGATGTGGGTATTCACAAGTGCTATGGATTCTTATAAAGAGTACACTTATCTCTAGCTACAAGATAGGAAGACTCTAGGAAAAAAATACTGTATGGTGCCCAACATATCGGCTGGATTTTGCCAACAGAACTTTGGTTAACAGGTATACCAAATATAATGACAGCCATGGTTTAATTTGGCAAAGGTCATTAATAACAACAATCAGGGACTTCCCTGGCGGTCCAGTGGATAAGACTCTGCGTTTCCAAGGCAGGGGGCACGGGTTCGATCCCTGGTTGGGGAACTAGGATCCCACATGCTGTGAGGCCAAAAAAATTAAAAAATCCTTCTTTTTGATGTTAATCATCTAGACAAACTTATAGTTTTTCATATTATCCCTGCATGTTTCATATTTTCTTTTATTTATTTTTTGGCCTCATTGCACGGCTTGTGGGATCTTAGTTCCCCAACCAGGGATCGAACCCAGGGCCTGGCAATGAGAGTGCCAAGTCCTAACCACTGGACCACCAGCGAATTCCCGCACTTGTGTTTTTTAACCATGGGATACTACAGATAACTCATTTTTGAAATTTGCTTTCATTAATACCTTGCTACCTTGATTTTTTCTAATTGTACCTGAAATTCTGTCAGTTTGGCAAAAGTACTTGGTAACCTGTTGGTGGGAACGTAAATTGGTAAAGCCACTGTGGGTAACAGTATGGAGGTTTCTCAAAAAACTACAAATAGAACTACCATATGACCTAGCATTTCATCTCCTGGGTATATATCCCCTACAAAAAACGAAAACACTAATTGGAAATGTTACATGCACCCCAATGTTCCTAGCAGCAGTATTTACAATTGCCAAGATATGAAAGCAACCTAGGGTCTATCAACAGATGAATGGATAAAGAAGATGTGGTATACACACACACACACACACACACACACACACACACACACACGCGCGAATATTACTCAGCCATGAAAAAGAATGAAATTTTGCCATTTGCAGCAACATGGATAGACTTAGAGGGCATAATGCTAAGTGAAATAAATCAGAGAAAGACAAATACTGTATGATATCACTTATACATGGAATCTAAAAAATACAACAAACTAGTGAATATAACAAAAAAGAAGCAGACTCACAGATACAGAGAAGAAACCAGTGGTTAGCGGTCGGGAGAGGGAGGTATTGAATACAAACTACTGGGTGTAAGATAGGCTACAAGGATGTAGTGTACAACAGGGGAATATAGCCAATATTTTGTAATAACTGTAAATGGAGTGTAACCTTTAAAAATGGTATAAGAAATTTAAAAAAATACTTGGTAACATTTATTGGGACTTTTCTACACCCCCACATCCCAGTTCTGTAATATGGATTTCACAGGCATTATCTTATTTAATCCTCATTTATAAGAGGTATGTATATGAATATTCTTGACTTATTAAAAAAATGACATAAATGGGGGAGATTAAATTGCCTACACATTTATATTGCTTTCTGTCCTTCCTCCCAGGCTCCTGGTGTGTTGCAGACCTGAGGTTTGAACGAGGCCTGATTCCAGCACCCAGACTCTTAAGCCAGCACACACAATTCTGCAAAGGGCCCAGAGACTTAGAATGCTGTGCTAGAAGTGCCCTTTGAGACTGTCTAGCTTAGAACATGATGTACACTTAGGCACCTGATTCTCTCTATCACTTTCTAGACAAAATGACCCTCCCAATGGAGAGTGACAGGCTGAGCAGGGGTATGGGTGGAATGGGAGAAGGAGGGTGACTCTAGCTCCTGGGATGCCAGGAGAGGACTTTCATGTCCAAAGCTCTGGAATTGGATGGATATCATACAAAATTCTAAGCCTACATTAATGTATTACTTCAGCAAGAAAAAACTTGTTGAATAATTAAGTGAGGTTGGAATCTCATTTTAGCTTTGACTGCCATCAACTAGCTATGTGGCCAAGGATTTTTTTCCCAAACATTTACTGTCTTAACTGTGCATTTTTAAAGACATACATTTCAGGCAAAAGGATAGCAGGAGCGAAGGTGTGCTGTGTTCACAGAACAGAGAGGGGACATCTGGATGTCAGAACTGTCTAGGTTCACTCTGGAGTGTCCATGAGACCGATTCTATTTTTCAATATGAAAAATTATTTGTTACCTTAAAATAACCCAGAAAGATAAAAATCAATAAGTTTGTACTTTCACAGGCAGTGAAAACATGAACATCTGAGCAGTGTGAAACGAAGCCAGTTTCAGAGAGAGCATTTTGCTGAAATCGAGAGTGACGTGTGTGCATCATTCACACACAGCAAGCGAGAGACAGGAGGATGGAGGGGGACACATGGTCCCACAATGTCCCCAGAGGGAAAAAGGCAACTCTTGGGAAAATGATAGAAGCATGTAAAGTCCATGAAATCAGCTATGTCAGTTGTGAAACATAAGTCCTAGTGCTATGTGTTTGGGGGCTGCAGCCACAAAGATTGAGAGAGAAAATAAAAACTTACACTTTGGTGTCTGAGTCATCTGTGCCCCTCACTCCCACGTTCCCTCCTCCAACATTTTTGTCTCTTCAGCCTTTGTTGAAGGATTCTGTCTCACTGAAAAATAAGGATGGGGGAGGGAGAATTGTTTTCACCTGAGCAAACCAGGGGTTCCATGGAGGGGCTCCATGTTTTTTTTTTGCTCTGCTTATGTAAAAGGAACTTAGGGAAGCTGAACTATTTCAAATGGGTATGAAAAGTTCAAGAGAGAAAGGCTTTGGAGCAATGAATGTGATGAAAGAGAAATCTGTGCCAGGCAAGATGAAAGCCAAGCAAAGAGCAGTTAATCATCCCAGCTGGAGATCGACAAGAGAAATCTAGTGTCTCCTCAGAGATGAGGAGGAGCCCCACTTGCCAGGGCAAAAATGTCTCTGACATCTAAGCACCTGAGCTGGGTACTAAGCCTGCTATTTCTGCTCTGTCAAAGTCATTCTATTAAAAGTTAAAATAAGCCTGCAACTAGAGACTCTTACCCCTTATAGAAGCATTATGTAACGTATGCAAATGTGCATCTAAATTATTAGGCTTCTATTTTTTTCCCCCTCAAAGCTGCACTTAATAAGTAAAAAGCTTGTGAAAGCCTAGAAATTTCTAAAATAAATGTGTATCTAAGAACACCTCTAAAGAAAACCTCTTGAGATCTAGCAAGAGGTTTAGAAGCAAAGGCTCTGTAGGGAGAGGGGGGATTGGTGGGTGCTGGCACTGGTTTAGCTCCTTACTCTGCACTGGCTCTTGCAAACCACTTAATTTCCCAGGACCAGAAGATGCTATGTCCGAGTGGGAAGGACTCAGAAATTAAGGTCAGAAAGCCTGAGTTTGAGTCCCCCACCTTGTCATTTATGAGCTATGTAGCTGGTAAAGAATTTAATATTTGGAGGCTTGTTTCCTTATCTACAAAATCGGGGAGGTAATAGTACCTCACTCATGGGATTGCTGTGAGGGACAAATAGATGATGCACATAAAAAGGGCTTTGCAATCTGTAAAAGGCAATAGACAAGTGAGCCCTCACTTCTCCTGGTTTTCTGTGCCTCACAGAATACTGGGAGAATAAATGAAAGCTAGAAAGGGTTTATTATAGAAAGTCCAAAGCACTACTTAACAATCATTATGGCAAGTAAGGACATACTTCAAATCTGTTGATAAAGGGAAACGTAAACTAGTCAGAAAGCCAGCCTCAACTGGGAGATATTTAAAACACCTTCCATCTACACTCAAAGGAAAATGGTGCTCTAGAGCGTGCTGGGGGTTGGGTGGCCTGGAGGAGACACTGCCACACAAAACGGGTTGCTAGATTATGGGGGAGGGGGAAGCACACTATCATTTAAGAGGCGTAAGGTAACTGAAACGATCACACAAAAAGAAGACCTTCTAATTCCATTTGAGCTGTAATCTGATTTCACTGCTGGGTACACCGTCCCCTTCAGGACAATCTGAATGAAGTCAGTGTCGAGGACGGTGCGGCAGAAGTTTTCCACCCAGCAACAGGATGACGTCAGCGGCCAGGAGAACAGCCAATCAGCAGGCAGAATGAATCAGAGCGCGCTGGGATTCTGCTCAACGGTCTCCTAGCAAAGCAAGCTCAGCTCTGAAGTGCAGAGGCTCTTTGCACTTCCTCTGCACTTGAAGCTGAGACTCAATGGCTCCTCAGCTGAAAGGGTACCAATGGGCGTGCAAGCAGTTAAGATTATTCGCGTTCAAACAGCCAGTCCCATGGGTAATAAGAGTCATAGCTATGCTCTCCGGCGAATACTTTTTGGCAATTAAAAATGCAGCATTAATAAATATTTTAAAGGCTTGATTTATATGTCGTGGCTTATAACTGTTTGAAACCTGTTTCGTTTCATGCATTATGTGCTGCTGGGCAGCTCTGGGCCCATGAGCTACATATGAAGTTCAATACTGTACCTTATAGAGTTTGAACTTGCTTCTGATTTTTCAAGTCTCCTCTCTAATGACGGGCAGACTGGAATTCAACAGCTGTTTCATTTCTGGGTCAAAAGCTCCAGTTCTCTAATTGCACTAAAATGTGTTTTGTGTATGCTTTAAAAATAAGAGGGAAGGTTATGAGGTGACTTGCAGAAGTCGGCTCACGCTGGTGAGGGTAGAGCTTTGTGGTACTGCTGAGAACATGCAGTTATCTTCTGGCATTTTGTTAGTTTTTCTGACCTTAGTATACAGTGACAGCAGACGCGGAAAAGGGCGCAAAAGGTTAAACCTACTCACGCAGCATCCCATCTCTTTCTTACCCTTCCCAGGCGGGCTCCTCACCTACCCAGCCTGCATTG
This sequence comes from Balaenoptera physalus, assembly GCF_965194825.1. Taxonomy (NCBI): domain Eukaryota; kingdom Metazoa; phylum Chordata; class Mammalia; order Artiodactyla; family Balaenopteridae; genus Balaenoptera; species Balaenoptera physalus. Next base: position 40,685,225 of record NC_138889.1, on the reverse strand, counting down.
CGGGAGGACAATGGGCAATAAGGCCAGAGGCATCTCTCCTGCGAGTGGTGGAAACATCTTTCCAAAAGCAAAACATATGTAACAAAGAGGGAGTGCTTTTCCACCTGGTCTCCTTCAGTGTCATAGGTCTCAGGAAGCACCGCGGACTAGGATTTTATATGCCCAGACCTGCCGTAACCTCTCTCTCCTTCGACAGCTTGGTTCTTGGACGAATGCCTCTTTTTTTCCTCATTACTGAAATGAAGACAGAGTTGAGAAAAGCTAGCTGATTAGGGCTAATTAGGGCCAAGCCATTTTGAAATATTGAGAAGACTGACTTTGGGAATTTATTTTAGAGAAAAGCAGACCTAACATGTTCAAAGGGTGGTTCTGCTGGAGGAAAGCATACGGGTTCTGGAGATCAGATTCACGCAAGTTTGAATCCCGGTTCCACTACTTACTAGCTCTGCCCCTTGAGGTCAAATCTCCATTCCACAGGTGCAGACTGGGGCAATGCTTAGCTTCAAGGATGGCTGTGAAGATACAGAGGAACAATCTCTCACTGAGCACAGGCAGGCGCGTTGTAGCTACTCAATAATTCATAGACCCACCGCCCCCTTTACACTGGAAATAAACAACTTGTTGGCAAATAGAAATCCCAGAGGGACCCGCTTTCACAAATACCGAAGGGTTTGTAATTAGCATGAAAAAGGATTGCTTCCAAGCCTTGAAAGCGGGTCGTCCTTTACAGGCTCTTAGGCGTACTTGGGAAGCCTTGTTTACACTCTAGCATTAATTTGCTCAGCAAATCCTTACTGCTAGGACGAAATTAAATTTCAGCTCAGGCTCTGTTTGAATGACCCCAAACTCCAAATGAAGGTGGCTTTATTGTGATCTAAGTTTCACTTTTCTGGAAGCCTTGAGATGAATGCGGTGGGCTTTCTAATACTTCTCTAAAGCCCTGGCACTCTTGACAAGAAAGATGGAACTGTCAAGTATCTGAACCCATCCTGTTCATCCCCTTCTTCATCAAAACATCCCTGAAGAGGACATGCTTCTTGTGCCCAGAATTTAGAAAAGCGTTCTGCGACTGGGACAGACTGGGAGTCTGAGGGGATGTGAAAGCCCCAGGGCAGATTAGAGGTCAGAGCAGCTGTGGTGCCCGGAGGAGAAGACAGGAGGAAGTCGGGGTGGGGGGGGGGTGTACTTCCTGGGCGAGACCGAATTAGCTATTTTAGACTCCTTGGTTCCTCTTTAGTCAGCAGTCAAGAAGATTACAGAAATGGTAACGTTCTATTATTTCAACAGGGCCTTTCTCTTGAAATATGCATTTGCTGTCTAAGATATAATGTCTTAGATTCTCTGTTCACTCAAGGCTTATTGCAGAAGGTATTGAGAAAATACCTTCTTCCCACTTTACAGAGAGATAAACTGATAGCTTGTGAGCAAAGCTCAAGGATTTGTGAAAGATCAGCCCATATTAGGACAGCAGAATGGAGATACTGAGTAGGGATACAATGAAACAGAAATCTGAGATCTCCTGACCTGCCTCCGTTATTACAATCATTTCAAATCCAAGCAGAGAAGTTAGAAATGGGTAAAATTGCAACTGCACTTTAACCAAGAGCCCAGACCTGCCTGTTTTTGATTGATTGGACCTCTGTATACAGGCCCTAGCAGATCCTTTCCTGTATTTAGGCAAGGTGAAGCCAATTTATTCCAAGAGAGTGCCATTTTGTGTCAGGACAACTTGATATGGTGTTATAGGTTGAATTGTGTCCCCCTTCCAAAATATGTTGAAGTCCTAACCCCCAGTACCTCAGAATGCAAACTTATTTGGGCATAGGTTCATTACAGATGTAATTAGTTAAATTAAGTGAAGTCATACTGGAGTAGAGCTTGTCCCTTATCAAATATAACTGGTGTCCTTCCAAGATAATGATGGTGTGAAGATAGACATGTACAGGGAGAATGCAGTTCGAAGACAGAGGATTGGAGTGCTTCATCCACAAGCCAAGAAACACTAAAGATTGCCAGGAAACCACATTCTCCTACAGGTTTCAGAGGAAGCACGGCCAGCCCTGCTGACACCTTGATTTCAGTCAGACTTTAGCCTCCAGAAAAGCGAGGTGATAAATTTGTTGTTTTAAGGCACCTGGTTTGAGGTACAGCAGTCCTAAGGGACGAATACATACGGTATTAACCGAAATTACTGATGTCACTTCAGACTGGATAAAGCTGGCAGCTGTATGCTTGGGCAAATTATTGACCTTCCTGGAAGAATGTTTTCTGATCCGTGAAACAGAGATGGAGTAGGTGATTCAAAAGGACTCTAACATCCTTTGAGAATAGGCAGTTATTTCCCAATATGTGATAGTTTTTCTTCCTCTGATCTAGTTCTTGAATCCCTCCCCATCTCTCTCTCTCTGCACTTGCCCATGTCTTAGGTCAGGGCCCAGTCATTTCTTGCTTGGAAAATTGGAAAACGGTTCTCCCCAACCTATACATAACACAAGTGCCTGAGGGGTGTTTGTAGACACGGATCCAGTAACATCATTCCTCTGCACACACCTTCTACAGCCTGACGTTGCCTACAGTATACTGTGGAAACTCCTTAGCTTGGCATGAGGCTCTTCACATCGAGACCAAACCTCTCCCTTCAGACTGCCTCTCACCAACTCCCGCCAAGTTCCCCTCACCGTGTTTCATATATTCTAGCCAACCTACCATACTGTCTCCCAAACAAGCCATGGACTTCCCTTTCCTAAAGTCTTGCACCCATCTACTCCCAGGAGACTTCCCACCTACCGATTGATTCCCCACAGCACCATGAGCAATTTGAAGGCAGGAACTATATCTTATTCACTGTTTTTCTCCATTACCTTGCACTTCCCTGAGCATAGAGCATACAGTAAGAGCTTGATAAGTATGAGTTGAAGGAAGGAATCTCTTATTCCTCCAAACCCATTTCAATGGTTTTTTTCCCTTATAACTATCTGAATTAGGTGTTCCCTCCAAGCTCCTGGGGCACTCTGTCATGATTTTATAATATCCTTTCTCCCATCTGTGAATCCACTTGGTACATGGTACTAAATGAATGTTTGTGAAGTAGGTGGACAAAGACCTAATGGACACATTATTACTATAAATGTGTGTAGGTATTGTTGTTGTTTAGCGTGAAACTCTGAACCATTTGCTGTAAGTGGAAAATTTTAACCCCAATTTGATTGACTTCTCTTGTTTCATCAGATCGTGGCCCTGGCGCTTTAGTTCAGATGGTCTACACATGTGCCAAGGGTTGGTTTCCTATAGAGCCCTGCCCTCCTTTGGGGTCAGGCGCAGCTAGCTCCCAAACCCCAGGTGGCACTGGGAAGCTGCAGAGCAGGGACTCCCCCTCCATTACTAGGGTCCCAGGGTGAAAGTGTGGAGGGGTTGGCACAAGCTCACAGTGAGGGTCAGCAGCTCGACCTGAGGGCGGTGGCCAGGAGCTGGGGAGTAACTAGAAACGAGCTCCACACAATGTGGATCTCTCCTTTGGGATGCCCGCCCTCAACTTCTCCTTCTCTATGGCTAAGTTTGGCCAAACAAGACCCTGGGTGGGTGTGAGGAAGTGACACACACCCTCCTCTTCAGGCAGCTGTTCACAGCAGAGGAGCCCAGTGCAAAGCATCAGTTGCTGGGCTGAGTTTACCCACAGGTCAGGAGAATCATCTTTTGAATTGTAATAATTGTAGTGATAATGACCATGTACTGGACACTTACTGTGTACCAAGTTCTCTCTCTCTCTCTCTCAGTCTTTATATATATATATATACACACATACATACTACATATAAAATAAATATAAAAATATAAAATATATATACTATATAAAATATATACTGTATATAGTATAAAATATATATAGTATTAAAATATATATGTGTATATATACAAAATAAAATAAATACAATACAATACATATATACAATATGATATAAAGTGAATATATATGATATTGCATATCTCTATATGTGATTAAAGTGAATTCCAATAACTCTGCAAGGTACATATTGTTATCCCCATTTTCCAGATGTGGACATTGAGGCAATGTGCCCAAGGTTACACAGCTAGTGAGTGGCAAAGACAGGAATTTAAGTCAGGTCTGTTTGACTTAACAGACTTTGCCCTTGACCACTAGAATACTGCTTTCCCAGTCCATTGTAGTCTATCAGATTAATAAATAAATAAATTAAGTAACTAAACAATGTTTATTTAAAACCTACTATGTGTCAGTTACAGTTGAGGTGCTGGGAGTAATGTGGCAAACAAGGCAAAACCCCTGCCCTTCTGGAGCTTACGGTTTAGAGAAGGGAGATACACAGTAAAAACATAAGCAAATAATTTTAGCTAATGATAAGTGCTATGAAGAAAATAAAACTGTAAAGCATAGAGAGTGTGAGTGGCAGCCTCGGAGACAGTCCTCAACAATCTCCACCTTCTGATTTTCATGCCCTTGTGTGACCACTTGAGTGTGAGCTAGACCTAATTACTTCTAACTGATGGAATATGGCAAAGGTAAATGGACATCATTTCTGACAATAGATTGTGAAAATCTTTTTAAAGTACTTTGAAATACTTTATGCATCTAAGATTCAGTGAAATGCACATGTTCCATTAAGTGACGTGACTATGCTAATTTATGCTATTATATTAAGTAACAATTAACCTTAGAGACAAAACTAGGATTTAAAAACTATTTTGTAGAAAGAAGAACTCCAACTATTAATACAGTTAACTTCCTTCAGCCAGGAGACCAACAGATTTTATACCTCTGCCCAAATTTGTTTACTATCCCTGCCCAGGTAATTCTAAGCCCTCAGTTCATACAGTAGGCCCATTTTTGATATTCTCCAGTAACCCAGATTTCTGAGAGCTGGATGCATCAAAAGTCTGACCTTGACTTTTATGGGTACTAAAAGGCAACATTAAGGCTTTCAGGCAGTATTTTTGCATTTTCTCAAGCTATAAAGAAATATGAAATGAGAAATTTCTTCAATTAGACTAGGCCTGAACAATAATTTAAAAATCAAACATTTATGAATAATAAATATACCAAAAAGTATAACCTCACTCAAAATCAAAGAGATACAAATACAACAATGAAACATAATTGTCATCTTTCAAACTGGAAAATATGTTTCTTAATCCATATAGGATTCAGTGAAATGCAAACTCTTAAACAGCTCACATAGCATAAATAACTAGAACAACCTTTCAAATGAAGCACTGAGCCACATGTCAAGATTCTTAACCATATTCCTCCCCTTTGACCCAGTAACACCATAGTATCCTCAGGCCCTGCAGCTGGCACATTGTAGATATTTAGTATTTGTGGAATTAATTAGTTAAGCAAATCTGATATAATCTTAACAAAGCCTAAGAAAGCAATATCAGTTATAAAAATGTACAAAGATGCTTATTGAAGCATTTATTTAATTAGGAAAATGGAAACAGTCTGAAGCTTAAAATAGTTTTGATTAAATAAGCCATAGAATATCCAATTGGTGGAATATTTTTCTGCCCTCAAAATGAGGCTTCAGAAGAATTTTTAGTAACAAGGTACAAAATGGACAAAGATCAAGAAACTAAACTGGGTATACCATGATCCTCAATAGGCATATCTAGAAGGCAAAGCTAAAGCTCTACATAGGAAAAAATAATTGACCACAAAATACTCCAAAGTGTAAACAGGGGTTACTTCATAAGTGACTTGTTTTCTTTTTTGTCTCTTCTGTATTTAAACATTTTTCTACAATGACCTTGATTTACATTTATAGTTAGGAAAATAGCAATACAAACATTTTAACAATAAGTTTTCAAATCTAAGCCTACAAAATTGAGACCACTAAACTATGACTATGCATTGAACCAAAAGTTGACAGTAAAACAAAAAGATGAACAAACAACAAAACACTTTTGGCTTTCCCCAGATATTAGATATTAGTGCTAGTTTTTCTTCCTTTATTACTTTTAAACCATGTAAATCAATCTGGGTAAGCATAGAAGGAAGCCATGTGGAATAGTGGTGATGAGCATATTTTCCAGAACTGGGCTTTTTCAGTTTATTCCTGGGCTCTGACACTTACTAGCTGGATGACCTTTGGCAAATTAATTAACCTCTTGGAGTTTCATCTGCGAAATGGGAATATTAATAGTATCTGCCTCATAGGGTAACTGTGTATATTAAATGAGAATAATATATGTAAAGCACTTAGAACCACATCTGGCAAATACTGAGTGTCCTTGTGTTTGCTGTTGCCATAGCATGACTTCTACCCAAGCAGAGCTCTGTTTAGTGTCAAGGGTTTGAAATCCAAACACTGTACCTTCCCAAACCAAGAGGAGAAACTTGATGGTAAGGTTTCTGTATTATTTGGATGTCCATGTGTCCATGATTTATGGAATAAATGACAAAGATGATGAATTGAAGAATTTAGGTGAACTGAACCTTAAATGTCATGGCCTTTTAAAGCAAGCATTTTGAAGTGTACTTTATTATGGGCACTCGGAGTTCTCTTGGTTTTAAATTGTCCAAAATACCATCAAGCTCTCAGTTCACAGAGGGGTTCTCTCAACTTTAATGGAGAAGCAGAAAAAGCTCAGGAGTTTCACTCCCTGGGAAGTAGAAGAGTCTCTTGCTCTGGACACTGAGTAGACATTTGAGGTCTAGAGCAGGTTCTTTCTCCACCAGGAAGTCTCATTTGGCCTGCTCAGCAAGACAAATTCCTTTCTCTTCTAAAGTCCCTGGGCCCTTTTTCTAGAACCCCTTGGGGACTGTCTCTACTTCTGTCTTGTGTTATTATGTGTGTCCACATAGATCTTAAATTTCATGTTTTACTCTTCCCAATATCACCCAACTCTACCTAGCATAGTAGAACCTCAAATTTTTTTGAATGAATTAAATAATAAATTGCTAGATATTTAGAGCTGGGAAAAGATTAAGATGCCATTTTAGAGCTGAAGATCTGGAGGTATGGAGATAAGAGCCAAAATCTGCAGTCAAAGGGACCTCGGGTTCTAATCAGGCTTTAATACTCACAAGCTGTGTGATCTTGGGGAACTTTCTAACCTTTCTAATAGCCGTTGTCCTTATCTGTCACCAGGAGGATAGCAATATCTATCTCAAAGAACCAATAAGAGGGTAGAAAGAGACAATTAACTTGCAAGTGGTTGTCACTCAGTTACACAGGCGAAAAACATGCTCAAAGCCACTAGCTTGGTAGCTGCTAAAGCCACTGCCCTGCACTCTCTTATTCCTCTTTCTCTGATCAACTTTTGGCTTTTGCCCAAATACCGTGGCTGTGATATGAGGATCCCTTATAGGAGAAGAGTGAGGAGAGGCAGTAACATTTCGTGAGAGTCTGCTCTGTACCCGGGACCTGCGCCCTGAGCTTTACCTACAGTTCTTGAAGCTACCTGATGGCAAAGCCTGTGGAAATGGGTGAAAAAGTCAAATGAGCTGACATTACATTATCGTGTTTCAAGCACTCTTGAGTGTTTTCTTGAGATCTTGCTCACTTCATTCTCCCTTATTTGGACTCTGCGATATCTGGAGACAGATCAGATCACTGGACGGAAAACCTCTGGAAGATGAGAGTAACATTCACTGATGTGGGATAATTGGAACTTCTGGTTACTTGAAACTCCCTCCATTATGAAGTTCAACTAACTTACAGTCTTCCTGTGAATCCTGCAGCTATTTCAAGCAGCACAACAACCTGGCCATTGTGAGATAATGTGCCACTGCCAAGTTCCCAGCAAGTAGAGTAACTCAGCACTTGCCTCTGGCCCGTCAATGACTTTTTAAAATTATAGAACACCTACCCAGTACCCCCTTCTCCAAATAACAAGGAGTTTCAATAGAAGAGTGCACCCCAGATCTAATCTAACTCTTTCCATTTATGTTTTACAGAAAAGTGCAACCCAGCCAAGTGGATTTTCTTTTTGGAAGAAGAGGAACAACAGTGAGGACCTACCGTGTACCAAGACTCTGTTGGGTACTCTGTCATGTTATTCCATTTTTTCTTCTCAACAGTGGGACCAAATAATATTATCCTCACTTTATAGCAACCGTAAAGCAGTTCATTTACTTGCATGATGCCACACACAGCACAGGTCTTAAGTAGCAGAGCCAGGAATTAAACTCTCTTTTTTAGTTTTTTTAAACCGGCAAGCTCAGTGTTCTTTTGGCCACACAATACATCTTACCTTAAATTATTTTCAGAGTGATTCAAAAAATCATTTACTCATTCATTTATTCAACAAACATTTATCGAATGAGGGGTGTGTTCCAGACATAGTCAGTGGAGATAATAAATTTGAAAGACCGTTGTTCTCCACCGGGGGCTGGCTCCGCAACACCTTATTTTAAGGACTACGTGAATCTGCCTGTAAGGTCAACTGATTCTGTTTGGATCTGCTTCCCACAGGGATGGTATTGGATAGAATCGTATCAAATCCCAATAGGGGCATCTTATGTTGAAATCATGAGAGCTTTAGAAGTTGATTTATAAATTAATCATTGACAATGTGTGGAGAATGGACACGTTGTGAGTAGTTTGCCATGTTTGTTAGGTGGATGGGGGTGGCAATCCTGCCAAGGGGTTAAGCTGTTGCTGCCTGTGACACGGTGAACCCCAGGTTAACAATGGCTGCTGTCCCAACACATGATCTTTGGAGAAAGGAACCACTGGACTCATGTTTTTCTAAATGTAGCAATTGAACTTGTTGAAATTTATGGAGAAAATGTTTCCAGTTGATAATGTATATCAGAAAGGGCATGCAAAGTTTTGGCAACGAAGGCTGGTTTCAGGGAAACTTTGCCTAGTAGAAGACCAACAAATGCAAACTGTAGGTCATGTAGTTTATGGCATTGAGACTCTTGTTGCTAAGGTTGAAGGTTGATACAACACAGTGCTTGAGAGATAGTCTGTGTGGAGTCAGGTAGAGTGGGGTTCTAATCTCAGCGTTTTCATTCCCTTACGCTCTTGTGCTTGGGTAGGCTATTTAACCTTCAGGGGCTATGGTTTCCTCAAATGGATTACTAGTTCTTGTTTCTTAGCATTGTTGTGATGATAAAATGAAATATTTTCTGTGAAGCACTTAGCAGAGTTCCCAGCAAATACTAAACAATAGAAGGTAGTAATTTAAATCAAATATTAGTCGATGGGAAAATCAGGATGGGAATAACAAAGAGAGTAGATATTTGCAATAGTTTCTTGTCTTGTGATAACATCAAGGTTTTTTGGTTGTTCTTGTTTGTTGTTGTTCTTTTTTAACATCTCTTGCCTTTACTTTTTAAACAATTCTGGAATTTATTCATACAAAATGTGAACTCCCAAGAACAGGGACTTTGCCTATCTAATTACCTCTGTACCCTCTACATCTAGAACAGTGCCTGGTCCATAGTGGGCAGTCAGTAAATATTTGTGGAATGAATGAATTCACTCAATCATTCACTCAACCTTTAATGTCTACTGTTAAGTTCTATATATGTCATGGGAGACACCAAGACTAGTAATGATGATTTCTCTCCCTAGCGTATTACACTGAATTAGGGGAGAGAAATGTATACATGGAGAAATGATACTCCAAGTAATTCTTTGAAGAAGATGAGGACTTTAAGCTGAGAATTCAGAGAAGGAAGGGGGAGTAGTATTTGAACAGAGCTTAAATCAAATAAGAAGAAAATTGACAAGCAGAGATAACAGGGTTAGGGAGGAGAGGAGGGAATAGAGATGGTATTCCAGAAGTGAAACAGCACAAGCCAAGGTCTGGAGGTAGCAAAGAACCAGGTATGTTTGGGGACAAGGAGAAGTACAATTTTACTCACAAACAGAAGACTGGAAGGGAACTTAAGGACAGGGGCTGTTTCCGGAACACTTTGCACAGAGCCCAGAAACCCATCCTAGGTTCAGTAAACAAGCTATGAGTCACCTCAATGGAGGGCTGTGAAAGAGAACATCCCCAAGGCCCAGTGAGAAGGTTCCATGCTGTGGAATTAGCTACAGAAAGGGATGAAGCATGGGATTGATTAGCCTGTTGTTTCCAAACTCACCCACCAGCAGTTTATGGGAGGATTTCACCAAATTCTAGGAATTAAGACTTTGGAACCCTGAGTTTATTGGCTTGGAGCTAACCTGTCTCTGCATTTGGACTCCACATAAAGAATACTGGTACTTCCATTACATGAATCCATTTGTTTGGAAGGGCACACACAGTCCTGAAGCACATCTGTATAACGCAGAGCTGTGTCTAGCAGGTGGTTCATCCCCACCCACACCGCCTCACCTAGGCAGTTAGAGCTGCTAGAAATCCTGTCTAAATTCTGCACCACCAAAGAAGACACAGAACTGAGATGCAGTGGACAAACTTCAGATTTTCTTCGTGTCCAAGATTTCTCTATAAGATCAATCCCCAGATGATCCACTCCTGCCTGGATTAGTGGAGGACATAGTGTATGCTTTATTGAGCATGTGCTATGTGCCAATCGCTGCATCATCTCGTTGAATTTAATCTCCCCAACAACCCATCGACATGACTTTTATTATCTCCACTATTGTATAGCTGAGAAACTAAGGTTCTATGGGGTTAGATTGCTGAAATAGTAAAACACAGAGCTCGGCCTCAAAGCCAGGTCTGTTTGTTGAGTTAATTGCATTTCATTGCAATCACAGAACATTTTTTTAAATTAAAGAAAATTTTCTTTGATGGGTCCAAAGAGCTGAGGGGAAAATGCAAAACTTCCCAGAATTGGGGTTGATTTAGCAGGGTGGGAGGGTGAGTTTCAGAATGCATAAGAGGCAGAAGTCAAAGGTCAGCAAATGGAGTGGAGATAATTACAAAACTAACAGCTCCTGCTTTTTCTCGTAAGGCGACAATAGCTTCCATCCTTCACAGTTAACGAAGGTGGTTGCTTTAGACTGGAGTCATGGGCTCCTTGTCAAGGAGCAGGTGTTTTGAATAAAATACACACAGTGCATCAGCCCCATGTCCGTGCCTGCAGGGGCAAGACTGCCAGGCCTCCCTGAGGTACAGCTGTGCTTGAATCTTGGGCACCCACCTTGAGCAGGACTCTGCTGTCATTTGAATGAATTACTCTGCCTGGGGATTTGCAGACACCAGACATAAACCTTGTGCATGACCTGGGAGCTTAGTTTCCCTTGCCACACCCAGCCTGGTTTACTTCCCCGAGTCAGCTCTGCACCCCAGCCTAGAACCGCAGTCACCACTGGAGTTGAGGGAAGGGAAGGGAGTTGTTCCTGTGAATTCCGAAGCTCCCAGGGCAACAGGCAATCCAGAAGAAAACTGAGACGGCAAAATGGAGTTAGCAGTTCCCAGATTCCCCCTTTGGAATGAAGTCAACATTGTGGACTGGAGTAGAGGCAAACTCCTCCACTCTGACAAAGAGAAATTTCCGTACTGCCTTCCGTTGTGATACTGAAATTTAAGCTTGCCTCTAAAACTTCCTGAGTGCTCAGTCCTATCTGCTCTACAAACCCCAGGCTCTTAATAATGTAAATTTCTTCCAAAGACTCCTGTCACTATTTGGCCTGAAAATTGGAAGGGGGAGAAGCAGAAGATTCTCCTAGACAATTAAAATGAATTGTGAGGGTGGAAGGGAAGTGGCTCAAAATGCAGACCCTGCTCAGCAATACTTACAAGAGCAAAACAAAGCAAAACAGAAACCAGATCTGCGACTAATCTGCCTGCTGAGAGATGCCTCACTAGGATAAACAATTGGATAAGTATTCAGACGCCTAGGTACATCCAGGAATGGCAATCTGTTCATCACTCCCCTATCCAAAATGACTTTCCTTTGTTCTTAGGAGATAGATGGATATTTTTTACATACCTGCAAGACCCCCAGTCTGGGCCTGTCCTCTCCATCACTGGGCTGTGGTCATATTGGCTTCATCTCAGTTCCTGGAACATACCAGCACCATGTGCCACGTCATCACAGCCTTAAGCTTGCACATGCTGTTCTCTCTTCCTGCATGTGTATGGTCCACCCCCACCCCCACCCCATCACTCAAAAACCAAACCAAATAAAACAAAATCATCTCTCTTTCTCCCCCAGAGAGGATATTATCTCCTTAAGCACAGGGACCCTGTCATTCTTGTTCACACTCAATGCCTGTGCTTGCCCTAGTGCTTGGCATGTAGTCGGGGTTCAATAAATATTTGTTGAATGAATGAATGGAGCTAGATTGCTTCAAACACATAGAACTGTTTCACAGTTTCATTGCATAGAATTGTCCTGTTGGACAAACAGCATAAACACAAAGCTGGTTATACAGCACACTCCCACAGCGTATCACAAGCTAGATGCCAATCAATAAACAACTTGCACCTACAGGGTGCCAAGTGCCATGCTCAGTGCTGTCAACTGGACAGTTCAACACTTCTCTGAGGGCAGAAGCTCCCAAGGGAAGCCTTAGTGGGTGTGGTGGGAAGGAGGAGGATCTAAGGAGGGTGCCTTGTATCTTTTCTGCACAAGAGACAGGAATTGAAACGACCAGTGTGACATTTTCAACTCAGGTAGTGAACTAGCTCACCTAGGTAGAGTAACATTCACTCAGTAACCATTTGTTGAGAATTTACCAGATTCTCTGGTGAAAGAGTAACAAATACAACTGACAAACCTGATGGAACTGAGAACTTGATCAGTAGAACCATCAAGGCTGGGGCTACAACAAATGCTTGCTTTCTGGCTTAAATGGGTCCTCAGCACCACTGAGCAGCCTTTTCCTTCTCTCTCTTCAGCATCCTGTTTCATTTTCCTCAGTGACTTTTCTATACCTTCATCATTCTCATTATGCCCTCCACCCTGCTCCATTCTTCCTGGACTCAACTGATGACCTCAACTTTTACTTTAAGAAAAGTGAGGCCATCTCTTTGACATAAACTGTAGCAATACCTTTTTGAGTAATGGAAATAAAAACATAAATGAACAAATGAGACCTAATTAAACTTAAAAGCTTTTGCACAGCAAAGGAAACCATAAACAAAATGAAAAGACAACCTACAGGATGGGAGAAAATATTTGCAAATGATGTGACCAACAAGGGATTAATTTCCAAAATATACAAACAGCTCATACAACTCAATATATATTAAAAAAAAAAAAAAAGTCAAAAAATGGGCAGAAGATCTAAACAGACATTTCTCCAAAAAAGACATATAGATGGCCAAAAGACACAGGAAAAGATGCTCAACATCACTAATTATTAAAGAAATGCAAATCAAAACTACAATGAGGAACCCTCCTACACTGTTGGTAAGAATGTAAACTGGTACAGCCACTATGGAGAACGGTATGGAGGTTCCCTAAAAAACTAAAAATAGAGCTACCATATGATCCTGCAATCCCACTCCTGGGCATATATCTGGAGAAATCCGTAACTCGAAAAGATACATGCACCCCAGTGTTCATTGCAACACTGTTTACAATAGCCAAGACATGGAAGCTACCTAAGTGTCCATCCACAGACCAAAGGATAAAGAAGATGTGGTATATATACACAATGGAATATTACTCAGCCATGAAAAAGAATGAAATAAGCCATTTGCAGCAACATGGATGGACCTAGAGATGATCATACTAAGTGAAGTAAGCCAGACAGAGAAAGACAAATACCATATGATATCACTTATATGTGGAATCTAAAAAAACAGTACAAATGAACTTATATACAAAATAGAAATAGACCTATAGACACAGAAAACAAACTTATGGTTACCTAAGGGGAAAGGGGGGAGGGATAAATTTGGAATTTGGGATTAACAGATATGGACTGCTATATATAAAATAGATAAACATCAAGGACCTACTGTATAGCACAGGGAACTATACTCAATATTTTGTAATAACCTATAAGGGAAAAGAATCTGAAAAAAAAAAAGATATATATGTATGTATAACTGAATCACTTTGCTGTACACCTGAACCTAACACAACATTGTAAATCAACTATACTTCAACTAAAAAAAAGGAAAGAAAAGTGAGGCCGTGAGGACTGAAATACCTCAACTTACTCTGTATAACTATATATTAATCCTCATCTCTATCCTACTTTATTTTTTTTCTAACTTTGGAAGGTTTAGAGATTTAGAGATTGAAGTTTGAGATTGAAGAGTCTTTCATTCCAATGTTCTTTAAAACTGTGGGCCCTGATGTGTCGGGAGGGCATGAAATCAACTATCAGGGTAGGACTAGCACTTTTTAATGGAATAAAGTAGAATGAAAAGAAAATTTCAGGGTACATAATATGTAGTAAGGGTAAATATTGTCTCATAAACTTTGCTTTACATCTATGATTGTGTGTATATCTTTGAGGGTGTACTGTGTGAGATGTATTTCTTATAGTGGGCCACAGTAAAAAATATTAAGAACATCAGCCTATCCAAAGCCGTTCTCCCCACTCCTTCACATTTCCACAGCATGCTCACCCCTTCCACTATCTTCTATCTTCTCCACATAGTCAATCTCTTACTTTCTAGTACTTCTTTCCCTTTAGTTTAGAATGCCCTCTTATTTCTTTAACTTTCCTTCCGCTCACTCCTCTTCTTAGTCAAGAAGCACAATCTAAACTCCTGCTCCCCTTCCTACTCCTCGAACACCACTGGCTTCTTAAGAGATTGTAAATGTTCTTCCTATGGCTAAATGGAATGCATATTGCTTTAGGCTGGTATTAGTTGCATTTTTGTGTTTATTTGTCATTGTTGGCCATCTCCTTGAAACTTTCAACGTTCTGGGTTTCTTTCCTGGTTCTTCTACCATTCTGATCATTTCTCTGCTTTCCCTTCATGAATTCTTCCTCTTTTTCCACCCCTTAAGCCTGGGTGCTCCTCAAGATCCCAAGCTCACCTTACGATCTTTTTCCTTAGTGTGTTTCCCTGTCTTCCTCTCCTGCTCCATTTGATGACTTCCAAATCTCCATTCCCAGCCCTAACTCTCCTCTCAGCTTTGTTCCTTTTCTATCAAGATGCCTGCTAGGTTTACTTCATTCTCCTACAACACATCCCAAGCTGAACTGCAAATCATTGTCTCCAAATCTGTGGCTCCTACTATTTTTTAGTTTAATTGGGGTATAGTTGTTTTCTCCTACATTTCTTTTGATCAGGCTGTTTCCTGTGTCTGAGGTGCCTGCTTTAATGCATCTGTGTGAATAACTCCTGTGTATCTTTAAAATTCAGCTCCGGTATCATCTCTTTGAGGAAGCCAAGGTGTGCTGAAAGTTCAGCATCACCTGTGTATCTCCCTAAGCATTCACATTGTGTCAGTGTGGTTTGTGTGTCTTTCTTATTAGACTCTAAGCACCTTGAGGGCAGGAAAGCTTAAATCATTTTTGCACTCCTAGTGCCTAACACAAGTATCTGGCCCATTATAAGTGTTCAATAAATATTTCTTAAAACTATTGTCATAGTGGAGAATCAGAAACTATCATGTGGATTCATACTACAAACAGGCCTTCAGGTAATTTTGAATGAAACACTCTAGACAGACCCAGAGTTTGATGTATCTTATTAGTTAACAACTTCCCTAGATTTACTGTATAATTGTTCCAGTTTTTAATTGCCTTGTGCTGTGTAGACCTGGAGATAGATGCAAAGAGGAAATTTGATATCAAAAACTAGGACTCAATTAGCTGTTAACTAAAACTAATGACTTAGGGAATAGACATTACACGTCTTATCTAAGTTATTGGATATCCCAAAGGGAAAAAAGTCAAGATGTGGTTGAATTTGTTCAGAATCTAATTAGAGAAGCTCTTTAAAATTGTACCTAGTCATGACTGGATTTAATCACATTTCTAAATTGTTGCCAAGACTAGTTTGTTTTATTTTTCATGGCAGCCCCGTAATAGAGATACAGGGTGTCTTCAAACCTTATGACCAAATTGCTATTGTTATGTGCATGCATTAAACTTAAAGGTCACTCAAAGATTCTTTTTGGTGGGCTCCCTTTCTTTTATCAATACCCTGGTATCTTTGGTGTTCAGCTGTCATGCTTTAATTCCATTGTTAAAATCTAGGGAATTGAGAAATTGGTGTTGGAGTGATTTGGGAGCTAGGTTCAGATATGTTCCTTCTATCAGCCTCTTAGAAGTAGGGTTTGTTGGGGGTGGGGAGAATGAAGCTAAAATTAGTCTATGTGATTATTACCAGAAACTGCTTAACAGGGTTTCCCTGGTGGTGCAGTGGTTAAGAATCTGCCTGCTAATGCAGGGGACACGGGTTCGAGCCCTGGGCCGGGAAGACCCCACATGCCACGGAGCAGCTAAGCCTGTGTGCCTCAACTACTGAGTCTGAGCTCTAGAGCCCGTGAGCCACAACTACCGAAGCCCGTGTGCCACAACTACTGAAGCCCGTGAGCCTAGAGCCTGTGCTCCACAACAAGAGAAGCCACCGCAATGAGAAGCCCACGCACCGCAAGGAAGAGTAGCCCCCGCTCACCGCAACTAGAGAAAGCCCGCGTGCAACAGCGAAGACCCAACGCAGCCAAATAAAAAAATAAATTAAAAAAAGAGAAAGAAAGAAACTGCTTAACAAATGCTTAAATTAGTGAGAGCATGCTCTACTGATTTCATTAGTTCTAATAACTAACAGTGAATAGTGATTTAATTTCTTCCGCATGAGTTGATATGCAGGATCAGAGGGCAGTGATATATTGAAAATGCCACAGTGTCATGATTAGAATTTATAGTGATTTAAACTTCTCATGTCTCCTTCGTAGCTTCATCAGGTTATATGTGGGCTCAAAAATAAGGGAAAGAGAACCCCTGTAGTTCATTCTTTAAAAATAATAATAATTCCACCTATTAGACTACTACTGTGTAGCTGACAATGAGTTTTATACACATTACTTAATTTAATTCTCAAAACAACCTTCATGATTACTCCTGATTTATAAATGACTAAGTTAAACCTCAGAGAGGTTAGACTGACTTGTCTAGAGTCACACAATCAGTGTCAGAGCCACAGTCCTGTATGAAGGCAAGGTTTTTCAATAAAGGACTTTTGAAATTCCCTTTTATGTTTTAGTTTTAATTTAAAACTTTTATACAACTTGACAAGGTTACTTTCCACTTACAGTTATTACAAAAAATTAGCTATATTCCCCACATTGTACAATACATCCTTGAGCCTATCTTCCACCCAATAGTTTGTACCTCCCACTCCCTCACCCCTATATTGTCTCCCCCCTGCACTGGTAACCACTAGTTTGTTTTCTATATCTGTGAGTCTGCTTCTTTTACGTTATATTCACCAGTTTGTTGTGTCAATTCCCTTTTAAATCTAGTTCAATCAAATATAGCTTTAGGGTGAAGTATTTTAGGGTAAGTTTTTTGAACATCTAAATCTACCAATAGTTATTACTCAAGAAGTCAGTTCTTTTTTTTTCTGATTTTTGGTTTTCATAAAATATTTATTGAGGTAGATGTCTTCTAATGCTTCAGTTATTTCCTGACTTTCTCTGAAGTTAGTAATGGTATAGAAATGTCCTCAGTTTTATTGTTGGGGGAGATTGAAATGATTTTGGTTGTGTTCACTTCATCCCAACCCAATGATAAAAAATTCTAACCATCTGACTCTAATCCCCTAATAGAGTCAAAGACTATAAGAAGTAGAAGATGCAAGAGACCATACTCTCCCAGGTAAGGCCAGTCATATCATTCATCTCTCCTTCTTACTCTAGTACATTTCTAGAGCTTGTGTTAATAAGGCTTGTGAAACTGAATTGAGCTCAGTATGAACAAGAGCTATAACTGATTAGCAACGCCAGCTATGGGCTTATTGTATTGTTGTGGTCATCCTTGGTTTTTCTTCCTTTTTCCATTTATCTCTAATCTGTCAGAAAGTCCTGTCAATCAAACCTCTGAACTGCATCCCAAATCTACTTAATTTTCACCATTTCTACCGTTAGTATCAATATTGTTTAGGATATGCTAAGTTATGCTGTGGTAGCAAATAATCCCCAAACCTCTGTGGTTTAAACAACAAATATCTACTTCTCACTCAGTTACATGTCCACTGCACATCAGCGGGGAGATCTGCTCCACTTCTTCCTCACTCCAGGCCCCTCATTGAAGTGTCTGCACAATCTGGAAGTTTACTAGCCACAGTTTGAGGGGATAAAAGAACACAAGAAGGTCTCACCCAGAAATCAAATGCTCCAGTCTGGAAACAATACGTACCATTTCTACACCAATCCGTTGGCCAGAACTAGTCATGGAGCACCACCCAACTGCAAGGGGGAAAGGAAGTATAATTCTTCCACGTGCATGGAAGGTGAGGAAAACAGATACAGGTGAATGCTGGAATTCTAAGTCACTACCATCTCTCACTTGGATTCCTAAAAAGCCTCCTAACTGGTTTTTCTGCTTCCATTCTTATGGCCCTGAAAGTATACTCTCCATAGAGCTGCTAGAAGATTTATTGAAAATATAAATCAGAATATCCCTCTCCAACTAGTCAGTTGGTACAGAAGAAGATTTCTCTCTTGGGAAAGGAACTTTTATTGTGTCTACAGAACCTTCTATGGTGCCATGTATCTCTATAACAACTGCTCTCTTAAATTTTTCTATTTGAATGAAGAATGGGTCAGAGCATTTTCACACACAGCCAGATAGAGATGGATAAGAGAGAGAGTCCTTATACCGAGTGGCCTTCTACATTGTTCTCTTGTGTATAACCCAAGGGGTTGCTCTGAAAGAGGTGAAGGTTATGCCAGTTATTGTGAGGAGTCCTCTGTGAGGGTGGGGATTATGGCCCTGCCTTCATTACCCAGATCATGTTCCCTGGTACTAGCTCTACTGGTTCATCTTGGTATGAGAGCAAAAGGGAAGTAGGGAGTAGCTTGTTTTCCTTCCATACAGAGCCAGGACAAAACAAGTGTCTAAGAAAGACATATTGCTTTCTCCTTTCTTATCTCATCTCCTCTCTAGTATCCTTAAATCGTCTGAATCTTCTGATGCTTTCTGATGGAAAGCAATCGTCCCAAATCTTTGTCAATATCCTACTTGAACCACTCTCTTACTTTATCAGTATTACTTTTCACATTATTCTGACTACAGTGAGCACCCATAGACACAGCTACTTATAAATATAAATAGCATAGAGGGGGAATAAGCTATACCTTAAAACCTGATCTCTCCTTGATGTTTTCTCTTCTTCAGTGCTATTACTATCCATTCTCTGATCCCAGACTCTGAACTCTGTCTGCTCTGACCTACCATATTTGCTCTACTCTTGTTGCACTGGCTGATTTGTTTGGACTTGACTTCTGACTTATCTAGATTTATGTTGTCTGTGCAAACTTTCTAGTCTGGAGTCACTACCCAGATCTTTGCTCTTGTATAATTTCCTTTCACCTATGTCCATCACATTTTCCTTGTTCATGTATCTGACCTCAACATGCTTTCAGTCATAATACCAATATATTTCAAAGGAGCCAGTCTCAACATGACATATGTTTCCGGGGAGAGAGCTATGTTTCATCATTTTACCATAACCTAGAAAGAAATGCTCTGAGAAATATAATTCACTTAATTTGGGAAAATGATTATAGAGGTTTTGAGATCTTTCTCCAAAGGACTTAAACTAATTTCATAAATGCGAATTCACATAAAGATAGAGCTGGAAGAAACCCTAGGGACTGTCTAGTTCAATCTTCTCAATATGCAACTGAGGAAAACGAAACCAAGAAAGAATGAGTAAATGCCCAGTATCACAAAGTTAGTTTGTATAGGGCTGGAATCCAGGTTCCCAGGCCCAGGGCACTGGTCTCTCCACTTGATGACACTATTTTTGTGTTTCACGTTATAATCATTACTTGAGATGTTGATAGCCAAGTGTTCATTATTACAATGAAAATGTATGTTTGCCAATCTTTGTTTGGGGAGATTCAGCTTTAGAGACAGGAGATGTTCAAAAACACGTAAAAATGCATACTCATTAGTAGAATGAAGTTACAAATTTCTTTTTTTTTATACTGGGGATTACATTGCAGTTCTCCTTTTTTTATACTAGAAGACCTATATGAAATCGCTTTTTTGGATTTTCTTCTTTGATACAAAGTCTTTTGTTGCCAAGTGCAAATCAAATCTAGATAGGGTCTGAAGATCTAGAGCACTGCTTTCATAGAAACAAAAAATACCCATGATAGAAGAATACAGAACTCCATAGTCTAACTTATATCCCTTTTTAATAGTTCCACTGAAAGCATCAGAAACATCCATGAGCCACAGTGTCAATATAATTTCCCATTCTATGGGTATTATGTATGTGTTTTATCATTCTAGCCCACATTTGGCTTGTAATACTTCTACCTATTATTTATCCCTTCTTTCTCAAACCAGCAAAAAAAAATTTTTAAGTGTTTAGAAGTTCAAAATCTCCTTTATAAAAATATAATACGCCTCTGCAAGAGATGGGCTCTGGAAGCAAAGCAGTCCAAGTATCTCCAGTAGAAAAGAAATGTTCGAATTATCTATTTCTCTTAATTTTAAATACTTTGAAGAATTTAATTCTACATATTATCTTTCCCCAATTCCATTTAATCTGGTCTATGAGGCTGTAAACTCTGCCCTGGAAAGATGATTATTATTCACATATACATATTTTTACCCCATTCTTGACCAGTAGAATCAGACTAGAGTGAAAACAGGTTTTTATCAGGGACTCTTCTCTCTCAGTAATGGTGAAAGCTGTGGATTTTTGCAAGATAACAATCTGAAAATCTGAGGCATGGGTAAGGAATTTGAAATGCTTGGTTCTGCTGAAGATGTGTTATGAGGACTTGGTGGACATCACTCAATGTCTGAAAGTCTCCATCAATCAACAGAATAGGTCAACAGATATCTACTTTCCCATGGGGCCAAGAATTTACTTAAAGATCTGATGCAGTGAAAAGTACTGAAAGACTCCATACCATATCAACTCCTAAGTCAGACTCTCATCAGAATGTGAAGGGATAGCCAGTCTGGGAAAGGAGAGACTATTTGATTACTTTGAATTTTAAGGATCAGGAAGTTGTGATTAATTGCATATTCTGGTTAACTGGGGATCAGCCACAAAAATCTCATGTAGTTCTCTTTTTGTCATTAAAAATGTTCCCCCCCCCCAAAAAAAAATGTTCCCAAAACATATGAATAACTTCCTGCACTTATGTTGTATAATATGAGGCACAGAGATTCTGGAGTTCGGTAGATCAGGGTTCAAATTCCACTTGGACCACATAGAATATATTAAGCAAATGTTTAGCTTATATCAGTAATTTAGAGATGATAACTGTCTTGAAAATTGGTTGTGAAGGTAAGATTAAGTTAAATTAGATTTCAAAATAGATATATTATTTTAAAAATAGTGCCTGGCACATAATAGATAATAAATAATCCCCAAGAATTTACGCAGAGCCTGAGACAAGGATTTTTATGGCAACAATTTATTGAGGGAGTGCTCTCCAGTGAGCCTGTAAGGGAGGAAGTGAGAAAAGCAGGATGAGGAAGAGCCAGATAAAGATGTATATTTAGCTGAAGGCTAGCTTTAGCTTGATCTCATGGGGAACTCTAGATGGTGAAAACACCACAGAACTTTCCCACACTAAAGCAAGGGAGGATAATTTTTAGATCCGTTTATCAGTCAGCCATTGGCTACAGGCTACTTCTGGAGTTAGTGTGCAGCCTCCCAGGTCTTTCTGGGAGAGATGTTCCCATATACTAAGTGCAGTTCTCAGGGGAAGGGGGCAGCTGCCAGCTGTTTGCAGACACAACATCTGGGGGATGGGGTCACTGGTTGGTAAGGGGGATCTGGGCAAGGTACCCAAAATGTCTTCTACACTAAAGATAACTGGATGGTGATTGAGGGCAGAGGCTACATCTTACCTGCTTTTATATGTCCTATTCATTCATCATTCAATCATCCATTCAGCAATTATTTTTTTTTAATTTTTTGAGATTATTATTATTATTGGCCACACTGCGCTGCATGCAGGATCTTAGCTCCCTGACCAGGGATCGAATCCACGCCCCCTGCAGTGAAAGCACAGAGTCTTAACCACTGGACTGCCAGGGAAGTCTCCATTCAACAATTATTAATTGTGTGCCACCTCTTTGCCAAGCACTCTTATAGGCATATGGGATACATTGGTGAGTGAAATAAAAATCATTCCCTCATGCAGCTCATATTCCAGTGGAAGTGAGATAATAAGCAAATAGTTATAAGAAATAATTATATACACTGTTATATAGTGAATGGATAACAGGATTGTCCTTTTTTTTTTCTTTTTTTTAGTCAAGTAAAATTTAACTCTTTGTTTAGTTCCAATGTTTTTTTAACAGGATTGTCTTTTAGTCACCAAAAATATACAGCATCTGAAGGCTCAGGTACTAACCTCAGGTCTCCTTGTGGAGTATTGTAGATGGATGAAGTACGGAATCACATAGGCATGGATATTTTTTGGTAGTGGAATAAACCTTAGAGATTAAGTTCAAGACCTGATTGAATTTGTAATAATCTCTGAAGTATTGTAATTTATATTTCGACTATATAGTTGATACAATCTAAGTTCTCTACTTGTCTTTTTTTTTCCCTCTAAAATTTGAGTATTGACATTTTTCAGTTAATTATGCTTTCTGGTAATTGAAATCATTCATTTATTCGCTAATTCTATAAATAGCATTTGAATGTCTACTGTGTGCTAAATAAACACTGATGACATTTGGAAAGAACAAGACAAAATCTCTGCCCCCAGGAGCTTACACTCTACTAGGAAAAATAAGCTGGGTGTACTGACAGCTCTATTGTAAGTAAGAAAGCGTCAGAGCCAGGAAACCTACATAAAAGGCTCCATGGAGGAGTGAGAAATTACTTGTTACCAGAAAGGTTCCAAGAAGCCATATGGAGGAAGTTTCCAGCTGGGGTTCAAAGGCTGGCTGGGATGTGGACACTTAAACTTGTAGGTGATGGGCATTCCAAGCAGAGAGAACCTATCAAGCAACATACGGAGGCAGCAAAAGGCTAAATGCATTTGATGGATAGTAAGTAGCTCTGGCTGGGTCTGATTGCTGAGGCGAAATGGTGGATTAAAATGATAAGTTTATGACTCAGAGAAGGATTTGAAGGTATTCTTGTCAAGGATCTTTTGGTAGGAAGAAACAGAAACTCACTCCAGCTAAAACACATAAAAGGATTTATTAAAATAAAACAGAGACATTGCCAGCATTCAAGGGAAGTACAAGTGAGCTCCACTGAAACTTGTAGGAAATTAGGAAATTTCAACGGCTCTCTTTCCATCTCCCAGGGGCTGTGAAGTCTCGTCTCTACTTCTCATTACTTGTCTGCTTCGCTCTTCTCTTTCCCTTACTGATTTTCTCTATTTTACTTGTTTTTCTCATGGCCCAGCCAAATATAGCCACTCATCTTTCAAATTTGGCGATGAGCAAAGACAATCATTTCCAGGTCTCGTGGTACACGGTTTTTGGGGTTTTTTTTTCAGGAAAGTTTGTTTTTTGTTTGTTTGTTTTTAATACAAACCTAGAGGTACTATGACTTTATATTATTATCAGTCATTTCAAAAAGAAAAATTAAGGTCTTTTTGAGAGCAGGGCACAGAGAATAAGGAACTATCTAAAGAGCAGAAAGCAGAAAACACATTCAGAAATGAACTACTAGTGGTGCATTTGATTGTGGTACAAGGTTTTGAGGGAGAGACTCTTACTGGCCATCTTTAGTCAGGGTGTCCACCTAGTCAAGTCACCTAAGGCTAGAAGGGAGGTGTCACAGGGTTGCTGGCTACTCAGCATCCTTGGAAGAGAGTCCTGATGGGGTGGGTGGGCAGGGCTGGGGGGCCGGGGGGAGGTTGGAATAGGGGGGACGCGGTGAGACGGTCTGGCTGAGTCGTTCCATTTTTCAGGAGGCGATGGCGAACCTTTCACTTTGTTTATCAGTTTCATGAACTGCTAAGAACACAGTTACCCTCTAAAATTGTGTTAGCCTTGCAGACTTGGGCATCTGCAAACAATGAGTGTGTGGCACCAGAGTCTCCCAGAGCCTCCACTGCACTAAATGCCCCTCATCTGGGCATGCACTCTATAGCCCCTCACAGTTCTTACTACATTTTACTGAGAGTGTTTATCTAAGAGCCTCCTTATCTATCTGTGTACTGAGGGTTCCTTTGAATGTTAGTATTCCTAGAGCCCAGCATTGTGCCTGACATATACTAGAAGTTCAATAAATGCTTGTTTCTCATTTTATGAAGCATTTATCTCTCCAAATTTACTTATACGGTATGTTCAATACATGAATCTCTATATGCATTAGAAATGAGATTGCTGGCACTCACGGATAAACTAGAAAATTGTTAAACAACTGTGCTCTTCTGGGGCTCTTTTCCTAAGAAAACAGCAAGAAAAAAATGGAACAGACTCTGAGACGTTTTAGGACTTCGGAATCAGATGATTTAGGTTGGAATTCCTGTTTGCCATTTGCTTGTTGTGTGACCTGAGACAAGATGCGTACTTAAAAAGTCTTACCTTTCCTTCTCTCATTGGTCAAGTGGGAATAATATATATTATTATTTACATACATGTAAGTTTGTGTGAGCATTAAGTGAGATACTATATGTAAGTTTCAATGGTTGGGTCTGATACCTAAAAGTACCAAAAATTATAGTTATTATCATTATCATTGTAACCCTCAGGAGTTGTTACCATGAAAAAGCAATGATACAATTATCTTCTTTAAAACAGAATTCTGAGAAAATGAGGCAGTCGTGTGCTATTGATAGGCATTATGACATCATGTTTAGGAATAGCTTTTTTGTCAGAAAAATCTGGCTTGGATCTGGGATCACGTCTTGAGTAATTTAGGCCTCAATGTTCTCATCTGTAAAATGGGGATAGTAATAACCCCTGTGTCTGAAATGTTTGGAGACAATCAATGAACAAATGCATGTAAAATACTTAGCAGTGTGCCCAGTGCATAGAAAGTTCCCAATAAATGGCAGCTATTATTATTAGTTTCTCTCTTTCTCCTTCTTTCCCTCCATCCCTTTCTCCCTCCCTCTTCCTTCCCGCAACCTCCAAATCTGTCAAATATTTTGTCTTTGTTCCAGCTGATCCTTAGTCCATATGGACCAATATAGTTTCACAATCATTAATAAACATTATATGGAAGGGGGTGAGTGTGTGTGTGTGTGTGTGTGTGTGATGTTTGCGTACACCTGTAGGATAGAAACATTTAAGACTATCTCAAGATTTGAAATAACTGTTCCAGCGACTCGGGTATAAGCAGCAAAAAAAAATCAAAGCAGCTAAATCCCCCTCAATCCCAAGCCAAGTGTTTACCTCCCAGCAAAACAAAGCCGCTGAAAGAGAATCAGCAGGACAAAAGCAGAGACTTGGAAAGTAACTGAGAGAAATTGGAGGGAATTGTAAAGAACCTGTCCCTTCTAATCCCAGAGTTGCTGAAACTACAGAAAAGCTGTGGAAATTAACCGTTTGTGTCACACACAGAACACCATATGCTGCTCTCCTTCCCTGGAGAAAGAAGAGCCAGCAATTGCTTCTCACTCCCCAGTGGGCCACTGAGCTCAGCCTGCACTCACTTGGAGTCTCAAATGAAAGGCAATTCACCCAGCCAGGCCCCAGCATACTTAACCTTTGGACCACAGATGCCAACGTCTCTCTGGAGAAAGAGTCAGTTGTGCTTGTCTTGGTGACTGTGATGCAACCACTGAAGGGAAAAAAAAAAAAAAAAGGCTTATTGCCACTATGATTTTGCAATGGCTCCAACAAAAGGCTTAAAGGATTTCAGATGCATTTGGAAATTAAACTCTGCTGGCCCTCCTGAGCCAGCATCTCTTCTGAATACCACAGGGACTGACAATGACAAAACCCAGACCCAACTGCTGATGCAGGCTTGATGGTATTTGGGCTGTCCAGTCATGACAAGGCATAAACAAATCTCTTTGTCACTGTTTGCATGTGAAAAAAAATGGCATCTCATCTGGCTGCTTTTGACCCAGGTCCTTTGGCAAGTTGTCCCAACACCTCCACCCCTGTTCCGCAAGTGAATCTTTGGGAAACTGACCTTAAACACAGAACATGGAATTTTTTAAAGAGACAAATGCTCTCCTTCTCTCTCTGCTTATATAGATATTTCTGGTCAAAGGCGAACTGAAGGTAGGGATTCAGGACAGCTTGACAAGAGGTCAGTTCCTGCTGACATCAGTGAAAAGAGGCAAATCTCAGAGGTGGTGTCTGACTTAGAAGGAAATGAAAAATGATATCTTGCTACAAAGACAGGAAAAATTTTTTTCAAGTCTGGGTCTTAACATAGCAACCTCTTTTGGTATGCATTCTGTAGATTATAAGAAAGGAACTGGATTTCTGTAACCTGGGTCAGAAGGAGTAAGGGGTAGGTGTACGGCTGCAGGGCTGGTGATGATGGTGACGTTTTATTGTCACTTGTAAGCGTCTGGAGACTTATACGTAGAGGACAGGGCTTCACTTTCATTTGTCTTACTCCAGGTTCTGGGGTATGGGTTGTAAAAAACAAAACAGGTTCTCTGCATCACGAAAAATGTCTGGGATTTTACTCCAATGAGTCTAATTAGGCAGAGCAAGGAAGTATTGCTCAGTAAAGAGTTGTTGAATGGTCGTGTTTCCACACTCACATTTTTGTCGCTGTGACTTTATAATGTGAAAGAGAGTCTCATTGCAACACGGCTCAGTAACAGAGAAACTCAACCGCTGAGGCAGCCCTGCCCCCAACCCTGGTACAACCCTGCACTGGGCCTCTGAGGGAAGAATCTGCCTCCTTGCCCCACCTGTACAGAGACGCATCCTTCACACCCAGTGGGTAGAGGAACAAACCCGGTCATGGTTGCCTTTCACAAGAACCCAGGTAGGGTGCCCAGGAGACCCCAAATCACCAGACCACCCTGCTAGCAAATCACCCTGCGAAGTGATGGGTTAACTTTATTCTTGCCTTCCTATCTTGAATACAAATTTACTTATTGGTTCTCTCTCTATGTAAATTTGGCTCAGTTAGTTCAAGATTAAAATATACACACTACTACTATATAAAACAGATAATCAATAAGGACCTACTGTATAGCACAGGGAGCTATACTCAATATCTTGTAATAACCTATAATGGAAGAGAATTATAAAAAATTTATTTAAAAAAGAATGTATATATTTATATATATGTATAACTGAATCACTTTGCTGTACATCTGAAACTATCACAACATTGTGAATCGACTCTCTTTCAATAAAAACTTTTAGAAAAGAATTTTACCTCAGAACATGAAAAGGGACTGTGTGATGTGAGTGAAAAAGAAAGACATGAGGGGAAAAAGGGAACAGAGGGAGGAGGGAGGGGAGGAGAGAAGACAACATAGAAATGAAACAACATATACGTGAAAGAAGAAAGCAAACAGTCCTAAGGTAGTCAGAGCTACAGGGAGCCAGCTACTCACACACCAGGAGCCGGATTCTAGCCACATAAAGTGCAAAGGCAATTGTCTGTGTGAGTGTGTGTGTGTCAGGGATGGACACAGTCACATCAAGTAGCCCCAACACATGCCAATTCCTTCATCCACAGTGGAAACCTCAGCCATTGTAGAATCTTTTCCTTTCCTGGAACCCACCATGGTGTGAGTCATCAGGTTCTGTGACTACCTGCCATAGCCTGGGTTCCACCAAGAACAAGACTTAATGTAAGACCTGTGTATGGCAGTGTGTTTGAGGGTGGACCCAGCGAGCCACGAGAGGAAGAGGGGAGGGCGTCTGGAAGGAACAGGAGGACAGTCAAGGTTGTGGTCCTGAGCTGGTCACTGCCACGGGGTCTTGATCCTGCAGGATGTTTTGTGGAGCCTTATGAGATGCATCTCAGAACAGTCCACACGGGAGACGCCCATGCAGCATCATTTAAGCAGGTCCCCCTGAGCGTTAATACCTTCGTATTTCTGGATTGTTTGTGAAAGGCTGCAGAGTGGGTTCTTGGGGCATTCCATGCAGCAACATCAGAGGAGACTCTGGTTGAGAAGCGTGGCAGACATAGCCTGTGGCTGGGGGGAATGCACCCTCCGTTTGCACCTGCCCAGAGCTAGCTGAAGTTTGTGCAGAAATGGTGACCACAGAGGTGGTCAAAGTAAAGGGTAGGATAGGGGAAATAAAAGTAATGCATAAGATTTAACTTTTTCCCACTGTCACCGCGTTCGTTTAGGGCATCTCTCGCCTGAATAATGACTGTAGCCTCCTAACTCTGCTCCGTGTCTGCGAATCTCTTTCTCTTTAAATTCACTGTTCAGATACTGCCAGCATCATCTTTCCAAAACCCAGATCTGATTCTATCACTCCCTTGCTTAAAAACCTTCTCTTCCTTCACTCCTTTCTTCTTTGGACATTTTATACCTTTATACATTTCTTGGCTCGCCTCTGAATTTTTGGTATGGCACAAGAGGTAGTTTTCAAAATCTGCCTCCTTGGCTTCATTTCTCACTTCCTCCCAACAAACACCCTTCATGCTAGCCCTGATGTTTCCAACTTGTGCTCTCCGGGGTCCTATGAAATTATTTCAAAAGATCAGAAGAACCATATGTACATCAAGAAATCTGTAGCCTGAATAAGTAATGTGACTGAAACATATGCTGTAGGTTCACAAAACTTAACTCACGCTTCTCCCTGGATTTGCAGAGAAAATGGAAATTTCTTACTTTGTCTAGATCTAATCTAGTTTCTTTCATGATCACTCCCTCTACTCCCTTCACCCTCGCTGGTAACAGGCATAAATATTAGCTCATGTAGGAGGTACCCTTCTTTTGTGGTCATGTTTGAGGGGGTCGGGGGAGGGGGTCGTTCCCAGGAGACCCGCTGAGGGAAAGAGCAGAGAATTTCCTGCCACTGCTATGCTCTCAAGTTTGGGGTCTTGGTCTTTCTTTCTGTGAACCTACAAAGTGCCCTCTGGTCAGGGAGCATGCCTGGACTTGAGTACCCCAGGTCAATCCTCCCCAGAACCAAGCCTCAGCAAACTCTGAGGGAGGGGCAAGCATTTCTTTTACTCAAGGATTCAATGAAGCATCCCCAAATAGCACAGAGCCTGATTGCTGGGAGTTGGGGCTTTTCTGGCTAACTTGTTCCGAGGCACCATACGAAGGGGCCTCACTTTCTAGTCCCTCATGGTAGCTGCCTCATTCCCTGACTTGATCTCCTTATCTTGTCCTTTTTCCAGAAGCTCCCCTCTTCAAATTCTTCACATCTGTTGGTCCACCCCACCCATCCTTGGGAAGATCTCTTCTTGGGGTGGAGTTGGGGGGACAGAAGTTTCTACCTGAATTTATCTAAGAGTAAACATACCTCATCATTGTGAAATATTTAATTTTTTTTTTTCTGAAGATAATGTGATCTATTTTCACCTGAGAAACACATTCCTCTGTTAAAGTAACATTGAGCCTATTTTTTTTTTAGTTCAAATTCTGTTTTTAATTTTTTTTTTTTTTTTTTTGGTTAAATTCACATAAGGTGAAATGCACAAACCTGAAATGTACAATACATGAGTTTTGGAAAATTCCTACATCTGTGTAGCCTGCAATCCTGTCAATATATACAGCATTACCATCATACCAGGAAGTTCCCTTATGCCTTAGTTTCCAGATAATTCCCCACAAGAGGCAACCGTTTTTCTGATGTTTTTCATCATAAATGAGTTTTACCTATTTTAAAACTTTGTATAAATGGAATTGACCAGTTAACATTGAGCCTATTCATTGCAAAGTAATAACCCTGGCATTATTGTGCTAAGGGAAGAACTCAAGCTCTGTGAGGGCAAGAATATTTGCTGTTTATTAACTGCTTTATCTGAACTGCTTTATTTTTACTGGAACAGCCCCCGACATACAGCAGACATTCAATTCAAGTTTGTTGCATGATTGAAGGAATAAATAAATAGAATATGCTCTTCCTTCTGGGGTTTCTTTTTGTTACATAACAACGGGCCTCCACATTGACAGAGAATAGATTTGGCAGAGATGGGAATGGTATCTCAATTCTGCCAATAGGTTATAATTTTTCAGGATAATTTTATAAAAAATAATATTAGAATAACTGCGTATCTATGTACTAATTTTTTTTTTTCAGAGAAAACAGGAGTCCACAAAAGAAACTCTTTTATCCCAGAGGCAGCTTCCTCAGCTCAGTTTCATGTCCTAGAGGCAATCACTGCTAACAGGCTGTGCTTTTAGTTCTACTGGTAACCATATGACCTTAAATAATATACTCAAGCCTCTATTTCTTGTTACTATCAGCTGAAGATAATTATTGACTCTTTGCTAGGAAAGGTCAAGAACACTGCATCACTGCCTACTCATACTCTCTCTTCCCCTTGTCTCCTATCTCTTCTCTCATAGTATGCATATTTTCTTATGTTATTGATATAAATCTTGGGAACTTTCCTTATTTATTTTCTGAGTAGCCAATTTGATTATCTGCTGTATTTAGTGTATGATTAGGCCCACTTATTGAATTTCTTGTCATTTTTAATTTCTAAGAGCTATTTTGTTTTTGGCTGATCATTCCCTTTTATATAGCACCCTGTTCTTGTTCAACTGTTGCAAAATCTTGACTCTGAGGATTCTAATGGATTTTGTTGTTGTTGTTGTTGTTGTTAAAAATCTCTTTTCTGTTCCCTGGATTTTCTGTTTTCCCTGGGGTCAGTGGATTTTCTTCCTATGTCTGTTGATAATTCCCAGGTTATCTCTGAGTGAGAGTTAGGCTGTTGGATATGTGTTTCCTGTAGCTGTAGAGATGACTGGATTAAAGGGCTGCCTGTGGCACTTTGTAAATAGGATTTCCACCAGAAGGCAGCTGGGAGACCCCTACCTTTGCAAAGGAGGATGGCCTCACTTTGGTGATGGGGAACTTGGGAAGACAGTATGTCCCTCCGGGGCAGAGTTGCCATTCCTCCTCTGCTTGCCCCTCTCCTCCTCCCACTCATCCCCCTCTGTGTGGGGAGAGGGAGCTATCTAAAGCCCTAGTCTTCTTCTCTCTCAAGCTCTGATTCCATCACCGGGAAGATTTTGTAGGAAGATCACGTATTTTTCTTAGATAACAATCCTCCATGTTAGTTTCTTTCTTTTTTTTTAAAATTAACTAATTAATTTATTATTTATTTTTGGCTGCATTGGTTCTTTGTTGCTGTGCGCGGGCTTTCTTTAGTTGCAGCGAGCGGGGGCTACTCTTTGTTGCGGTGCGCGGGCTTCTCATTGTGGTGGCTTCTCTTGTGGAGCATGGGCTCTAGGTGCACGGGCTTCAGTAGTTGTGGCATGCGGGCTCAGTAGTTGTGGCTCGCGGACTCTAGAGTGCAGGCTCAGTAGTTGTGGTGCAGGCTCAGTAGTTGTTGTGGCTTGCGGACTCTAGAGTGCAGCCTCAGTAGTTGTGGTGCACAGGCTTAGTTGCTCCGCGGCATGTGGGATCTTCCTGGTCCAGGGTTCAAACCCGTGTTCCCTGCATTGGCAGGTGGGTTCTTAACCACTGCGCCACGAGGGAAGCCCTCCATGTTAGTTTCAATGGCACTTTTAGAGGAAGGGAAGGTAGATGTGAGCTTTAAGTCTGACATCATTTGCTACTTTTATTTTTTAATCTATTCTCAAACATTTTATTTAGGATTACTGCATCAAAATTTATAGATGGGGATTATCTTTTTTAAACTTTTTTTTTAATTGAACGAAAGATTCTTTAAATTCTGTAGTGCTTCACAGTTTTTAAAAGTTTCACACACATTTCATGTAATCCCATAATAATCCCTGTTTTAAATCCCCTGCTCCTATAGTGTCCCTCCCTCCTTCCCTCTCCCCACTGGTAACCACTAGTTGGTTCCCTGAATCTGTGAGTCTGCTTCTTTTGTTGTTTCATTCACTGGTTTGTTGTATTTTTTAGATTCCGCATATAAGTGATATCATACAGTATTTGTCTTTCTCTGTCTGACTTATTTCATTTAGCAAAGTACCCTCCAAGTCCATCCATGTTGCTGCAGGTGGCAAAATTTCATTCTCTTCTATGATTGAATAGTAGTCATATATATATATATACCACATCTTTTTTATCCATTCATCTGTTGATGGACACTTAGGTTGCTTTCATACCTTGGCAATGTGCTACTATTTTTTGACTACATAGCTGCTATAGTGATTGATAAAATACACATTTGTTCAAGAGCTCTACTAAACACATAGTAGATTTTGCTGTGATGTGCTTTCTCAATCAATGGATGCTAAAGCTACAAATATTTTCTCATTAGGGATGAATGAAACTCTTTGGTGTTAAAACTGTTGAGAACCTATCTGAGCTGCCTTAAATGCTTTCATGCTGTTCTTTATACTTGGACTGCTCATCTCACTTCTACCTGCAAGATTCTGCCATCATGAAGGACTAGTTCAATGATCAATTTCTCTGTGAGGTTTTCCTCTATGCTCTGAGACAGAATTAACTGCTCCATCTTCATTATTCCCTGAACACTCTGTCCATCCCTCCAGCATAGCAATTACCATGTTGTATGATAGTTGTTTACATTCTCTCTCACTTCACTCCAGTCTTAATCATCTTTTAATGTTTTATCTCAAATACCCAACACAGAATGAAGACTTGTTGGCTTATATTGAATTGCAGACTTTGCTTTTATACTTTGTAATGATTGTCATTGACTGTGTGTGGTGAAAAGAAGGCCATAAATGGAAAGGATTGTTATTGATCTTAGCAATGTGAAGCCTTCCAGAGTAGACCAGTTATCACAATCATCATTCTTGGTGTTTTCCAAAGCTGTTTAGAAGATTCCTGTTTATGTGTTTCTGCTAAAATTATTCTTTTTCCTTTCAAAGGCTACCTAAGAAAAAAGCAAAGACTCCATCTCAAGAGATCTCTAAGAAGAAGTGAGGGAGACAATGTACTTAATTTTCAATGAAAAGTTGGGGAGGAGAGAGAAGAATATAAGTCTCTTTCATTGTCTAGAGGTTCCCTTAGGGCCGGGCTTCTGTTCACTACTGCCTTTGTATCATCATTCATTCATCCACTTACTCCATAAATATTTACTGAGTGCCTGTGGTGTATCAGGCATTGTGTTAGGACTTGGGAAAATGCTGAACATGGTAAACAAACAATGCCCTGGGCATTTCACCATGCTGCTAAATGACTCTTGTGGAAGACACTCCAAGGGCAGGTCAACAGGCAGTTAATCAATGGTATTTGTTGGTATTTCTTATATATTCACCCTGGTGCTAGGCTTTGTAGGTCGTTTAAAAGTAGGATAGATCTTGTCCATAAGGAATTTAGAATTAAAAATTATTAGAGTCCTATATAAAATGGCATAGAGAGCCAGCAAATGATATGGTTTATAATATAAGGATATTAGCAGTTCAGCGTCTTAGGGATCAGCTTGTTTTGAAGGGCTATAGATGGGGATGTCAGAAGGCTCCGGATAATTTGCTGAAGCACTCTTCCTCTTTTCCCTCTATCCCCAGGTGTCTGGTATACAGATTTGCCTGAAGAAAGAGTTAAAAAAAATGTTCACTGTAGTTGAAAATCTATGCAACTGTATGTGGATCCAGGTCCACAGCCAAGTTTCACAGGAAGTGTCAATTAACCTGAGATGTGAAGGCTAAGGACTAAATAGTTCAGTGATGGGGGAGAGGAAGATTCCAGGTAGAGTGAAAACATGTGTGAAAGTCTGGATTAGGCAAGGGGCATGAATTTCAAGGCACAGATTCCACTAGCATGGCTGGAGCATAGAGAACACAGTGAGGGAGTGGTGAGAGTTGAGGCTGGAAAGATCATTAGGAGCTAAATCCTGCAGGATTTCCATCACCTTACTACCATGAGGGTGTTATATAATAAGGAGTGAGCCAAAGGTCCTCTGCCCGAAAGAATACCCAGTTATGTTGTGACTCTCTGACTGTGATACGTTATAAACTCATTTTAGATTTTAGGTTTTGCTAGCATACACATTTACACACACACACCCACAAGTACACACATGGTTATATAAAAGAGCACTTGACATGATAACTTTCATGTAGATGATGAAGTCTTCCAATGACAAAAAGTTGACAATGCAGGGATGGGTGGTTATTTTTTAAGTATGCAGGCCAATTACAGCTGCATACTTAAATATACAGACAGCTTTCAATTACTAGAATGGAGAGCAATGACGATGTTATAAAAAAAAAAAAGCCCAACAACAGATAATCCAAAAGTCATCAAATCTTGGCTTTTGAAAGAATTGTATTGTTTTCTTGCAGCAGATTTGCGTTCCTAATTATGGCTCGCTTAAGCTAATATTAAAGTGAGTTTGCATTCCCAGAGAAAGCACACACCAGCTGGGCAAAGAAAGGCAAGGACCCAAGAACTTGCTGAGTGATGGAATAGGGGTGGTCTTAAGGGAAGTGGCCTAGGACTGAATATTTGCTATAATAATCAAGAATAGCCCTCCTGGCTCCTTCCAATTTCCAGAAATGGGCTGTAGGGACACAACATACATGTGAAAATGTATTATCACTAAATCAAGGAACCAAAGAAAAGCAGGTCCAACTCTGCATATGGTGCACAAAATAATTTCCTGTTTAGTATTGTCCTGCATTTTTGTTGTAATATGGGCTGGGAGAGGGAGAAGACCCGTTTAAAAGTTGCTTGATCCCAGTGGAATTTAAACCTTAATTATCACTTAACCTAGGAAAGCTCTGCCAGTATTATAACAGTAAGTCCCTTCAGATCCGTAATTAAATTTCTGCCTGTGGGTTATGTGGGTAAATCCTGTAAGAGGGGCGAATCAATTATGGGCACATTTAAGTGTGCTATAAAACTCAGGAAGACAAGAGGTCCTAAAGTGTTATTGGAGAATTCTAGGATTATGTCAAAAGAACAATTTTACTACCTTAATCCAGAAATAACTAAGATTGATGATTGTGCTGGGGCAGGGAGTGTTCTGAGAAACTGCATTCATAGTCACAAAATTTATACTAAGAGTCAGAAAATAATAGAGTTCAAAGAGGCTGATAAAACCAACAGCTAAGATTTACTGAGCATTTACTATGGATTCTGCATGGTTTTAAGTGTTTTCCACATAATAACTCATTGAGCACCTAGTCTAAACACTCTCCCTCTTAGAGGAAACTGAGGCCTGTGATGTTAGCCTGGTCCCGCATGACCAAGCATGATCAGAGACAGAACTAGAACCCAAGACTTCCGACTCCTAATCCAGGGCTTGCTTTCTACACTGGATGCCCTTTCTGTCAGCTGGAAGATCCTATCACTTGATCAAACCTGCACGCTTTAGAAAAGATTTTTAACGATGTGTTGGTGACAGTGGAAAAAGCATGGACCTTAGAGTTGAACCTGCACTTGAACTCTGGCTTGCTACTTACTTCTAAGAGTTTGTCCTTCTGCAGGACTGCCACGTCTGCTTGGCTTGTGTCCCTCTGCGACTTCCTGGAATAAAGTCTGACATCCTTGCTTGGACTGCAAAGCTGGCCCTGGTGGTCTAGGCTGTACTAACCTCACCAGCTTCACCTCGTGTCAGTCCCTACCCCTCACTCCCTGCCCCAGCTGCCTGGCGCGTTGTCACTTTTTTGGAAGGCTATGCTTCTTTCCACCATGGGGTCTCCAAATGCTGGGAACGTTGGCTTGCCCCTCTCCTAAGGAACACCGCAGGTCTCAACTTCAATTTTGCTTCCTTAGGGAAGTCTTCTTGGATGCTCAGCTCCCTCTGTCAGATGTTCTCATAGCAGCCTCACTTGCCCTTGGTAGCTCTCATCCTTACCATAATTATTCAATTACTTGTAGTTGTTTAACCGATGCTCCCCTCCAAGAACAGAAGCTCTACGAGGGCAGGGATAGGTATTCCCAGTGCTGAGGTCAAGAGAATGTGCTCAGTAAATACCATATGAATGAACGAACGAACCCATCTCGAGCCTCAGTTTTTTCTTTTGTAGAGTGGAGATACCTCACACCGGACGATTGTCAGTATTAAATGGTGTATTGATTTAAGGCTTCCAGCTCAGTGCTTGCTAGCAGCATAGAACTCAATAAACGTGATTTTCATTTCCTGCATCTTCTTCCTTCTCTGACAATGTCCCCGAGGCACCATGCCTGCTGAAATATCTAAGAAGGATGGAATTACGTTCTGGATAGTTTTAGTACAAAGCATATTTTTTGCATTCTGCGTCTTTGAATACCGATCGCCCGCTGATGGTATATGTGGCAACTAGCTCTCCAGGAACCAGCGTCTTTGACCAAGCAGGGCACCTCACTCCCAGCTGGACAGGATAACAGAGCGCTTACTGTAGGCATCATTCTCCCGGGGGTCAGAACCTTAAACTAATCCTCCTGCTGAATATGAAACAGATGAAATGGCAGCAGCTGCTCTTCTCAGCTGGTGAGGTGCTGGGGCTGAAGCAGTGTGGCGTTTAGGTGTCTTCCGCCTCAAAGCCCAGACAGAGTGACAACAAGCCAGCTCAGATATGTGCTTACGTGGAAACCTCCGGCCATGTTTTCCTTTGGAAGGAAAACACGAGTTCTCTCCCTTCCCCCACAGCTGGAATCCAGACTCCCCGAAGACAAAGCACTGTGTTTCCTTCTCAGCAGGCTCTCCTGTGGATTGTCACTCTCCTCACTGCCCTTGACCCTCTGCTGCTTTGAAAACTCTGTGGGGAGTGGGCGAGGAACCTGATATGAGTCTGCGCCCTCCCCCAACCCTCACCTTTTTATAAGCATCACGGGAGGCGAGATGGAGCACGTACAGGGTTGTAGGCAACAGAGAAGGCGTGTCACAAACCCTTTAGAACAAGCTATGGATGGGTCGAGTTTATGTTTAAGTCAAAGGGAAAGGACCTTTTAAATATAATTTAAAGCAATAAAACTGGTTTTAAGACCACGGCTCTAAAATTAGTCCTGGAACCACAACTTGTCATCTGATACTCTCTGCCTTGGGCAATTACTTCAGCTTTCTAAAACTCAGTTTTCTCAT
The DNA here is from genome assembly GCF_965194825.1 of Balaenoptera physalus. Lineage (NCBI taxonomy): Eukaryota > Metazoa > Chordata > Mammalia > Artiodactyla > Balaenopteridae > Balaenoptera > Balaenoptera physalus. The sequence goes on along the minus strand of NC_138889.1, from coordinate 40,648,181 downwards.
CTGTGAAGTGGCCACAGTGACGGTCCCTATCTTATAGGCCAGGAATTGGCAAGCTTTTTCTGTAAAGGATGAGTTAGTAAATATCTCAGGTTTTGCAGCACATATAGTCTTTGTGGCATACCTGTTTTTTGTTTGTTTTTTCCAAACCTTTAAAAATGTCTGAACTGTTCGTAGATTAAGGGCTATACAAAAACAGACCAGGACCAGATTTGGTGACCTCTATTTAGGCTTATTGTGAGGGTGAAATCAGATAGCATATATGAAATGTTTTGCATTGGACCTAAAACCTAGCAGATTCTCAATGAACGATAGGTATGATGATTCTTACCTGGTGATTGTGTAGAAGGCTAACCGAAAGCAATAGCAGAACTTTCAGACTTAGCTATTCTGGCTCCCCTGCCACACACACATCCAGTAGAGCAAATATTTACAAAGACAATAGAATGGAGACAAATTAAAACCATTAATGTGATATTCATTATTTGATTTGAAACATTTGAAAATTAAATACGGTCAAGGGTATTGGGACCAACGGACATTTCTGAAGGCCAGCTGTGTGCCAGAACTTTGCCATGTGTTATTTCACAACAGTGCTGCTAGGTGGGTTTTATTGTTCCTGTTACAAGAAGAGAAGCAGAGAGTAGGGAAGGGAATATCCCTGGAAACCAAGTGTGTCTGCCCAGGACCTCCATGTTGTGCAGACATTTTTTTTTCCCAATTATTATTATTTATTTATTTATTTGAAGTATAGTTGATTGACAATGTTGTATTAGCACAGTGTACAGCACAGTGATTCAGATATATATATTCTTTTTCAGATCTAGAGACACGTACTGAATGAAAGTGAGGGGATGGAAAAAAAGCTATTCCATGCAAATGGAAATCAAAAGAAAGCTGGAGTAGCAATACTTATATCAGACAAAATAAACTTTAAAATAAAGACTGTTACACGAGACAAAGAAGGACACTACGTAATGATCAAGGGATCAATCCAAGAAGAAGATATAACAATTGTAAATATATATGCACCCAACATAGGAGCACCTCAATATGTAAGGCAAATATTTTAACAGACAGTTTATGCAGACTTGATGGCTGTTCTCATGGTCCTCTGACTCTTGTGCCCATTCTCTTTCTAATATACATGCATTTACATCAACTTTTTGCCTCTTGACCCTGGAATAGGTGGCTGCCTTCTGAATGGAATTTAATGAGTGGTTCAAAGGCTGTTTCTAAGTGTACACCTTCTATGTGCCAAGCCCTGTGCTGGATGCTGGAATTACAAAATGAAAAAAAAAGAAGAGTATGGCACGATCCCTTTTGTTGAAGAACAAAGTCTAGCAGGAAAGACATCATCCAGGTAGCTAATCATGATATATTATGAAAGTATTCTATTAGTAGTGCTTGGTGGAAAATTCCATTCAGGTTTTGTCTTTAGGAAGTCATTGTGACAATGCCTGGATTTGTATTAAAAACACATAACTTCCGTTCTATCACAATCTCCCCATTTCAATATGATATCTTCATTGGCTTCCCATTACCCATAGAATGATGTTCAGACTTCTTGGACCATATTCAAGGCCTTATGCCAAAGCTTCCCAGTGGGTGTGTCAGATCTGCTGAGATGATGCTATAGACTGAATTGTTGAAACCCAATTCCCAATGTGATGGTGCTTGGAAGTTGGGTCTTTAAGAAGTGATTAGCTCATCAGGGTGGAGCCCTCATGAGTGGGATTAGTGGCTTTATAAAAGAGCCACTGGAGACATCCCTGGTTTCTTGGGCCATGTGAGGTTATGGTGAGAAGATGTCTGTTTATGAGGAAGTGGGCCCTCACCAGACACCGAATCTACCAGAGCCATGTTCTCGGACTTCCCAGACTCCAGAACTGGGAGGAATAAATTTCTGTTGTTTTTTAGCCACCAGTCTGTGGTATTTTGCTATTGCAGCCTGAACAGACTGAGACAGATGGTGACAACCTTGCCCATCTACTCTGGTGTATACTAGAAATATGATCCTTATTCCACATGTGCCTCAACCTGAAATATTTTGGGAAGCCTTGTCCTTCATAACCTGTCCCTGATTCTCCTTTCCTGCCAAATTTCCCTCAACTGTCCCAACACACACAGGGTCTGTTCCCTGTTCCTTGTCCATTCGCCATGTTTCCCAACCTACACACCTCTGCTCACATGGTTCTTTCTGCCTGGAAGTCCCACCCAACCTTTTCTACCACTTCTGTGTAGTCTGCAAATTCTTGAAAAGAATAACCTATAAGTGACCTCTTTCATGAAGGATTCCCTGCATTCATTGTCCTTTGACCTGCAATAGTGTTTTATCGTTTTTACGGCACTTGCCATCTGTTACATTCTTAGTAGTGAAAGGCCCTAGTGCTGTGTCTGGCACATAGTAGGGCTCAGGTGGCCAGCTGACCAGCCTGCCTGCCTTCCCTGCTTTATTTGTAGAATCTTAGGAAAATTACTTAAATCAGTGGTTCTTAAATGTGGCTGCACATTATAATTGCCTGAGGAGGTTTTGTTTTGTTTTGTTTAATATTTCGATGCCCAAGCCATACCTCAAATCAATGAAACCAGAAAGTCTAAAGGGTGGTTTCCAGCATCAGAGCTCCCCAGCTGACTCCAACATGCAACCAGGGTCCAGAGCTGCTGTTCTGAACAACCTGAGCCTTGTTTCTAGGGTCGTTCTGAAAACTAAATGCCATGTTTGCGAAAGCTTGGCACAGTGCCTGGTGCATACTGATTGTGCAGTAACTATTAATTACTGTATTGTATTTTACCCCAGCTTTTCACTTCTTTGCCGACAGGGTCTTGCACATAGTAGGTATGGAATAAATGCTGGTTGAATAAACAAATGCTCCTTGGGAAAGCTTCAGGGAAACCCCCAGCAGGTTGTTGCAGACAGCTGGCTTTAATGTAAACTAAAGGTTGTGCCTCGAGCAGAAGCATGGGGATGTGGTCTGTCCTGGGTGCAGGCAATGGGGGAGAAGTGGAGGTGGGTGGGTGTTGGCTTTACAAGATTTAAAAACAATAATAAAACCAACTACAAGTCTATCTTCTTTTTATTGTCATCACACGCTGGAAATTCTTAACGGTGCCGGTGATAAAATGCTTCTTGCTGGGATGGACTTCTCCCACCACCCCTGCCCTCTCCGCCTTATCTCGTTTCACCACTGGCTCGGAGCCCGGCAAGAAAAGACAAAAGAGCTCTTACCGTCAGCACTATTAATGAGCTAAATGGCTGGAGAAAGAAACAAGGGAACTGTAAATTATATTTATAAATTATGTCATATAAAGCCAGACTAAGTAATTAAACTGTGGGCCCATAATTAAATACTTGTATAACATTTGGGCCCTGAGATTTCTTTCTGCCACCATGGTTAGCAGGCCGTGTGGTGGGCTGATGACTCATACGGAGGTCCTGGGGCAAAGTGATGTCAAGGTCACGGTCTAAACAGAAGAATCCTTGAGGGACAGCCTTGGATGTGGTCAAAGGAATGGACAAGTGATTTGCAGGGTAACAGGTGAGGAGGGAAAAGCCCCAGACCCCCTGGAGCATGTGAGAAGCGGCGGTAGCATCCTAGATTAGTGAATGAAGGTCAAGCAGCAGTGCTGTCAGGCCCAGAAGAAAGGGAGGGCCTTCCCATTGTTGGCTCCAGCCAACCCTCCCCTTCACATGCCCACCCTTCGCATGCCCACCCTTCACATGCCCATGTAGAGCCACAGACATCAATACGACTTCTTTGAACAGTCTCCTTTTCACATCTCTCTACCTTTGCCCATGTTGCTGTCAGCATACCCTTCCCTTCTCCATTCTTTTTTTTTTTTTAATTTTTATTGAAAAAATATGGAACGCTTCATGAATTTGCATGTCATCCTTGCACAGGGGCGATGCTAATCTCTGTATCGTTCCAACTTTATATATGTGCTGCCGAAGTAAGCACCCTTCTCCGTTCTTCACCTAGCCATTTTTAGTCCTTCAAGATCTAGCTCCAAGGAGCTCCATGGAGACTTTTCCTGACTCATTTAGGCAGTGGTAAGTCTTCCTCTGGCTCTCACAGTTACATTATGGGGTAATATAGTTCTCTGCTGAGTGTGTCCCCTGTAAGGTCCTGAATAGCAGAGCCCCTGTTCTCAGCTCCTAAAAAATTGCCCAGCAGAATGGAAGGTGCTTAACACCCCTCTGTTGAGTAAGTGAGTAAATGACTGAAGGATAGATAGCCCTGCATAGAAGGGGAGGTGATATTATCCCTATTTTTCAGAGCTAGATGGTCAGCTCAGGGGCTCTGCCTTGTTCAGCTTCCTGTTGGCAGCACCCAGCATGGTGCTCAGCAGAGAGAAATTGCTCCATGAATATTTGCTAAGCATATAGGAGGCAATCGAAAGGCGATAGACTTCGGCACAAATTCCCCTCATCCCAAATCTCCACCCCCAGAGAAATAAACCGAGTAAGTGTACTGCTAGGACAAGTGTCAGTGTCCACTGGTGTTTACAAAATAACACTGCGTATCTTAGCAAAACCATGGGGAGGGCAGGCAACGCACATCAGGTCTAAGATCAAGGTGAGATTTGTTGGGGGTGGTGGAGGGAAGGGATGGGAGAGAGGGATGCGGAGCCTGGGAGGCCCAGGTGTGGGAATTCAGGGGAAGGAGGAGGAGACGGTGATGAAAGCTCTAGAGCAGCCTTGAAAGGGAGGTCACAAGAGAAATGGAGAGTCAAGAGGGAGTGGTTTGTGGGGAGGAACTTGATCAGCTGTGAGATAAGCTGCACGAAAGGCAAGGAAATGCTTTCAGGGTGAGAGAAGATGGTAGAAAACTGGGAGGTGGGGGGATTGGACCAAGAAGGTCTGCAAGGAATCAGGGGGTGAGGCCCAGCTGTTTCCTTGCCCACAAGCACTCCAGGTGGTGCGAAAATGCACCAAGGTTTGAAATCTGCTGCTAACGGTTAAAGAACCGGTACTCTACACTTACTCAGCTGCCTGGGTTGGGGGGAGGGGATAGCCTGCCTCTGCCATTTATTATCTGTGTGGCCTTGGGATAACTCTAAATCTCCATTTCCTTTTATGTCAAATGGAGATGATAAAGGTACCTACCTCTTAGAGGGGTTGTGAGAATTCAATAAGTTGATACCGATGAGCAGTACCTGAGCCTAGTAAATGCTCAATAAATATCAACAGTAGTAATTATCTACAATATATAATTGGACATTTCACTAGATTCCATGTTTTTCTGCATCCCTCCACCCAAGGGAGGGAAATGCTAAAAGGACCTCTGGGCATTCCCTACTCCATAGGTAGCAGAAGGGGGAAGTTGGATGGGAGAGAATTAAACATCTCTTAGGCATTTTTCCCACTGGGGTATTCTGTCATATGCCCAGTCTCTTACAAAGTTGTTTTGTTCCCTAAGGGGGAGCACGGTAGTCAGCTGTGTGGACTTGGGGAAGTAACGTTCCCTCTAGAGCCTCTGTTTATCCATCTGTAAGTTGGAAGGATTGATTCACTGATCTCTGGTAGCCTTTCCCATTCTATGAGGCTACTAATTCTAAATCCGTCAAGGGCTGAGAGGGGGGTGGGGAGACAGATGGGCAATGGAGGGTGCTGCAAAGACCAGGTTGGTTGATCGAGGACATCTTAGATCTGTGTGAGGTCAAGGATCTGCCAAGGTCATGGTTTTCAGTCTCAGAGTCCCCGAGAGTCCCCAGGACGGCTGTATACCCTGCACTGGGAGAAGGACAGAGAGATGGTTGGCCCAGAGGGCAACTGCTCTGGTTACACAGCGTCCATGAAAGATCTACAGGGGAGCAGGGCAAGGAAAGGAAAACTGCAGGAGGACATCCACACCTGTGGAGCCATTTGCCTCTCTGTAGCCCTGCATTACAGGATAGCCAGGTATGAATTGAATTAGGTGCTGTAGTGTTTTATCAGACCAGATGTCCCATCGTGTAAATCCCCTCAATATCAACCCTTACAGGCTTAACAAAACTGCAAGAAAACCCCTGCACTCTTCTGCCTGAGCTCTCATGTTCATTTCGGTCATCTGTAATTTGAGAAAATATTTTTTTCAGTACCCAAAGGCTGTTTTCTATGCCTCAATCTCTGTCTCTCTTTCTCTCTGTCACTCTCTCTCTCTGTCTTTCCCCAAAGACTTGTTTTTCTGTAAATACTGCAGCTCAGCTCTGAATCACAGATCAAAGCACTGCTTCTTCATTCATCTTTTGAGGCCAAATTGCAATTTATAATGTCTGTGGTTTTCACTAATCTGTCTCTGTGTCATCTTACTTTAAATCAGCAGAAAGCAGCCCACAATAACACATGGCAGTGGCCGCACGGAAGAAGCAGAGTGTAATTTGAGCACAGCGTTATTGAGACTCGGTACCCACAGGTAGAACTATCTGAGGCCTTTATTATATCCGACATTAATCTTGGTAAACAACTTGTTTTGATGAAAGTTGAAAGACAGATGAAACAAGGAAAATTCACGGTTATCAGAAAACAAAACATGATCCCTTCCTCTTCCCACTCCTTCCTGAACTTTCCAGAGACATCTAAGGCTTTGTCTCTTTGGACCAAATAAAGGGAGTGCGGAAGTTGGGCTGTTTTCCTCAGAGAACATGCCGATAGAGAATTCCGGAACTTTGGGAGAACTGGACATTTGCAGAGCCGGGTCAGAGTCTAGGGCCTGGCAGGAATCCTGGAGAGTTATGGGTTTTGGGCTTTCCTCCTCAGAAGAAAACATTTCTGAAGACAGTTATTATGCCTGGTTGTTTAGCCTACTTGCTTGTCTCCTGGGGACAGGGCTGACACTAATTGTGCTCGCCGTCAGCTTTTTGGGTGAAACACTGTACCTTAGAGACTCCAGGGTCTAATGGGGTTATGACAGACCAACACCATCTGTACTAACGCAAAATGCTTGCCTGGATGGACGAAGGTTAAACACATCATTGAATAAAAACTTTATTTTGAAGCACATCAGTTTTCCACAAATGCTGGATTAAAATGATAGTATGAATAATCCTTATTCTTGCTGAATTTCTCTAGGAGACTTAAGGAGCTCAGCTGTCACTTAGGCCAAGCAATGGAAGGTTGATGATTTGGTATCTCCAGTCCTGGGAGTACCTCAGGGTTTAATTTAGGCCCAACCCCCTCCAGGCTATTAGATCTGCCCTACTTTCCCAGAGACAGAAGCTAGTAAAGAGCTCCTTTTTTGATCTTCTCCTGGGGAATATACTAACCCCGGGAAAGCTGCGGGGGGGGGGGGGGGGTTGAAAAGTAGCTGGGGGGAGATGAAAGAATCTGGTTAAAATTCCCAGGTTCAGACTTCTCTGACAAGGAGATGCACCATCAAAACACTTTAAGATGTGCTTCAATTTACAAAGCAATTTCAGATTAAAATGTCCTATATAAAGTAAGCCGGATTGGGGACATTATTTTCATTTTATAGATGAAGAAATCAAATCCCTGAGAGATTAAAGCAATTATTTGCCCAGGATTACTCAGCTACTACATGAAAGGGGAAATCTCCAAATCCAGTGTTTTTTCTTATTTAAGTCTGGTCACAGAGACCTATGAAGCTAATCGCTGCATGAGCACAGAGCTGGGTACTTGCAGGTAACACAGGTCATGCAAACCTCACCGTCACGGAGCAAAATGGGTGTTAGCATCTCCATTTTGCATCTGGGTAAACTGAGCCTTAGTGAGGTTAAGCCTGTTTCCCAGTGTCACACAGCTGGTAAGTGGCAGAACCTGGATTCCAATACTAGTCTTCCAGTCCTAAATCCAGGGCTCTTGCTATGCCACTTCTCTGGGTATTGAAAAATAAACCTGGAAAGAAAGAAAAAGATCCCTTGGCTATCCTGAATTATCTGGATTGAAGGTCTGCAGTAAGAAACTGGCGTAAAGTGAAGAGTTTACTTTTCTAGAGATGTAAGATTGTAATGGCTAGTCTCTTGCCCTAATTATGTGCCGTGTAATTGTGTCCCTTCCTACTGAAGACAATGGTACTTTATGGAAGTGATATGTAAATGAGGGGCATGGTGATTTTATAATGCACTGGAAGTGGGTACTTGACTGTGGGTATTGTCGACAGTCAGACAATAAATGGGGGGGGCAGGGCAGTGGTGGGGAGCATAAGGTGGACACAAAAGTCTGATATAAAAAAAGAAGATTTTGAGAGAAGACAGGTTGATTAAAAGCAAGGATTGGAGACACATTGAATGGTAAAAAGCATAGCAGTTGACAGAATCTAGAAGGGGAGTGGTTTTGAGAATCTAATGAAAGCAAGAGACTCTCTCTCTCTCTGAATAGCTTTATATGGGCACACCGCTGTTTTCTTAACCTAAATCCTGGGTTAAGCACCCTTGAACTAGAGCGAAGGCAAAGAGGACTTAAAAAATCATTTATTAAGCTCAGCTGGCCAGCCAGGCATTAGGAATTGAGACCTGTGTATGGGTAGATGTCATGGAAACCAGGAGAACAAGGAACTGTTATGGGGTCTGTAGTTTGGGGCTTAGAAAGGAGATTTGCATTTCTAACCCAGTCAGAAAGGACCTGAAGCCCCAAAAGCCAAGGCTGAGAGAGTCAGCCAGCCTGGGGGAAGCAGACTGGGGCAGAACTAGTTGCTGGGTGGACCCATGCCCGGTGGGAATTGGTGACTGGCCTGGGGACACTGTCAGTAAACATCATGTACTCTGCAATGTCCATTTTGTAGTCAAGTAAATTGTCTCTTAATGGCTTCCTGAGAGCATTCTGCTTCCTGATTCACAGCAGCAGGAGGAACAGGGGGAGGGAGGGCACCGAGCCACCATCCCAAACTGACACCTCCAAAGACAGGAGCAGGTTGTACCAGTCCTCAGCAGGGGATGGAGGCTGAGGGCATGCTCAGAGATCTGGTCCCCAGAGTCCAAAGTGGCCTTGCTGAGGGTGGTCCTGGTCAGAGTTGCCTAGGGGAAATTATTGGGGTGTCAGATTTCAACTCCATATTTGTCAGCTAGAGTTCAAAGCAAATTAGAGGTTATGACTTTGCATCAGTATAAAGGTAAGTGGCTCTTTGCTTGTAAACTGTTGGTGGGAATGTAAATTGGTCCAGCCACTGTATGGAGGTTTCTCAAAAAACTAAAAATAGAACTGTCATATGACCCAGTAATTCCACTCTTGGGTATATATCCAAAAAAAGCAAAAGCACTAATTCAAAAAGATAGATGCACCCCAATATTCATAGCGACATTATTAACAATTACCAAGATATGGGAGCTACCTAAGTGTCCATCAACAGATGACTGGATAAAGATGTGGTATATATATATATATATATATATATATATATATATATATACACAATGTAATACTATTCAGCCATAAAAAAGAATGAAATTTGGCCATTTGCAACAACATAGACGGACTTGGAGAGCATTATGCTAAGTGAAATATGTCAGACAGAGAAAGACAAATACTGTATTATATCACTTACATGTGGAATCTAAAAAATACAACAAACTAGTAAATATAACAAAAATGAAACAGTCTCACAGATATAAAGAACAAACTAAATACTATATGCTAACACATATATATGGAATCTAAAAAAAAAATAAAATGGTCAGAAGAACCTAGGGGCAAGGCGGGAATAAAGATGCAGACCTACTAGAGAATGGACTTGAGGACATGGGGAGGGGGAAGAGTAAGCTGGGACGAAGTGAGAGAGTGGCATGGACATATATACACTACCAAACGTAAAATAGATGGCTAGTGGGAGGCAGCCACATAGCACAGGGAGATCAGCTCGGTGCTTTGTGACCACCTAGAGGGGTGGGATAGGGAGGGTGGGAGGGAGGGAGATGCAAGAGGGAAGAGATATGGGGACATATATATATGTATAACTGATTCACTTTGTTATAAAGCAGAAACTAATACACCATTGTAAAGCAATTATATTCCAATAAAGATGTTAAAAAAAAAAAAAGAACAAACTAGTGGTTACTAGTGGGGGAGGGGAGCAATATAGGGATGGGGGAGAGGGAGGTACAAAATATTGAGTGTAAGATAACCCGAAGGACAACACAGGGAATATAGCCAATATTTTGTAATAACTGGAAATAGAAAGTAACCTTTAAAAATTGTATACAAAATAAAAAATTAAAACAAAAAAAAAAGGTAAGTGGCTCTTCTAGAACACTCCACTGTTTGAAATTTGGGGGGTTTCTCACGAAGGTATCCTGTCCATCTGGTCCTGCAAAGGTCAGGAGCCAAGGAAGTGGGTGTGTTAACCCTGAAGTAGGACTTACCTGAAATAGGAGTGAGATTGACTGGACTGTCCTACATTCTCTTCTTTAAAATAAAGAAAGCGCCCAAGAAATGATTCATTCTTCCCCATGGTATATCCTGGAGGGTATAACTGACAGGTTGATTTAGACATAGGAAAGATATAAACAAAGGCTACTAAGCCAGAACCCTTTTTTGCAAAAGCTAGGATCAGACCATACAGTCAAGATGTGTTCAACGACACTTAACATTCACTAAACACCCATCAATCCCCCCACTTTGGTCAGATATTGTGCTTAGTACATGGCGCGAGGGACAGACAGTCCCTTCCTTGTGTGGAGACAAAGTTGTTAACCGCTAGCATGAAGTAGGATCAAATAAATGGAAATCAAGGGTTTGGGGAGTGAAAGTAGAGTTACAATGAATTTTGACCCATGGCAATCAGAGACTGTCTTACCTGGCTGTGATTTGATGTCAATTTGGGATCTTTCCTCTAGGTTAGAAGGGAAATTCTGAAAGCCAGTGAATGGGCCCATGGTTCTGGAAAGTCAGGAGAAGACTCATGGGGTCACCGAAGTTGGAATGAAGTTAGAGGGGGGAAGATCTAGGTTCCCGTTTTACACCCTCACAGAGAAGCTACGTGGCGTTCAGGTAGGTCTTGAAGCATGATTAGCGTTTGGGATTTCTCAGCCTCGACACTATTGACTTTGGGGGCCAGTTAATTTTTTGTTGTGAGGGGACTGTCCTTTGCATTTTAGCAGCATCCCTGGCCCCCACACAGTATGGAGGCCTGATAGAGCACAGTAGCATTCTCTATCCCAGTTGTGACAACCAAAACTCTCTCCAGATGTTGCCAGATGTCCCCTTGGTGGCAAAATTGCCCCCAGCTGAGAACCACAAGCATAGCTGGAGGTGAGGGAAAAGCATGTGTCAGACAATAAGATCCCTTTGAATGAATGGACAGAGGCATGACTCTGCCTGGGTAGGTCAGGAATAGTGGCCACAGGGTACGGTAAGGAGAAGGATGTAGTGATGGAAGAGGCTAGAAGAATAGTTTAGAGCCAAGTTGAAATCCTTGCTAATAGCATCGCTAATGATTTGGACATGATTTTGCAGGTAATCGGGAGAGCATGAGATTTGGTAGGAGGAGAGTGTGGGGAAGAGGAATCTGACAGGAGTATAGAGATGGGAATAGACCAGTGGGAGAGTGAGGGCAGAAGAAGATCAGCGGCTGCTCCAGCCCAGGTGGGAGGTAAAAAGCATCTGAACTTAGGGAGAGTGGAGAGGAGAAGCAGGTGTAAGAGACATTACTCAGGGAGATTGGAAACTTGGTGACAACTAGGATGTGGTGGGTAAGAGCCAGAGAGGAATCAGATGGGTGAGAGGGAAATTTAGGGGTAAAGAGCAGAGCATTGGCTTAGACAAGGAGATTTGGAAGAGGAGGAGGAGCAGATCTGACCTGCGAAAATGAATTCTTAAGCCTTACTCTGTCTGTGCCTCCATGTGGACACATTGTAGTCACTCAATAAATTCTTTTTTTTTTTTTTAATGGATCTTGAATTACCAGTTATCAGCTCGGGTAGAACAAGTCATCTATCTGTTCAGTAGGGCAAAGACAAAGGCTAGACTACCACTACTAGTTATAATAATAATAACAACAGTAATAATAACTGCCATTTATTTAGCAATTACTATGTGCCAGGCACTGCGCCAAAGTTTTGCACACTATCTCCTTTGGCATTTGAATAATCCTATGAGGTAGATACTACTTTTTTCCCCACTTTAGAGATGATTTCATTCATCGCTATTTATTAAGTGACTACTATGTGTCAGGCACTGTTTTAGGAACCTAGGATAGATCAGTGAATAAAACAGAGCAAAAGAAAAACCCTGCCATTGGGAATTTGCCTTTTAGTGAGGAAACTGAAATGGAGACCTTAGAACTTCGTAAGAGGAGGTGCCTGCCTGTTCACATGGCTGGTGAGTGCTGGAGTGAGGCCCACACAAACCCCTGAGTAGATACTCATGGAAAACTCCCTTGCAAGGCAGGCACAGGAGAAGGAAACATTGCCCGGGGCTAGCATGTGAGAATTCTAAAGCCCAGAACTTGGATATGAGGACAGAGGGTACAACTTCCTGAGTGACAGGATTATTGAATTATCAAGAATGCATGTAATTTCTGTGAGCTTCCATGACTGGGGATATACTGGCATTGTATTGGCATTGTATTGTATTGTATACTGGCATTGGCATTGTACTTGCAGTTCTGCACAGTTCTGCACAGATCCGGCAGGCATCTCTTTCTTGGTTAATTGCCAAGACCTCTAATTTCAGTCAAGAGCCTGTAAGAAATAAGAGGGTCAGTGGAGAGCCATGTCCATCCACCTTCAACCTTACCTAGTTTATATATTTTGCACAATTTATTATCTGCCCTGGGAACAAACCAAAATAATATCAACTAAACTAAGTCCATCATACTTGTCCACTCTCTACCTCAGACCAGACTCTGCTCTGGTCTAGCTCATTGGCTTAAGGTCTTCTGACCACATCCCTCCCCCAACTCAGCTGAGAAGGATAGAGCTGTTTTCACACATTTGGGCAGAAACTTCATCTTTTCTCACAGGGAGCAGGGGTAAATGAGCTTTTTATCTCACTCTCCTCTTGGGCAGGAGGAGAGACCACTTTGCACTTTGCACTGGGTGGACCTTGGAAACCGGGCCTACATAGGTCTGAGGGTTTCACCTGTGACATAAAAATCCCAACCAGCTTCTTCTAGAGCCATAGTCTCAGTTCACACTGGTTGGTGGTGTCCCCTACCCAACTCTGGGGAGAAAAGCCAAATCGACTGGACATAGAATGCACAAGACCTGGCCTTGGGGCCCTGTATATTTAACTTAGTCAGGAAGCTTTTGGCCATAGTACATATAAAACCAAAGTGAAACAATGATAAAATGTTTGCTCACACAGTAAGAAGGCTGGCATGAGCTGCAGTTATAGTATGACCCCAGGCTGCTCATCAAAGACCTAGGATGTTTCCTTCTCTCCATTCTGCCATCTTGGTGTTGGCTTTATCCTCAGACTGGTGATAAAACGGCTGCTGCAGTCCCAGCCATTACTCTTGCACCGGTAATAACCAGAGGAAGAACGAATTTCCTGTTTTGTTTTTTTTTTCCTTTCTTTTTTTTTAGAGCAAGGAAACTTTCCCAGAAGCTTCCTAGCAGATTTCACCCTTACACTTAATTGGTCAGAATTGGGTCACATGCCCATTCCTAAATAAAGCCTTGCCTGATGGAATAGGTCCACCACGGTTGGCTTATAGACAAACCAGAGTCACCATCTGGAGCTGGGATTGCCATCAGCTTCCCCTGAAGACCACGGCTGTTTGAAAGAGGGTGGATGCCTGAACCCAAACTCATTTCTGTTTGGAAGGAGGAAGAGAAGTGGGCGATAATCTTGCATGGGCAACCAAGAATGTTCACGTCAGCGGCTCACCATCTAGCTCCCATGGGGTCAGCATTATCTGTACCACTAGAGAAGGGAAGCAACTCACCTTTCTATTTCCCCTTACTCAGCCCTACCCTGAGGCCCGCACATCTGATGCATTTGGAACATGCCAGCTGGAGGCCCGCTTCTTTTTTTTTTTTTTGCTAATTATAATCTAACTTTGTACTTAGGAAAGGCCATTCTTCCAACATGCTCTAGGCACTTTTACAGACTTGATGACCTCTGCCCAGAGGATTATTATCTTCCATTTATGGAAGTGGTGTGAGGGTCATGAGGCAGCCCCAAAGGCCCAACTGGGAGGCAGAGCACAGTCTCCTCCTGGGTCCTCCGACAGGGGTGACAGGCCTGGAAGGGCTGAGACTCCCTCCAGAGGACTCTGGGTGTGGAGGTGCAGTCCATGAACAAAGGCTTCCTTTGTGATAACTGGAGTTTCTGGAAAAAGTTAGCTCCTCAGCAATCTTGGAGAAGTGCTCAGTGATTACACAGAGCAGAGTGGATTAGAAAGGCTGAGATCAGTATTTGTTTATCTTGGCCTCATTCTAGTTTATATCCTTACCTTTGGGTAAAACCATAGGTGGGCCATTGGATTCTTCCAAGAAACGTCCAGTCCCTTCGCTATGCTGGCCACCATGCTGGGTGTTGGATATACAGCCGTGAACAAGACACCATACCTGACCTCAAAGAGCTCAGATAGTGGGAGAGAAAAGTCCAAGAACAGGCAATTACAAGACAGTGGGATCAGTGCTTTAGTCCTCCCTCAGCTGGGTGGGTGCTGGGCTTCCAGGAAGAGCTGCTGTTTAAGCTGAGACTTTAGGGATCAAGAATCAAATATTGCCTGTTTCCACGAAAGACCATGTCTTAACTCAAATTTCTTCAAGTTTGAGGAGCCTTGATTCCACAGAATGATAATTTTAAATCACTTGGGAAAAGAAGCATAGATAAATTTGGGAAATTATAGATTAAGCAAGCTGCAAGACTCTACAGAACTTTTAACAAATGAACTGATAACCATGAATCTCTGAGATATGGAATATACATTTCCCATTATATTTGACCACGACAATCTTTTCTCCCTATCTCTCCCAGATGAGTGACTTCAATGCTGAGAACTTGGAGCATTGGAACTGAGTTGAGATGGAGAGTCGGGGTGACAGTGGGTCAGAGGGAGCATTGTCGCCGTGCTCTGAAAGGTTCTGGGGCAAGCATTTGATATAATAGCTGTGTTTATTTGATGGCCTTATTTACATTGTATAGTGGACACCATGATCTCTTGAAATAATTAAACTCAGACACGTGTAGTAAAAATATTCTTCCTGCAGTGAATAATTTAGCAGTGGACATGTGGCCCCATTTTCTGGCCAATGGGATGAGAGGGGAAGTATGCTAAGGGCTTACAGGGAAAGGTTTCCAGCTCTAAGAAAGAGAATAGAGGAAGAGACAGCTGCTTTTCTTCCTCTAGGCATGTTCTCTCTGAATATGACAGCTAGAACTGTAGAGGCATCTTGCCACCAGCCTGAGTAGGAAACTAATACCTAGATGGCGGAGTAGAAATTGAAGCAATCTAGGTCTTTGATGACAATGTTGAGTTTCTGATTAACTACACCTGGAGCCTATCCTATTTATTGACTTAACTTTGACTTCTTATTATGTAATAATACATTTCCTTATCTTTTAACTAGTTTGAGTCAGACTTTTCTGTTATTTGCAGTCAGAAGCATTCTGGCTAATGAACTTTCTTACTTTAATCTTCCTATGAAAATTTTCCACTGGCATAGTTAATCATTTTCCTGGTCAAGGCTCATGATTTGGATTCTCAGAGTGCAGGGAGAGCTGTCCTGGACTCAAGTGTCTGAGGCAGCAGGTGGTATATTAGTGATGCACAAAGCAGGACCAAGACTCATCTGGTTTAGGCAAATGGGGATTTTTGTGGGCTGACATTCTAGTGGGGCCAGTTGATGTGTTTGCTTGAGGAGATGCAGGTGGGCTCCCTGCAGATACCAAACAGGCAGCTGGAACTCAGGGAGTCAGGGCAGGAAAAGAAGGCATTTGCTCTGCTGACTGATCTGGAAAAGGCCTGAATTCTCATACAGGGTTGGCAGGCAGCCTGCGGCCCCACATCCTCCTTCTACTGTCACCTGGGTGATGCGGGCAGGACTTGCCTGCTTGGACAGGCCTTACCCCACACCCCTCCTTTTGCCTTCAGTAACATCTGCCCTTTGGTGGTTTCATTCCTTTGGTATTACTTTTTTTGTTTTGTTTTTTTTTGAATGGTTCAAATTTACTTTTATACACATTCAAGGGAATTTCTTTTTTTAAAGATCTTTTGACTTGATTTTATTGGTAATTGTATCCATTAACTTTTTTTTTTTTACTATCTTAACCATTTTTAAGTTTAGAGTTCACTAGTGTTAAGTATATTCACATTGTTGTGAAACAGATCTGAACTTTTCATCTTGTGTGATGGTTAATTTTATGTATCAATGTCACTGGGCCATGGAGGGCAGAGATTAAACACTATTTCTGGGTGTGTCTGTGAGGGTGTTTCTGATGAGATTCATTTGAATTGGTGGACTCAGTAAATTGCCCTCCCCAATGTGGGTGGGTATCATCTGTTCAGGGCCTGGATAGAACAAAGAGCGGAGAAAAGAGATTTGTCTCCTTCTTGCCTGCATACTAAGCTGGGACATTGGTTTTTCTTCTACTACCCTTGGATTGGTATTACAGCTTGGGCATTCCTAGATTTCCAGCTTGCTGATGGCAGATCATGGGACTTTTCAACTTCCATAATTGCATGAGCTAATTCTTCCTAATAAATCTCTCTCTCTCTTTGGAGAACCCTAACTAACACATCTTGCAAAACTGGAACTTTATACCCATTAAACAACTCTCCCCTTCCCTCCCCTGCCTCCACCACCAGCCCCTGGTAACCACCAGTCTATTCTCTGTTTCTATGAATTTGACTACTTTAGATACCTCATGTAAGTGGAATCATATGGTGTTTGTCTTTTTGTGACTGGCTCATTTCACTTAGCATAAGGTCCTCAAAGTTCATCCACATTGTAGCATGTGACAGAATCTCCTTCCTTTTTAAGGGTGAATAATATTCCATTATATACATATACCACATTTTGTTTATCCATTCATCCGTTGATGGACATTCGAATTGCTTCCACCCCTCAGCTATTGTGTCTTGGCAGCACTTTTACCTGCTATTGTGATTGATGTTTGGGTTTCTAATTCTGTTGCCCACATTTTATTTTAACCAGATTTCTCCGGAATGGCTCATGGAAAGGAATGCCCAAGAGGTAACTTAGCCTCAGAAAGACGATCTTGATAATGAGGTTTTCAAGAAAAAAATTATTTTGGAAAAAAAACCCCAAAAACCAGAACAATTCCTATGTGCTCCATGTGTAGCCAAACAAAAATGTATAATGTAAAAGGTATCTTTCCCTCAATGTAACAACTAATCTCAGTTCTAATCTGTAACCAATAACTGCAGCTGAAATGTAAGCACATTTAAATATTCATTTTCTTACCCGTAAAAGTTAATATAAGCTCAATATAAAATTTTTGAAACACAGCAATAAAAGCTACCATTTAATGAGGTCATATTTTCTGCAGGGCTTTTGTATCAAGTACTTTAAAGATATTCTTTTTAATCTGAACAACTCTTTGAAATAGGTATTTGTAATATTTCAGGTGAGTTGCAGATTAGGGGGAGGACATCTCCCTAGCACCGCTGTTGCGCACACCTCCCCCATCAGGCCTGACTTATCCACCCTGGGTACAGAGCTGGGCTGAACACCAGAGCAGGTACAGCGCACCTAGATGAGCTCTCCCTTTGCCCTGAAGTTCCCATGGGCGGCTCAACCGCCAGTGACACTCTCTGCGTAAGTAAGGGCCCATTGGAGTTGGGAAAACAGTTCAATTCTTGCTCCACTGCTGCCCTTTCATATTTGGGCTTACAACATCATCCTAGAAAAACCTAAACTAACAACCTTTGTATTTCTAGTAAAGAGAATGTTTACAAACATTGGGCTCTCTTGGTTCTTCAGCCAAGCAGCATAACTAGGTTCACAGAACAAGGCTTCTCATTTTCTAGTGCCCTGGAAAGCCCATTTCCTTGCAGTCCACTCCCATGAGCTGATTTAATCCCCTTTACTTTGGTAGCTCTGATACAGATTTTGAGCTGGTGGTAAATTCATTTTCCTGTGTGTGTGTGTGTGTGTGTGTGTTTAATGATTACAGGTGAAGCAACTGAGCCTCAAAGAGGTTAAATATTTTGCCTAAGGTCAGACATCTAATAAGAAAGAGTCAGAGTAGAATTGAAGTGGCTGTAAGTTAAAGCAGACAGAATACACACGGGTCTTGGACTTGGCAAGGTTCCTTATCATTCTCAAATTTCACTTTTCACATCTGAAACAGGGGTAATAGTAACTACAAGGATTGTTGTAAGGATTAAAAGTAATATATGTAAAGAACCAAGCACAATGCCTCACGCTTGGTGGGTGGTCTACAACTGTGAGTGACTGTAATTGTGTTCCTGACTCCAAAACTTTTCGAGCTTTCCTTGGCACAACAATGCTTCTCCCACAGAAATGAAAAAGATGGGAAAAAAAGAAAGAAAAAGAAAAGAATGGAAACCAACAAATCATCCATAATTGTATTCCCCCCAGGATCAAAAGCATTCATTTTTAATAACTTTTCCCAATTTCCCATTCCTTTCTCCTTTCTTTCTATAAAGTATTTCCCCATGGTTGTAATCACACTGTATATATGATTTGTTTATTATTTCCCTTTCACTTTTCATCACATGCTAGGGTGAACTTTAATGCCTACTTTCCTACCATTGGGATTTGTGGGAACCAACAGCCATGGAGATTAGAAGCCTCTGTGGCGACAGCCCTTCGGGAAGTGTGGGTCTCTCCATGGTGGTAAGCAGGAACTTACAAGATGTTTCTTAATTCCTTTGTGTTTTCAGCTGTTTTTTAAGAGCTGGAGCCGTTCCTTGGCATGTTGGTGTCCTGACCTTCACCATGGCTTAGTACTCTTGAGTTTGAGAGCAAACACTTTCTCCTCTGAGACAGCTTCCCATTTTTTCCCTGTCTGTGCTTCTCCCTCACTGGGATCATCAGTGCCTCAGGCTCTCCATTCATCAGCCTCATCCACCACTCTGACTCCTGGCTAAGCTCTTTCAACAGGCACTTTGCTCCCACCTTGGAATCTGTTGCCCTCTATTCCCAGGGATCACCACTGGACTTTGCTTCAGCTCCCAAACCGCTGAATTTCACTGAAGCATATCTTGGCATTGTGTGAACTGAGGCCTTAACAAATGGCATCACACTAGCTTTAGCTGGCCTCTTATTGCTGAGTAATACTGTTTGCTTGGTTACACTTCTAAATCTCCAACATCCCCAGCCTCCAACCCTGCCCCAGGCAAACCAACAAGAGGATTCCTGCTTCAACGGGAAATTGAAGGTACATGGGGAAACTTCCCCAACGTTGCGCTTCTCTATCTCAAATTTTCCTTGTATCTTTAGGCCCCTTTTCTTCTCTTTCATCTCTGAGAAGAGTTCTGTCTGATTTCTGAAGTCTCTCTCACCTTCTCCCACCTTCTTTAAGACTGTTTCATTAATTGCTCATATCTTGAATATATGTTCAATGCACCTATCTTGACTATCTTTTTTCCCAAATATGTACAAGTCTCTTCTATCATAAAATATAAAACACAAAAGAAATAATAATAACAGTAATCAATCATTCCTTTAACTCTCCTTCCTTTTCAAGTCATTTCACTCTTCTAGCATCAAAATTTCTAAATGATTAGGCTGTCCCCACCCCTTCCTTTCATCCTGATTTTGCCTTTACGTTCTAACGTAATTGCTTTCTTACAAGTCACTAAAGACCTCATTCTTGCTAAATCTTATAGCTATTCTCTTTCTTTGCCATCTTTTCTTTTTTTTTAAAATTATTTATTTATTTATTTATTTATTTATGGCTGTGTTGGGTCTTCGTTTCTGTGTGAGGGCTTTCTCCAGTTGTGGCAAGCGGGGGCCACTCTTCATCGCGGTGCGCGGGCCTCTCACTATCGCAGTCCCTCCTGTTGCGGAGCACAGGCTCCAGATGCACAAGTTCAGTAATTGTGGCTCACGGGCCCAGCTGCTCCGCGGCAAGTGGGATCTTCTCAGACCAGGGCTCGAACCCGTGTCCCCTGCATTGGCAGGCAGACTCTCAACCACTGCGCCACCGGGGAAGCCCATCTTTGCCATCTTTGTTCAAATGAACAGATATTTATTTAGCTCCTCACTAGGTATTGTGCCCCCTCCTAGAGAGACAGATTCAGCCCCTGCCCTCCAGAAGCTCACAGTTTCCGGAGCAGGTGGCATTGTGGGTCAGCGCTCTTCTTCCCTTCCTGACGCCAAGATTCTCTGTCTTTTTTTTTTTTCTACCCTCCCGCAGACCCTCTTCTGTATTCTTTACTAGTATCCTTCACTGATATCCTTCATCTTGTCCTGGAAATTAAAGCATTCTCCAGTGTTCATTCTTTGGCCCTTTTCTCTCTATCCCCTCTTTTAAAATTTGCCTTCAATTGTCACCTCTATTTCACTAGCCCTGATTATCCTCCAACTCGCTCTCTCATTTTGGATTGAGACCATTATAGCTTGTTAGCTATTCCAATGAAGACATTCGGCATGCATCTTCCCCTGGAAATGACCAGCAGTGAGCTCATCTTTCCCTCACCTCTCAGGCATTTCCGCCCAGCACATGGACCTCCTCTGAGAACTTCCTCCACTCCAGGGTGGGCTTGAACTACATGATCCTGCAACCTTGGCCATAGCTAGTTGGAGCCAGTCTCTCAAGGATATGGAATGATGGCGGGCACCAGACTGCTCTGGCTGAACTGGGAAGTGATATAAACTCAGAACTGAAGCTGCCATTTTCAGTCATGGGCCTGGAGATGCAGAGAAATCTGATTTGTGAAAAGAGACATAAATGGAACAAAGTGAGGCAGGGACGTGAGTCGCGCAGACTTGGGATGACCCAGCACCACCAAGGAGCAACATGGTGTCTGATGAATTGCCCATTCCTGAGTCCAGTCCCTTGTGAGGTTCGGCTATAACTTCTGCCTTTAATTTTTTTTAAAACAACTTTATTGGAGTATAATTGCTTCACAGTGTTGCGTTAGCTCCTGCTGTACAACAAAGTGAATGTCCTATATGCATACATACATCCCCATATCCCCTCCCTCTTGCGTCTCGCTCCCAACCTCCTTATCCCACCCCTCTAGGTGGTCACAAAGCACAGAGCTGATCTCCCTGTGCCATGTAGTGCTTCCCACTAGCTATCTACTTTACATTTTGTAGTGCATATATGTCAATGCCACTCTCTCACTTTGTCCCAGATTACTCTTCCCCCTCCCCGTGTCCTCAAGTCCATTCTATATGTCTGTGTCTTTATTCCTGTCCTGCCCCAAGATTCATCAGAACCTTTTTTTTTTTTTAGATTCCATATATATGTGTTAGCATACAGTATTTATTTTTCTCTTTCTGACTTACTTCACTCTGTATGACAGACACTAGGTCCATCCACCTCACTACAAATAACTCAGTTTCGTTTCCTTTTATGGCTGAGAAATATTCCATTGTATATATGTGCCACATCTTCTTTATCCATTCATCTGTCAATGGACACTTAGATTGCTTCCATGTCCTGGCTATTATAAATAGTGCTGCAACGAACACTGTGGTACATGACTCTTTTTGAATTATGGTTTTCAAAGGGTCTATGCCCAGTAGTGGGATTGCTGGGTAATATGGTAGGTCTATTTCTAGTTTTTTAAGGAACCTCCATACCTTCTCCACAGTGGCTGTATCAATTTACATTCCCAACAATGCAAGAGGGTTCCCTTTTCTCCACACCCTCTCCAGCACTTATTGTTTGTAGATTTTTTGATGATGGTCATTCTGACTGGTGTGAGGTGACACCTCATTGTAGTTTTGATTTGCATTTCTCTAATGATTAGTGATGTTGAGCATCCTTTCATGTGTTTGTTGGCAGTCTGTATATCTTCTTTGGAGAAATGTCTATTTAGGTCTTCTGCCCATTTGTTGATGGGGTTGTTTGTTTTTTTAATATTGAGCTACATTAGCTGCTTGTATATTTTGGAGATTAATCCTTTGTCAGTTGCTTCATTTGCAAATATTTTCTCCCATTCTGACGGTTGTCTTTTCATCTTGTTTATGGTTTCCTGTGCTGTGCAAAAATTTTTAAATTTCAATAGGTCCCATTTGTTTATTTTTGTTTTAATTTCCATTTCTCTAGGAGGTGGGTCAAAAGGATCTTGCTGTGATTTATGTCATAGACTGTTCTGCCTATGTTTTCCTCTAGGAGTTTTATAGTGTCTAGCCTTACATTTAGGTCTTTAATCCATTTTGAGTTTATTTTTGTGTATGGTGTTAGGGAGTGTTCTAATTTCATTCTTTTACATGTAGCTGTCCAGTTTTCCCAGCACCACTTATTGAAGAGGCTGTCTTTTCTCCATAGTATATTCTTGCCTCCTTTATCAAAGATAAGGTGACCATAGGTGTGTGGGTTTATCTCTGGGCTTTCTATCCTGTTCAATTGACCTATATTCCTGTTTTTGTGCCAGTACCATACAGTCTTGATTACTGTAGCTTTGTAGTATAGTCTGAAGTCCAGGAGCCTGATTCCTCCAGGTCCGTTTTTCTTTCTCAAGATTGCTTTGGCTATTCGGGGTCTTTAGTGTTTCCATACAAATTGTGAAATATTTTGTTCTAGTTCTGTGAAAAATGCCATTGGTAGTTTGATAGGGATTGCATCGAATCTGTAGATTGCTTTGGGTAGTATAGTCATTTTCACAATGTTGATTCTTCCAATACAAGAACATTGTATATCTCTCCATCTGTTTGTATCATCTTTAATTTCTTTCACCAGTGTCTTATAGTTTTCTGCATACATGTCTTTTGTCTCCTTAGGAAGGTTTATTCCTAGGTATTTTATTCTTTTTGTTGCAATGGTAAATGGGAGTGTTTCCTTAATTTCTCTGTCAGATTTTTCAACATTAGTGTATAGGAATGTAAGAAATTTCTGTGCATTAATTTTGTATCCTGCTACTTTACCAAATTCATTGATTAGCTCTAGTAGTTTTCTGGTGGCATCTTTAGGATTCTCTATGTATAGTATGTCATCTGCAAACAGTGACAGTTTTACTTCTTCTTTTCCAATTTGTATTCCTGTTATTTCTTTTTCTTCTCTGATTGCCATGGCTAGGACTTCCAAAACTATGTTGAATAATAGTGGCGAGAGTGAACATCCTTGTCTTGCTCCTGATCTTAGAGGAAATGCTTTCAGTTTTTCACCATTGAGAACAGTGTTGCCTGTGGGTTTGTCATATTTGGCCTTTATTATGTTGAGGTAGGTTCCCTCTATGCCACTTTCTGGAGAGTTTTTTTTTTTTATCATAAATGGATGTTGAGTTTTGTCAAAAGCTTTTTCTGCATCTATTGAGGTGATCATATGGTTTTTATTCTTTAGTTTGTTAATATGGTGTATCACATTGATTGATCTGCATATATTGAAGAATCCTTGCATTCCTGGGATAAACCCCACTTGATCATGGTGTATGATCCTTTTAATGTTCTGTTGGATTCTGTTTGCTAGTATTTTGTTGAGGATTTTTGCATCTATGTTCATCTGTGATATTGGTCAGTAGTTTTCTTTTTTTGTAACATGTTTGTCTGCTTTTGGTATCAGAGTGATGGTGGCCTTGTAGAATTAATTTGGGAGTGTTCCTCCCTCTGCTATATTTTGGAACAGTTTGAGAAAGATAGGTGTTAGCTCTTCCCTAAATGTTCGATAGAATTCACCTGTGAAGCCATCTGGTCCTGGGCTTTTGTTTGTTGGAAGATTTTTAATCGCAGTCTCAATTTCAGTGCTTGTGATTGGTCTGTTCATATTTTCTATTTCTTCCTGGTTCAGTCTTGGAAGGTTGTGTTTTTCTAAGAATTTGTCCATTTCCTCCAGGTTGTCCATTTTATTGGCGTATAGTTCCTTGTAGTAATCTCTCATGATCCTTTGGATTTCTTCAGTGTCAGTTGTTACTTCTCCTTTTTCATTTCTAATTCTGTTGATTTGAGTCTTCTCCCGTTTTTTCTTGATGAGCCTGGCTAATGGTTTATCAATTTTGTTTATCTTCTCAAAGAAGCAGCTTTTAGTTTTATTGATCTTTGCTATTGTTTCCTTCATTTCTTTTTCATTTATTTCTGATCTGATCTTTATGATTTCTTTCCTTCTGCTGACTTTAGGTTTTTTTGTTCTTCTTTCTCTAATTTCTGTAGGTGTAAGGTTAGGTTGTTTATTTGAGATGTTTCTTGTTTCTTGAGGTAGGATTATATTTCTATAAACTTCCCTCTTAGAACTGCTTTTGCTGCATCCCACAGGTTTTGGGTGGTTGTGTTTTCATTGTCATTTGTCTCTAGGTATTTTTTGATTTCCTCTTTGATTTCTTCACTGATCTCTGGGTTATTTAGTAGCATATTGTTTAGCTTCCAAGTGTTTGTATTCTTTACAGTTTTTTTTTTTCCTGTAATTGATATCTAGTCTCATAGTGTTGTCTTCAGAAAAGATACTTGATACAATTTCAACTTTCTTAAATTTACCAAAGCTTGATTTGTGACCCAAGATATGGTCTGTCTTGGAGAATGTTCCATGAGCACTTGTGAAGAAAGTGTATTCTGTTGTTTTTGGATTGGATGTCCTATAAATATCAATTAAGTCCATCTTTTTTAATGTGTCATTTAAAGCTTGTGTTTCCTTATTTATTTTCATATTGGATGATCTGTCCATTGTTGAAAGTGGGGTATTAAAGTTCCCTGCTATGATTGTGTTACTGTCGATTTCCCCTTTTATGGCTGCTAGCATTTGCCTTATGTATTGAGGTGCTCCTATGTTGGGTGCATAAATATTTATAATTGTTATATCTTCTTCTTGGATTGATCCCTTGATCATTATGTAGTCTCCTTCTTTATCTCTTGTAATAGTCTTTATTTTAAAGTCTATTTTGTGTGATATGAGAATTGCTATTCTAGCTTTCTTTTGATTTCCATTTGCATGGAATATCTTTTTCCAACTCCTCACTTTTATTTTGTATGTGTCCCTAGGACTGAATTGGGTCTCCTGTAGACAGCATATGTACAGGTATTGTTTTTGTATCCATTCAGCCAGTCTATGTCTTTTGGTTGGAGCATTTAATCCATTTACATTTAAGGTAATTATCGATATGTATGTTCTTATTACCATTTTCTCAATTGTTTTGGGTTTGTTATTGTAGGTATTTTCCTTCTCTTGTGTTTCCTGACTAGAGAAGTTCCTTTAGTATTTGTTGTAAAGCTGGTTTGGTGGTGCTGAATTCTCTTAACTTTGCTTATCTGTAAAGGTTTTACTTTCTCCATCGAATCTGAATGAGATCCTTGCTGGGTAGAGTAATCTTTGTTGTAGGTTTTTCCCTTTCATCACTTTAAATATGTTCTGCCACTCCCTTCTGGCCTGCAGAGTTTCTGCTGAAAAATCAGCTGTTAATCTTATGCAGATTCCCTTGTATGTTTGTTATTTGTTGTTTTTCCCTTGCTGCTTTTAATATTTTTTCTTTGTATTTAATTTTTGATATTTGATTAATATGTGTCTCAGAGTGTTTCTCTTTGGGTTTATCCTGCATGGTACTCTCTGTGCTTCCTGGACTAGATTGACTATTTCCTTTCCCATGTTAGGGAAGTTTTCGACTATGATCTCTTCAAATATTTTCTCAAACCCTTTCTTTTTCTCTTCTTCTTCTCGGACCCCTATAATTCAAATGTTGTTGTGTTTAATGTTGTCCCAGAGGTCTCTGAGACTGTCCTCACTTCTTTTCATTCTTTTTTCTTTATTCTGCTCCCTGGCAGTTATTTCTACCATTTTATCTTCCAGCTCAATTATCCATTCTTCTGCCTCAGTTTTTCTGTTATTGATTCCTTCTAGAGTATTTTTAATTTCAGTAATTGTGTTGTTCATGACTGTTTGTTTGCTCTTTTGTTCTCCTATATCCTTGTTAAATGTTTCTTGTATTTTCTCCATTCTTTGCCCGAGATTTTGGATCATCTTTACTATCATTACTCTGAATTATTTTTCAGGTAGGTTGACTATTTCCTCTTCATTTATTTGGTCTTGTAGGTTTTTACCTTGCTCCTTCGTCTGTAATATATTTTTATGTCGTTTCATTTTTTCTTTTTTTTTGATGGGTGGTGCTGTATTCCTGTCTTACTGGTTGTTTGGCCTGAGATATCCAGCACTAGAGTTTGCAGGCAGTTGGATAGAGCTAGGTCTTGGTGCTGAGATGAGGACCTCAGGGAGGCCTCACTCCGATTGATATTCCCTGGGGTCTGAGCTTCTGTGTTAGTCCAGCAGTTTGGATTTGGAGCTCTCACCATAGGAGCTCAGGCCCGACTTCTGGCCTGGGAACCAAGATCCTGCAAGATTCGTGGTGCAGTTAAAAAAAAAAAAAAGGAAGAATGAAAGAATAAATGGAGCAGTACAATATTAAAGAATAAATGACAAAGTAAAATTAGAAAGAGAAAAAATATATTAGGAAAAATAAAACTATAATTGAAACAACTGCCACAAGGTAAAATAAAATCACAACAGTAATAGAAAAAAAAAAAAAAGAGGGGGTGGGGAACAAGCCAAAAGGAGAAATCACTAACAAAGTATAAAGAATAAAATAAAATTAGAAAAATAAAAGTTTTATTAGGAAAAATAAAAATATAAAAAAATCAACAACACTGTATCAACAAGGTAAACAGAACCCTAATGTAAAAGAGAGAACAACAACAAAAAAATGATGCTGTGGCTATGGGGGTGGAGTTTAGGCTGGGGGTGGAACTTAGGCAGGGGCAGGATTTAGAGTGGGGCAGGACCTAGGTGGGCAGGGGGGTGACGTTTGAGCATGGGGAAGGGCCTAGGCTCAGGACCTCTACAGCGGGAAAAGGCCTTGGAGGTGGGGCCTAGGTTGGGTGACGTTCAAGTGTGGGGCGGAGCCTCTGCTTAGGACCTGCACAGAAAAGGAGAGGCAGCACGTCGAAAGGAGGGCCTCTGGAGTGTGGAGTTCCGACGTTTGGAGATAGGGCCCTGAGTAAGGGTGTGTGGGTAGGGTTTAGGCCCAGCTCATTGGAGGAGGTCTCCGAGTGTAGAGGTAGGGCCCTGGGTGGGGGTGTAGGGGCGGCGCTTGGGCTTTGCAGTTCAGGAGGGAGGCTCCGAGGGCAGAGGATTAGGCCCGGGAGCCCAACAGGCTCCCTGGTGCCTAAGAGGACAGGGAAAGCACTGGTCACATTCCCTTCCATTCCTTTGTGCCCCTCCCCTACCATCTCCCCCAGAGTCTCCCCTGTTGCTGCTGGACCCCTAACTGTGGGTGGGTCCTGCTGCATGTAGGAACTCCTTCCTTCCCCCAGCCACCTCTCAGGGGCACCAGTCCCGTCCCACCTCCACTTCTCCCCCTTGGGTTCCTCTCCCTTGGGTGTCTGTGGTCCCCCACTGGTGCCTGGTAAGTTCCCTAGTTATGAGGAGACACGAATTCTGCATCCTCCTAGTATGCCATCTTGACTCTGTCTCCTGCCCTTAATTTTTGAGCAATAATCCTACATTTTTATAATAAATTCTCCCTTTTCTACTTAAGTCAGCATAAGTGGGTCTCAAATGAAAGAGCCTTGACCATAACACCCCCACACCCAGGCCTTCATTGCATTATGTTTTCCCTTAATTGTAAGAACTCTCTTCTCAGTATCCAGGTTGAAAATTCTCATATCATCTTTGTCACTTTCCTTGCCTCGTCCCAACTCCCTACCATATCCCATTACCTAACGTGTCCAATGGAGTTGATCTTTAATATTACTCTTGAAAAAAGAACTTTAGAATTGGTCCCTGCTTTCCATTCCTCCCATAACCTCTGGGTTATTACCTCTTATTCAGACAATTAGGAGTCTTTTTATTGGTTTTCCTGTTTCTGGTCATTTTCTTCTCCAATCCATGAAAGTTCTTCAATGCTTGTTCTTTACACATTGAATGAATACCATACTTCTCACCTGAAATTCCAGATCTTCTATGGCAAGATACCTAACTACCTACCTTTCCATTCTTATCATAGGCTTTCTACCCTTGGAGATCAATCAATTTGGACCACATCATCAGGGCCTCTGTGCACTTTGATTTCTGGTTGTGTTCAGCCAGTTGGGAGTTCTGGAAGGAGATGCGAGGGAAGGAGGAGGGTGCAGTCAGGGTATTTAGCCCCCTAGTCCTCTCCTTTTAAGGACCCTTCGCGGTGGCTATATCCCTTGGCTAAAGGTCATCGCTTATCTTGAAGTGACCTCTATATGACTTCCTGTCCTCCAGATTCTGACAACCTTTCTCTTTCCTCGTTTCTTAGGCCTTGCTTTATTGAGTGTTCTATTATGGCTACCCATGGCTCCCTCCTTCTGCTGTGTAGTTCCCCTAATTTCTGCCTGCGACATTGTAAATAGTCATTTTTAAATAGACACCCCTTGAATTGTCTTAAATTTAGTGTGCCTTTCTTTTGGGGGCCTTGACTCATACAGGGCAAAATGCAAATGGTTGCTACCTCATATGAGAGGATTAAATATTTTAGAGAGTTAAATATTTTAATCTATGCTTTGTTAACACAGTACCTAGACTATAGTCAGCTCTTAATAAGTGTCAACTGTTATTAGTGTTATCTCCTGTCACTTCTTATTTTGTTTTCTACTCTATAGATTAACTGGATGGCACACTTTCTCTTAATTCTCACCTGTGTGTTCTCACCACCGTGCCTTGAGGATGATATTTTGGCTGCTAGAAGACCACCCTTGTTTCTTTTCCTACTCATCTGTCACTTTCCAATTAAATATTTTCCTTACTGACAAACTTCTTCCTCAAGCAGATCACACTGTGTCTGCCTCTGTATCCCCACACCCCTTTCTACATCTCCTTCTCAGAAAGGAGCACTTTCTACATTCTGCTCCTTCTGAGATTTTTGGGTGTCTATATGTATCATTTCTTCCACTCCACTGTAGCTCCTTTGAGGCAGAGATTCAATCCTATTTATTTATTTTTCTTTATTTAATACTTTGCCCTTAATCAATCATAAAAAATTGAGTACTAGCCCCTGACAATCCATTCTCCCCACAGCAGCCAGAATGATTTTTCAAAAACAAAATTGAGATTATGTTGCTACCCTTCTTAAGCCCTCCAGTGACTTTTCTTGGAATAAAATCCACCCCTCTCTCCAGTGTACACAAGCATCGAATGATCTGGCCCCTGCCTTCCTCACCCACCCACCCACCCTGACAGCACTAAGCTTGTTTCTGCTTCAAGGCCTTTGGCTAGCTGTCCTTTCTGCCTGGAGTCAGATTCCTTCAACTCTCTGCAGGGCTGGCTCTTTCCTGTCACTCAGACCGCAGTTTTCGTGTCGCCTCTTCAGAGAGGTCTTTGTGACTTCTCCATCTAGAGTAACCATGAAGTCACGCTCCACCTCATCACCTTGTTTACATTTCCTACATAGCACTCCTGTTTGCTTTTCCTAAAACAGCTTCACCTAGATATACTTTACATACCGTAAGACGCATCTGTTTAAACAACACAATGCAATGGATTTTAGTATGTTTACAGAGTTGTGCAACCATCACAATAGTCTAATTTTAGAACATTTCCAGCACCCTCAAAAGAAACCTTGTACCCATCAGCCATGGGGTAGTGCCCCACCCCTCCCCTGACTACTTCACCCTCCAGCCTCTGGCAACCACTAAACTACTTTCTGTCTCTGTGCCTATTTGGGATCATGCATATACAGGGACTCATACAGCACGTGGTCTTTGTGACTGGCTTGTTTCACTTAGTGTAATGTTTGTTCATTTGTTCTTTAAATGTAGACCAATTTATTTATTTGTTTATTTATTTAAAAAATGTTTAACTCCATGTAACGTTTTTGAGGTTTATCCATGTGGTACCACGAACCAGCTACTTCCTTCCTTTTTGGTGCCAAGGTCTGTTTCATGGTATGGATATCCCACATTTTATTTCCATTGGGTTGGGTTCTTTCAAGTTTGAACCTCTTGTTTGCTTTTCCATCCGCCTCTGTGAAAAATGAGCAGGACCTTGCCTGCGTCTGTCTCGTTTGCTGCTATGAAGCCACGAGCACTCGCACGGTGGAGTGGCCACATGCCTGTCTCTCGTCCCCAAGATGTGAGTGAGTCCACTGAAGCGTTGGGGACCCTACAGGGAGTGCAGCGGACCTCTGCCCCAGGGCCGAGCACGTGTCTATCATAGAAGAGGTCCTGCAACAAGGTTGTCTGAGTGAGGGGCTCTCACGCTGCAGAAGCCTGTGGGCAGCAGGGTGGTGTCTGCCCCCAGCGCTCCCCCGTCTCTCTCTGTAGAATCCTCCCCTCCTCCCCTGCTCCCCTGGGCCTGCGCTGCAAGCGCCCATGGTACCCCCCAACAAAGAGGATGAAAGTCTTGGGCGGAGAGCAACCGAAGCAGGCAGCCGCCAGGGCAGTCACGGAGCGCCCAGGTCTCTGGCTCCAGGGGCTGAGATCCCACGGCTCTTCCTTTGACTCTGAGCTTCTCCAGGAGCTTCCCAGGTGAACAAGTCAATAAACTCCTTTGTCGCTTTGGCCAGCTTGGCTTGGTTTCCTGTTACTTGCCGCAGAGAGAGTTATGATGAATACGCTTGGGTTCCTTCTCACCTAACTGGTCTGGCGACAGTAACAAAGAAGGGTTGTCTAGGGTTTCTCCGATGAGAAACTGTTTCCACATCCATCATTTCATTCCACCCTCTTAACAGAGAAAAAAAAACCACAAACGGAATTTTAAATATGAAGCAACCAAAGATTAGAGACGCCAAGTGACGTGCTCAAGGTCACACAGCTTAAAGTTTGCACAGCCAGGCCTCAAAGCCAGGGCATCTGGCTCCCCACTGTGTACGCTTTGCCTGCTGGGCCACAACCCTTAAACAACTGGCTTTGGGGTGAAAAGGTGGCACTTGCTCATAGGGGCTTTGGTTGTGTGCCTGCTGCCTAGCACACTGCCTGAAGTGTTTGCAGAGTCAACGACAGGTTAATTTGACCAGGTTAAGCTACCAAAGCAGGAAAACCCTACACGGGCCTTGGAGCCAGGGCCAGGTCTCTGGTTACCTGAAAGCCCAAGCAGAAGGGAAACTGCAAGTTACAAAGTGAAAAGTAAACACTCAGCACTTAGCAGAGGCCAGGCCTCTCCTTCTTCCACTCCTTTCCCACCTTTCTCCCTGCTCCACGCCTGTGTGGCTTTTTATTCTAGATTAGTCCAAACTGAGGAAATCAGCAGAGCCTTCTCAAGGACCAAACCTGAGTCAGCCTTCCTAGAGATATGCATTAACATCGGATCTCAAGAAAGACGCAGAAGAGAGATTCTGACACGAGAATTACTGCCCCCGATTCCTGCCCCTCTTCTACTCACTCCTGCCATGAGCTCCTGTTCTGCCCTTGCTTTAATATTCTTCTCTCTAATCTAACCACTGCACTGCAGCCGCACTAATTCATTCAACATACTTCAAACTGTCCATGTTTTTCCTTCTGAATCCCACATTCTCTGCCTGGCAAACTCTTATTCATCCTTCAAAGCCCAAGTGAAATATTGCTTCCTCTAAAACAGTCCTGCAGGGATTCTTCTTACTCTGAGCTTCCATAGCACTTTATAAACATCACATTGTGGCAATTACCAAGCTGTACCATGGCTCTTGCTAGGTTTGTTTTCTCACCACACTACAATTCCTTGAAAGCCTGTCTCTGTCCTATGAAGTTTTGTTTCCCAGGCCCTGGCCCAGCGGCTGAACAATAATAAGTGCTCAATAAATGCTTGCTGAAATTTCATGAAGAAAGGCTGTCCCTTCCTGGGACGAAGGCCAAGACTGCAAGAATCACTGAGGGCATTCAAGAAAAATTTATCAAAATTTTCTCTCATATGATGACTGATGACTTGAATAAAATCATTAGTAAAGCGATCTGGTAAATAAAAGAGGACCTTTTGGCAGACATGTTTAGAGAAACTGTAGTTATGAGTTATTCCTTACAAATAGGACAGAGAAGAGCTCATATTTCATATTTCTGTTCAGGTTGCTACCTTGCAGCTTAGATGATGAAGAGCATGATCTTGGTCTTCGTTTCATGGCAAATGATGGAGAAGAGAGATGTACCCATTGACTATACTAGATTGAAAGGGGTGCTATAACAGAGTTCCACAAATTCAGAGGCTTAAGCAACAGACATTTATTGTCTCACAGCTCTGGAGGCTAGAAGTCCAAGATCGAAGTGTTGGCAGGGTTGGTTCCTTCTGAGGGCTGTGAGGAAGGATCAGTTCCCTGCCACTTCCCTAGCTTCTGGGGGTTTGCTGGCCATCTTTGACATTCTTAGCTTGTAGTAGCATCACCCCATGTCTGCTTTCATGTTCACATGGTGTTCTTTTTATGTGTGTGTCTGCCTCCAATATCCCCCGCCTTTTATAAGGATACCAGTCACATTGCATCAGGGCCCACCCTAATGAGCTCATCTTAACTTGATTGCGTCTGTAAAGACTCTATCTATCTTCAAATAAAGTCACTTTCTGTGAGGCACTGAGGGTTAGGACTTCAACGTACGAATTTTGGAAAGACAAAGACCCATGAGTGACCCTGAGAATTGATAGCTGAACTGAGTTCAGAACCCAGAATCATAAAGCCAGCCTGGCAGGAATAACAGAATTGGAGGGGATTTTCAGTGAAGTTCGTCCCTCTGCCTTGAGACCACCCCCTAGTGCCCACAAGGTTTCATGGTACTACTGGAGAATCTCAGACAAAGAGTTGTTAAGAACATTCCAAAAGACACAGGTGAATATACATATAATCTCCCATGTTTCAGCCCCTGCCAGGGCTTTTCTTTTAAGATCCTGTGCTTAGTTCTGTATTATATTTTTTAAAGAGGAAATGATTTAAAATCCAGGCTTTTCAAAACCTGATCTGTTCTGCCTCTAGGAAAATATTCAATACTTGAACTGTCTTTGTGGCTCAGGATGGGATATAAGACTTTTCCCATTCCCTCATATACTTTGGAAGAAAAGATTCACCGGGGCTTTCCTCCCTCAACTCCTGCCTAAGTGAAACGCCTTGGCCACTGAGCCCCACGTGAAGTCAGTATTTATTCCTTTTGCCCTACCTGCCACCATCTACATGGAATGGACCTCACTCCCCCTTTCCAGTGAGTGGCAGCTTCAGAGTCTTAGCAGAGCTCTCCGGTCTCTGGGCAGTTACCCCTGAAAGGAGCATGGGGCCAGAGCCTAGGATGGATGCCCACCAGGGTGAAGCATGGCCAAGGGAAGTTCTGGAGGAGCTGCTGCTTTCCCACCAGCCATCTGAGGGATGAGCTGACCTGTGGTGGATACGGAGAGAGAAGGTGACAGCTTATCTGACAGCCAGCAGGCCCCTCCTCTGCCTGAAGCTTTCCCTCAGGCAGCAAGGGTGCTGAGATGGCTAAGGGCATATCCTGCACACCTAGCATTTTTCATTTCTTTGGGCTTTGCCCTGTCTCCCTGAGTTTTGGGGGTTTTCCCTTCCATAACGTGATTGCAGAGCTGGATGCTGGCGGCACTGTTCTTGGCCAGGACTGGCTCTTCCTTTGCAGGTAATTAACTTGGCAGAGATGGTGGTATTTAATAGCTAAGGTTGATTGATCAAAATGTCAACTATCTCATTTCTCGAAAATGTTTTATGTGTGTTGTATTTTTTCTCCTAAGCACACAGTGTCTATTTGAATTTCCCTCTCTTAGATGAGATTTATTTGTACCATTCAGGCAGCATAATTGATGTCTTCCATATCCTACCCTACAACTTATATCCCAGCATTTCAGAAAGCCTGGAATTATGGTGCCATCAAGATGAGTATATTTACTGGTCTGCCACCTAGAGATGGGCTGGATCCCTTGAGTGGCAGAGCCGACATTATCCTCCTCTTCTTTTTTTGGGGGGGGAGTAGAAGATGAAATTTATTAGAATTTTAGAGATAAAACACACAATTTCAAAGAAATGCCAGATGTCCAGGGAGCAGTTTGCTTATGCTTCACAATATCTACTCCCACTCTTATGACATTAGAGATACATCAATGAAACGACATTATCCTTTTCTTAACAGGACCAGGTGACAGGGCTCAAAAAGGTTAGTCATTACTTCAAATTTCTAAATAATCAAATCAGGTGGACATTTGGTGATTCCTTAGTGATTGGATGTTATGATGGCTAGAAAAACCTCACTTCAAATCAACTAGATATTTAGGAAGTCGATTCAACTCTGTAGGCACGGACTAAGAAATAACTATCTCCATTTTGCTGATGAAAGCTTAGAAGCAGGAAGAGCAAGTGGCTTGTCCAACTTGATATTGACTCAAGCATGTAAGTCACAGAACTTAAATGAAATTTTTAGTTGAGTATTTCTGATCTTGGGCTAAGAATGGGAGCATAGTATAAAGAAAAGCAATAAAGGAGATAAGAATGTATAAAGAATATGACCATATGCTCAACATCACTAATTATTAGAGAAATGCAAATCAAAACTACAATGAGGTATCACCTCACATTGGTCTGAATGACCATCATAAAAAGTCTAGAAATAATAAATGCTGAAGAGGGTGTGGAGAAATGGGAATCCTCCTACACTGTTGGTGGGAATGTAAATTGGTGTAGCCATGATGGAGAACAGTATGGAGGTTCCTTAAAAAACTAAAAATAGAGTTACCATATGATCCAGCAATCCCACTCCTGGGCATATATCCAGGAGAAAACTCTAATTCTAAAAGATACACGCACCCTTATTTTCATAGCAGCACTATTTACAATAGCCAAGACATGGAAGCATGTCTAAGTGTCCATTGACAGATGAATGGATAAAGAAGATGTGGTATATATACACAATGGAATATTACTCAGCCATAAAAAAGAATGAAATAATGCCACTTGCAGCAACATGAATGGACCTAGAGATTATCATACTAAGTCAAGTAAGTGATACAGAGGAAGACAAATATCATATGATATCATTTATATGTGGAATCAAAAAAATGATACAAATGAACTTATTTACAAAACAGAAACAGACTCACAGACATAGAAAACAAATTTATGGTTACCAAAGGGGAAAGAGGGAGGGAGGGACAAATTAGGAATTTGGGATTAACAGATACACACTACTATATATAAAATAGATAAACAACAAGGACCTACTGTATAGCACAGGGAGCTATATTCAATATCTTGTAATAACCTATAATGGAAAAGAATCTGGAAAATATATATATATATAACTGAATATATATATATATATATATATATATATATATATATATATATAAAACCAAATCACTTTGCATACACCAGAAACTAGCAAAACATTGTAAATCAACTATACTTCAATTAAAAAAAAATAAAATTAAAAAAAGAACGTGATCATCATATGGCCAAGACTTACAGACACTAGAACCTCAAGATCATTCAGAATCCACAGTAGTTCCAAGGACTTGTTTAAATGCTTACTCTTACAATAGCAGAAGTTCTGGCCTCTGGTTCATTGCCATTGACATGATTCCCTACTCCCCAGGTGTGTTTTCTCTCTAAACCTGCCTGCTTCTTTGTGTTTGACCACCTAATGGAAGCCCACTATTCTGCCCCACTCCCCACCCCTGCCCAATTCCAATAGTCTGAATATAACATTCTTATCAGCTCCCTTTATAAATCAGAGACCAGCCTCTGGAACAGTTATAGTTGGTTTCCTGGTTCAATCAGGTGTGGCTTGAATGGGGGTGCAGTCATGTGGTACAGAAGATGATCACCTCATTTAAGTTATAGCCAGGGCTGCTCTTCTCAGCCAGAGGTGGTGGGTCCCTCAGGAGGGGACAGTGGGCGTGTGGTCACTGTGACTGACTGTCTACTCTAAATAATATGCTGAGCTAGCCAGCACTATTTCTCTAGGCAAGTGATCATTTATGCCAAGCATGTAGCAAAGGGGCTTATTTAATTAATCTTCTGGCTTCTTTTTTTTTTTTTATTAATTAATTTATTTTTGGCTGCGTTGGGTCTTTGTTGCTGCGCGCAGGCTTTCTCTAGTTGTGGCGAGCGGGAGCTACTCTTCGTTGCGGTGCACGGGCTTCTCATTACGGTGGCTTCTCTTGTTGTGGAGCACGGCCTCTAGGTGTGCAGGCTTCAGTAGTTGTGGCGTGCAGGCTCCATAGTTGTGGCTCACGGGCTTTAGAGCGCAGGCTCAGTAGTCGTGGCGCACGGGCTTAGTTGCTCCTCAGCATGTGGGATCTTCTCGGACCAGGGCTCCAACCTGTGTCCCCTGCACTGGCAGGCAGATTCCCAACCACTGTGCCACCAGGGAAGCCCCTGGCTTCTTTTAAGAGAGGGACAACTGCAGATGGTTGGTGGTTGTGTCAATTTGTGGGACCTATTTATAAAGCTGCAAGAGATCTCAGACTCCAAAGGAAGAAAGAAGAAAGTAAGAGAAAAAAAATGGTTATCAATTAAAGAGCTGATATTTGTGGTGTTTTGGCAGTAACGTGATATAGTTAATGACTAGATGTAGGTCCCTGGGACATACAGTTATTCACCATGAGGTCTCCAGCAAGATGGGTCATGGCTCAGAACTTGCTTTGTTTCTATAAAACAGGAGATGATAATAGCGTATGCCACCTACTTTCCACTCCTGGGGTGTCTGAGGACAAGTTAACATTTGCAGTGTGCTTTGAAACTCTGGGATGAAAGGTGTGAACAGATACAAAGAGGCATTCAAAAAGAATGCCTTGGTGATTTGCATTGGGTCAGGAGCCACTTTGGCTTCTTCTGAGGCCAGGCCTGGCAGACACAGTGAAAGAATGGGGGGCAATGGCAGGGGAGGGTATAGAGGCACTGAATGTCATGCCCCCAGAGCAAGGGCCTGTGGGCTGTCACCCTAGGGAAAACCCAACAGTGGAGATTGACTCTCTGATAGACTGAAGGGCATAGGAGCTGTGGCTTGTCTTGTTTCTGATTTGTAAAAGAAGTTCTCAAAGCAGCAAGACTGGGCCTACAGCAGCTTTTCCCTGGAGTCTGGGTGGGGAAGATGATAGTCTAGCCCTGCCTTGCTCCTCCTAACTCCTCTTCCTAATCCCCACTGCCACTTGCAGAGACAACCTCAAGGCAGAGCCTGGGAGATACTTACATGAGGGTCCTGCCAGCCAGTTTGCTAAGACATCAGCCCTTAAACAATTACCAGTGCCCCTTGTCCCACCTCCTTTTCTCAGTCTCTTTGATATTTACCGGCCTCTTTTTTTAAATTAATTAATTAATTAATTAATTAATTTGGCTTCATTGGGTCTTAGTTGAGGCGTGTGGGATCTTTCTTTGCAGCGCTCGGACTCTTCGTTGCGGAGCACGGGCTTCTCTCTAGGTGTGGCTCACAGGCTCTAGAGCGCACGGGCTCAGTAGTTGCAGCGTGCAGGCTTAGTTGTCCTGCGGCATGTGGGATCTTAGTTCCGTGACCAGGGACCAAACCCGCATCCCCTGCATTGCAAGGCAGATTCTTAACCACTGGGCTACCACGGAAGTCCCTACTGTCCTCTTTGAGGCTGTCCCTGAAGGCCACTTTAATTTACTCACAGACACCATGAAATGGTGGTGTGTATGGTGGGCTGTTAGTAGAGGGTGGCCCAGTGCCTAGTCTGCTCTGGGCCACAGAACTTGCCTGGGTATGTTCCTAGGAGCTGGATGGTCCCAAGTCCCTGGAAACCCAGCTCTCTTTATTTTACCCCTACCTGCCTCTGAATCGTGATTCCACTACCTTCGTTTATTCACCTCCCCACACCCTCTGATTAAATCTTGATTACTCAGAATGCCTGGTGAATTTGATGGTTCTGAGGGACATTTAGAGTTAAGGAGAGGTAGGTGTTTTTGTTTTTGTTTTTTATTGAAGTATAGTTGATTTACAATGTGTTATTTACTGCTGTACAGCAAAGTGATTCAGTTATATATATATATTCTTTTTCATATTCTTTTCCATTATGGTTTATCACAGGATATTAAATATAGTTCCCTGTGCTATATAATAGGACCTTGTTGTTTATCCATTCGACATGTAATAGTTTGCATCTGCTAATCCCAAAGTCCCAATCCATCCCTCCCTCAACCCCCTCCCCCTTGGCAACCACAAATCTGTTCTCTGTGCCTGTGAGTCTGTTTCTGTTTCGTAGATAAGTTCATTTGTGTCATATTTCAGATTCCATATATAAGTGATATCATATGGTATTGTCTTTCTCTTCCTGACTTTGCTTAGTATGATAATCTCTAGGCCCTTTCATGTAGCTGCAAATGGCATTCTTTGTTTCTTTTTTTTTTTTTTTGGGGCTGAGTAATATCCCATTATATGTATATATATATAAAATATATATATTATATAAATATATAATATATATATAAAATCTTCTATATCCATTCATCTGTTGATAGACATTAGGTTGTTTCCAGCTCTTGGCTATTGTAAATAGTGCTGCTATGAACATTAGGGTGCATGTATCTTTTTGAATTAGAGTTTTGTCCAGATATATGCCCAGGAGTGGGATTGCTGGATCATACGGCAACTCTATTTTTAGTTTTTTAAGGAACCTCCATACTGTTCTCCATAGTGGCTGCACCAATTTACATTCCCAACAGTATAGGAGGATTCCCTTTTAGGAGAAGTAGGCTGTAATCTAGGCTTCTCCTCTCCTTTACACCTGGTGCACTTGAAAAGTGCTTTTGACCTCTGAGACTGAGTTTTCTCACCTGTTAAAATGATATAATAAGGTCTATCCTACCTATTCACAGGAGCTTCTTGAGAACCAGATGGTTTAAAGCATATGAGAGCACATTGTGAACTGTGGACCACTATGCAAATGTTAGTGATTTTGCTGAAGACGGTCATTAGATCCTGGACCTGTGCGATGTATCATATGCACATGATAAACTGAACAGAATTTAAATTAGCTAATTAAATTGGAGTTTGAAAATGCTCTTAATTAAGTCATTGAGTAGCAGCAGGGTCCAAATGCACTTATCTGAATCTCCGTGCACATGAAGAGGCCCCTGGGAAGAGCATCAAGTCTCCGGTGACATCAAGGACAGTAAGGGCATGAGCCTGACTTCCTCGTGGATCCCGATGGACTCTGTGGCAATGGGTTTCCAGCTCTGGGCAGATGCCCTGTGGCAGATCCCCGGGGGGGTCCAGGTGGGAGACTTTCCCCAAACCCACCCCCTCCAGAAGCTGAACAGACCAGGCGTTCCCTCACCCAGCTCTGAGAGCTAAGGGATGGGCATGCGTGCTCCACCAGCAACTCCAAATCCAGTTCCAGGGAGACAAAGATCTGGGACAAGGCAGATTTATTACAGCAGTGGCAGAGGTGGCCAGGCCAGGGGGCCAGTGGGAGAGCCTAGTACCCCCAGGGGCGTCATGCTTGAAAGGTGTCCGGGTCCAGCAGGGGCAGCATAACTTCCTGACTAAGCTCGTTCTCAACCCTGATTTCACCATGGCCGTTGCTCGGCATCTCTGCTGAGGCTAGTCCTCTTGCCTTTTCATCAAGTCTGTGAATTTCCCAAGACATTTCCAATAATCCTCTTTCTGCTCAATTTAACCAGAGTTGCTCAGTTTAACTAGTGTGTTGTTTGCTTGCCATCAAGATTATCTATGCATTTAAAGGGAAGGGGTGAGAGTGGAGAGACTTCTGAGAGGTTTTCACAGTTGACCAGTGAGACAAGATGACGGCTTGGTTGAGCTTGGGACGCAGGTGAAAAGAAGTGCATGAGGTAGATTTTGGATGGTGTTGAAGGAAGAGTCACCTGAATTTCTTGGTAAGTTCATATGTGGTGAGAAGCGAAGAGGAATGAATGGAAACTTGATATTTGGCTTGAAAAGGTTTATGCCTGTTTGTGGAAAGCTAGAAAAAGTCTGGAAGGAAAGGCACTAAACCTTTATCAAGGCTTATCTGAGAGGTCACCTGGAGCCGTGGCAAGAGCAGAGGCTTTATTTCATATTTTATACAAAAAAACATGATTTATGTTATACTTCTATTTTATATTAAAAATGGTAGCAGCTGGGAGCTTTTTTATGTATTCTCTATTTTGTAAATAAAATATTAAAAAAATATTTTAAGATAAACCTTTGGAAAATTTGGGAAAGTATTAGATTAAAGACAGAATTAGATTAATGAAGAATGTTTGGGTCTATTGAAAAGTCAAGGAGAAAATATAAATTCAGCTTTCTTGGCTGAATAAAAAGAAATGCTGCTATCTCAAAGGGAAAATAAGAGATGTGGAACATAGGAAGATTTTAGTACAGAAGTCATCAATCACTTTACTCCGAAGTGGGAGTTTTCACAACCAAGTGGCAGAGTACCATGTCTCCTTAAGTAGCATTAAGTACATCTTTTGGAAGTAAAGCTGTGCTGAATCCAAAGTTTTCTAGATTTGAGACCAGATAGTTCACAGCTAGTAGGAGTTTACCTACATCAGAGACGAGGCATTCCTGAGAGAGTCTGTGAGGAGACTGTGTAATCTTGCTCCCTCCTAGCAGTCTGGGCCTGGGATGGAAGGTGGGAGAGCGAAGGGCTGGGCTGGGGGAGTGAGGCAGGAGCGCCACTTGCCAAAATTTATAGGAAAAGATCAAGCTGTCAAAGCCAAGAAGGGTTAGTTAAAGACTCAAAGCTGAGTTTAAATCATGAATCAGTTTGCAGGCCAATTTGTTCATTGCAAATCCTGGTTGCTAAATCCTGGGGAGGCGAACCCAAAGCAGAGCCAAATCCAAATGGGTAATTGGCCAAAAAGCCAAGGTCGGCACAAGTGGTGGTGTGGAAAAGAGGCCGCTCAGAGGACTGGAGAGCAGGCCTGGAGTTGGTGACTTAACGATATTCTGTCATGGGTGGAAGAGTGTCTTGGATGGTGAAGGACTCTTTAGAGGAATGGACAGACTTTCTAGGTCCCAGAGAGACTCCTGAGACCCAGAGACCTATATCTGAGGGAAATAGGAATATAAATCAGGTTGATTTTATTCTAGATTCATCCATCCATCTATCCACCCATCCATTTATAAGTACTGGATTATAAATTAACATATACCAACATCATTAGCTCAAATTAACTTTGAGGGAAATATATGCAAAGAAAAGTATTT
This sequence comes from Balaenoptera physalus, assembly GCF_965194825.1. NCBI lineage: Eukaryota > Metazoa > Chordata > Mammalia > Artiodactyla > Balaenopteridae > Balaenoptera > Balaenoptera physalus. The sequence continues at coordinate 40,607,144 of NC_138889.1, read as the reverse complement.
TAATGAATTTCAAATAGGGAGGTAAGGTTGTGAAAATGAGGTTTAAAAAGTGATAGCAACTAGGTTCTTCGACGATCAGCTTTTAAGATAAGATAAGAATAATTTGTAAGTAGCATAAAAATGTTTACATGTAAATGAGTACTGCTGCAGTTCTTAAAGTATGTTTTTCTTCAAGTAGTCTAAACAAAATTGGACTCGGATTTTGTTTATTATCCTCATTTACTTGACAAACCTTTTACCTTCATCCCAGATGATGTCTGAATTAGTATATTTCCAAAAGTAATAGATTTCCTTTTTATGAGAATTGTTTCTATTAGCTCTATCCCAGTAATAAGAAAGGTATTGCAGTTGGGAGGGAAAAAAAAGACATATTTATACTGGTGTACATAAAAACGCATAACTTAAGTCATCCAGTGTTTTGAATTATTTCATCTCCACCAGAGCAGATACATCAAAGTTAACAAGATCTAGAAATCTGTAGAATAAAATTGTAAAGTGGAAAACATGACAGTACAGTCGCTTCACTCCAGAAGTTTCATTTGAATCATGGAGAGCGGTGGCGATGGGAATCCTATTCAGAAGAAAGATCTAAGTTTCAGAGGTTCCCGAAATAAAGATATCATTTATACCGTTGGAGGCTCAACCCCAGTGGCTCAAGTTCACCCTGATGATTAAGGACTATGCTATTAGCCTGGTGTTAATAAGCCTTTCCAAGGAGTCAGGCCCCTCCCCTACCCCAACTCAGAAGGCATTCTTCATCTTCCAGCACAGTTCTGTGATTATCTACCATAGAAAATAATAGCGGTTCTGGAGGCCAGCCAGCGCCAACGCTCTCTCTCCTTTGCTTTGGGTCTTTTCTCTAACCTCTTTATCTCACACGTTTCCCCATGGGCTGCTTCTTTTTAGGCTGTAAACACACACATACACAACACACACACACACACACACACATATTCACTAAACCCAGGAGCTTAGCAGAAAACAAGTCCATGCTTGCAGGGAGCTTAGGAAGGCCAGCCCAGGAGACGGGGAGCAGGAGAGAAGGCCCTGGTGCTGTTCACCACAGGCTTGCTGTTTTCTCCCCCACCAGATGGTTTCCAACCCCCTTTCAGTTCCAGAACAGCCTGAAGCCCAGGGTAGGCAGCCTGCCTACCCGGCGTGACATCTGTGTTTCTAGGAAGTCTCTCTTCTACTCCCCGACACACCCGACCCTTCCTGCTCAGGCCTAAAAGCCTGTGCTGGGGAGCTTGCCTTTAGCTGAAGTGGTAATCCTCCTTAACATGCAAATCCCCCTGGGAGACAGACTCGGTGCAGCTTCTACATCTTTTGCACTTGAGGGGGAGTGTGTTTCTGAACCTGGGAGAGTACACACACACTTGGACTCTGCGGGCCCATGATGCGGAGATCGAAGCACTTCCTGGCACAGGGTTAGCTGGCATTTCGGCGGTGAGGTTGAAATGAATTGAGATGCCCTGGGGACAGCACACACGGAAGGGCTGAGGTGGGAGATCTGACCCTCCCATGGCAGCTCTGGTCTGGCTTCCTATAGCAGCAGAATCGTTTTTGCTAGACGGTACCCTTACAGAAAAATAGGCAGAGACTGTGTTGGTCACTTCTATAATCTCAGTGCCAAGCACAGTGTCTCAAACCCAGCAGACTTTTTTTTTTTTTAGATATGCCAACATTTTACCTATTTTATTATTTTTCTGAAAGAAACAATACTTGCTATTTTATAAGAGAGACACATTATTATTATTTACAAGTGAACAGATTTTTCTTCTGTATTTTTAACTCTCATTTCTTATTTTTTATATCATAACTAGTAAAATAGACTGAATAATTTGATTTCTTGGAATATATGTTGAGACATGTTTTGTTTTGTTTTTTTCTAATGGATGGTGAATATTTGTGATTGCCCCATCTGAGTTTTTCTTTTTTTACATCATTATTGGAGTATAATTGCTTTACAATGTTGTGTCAGTTTCTGCTGTATAACAAAGTGAATCAGCTATGCATATACATATGTCCCCATATCCCCTCGCTCTTGCATCTCCCTCCTACCCTCCCTATCCCACCCCTCTAGGTGGTCACAAAGCACCGAGCTAATCTCCCTGTGCTATACGGCTGCTTCCCACTAGCTATCTATTTTACCTTTGGCAGTGTATATATGTCCATGCCACTCTCTCACTTCGTCCCAGCTTACCCTTCCCCATCCCCATGTCCTCAGCTCCATTCTCTACGTCTGCACCTTTATTCCTGTCCTGTCCCTAGGTTCTTCAGAACCATTTTTTTATATTCCAAATATATGTGTTAGCATACGGTATTTGTTTTCCTCTTTCTGACTTACTTCACTCTGTATGATAGACACTAGGTCCATCCACCTCACTACAAATAACTCAATTTTGTTTCCTTTTATGGCTGAGAAATATTCCATTGTATATATGTGCCACATCTTCTTTATCCATTCATCTGTCGATGGACACTTAGGTTGCTTCCATGTCCTGGCTATTGTAAGTAGAGCTGCAATGAACATTGTGGTACATGTCTTTTTTTGAATTATGGTTTTCTCAGGGTATATACCCAGTAGTGCAAACCCAGCAGACTCTTAAGAAGTGTTTGCAGGATGAATGAATGAATGACATGTTGGGTGGGACCTCCCTTGGCGAGACCAACTTTGAACAAGCTCCCAGCGTGCTCATCAAGCCTGGCCACCTGGAGCAGTGACACAGGCTGCCCCCTTGTCCACATGGAGACTTCTGAATCTGCCCTGGCACAATAGGCACCAGGGGTCTTTGCATCTCTCTGGGGGCTGTGCCAGGGCAGCTGCTTTCCCACCCCTCTCACTCCCGCTCACTCCCCAATTGAGTCTCTGCTTTTTTCCCAAACCTTTCCATCTGGCTCCAAGCCACGGAGGCCTCTAAGTCACACTCAGAATTTCCATGACAGTAAATAGACCAAATGAAGCCCTTTCGAGTCCCTGAAAGAAGCCTCTTCCAATCCCGCCGTGTCTGGCAGAATTTTTGTTCACCCCATTTTGATACAGGCCTGTGGAAGGTCAATGACTCCTTTAAAAATAAGGAAAACATGGATGAGGGCCCAGTGGCGAACCTGCTGACAGTGGAGTTCTTTGCAACAGCTCACTGTTGCCTGCCGAAGCCTCACAGAGATTCCTCACAAAGGTCTGCAATCTATTATGTTCCAGTCGACTGCTGCATTCGAATGTAAAAACAGATCCTTGGATCAACACCCTATAAAAAGCCAAGAAAAATGTGGTAGTGTTCTTTCCTGGCTCAAGCCGAGAGAGCTTTCTGAGGGAGGAATCCTCTGTAAGCCCGCAGGCCTGTACCTGTGTGGTTTTCATGGTAACTTGATCAGTTTGGAATCCCAGCAAGACGTGGAGGTTTCAGGTATTAGCACCCTCGTTGTGGAGGTGAAGAATGAAAAATGCCAGAAGGGACAAACCACCAAATTATTTTCCGTAGAATCAGAACTGGGGACTACGCCTCCCAGTCTCATCCAGCTCCCTTCTGCTTTCAGTCTGGACTAAACCGTTCTGGGAGATGGCACTTTAAAATCTCTGCTCCAAACATGTTCCCCAGCTAAAATACAGCTGCTTTCTTAAAATAAAACAAGCTGGCTTCCCAGAGATACTGGCCAAGCCCAAACAAAAACAAAGTTTCCTACTTCCTTGGATGTTGCTGGCCACTGGTGCAGAAAATCCACACATGAAAAAAAACGTGTTAGCTAAGTAAGATCAACTGGGATATTGGAGGGTTTGGAAAAAAGACCTCCAATTCTCCTTCCTGTCGGCTTGCCACCTTTCTCCCCTCTGATCTCTCCCTCCCTTAAACCTCAATAATATCTTAGGGCGGCCAGGAGTGTGAAGTGTCAGGAATGGTTGGATAACCGGTTTTTATCTGTTTTGCTGGGCTGTGACTATTGCTGGTTCCACACGGGCACTAGCCACATACGCTCATCCCTCCCCTGCAGGACGGCCAAATTGCTGTTCGCATTCTGTCTGCTTCATTTGTTCACCTATTGGCAATTACCTTGCTGAGATCATTGTTTTTCCTCTTCTGTATTTTTAGCTCGTATGAACCTTGCAGCAGGATGACTATCTCAGACCCAGTCTTTGCTTTTCAGAGTGTAAGAAGCCTTGTTTTGGCTTAGTGTGTGGAAGTAACTTTCACTGTGCAGAAAGAAGATTTACCTTATGTGTGCTTTGGCCAAATATATGTGCAGACTTTGCTTTTTGTCTGTGAGCTCATAGGCTGCCAGGCACATGTTTATCTGGATAAACATACTCACGCAAAGCACACATGTACCATACGTCTCCCTAGTTTAATTTTGATCCAAATGGAGGCAACAGAAAGTATTGAATCTTATTCTTGTCTAAAATTTGGATTCATTCACTGACTCACCCTTGGTCTGGGGTCAGATGTCAGTGTCTATATTATATTACATTCCCTGTGCCTAGCACAGTAACTGACATGCATAGATGCTCAATACACGTTGAATGAATAAAAAGACAAGCAGACAGTTTCCAAGTGGATATTCAGGCTGGGAGAAAATCTAAGAAGGGAAGAAATGTCACAGAGGTGCTGCTTTCTGCTTCATTTTCTGATGTTGACTTTGAGGAAGTAGAGGGAAGGGAGCTACTGCCATCTGCTAGAGCTATGTTCTTGTGATCATTTAGGTTCAATTCAAGTATCTTCTTTTCGGACAACCTTTCCTGACTGCCTTGTCTAAAGAAGCCATTTTGCCACCATTTCATCACTTTCTCTGAAATTCCCTTGCTTAATTGTCTTCATAGTGCTTTTCCCCATCTGAAATGATTTTTATCTTTCTGTTTGCTTATTTATTATCTGCATTTCCTCTTTAAAAATAAGCTATTTCATGTCTGTTTTTTTATTGTGGTATCCTCAGTGCTTATATTGTGTCCAGCACAGAGAAGTTATTCAATAAAGATGTATTAAGTGGCTAAGAAAATGAACACTCCTTTGCTGGTCACAGAAGCCTGGAGGCAGCAATTCATAGAAGCAAATAAAAAACTAAATCTCAGCTTCTAACAAAACCCTCCTTTCCCCTCATCTGCTTCCCTGATGGACCCTGGAATGCCTCATGTTATCTATCCTTGAATGTCCTGTTTTTCCATCTAAACAACTGGTGCTCATCTCTAATGCCCTTTCTTTCTGGTGCCCACAGCTCATTCCTATTACTGTGGGCTGGGAATTGTGTGCCTCTGACATGTGGACACCACTGCTCCCATCAGCACTATTGCTGACCTGATCCTTCCCTGCCCTGTCCTGCTCACTGCCTTTAATCTGTCAGCCCTTTCCCCCACTGCACAGCGGGTACATGTGGAAATGGAGCTCTCACTTGTCCACAGGGGCCACAGCCTCTGGGTTGAATAGTTTACAGCTCCCCCAATCTGCCTCAGATGCTGCTCCCTGCCTCATTCCTCATCTTTCTGCCATCTGTCTCCTTGTCCTGTTTTCCCACTTAAGCTCCTACAAAGGCTTCCAGTTGTGACCTCTGGCTTCTTGCCTGGACCACAATTAGGGCTCTCCCTCTGACCGCAGTGTGGTCAGCTGGCCTAGGTTAAACAACCTGGGCCTTCTAGCCAGGACCTGCTGATTTCCCTCTCCAGTGGGTAACTGTGTTGTACACCCCCTCCCACACCCCTGCCTCCTCTGAGCTTTCTACAATTCCCTTGGCTACTACAGTGCTTGTCACTCCTTCACCACTCCATGTTGGCTTTTTATGCCCAATAGTACCATCATTTTAGTGGGCACCAGGTTGGGTACTTTACTCTATTTTTCATGAAATGATCATGATAATATGTACCATTTGTTGGGCACCTTTCTATGTATCAAGTATGGTGAAAAGCTCTTTATGAGATCTTGTTTAATTATCTTAGAATTAGTTTGAGTAATGTGTTAGTTTGCTAGGGCTGCCATAACAAAACACCACAGACTGGGTGGCTCAAATAACAGAAATTTATTTCTAGCAGTTCTGGAGGCTGGAAGTCCAAGATCAAGGTGCCAGCAAGGTAGGTTTCATTCTGAGTCTCTTCTCTTGGCTTGTGGGCGGTGGTTACCTCTCTGATTCCTCACATGGTTGGAGAGAGGAGAGAGAAAGTGTGGGAGAGAGAGAGGGAGGAGGGAGAGAGAGAGAGAAAAAGAGAGAGACACAGAGAGAGAGAAAGAGACATAGAGAGATAGAGAGACGGTGGGGGAGAGAGCGGGGAGAGAGAGGGAGTGAGAGTGGGGGAGAGAATGCGTGCTAGCTCAGCTCAGTGTCTCTTCTTATAGAGACACTTATCCAATTGGATCAGGGCCCCACCCTATGGCCTCATTTAAACTTGTTACTTCCTTACTCCAAATATAATCACACTGGAGATTTGGACTTCATCATATGAATTTGGAGGAAACACATACATTCAGTCCATAACAGTCAGTAAGCTGATTTTAGGGATAAAAAAAACTGATGCTTGGAGACATTAAGTTATTTCCACAAAGTTATACAACTAGTTCATGGCAGAGTTAGTCTGACACCCGAGCTGGTCTAAGTGCTACAGTGTCTTTCTATGCCTTTACTTCTCTTCATTTCTTGGCAGCTCCTATATTTTCTGCGGAGTCAGACAGTCCTGAACTCGTCTCCATTATGCAACTCTGGCTGTATAATCTTGGACGGATAATTTCCCTCCTAGTGCAGGATGTAGCATGGAAAATATGAGTGAATATAGCCTTTCCTTTGCATTGAAATCTCATCTCTGCCTAGACATTGTCTCTCTTGTAAGGTCAATAATAATGATAACTAACACTACCACTACCACTATAAGCTACTACTGTTGATTCTCTATTACTACTACTCCTACTCCTTCTCCATCTCCTCAAACTACTAAAATGTATTAAGTCCTCACTGTATGCCAGTAAAATAGGTATTGGTAACAGAGTCATAGAGAAGCTAAACGAACTGTTGAAGATCATCAGCTAGAGAGTGACCTAGGGTTGAATGCACATCTGCCTAATTCTAAAGCCTGCTCTCTTTCCCCTGATGTGTTTTATTTTTTGGGGGGGGTGGCTGATAAAATTGTTTCCACCCCACTCTTCTCTGCAATTGACTTCCCACCAGCACACTATCAGCACAGTAGCAAAGGCAACCTGAAATGTATTTAAGAACTGAAGGGAAATTTGAATTATATTATTCCTAAAAGATCTGAAGAACTGTAATGGTTCAGCTTTGAGTGATAAGCCTCTGGTTCAGGCAAGACTTGTTTTATGGTGTCATGGTGTATGAGGTCAGACACCAAAAGAGGTCAGAGAAGGAGTCTGTGCTTTCATTTGATAATGGTGGTGTGTCATCACCATCACTTCCAATTGCTCTACGTGAACTTTATGTTGTGGGATGAGAAGATTCTGTTTCAGGTGGACCACACCAACTACTGAAAATCTTTATTGGATCATCTCAGAGTACAGGGAGATAATGACCACCATCAGCATCCTGGAAACACTGAGAGTCATCTAAAATGATGTTGTGTGGGCAGGAGAGGCAATTTGTATACCATGTGTGCCTCTTTTGCTCTTTCCACCATTCCTCTCTGGAAAGACCTGTGCTGCATACACTGTAGAGGGCTGAGCTTGGGTGATCACATATGCTTCTGGAATCCCCTGCTTCCTCTGAAAGAGGTTGAGTTTCCTTAAGCAATTTTCACGAAGAGAGCAATGGCAAGGAGAAATCATGTTTTGTCGCCCATGCCATAGTCCTCATTGGTTTTGCGTTATTTTCCATTTATGAATGGGGAGCTAATGCCCCTCATTGAAAATGGTCTTTTGATTTGGGGAAATGTTGTGATTTTCAGTATTATGAGGGTGGGAGAGGCTGCGAGGCTGGAAAAGGGTTGCCCCTCCTATGAGAACTTCCTGTTAGGCATCTTTAAATTAGTATACACCGTCCCCTTTCTCCTGGGGGGAATGTTTCTCCAGTTGAGAATCACTGCATCCATCGTGAACCAGTACTACATCTAAGAGTGTTTGGGGGAAGCCATTAAATGTGTTGAGGTGGAGGAAAAAATTGAAATATACGGGTCTAACTTTTGCATTCTTCAGGGTAACATAAACCAAGGACTGGAATACAGTTGTTGTTAAATAAATATTTGTTAAATAAATATGTGGAGATCAAGAAATGCCTTCTTCTTGGAAAGTCTCCAGAATCTCCTTGCATTATTCAGTAAGTTCCTGCAGACAGGGTCTTTTTACTATGGTTTGCTGGTGGACATAAAAACCAACAGTTGCTATTCAAGAGAGACTTGATGAGGCTCTGATCCAAGCAGACTTCCTCTGGGACTTGGGTGACAAAATACAGCATAATGTTGGTGAGGAGGCTCAGTCTGGCACCTAGTGGGCTAGAGGCTTTGGGCGCCTGCAGCCTCAACCCCTTGGCATGTACCCTGATGTTCTCAAGCAGGGCAGAGGTAAGGGCAAGATTCTCTTGGGGACTTTGTGGACAGTAGCATGGCAAGATACAGGCTGGTTAGGGGCACGTGAGGCATCCCAGCAGAGATTCTCAGTAATAAGGAGGGCTAGTGGGGTGGGGTATCACTGGATACCATCAAAGGTGGATATCCTCAAAGTGAAAGATACTTGGGTTACATAAAAATATGTCATGCCAAGGGACACTTAATGGCTAGGTTTCAATCCAGAAATGTTTGAGGTAAGAGTCTTGTGCTTTGAACCATCCCAGCCCTTGTACTGTCAGAGTCCAGAGTTGCCCTTGACCTCACTCTACACTCTGAAGTCTGAGTGATGATTGGCCATGGCAACTGAGCTGCTCCTTCCATGTTTGTTGATTCCAGATTATTTCTTCCAGCAAATTTCACGAAAGGCTCTCTTTGGTCTCCCCTCTTAGCTATGTCCTTTTTAAGAATCACCCGACACTTTTCAGTGATATCATCTGTGCTTGGCTGCTTCACCTTTTTTCTTAGTTTAGCCTTCACACCCAAGCTACATTTCCACCACAGTGTTGGGCATATTTCAACCTGTAGAGACAAGGAAGGAGGGGAGGGAGGAGAAGCTGACAGGAGGCTTGGCCACCAGCTCACCTTCTGACAAAAGGGCAAGTCACAACCTTTCTAGGCTTCCTTCCACGTGCTAATCTGTACCCCGAGGGTCAGAAGGGTGAATTACTGCACTGAGGTTTAGGGAGGAAATGCCAATAAAAAGCCAGTAAAACCCTTTTGAGATGTGAAGAGTTGTGTCCAGGCCCAGCCATCCACATAGCCTTTCTGTTGTGCAGACCACGCACATACGGTGGGCAGGGTAGGAGCACCAGGGGAGGTGGGCGGAGACTCCCCTGGGGGTTGGAGCAGGCAGTGGGTTTGGAACTGATGCAGGTTCCGTGAAGTTACTGGGATGTCCTGACAGGCATGACAAAGGTTAAAAGATCAAGCATTTCTTCTACGAACATCTAAATCAAGCCCCATGTGCAGAGTCACAAAGGAGAAAGAGTGTGGGCTTTAAATTCAGCAAGAGCAGGGTATAAGCTGTGGTTCAAACACTAGCTTTGGGCAAGTAACAACCTCTGAGTCTCAGTTTCCTTGTGGGTGAAATGGGGATAAAACCAAACCCATCTCAAAGGGTTACTCTGAGGATTTAAAGTGCTAAAACACTTAAAACAATGCACACATAGTTGTGAATCAATTACTTTTTATTCTGTTGGCCTTGTTCATTGTTCTCCCTTTTGTGGTTTATTCAGAAAAATTTTTTTGGAAGAATCAAAGTAAAGGATAAAAAAATCAAATAAAGAAATGGAATCTTGGCAGTATGCAAATCACTGTATTTGAATGAATGGAGAAGTGATGGGAAAAACCATCATCCCTGACCTTAAAAACACTCACATTCTAGTGTCCTGAGATACGAACAAAGAACGTGGAAGGCTGTTGTGATGCTTTACACCACCACTACCCACACAGTGAAGTCTGGTCTTCTTTTGAAGCAAAGGAGACTAGAAATTAGAAACACAGGCTGATGGAGTTGGAAGCAGCATGACAGTCTTTTATTTTTAATATATTTTATTGAAGTATAGTTGATTTACAACACTGTGTTAATTTCTGCTGTATAGCAAAGTGACTCAGTTATACACATATAGACGTTCTTTTTTTTAATATTCTTTTCCATTATGGTTTATCACAGGATATCGACTATAGTTCCCTGTGCTGTAAAGTAGGACCTTGTTGTTTATCCATCCTATATACAATAGTTTGCATCTGCTAATCCCAAACTCCCAGTCCCTCCCTCCCCCACCCACCTCCCCCTTGGCAACCACAAGTCTGTTCTCTATGGGCATGACAGTCTTATAGATGGAAGATCATTGAGCCCTAGGCAGATGGAGCGACCTGTCCAGAGTCACCTACCTGGAGGTAAGTTGCAGAGCCAGGACCTGAACCCACGTCTCCTGACCCTCAATTTACACCCAGGCTCCTATGTGACTTGGAACTTGCATGTGTGATACACGTAGAAGTGTGGAGTCACAGGCATTTCTGCTGCCCTTGATCACTTGTAGTTTTGACACAAAATTGAAATTTGGAAAAGTCATAGCCAGGCTGGTTGAATAAGGACATGCAAGTTCCTAAAAGTTGACGTTGAGTCCAAACCCCGAATGAAATGTGCTGATCTTTCCTCCATGGCCTAGGTGAGTGGGGCTGGATCAGCTCCCTGACCATGGCTTCTGGAGAGGACCCATTTTCTCCTCCAGATCTAATCTCCTACCTGCTCCATTTGGCCTTTGGAGCTGACCTGTGTGTGTTCTTTGTCCTCTGTCTTGATCACTGATGTGTTTTGGTGGGTGACCAGAGGGAAGGAGGAGAGAGAGATCAGGGTATGTACTCTTCTGGCTTCCTCTCTGCTGGGTCACCGAGAGCTGGCCTCACCCTCTGAGGGCCCCTGTTAGGCAGCTCTCACTAGACCCCTACCACCTCGGGCTTCTCACTCCACAGCTGCCTCCTCTGGGTTCTGCGAATAGCTTCCTCCCCATGCCTCCAGGGCATGGGGTAGTACAGGTTCCCCACTAAGGCAAGCCCAGGGACACTGCACTCTCCCTTAGTGTTTCCTTAAACTCTGTCCACAATTTCATGAATACTCCTTTTATTAAAGTCTCCTCCAATTACCCAGTTTGAATGTATCCTTTTTATTCTCCAGTCACTAACTACTTGGAGGATATAGGGCCTCTTCAATTTCACAGAAAGTAACCACAATATTTTAAAACTGAGCTCAAGCGAGACAGTTAAAGGAGAAAGAATATGTTTATCTCGGGAAAGAGAAAGTAATTAAGCCGAAAAGTGAAATAAAAACTATCTTTAAGTTTCTAACAGAGGAGAAAACATCTTCTTCCCTGAGAAATTATTTACTTCTTCATCTATCATCCATTAAATATTTTCACTGAATTTTATGAGCACTCGAATGTCAATCAGACTTGCATTCAGTTCTCAAGGAAACCTCAGCCTGGTAGGGAAGAGGAAACAGGCGTAGGAAAAATGATGAAGTTGCCAGGCTGCAGTAATTGGAGCTGGTCTGCAAGGGTTGGATTCTGATGTGACAGGTGGGATGGTGGAGCGTGGGGACACAGGGGAGGGGGAGAGGCAGTGGAACTGCAGGTCAAGTGAGTGTCCACAGCACAGAGGACACTAGAGAGGGCATGTTTTATGGCGTCTGCCCAGCTCAAAATGACTCTTTGAACTGCATCCCTCCTTCACCTCAAAGCGGAGTGACTCCTGGTAGTTTCTTGGACCACCTGTTGGGCCCAGCACTCATTGTTGTGCAGATGCTATATCTGGACAGGTCCCCGTACCTGGACACAGTTGATTAAAACCATGCTGGCCCATTGAAAGCCTCATGTCTGGGAAGACAGAACTTGGTCCAAGAGATATTTTGACTTTTGGGGGTGACTGAACCTGGACTATGTAAAATGGGAGGTGTAGGCAGCCCTGATTTCTGCTATGGGGACTTGGGGAGTCTGCAGAAACATAGAAGAATGAAGTATATGCGTAGAAAAAAAAAAGAGATAAGGAATGGAAAGAGTTTCGTTAGCCCCCAGTCCTGGTTCCCGGACCTTCTGTAAGCTTGACTGATTCCTGCTTTTGAGTCCTTAGAGCCATTTCCCTTTTCCACTGAAGCTAGTTTGAGTTTCTTTTATTACTTTAAGACCAAAGACTCTTAATTAAAACATTCATGAAAAGGAGCAGTAAAATTTAAGGTTGGAAAGTATGTTTGGGGCAGATAGGAATGAATGTATAAATGAATCACACCTGGGAGTAAAGAAATAGTTGAATTACCACCAAAAGGGATTTAGGTTTTATGAAAATGCCTGTTTATCATAAAGGCTTTTAGACCTTGAAGTGAGTTATCAACAAATGGAAAGTCCTTCACGTAGGACACTAGGCATAGGACAGATCTCACTCGATGATGATATAAAAATAGTTATGCCTGGAGCAAGGGTGAGCATTAAGGAAGGAGGAAGCTTGGTTGAAATCTAAAACCTCTCGAGGCTACATTCTGTATTTATCATATGGTGTGGAAAAAAGAACAGAGATTCTAAAGTCAGATAGGCATGAGTTTGAATGTTCATTTTAGTTTTAGTTTCCCCAACTTCAAAATGAGGTTGAAAATATAGTTCTTATGGCTATTAAATAGAATAACAGCAAAAGCAGTTATTACAAGATTGAGCAGGTAACTAGACATTAAAAAAATGTTAGTGCTTGTCCTTTTTTTTTTCTTAACAGTGCTTGAAAGCCGTAATAAAGCAATTGCTTCTTTTAAAAAATCTCACTCTTGTGAACCCCTGTGCTTCTTTTTTTCTTTTAGTTATTTGTTGACACTTAATTAACACTTGTTTCATTTAAAAGTTAAATACATCCCCGTAATGCAATTTATCAAAGTGGACTTTTGGAAAATATAGTAACATCCATGTCCTTAGGTTGTGAAAACTGATTTCATTTCATGATAGCATTTTACATATAAGTGAGACTTATTTAATCAGGTGGATTCTTAAGCTTTTGTCAAATGCCTGTGAAGAGTCGGCATCCTACCAGGACTGAGCTTCCCTGTATTTTGTTATTAAGAGGAAAGGGTGGTGGGACTTTTCCACTTACATGAGATTCCTGGGCATGAAATCCCTTCTCTTCTTGCACCTTTGAAACACAGAAACAGCTTCATTGCATTGAATGTCAACCTGAAGAGTCCCAGAAAGAATGAGGGGTCTCAGTGGTTTTGTAACTGGGCACAGGATTCATGGGGTTGGCAATCACAGCCCCAGAGGGTTCTAGCTTGCTGAAAAAAAAGAGGGCAACTCTGAGATTAAATAAAAAACCCAAAGGGAGGAAATACTTGAGGAATGAGCTGCCAAGAGGAGATGATGGCAGGCTCCGTGTGAATTGGTAATTTAACTGAGATAAATTGTAGCATTTCCAAATTGTATTTCATGTTATCAGAACTTAGAACTAGGAACCTGGGGCCCTGGAAGCTTAAGTGATTTACCCAAGGTTGCCTAGCTATTTAATGTAAGGCCCCAAGCTAGAAACTAGGTTTTCTATATCCCTGTTTAGATCACCATCCTCTGTACACAAGGATATTTGGGAATTTGAAGATATTGTAGGAAAAAAATGTTGTATCCAGGCAGAATGAGGCAGAGTTGTCTTTCCCTCTCTTCTGATCAGTCTAGGCAGTTTTCTTGGCTTGGGGTTCAAGATTACTCTGGTTTCAGTGTCTTACCTTGTGTCTATTCTTGGACACTACTGTCGGTAGCATTTCTCAGCAAAGCATGGCATAAAATCACTTCCGACAGTTCTGTTCCTGGTCAGAACGCCTGGAAACTGCATTGACTTCAAATTCCTGGTGTGACCAAGAGACCCGGATGTGACCATCTTTAAAGTACTGTGTCCACTGAGCACCAGCAGAATCCTATGCCTCAGCAACTCCCTGCTCTGTAAAGATGTAGGCACATCTAGAAGGCCAACAGTTTACCCTGAGGCTATAACAGATTCCATGCACCCTCAATTCTCCAAGCTGACTAATCCAAGGCTATCTAATTAGCTCTTCTACCTCTGCTGAAGCCTTCATTCTTCCCATAGTAAAGAAGAACGGAGAAAGTATTTGTATATGTTCCAGTAGGAAAGATGTGCTGTAGTAGGACATCTGACTTCACAGGACTGAGCCTCTATCCTGGGCCAGTATCCTGGGCCATAGTTAAGGGGTTAAACATTTGGATAAGACAGGGGTTCTGCTCTAAGGAGATGACAATAGCTCTCATAGCCAGAATGAGAAATGTCACATAAGAAGGCAAAATATTATGGGTGGTGTGGGCTGACAAAGATGTAGAAATCACATCAGATTGGGGGAATGCCAAATGATTTTGTGAAGAACAGAGCACTGAGATGGCCACTGAAGGATGGATTGGATATTACAGGCTCAATGACCAGAAATGTGGAAGAAGGATGCTCCAAGGGGAAGAGCAAGAACAAGAATCAGAAGCAGCAAAGCTTGGGCCGTGGTCAAGAAATACTGAATAGTGTAGCTGGACCAAAATGTGAGTAACTGTGGGAAGGGAACGGGAGGTGAGAACAGCTGGTGAGGATCTTACTGGGAGAGTTGGAGGTCTTTGTCTAGAACATCTCTTAAGAGAGATGATTCAAACACCTGAACCGTGAGGATAAGGATGATAGTATATTTGTTCAGGTGCCTGGAAGGGTGACCATAAGAATGATATGAGGAGGCCCACTTGTTCACACTTGGGTGCTGGAGCCCGCATCCAGATACCGGCCCCTGGGGAAACGCTGAATGAATGATCCTTGGCTGTTTTGGAATGTTCTAGCTTACCTAGTTCTGTAAGAGAATATTTTGTTTATTCTTTTTTTTTCCTCCTTTTGGGTTTACTTAGAAGGCACAGTAAACATGGTACAAGATGTATTCTCAAGGGAACAAATCTCACCGCTGTTAAAAAAATAACACACCACTCCTGAAGCTGCATTCTATACAGTTTGTACTTTGCAAAGCCTTTTCTCAACGAAAGCCCCTAATTGAATTGTGAACATGCTTTTTTGAATTTATCCAAAGACGTGGAAGAATGCAAGAATAAAGTTAACCTACAGGACAGAATGCACTTTGTTAAATTGTTTTGACCAGTGTGATTTAATTGTATGTTGATACTAAAAAGGTACTACCTATTACCAAATTCTGGGGGGGGGGGGGGTGGAACACAGTAAACTGAGAGTTCTTTAACCCCTAAAATGAAGTAGGTAAACAATGCTGTCTTTGAAAAGGGCTTAATTTAGATTTTAGGAAAGTTGAGAATGTTGATGACCAAAGAAAGGCCGGGCAAAATAAAGTCAATCCAGATGTAAAATATGCAAACCCAAGGGAAGCGTTATTTACGTTTTTGCAAAGAGATGACCAAGAAGAGTTGGGACAGAGCTGTACTTTGTGCTCAATTGCTTTAGAAAATGTAAATCTTCGGTGGGTTTTAAAGTGTATCGCATGCCACTCCTTCTAGATTGCTCTGGCACATAGTAGGTGCTCAAGAGATAATTTTGTTAAGGGGATGAGTGGATTCCTCCTGCATTGGATAATTTTAAAGGGATCAGGATCTTTAGGTGGATTTATAGGGAAAATAAGTGGATATGGGAATTAAAGAAT
The DNA here is from genome assembly GCF_965194825.1 of Balaenoptera physalus. Lineage (NCBI taxonomy): Eukaryota > Metazoa > Chordata > Mammalia > Artiodactyla > Balaenopteridae > Balaenoptera > Balaenoptera physalus. Next base: position 40,591,458 of record NC_138889.1, on the reverse strand, counting down.
TTGTACGAGTGAGTTATATAAGGGACTGGGTAAAATGTCAGAACGTGGAAAGTGTAAGCAGCTGTTGGGGAATGCAGCCAGGGTGGCCAGCTGGTGTTCCCAGGGGAGAAGGCCTCTCCCTCACCCCCAGCACTCTGCACTCCGTTCAGGAATTGCTGGCTGCCTGGGGCCCAGCAGCTACTCTTGACCCCTGAAAGCCCCCATTGGTTTGAGGAGACCCAGGACTGAAGTATCCAGTCCACTTCAGTGAATACTTTCCTATTACAAAGGGCAGTTGTCCGCGGGTTTCTGTACTTTTGCTGTATTTTTTCTCTGTCTGGGGGCAGTAGCTCACTGACCTCTGGAAACCTCCAGGGCCCATGTAGAGTTTTAGAGTATGCATACCATGTGCACACGCTGTGTTTTATTTAAGCCACATTACAACCTTATCTTCTTCATTTTGCAGATGATGAATCAGGTTACCTGATTTGGCCAAGGTCACACAGCTAGAAGAAAGCATAACTGTTATTCCTACCTGGGGCTTTTGCTTAAGCTAGATGCTTTTGTCCTTGGTCGCACAGCAGTCCTAGGCTACATCCTATTTTGCTCCCCGGCAGGGCTGTTCCTTCTTCAGCACTTTGGCGTCAGATCCACCGGGGGTTGAATTCCAGGTCCACTACTTCTAGCGATGTGGCCCGAAGCAACTTGCCTAACTTTTCCCAACCTCCATTTCCTTCTCTCGTGATATGAATCAAAATTCCCCTTCACAGGACTTTTCCCTCCCTGAAATAAAAATGGGAGTGTCCTTGGTGTATGGAAAAAGCAGACTGATCTAAGATGTTGATATTACTTGCAAGTCTGCATGTGTCAGCTTCACCTCAACTGTAGCAGTGATGGTTTCGCGGACTGAGCCCTGGATTTGACAGGGAGAAACAAAGATCTAGATTAAAGCCTCCATCCAGTTGGTTACTTTCCAGCAGTAGGACCAAGTCTTCCTGAACCCCATTCCTTTCCTTGTCTTGGAAAAGGCGACCTTAACACCCCTCCCGGGGATGCTTTGAGGGTTCGCTAAGATGGGGCGTATAAAAGCTCTTCCTGTGAATTTTAATCACTGTTCAGATGTTAGTTCTCATTATTAGAATTAATCTCATTATTTCCAAATCAGACGTTTCAACTTACACTTTCCCGCTTCAGCCGGAGGTCTCTATTCTCTGCCCTATGAGGAGCAGAAGGGGAGAAAAGTTAGAGATATCCACATGCTTCTTGCCCACTTCTCCTTACCTCCTTCGTGCAGTAGTGTATTGGGGGGCGTTTTTCACTGTGGGGAGTTTAACACAGTCCTCTTCAAGCTGGAAAAATCTGCTGTCCCCTGCCTTGGCTCGAGCAGGAAGGGTTCTGTTCTTAAGCTTTGTTAAGGGTTCATTTGTCTGTTCTTAAGGGTTCATTTTGGGGACGTGGAAAGAAGGCAAGAGAGAGATGGAGCAGGGCCAGGCAGGTTTGATTTCCTTCTGTCCGTAGTCCTTAGTGACATCCTTGGTGTGCGTCACAAGAGGTGCTTGGTAAATACTTGTTGAATGAATTCTTGTGGGGACCTGGTGGCAGGGAGAAGGGCAGGTGGGGAGAGCTGATAGAAAAGCAAGAAGTGTGGCCACAGAAATTCGCTGTTCTCCCTGCTGCTTCCAGGCAGGTTACTGTCAGACTGCTCTGTAATCCTGAGGCTGGGCTCCCAGGCCCCGCAACAAAACTCACTGGTGTTTTCATTCCTTTGTCTTACAGACAAATGCATCAGCTATTTGAAAAAGCAACCCCAGAAAACTGACAAACCAAACAGATCTGGGAGGCTGGCAGACACATTCTTTCTTCTAGAAGCTCGGAAGTGCTAATACATTGTTTACATTGCAATCTGGCAACGTCCCACCCAGCAGAGTCAATGTAAATGGGTTATGCTGTATACCCCCTCTTCTACAATGCTCCCCTCCTCCACCCCTAGGCAGGGCATTAGCAATTTCACATGGGAAGCAATTTCACATGAGAAGCAATTCCAGTAAAAGGCTGTGAACAAGGTTCCTCCCGGTGGCTGGAGGCCCAGCGTACTTCCACCCACATTCTCTCTCCTGAGCCAGGCTCTAACCAATGAAGCTGTTCATATTCAATATATTTGATTTTACATATTTGGGATGTATACCCTGCCAATTGCCCAAAAGTTTCAAGGGCCCTTAAGCATTTCAAAATAAAATAAGGAAATAATAGATAAAAATAGAACAGAGACCTTATAAAATGAGTAAGGGGGTAGATGTTACAAGGCACCTGAGGTGACCTAATTCTTACAGTTACTCAGTAAACTAAAACCCCACTTTCTGGTTAGACCAGAAGGGAGCACATGTTGCTTACCTAGCTCTCACAGCCTGGTTGAAATGAAAAAAAAAAGTAACTTACAGAATTATTAGTAGAGCTAAACTATTTTCTAAAGCTACAGCTTAAAAAGATGCTATTCAAATACAGTTTTTCTCCCAACCACCCCAAGAGAAGTCTGCACACAGAACACTTCCTGCCAGCAGCCTCTCAGCCCTGGGGCCATGCTGACCTTTCACTTAGCATACACCTTAGCATATGCTGTTCCCCTCGCCTGGACTGGTCCTCCTGGAAGTCCACGCACCATCCAGTTAACCCCACTCATCCTTCCTGTTTCCCTCAGGGAATCCTTCCTCTCCGCAGCAGGCCAGGCCAGGCCCCCTTGTTCTAGGGTTTCAGAACACCCTGTACCTTAGATCAGCAACCATAGTTTGTTTACTCCCTTGAGTGTCTGTCTTCCCTGCTAGACATAAGCTCCTTGAGGTCAGGAACTTTATGTGCTTTGTTTATTCCTGTGTCCCTAGCAGCTCGCAGAGTGCCTGACTAATGGTAATAATACTAAGAATAACAACAATAATAATACCAACTAAAATTATGGAGTGCCAGGAACTCTTATAAGCACTTATATCTAATAACTCATTTGAGCCTCAGAATAAGCCTTTGGAGTGGGGGCTGCTATTATCCACCTTTAACAGATGAGGAACAGAGGTGGAGCTATAAGTTTAAATAAATTGCCCAAGGTCACAGAGCTAGTGAGTTAAGAAGTTAGAAGGTGAACTCAGACAGTCTGGTTCTGAAGTCTGAGGTCCTAACACTTGGTAGGCAACAAATATCTGCTGAATAAATGAATGAATGAAGACTTGATGATAATATCACCCAAGAATTTCGCCTTCTCATCTTCTAACTTAACATAGCAAAAGGACCTGAAGATTCAGAATGAACCCTACATGTGACTATTAAACAGTTTCTCTGAGCTCTCAGATGGGTGACTTATTGGGCAGACTCACAGGCAATTAAAATGATTAAATTATCTTAAAAATGACCATGGTGACTAGGGGGGCAGGTGGGCTAGCTGCCTGGCACAAAAATCTCATATCTAAAGTCTACACAGGTGTATGGGAGTGAAGCTGTCATTTTGTTTTGAAATTTTAAGAGTTGGACTTATATTCTTTTCCAGAGAGACAGAAGGTGGAGTTGGACAAGTGTTTGCTAAATTGACAGCAAGCAAACTTCAGCATCTAGAGCCATCGGAGAGGTTCACAGGTAGTGTCAATACTTTCCTCCAAAAAGGACTCTTATCACGCTCTCCCACATGCAACTGGGAAAGACCCCGCATTTCTACACTAGACAACTAAGAGACATGACTTAAGTGTGAAAAATTGTTAAGGTGGCTACGTGCTACTGTTTTCTCTCTACCCGAGTTCAGTAAAGCCTGTGGCATACCTGATTTGAAGTAAAGCCATATCCTAACAAGCCAGCCAGGATCTGATACCCGAAATATGTCAGCATAAGATGCTGAATGGCTTGCCTGTTGGGTAAGGTTGTTTATGACTATGCAATTTAGTGTTGGGTGGGGAGAGTGATTTCCTTTTGATGTATTGATGCAGAGTTGCTCTTTCTGGAGTAGCAAGCAGCTAACAGGTCCACTTGTTTCTAGCAAGTACACGATAATTATATAGGTTTTGTAGTATGGAATCTGTTTATTCACATTTTGAGCCATCTCATTCAAATATTTATGGAGAGGTTAGAGGGTACAAACCTTGAGCTAGCCCTGGGATGAATTTGAAGTAGAAGGTATGGTCCTGCTTTCGAGGTACCTATAATTAGAAGGCCTAACATTCATCCATTTGTTGGACATTTACTGAGTACCAAATTTGTGCCAGAAAATACAAAGAGGCAAAAGAGAGGCAGTATGGTCTAATGGAAAGAGTCTTGATTTTGGAGTCTTATACCTTGCTGCTAATCCGCTATGTGACTTCGGGGAATTTATTTGAACACTCAGAGAGCACCAGTTTTCTCATCTGTGAAATGAGGATCTTGTGCTTATTTTGTAGTGTTGTTTTACAGAATAGAAATAACATGAGCATTTCCGTCTAGCGCATAGGCAGTACCCATTAAATTTTTTGTCTTAACGCATAATTCCTATCCTTGAAAAGACACATCCTAATGGAGGATGGACATGTATAAACAAATCATTACAACATAACGTGATATTGATTTTGAAATTGCATGAAAATTGTATTGAATAAAGGAGCAGAGGCACAGAGAAAAGCAAGGAACTAACTCTCTCTAAGGAACTAACTCTCTCTGCCTACGGAATCAGGGAAGGCTTCCCAAAGGAGGCTGCCTTTGTTGGAGGTGGGCCTGGAAGGATGAGTAAGCTTTTGATGGATGGAGAAGGGGGAAGGTTTCTCAAGCACAGAGATATGAAACAGCTTGTGCTGCTCTTTCCGGGGAAGGTGAGAAGGTCAGTGCATTGAGAGTGTAAGATGTCTGTGATGGGAGGGAGCATGCAGTGGGAGAGGAGGCTGGAGAGCTAGTTCGGCCCCTCTGTAGGCTAGCTGCACATAGAGAATTCCTGAGCAAATGGAGTCCCTTCATTTCATTCCAGAATGTTCTATTTTGTTTTTTAATTGAAATATAGTTGATTTACAATGTTGTGTTAGTTTCAGATGTACAGCAAAGTGATTCAGTTATATATACATACGTGTAAATATATATACATATACATATTCATTTTCAGATTCTTTTCCATTATAGGTTATTACAAGATATTGAATATAGTTCCCTGTGCTATACAGTAGGTCCTCGTTGTTTATCTATTTTATCTATAGTAGCGTGTATCTGTTAATCCCAAACTCCCAATTTATCCCTCCCTCCATTCCATGCCAGAATGTTCTATTTTTGGTGACCAGATTCCATGATTTCCTCTAGAAAAAATGTTTTCTTTTGTTTCCCTGAGCAATCTCACGTTACTTGTTCTTTGAACACATAGTTCTGCATGTTCTTAGAATGACAGTAGCCTAATGTTTCTGAGAATTCCCTGTTAGCTGCTAAGATAATTTGGTCTAATTTTCGGTTGCATCTGTGTGTTTTTCTTGTCTTTCCGGGCCTGCGTTGTCCAGGTTCCTGTGCCTTCATGGGGGTGGGGGGGTGGGGCATCTCTCAGTTGTTTCCTTTGTGCTGAGTGGGAAGGCAGGTGTGAGCCGGATTGATGCCTGGTATACATGGCGACAGGGAAAACCTGCCGCTGGCTGTGCATTTTCTTTTCTGCCCGGGCCCCAATCCATGCCTTCTCCCAGGGTTTCCTTGTTAGAAAACTCTTTTGAGCTGCTTCCCTTGGAATTTTTTATTACATTTTTCAATAGTCAACTCTAAGCACATTTGAAAAAAATTAATTTGATTCAGATCTTGAGGGAAGAAAAAAATGACTGAGGGCTTGAATCATTTTTTTCTTTTTATTTCCGAATTAAGTTATACATCAAACTACAGTAAAGGCTAGTAGTTCTGAGGCAGGGGTGTTTATCACAGTGAATTGGGGAGCTTTAAACAAAATACCTTCCTGGGTCTCATTCCCCTCCCCCTCCAACCAGGGACATCCATTCAGAGGGTTATGGGGAGAGAGGCCTGGGGATAAGTGTTAACACAATCACTTTGCAAGCAACTGAGATGCACAGCCTTAGATGAGAAGCTCTGGTGGGGGGGCTGTGACTAATCGTCTTGGTCCTGTCCCACCACTGCCACCATATCCACTGGTCCTGCCATCCAACAGATCCTTACTGAGCATCCACCATGTGCCAGTGTGCTCCAGGCACCGAGGACAGAGGACAGACATAAGCACTGCCCTCAAAGGCGTACATTCTAGGTGGGGAGACAAGTAACAAATGAGATGGGTAAACAACATACATACATCAGCTGTTGCTGCTTGCCAAGGAGAGAAACATACAGTGGACAATGTCTTTACCTCCCACCTCTTGACTTATTCAACCTGATTTTCATTTTCACCTTTGTCCACTGATGGGCCCAAATCCCTCCAGTTTGCCAGCTCAGTGGAAACATTTTAGTCCTTGTCTCCCTTGGCTACTCTGTAGTGTTCCGTACTAGGTGTTTCTCAGTCCTTAGGTTTCTCACTTTTCTTTTGTTCGTTTAACAAGTGAATGCCTACTGTGTGCCAGGCACTGTGTGGTGACTGTGGATCTTATAGTGAACAAGGCAGATAAGGTCTTTGCTCACAGAGTTTACCGTTTAGCTGGGAAGGCAACCTGACTGCAAATGTAACATGCCCCCAAATGAGCTAATGCAACATCTTTATTTGCAAACTTATCAGTTTCAGCTGTTCATAAACCCTTAGGGTTGTCTTTGCCTCCAGTTTCCTCCTCAGGCCCATGCCCAGACCCATGTCCAAGTCTGTCTCTCCTTTCCCTTCTCGTCAAGGCCACAGCCTCAGGTACACTTCTCACCCGGAAAACTTCGTCAGCTTTCCAGTTGGCCCCATCTCCAGTTCTACATTCCTCTTATTCATTTTATGCACCAATTTTTCTAAAATGCAACTTGATTGTGCCCCTCCCCTCTTTGCAGCCTCTGGTGGGCCATCTACCTGGCAACACCCTACCTCTTGGAGTGACGTATCTTCTTTTAGGGGAAATTCATTCCATGTGGCTGACTCTGCCCTACCCACTTCTTCGGCACCCCTTGCTTCGGCCACAGTGATTAATTTCCAAATGGACAAGCCAGGGCCAAACAGAAATGTCATGTCTAGGAGTTGGGAGGGCAATGAGTTCACTCTGAGTTGTCTCTTTCCCTCTTCATGGAGAGACTCTCTCCAAAGATGAAGGCAATGCATGGAAGGCAGCAGAGCTGAGGATAAAGCCAAGACAGACCCTCAGGACATTGTTTGGGCTTCCGGATTTAATAGCACGTGAAGCAAGCTTTACCCATGGACTTTACCAATTATAGGAGTCTATATATTTCCTATGTTAAAATGCCAGGGCTGCCACTTACTGGCCATGTGACCTTGAACAAATTACTTGACTTTCCTGTTATCAGTTTCCTCATCTCTAAAATGGGCATCATCATCATAATAATAATACCTACCTCGTAGGATTGTAATGAGGTTTGAAAGAGTGAATGCATACAGAGAACTTAGAACATTGCCTGGGAATAGTTAAGTGCTCAGTAAGTGTTAACTATTACTGTTGCTGTTATTATAACTTAACTGAGTTTGGGCTTGGGTTTCTGTAAGTTGCCACTGAAAGAGTTCTCAGGAATACCACATCCAAAAATGTGTAACCTGTTTACAAGGCTGATTTTCTGCCTCCCCCCCAATTGTCCCCTCACATCCCCATGCCCTTATCATGCTTGTGTTAAACTTCTAGAGCTCCAAACATTCATGCTGCTTCAGGCCTATGTGTACAATGTTTCTTCTGTCCAGAATGTTCTTTCCCATTCCCCTGGCAAAGTCATCTGACATAAGATAAGATAATTCTCAGGAGCAGGCAGAAGCAGCTAATTCAGGACACTTAGGGATTCTGGGTCTGATTATGACATTGATTTTTGGTGTTCTCTCCATAAGTCTCAACGATTTGGGTCCCTATATTTTATTTATTTGTTTTTAAATAAATTTATTTATTTATTTATTTTATTTTTGGCTGTGTTGGGTCTTCGTTGCTGCGCGCGGGCTTTCTCTAGTTGCGGTGAGCGGGGGTTACTCTTCGTTGCGGTGCGTGGGCTTCTCATTGCTGTGGCTTCTCTTGTTGCGGAGCAGGGGCTCTAGGCATGCGGGCTTCAGTAGTTGCGGCACGCAGGCTCAGTAGTTGTGGCACGCAGGCTCAGTAGTTGTGGCATACGGGCTTAGTTGCTCCGTGGCATGTGGGATCTTCCCAGACCAGGGCTCGAACCCGTATCCCCTGCATTGGCAGGTGGATTCTTAACCACTGAGCCACCAGGGAAGTCCCTGGGTCCCTATATTTTAAAATGATTCCTTCTTCCTTGATTCTTCAGTGTATTTTTCTATGAAACGAGTTCTATAGATTCATTGACAATCAAGTATTCCTCACTCAGTTCAAGTTTGAGATGAGGCAAAAACAAGGTGGCCAGTTAACTCTCCCCACCTCCCATTGCCAGAATGGAGGAGACTTTTAAATCACAGTAGGAACACGTGGCTCCCAGAGACACACAGCCTTCTGATGAGATAGGCATTAAGACTAAGAAATTAACTATTAAGAAGGACGTGCTTCAGGGAGATCAGCTCGGTGCTTTGTGACCACCTAGAGGGGTGGGGTAGGGAGGGTGGGAGGGAGACGCATGAGGGAGGGGATATGGGGACATACATACGTATACGTATAGCTGATTCACTTTGTTATACAGCAGAAACTAACATAACACTGTAAAGCAATTATACTCCAATAAAGACGTTAAAAAAAAAAAAAAAAAGAAGAAGAAGGACGTGCTTCCTTTCTTGGCTTCTAAGATCCCTTCCTAGTTATGTGCCCTGACTCTCATACTTGCCTTTCTAAAAACTCAGAGTTCTAAACCCTAACAGCAGCCAAATTAACTTAACTAGATCTTTAAAAGCAAGAATAGTTCTGCATTGTCTCTAATGTCCCAGCTAGGTTTCTAGAACATCTGGGAATTGTAATAAAATCAAGATGCTTCTTCTGTATTCCAATGGGAAGATGCTGTCTCTGGGTCTATACCCGGAGGGCTTTGTTTTGCTGTTGGAGATGAACAAATGTAAATACCTGAAAGCATCCCTGCCCCATAGTATTTTACTTATTTAACCTTTATTCTATGTAAATTTACCCAGGCCTGGGAAGGTTTGGCTGTGTTTGAGGAGAAATGGCAGTGTTTTTGCCGGAGTCAAGCCAGGCCAAGTTCCCCAGACACTGCTAGCTCCTGGGTGGTAGACTTTGGCTGAAAGTTGTGGATGCAAACACGGTCACTTTTTCATTTGCCTGAACTACTATTCGAATTAAGAGTATTAAGGGATCGAAAGAAATGTGCAAATGTCATCTACAAGCAACAGGCACATCCCCAAGTGTGTGCATATGGCCTAAATTAGACCACCTAAGTAGGCGGTGTGCAAAACCTAGAAATTACAAGAAAGGAATTGGATAATGAGAGGCAGCAGCTAGTGGAGCCAGCCCACCAGCAGAGAGAGCTCAGTGTCCCTAGAAGGCCTTCCCAGAGGGAGAAATAGAAGTACACCACAGATGAGTGAGAAAGAAGCGCACCCCTAATTTTTCCCCTTCTCTCCCCTCCAATCACTCTCTTCCCAACTCCTCTATAGGAACAACGGTACCTGGCTCACAGCTTAGGCCCCGTCAGTCTAAGAGGTCACCTTCTCTTTGAAAACAGTGTCTTCTTAGGGGCTTCCCAGGTGGCGCAGTGGTTAGGAATCTGCCTGCCAATGCAGGGGACACAGGTTCGAGCCCTGGTCTGGGATGATCCCACATGCCGTGGAGCAGCTAAGCCCGTGAGCCACAACTACTGAGCCTGCGCGTCTGGAGCCTGTGCTCCGCAACGGGAGAGGCCGCGACAGTGAGAGGCCCGCGCACCGTGATGAAGAGTGGCCCCCACTCGCCGCAACTGGAGAAAGCCCTCGCACAGAAACGAAGACCCAACACAGCCATAAATAAATAAATTTATAAACAAACAAACAAACAAAAAACCATTGTCTTCTTTATAAATGTGTTTAAATAAAGAAGTACTGCATGACCATTCTTCCCAATAAAACAATTCAAAAACACATAATGGACGTTAATGATTTCTGCCCCATTGTTTCCTTCATTTCCCACCCCCTTAGGTTACAACTTCCACACTTTAAAAAAAAAAAACTTTGTTATTTTTTTTTTTAGAGCAGTTCTGGGTTCACAGAAAAATTTAAGAGGAAGGTACAGAGATTTCCCATGTATCCCCTGCCCTCAAACATGCAGAGCCAACTCCACTATCAACATCCCCAACTGGAGTGGTACATTTGTTACAATTGATGAACCTACATTGACACATAATAATCACCCAAAGTCCATAGTTTACATTAGGGTTCACTCTTGGTGTTGTACACCCTATGGGTTTGGACAAATGGCTAAAGATATGTATTATCATTATAGTATCACACACAGTATTTTCCACGGCCCTAAAAATACTCTGTGTTCCACCTATTTATTCCTCCCCCTCCCAATCTTCCCGCAACCCTGGCAACCATTGATCTTTATACTGTCTCCACACTTTTTTGTTGATACAATCATGCATGCACATATACTGAAGAGGGAGATGATTGGTAACTGTTTCGATAAAAATGGACCCTGCTACATTTATTACTCTGTGGCTTACTTTTCTTACTTACTAAGGCACCATGGACTTCTCTCTATATTAATAGATATCGGTTATTTAATTTTTAATAGCTGCATAGCATTTCACATTAACATAGCATAATTTAATGAACTATATCCCTATCAATGGACATTTAATAATAAACAACACTGGCAATAAACATCTGTGCCAGAAATATTTATGTGCTGGCAATTTTATTCCTATAGGATGGATTTGCAGAAGTGGATTATTGGGTTTGTGTATTTCTTAATTTAACAGACATTTCTAGTTTATGTTCCCAAAAGGTTGTAGCAATTTAAGCCTTCCCAGCATATAACAGTGAGAATTTCCCCAAATTTTTGCCAACTCTGGATTTTCTCTCATTTTTCATTTCTGTCAATCTGATAGGCAGAAAATATCTCTTCTTTAAACTTATTTTATATTTTCTTGATTACAGTTGAGGTTGATCATCTTTACATGGACTTTTTGATTTCTTCTACTGTGAATTCTCTACCCTTTGTCTCTTTTTGTACTGTTGATCTTTCTTTCTTTCTTTCTTTCTTTCTTTCTTTCTTTCTCTCTTTTTCTTTCCTTCTTTCTCTCTCTCTCTTTTTTTTTTTACACATTAAAAGAACTTTTTGTACATTAGGAAGATTAATCCTATGTTTACCATATATATTGTAAAAATTTCCCCCAGGCCATCATTGGTATTTTGACTTTTTAAAATTGAACTATAGTTGATTTATGATATTAGATTCAGTTGTACAGCATAGTGAGTCAATATTTTTACAGATTTTACTCCATTAAATGTTATTATAAGATAATGGCTATAATTCCCTGTGCTGTATAATATACCCTTGCTGCTTATCTATTTTATACATAGTAGTTTGTATCTCTTAATCCCACATCTCTATCTTGTCTCTTCCTCTTTCCCTCTCTCCACTGGTAACGTCTAGTTTGTTCTCTATGTCTATGAGTCTGTATCTGTTTTGTTGTATACATTTGTTTGTATTATGTTTTAGATTTTACATATAAGTGATATTATACAGTATTTGTCTTTCTCTATCCGACTTATTTCACTAAGGTGGACTTAGTCTCTAGGTCCATTGATGTTGCTGCAAATGGCAAAGTTTCATTCTTTTTTTTCTGGATGAATAATATTCCATTGTGTATATATACCACATCTTCTTTATCCAGTCATCTGTTGATGGACATTTAGGTTGCTTCCATATCTTGGCTGTTGTAAACAGTGCTGCTATGAAGATTGGGGTGCAATTGGGGTGCATGTATCTTTTTTTTGTTTTTTTGGCTGCACCTTGTGGCATGCGAGATCTCAGTTGCCTGACCAGGGATCAAACCCATGCCCCTGCAGTAGAAGAGCGGAGTCTTAACCACTGGCCCTCCAGGGAAGTCCCATCTTTTCAAATTAGTGTTTTTATTTTTTCTGAATATATGCCCAGGAGTGGAATTGCTGGATCATATGCTAGTTCCGTTTTTAGTTTTTTGAGGAACCTCCATACTGCTTTCCATAGTGGCTGCGCTAATTTACATTCCCACCAACAGTGTACCAGGGTTCCCTTTTCTCTACATCCTCACCAACATTTGTTATTTGTAGACTTTTTGGTGATATTCATTGACTTTGTTTACATAATCTTTTAACAATAAAAAAATGCAGTCAAATATGTTGGTGTTTTCTTTTATGGCTCTGAATCTCCTATCTCACTTAGGAAAGTCTTTCCACTTCAATATTATGCAAGTATCCTCCTAAATTTTCTTCTAATATATGATTTTTCTACTGAATCTTAAATCCACTTGGAATTTTTTTTGTGTGTATGGAAGGTAAGAGCTAAGAATCTCCATTTTCTTCTAGATAGATAGCCAACTATGTCAGCAGCATTAATTAAATAAACACTCATTTTCCCATTGAATTAACGTCTCCTTTGTCATATATCAATATTAAGTTTCCATTTATATTTGGGTTTACTTTCTGAACTCTTTGTTCTATTTTACTAGTCTGAGCCAATAACATAATAGTTTTATTATAATGGCTTTATGAAATATCCGGTATCTGGTAAAGCAAGTCTACTCTCATGGTATATATATACACTTTTTTGCTAGTCTCAGACATTTATTTTACCAGTAGAAATTTAAACTTTTTTTATGCAGTTGCCAAAAAATAGGATTCTGATTGGAACTGCATTAATTTTGGAAGGATTGATATGATAATGATAAATATGTATTTATATGGAGAACATGGTATCTCTTTTTTGTTCTACATACTTCAGTAAGGTTTCATAATTTTCTTCAGTGTTGGCCCTGTATCTTTCTTGTTAAGTTGGTTTGTGGATGGTTTAGTTTCTACTGATACTGCAAATAAGTTGTTTGTCAAGTTGATTCTAATGCCTAAATTATAGTGGCTTGACCTCTCCCTCACATGACACCAGCACTCCACTCCTCTCTAAGGGTTCCCCAGTCACTAACGGACACTCTTATGGACTCTCTGCCTGATCTGTCTGTCCTTGCAGTTGCTGGAAGGCATAGATCTTTCTTTCTCAAAGCTCTGGCTCTCCTCTGCTGTTCTCCACCAGGTGGGAAGGCTCCCTGTTGCCAAGGCAAAGGACCATGATAAGTATGATGACACCTTTGCCAGACTAAGCTCTCTAGGGACTCCCCCAAAGCTGTCTGTTTTCAGCGGACCAGAGTGGCGCTGGGTCCCACGAGAGGCAGGGAGAATGGCCTCTTCCCTACTTCCAAGCCACATCTCATCACCTGGTCCCAGATGGCTCTGCTTGAGCTCAGAATCTCCTGAAGTCACACCGGCACAGGAACATCAACTTCTGGTCTTCATTCCTCACCCAGCACCCCTCCAAGCCTTCCCGGCTAGATAGGGCACGGAGCCAAAACAGCTTCTCCTGTCAGCTCGAAACCATTTCTTCCCCAAATTAAAGTAATATCATTTCTCCAAAATATAACTTGTGTTTTAACTAATTGGATCCTCAGCATCTCTAAACAGCTCTGTTTCAGCAGAAAGTCACTTTGCTTCTTCAGAAAAAAACAAACAAAAAATATCTCTGGGTGGCTTTCCCAAATCAGAGAAAAAACTGTCCTCAGAGAATTTTAATGTCCACATATTACAAACAGCGACAACAGGCAGGGTATTTAAAAGTATTGTTTTCTTCTATTTCTATCATCCTCATCAAGGTTTTGAAAGTCATAGATCCAGATTTTCCCAAGAGCTCATAGAGTGCCCGTGGTACTGTGTGCTTCCCCTCCCCCAGCAGCTTCTGCCAGGAGGAAGTTTCTCTAGAGCACGTAGCTTATGACGACAGTCTGGTTGCAGATGGTGGTTCACTTTTTTTCCATGTCTGTCCAGGGCCTCCGGAGTCTTTCTGGGTTAACCATGATAATAATATAATGTATTAAGGATCTCACATGCATGATCTGATTCAGACCTCATAACAATCCTACAAGGTAGAATTTATTTTCCCTCATTTTATTGATGAGGAGACTGAGGCTGAGAAGGGCTAAGTGAATCGTGCAGATAGTAGTGAAAATGATGAAATTCAAGCCCAGCCTCTGCAGTCCAAGACCTTAACTGTCATAATGTATCTTTTGGAGGGAAAATCCTACTATAAACCTTAGCTAATCTGAGTGCCCGGTCCACCCACTTCCCCTGGAGTCCTGACCCAAAGCCTGGAACAACTCCTTGCGGTAAAGCATGTTGTCTTCCATTTCCTCTTTTTATCAGACTTCTGGTGTTTTGTTATGTGGTATCATCACCAAGTCCTTTATTATGGGGTCCAATTATCTCTATTTTACAGTTGAACACCTGAGAGCTCAGAGAGCCTACAAACGAAAGGGAGCAGGATACAGATGATAATATTTACATTAAGAATGAAGGTATAGATGGTACGCAACATCAACAATCACCTTAAATTATAGTCAATCATTTTAGTGGTTTTAGTTTGCAGTTCGACCTGTATTTAACTTGTAAATTTGTCTGCATTCAATTTCTTTGGCTTGTTTTAATTTATACATTTATTTTAGTTTACAAGCTTAAGGACTTTATATCCAGTGTTATTTTTGTTCCTATTTAAGTAACACTATAATAAAAACGATTTACATCAACCTTGGGGGTACCATGAAAACTTCTCCCTTTACAAGGACATTACTTAGAGAAATACAGATACATAGCTTCACACTGGGTCCTCTCCACAGCCCTTTGAGGCTTGCATTCTTATCCCAGTTTATAGCCTAAGAAATATGAGCTTGAATAGATAAATATACAGCCCATATGAGCAGATCCAGGAAGTGACAGGGCAAGATGCAAACCAGGGTTTGATTCAAAGACTAGAGTTGTTTCCTGGAAACTTCTCCTTCTGAGCAACGAGACTTTATTTCGCACATTCAGCAGAAATGTTATTTATCATATGTTGTATGTCTCCTCTTAGGACAATGATATTCAAACTTAAGGGTTTTAAAAATAATTCCTCTGAGAGTTTTTCAACCTATTTTGGCAAGCTTGGCAAGGCAGTCAGCATCTGAATTAGATTTAGTAAAAAGGTTTGAAGCATTAAAAAAAATTATTTGAATCACATTGTACCCGATGTGCTTTTCTGATAAAACTCAGGAGATTTCAGGGTTGGGGGTAAGCAGAAAGGGTGGGGTGGGGGGAGAAGGGTGAGGGGGAGAGGAAGGGTTAGAGCCAAGGGTGAAAAACAGAGGTAGCTGGACTAGATCAAGTTTACAGTCCTGGAAGTATGAGAGCTACTTCCATTATTTTAAAAAGTCAAACATCAGGAAAGAAACATAGGCTAATTTAAACATCAAGCTTCTTGGCTTTGGCTGTAATGATATTAACTCAGTGAGGGTATCATGGGTTTGCTCATGCTGAGTAGAAAATCAGATGAGAAGTTATAAATGATTTGGGTTAATAACGTTAGGAAAATAAATGGTCTATTTACTAAATTGTATTTGTTGAATAAATAAAATCTTCAAAAACATTTATTTGTTCAACCAGTAATTATTGTGAGTCGACTATGTGGCAGGCAGTGGGTACACAGAGATGAATCACACACAGTCCCTGCCCTCGAGGGCGTGTGCATGTGTGCATGCATGCACGGGTGGAGGTTGGTGATAGACATAGCCCAGCATTTATAATTCAGTGTGACAATGCAATGATGGGATAATGCAGAGAGGATTAGACGGCCAGGAAGATACAAGGAAAGAGAATCCTAACTTGGCCATAGGGATGGGGTGAAGTCGTTGGGTCTGAGAAGGCTTTCTGTAGCTGTTAGAAAGCAGCTGAATCATACAGGATGAGTCAGGGAGAAGGGGACTGAATGCTGGCCATAGGGAACTGTGTCAGTAAATGCCTAGAAATAAGAAGCCACGTGGTGGGTTGATAGAGAATTATGAGAAGTTTGGTGTTGCTGCTGTGTCAATTGTGAAGCGAGATTTAGGAAGTCAAAAGGGGCCAGATATTGGAAGTCATTTATAGAGGGTGACCATTAAATGTATCAAGCAAACTAGGACACTTTTGAGAATGAAAAGAGGTCACTTTTAATAATGATAGAACAACGGGTGCAAATAGGTAAACTCAGAGACCTTATTTATAGGTCATATCAAGCTTAGACTTCCTCTTTGAGTGGTGGGGAATCATTGATGGTTTTCAGCAAAGAAGTGTCATGATGGCATTTGAGTTTGAAATAGATTTTTATGTATAATGAAGTCAAAGAAGGAGAAAATGTAGGGGAAGCTCTCTCCTCCAGATGTATTTATTCAAGAAATCCTGAGAGCTGCCATGTATTGCCATTATACAGGGGCTAGGCATCCAATAGGAACAAAACTATAATTGACTCCTGCCTTTGGGATGTTTGCAGTTTAGTGGGGAAGACTGTCGATTAATGAAACACCACACAAATAATTGTGAAACTGCAAATGTGACTATGCTATGAAGGGGAAGTCACTGATGCCATAAGAACATGTCTTAGGGGATGGTGATGTCAAAAATGAGTAGTAGACTCTAACTGACTGAAGAGATGAAGGAAGAATATTCTGGAAAGAAACAAGAAGGTATGCAAAGATCCCATGGTGAAAGGTATGGAATGCCTGACAATATAGAAAAAAAAATAGAATAGGAATGTATATGATTGGTGTGCAGCAAAAAAGGCCTTACATGGTAATAGACTGTATGTGCTAATGTGGTCCTCCCCCAGCTGGATGGTAGGATACGCATAAGCCTCAACTTTGAGCTCCTCTGATCTAGCATATTCTTCACTGTGAGTGGCTAAATTGACAACCCGATTTCTATGCCTCCTACGAGGAACTAGAAGGCAATGGGTAGGAATGCCTATTCTCTTCTACCTTTATCTTGTATATATCCTTCACATTGCCTGTTGGCTGAACCAACTAAAAAAAACCATCATCTTTTTGGTCTTCAAATCCAGACCTACCTTTATTGACTGACCTAACACAGGAGGGAGCAAAGCCATTTGGAGGAACTAGAGGGTCAGCATGGTTCTCATGGGGAAAATCACAGGGGTGTGAGGAGCGGTGTGAATTAAGTCCAGTCCAAAGAGACAGACAGGGGCCACACCAAATGGACTGTGTATGCTGTGCCAAGGGATTGTGTTTATATTCTAAGAGCAACAACAGGAAGCCAATGATGACCTTTCAGATCTTTCAGATCTTCAGTCAAAAACATTGTTCTAGAAAGAAGAGCTAAGTGATAGGTAAGAGTGGAAGATGAGATACCAGTAAAGAGGTTATTGCAGGGGTCCAATCCAGAGATGGTGGTAATTCTGTCTGGGGTGATGGGATAGAGAGACTTGGCACTGACCAAATATCCGATTGCTCCTATTTATTTCTCAGTGTACCCTGTAGTTAAATTAGTTCATGTAACTAGTTGTAGTTAATGGCATCTGAGCAGATTGATATGTGCCACTTCTGGGCAGAAGCAGGGGGTGAGCTGCCTTTGTCTCTCTCTTCCCTTGCTGTGGTGACCTTGCAGAGCCTGAGGTCCGGATGGCAGAGCTCCAAGATGGAGGAGGGATGCTTGATTTGTGTCGAGTTATAGTGAGAAATAAATTTTTGATGTGTTAAGACACGGAAATTTTGGAGTAAATTTGTTACCAAAGCATAGGTCATCTTCTTTTGATGAATATAAATAGCAGATTATGGAGACAGAGAGAAGTGGATAGATTTGACTGAGAGGTATTTTTGAAGCAATATCACCAGGCTTTGGAGATGTTTTAGAGATGGAGCTGTGAGGAAGGGATAGGTGTCGAGGATGACTCCCCAATTTCTGGGTGCATGTTTAAGCAGATGGTGGCATCAGTCACTGAGATGGAAGACAATTAAATTTCTATAGATAGATCAGATGTGTTCACATCATCTCCAGAAGGAACATGGAACAGTGAGAAGGATCACAAGACCTCAAGTCAAAAAATACTGGTAGATTTTCAAAAAATATTTGTGACTAGTGATAGATTGCTGCTAATTAGCTATGATCTTAGGTAATTTGCTTCATTTGGTTGGGCCTTAGTTATTTAAATGAATACAAAGGGATAGGTTTATTAGTTTGAAGATCAAATGAAGTAATATCTGGTCACAGGATGGGGGATAGTTTTGGGGATGAGGTATCTCCTGGAATGTGACTAATGACTCACAACTGATTGTCAAGAATTCTAAGAAGTAGTTACCAAAGGCAGCTTTGTTGAATGGTAATCCAATGTAATGATCAGTTTCTATTCTTAATCCAGATTTCTACCAACCTGAGTACTATATTAGTTATCAATTGCTGCATACCAAATGATCCCCCAATTTGGCACCTTAAAACAACAAACATTTATTGTCTTATAGTTTTTGTGGGTCAGGCATCCAGTTGTGGCTTAGCTGAGTATCTCTGACCCAAGGTGTCTCACGGGGTTGCAGTCAAGCTGTTGTCTAGGGCTATGAGCTCAACTGGGCAGGGGGACATCTGCTTCCAAGCTTATCCTTCTGGTTGTTGGAAGGCCTCAGAAGGTCTACTTCCAAGCCAACTCTCATAGGCTTCTCCAAATGGCTGCCTCACGATACGGCAGCTGGCTTCCCCCAGAGTGAGCAACCTAAGATAAAGTGAGAGGGAGTGGGAAACACCCAAGACAGTATTTGTATAAACTAATTCTAGGCATGACATCTCACTACTTCTTCCTTATTCTATTCATTAGAAGCAAGTCAATAAGTCCAAAGGGAGGGGATTATACAAGGACCTGAATACCAGAGGGTAAGGATCACTGGGGACCATTTAATCAATAGAAGCTGCCTACCACCTCAGTGACTTGAGTTATAAAGGGGAAAGGATTTATGGACTTATTTGGCTGGGAAGAAGTGCTATTGTTTTTGTTTCATCAAAGGAAATCATTAAGGAGCCATCAAAATCATGGTGAATTATTTAAATTATTTAAATCTCAAGTGAAGTATATAAATTCCTGGCTCATTGATATTTTGTCCAGTTTATCTTGGGCTAAGCTCTCCAGAGATTGAACAGCTTGAATTTCCCTACTAAAACCTAAGGATCCACAGGTTACAATTTGCCATGTTCCTAGAATTTTTCTTTCCTGATATAAGATCTGTGCTACCCAGAGTCTTGCCCAGGGATCCCAGGCATTTGCTCGTGGCTAAGAGAATGGGGTGGGTCAAAGGCTCCCTCCTAATTGGCAAATCCTTGTGCAGACAAGGGGCTGAAGCAGGAACAAAAGAGCCTTTTTCTTTCTTTTTTAAAAAATTTGCTGCAACCCATCTTTGGCTCTTTTTTTTTCAATGTAATATAGCAAGTGGTTATATGCGTTTGGATTCTAGAGAGTAATAGCCTAGGGAAGAGTCCCAGTTCTGCCTCTTACTAGCTGTGTAATCTTAGCTTAAGCTTTCTGCAACACAGTTTCCTTATCTATAAAGTGAGAAAACCATCAGTGTTTACCATAGAGGGTCATTATGAGGAGTAAGTTAATGCATGAAAACACTCAACGTACCTGGCACACTAAAGGCACTCAAAAAATGTTCAATATTATTATTCTAACTCTCCTTGTCCCTAAGGCACTTGCTCTGTCTGAGATGCCATATACCACTGCAGGCAAAGCTATGAAGGAGAAGAACAAAGGCAGTGATTCTCCCTTCCTCCTTCCATTTTCTTAACCCACGCAATTTACCAATTTATCCTCTTCCTCCTCCTTTTTCTTCTTCCTCTTCTTCTTCTTTTTTTTAAAGTGTAGCTCTCTTTGGTCGTATGGTATAGATCAGGATTTGAATAATTATTCGTGCTGGATGTATGAAAGGATATGAGAATATGTGTGTGTTTGTGCATGTGCATGTGTGTGCGTGAGAGACAGAAAGAGGGACTATACGTGAAAAGATAAATAGCCCTCTTCTTCCATCTCTACCTGATAGAATCCTCTCTCTTTTTTAAGACCCATTTTAAATACTACAATTTCTAAAAATGTTTCCCTAAGTCTCCTACACATGTGCTCACTAACTTCTCACTTTCTGTCACCGACCTAATTGCATTTACCTTGAGGTATTTCACATACTGTATTCAAGATTTTAGAGCCAGCAGAAAGCAGTTACTGTTTTAAGAATAGCCAAAGATCCCTTCAACCTGATTTCTCAAATCACACTGCAAATCCTACTTAAAAAAAGAAGCACTCATTGTAAAACTTGCTCTCCTAATGAGTTGGTAGTTCATCACCCACATTGATGAGACAAATGGAAAACTCCCCTAAATGTCACTACTCCACTGAGAAATGTCATCCACTGGGGGCTGTGTGGTGGCTCCTCAGAACACATTTCCTACTCAAAATCCAGCCTCCTGAAATTCTTGAACACATCTATTTCCAAAATTAGAGAGGACACCTAGCAGGACAGCTTGGCAGTTTGAAAAAGAAAGGGATGAATGTTTTCCAAGGAGCAATTTCTAGGCCACTAAGCAAAAGAACAGGAGAAAATAGGACAAATACAACAGTCGAATCAAACTGAGAGTTCAACTTCCTTTAGCCTGAAGGCATCTCATGCAGACAAGGTTATTTATAAAAACATGTAAAGCAAGCAGTAAATAAAATCAACAAGTGACTTTAACATATTGAAGAAAGAGAGTCCAATCCTCCCCATAAGAACTTTACAAACACGATTAATAAACATTTATTATGATTTTAAAGCATAAAATGTAATATTCCTTCTACTTCCAGTTTCTGCCAAACTTGACTGTAGTGGATGCTATAGTGTGCCACTCAGATTCCTCCTTCAGGACGGCACTCATTCCCCCAGCTGTCAGGAGTGTTGCCTCTTGATTGTTCCCAGTTGGTGGAATGGAGATGCTTCATCCAAAAGTTATGTGCTCTCCCTGTGGGCAGCCTGCATGCAATGGCCAGTTGATGTGGAGGTACAAAGGACTGTCCACTTGGCTCAATCCACAGCAACTCTGAAAGGTCACTTCTGCTCGAAAACGCTCTGAGGGTAGAGCTGAGGCTTTTGTGGCAACCGAATTGCAGTTTAACTTCACCCTCTACTTATTTTTGCAGCACTCTCTCCCTCAAGGGTGTTGTTGAATCTCCTGCTTGCAAATCGGCATCATGATCTATTTCCCAGGGAACACAACCTAAAACCCCTGCATTCTGTCTGCATAATAGTTAACGAATAAAAAAAAAATTTTGTAGTGTGTTCCAAATCTGTGCTAGTAGCATTCAATTATTATTTCACTTATCTTCACAACAACCCTGTGAAGTAGTATTTTTATCCTCATTTTACAGTTAAGGAAATTGAGGCTCAGACAACTTTAATAAATTGCCCAAGGTAGCATAACTATTAAGCAGTAGAATCAGACTCCTCAAACCTAAGTGAGGATTACATGAGATCACTTCTTCAAAGTCCTTACATGGTGCCTGGCACAGAATAAGTTTTTAGTAAATGTAACAATCATTATTATTATCATGCAATTCTTACCAGAGATTTTAGCAAGTTGGACCACTTACCAAGAGTTAGAACATTTAAACACACAACAGACCAGCCCACATAATGTACAAATCTAAACCCCAGAGGCTATCCTAGAATATTATGAGAAGTGAGTAAGCAAGGGCCAAGTGGTATGATTGTATTATGAGTGATAATAGAGCCAGCTGTTTATCTTGTCACAGAGGCATGTGGGTTGCTTAGGAAATAAACAGGTTGCTGCAGGAAATGTAATATCATGAAAAGCAGCTAGACTTTGAAATACAGCCTGATTCAATTGAGTGGCATTCTCCCCAGCTCCTAGTACAGCATTTTGCGTTGAGTATGTGCTTCAATCAATGTTTATTAACTGCTTGCATCTGGTTGCTGGCAAAATTCACTTGCCCAGTTCAGAGGCAAATAAGGAATATTTCAGTTCATTATAATAATGGATATTTTGTAAGTATCAGTATAGTGCTCATTGTTTCATTTATTTCATGCAAACTTGGGGGTTATGCTACATTCAGAAGCTCACTTTGAACCGTTCTTATTGAATTTTAACAAAATAAGGAGCCTATATTTAAACTGATGCTGCTGATGTGAGAAAAACACATTTCATACCTGATCTAATAAACTGACTAAGGGATTCCCCATGCTTGGGAGTCCATCCTTTCGTGGCCTTAATGGATACAGCCATAGGCACTTGAAATGGCGGCCAGGTTCCAAGTGGTAGGTCCAGAGTTAGGCAGCTTGATAGGCAGGTTTCTCCACATGACCGGGCTAAACTAGATGAACTTTTACTACTTCTATTTATGCTTTCTGATTGGAGTTAGTACAAATCAAGTACCTTATTGGGTTTCTTAGGGCCAACTACATTCTACTATTGTGAAGGAGAGAACCAAGAAGAAGCTATAATCTCAAATGTTCCAACAGCTCAATAGGTAATTTTCTGGGAGACAAAATAATATGAACACTGAGTACTTATACATATATTTTGTGACACAGATTATAAGAGCTTATAGTAGTTTAGAGATGGGAGAGAATAATTTGAAATAGAGACATCAGGGTGAAGGTTTAATAATGTCTCTATCACCCAAAGGATTCATTCATTCATTTAACAAGGTTTTATTAAACATCTTCTATTTTCCAGGACCTGTGCTAATCAATGGGGATTCTGAAAGCAACCAGTTTCTGCTTTTCTGTGGCTCACAGAATAGAAAGATAGGTTAAAAGGAAATTACAAATGCAGGAATATGGTTAAATGATACAATAGAGGAATGAACAAGGTGCCCAGAAAACCCAGAAGAAGAAGCACTTCACGCTTCTCTGAGGGGTCAGGGAAGCGTCTAGAAAAAGGTGATACTTGAGCTGAAGCTTGAAGTATGAGTAGTCATTCATCAGAGAAACAAAATAGGAAGGGCATTTCAAGTAGAGCAAATAGCATGTGCCAGGTAACGCAAGTTTTAAAAAATGAGAGCGTTTGGCAACTACAAGTAATTCAATGGTGCTGGGGTGGATAGGATAGGGCATTGAATAAAGTAGGGCCCTATTGAAATTTGGGGTGAATAACTTTTTGTTGGGCAGGGAGGTGTCTTGTGCCTTGCAAGATGTTTAGCAGTATCCCTGACCTCCACCTACTAGATATCAGTAGCACCCTCCTTTCCCCCTGAGTTGTGACAACCAAAAATATCTCAAGACATTTTCTGGAGGGAAAAATTGGCCCTAGTTGAGAGCCATGGGAAAAGAGCTAGAAGAAATGGCAGAGATAACACAGGGGATATGTGGATCATGCCAAAGAGTTCCATCTTTATTCATTCATCCAATCCTTCATTCATTCAACAAACATTGAATGCTAAACAAGTGCCCTGTTCTAGGTGCCCTGGATGATGCAATGAACAAAACAGACAAAAATATCAGGCCTCACGCAGCTTACATTCTAGTGAGGGGGATAAACAACAAACATGAAACTCAATAAATTAGTGGATAGTGATTTTGAAGGCGATAATGCTATAGGAAAAAAGGAGAAGTAAAAAGGGGGCTAGGGAGTTTAGCATGAGGGAAGGTAGCAATTTTAAATAGGGTAATCACTATTAAGAGACACAGTAGATATTGTCAATAGAGTAAAAGGAATTGTAGCATAAATAATCCACAGATAGGCATATTACAGATTCATTTATTTTTAGAAAATTCAGCCTTTTCATTAACATGAATTGGGCTACTCACCTGTGCTCTACCCTGAGATGAGCTGATATTATTCCCGTATCTTACGATGCATGAGGAGAGAGAAAATTTCAAATGGCTCATTCATTCATTCATCCATTCATTCGTTCAACACTAATGGAGAAGCCAGCAGGCACTGTGCCCGACATGGTAGAGATTAAAAAAGACATCACGCAAATTCTGCCTCTGAGGCTCTCACGGGGTTGCTCTCATGGAAACTATAATTATAATAATGTATGATAAAGAATATAATGGACGTGTGTACAAATGCTCAGGGAGCCCAGAAGAGGAGTGACCAGCCCTGGGGACAGGGAGAAGTCTGCACGAAGAGCTGGCATATGAGATAGGGCTGGAAGGGTGAGGAAGAGTTTGTGAAGAAGGAAATTATTGGGAAATGATTCTAGGCCAGGTTGTGAAGATGTGAGAAACGATGCCATAGGTACAAAATCCCCCAAATCAGTTTTAAACAGATATTTCTTTAGTCCTATGATATCTGAGCTGTTTCCTTTATCCTTCCTGGTTCCCAAACCCAGAATTTCTTGGGTCCATTTGCACACCTTTCCAAACTATGACACGAGGAGTCAGATGAGATGGTCTCTACAGCTCTTTCTAGCTGGAACAGTCCATGATTCTATGATTCCATGATTTTATTCCAGCTCTCACTCCTCCAGAAAATTAATTCCTTCTGCTTCTAACTCATCCTTTCTCTTCTTTTTTTCTTTCCCCTTGTCTTTGATTCTCTGTTCACATGCCATTTCCACATTTAAATAGGGTCAACCTTTTTACTGCCTGTTTTCTTCCTAACCTGCTGTACCTAAGAGATTATTTGCCCAATGCAAATTGACATTTTTAGAGTACTAATGTTGAGATGAATCTTTCCAAAAGTCAGGAGAGGACAAGAGTAAATCTACCTCTGCCAGAGATTTTTGGCAGAGCTAAGTTATCAATTATTATTATTGATAACTATGATACTATTGATAATTATGATAAGTTATCAATTATCAATTATGAGTATTTGTTTAGCCTTTCCCATGAACCAGCAGTGTGCCAGGCACAGAAGGGTATATAGGGAAGGTAAGAAACAACACCTTGCATTAAGGCCTTACAGTCTAGTAGGGAGAGAAGGTAAGTTTATAATAAATGTCATACGAAAAAGATCAATTGTAACCGATTTAATGCAAAAACAAGTTGAACAGGAGTAGGAAATGCACAAAAATGTGCACAAAGTCAATTATTTGTAGTGTGTGGCAAAAGCCTACTAACTTTTTTCTTTTAATTGAATGATTGGCGATCATGGATAACTTTGATGGGTGAAAAAGCTACAGTTCTCCCAAACTTTTCTGCTCCATGTAAAGAAAAGGAAATAGATACAACAGGAGGGGGAAAAAAAGCCTTTAGGAGTAGAAACCACTTTTCCCTTTAGAGAAAGGTCCTGGAAGAAGACGAACATCAGAATAAGAGGGACAATGCCCCTGGTATGTATCTATCATGCTGAGATTTAACCACATGCTTTAACATAGGCTATCTCAGTTTTTCCATAACTTAGTCAGTGATATTACCACCTCCGGGCCATAGGCTGCTGAACCGTATTGATAAATATCTCTTGAACAGTTTCCTACTTTCCATTTCCATTGCCCTGTCCAAGTTTAAATATTCTCTCTCCTGGATTTTTGCTGGCTTCTGCTCTGTCACCCACTCGACTCTAGAGAAAGCTTTCTAGAATGCCTATCTGACTCCAGTTCCTCACTGCTCACAAATATTTATGGCTTCCCAATGCCTACACAAGTAGAATTTAAACTTAACGCTGGCAACCAAGACTTGCTATAGAGTTTGGCATTTACGTACTCATTTTTCATGAAACTCCAATTGCTTTGTGTTTAAACCATAGGATTTATGCACTTTTCTGAGAATGATCTTTCCCCTTGTACCTCTAGGCCCTTGTTGACTCATTTACCTTTCTTGGACCATCCCTGTTCTCCATTCCCACCTGCCAAAGTCTTACTGTCCTAATTAGAAGGATTCAGGAACAACACAGAGAACTCAAGAACAGGAGGGCTCCTGGACCTCAGAAAGCAACTGTAACCAGAAAGTAGAAAGCCAGAGGTCTGCCCTGACCCTGAAAGCAAGGATATCACAAAACAACAGATCTCAGATGGATGGATGTTGATAAACGTTACAATTTTCTCTGAAACTTGTTTTGAATGTGTTGGGTAGCCTTTAAAAAGAGGAAAATATATAATCCTTCTTGAAGCATTCATTCATTTATTCAACCAGTGTTTACAGACCACATGTATGCCAGGCACTTTATGTAAGGTACACTATCTATCTTCCAAGAATAGATTAACTGTGACCTTAAGGAATGATTGACCCTAGTGTAAGAGTCATCCCATCTGGCCAAGATGCTGACATTGCAGTGAAGAAGAAACATACATGGCTCTTTCCATCCCAATCTTCTTTTTCCATAATCTCTGGCCATTTTTATCCCTTAGGTCACAAGTGGATTACATGGGTTGCACATGTATTCCTCCTTTTCCCAGTTGTATAATCAGCCCTTTCTCCTCCAGCTGACAAAGATCAATTAACCTTGGTAATATGAGGAGTCTTTTATTAGGAGGAAGAAAGGTCTTAGGCTGCAGTGCAGTTCTAAGAAAATTTTGGCAAGGTCAACAGGAAGTCCTGCATCTCTCAGGAATGGGCTGCTTTAATAGCCCTGCTGTACACTGTTGTTGGTTGGGGGCAGCCCATGGGAAGCACAGATACACAGTGGTGGACATGTCCAGTGGGGGATGGCGAGACATCTGCCAAATATACTCCTGCAGTAGGAGAGCTGAAAGGTACATGGTGCATTTTCGTGGCCACAGCTCTGTTCTAAGCACTGGGGACAGAGGATTGAACAAGAGAGACACGGTCTCTGTCTCATGGAGCATATAGTCCAGTGGGGGACAGTTAAGCAATCACAGCTCAGCATGGCAAGCACTATGAAGCACAGAGGCAGGGGCTCCCAGCCAGAGGCTGGGTGGGGGGATGAGGGGAGCAGGGCTCAGGGAGGGCTTCCTCCTCTGGGAGGTCACCTACTGGGGCAGTAAAGAACCCAGACTCTGCATGGATTTGAGGCCAAACCTCTCTACTTTCTAGTCTGTGTCCTTGGACAGGCTTGTCACCTTCCCGTGTCTCAGCTTTTTCATCTGTAAAGTGGGAGGTGGTACCTACCTCACAGGGGTTTTGCGGCAATGCAATTCCCTAATATTCCTGTAGACCACTTAGAAAAGTGCCTGGCACATCGTGCCCAAGTGCGTTACTTGTTATGGCTCTGAGGCTGGAGATATGGGCTGGCCAGTTGATCAGGGGGGCCTGGTGTGCCCAGCTCATCTCTGCTCATTTTTCAGGCATCAGAGAGCCGCAATGCATGCCCATGGGGAGCTTGCTGTCCAGTGGCTTTACGGTACTTACTGCAGGGCTGATGCCTCCAATCTGCTCTCAGTGGGGAATGTAGGTAGAAAAGCTGTTCTAGTCCACAGGCTGAGATCCCCTGTCCTATCGGGGTATTAGCAGTACCCTCCCTTCTCCACCAGCAATGCTTCTCTCCATGAGCTCGGGGTGGGAGAGGGTGTTCGTGGCAGTGATTCCCCATCAGTGCTGGGGCTGGGAGGATGTGGAATGCTGTCCTCTGCAACCAGGCTGGTCCTGCCTCCTCCTCCACCCAGGGTCTTCCACGTAAGGAGCACCCAGGCACCCATAGTGCTCACTCCTCTGTTAGAACCTGAAAGTGATGATGACAAAGCTGCTGGAGACATATGCTCAGCCAGTCTCCCACCAACCTGGGTCAGCCCCTCCTCCCAGGAAAGAGGGTCAGGTGACCCTCACTTGCACACATCCCTCCCACCCCCCCACTCGCAGGCCTGCAGGCCTACAGGCCCTCTCAGTTTTAGCTTTTGCTGTTAGAAATTTATCTTGTCTACACCTGCCTAACAGCTCCTATGTATGCCTCAGATTTCAAGTCCAGATTTGTCCATCTTCCCTCGAGATCTGTGAGGTCTGGAAGACTTACAACATTCTTTTTCTTTTTTTTTTTAAACTTTCTAGTAACCAATTTTCTTTCTGTTAGTTTCTGATATTGGAGAGTCCAGGGATCATTAACCTGAAGTTTCTGGCCCCCAGTAAGTCTAAGCTCCACTGTTCAAATACGTGGCTGAAATTTTCAGCCAATGGCCTTTTTAGAACAAGAGGCCAATGAACAAAACATCACTTCACTTAAACTCTGACCTGAAATGTGAATGACGGCTATCTTCTCCTGTTCTCTGATTCACTCTGCAGAGTTCAAGTTGCCGGAACCGCTGAGACCTCTTCCACTGCTTAGAACCCTCAGAGGGGCTGGGAGAAGTTACAGATGAGAATACGGTGCATATATTCCTGGGGCTGGAGGAGGGGAAAGAGGACCAAGGCGATTCTTAGTTATGAGCAAGTACAATGGACCAACCACTCTGCCAGATAACTTATATTTATTCTCTCACTTACTCCTCATATCATCCCTTTGTTGTGTGCTTTGACATCTGTTTGATGTAGGAGCAAATAGAGATTCAGGAAGAATAAATACCTGCCCACTATCCTGCAGGTAGAAAGAGGTAGATCTGGTATTTGAGCTCCGAAGCCACTCTATCTCCTAGCCCACCCAGTTGAATTGACCACTTCTGTCCAGTCGCCTCCGTTCTACTTTTGGTCATCCAGCTCCAAGATCTCTTATCTCCTCCTCTGTTCATATCTTCAAGTCCACTTGCAAAGTCCTGGCATTTCTTTTTACTACATTTCTTGTATCACAACCTACACTTTCTGACACCATGATGGTTCAGACTCTTGTCTTGCAATAACTGAATAATTGCTTCTGAAGCCCCCTTTCTTCAGCCTCTATCCTTTTAATCCACACTGTAGAGGAATTTTCCTAAAACTGTGTTCTGAATGTATTACCCTAACCCCCCCTTACCCAAAACCCTCAGTGCTCTTTTCTGCCAATGACGTACAACCCCACCTCCTTTGCTTGACATTTAAGATCCTCTCCCACCCCTTCCTTCCTGTCTCTCATGATTATCTTCAACACAAAGCCTCCACTCCACACAAAGTGGTCTACACACCACCTCCAGAGCACACCGGGAGCATTCTTGTTTCATGGCCTTGGACTGTGCCATCCTCTCTCCTAAGACACCCTTCTCTGTCCTCTCATACTGGAAGCGACTTACCACCCCCAGCCACCAGTAGGAAGTATTCTCACCCTGTCCAGAAGCCACTCTATACTTATGTGTCTGCACTGAGGAAAGATTATGATAAGGTTGGCTGCCTTTTCACAGCTCAGGCCACTTCCTGTAGGACATGGCAGTGTGCAAAGATGAGGACTTGAATTTCTCCACAACTCCCTTCCTTCAACTGTGTCTGTCATAAAAACCAGGTACATGGTCAGTGCTCGATCAAACTGAATTAGTTACTTATGAGAATCAACAAGTAATACTTTCAAAGACATAGTGACCATACATCTAACCAGCTAAGGCTGGAGACCAGGGTGAGTAGAAAATGACAGGCCTGTTCAGTATCTTAAAACCAGAAGTGTCTCCCTGAATTGCTGTGGTAATATTTAAGCGGTCTTCCTTCCTTCCAGCCTGTGCCCACCAAGCTATCCTAACACGACTGAGCATCTTCTGGATATGCAGCTTTGACTCTCTTGCTCTTTGCTTCTGTTTCTCTGCTCATCGTCCTTGCTGACTCTTCTTCTTTTACTCCTTTTCTTGCATTCATGCCTTCTAAAAGCTATTTTGGGGAGGAGGACAAAAGCCAGCATGCTCAGGCCTTGGAGAGGTCATATTCCAGGTCCTTTTAACAAGGACATGTGTCCTGACATATCCCAAAGAATTAGTGTAGTTCCCAGAGAGCCTGGGCCAAACCCCAACATTGCCGGGCTAGGAGTGTCTGCTTTAGAGAAGATACAGAGGAGTGCCAGCAGGGGGTTGATAAGTTTTGATTTTGTGCATGCTGTTTTCCTTTTTGATTCTATCAGTCTGTAAAGATCTGTGGCTTCCCACAAACATTTCTCACAATGAGACAATGCATGGAGATCTAGGGCAGAGAGGATGCAGGCCAAATACTGTGGGTTGCATTTCAATATTTATTAATTTTGTTTTCTGGTTCCCAGACCTATTTCTTTTTGCCTTCAGTCTTAGCCCTAGGCCTGGGTTAATTTGTTCTATGAGGTGACTATTTATCATGATAATAGTTCATCAGGTCCTCTGAGAAGTCTGTGCAAATATACAAACATGGGCAGGGCCCATCACTGTAATTGTAACTGACATGTGTACAGAGTGCCCCAGATTACAAAGCACTTGAGTGTAATTGTTACATCCAATCTGTGCATCAACTCTGTGCAGTAGGATTTACTGGACCTAGTTTACAGATTTGGAAACTGAGGTAAAGTGTGGGGAAAGAGAACTCAAAGTTATTTAAGTGCTTATTATGCACCAGGCACTACAAGTTGCTTTTATATATCATCTCATTAAATCCTCAAACCCTTCTAAGACATAAGGATTGGTATCCATATGAGTATATTTACCCCTGGAGAGAGAGCTACCAACTGTTGAATGTTTACTATATCCCACGTGAAACACCATGCTGAGTGTCTTACAAGCATTCTCCCATTACTCTTCCTTGGCTCTCACACTATTCCCATGTTACTGATGAGATAACAGCCATTGAGAAGTTTGATAATTTGTTTAAGGTTACTCAGCTACTAAGTAACAGAGATGGAATTTCTAGATCTGTGGACATCAAAGCGTAGCCTTTCCCACTATCCCACTGATGACTTACCTGAGGTCACCCACCTGGCAGGCAAGAGATGTAGGATTTGAACCCACAACTTTGGATTCCAAACCTATGCTCACTCTTCCCCACTGCACTGCTGCTTCCAAGTCAAGAGGGACAACAGTGACATTGATCCCCAAACACCTTGCTGCTGACAGGTGTGAGTAGGGAATGCAATTTTCACAGGTCCAAGGAGAAATGAGAAAATAAAAACAATATGGTGAGCTCTTCATGAAGTTAAATTTATTCAACTTAAAAGATATACTTTATTCTGAGATTATGCCCTTTCAACTTTTTTTTTTTTTTTTTTTAAATTTTATTTATTTATTTATGGCTGTGCTGGGTCTTCGTTTCTGTGCGAGGGCTTTCTCTAGTTGCGGCGAGCGGGGGCCACTCTTCATCGCGGTGCGCGGGCCTCTCACTATCGTGGCCTCTCTTGTTGCGGAGCACAGGCTCCAGACGCGCAGGCTCAGTAGTTGTGGCTCACGGGCCTAGTTGCTCCGCGGCATGTGGCATCTTCCCAGACCAGGGCTCGAACCCGTGTCCCCTGCATTGGCAGGCAGATTCTCAACCACTGCGCCACCAGGGAAGCCCCTCAACTTTTTTAGGTATTAAATTGTACCTTCTTTTGTGAAATACTAACAATGTAAAGTACGAGGAGTTTTCTTGTCTCTTTAAAAACTTCACTCAGTTTTCAAAAATAAAAGGTTGGGTTCAATTTTCTCTTCTCCTCTCCTGGAAATACAACTAAATACAGTGGAAAGAGTCCAACATATAACCATGAAAGTGGAAAGAAGGCAGACTGGCTGGGGACCTCAGGACTTGAAGAAGGACACTGCAGTGAGTTCTCTGGATTTCCTTTTCTCTTTCATATAACTTGAACCGGGCACCTGAGAGGCCTAAACCTGAAATAGTCAATACCTGCTCTCTCTAGCCAAACAACCGGGAAAGGGGAAGCCCAGCAGGGACTTAGCAGGGAGATGCACATCCAGTGGTGGCAGAGCTGGGGGCAGGGGCTCTTTCCTGCAACCCACAACAGGCACAGCTCTGTATGTACCAGCAGGCCTGGACTCTCTTTGCCCTCACTAGGCACAGAGAGCAATTCAGATCTGGTGGCTCCCAATGGCCCCTGACCCACCAGTGCCAGAAGATCCAGGTAAGGTCTTCCCTCTCCTGGTGCCACCAGTAGAGCATCTGTGTGGCTGAAGAACAAGCCACAGAAATCAGTCTTATCCCATGGGTCTGGTGTCTCCTAGCCCCCACCTAGTGCCATCAGGTGGAAACACTGGGGAAACACTTTCTGGCCCCACAGGTAGCATCAGCAGGGATCCAGTGGAAGCTCAAACTGGGCAAAAAGAACAAAGCAGTCCAGGATAGCATTGCAAGAACTCAGAAAACTAAGTTGCCATTGGAACCATAGCCCACAAAAGTAGGACACAACCTATATGCTAAGCCCAAACAGGGTGACTGCCTACTAAAGTGAAATACTTAAATAGAATCAAGAATCCCTTGAATTTTATGAATTTGCAGTGAGTTGTACATCTATGCTAACTTCTCTGTTCTATATTATTTGTCATTAAAAAGCTAAAGAAATGAAAAAAAAATCTGACAATTTCCCTACATCACTAAGGAAAAAAAAAAAAAGAATCCCTTAATATAGTATCTAAAATGTCCAGAATATAAATAAAAATAATTTTTCATACCAAAAACCAGGAAAATCACAACCTGAAAGAGAAAAGACAATCAATGTCAAAACTGAGATTGATCAGATGCTGAAACTATCTCACAAAGATTTTAAAGCAGCCACTATAAAAGTGATCCAACAAATTCCCTTGAAATAAATGAAAAATAGAAAACCTTGTGGAAAATATCAAGTGTAAATTATACAGAACTGAAAAATACAATAAACAAAATTTAAAAACCTACTGAATGGGTTCAACAATAGTGTGGAGAGACAGAATCTGTGAATTGAGGACAAATCAGTAGAATTTACTCAATCTGAACAACAGATAGAAAATAGACTGAAAAAAAAAATTAACAGAGCCTTGGGATTCTTGATATCATCAGAATCCCAGAATGAGAGAGCAAGAATGTGGGGCTGAAAAAGTATTCAGAGAAATAATGGCTAAAACTTCTCAAATTTGGAAAAAGGCATAAAGCTACAGATTAAAGAAACTGAAAAAAACTCCAGCTAAGATAAACCCAAAGAAATCCAAGCCAAGACAAATCATAAAAGTTTTGAAATTTGAAAACAAACTCTTAAAACAATCAAAAAATGACACATTATCTGTACAGGAGTAACAATCTGAATGATAGTGGATTTCTCATTCAGAAAAAAAGTAGCACATTTTTCAAGTACTGAAAAGAAAGAACTGTCAACTGAAAACTCTATCTAGTGAAACTATCCTTCAGCATGAAGGGGAAATAAAGACATCTCAGACAAAGGAAAACTAAGAGAATTTGTCACTAGCAGCTTTACAGTTAAAGAGTGGCTGAAGGAAGTTCTTCTAGCAGAAAGGAAATTATAACAGAAGAAGCCTGGAACTTCAGAAAGGAAAAAAGACCAATGGAATGGGGAAGATAAGGGTAAATATAATAGATCAGGTTTCTCCTCATGAATTTCTTAAATCACATTTGATGGTTAAAACAAAAGTTATACATCTGTTGTGGTGCTCAATATAAGTTGAGGAAATGGTTGAGAATGTGAGTTTAAAATGTGAGGAGGGCAGAGAACTAAATGGAAGTAAAGTTACAATATTTTACTGGAAGTAGTAGGACATAGATACTAATAAACTGTGATAAGTTATATGTGTACATAGTAATACCTAAAATAACCATTAAGAAAAACTATTCAAAGGAATATACTCAAAATCAGTATAAATAAAACTTACGGAATCCTAATGAAAGCTCAAGGAACCCAAAGGAAGGTGAGGAAAGAGAAAGAAAAGAATGAGAAAGAGAGGGAGGTAAACCAAGAAAATAAATAATAAAAGGTCAGATTTAAGCTCTAAAACATAGATAATTAGTTATTTTCAATGTAACTCATTCAAATACACCAATTAAAAGACAGATATTGGCAGAGGAAATTTTAAAATCACCTAACTATATGCTATTTATAAGAAATTCACTTCAAATATAATACAGTAACATAGGTGGGATTAAAGTAAAAGAATGGAAAAAGATGTATCATGCTAACATTAATTGAAAAATGTGGAGTGGCTATAATAATATCAGATAAAGTAGATTTCAGAGCAAAGAAATTTGCTAGGAACAAAGAGGGACATTACATAATGATAAAGGGATCAATTCACCAAGAAGATATAGTAATCCTAGAAGTGTATGTGCCAAACAACAGAGCTTCAAAATACATGAAACAAAAAATTGATAGGGTTGAAAAGAGACATAGATAAATCTACAATTATAGTTGGAAAATTCAACACTCCACTCTCAGCAATTGATAGAATTACTAGTGAGAAAATTAGCAAAGATATAGAAGAACTGAACAACACCATTAACCAATATGATCTACTTGACATTTATAGAATGCTACACCTAATTACAGCAGAATACACATTATTTCCCAGTGGCTATGGAACATTCAGAAAGATAGACCATGTTCTGAATCATAAAATAAATCTAACAATTTCATATAATTGAAACCATATAGAATTTCTTCTGCCACCATAATAGACTAAAACTAGAAATCAATAACAGAAAGATAACAGGAAAATCTTCACACACTTGGAATAAAACAACACACTTTTACACAATCCATGGGTCAAAAAGAAAATTAAGAAGCATACAAACTGAATGAAAATGAAAATGCAATGTATCAAAATTTGTGGATGCAGCTAAAGCAGTGCTAAGAGGGACATTTGTAGCATCCAAATGATTACATTAAAAAAGATGAAATATCTCAAATCAATAATCTAAGTTCCTCCTTCAAGAAACAAGAAAACAAAAAGCAAAATAAATCCAAAGCAAGTCCCTCCCATCAGGAAACTTGCACAAGCCTCTTAGATAGCCTAATCCACCAGAGGGCAGACAGCAGAAGCAAGAAGAACTACAATCTTGCAGCCTGTGGAACAAAAACCATATTCACAGAAAGATAGACAAGATGAAAAGGCAGAGGGCTATGTATCAGATGAAGGAACAAGATAAAACCCCAGAAAAACAAATAAATGAAGTGGAGATAGGCAACCTTCCAGAAAAAGAATTCAGAATAATGATAGTGAAGATGATCTAGGACCTCAGAAAAAGAATGAAAGCAAAAATCGAGAAGATGCAAGAAATGTTTAACAAAGACCTAGAAGAATTAAAGAACAAACAGAGATGAACAATACAATAACTGAAATGAAAACTACACTAGAAGGAATCAATAGCAGAATAACTGAGGCAGAAGAACGGATAAGTGACCTGGAAGACAAAATGGTGGAATTCACTGCCATGGAACAGAATAAAGAAAAAAGAATGAAAAGAAATGAAGACAGCTTAAGAGACCTCTGGGACAACATTAAACGCAACGACATTTGCATTATAAGGGTCCCAGAAGGAGAAGAGAGAGAGAAAGGACCAGAGAAAATATTTGAACAGATTATAGTTGAAAACTTCCCTAAAATGGGAAAGGAAGTCACCACCCAAGTCCAGGAAGCACAGAGAGTCCCATACAGGATAACCTCAAAGAGAAACATGCTGAGACACATAGTAATCAAATTGGCAAATAATAAAGACAAAGAAAAATTATTGAAAGCAGCAAGGGAAAAACAACAAATAACATACAAGGGAACTCCCATAAGGTTAACAGCTGATTTCTCAGCATAAACTCTACAAGCCAGAAGGGAGTGGCATGACATATTAAAAGTGATGAAAGGGAAGAACCTACAACCAAGATTACTCTACCCGGCAAGGATCTCATTCACATTCAATGGAGAAATCAAAAGCTTTACAAAAAAGCAAAGCTAAGAGAATTCAGCACCACCAAACGAGCTCTACAACAAATGCTAAAGGAACTTCTTTAAGTGGGAAACACAAGAGAAGAAAAGGACCTACAAAAACAAACCCATAACAATTGAGAGAATGGTCATAGGAACATACATATCAATAATTACCTTAAACGTGAATGGATTAAATGCTCCAACCAAAAGACACAGGCTTGCTGAATGGATACAAAAACAAGACCCACATATGTGCTGTCTACAAGAGACCAACTTCAGACCTAGGGACACATACAGACTGAAAGTGAGGGGATGGAAAAAGATATTCCATGCAAATGGAAATCAAAAGAAAGCTGGAGTAGCAATTCTCATATCAGACAAAATAGACTTTAAAAGAAAGACTATTACAAGAGACAAAGAAGGACACTACATAATGAGCAAGGGATCAATCCAAGAAGATATAACAATTGTAAGTATTTATGCACCCAACATAGGAGCACTTCAATACATAAGGCAAATACTAACAGCCATAAAAACGGAAATCGACAGTAACACAATCATAGTAAGGGACTTTAACACACCACTTTCACCAATGGACAGATCATCCAAAATGAAAATAAATAAGGAAACACAAGCTTTAAATGATACATTAAAGAAGGTGGAGTTAATTAATATTTAAAGGACATTACATCCAAAAACAACAGAATACACTTTCTTCTCAAGTGTTTATGGAACATTCTCCAGGATAGATCATATCTTGGGTCACAATTCAAGCCTTGGTAAATTTAAGAAAATTGAAATCGTATCAAGTATCATTTCTGATGACAATTCTATGAGACTAGATATCAATTACAGGAAAAAAAGTATAAAAATACAAACACATGGAGGCTAAACAATATGCTACTAAATAACCAAGAGATCACTGAAGAAATCAAAGGGGAAATAAAAAAAATACCAAGAAACAAATGACAATGAAAACACAATGACCGAAAACCTAGGGGATGTAGCAAAAGCAGTTCTAAGAGGGAAGTCTATAGCAATACAATCCTACCTCAAGAAACAAGAAACATCTCAAATAAACAACTTAACCTTATGCTTAAAGCAATTAGAGAAAGAACAAAAAGAACCCAAAGTTAGCAGAAGAAAAGAAATCAGAAATATCAGATCAGAAATAAATGAAAAAGAAATGAAGGAAACAATAGAAAAGATCAATAAAACTAAAAACTGGTTCTTTGAGAAGATAAACAATATTGATAAACCATTAGCCAGACTCATCAAGAAAAAACGGGAGAAGGCTCACATCAACAGAATTAGAAATGAAAAAGGAGAACAACTGACACTGCAGAAATACAAAGGATCATGAGAGATTACTACAAGCAACTATATGCCAATAAAATGGACAACCTGGAAGAAATGGACAAACTCTTAGACAGGTACATCCTTCCAAGACTGAACCAAGAAGAAATAGAAAATATGAACAGACCAATCACAAGTAATGAAATTGAAACTGTGACTAAAAACCTTCCAACAAACAAAATCCAGGACCAGAGGGCTTCACAGGTGAATTCTATCAAACATTTAGAGAAGAGCTAACACCCATCCTTCTCAAACTCTTCCAAAAACTTGCAGAGAAAGGAACACTTCCAAACACTCCCAAACTCATTCTATGAGGCCACAATCACCCTGATACCAAAACCAAACAAAGATACTACAAAAAAAGAAAATTGCAGACCAATATCACTGATGAATATAGATGCAAAAATCCTCAACAAAATACTAGCAAACAGAATCTAACAACACATTAAAGGGATCATACATCATGATCAAGTGGGATTATCCCAGGGATGCAAGGATTCTTCAATATACAAATATCAATCAATGTGATACATCATATTAACAAACTGAAGACTAAAAAGCATATGATCATCTCAATAGATGTAGAAAAAGCTTTTGACAAAATTCAACACCGATTTATGGTAAAAACTCTCCAGAAAGTGGGCATAGAGGGAACCTACCTCAACATAATAAAGGCCATATATGACAAACCCACAGCAAACATCATTCTTTTTTTTTTTTTTCTATATTTCTCCATTTTATAACATTTTTTTTTTTTTAAGGAAAAACTGTTCTTAAATTTATTTATTTATTTATTTTTGGCTGTGTTGGGTCTTTGTTTCTGTGCGAGGGCTTTCTTTGGTTGTGGCGAGCGGGGGCCACTCTTCATCGCGGTGCGCAGGCCTCTCACTGTCGTGACCTCTCTTGTTGAGGGGCACAGGCTCCAGAGGCGCAGGCTCAGTAGTTGTGGCTCACGGGCCCAGTTGCTCCGCGGCATGTGGGATCTTCCCAGACCAGGGCTCGAACCCGTGTCCCCTGCATTGGCAGGCAGATTCTCAACCACTGCGCCACCAGGGAAGCCCAGCAAACATCATTCTTAATGGTGATAAACTGAAAGCATTTCCTCTAAGATCAGGAATAAGACAAGGATGTCCACTCTTACCACTATTATTAAACATAGTTTGGGAAGTCATAGACATGACAATCAGAGAAGAAAAATAATGAAAGGAATACAAATTGGAAAAGAAGAAGTAAAACTGTCACTGTTTGCAGATGACATGATAATATACATAGAGAATCCTAAAGATGCCGCCAGAAAATGACTAGAGCTAATGAATGGATTTGGTAAAGTTGCAGGATACAAAATTAATGCACAGAAATCTCTTGCATTCCTATACACTAGCGATGAAAAATCTGAAAGAGAAATTAAGGAAACACTCCCATTTACCATTGCAACAAAAAGACTAAAATACCTAGGAATAAACCTACCTAGGGAGACAAAAGAACTGTATGCAGAAAACTATAAGACACTGAGGAAAGAAATTAAAGATGATACCAACAGATAGAGAGTTATACTATGTTCTTGGATTGGAAGAATCAATATTGTGAAAATGACTGTACTACTCAAAGCAATCTACAGATTCAATGCAATCCCTATCAAATTACCAATGGCATTTTTTACCAGAATTAGAACAAAAAATCTTAAAATTTATATGTAGACACAAAAGACCCCGAATAGCCAAAGCACTCTTGAGGGAAAAAGACGGAGCTGGAGGAATCAGGCTCCTGGACTTCAGACTATACTACACAGCTATAGTAATCAAGACAATATGGTACTGGCACAAAAACAGAAATATAGATCAATGGAAAAAGATAGAAAGCCCAGAGATAAACCCATGCATCTATGGACAACTAATCTATGACAAAGGAGGCAAGGATATACAATGGAGAAAAGACAGCCTCTTCAATAAGTGGTGCTGGGAAAACTGGAC
The DNA here is from genome assembly GCF_965194825.1 of Balaenoptera physalus. Lineage (NCBI taxonomy): Eukaryota > Metazoa > Chordata > Mammalia > Artiodactyla > Balaenopteridae > Balaenoptera > Balaenoptera physalus. Next base: position 40,552,541 of record NC_138889.1, on the reverse strand, counting down.
AGCTATATGTAAAAGAATGAAATTAGAACACTTCCTAACACCATACACAAAAATAAACTCAAAATGGATTAGAGACCTAAATGTAAGACCAGACACTATAAAACTCTTAGAGGAAAACATAGGAAGAACACTCACTGACGTTGATCACAGCAAGATGTTTTTTGATCCACCTCCTAGAGTAATGGAAATAAAAGCAAAAATAAACAAATGGGACCTAATGAAACTTAAAAGTGTTTGCACAGCAAAGGAAACTACAAACAAGATGAAAAGACAACCCTCAGAATGGGAGAAAATATTTGCAAACGAATCAACAGACAAAGGATTAATCTCCAAAATAGATAAACAGCTCATGCAGCTCAATATTAATAAAACAAACAACCCATTCCAAAAAATGGGCAGAAGACATAAATAGACCTTTCCCCAAAGAAGACATACAGATGAGATGGCCAAGAAGCACATGAAAAACTGCATCACTAATTATTAGAGAAATGCAAATCAAAATTACAATAAGGTATCACCTCTCACCATTTAAAATGGGCATCATCAGAAAATCTACAAACAACAAATGCTGGAGAGGGTGTGGAGAAAAGGGAACCCTCTTGCACTGTTGGTGGGAATGTAAATTGATACAGCCACTATGGAGAACAATAAGGAGGTTCCTTAAAAAACTAAAAATAGAATTACCATATGACCCAGCAATCCCACTACTGGGCGTATACCCAGAGAAAACCATAATTCAAAAAGGCACATGAACCCCAATGTTCATTGCAGAACTATTTACAATAGCCAGGACATGGAAGCAACCTAAATGCCCATTGACAGATGAATGGATAAAGAAGATGTGGCACATATATACAATGGAATATTACTCAGCCATAAAAAGGAACAAAATTGGGTCATTTGTAGAGATATGGATGGATCTAGGGACTGTCATACAGAGTGAAGTAAGTCAGAAGGAGAAAAACAAATATCATATATTAATGCATGTATGTGGAACCTAGAAAAATGGTACAGATGAACCGGTTTGCAGGGCAGAAATCGAGACACAGATGCAGAGAAAAAACATATGGACACCAAGGGGGGAAAGTGGTGGGGGGATGGTGGTGGTGTGATGAATTGGGAGATTGGGATTGACATGTATACACCAATATATATTAAGTGGATAACTGATAAGAACCTGCTGTATAAAAAAAAAATCCAAAGCAAACAGAAGGAAAGAAATAAATTTTTTAAAAGAGCAGTTAACAAAATTGTAAACAAGAAAACAGTAGGAAAATATACAATAAAACCAAAACTTTGTTTTTCAAAAGTATTAATAAAATTAACAAATACATAATCTTCTAAAAAGAGAGATGATACAAATCACTATTACCAAAAACAAAAAAGGGACTATCATTATAGGTCCTGTAGCCACTGAAAGAATAAGAAGGGAATACTATGAACAAAATTAGACTCATAAGTTCAACAGTTTAGAAGAAATGATACAATTCCCCAATGACCACAAACTATTAAAACTCAACCCAGATGAAATAGATAACCTGATTAATTTTATAACCATTAAAGAAATTGAATTTTTATTTTTAATTATTTATTTGTAATTTTTTTTGGAGTATAATTGATTTACAATGTTGTTTTAGTTTCAGGTGTACAGCAAAGTGAATCAGCTATACATATACATAGATCCCCTTTTTTTAGATTCTTTTCACATATACATTACAGAGTATTGAGTAGAGTTCCCTGTGTTATACAGCAGGTTCTTATTAGTTATCTATTTTACATATAGTAGTGTGTATACGTCAATTCCAATCTCACAATTTATCCCTTCCACACCTTATCCCCTGGAAACCATAAGTTTGTTTTCTACATCCGTGACTCTACTTCTGTTGTAAATAAGTTCATTTGTACCCTTTTTTTAAGATTCCACATATAAGCCATATCATATGATATTTGCCTTTCTATATCTAACTTACTTCACTCAGTATGACAATCTCTAGGTCCATCCATGTTACTGCAAATGACATTAATTTGTTCTTTTTTATGGCTGAGTAATATTCCATTGTATATATGTACCACATCTTCTTTATCCATTCCTCTGTTGATGGACATTTCTGTTGCTTCCACGTCCTAGCTATTGTAAATAGAGCTGCAATGAACACTGGGGTGCATGTATCTTTTGAAATTGAATTTTTAATTAAAAACCTCCTGAAGAAGAAGTTCTCAGGCCCAGATAGCATCACTGGAGAATTTTACCAAACATTTAAAGAAGAATTAACATCAATTTTAACAATCTCTTCCAGAAAATAAGAAAAAGGAATATTTCACCTCACTGTACAAGAACAGTATTACCTTGATACTAGGATCAGACAAAAAACAGCCTAAAAAAGTAAACTGCACACCAATGTCTCTACTGAACTTAGATGCAGAATTCCTCAAGAAAATATTAGCAAACTGAATCCAACAATGCATAAAAAGAATTATACACATTTACTAAGTGGAATTTGTTCCAGGTATACAAGACTGATTTAGCATTCAAAAATCAATCAGTATGGGGCTTCCCTGGTGGTGCAGTGGTTGGGAATCCACCTGCCAATGCAGGGGACACAGATTCGATCCCTGGTCTGGGAGGATCCCACATGCCGCGGAGCAAGTGGGCCCGTGAGCCACAACTACTGAACCTGCGCGTCTGGAGCCTGTGCTCCGCAACAAGAGAGGCCGCGATAGTGAGAGGCCTGTGCACCGCAATGAAGAGTGGCCCCCACTCGCCGCAACTAGAGAAAGCCCTCGCACAGAAACGAAGACCCAACACAGCCAAAAATAAATAAATTAATTAATAAATTAAAAAAAAATCAATCAGTATAATCCACCATATCAATAGGCTAAAGAAAAAGAAGAATCACATGGTCATATCAAATGGTACAGAAAAAGCATTTGACAAATCCAATACACATTCATGATAAAAACTCTCAACAAGTTAGGAATGGAGAGAACTACCTCAACTTGATAAAAAGCATCTACCAAAACAACAAACAAATGAACAAACCCTAGAGCTAGCATAATACATAATGGTGAAAAACTGAATTCTTTCTTACTAAGATCAGGAGAAAAGCAAAGATACTTCTCATTCTTCTTATTCAACAGAATACTGGTAGTTCTAGCCAGAGCAATAAAGCAAGGAAAAGAAATAAAGGAACTCAGATTGGAAAAGAAGAAATAAAACTATCCTTATTGACAAATGACATGAGAAAATGACAAATGACTATGTAAAAAAATGAAAAACCCCAAGGGACTCTGGAAATGATACGTGAGTTCAGTAAGGTCATAGGATACAAGATCAACAAGCAAAAATTCATTACATTTCTATATACTAACAATGAACATGGAGAGACAGATATTAAAAGCACAGTAGCATTTATAATGACTACAAAGAAAATGAAATATTTTAGGTGAAAACTTAACAAAGCTGAAAATGACAAAATGCTTTTTAAAGAAATCAAAAAATATCTAAATAAATGGAAAAACATAGAGTATTCATGGATTGGAAGACTCAGTATGGTAAAGATGTCAATTCTCCCTAAGTTGATCTATAGGTTTAACATAATTCTTATAAAAATCACAGCAAAATTTTGTAAAATAGGCAAATTATTCTAAATTTTGTATGGAAAGGCACATACCCTAGAATAGCTAGAATAATCTTTAAAAAGGATATAGTGGGAGGAATCACTCTACTTGATAATTAAGGCTTAATACATATCTACAATAATCAAAACAGTATGGTATTGATGGAGGGATAGACACATAGATCAATGGAACAGAATAGGGAACTCAGAATAATACTCACATAAATATTAACTGGTTTTTGACAAAACTGCAAAAGCAATTCAATGGAAGAATAGACTTTTCACAAATGGTGCTAGAGCAATTGGATATCCATAGCGGAAAAAAATGAACCTTTATCTAAACCTCACACCTTATAAAAAATTAACTTAATATAGATCACAGAGTTAATGTAAAAAGTACTACAGTTTTCAAGATGTTATTATCGGAGGAAACTGGATAGAGGGTACATGGCATCTCTCTGTATTATTTCTTACACCTGTATGCGAATCTATAATTATCTCAAATTAAAATTTTATTTTTTAATTTAAGAATTTTTTTTTTTTTTTTTAGTTTTCAGCTGCGTTGGGTCTTCGTTGCTGCACTCGGGCTTTTCTCTAGTTGCGGCGAGCGGGGGTTACTCTTCGTTGTGGCGCACAGGCTTACTGCGGTGGCTTCTCTTGTTGCGGAGCATGGGCTCTAGGCGTGCAGGCTTCAGTAGTTGTGGCTTTTGGGCTCTAGAGCACAGGCTTAATAGTTGTGGCACACGGGTTTAGTTGCTCCATGGCATGTGGGATCTTCCCAGACCAGGGTTCGAACCCATGTCTCCTGCATTGGCAGGCAGATTCTTAACCACTGCACCACCAGGGAAGTCCCTAAGATTTTAATTAAAAACTTAAAAGTTGACAATATTTTTAGTTTTCCAAATTATCTTTAACTCTTTGTTGATCCACAAAGTCTCAGAATCCAGAAGATTTAGAATCCCTAACCTAAAGCACATAAAGCAGAGAGGTGACCTTGGAAAAAAGACCTGCTATAAAACAGAGTGGACATCTTTGTTTGCTACTTTGGCTCCTTAGCTTTCATCAACTTGTCAATGATCTGGTAAGAGAGGACCCAGCAAAAGAGTGTTGATGAGTCAGCACAATCCCCACTGCTTTGAGGACATACAGATTGAAGACCTTACTTTGTGATCTTACTCTGTCGTGCATATCACATACATCATCTCACTTCAGCCTCACAAGAACCCTATTAAGTAGGGAGTGACAAAGATGGTATTGCAGCCAGATCTGTCTGATTTCAGAGCCTGCCTTCTTCACTACTACATGCTACCACTCTGGGTTATCTGTGTTCATACTGGTCATATGCCAGACCCTTCTATACATTTGAAATGAAAATCCACCCAAAGAAGACAATAGCTAACTGTTATACTCACCTTGCAGCTGGAGCAGCCCTATCTACATGTTCTACAGTGGTTCTCTTGGAACCACTGACTTCAGCCCTAAGAGCATAGAGGTCTACTGCATTTTAGCATTTAGACAGTTTCATCTGCTTCAATGGGAAAAGCAATCATCTTCTGCAGCAACTGATTTTATTCCTGATTTTACAGTTGTTGGTTTTTGTTTTAACAAGATATAATTTACACACCATAAAATCCATCCATGGTACTTTTATAATTCAACTACTCTCGTAAATTTATAGAGTCGTGCAATCATCACCAGTCTGAGAACACATCCATCATCCTCCAAAGTTCCTATTGTGCCTATTTATAGTCGTTCTCTGTTCTCATCTGCTGTCTTAGGCAACCACTGATTTGCATTCTGTCTCTATAAATTTACTTCTTCTAGAATTTTACGTAAATGGAATCACACAATATGTAGTCTTTTGCTTCAGGTTTCTTTAGCTTAACATCATGTTTTTGAGGTTAATCTGTGTTGTACCACGTATTAGTATTTTGTTCTTTTAACTGTGACATAGTATTGCATTGCATGGATATGCCATATTTTGTTTATCCAGTCACCAATTGATGGATGTTTTTCACTGTAGTGAATAAAGCTGCTATGAACATTCACATTCATACTTTTGTGTGGACATGTGTTTTGGGTATGTCTCTTGGGTATCTTTATAGGAGTGGAATCGATGGATTTTATTGAAAGCATATACAGCTGACCCTTGAAAAACATGGGTTTGTACTGCCCAGGTTCACTTATATGCGGATGTTTTTCAATAAATGTGTGCTGTTATACTACAAGATCTGCAGTGGGTTGAATCTGCGGATGCGGAACCAGGATAGGAAGGACCCATTACAAAGTTGTACATGGATTTTCTACTGCACAGGGGTTGGTGCCCCTAATCCCCACATTGTTCAAGGGTCAACTTTATTTAACTTTTTAAGAAATTGCTAAACTGTTTTCCAAAGAATCTGTTCCTCTATGTTTTTTCCAAAATAAACATTTAAATATTTAAATATAGAAAAATAAGAAAGCAAAAATGTTTCTCAATTCTACTGCTCATAAAACCCCAGCTAGCATTTAGTTTAAATAAAATGTGTACATATTGTAAGACAATTTAAATAATTCAAAAATGATTTATAAAATGATTTCCTTTTATTCCTAGGCCATCTCCTTAAGATAACCACTGTCAACAATTGTTGATCTTTCCAGAACAATTTTATACATATATCATTATATGTTTTAGATATGGGTCTAGTGATCCAAAGAGAAGCCATCATACACATTGCTTTGCATTTTTTCAATTAATAATGTATTTTGGAGGTCTTTCCATATGAGCACATATAGTCTCACCTCTTTCTTTTATTTTTAACAGCTTTACTGAGGTATACTGGACATAGAATAAACTGTACATATTTAAAGTGTACAACTTGATAAGTTTAAAAATATGTATACAATCATGAAACTATCACTGAGATCAAATTAATGAACATATTCATCCCTCCTCAAAAGTTCTTCATGCTCCTTTGCAATCTTTCCCTCTCCTCCCTCTTTGCCTCTTTTCCTCATTTACAGGCAACCATTTGATAGATACTTTATATTATTATTTATTATTTCTATATAAATGGAATCATTCATTCTGTACTCTTTCTTCTTTGGATTCTTTCACCTGGAATCAATCTTTTGAAATTCATCAATAAATATCAATAGTTCATTCCTTCTACTGCTGATGGTATACCATTGTATGGGTATGCCACAGTTTGTTTATCCATTCACTCGTGGATGGATGTTTGGGCTGTTTCTAGGTTTTGACTATTACAAATAAAGTTGCTATGAATATTTGTGTACAAACCTCTATGTGGAGATATGTCTTGGGTAAGTATCTAGGAGTCGAATAGCTGGAATATATGGTAAGTATATGTTTAACTTTTTAAGAAATTGCCAAACCACTTTTCAAAGTAGGGTTTCATTCTACATTTCCACTAGCAGCGTATGAGAGAGCCAGTTGCTCTACATCTTGTTTATGTCTCTAGAAATTTGACTTATTTTTAAAATATTTTCAATATCTTTAACATTTTGAACATATGGAAGGCAATTATAATAGCCATTTTAAAGCTCTTGTCTGCTAATTCTCACATCTGTTTCAGTTCTGGGTCTGTTGCAATTGATTGATTTTTCTCCTTATTATGGATTGTGTTTTCCTTCATCTTTGCATGCCTGGTAATCCTTGATTAATGCCAGACATTGTAAATTTTACCTTGATGGGTGCTGCATATTTTGTATTTCTATAAATATTTTTGAACTTTGTTCCGAGACACACTTGAAATACTTGGAGACCTTTGATCCATTTGGACCTTGCTTTTAAGACTGTTAGATGGGACCAGAGCTGTGTTTAGTCTAGGGCTAAATACTCCCCACTACTGCAAGCCCCTTCTTGAATACTCTACCCAATGTCCTGTGAGTTATAAGATTTTCCAGTCTAGTTGGTAGGAATGGGCACTATTCCTAGCCCTGTGTGAGTACCGTATACTGTTTCCTTTAACGCTTTTAAATGGTTCTATCCCTGGCCTTGGGTAGTTTCTTCACCCACTTGTGCTGATCAGTACTCTGCTGAATATTTGAGGGGAAACTTCTGCTGGTTTCCAGAATTCTCCCTCTGCACAGCTCTCTTCTCTCCTGCACTCTGTACTGTGTACTCTAGCTGCTTTGGTCTCCCCAGATTTTTAGCTCTATCTCTCTGACTCAGCTATCCAGTATTATTGATGCACTATAATTTATTTAACCAGTGTCCTATTGTTAGATGCTTGGGTTGATTCTATTGATATTCTCTTGTAAACTACAACCAAGACTGTCCTCATACATATATAGACAGATTCTTGTAAATACAATCATATGATGGGACCTTTCCTAGCAGGAAAGTTACTAGCTAAATGATGAATGCCTGTTTACTTATGATAGATAATACTAAATTATCTTCCAGAAGGTTACATCAATTACACTTCATGGGAAGTGTATGAAAATGACTTTTGACCCACATCCTTGCCATCAAAGGATATTATCAAATTTAAGAGTTTTGCCAATCAGGTGAAAAAAATGATATCTCATTGTTGTTTTAATTTGCATTTCTTTAGTCATGAATGAAGCTTAGCATCTCTTTACATGTTTGTTGGCTGGTTTCCCCATTTCCATCCAGATAAAGCTGTGGACAGATGACTCACAGGCACAGACCTCTTTTATTACAACTCGCAGTTTATGCTCTGACTGATGGCTCATCCCCCTCAGCCACACAATTACAATGGATTTCCTAATTTCTAGGGATCCCTAGGTCTTGAGTTCTCTGGGAACCGGTGACACTACCCTTCTAAGCTAATCTGTGGATTACCGTCATGGTCCAAATTATTGCAACTACCAACTTCAGGTGGCTACAGGGAAGCAAAGTTTCTCTATGGTTGCCTCAAGAGGTAGACCTCTTGAATGTCTAGAAATCAGCAATACAGCTGATCTCCAGCCTTCTGAGTCATTAGGGCTCATAATAGTGATGACCACAACTACTGCCATCATTACTGAAAATTCAATTTAGGGCTAAGACCTGTTATGTCAAATCATTTAGAACTTTGGTAGTTTTCTAGACCAGTCGCCAAAGAGATTGGCAGGACCCTGAATTTTGTCAATCCTGAATTCATGACAGTATGACTTCAGCCTGTATGAAACTTCTAGAAGCAGCATCCACTTAGCTTCAAATGCTATAGCTACATTCATTAGTATGGAAAGAGGTACTAGGGTCCAGGAAACTCCAGGAAACAAAGAAGCGAGGTTAGATTAGATGACTTTTTTTTTTTTTTTTTTTTTTTGGCGGTACCATGCAGCTTGCAATTCTTAGTTTCCTGACCAGGGATTGAATCCAGGCCCTCGGAAGTGAAAGCTCAGAGTCTTAACCACTGGACTGCTAGAGAATTCCCTTAGATGACTCTTCACACACTTTCTGACCTACCATTAGATAAACCAGCTATGTCATTAGCTCTCACAGCCCTCATAGTTCCCCTGCCACCTCCCAATCTGCAACAAACTCCTGAAATTCAAGAACTTCTACCAACTTGTACGCACAAGTTCAACTCTATCCTTCCTCCTCGGGATATATCTCAACTACGCCCTGTTTCTTCTAGATGAGCCTTCAGACTGGATCCCTTTTCCAGCCCTGTCTAAGCTATACCTTTTCAGGTTCTTCTAACTCATCACATTATGTCCTTCCTACCTTTGGTGACATACCTGGAAGCCCACTTTTAACAAGGGAGAAATAAAGATTCATTTCAGGGAAGCCAATCACAAAACTCACACCCTGCTCAGCTTTTTCCCTACAGGTCCTCACATAATTACTTACCTGTCACTATAAATGCATTGACTCCAGGGTGACAATAAAAGGAGCTACCTGCCAGGCACTGTCTTAGTCACTTTATGTGCATTATCTTTTACTTCCACATAACTCCTTTAAAGTAGGTATTAGATGAGACCGGTAAGGATACTTTAAGTCAAAGTCATGCAGCTAGAATATAGCAGGGCCAGGTCTGCCGGATTCAGAGACTGTGCTCTATCCATCAGACTGTAGTATTTACTCTGTGCACAGCACTGTGGGATACAGAGAAACGCTAACCTTCCCTGATTCCACGAAGGTTTAATTTTGTTGGGGAGATGAGGCTGACTCTGATGGAAGATTAAACAACAGTACAAGATTACGCTGCTGGAGACATTAGGCATATGATGACTGGCAACTGCTAGGTTTACAGGAGACAGCGCAGAACAGCTGGAAAAGGCTTCATGGGAGACATGAGATCTAAGGTGCTCTGCAAGGATGCATTTTGGAGAATTTGTTAGATATTTGGAGAATTTGCTAGAATTTACTAGATACTTGAAGAGAATTGCAAGGTGAAGGAAAGGTGACTGAGGAGAGTGTTTATGAGATGAAATACAAATTCTGTCTTACACACATGTACACATTTACATACTCAGCCAAGTCACTTCACATAGCAATGCTTCTAACTGTTCACAAAGAGTGAGCCCATTTAGCAAACGCTCATGTCCTTGAGATCAATTCACTGCAATGTATTCATTCTTTTTAAGATACTTATGGCCCAGACCCTGAATGACGCCATTAGGCAGCCTCAGTGAGAAACCAACTATGCTCAGTGTGTAATCTGTGTGATGGGTCTGCAGGGCAGGATTGGAAATGCCTATTCCAGTATCGGAGACAAATCTGTTCTTCTGGCCCATTTCCCACCTACTTCTCTGCCAGGGTAGTTTCTATACTGGCCCAGGGCTGGGAGTACAGGTTTTTCCAAACACCACCCTCAGACAATATCTCCTCAAAGACTTGTGAGAACCTAGATGTGGATCACTGGTCATAGAATATTAACGCTGGAAGGGTCATAATAAATCATTAAAGTATAAGTTTTCAAACTCCTCTTTGGTACCCTTCAAGAGCTCTTGTGTAACAGCAGTTGGAGGGTTTTATGAGGATGGCAAACTCGGGGCAATGTCATGTCAGCCCTCCATCCCTACTTTTGTAAAAGCCATTCCGTTTTTATTTGCTTAATTTGTTTGTGCTTCTGCGCAAAATACAATTCTACAACCTTAAAAACAAAGTTTGCAGGGAGCTGGCTTGGTCCTGTTCTTTCACGTGGTAGACAAAGACCAAGGCCCAAAGAGGTGAAGTGACCACCCAAGTTGGCTACTTAGTGGTTAAGCAGGATCTAGGTCTCCAGGTTGCTGTAATCTCCTCTGAAGCTTGATCACATGACCACTACCTCTGGGATTATATTTTTGGCACTGACAATACACCGTGAGATCATTATCACAGAATTCAGATTCAAAGAGGAATTCCTGCTTTATTTTCTTCTCCCTTTCCTCTCCTTCTCCTCCTCCTCCACTTTCTCCTTCTCCTCCTTCTCTTCCTCCTTTTACTTGCCTGAAGGTCTTTTTCAAGACTTATCAATTCATCTTAAAATTACTTTCCCCTTGCCTTTACCCCACTGCGCCTACCTCTTGCCACCCAGCTATCCAATCAATACGTAGATTGGCATTAAGAGGGCACTGGGAAGTTAGAGATTTATTGTATTGGTTAATGGCAAGATGCTAAGTTTGACTCCTTCCAAGGAGTTGGACTTTCTCAACATTCCAACATTCCAACAGCAGCTCACCTTCCTCTTACCAGCTCCTGCTTTTGCAGGCATCCCCCTCCTCTACCACTTGAATCAGTAATTAAACCTCTGCAGACAGAAAGCCAAAGTACCTGAAAATTATGCAGTCTACAGTGCTACACAGATGGCAAGTTCAAAGCCTTCCTACCTGTTGAGACCTGAGCCCAAGTTCTCAATAGCTGGTGAAGTCAGCAATGTCTAATGGCAAATAGGGAGTGAAACAATAGCTTCCAGGTTAGAAAACAGGCCTTGGCAGGCATGTGACAGAGAAAGTTTGTTATATGCACAAGGATCTGTTGAAATCGCCATTAATTGTGAGACTTGCTAAAGATCAGCACCTTCCTCATTAGTGGTAAAGTGGGCTACGCAGAACTTTGTATTCTTCTTTGCTGAGTTTAACAGTAGTGCTCCAGCATGTGACCTCTGGATGGCTTTTATTAAGTGATTGTATCATTAAACACTGGGGATTCCAACTGCATTCAAAGCCTTTCAATTGAATAAAAATTTCCTGCATACCTACTGTGTATGCAATACACTTTTGGAAATACCAGATTATATAAATCAGGGATTCGGTGCCCTAGAATTTTCCCTTTGATTGGAGAAACAAGGTTAACACATCTGAAATAATTAGAACTCAAGTTATGTTGTTTTGGAAGCTACTGGCTTTATGATTGCAATTTTCTACCTATTCACAAAACTGCTCTGATTTTCAATTTAATTTAACAAGAATTTGTGGCTTTCTTGTTTTGTGTTAAGTACTGTACAGTATATATAATTTACAACCTTAGAATTTGAAAGACCTGATTTCGGATTCTGATCCTGATATTTACTAGTTGCATGACTTTGAGAACCTTCTAGAATCCATTTTCTTATTTGAGAAATAGGGATAATAATGTTCATCTTCTAAGATTTGGTTAAAGTTATATTATAATGCATGAAAGACGCTTAGTACAGTTCTTAGTAGGTGTTCAATGAATGATGAATGTTATACTAGGCATCATGAGGATTGTGGAAAAGAGCAAGACATAATCCTTGCCCTTAAAGAGTTTATAATATATATTTTTTGATATTAAATCCTACTAAAAATTATAAGCAAGAATATCAGAGCTGAGTAAAGTTGACCTGAGTCATTTTGCTACTTAAATTTAAATTTGATAGTGCAAATATGTACATGTCACTCTCTCACTTTGTCCCAGCTTACCCTTCCCCCTCCCAGTGTCCTCAAGTCCATTCTCTAGTAGGTCTGCGTCTTTAGTCTTTATTCCTGTCTTGCCCCTAGGTTCTTCATGACCTTTTTTTTTTTTTTTTTTTTAGATTCTAAAACCGATAGCTAGTGGGAAGCAGCCACATAGCACAGGGGGATCAGCTCGGTGCTTTGTGACCACCTAGAGGGGTGGGATAGGGAGGGTGGGAGGGAGGGAGACACAAGAGGGAAGAGATATGGGGATATATGTATATGTATAGCTGATTCATTTTGTTATAAAGCAGAAACACACCATTGTAAGGCAATTATACTCCAATAAAGATGTTAAAAAAAAAGTTTTAATTTGGGTCTGGTTCTTCATTTGCTTTGAAGGCTAGTAAATTCTGTACTTCTGTTTTGTAAGAGGCAAGGCTATTACCAAGTTCTCCCCAATTACCAAGGGGTGAACTGCAACTTTCAACAGTTTTGTCTTTACCACTGCTAAACCTAGCATAGATGGAGATAGCAGAATTTATGACTCACGTCAAGTGAAAATAAAGTTCAGCTGACCTTTGGTCACGTTCTATGTTTTATTTATTTAAAAAAATTATTTATTTATTTATTTATTTTTGGCTGTTTTGGGTCTTTGTTGCTGCACGCGGGCTTTCTCTAGTTGCGGCGAGCGGGGGCTACTCTTCGTTGCGGTGTGCAGACTTCTCATTGCTGTGGCTTGTCTTGTTGTGGAGCACAGGCTCTAGGTGCACAGACTTCAGTAGTTGTGGCACGCAGGCTCAGTAGTTGTGGCTCACGGGCATAGTTGCTCTGCGGCATGTGAGATCTTCCCAGACCAGGGCTCGAACCCGCGTCCCCTGCATTGGCAGGTGGATTCTTAACCACTGCCACATCAGGGAAGTCCCACTTTCTGTGTTTTAATCTAGGACATTACTGTATTTTTTAGGACTCTTAGTGAAAGTGACAGGAATCAACTCAACTTAGCTTAAGCCAAGTATTGCATATAATAGAGTATGACCTATACTTGAAGAAAGAGCTTTGGGTTTATTCCAGCATGGGTCATGTGCCTGTCATTGAGCCAATGTCTTTAGCCAAAGGGATGGTGGGTCTTTGGCTATTGCTGGATGGCCAAAAACAATAGTTATCTCACTGAGCCAACTCTACCTGGTGGACCACGTGCTCTCTTAGAGAGTTGAAGCACTTGGAGAAGGACTTGGCATCTTGAGACCCCACAAAGCCTCACTGATGTTCCAGATTTAAGTGAGGCCACTGGCCTTAAGTATATTTTGTTGTAGGAAGGCTACTACGGTAAAAGGTGAAGACTTGAGTAGCCCTTCCAAATCTATTACACAGGATTTTGGAGAGACATAATTTCGCTGACTGCTAACTCTGGGAAGATGAGATATGTTCCCTTGAGCCAAAAGCCAAATGTACCAGCCTTAACACTAGACAGGGGAGAAATGTTGTCAAATGCCAACACCCCCATACTCCTGCACAGGCCAGTGAATCTTGGCCACAGTAAGCTTCTGAAGTTTTCTTACAAGTTTGGGCTAGATCTGATCTGCCTTTCAGCTCTCCACCACCACCACACCAAATTATTCCCCTCCCTTCCATAAACTGTCCATGCTACCCTACTATATTGTCTGATAGTCATACCCTGAGTGTCCTTCTTAGGAACTTTCTTGAGGATGAAGCTCATTAGAACACTAGGCTGAGTCAAGTTTGAAATGTGTCTGGTATTGCCTTTGCCACCAACAAACTGTGCAACAGAATGTTGAACAACCCCCTCACTTTGGAGAATCTCAGTTTTCTCAACTATAAAACCAAGGGCTCAGATGACAGCATGTAAGTTCCCTTAAGGGTAACTTAATAAACTACCTGGCAAATAGCAGGTGTATTTGATGAGGGTCAGTTGGTCTTTGCTCCCTGTTCTTCCCCCCAGGTTTACACTCCATGATTCAGTGTCTGATTGACCTGTTGGCCTATTCATCCATTATCAGGAAAAAGAGAATGGGGAATGGGGTCCAGGACAATAAAACTTTGATTTGGAGGAAGGAAGTAGTGAAAGTATGGCTATATCTTAGATTACTGTCCAACAACAGCCTCTTTATTGAAACCCTTCTCCTAACACTGGTAAACATGCCAAAGGCTAGAATGCAATGAAATGTCAACATTTTAGAAGTTACTCATCAGCTACCCTCACCCTGACCCTACTACCCTCTTTTTCTTTTAATCTGTCTTTATAAGTGGCCAAGGTTTTCAACACTGAATTTTTCTTGGGGGAGAAAGAGAGATGGGGAAAATAGAGAGAGACAGAGGGAGAGATTATTGAGAGGAGGTAGTTGATCATAGGAAATTACCATGGGCACAAGGACAAATAGCCAGTGAAAATTCCCAAGTTGGGAAGACTGAAGAACAGTTTTAAAAGGGAGATGACTAACATTTAACTTAGAATTGTTTTTGTTGGCTCTTTAGTTGGGATATTAGAATCATAATTATTATATTCACAAATGTTTTCAGTGTTGAACGGGTTTGTTTATTTTGTTTTGCTTTTGTCTTCCAAACAAAGGAAGGAGATGAAAATTTTTTTCTGGGTTGCCCCAGTGTGTAAGAGAGAGCACATTAACAAATTCATCAGGAATTGGTGGAAATATTTTTTAAAAAGGCCTTGAACTTCCATAAGATGTGGAATCATCATTCTAACTGATTTCATCTAGGTCTGAAGTGGCTAAGTGAACCCAGCTGACATTTGGGTGACACATGTAAGCCACCCAGCATAATAACTATGCCTAGCAGGTGGCCTAGCTTCAGTGTTGCTTAGGTGCATGTTGTGCCCAAAAAATGGCTGGAATTCCAGTCCAACCCAGATACCAAGCCTGGCCCAGCCTACTTAATCCTCTTCCTCCTTCCAAGCCTTCTCTAAGTTGATTAAAGTGGTCAGCTTTCCCTTTCTCTACTCCCACACAGGACCGATTCTAGAATATTATTAACATTATTCCAGTTGTCTCTTTGCAGGTCTTTATGGATGCAAAGATGGAGAATGGGACCATGCTACAGTGATTCCCTCTTACCCACCTAGGAATGCACCTGGTAACACATAGAGCAGATTAACTAATGTATTTTGCTGGGGCTGAACTGTCACTGACAATTGTTACCTGATGGCTGTGCCTCCAGGTTTGACTTATAGCGCTGGGGCTTGGACTGGAGCTACAGCTCTCCTGCAGTACTTGAGTCTAAGAGGTGACTCCACCTCCCTGCATTTCCATATTGCCACATTCACTGACATCTATCCAGGTCAACCAGTTCCTAGACTGGGCAGTTTCCACTATGACTGGCTGCATCCTGAACTACAACCGTTTCCTGTAAGCAAGTAACAAATCAGATAGCGTAAGGAAGGTCAAAACCAAGCTGGAAATTCAAATCAGTGAGAAATAAACCATTCTCTTGAGGAAGGTAGAAATGAAAACTAAAAGAAAGTAAGTGGATGGACAAACTTAAATTTCTCCTTTACTCACCTGCCTTATAAAAGAGCTTCTATGTCTCAGAATGATATTGCCAAGTATCCCTTTGACTGTACAGTTACTTCCTTACCTTTCTCCCCCCGCCAATACCCAGTCATACCTGTTTTCCTATAGTTGACCCTGCCATAATGCCCTCCTCCCTCCCTTTAGGCATTTTAAACTCTACCTGTTCTTCAAGGCAATGAAGCTTTCTCAACTAGATTGTAAGCTCCAAAAGGGCAGAACCCTATCTGCCTTGTTTGCTGAATATCCCAGTGCCTGGCATGGGCTCTCCATGGATATTGTGGAAGGAAGAATGGAAGGAAGAGAGAAAGAAACTGTACTAATCCATACTATCTTTGCCTTCTTTGAACGCTTGAATTTATAGTCACTACTTTACAGTAGCACTAAAGGCTACTTATTGTTTTACCTGACTGTGTTAATATCTTGAAGACAGAGAATTATGGTTCAGTATTCAGTCCCCTTGCAGGGCGTGATCACTTCTTAGTAAATACTTGTTGATGAAAGAATGGTCTGTTTAGAGACCTCATTTATGGGCTGTGTACAGGTCCAGTGTCCCCAGCACTCAATATTGCTGCTCTCTGTTAATGACAATCAGCCCGATGGGCCCCTCCCAGCGACCGCAAAGAACAAACAGCACCCTTGGAGCTGCTGAAAGAGAAACAGACAAATTCCACTCTCCATGTTCCTCTGAGGTGACAATTCACAGTGAGTTTTCCTACCTGAATGACATCTCCTCCTAAAACTTCAGGCCTAGTTTTGATATTTTCGTGGTTATTATTTTTTCAAATAGAATCAAACAGAAACAAAAAGGTTTTATTAGTTTCAGGGACAGATGTTGCCCCATCAGTAGCAGTACTCACACCGTAGGTTCTGAATAAGAGTCATGTGTCTTCTTAAACCCCAGTGACCTGTAGATTACATAAGCTCTTTAAACCTGGTTCCTTCTCTCTCAAACAGGCTGTGGAGATGGTGGAAAATGACTTATGATTTGGCCCTTTTGTTGAAGCAGACCTTTCTGCACTTTGAGCTCCCAGATGTCTTACAGCCCCTGGAGACACCACCCCCTACCTGCCTAGGTAATTCAAATAAGTTCCCAGGACAACACTCTGCTATTTGCTCCTCCTGTGGGCCTCTGCTCACAGGTTTCTAATGTTTGCTTCTGGCTCCTTGGCTTGGAGACCTGCCCAGACTTCATTCTCAGGAGTATTGGGCTCAAGATCCTGTTTGTCTCTGGGATTTCCAAGTGGCCTTCACCCCATCTCTCTCCAGCTTCAGGGAACACACACCTTTCATTAATACCAGCCTGTGGGAAACTTCATACTGGGCCAACTGTTAGACTTGGACTGCCCAGGAAAGGAAGATATAGACAAGTGTTGTTAAAATACAAAGATGAATCTACCTGGATTGAACGTGCAGATGGGCAGAGAGGATTTAGTTCTGTCTTACCAGGCTCCTTGAAACTGGCCTGGCCTCTCCTGACAAATGCACCCCATAAAAGGTCTGCATCTGTTCATTTCCCACACATGACTCTATGCTGTCTACAAGAGCCAGCTCACCATGTTCTTTCTTTTGTTCGTTTTGGCCACACTGCGCAGCTCGCAGGAACTTATTTCCCCAAACAGGGATCGAACCTGGGCCCCCAGCAATGAAAGCCCAGAATCCTAACCACTGGACTGCCAAGGAATTCCCCATGTTCTTTCTTATTCTCTCATATTCAGTCTCACCTCAGTCTTCAAATATGGCACCTGACTCTATTTTTGGCTTTAACCTTGCCTTCTCTCAACAAAATTTCTGGTCTCACCCTCAGCCTTTTGGCTCAGACTTTTGTCTTCTGCTTCCTTGGGCCCTGGTCTCTCATTCCTCTTCAGCTGTCCTTGTAACTATGCTCCACTGGACCCTGCCGAGAGCTGGAAGGTCCTTTTTCAGCTCTTGAGACCAGGGGGTCCAGTCAGAATGGGTGATTTTTCCGAAGATTCTAGGGTTTTCTGAAGTCTATTTTCAAATGCAGGTAGGAAAATATAATTTTGATAAATCCTCCTATCAATTTAGTAGCTTGAGCGACAGATTGGACACAATAGAAGAAAGACTGAAAGGAGAAGAGGAGGGTGGAAATTATCTGAGAGGTGAGAGAAGAGGGAAGAACAGAATTACTGCTTCTTAAAGGTATTCCTGTATTTAATTTTTAGCCAGAAAACTACCAATGGTGATGTTGGGACATAATTTCTTTCTTATAACATTGCAGAAATAGTGGATGTGCCAGACTGATAAGCATTGTAGGTACTTCAGCCTGAACTCAAACATGTAGAGAGGAGAATATTCTATGGCCCTTCTATTCCTTCCTGCCTCCTTCCTTCCTTCTGTTACCTGTCAGCAGTGACAACTGGGGACAGTGGGAGTCTGCTTTTGGGGAACTGCACACAGTCTATCACCTTGTCTAAAAATCCCAGAGCAACTGTCGCTGTTCAGTATCATATGATAGGATGCTGTGGAATTACAATTTGCTCTTTCTTCAAATGCCAGAGAGAACCTCCATAGGTTTCTGGGCAACTACCCCTTTATTCTGTATCAGCAAAAGAGTGCTGAAGTCAGCACCTAAAATGAGGTCAGTTCCCTTTGTTTGCTGTCAAGGATCCATTCCTTACGCTGGTGCCAAATAGGTCTTTGTCTGCAGGGAGACTGCGTGGATTATTTATGTGGACAACAGGGTACTGTGCTTACAGATGTGTATGTGTGTGTGCATGTGTGCCCGTGACGATTGGAGGAAGCAGGCACTGCTGCTGTGATATGTGTTTAGTCATCAAGACAAATATGGCATTGGAGTAATAATCACTCTGTTGGTCCAATCATCCTTAAAGGGACTCTATTTCTTCAGAAGGCTGAAGTTAGTTAAAAAGATGCCTCATGATGGGGTAGGGAAATTGCCAGTGGAAGGTTGATTGGCTGGCTGACTGCCATGGTCTAGCAGGATAGTGAATTTATAATGGACCAAGGTTCTGGTTCTCAGCCTTGATCAGGAGAGCTACTATTCATTCAGTACTTCCTACCCTATGCCAGTGCCCAAGCCAAGCACTTCCATACACTATTTTATTTAAACTCCACAGCAAACCTGCCACATGGATATGATTATCTCCAACTTAACATGAGATTGAGTAGGTTAAGCAACTTGCTTCACGATCCATGGCTAATACCTGGCAGAGCTGGATTCAGACATACGTCTTTCTGACTCCAAAGCTGGTATGTTTAATTAAGATGCAATACTATCTCTCCTTGTAGGACCCCAAATTGGAGCAATTAATATACTCAGAGATGATTAGACTTTTGCTGAAAGACAAGAATTATGGAACTCACAAGAGACGGCTGAATAAGCCACACGGCTCAATTGTTTAACTCTCCAGTGATCAGAACGCCAGCAGCTCCTAGGAGTGTTGAGGTATCCCAGGCTGAATTGGAAATCAGGAAATCATTTGGTGAGAAGGAATGAGAAGATAATGAGGTGGGCAGTTCTGAGAGCACTCATGTCCATGGGGAAGCCTGGGCTTCTGCAGGAATAGATTCAGAGAACCTCTCCAGGCCCAGCTGGACTCCCAGCTCCCCTTAACCCCTCCACTACTAAACTATTCTCTCTTCTGATGACATATTTCATCTTCAGCATGCTCATATTTTTTATCTACAGCAAATAACAGATTTATACTTGGCCAGAGGGCTACTCTGTTTCTTTTATCATAAGTTACAGAACTAAGTTACTTGCCCAGAGGACAACTTTATTTTCTTTTCCCCAAGTTCCTGTGGGAAAGATGGGCTCACGGTGGCCCATGAGACCTTGGTGGGCATTGCTGGTTGCTCACCCCACATCCTCTTCCACTTTCCTCCTTCCTGAGTCCATGCTAACCTGGGGCTTCTAGTCAGGTGAAAAAACTAGTTGTACTCCTTAGGTATTTTGAATTGGGTTTTCGATTACTTCTATTTCTATTACTAATACTTCTACTTCTATTACTATTACTTGCACATGCTGCTGCTAAAACATCCGAACTGATACAGGTACTCCTTCAAGAATGGGTTTAAGTAAGCCTTACTTCTGCATTAATTGTTCTCAACGAACATTTTTTGAGCACCTCCTTTATGCCAGGTGCTGCTCTAGGTACTTGAAATATATATCAATGAGCAAAATGAACAAAGGTCCTTGTCTTTCCGGGGCTTACATTCCAGTGGGGAGAAATAGACCATAAACAAAGGACGTGTAAAGAAGTAAATGATGCAGTATGTTAGAGGATGATTATCTATGAAAAAAGAAAAGTGGAGAGCAGTGTCTCAGTGTGGGTTCACCCAGAAGAAGACCCCAAGACAAGGGTTTTGGTGCAATTAGCTAATTTCAGAGAGCACAAGTGAGAGAGAGGAGAAATAGAGACAGGGAAGGGAGAAAAGCCAATGAACTGTCTGTTAGTGGGTAGTTGACAGTTGTATTGAGCAGGGAGCTCCTGGGCTGGAAACCCACGTACCTGTCATGTGAAAAACATCTCAGAATTGTTATGTCAAGGGCTGGGTAATCTGGGTTATTTACCCTCCAACTTGGTCCCTCCTTAGTTGAGGGCTACCCCTGAGGGCATTAAATCCTCCAGCCTTCAGAGGTGCTCCAGGCTTCAGTGGCAGAGGAACCTGCAGAAAGTGAAGAGAAACATGAGGTGCTTAAGGGGGAAATCTGTCAGCTTGTGGAGACTGCCCACCAAAGCCCAAGGTGGGCTGAGGGGTCATGGACAAGATATCAACAGTGTCTGCTCCAGCAGGGTAAAGAGGATTGAGAGTGCAGAGAGGTAGGGAGGCTTGTCACAGTTTTATATAGGATGCTCAGGATAAGCCTTGTTAAGAAGAAAACACCTGTACAAAAACTCAAAGCCTATGGATATCTGGAGAAAAGCATTCCAGGTAGAGGCAATAGCATGTGCCAAGACCCTAAGCTGGGACTGTACTGGAGCATTTGAGAAACAGCAAGGAGGCCAGGGTGGCTGTAGTCCAGTGATCAACGAGGTGGGTGGTAGGAAGTGAGGTCAGAGGGGCCCCAGGGCCCAGAGCATGATAGGCCATGAAGGACTTTGTAAAGATGTTGGCTTTCACTCTAAATGAAACGGGAAAGCATTGGAGGATCTGAGCCCGGTGTTGTAATTCTCTGATGGTTGAGAAATTCTCTAGGAGGAAAGTCAGTTAATGCTCTTTTGGGGCTGACTTGAAAGCATTGTCACAGATGCTGGAGCCAGAAAACAGTGAAAACAGAAATGAGATGCCAGACGGTCCTTTCAGGTAGTCCAGTCTGGGTGTGCAGAACAAAGGCAGACATTGCCATTCCTCTCTTCAGAACACCTCGTGATTTTCAGTCTTTGGCTTAGTATCTTTGAGGGCTTTCTGTGTTGGGCATTAACTAATTTGAGGAGTTGAATGTTGAGTGTATGGGAGAAGTTCATGGGATGTGAAACAAAAAGGATTCATTTGGGGCATTACCATCTATGTTATTCCTTGATTTTGTTTCCAGAATTAGGACCATGTACTCCTCCTCTTGTTTACAATGTCCTAAAGAGGAAGGTCTACATTTATATTCTCAGTTTATAGATGAGGAACTTTAAGCATAGTCAAAATGGCATTCAATTACCAAGTGACATCATAAGGTCTCTAGACCCCAGTTATGATCTTTTCTTATAGGTTATAGAGGGCCCTGATCTGTGCAGTGTGTCTTGTCATTTACTGGACAGCTTATTCCCCTTTCTCAATGTCAGGATTATAGCACATCTTAGTGGTTTGTCTTGGTGGTTGATGAAAAATTTACTGTAGAAAATAGAGAGAAAGTGACATGTTAGATTTATCTATTAGGAAAAGTCAGGTGAATTCCTAGTATTAAAAATAAAAATTTTGGGGGCTTCCCTGGTGGCGCAGTGGTTGAGAATCTGCCTGCCAATGCAGGGGACACAGGTTCGAGCCCTGTTCTGGGAAGATCCCACATGCCGCGGAGCAACTAGGCCCGTGAGCCACAACTACTGAGCCTGTGCGTCTGGAGCCTGTGCCCCACAACAAGAGAGGCTACGACAGTGAAAGGTCCATGCACCGTGATGAAGACTGGCCCCCACTTGCTGCAACTAGATAAAGCCCTCACACAGAAACGAAGACCCAACACAACCAAAAATAAATATAAATAAATAAATAAGTTTATAAAAAATAAAAAAATAAAAAATAAATAAAAATTTTCCTTTTTTTTTATTGTCAAGTATAACTCAACAACACTCCCACCCCCAATTTCACCATCAATTCTTACGTTTATCTGTTAGTACTCAGATTTTAGTCCCCAATACAGGGTCCTACTAACAGGGACCAGGACAATTTGGAGAGCAGTTCTGGCAAAGACTACTAGCTACTTACTGCAATCTGTTAGTTCCTCTCTTGTTAACAGGATTGCAGCCAGGGCCATGACCAGAGTACAGACATACCTCAGAGACAGTGTGGGTTCAGTTCCAGACCACCACAATAAAGCAAGTAAAACACATATTTTTTGTTTCCTAGTGCATAAAAAGTTATGTTTATACCATACTGTAGTCTATTAAGTGTGCAATAGCATCATGTCTAAAAAATGTATACATTAATTGAAAAATACTCTCTAAAAAAATTGCTAACCATCATCTGAGCCAGAGGCCTTCAGTGAGTTATAATATTTTTGCTGGTGGAGGGTCTTGCCTTGCTGTTGACGGCTGCTGACTGATCAGGGTGGTAGTTGCTGAAGGTTGGGGTGTCTGTGGCAACTTCTTAAAATCAGACACAATGAAGTTTGCCACATCCATTGACTCTTCCTTTCACAAACAATTTCTCTGTAACATGCAATGCTGCTTGTTAGCATTTTACCCAAGTAGAACTTCTTTCAAAATTGGAGTCAATCCTCTCAAATCCTACTGCTGCTTTATCAACTGTATGTAATATTCTCAATCCTTTCAATCCCTTCAATCCTCTCAATCCTCTCAATCCTTTGTTGTCATTCCAACAAACTTCACAGCATCTTCACCAGTAGATTTCAAGTTTAATTATGAGATTACAGCAGTCAGTCACATCTTCAGACCCCAATTCTAATTCTAGTTCTCTTGCTATTTCCACCACATCTTCAGTTACTTCCTCCACTGAAATCTTGAACCCCTCACAGTCATCCAGGAAAGTTGGAATCAATTTCTTTGAACTCCTGTTAATGTTGATATTTTGACCCCTTCCCATGAAGCACGAATATTCTTTATGGCATTTAGAACGGTGAATCCTTTCCAGAAGGTTTTTCAATAGATTTTGTCCAGATCCATCAAAGGAGTCACTATCTATGGCAGCTATAGCCTTAGAAAATGTATCTCTAAAGTAATAAGACTTGAAAGTCAAGATTACTTCTTGATCCATGGGCTGCAGAATGGATGTTGTGTTATCAGGCATGAAAACAACATGAGTCTTTTTGTACATCTTCATCAGAGCTCTTGGGTGATGAGGTACATTGTCAATGAGCAGTAATATTTTGAAAGGGATCATTTTTTTTTCTGATCAGTAGGCTTCAACAGAGGGCTTAAAATATTCAGTAAACCATGTTGTGAATTGATGTGCTGTTATCCAGGCTTTGTTGTTCCATTTCTAGAGTCCAGGCAGAGTAGATTTAGCATAGCTCTTAGAGGCCCTAGGACTTTCAGAATTGTAAATGAGCATTGGTTTCAATGTCAACTCACCAGCTGCATTAGCCCCTAACAAGAGAGCTTTGAAGCCAATCACTGACTTCTCCTCTGTAGCTATGAAAGTCCTAGATGGCATCTTTTTTCAATATGAGGCTGTTTTGTCTACACTGAAAATCTGTTATTTAGTGTAGCTGCCATCACTGATTATCTTAGATCTTCTGGATAACTTGATGCATCTTCTACATCAGTGCTTGCTGCTTCACCTTGCACTTTTATGTTATGGAGACAACTTCTTTTCTTGAACCTCAAGAAGCAACCTGTTCTAACTTCAAACTTTTCTTCTGCAGCTTCCTCACCTCTCTCAGCCTTCATAGAATTGAAGAGAGTTAGGGCCTTCCTCTGGATTTGGCTTTGGCTTAAGGGAATGTTGTGGTTGATGTGATCTATCTAGACCATGAAAGCTTCTTCCATATCAGCAACAGGTCTGTTTTGCTTTCTTATCATTTGTGTGTTCACTGGAGTAGCATTTTAAATTTCCTTCAAGAACATCTCCTTTGCATTCAGAACTTGGCTGACTGGTGTAAGAGGCCTAGCTTCCAGCCTATCTCAGTTTTTGACATGCCTTTTTCATTAAGCTTAATCATTCCTAGCTTTTGATTTAAAGTGAGAGATGCATGACTCTTCCTTTCATTTGAACACTTAGAGGCCATTGTAAGGTTATTAATTGGCCTGAGGAGAGGGAGAAAGACAAGGGAATAGGTGGTTGGTGGAGCGGTCAGAACACCCATGTTTACTAATTAAGTTCACTGTCTTGAAAGAGTGTGGTTTGTGGCACCTCAAAACAATTACAATAGTAACATCAAAAATCACTGATCACAGGTCACCATAACAAATATAAATCATAAAGAAGTTTGAAATATTGCAAGAATTACCAAAATATGACACAGAGACACAAAGTGGGCAAATGTTATTGGAAAAATGGTGCCAATAGACTTTTTTGATGCAGGGCTGCCACAAACCTACAATTTGTAAAAAATGCAATATTTTCAAAGTGCAATAAAGTGAAGCATAATAAAATGATGTATGCTTGTACATTTCCCAGCCTCCCTTGAGCTAGAGGTAGCCATATGACTCATCCATGCTAAAGGGTGTGGACAGACATGATGCCTATCTCATAAGCATGAAGCAGGCATGTCTTCTCCACATTCTCTGTCTTTCTGCCAGTTGGAAGAAAAAGACAATGAGGCTGAGGTCTTGAAGATGGTAGTGTCCCAAGGTGGAAGGACCCTGGGCTCACATCACCACATGGAGGAGAGTAACCCCAACCAGAAACAATTGCATTATACCAACATATGAGCAGAAATAAACTTCTATTGTGTTTCAGCCATTCCATTTTTTCTATTTATTATCACAGCCTAGCCTACTCTATGTAGTACAGTGGTGGTTGATTCCCTTTCTTGGGGCAGGAAAAAATCAGGGAGGGTCTGGAATGTTTTTTATTTACAAAACTAAATTAAAATATTTTAATATTTTTGTTTAAATATTTAAAAGTTGTCAGGGTTGCTATTGAAATGACAAAGGGGGCAACTTGCAAGTATAGACACATAGACTAGAATAATAGATATTCTGTCTTCTTTTAAGTGTGTGGCTCTTCCTAAAGTTTCTATTTGAGTAAACAGGAATGAGTTACTATTGGATACAGTGAGTAAAGGTAGGATCTGTATGAAGAACAGGTGAGACTGATAAGCATTTGTGGTCACACCTAACAGTCAAGTAGAAAAGGGGTTGGACAGAGCCTGTGGCCACACACCACAACCAACTAGAAAGCAGGTTCAACATTGTGTTCCAGGAAGATAAATTAACCACATGTCCTCAGGAGAAAAGATAAATATGCTGACTTTACCTCTCATGTTATATGAGATAAAGATTCTTAATGGATCCTATTAAATTATAATAAAATATTAATTAAGGATATAAATGTTTTTATATTGGTAACAAATCTGAGCTATATATTGCAAGGATAGAAAACTGGATTTTGTAACACTAGCCAAACAAGACTTCGATAATGTACTATTTCATGATGAGATGCAAGTTAAAAACAATAGAACCTATGGCAAAGTATGGACCTAAAAATTCTCATTGATGTAACAAGTTAAATTTAACTAGGAAAAAAGAAAAAAGAAGCTCAGCCTGATGAGTAGTGACTTGGGTTTGAATTCCCTAGGGAGAAACCAAAAACCCTGAATCTTAGGAGATAAGCCAGATCCTATAATCTTGTTTTCTTTTTCTTTATATACAGAATGATTCCTGCCAGCCTGGAAAGGTGTCAAAGTACTTCCTGAAATGCTAGGAAAGCATCCAAATAAATAGAACTATAATCTAGGAAGGTAGAAGAATAAGTATAAAAATAATGAAATTAGTGAAATCTTCAGTGCTGATATTTTAGAATGGGATTAAATATTAGTGTTATACATTCTGTGATAATTGTATTTTTATATAGTTTATTTTGCTGCTTATGAGATTTGAAATGCTAAAAATTTCAGTAACATTATTTTTGCTTTTGTTCCCTTTGCTTTAGGAGACAGATCCAAAAATATATTGCTGCAATTTATGTCAAAGAGTGTTCTGCCTATGTTTTCCTCTAGGAGTTTTATAGCATCCAGTCTTACATTTAAGCCTTTAATCTATTTTGAGTTTATTTTTACATATGGTTGTTAAAGAATGTTCTAATTTCATTCTTTTACAGGTAGCTGTCCAGTTTTCCCAACACCACTTATTGAAGAGACTTTCTTTTCTCTATTGTATATTCTTGCCTCCTTTGTCATAGATTAATTGACCATAAGTGTGTGGGTTTATTTCTGAGCTTTCTATCCTGTTCCATTGATCTGTGTCTGTTTTTGTGCCAGCACAATCTGTTTTGATTACTGTAGCTTTGTAGTATAGTCTGAAGTCAGGGAGCCTGATTCCTCCTGCTCTGTTCTTCTTTCTCTAGATTACTTTGGTTATTTAGGGGCTTTTGTGTTTCCATACAAATTTTAAAATTATTTGTTCTAGTTCTGTGAAAAATACCATTGGTCTTTTGATAGGCATTACATTGGATCTGTAGATTGCCTTGGGTAGTATGGTCATTTTAACAATATTAATTCTTCCAATCCAAGAACATGGTATATCTTTCCATCTGTTTGTTCATCTTTAATTTCTTTCATCAGTGTCTTACAGTTTTCTGAGTACAGGTTTTTTACCTTCTTAGGTAGGTTTATTTCTAGGTGTTTTATTCTTTTTGTTGCAATGGTGAATGGGATTGTTTCCTTAATTTCCCTTTCTGATCGTTTGTTCTTAGTATCAATATATAGAAATGCAACAGATTTCTGTACATTAATTTTGTATCCTGCAACTTTACCAAATTCATTGATGAAATCTAGTAACTTTCTGGTGGCATCTTTAGGATTTTCTATGTATACTATCATGTCATCTGCAAACAGTGATAGTTTTACTTCTTCCTTTCCAATTTGGATTCCTTTTATTTCTTTCTTCTCTGATTGCTGTGGCTAGGACTTCCAAAACTATGTTAAATAAAAGTGGCAAGAGTGGGCATCCTTGCTTGTTCCTGATCTTAGAGGAAATGCTTTCAGCTTTTCACCATTGAGTATGATGTTAGGTATGGGTTTGTCATATATGGCCTTTATTATGTTGCAGTATGTTCCTTCTATGCCCACTTTCTGGATAATTTTTATTATAAATAGATGTTGAATTTTTTCAAAATCTTTATCACTATAAACAAATGAGACCTAATTAAACTTAAAAGATTTTGCACAGCAAAGGAAACCATTGACAAAACAATAAGACAACCTACTGAATGGGAGATGGTATTTGCAAAATATATGACAAATAAGGGGGTAATATCCAACATATATAAACAGCTTATACAACTCAACATCAAAAAAACAACCTGATTAAAACATGGGCAGAACTGAATAGATGTTTTTCCAAAGAGGAAATGCAGATGACCAATAGGCACATGAAACTACACTCAACAACATTAATCATCAGGGAAATGCAAATCAAAACCACAATGAGATATCACATCACACAGGTCAGAATGGCTGTCATCAAAAAGAACACAAATAACAAATGTTGGCTAGGATGTGGTGGTACACTGTTGGTGGGAATGTAAATTGGTGCACCCACAATGGAAAACTGTATGGAGGTTTCTCAAAAAACTAAAAATAGAACTACCATACGACCCAGCAATTCCACTCTTGGGTATATATCTGAAAAAAACAAAAACACTAATTTGAAAAGAGACATGTACCCTAATGTTCATAGCAGGATTATTTATAATTGCCCAAGTATGAAAACATCCTAAGTGTCCATCGACAGATAGATGGATAAAGAAGATGTGAGATTATATACACACACACACACACACACACACACACACACACTATATCTATCTATCTATCTATCTATCTATCTATCTATCCACATACACACACACAATGGAATACTACTCAGCCATAAAAAAGAATGAAACTTTGCCATTTGCAGCAACATGGCTGGACTTGGAGGGCATTATGCTAAGTGAAATAAGTCAGACAGAGAAAAACAAATACTGCATGATATCACTAATATGTGAAATATAAAAATACAACAAACTAGTGAATAAAACAAAAAAGAAGCAGACTCACATATATAGAGAACAAACTAGCGGATACCAGTAGAAAGAGGGAAAGGGGAGGGTAATTTAGAGGTAGGGGTAAAAGAGGGTTATTACAGGATTATATGAAATTATGTGTGTGAAACTTTTGAAAACTGTAAAGCACTATAGAATTTAAAGAATCATTCATTCAAGAAAAAAGAGAAAATATCAGTCATATTAAATTCTCATCTGTTGTTGAAACACTTCAAAGGAATTTAAGTTTGTAATCATTGTAACGTTTTTAAGAAAAAAGGTTTCTTCATTTATTATATGTATATATGCATACATGTATATTATTAAATTATATAAGTTTAATAAATTGAGCATTATAGAAGGTACTCTTTACCAGTGGAAATGTTTCTGTCTTAAAAGAACCTAAGCAGCACTAAGCGTTCTTGGGCATAGCTGGCACACTAAACAAGTATTCTCATGACAAATAATATTAAAAAGTTTATCAATATCAAATATTAAGTGGGAACTGTGCTTTATACAATGAGAATTTCTAGGAGGCTTTTATCCTCAGAGATGACTTTGGTACTAATTTCACCTGTAACCACTGATTCTTTATACTTTAAGCAAATGGGCATGCAAGTGAGGTCTTGGAGAACACTTTCTTCCAGAATGCTTGCAAATCTGCTGTACGTGTTGACTCTTGGCATTCTTTTCCTACCCATTTCCCTTCAAACCATCCTGTCTTCTCTCCACTGATGCTGGATCTGATCCATGAGTTGTGCGGGACTGAGATCCTTTCACTCTGCATCTTCCGTGAAGTCACTAGCCTGATTTGCAGGCTGCTTCTCATCCAAGGCCCACGTGGCAGAGGGATAATAGCTTTTGCGTAAGGAAGAGGAGATTAATTAGGGAAACAAATAGACACATTTCTGTAGTAGTTGTCATCTTGTATTTCTCCTTTGATCACTTTTCATGTCCTGGCCAAAATCCCTGGCTCATCCAAATGGATTCTCTGGCCACTCAATTCTCTGACCCCTCTTGATGAAAATTCCCTTACTTTTTAAATGTTATTAAAGCTGTTTCATACCCAGAGTCTTCATGGTACATTTTTCTCTGACAAGTTCCAGCCCCCAACTTTAATCTCCCTTTTCTGAACTTCTCTAGGACATAGGGTTAGAACCACACCGTTTAGTGATTATGCAAACACTGACTCTCTGGAACCCTCAGAGTTTGAGTCATTTTGTTTAGCTGAGCTTTACAGATTATTGAGTTAAAATCTATAAGAATATTGAGCCCATTTGGGTTTTGCTACTTAAGAACACATTCAGAGTAAATATCTAGGCTTCAGTGCTTCATATTCTGTAGAGCGTTTTCTGTAGACCTGTGTTTTAGAATTGCCTGAGGCCACTTATGAAAATGTACTGAATCCCAGCCTCTTGGGATGGGGCCTGGGCATCTAAGTGTTTAACGAACTCTCCAGGTGATTCTTACAGATACTGAAATTTGGGAATCACCCTCCTGAAGGAAGAGCAATAGGACTTTGGATGAGCTCAATGCAGTGCAGCTGATTGAATAAGTGTGCCATGGTTTCCCCGGGATTTCAGGTTGTGTGTGCTTGCCTCTATTTCCTCTTTTCCAAACATGTTTAATAATATTTATTATCAGATAACAATTTTCTATTTCTTATATCTTATCAAGTGACTCTCATACAATTAATTAGCCATTTCACTGAAATGAAATAGTTGGGCTTGGTATGGAATTGGTATGATGGGAAAGTGTAGAGAATAATCAAGAAATATTGGATAAATGGAAATTGAACATTTCCCCACCCTCACTTAGCACCACTGAATTTCAGTTGGGGTTCGTGGGTGTGAGTGGGTGGTCATAGTCAGAAGAGAACTGTTGTTAACAAAGGTACATAACAAAGGGTAGATGTTATACCATTCAGATAGGCCGGGCTATGCAATAGTAACACATGTTCTCAACTTTCAGTTTCATGAAGCAACAAACGTTTACTTCTCACACATGCATAGTCCATTAAGGTTTCAGGAGACTCTTCAGGGGAGCAATCCCCCACATGTAGGCTCAGCATTCCGGTCTGTTTTGATTGTGGGTTTCATGATTTTTACATGAGGATTTCTTCATGACCAACACAACAGGGGAAGAGAGCGAGACAGACTGTTAATTCAGTGCCCTTTTCCACGCCCATTGGCTAGAAGCAGTCACATGGCCTCGCCCAACTGTGGGGCAGGATGCAGTGTCGGGA
Source organism: Balaenoptera physalus (assembly GCF_965194825.1). Classification (NCBI taxonomy): domain Eukaryota; kingdom Metazoa; phylum Chordata; class Mammalia; order Artiodactyla; family Balaenopteridae; genus Balaenoptera; species Balaenoptera physalus. The sequence goes on along the minus strand of NC_138889.1, from coordinate 40,521,999 downwards.
AATGTAAATGTCCAGTGTGCCCTGGAGGAGAGGAAGACAAGATGGGAGCATTAGAAATCTTTACGACAGATGCTCAATCACAGTGGGAAGTGTTTCTGGGAAACTGCTGTGAGGCAATGATTTTCAGTAGGGCGAAAGGAAAGACGGACAGAAACTAGGATTTTTATTAATATTTCTCCCCTTCCCTCTTTTTTTCAGACCTCACTTTTTCTCTTTCTGAATAACACTTGATTTCTTTTTTAAGCATACTGATGTTTTTGTGTTATGAAGCAACCTAAATTAATTAAAGACTTTATGTTACTTAGTGCACATCCAAGGAAAGAATGTGCAGCGGTCACATGTCTAATAACTAATCAGAAGATATTTCTAATGACTTTGCGCTTCTATAATGATGCTCCAACTCCTCTCTTCTGTCTAGACCTTTTTTATCATTTCCAGCTCCAACTCCCACAGATGCTCACCTTTTAGTTTATAAAAGAAGAACCTGGAGAGTTTGTTAGATTCCCAGGCCTCTTCCTCAAGATTAGGATTCAGCCAGGAATTTGCATTTTAATCAGTGTCCTCTGGAGATTCTAAAGCAGGATTCCATAGACACTTCTTGAGAAATTATCTGTAGGATTTTTAAATTGTTATAGGATTATTCAGTTTTTCTGTTTCTTAAGTCTGTTTTAGTAGGTTACAGTTTTCTAGAAATGTATCCATTTTGTTTATGATTTTTAAAAATTAGTGGCATAAAGTTATGTATAATATCCTCTTGCTTTTTGGTTTGTTTATTTATTTATTTATTTATTTATTTATTTATTTATTTATTTTTGGCTGTGTTGGGTCTTCGTTTCTGTGCGAGGGCTTTCTCTAGTTGTGGCGAGCGGGGACCACTCTTCATTGCAGTGCGCGGGCCTCTCACTGTCGCGGCCTCTCTTGTTGCAGAGCACAGGCTCCAGACACGCAGGCTCAGTAGTTCTGGCTCACGGGCTTAGTTCCTCCACGGCATGTGGGATCTTCCCAGACCAGGGCTCGAACCCGTGTCCCCTGCATTGGCAGGCAGATTCTCAACCACTGCGCCACCAGAGAAGCCCCTCTTGTTTTTAAAGAGTATACTCACAGTGCCCCCTTTATTCTCTGTAGCATCTGTACTTGTTCCTTCCTTATTTCTCATGTTGTTTATTTGTACCTCCTCTCTTTTTTTCTTGTTCAGTCTCGCTAGAAGTTTGTCAATTTTGTCAACTTTTTCAAAAAACCAAATTTGGGCTTTGCAGATTATTGTGTATCTGTTTTCTATTTTGTTAATTTCTGATGTTGTCATTTAAAATTGCCTTTTTTCTGTTTCCTTGGGCTTATTTTGCTAGAGTTTTTTTCTCACCTCTACAATGAATAGGTGCTCAGCTCATTGTGATTGTTTTAAAATACTTTGACACCCTTTCCTTAAAAAAAAAAAAAAAATGGGACTTGATTTTCCTCCTCTTGTGAACAAGACTTAGTGACTCACTTCTCACAAATAGAATGTGGCAAAAATGATGGTATGTGGCTTCCAAGAATAGGTCACAAAAAGAATAGCTTCTGCCTGGCTTTTTCTCTTTTGGATCACCCACTTGGGAGAACCTAGCCACCATCTAGTGAGAACACACAAGCAGCCCTCTGTGAAGGGCCACATGGAGAGAAACTGAGGCCTCCCTGCCAACAGCCAGCACCAGCTTGCCAGCTAACAACCCTGGAAGTGGATGCTTCTGTTTCATTCAAGCCTTCAGATGATGTGACTGCAACCTCACGAGACACCTCAAGCCAGAACCACATAGCCATGCTTTTGAAATCCTGACCCACAAAAACTATGAGAGAGGATAGATACTTATTGTTGTTCTACGCCATTAGCTTTTGGTGTAATTCATCTTGCAACAGTAGAAACTATTATAATATATTCATTAATCACCAGCCCTTCTACCCTGACATAAGCATTTAAATGCTATAAATTTTCCTGTACATATTGTTTTAACTAAATCCCACAAATTTGGATAGGCAGTAGTTTTCATTATCATTAAGATTTAAATATTTTCTAATTTCCATTATTTCTTCTTCTTTGACTTATGAGTTACTTAGAATTATGTTTCATAATTTCCCAATATATATTGTATATTTGTTATTGATTTCTAGTTTAACTGAATTTTGAACAGAAAATATAGTCTGTATGATATAATCCTTTAAAAAAACAAAAAGGAAATTATCTGTAGAAAACACTGGAGCTTATGTATTTACTCTCATGATGTGCTTGTGAACTGATCCTGTTGCCATCTCTGGATCTTTGCCCGTGTGGTTGCCTCAGGCTGAATCATTCTCCTGACCAGTTCTCTACCCACACTTGGCTCTTCCAATCTGACTAATATTGCTCCCCCTGGGTGACTTCCTTGAAACTCAAGCACTCAAGTCTGGAGGTAAGTGTACCTCCCAGGTGTTCCCATAAGAGTTGGTAATGCCTCTATCATAGCACTTACCTCAGCATATGGTGATTGCCTGATTACTATTCCTATCCATTACTAGACCAAGTCATTCAAGTGCTGTAAACATGTCTATTGTGTTCATCATTGCATCTATTTTCCAGTACCGTGACCAACATATGATATGTGCTCAAAAAATATGCACTGAATGAAAGGTAAGAGATAATTACTTAAAGGATGGTTAAGGACAGGAGCTCAGAAAGCTCACGCAGGGAATGAGTAGGATTGACTCAACTGGCAGCAGTGTGATATTCTTTTAAGTTTAAAGGGCATACTTAAAGTGAATTGGACTTCTTATATGGATCAAAAACATATTGTTTGTTTTTAATGTCTTCACACTCACCTGAATTACAACTGGATCTTCCTATTCATCACCCTACAAACCCAATAACCTCTATAAATGTGAAATTACGATTTTTTGCTTGAAGTGGTGAACTAAAGACCATTTTCCACTTCCCTCACAGACATCACACAAACATAACAAGGACAATAAGAAATAATAATAGAAATTTCATCTTCAAGGAAATTAGGAGACTTGGGTAACACAGATACGTAATATCTGAAAACACAGTAGAATGGCAAGAACTTTGCAGAGTGGAGTAAGCCATGACTGCAAAGGGAAACACCAAAAATAAGCAAACTCTGTGGTCCTTAGACTTCTCAGAAAGGCTGAAGAATTAGGTGGAAATAATAATGTGGATTAAAAACAGGGGTATTGGCTAAAAATATGTCAAAGATATAGAACAATCCTTGCCACCTCATGGTTGGGTGTCACTCTTTCCTTCCACCAACCCCAAGAGGGATGGACAATTATTCATTGGTGAAATTGAACCAAATCGAACTCATCAGGCACAGAGAAGAGAAAAGATTGCAAACTAAAAAGAGAGCTGATATTAAATGGTGAAACTCTCAATATTCCTTTCCCCAACTAGCTCCTAGGATGCCTAAAACCAGGCTTATCTAATAGGCAATAGGATGTTGGATCTTTCTCTAGAGAAACTAGAAGACCCCAGGATTAAGACTTATGGATTTGACATTTATGACATTCACCAATTAAAATGCTGACTTAAGACCCAATTACTCTCCAGTTAAGCCTACTGGTCAAAAAGCCATGTCAATGCACAGGGAACTTCATGTCCACTTTTTAAATGTCTCACCAATAAATGTGAGAGGTAAGGATGCCAAGACAATTCAATGAGGGAAAAGGGAAGGCCTTTTTAAAACAAATATTTTTGCAGCAACTGGATATCTAACTGGAATAAAAACAAGCTCAACCACTACCTCATTCCATTTACAAAAATAATTTGAGATTGATTGTAAACCTAAATTTAAAAGAAAGACTATAATATCTTTACTACATTTGCATAATTACAGATGTTTTAAAGAGCACACACAATGCACAATTTTAAAACTTTTAGGTGAATATCTTTCTAATATATATTACTATTTCTTTTTTAAACAGAATCTAGATTATATTTTATTCTTTGAGATGGTTCAGCATCCTCACTGTAGACCTTATATATGGTATTGGCCTCCAGTATGATATTGTCCTTGAAACCTAACAGGTATGATGAAACTATTTGCTTAAACGTAACCTGAGACCGAGGTGTTTTGTTTTGCCTCTTTGTTTTGTTTTACTTTCTGTATCTGTTTTAAAAAAATCATCCAGGGCTTCCCTGGTGGCGCAGTGGTTGAGAATCTGCCTGCCAATGCAAGGGACACGGGTTCGAGCCCTGGTCTGGGAAGATCCCACATGCCGCGGAGCAACTAGGCCCGTGAGCCACAACTACTGAGCCTGCGCGTTTGGAGCCGGTGCTCCGCAACAAGAGAGGCCGCGATAATGAGAGGCCTGCGCACCGCGATGAAGAGTGGCCCCCACTTGCTGAAACTAGAGAAAGCCCTTGCACAGAAACGAAGACCCAACACAGCCATAAATAAATAAATAAAATAAATTAAAAAAATCATCCATTAGAATGCCAACTGTCGCTTGTTATAATTTCTGTCTTAGACTGTAAAATCTACAACTGGAAGGCAGTTGGGCAGATTATAAACATTTTTCTTGAACATTTTTTGTTTATAACTTCTCACAAAAGCATATATTTTTACAATAACAAACATGTAATAAAGGAGACAAAGATTAATACAATTTCTACCCAGTTATGGCATTTATACTGTTTTATAATTACATATTAGTTTACAAGTTTTAAAATATTTATGTCTATCTTCCCGCCCCCCCCCAGATTACAACCTTCATGAAGGCAAAGATTATAGTTTTTTTCATCATTGGATTTTCACCTAGTGCCTAACACAAGTGCTTAGTACATAGAACCAAATCAATAAATACTTGTTGAATAGTTTTAGACAGACCTGGAAATCAACTCATCTTCTTAGACTCTCCATAAAGGAAGAATCAGAGGGCTCTGAGTAAAAAGCTTTGCTCTTTGTAATTAACATTGAATTTGTGACATCTATTTCAAATTTTCTGGGTGCTTTTTGTCCTCTTATTGATAGCTACTCTGGTTCCTGGCTATGTAACCACTAAATAAATTTGTCAGATACACAGTTCCAAATAGGACAAGTGTACCAGCACTGCCTTGCATTGTTTGGTAATTATTTCAGGCTGCACAATCAACATGTTATATACTGAGCACCAGCTATAAGCTTTGTAGCATGGTAGAGGTTATGTGTAACAGAAAAAAGAAAGGCAGGGTCTCTCCTTTCAGGAAAACTGTACTAGTGGTTGAGAAGACGATAGAATTTCAGAGCAGGGTTTGAGACAGAGTTTAAGCTTCTAAAGGGACTTCTTTTATATCTTCTTTACTTAATACCTAATCACAGTGCCCCGTGGTCATTAGGCTCATTCAGTTGACACACATTTAATGATGAGGTCTATTGAGTGCCAGGCACAGTTCTAGGTCCTAGGCATATACGGGTGAACAATACAAAATAAGCTTCTGCACTCCTGTTGCTTATATTCTAGTAGGAGAAGACAGACAATGTGGAAATAAATGAAATTACAAGGAAAATATCAAGGAGTAGAAAGTACTGCTTAGAGAAGTAGAGGGATAAAGCAACAACTATTTTAGTTTGAGTGGTTAAGGAAAGCTTCTCTAAAGAACTGGCATTTAAGCTGTGAAGAATAAGAGGAACCAGTTATGCAAATAAGAGGTGTGCAGTAGGGGAGGCCCAGGGCAGGCGAGGAACCATCTAGTGCAAAGGCCTTGAGGCAGGAGCAAACTTGGCCTATTAAAGGAACTGAAAGAAGGTCAAGTGTAGAAACTTAGTGGGTGTGGGTGAGGGGGAGGGAAGAATGAAATCAAGTCAGAGAGGGAGGCAGGTCCAGATCACACAGGGTTCTGGAAGGCGGGGTGAGCAGCTTGATGCTAGTCTCTGAATGTAATGGAAAGCCGCTGAAAAGCTTTAAGCAGGGAGACACATGATTTATGTTTACAAAATATTGCTCTAACATGTACAGAATGGAATGGGACAAAAGAAGAGGCAGAGAAATGAGTCCCAAGCTTAGGGAGAGATGCAGAGGGCTTGTATTAGACCGTAGTCATGGAGAGGGGGAGATAAGGATGGATTCAGGATATGTTTTGAAGGTAGAACCAATAGGATTTGCTGATGCCTTTGAGGTAGGGAGAGAGGAAAGAATCAAGGATAGTGCCTAGGTTATTAACTTGAGCTACCAGTAGTGCTATTTTGTGAGGGCAGAATCACAGAAGCCAAAAGAAGAAAGTGTTTCAAGGAGAAAACAGTGGCCACTATGTCCAATATTTCTGACATGGAGAAGTAAGATAAGAATAGACAAGTCATGTCTGGGTTTGGGGAGATGGAGTCATTGTTGACCTCAACAAGAGCAGGTTTGGTAGCCTGGCAGGGATAAAAGCCCTAGTGCAGTGAACGGAGGAGACAGTGTAAGGAGAAGCATAGGGGCAGTGACTAAAATTAACTCTTCCAAGAAGTTTGCTCCGCAGGGGAGTGTGGGCATTTGGCAGGAGTTGGAAGGAATATGGGATTGAGCTTTTCCATTCTTTGTTTTAAGACAGAGATATTAAAGCATGCTTGGGTGATGATTGGGTTGAATCAATAGAGAAAGACCCATAATGCAGAAAAGAGAAGGGAAATTTACAGGAGTAGATTCTAGAGCGTGAGAAAGTTGAGATGCAGGGCAAAAGCAGAGTTATCACCTTTGCTATAAACGGGGACCCTTTATCCAAACTCACCTGACAGGAAACAATATCTGCAGTGCAGGCAGGTTGGGAGTTTAGATATGGGAAGAAAAGGGAGTTCTTTGTTTAGTGTCTGCTTCTATTTTCTTAGTGAAATATAAGATAAGGTCAAGGGTGGAAGGGCACAGGTGCATGAAATTGGAGGAGAGAGCAAAAATAAGAAACAGTTTTGAAGAGTGGAAAATTGTATAGAGCGTCTATTTGAGTGCCTATTTGAGATCTGTGGTCATATGGTATATGTTTCTTTAGTTTAGAAACATTCAGCTGTGAGAATTGCAAGACCAGAGAGAGTGAGAGCAGGGTTTATTCAGGTTGGGACTTAGCCTGGTTGGTGCTACAGAAGGAAGGAAGGAAGGGCTGGTGATTTAAGAGTGTTTACAAAGGAATGATTATAATAATAGATCACGAGCTCTTCACTAGGTAAGGAGGGAGGAAGGGCATGAATAAGTTGACAAATTGTAGCCCCAGTGGATTGGTCATCTTGATGAGGTTATAGAATTTTCTGAGTAAGGGTATTTAGGGGAAGTGAGCTACACATACAAACCCTGGTAATCAGAAAACAGGGCACTTGAAATTGCGATGTCAGAGAAGACCACAAGCTCAAGGGCATGATTATGGGGGTGGATAAATGAGGTAGGGTAAAGGAATAGATCATTGGAAGTGAGGAATTCGAGGAATGAAAAGGCAAGAGTGATGGATGGATTATCCACATGGCTATTGAGGTTGCAAAATATGAGGGCAAGAGTGGTAGTGGAATGGAAGACAGTGCTAAAGTCATCACTGAAGAAGGGCACATCCAGGAGTTGCTAGTTAATAGTAACAAGGAGGAGTAACGGGATGCTTAAAGGACCTGGGGATTTTGAAGGTGGGGAGAAAATGATCTTGAAGTAACAATGGGAAGCAAGGATTAGATGTGAGTGAGAGAGAAAAAAAACCCAGCCTTCACTAATGAGAGCCAGGATTCAGTAAGACAACAGGTGGAGACAGGGCTGCCTGCATCGTCCAACTTCAGAGGTACCACTGACCCAGGAGATGATGTGAATGGTACTTTTCTGAGTTGTGTGACATAGCCATGGTTCAAAGGGAAAATTCAGAGAAGTTGAGGATACAGGGGCATTGTCCAATGACACAGTATGAGTGTCAGAGGGTCCAGTGGAAGGAGTGAGAGGGTCAGATCCATGGATATACGAATATGCCAGGAGAAGAAGAGGGCTCAGCGGGTTATAGATGGACTGGGAGGCTTGAGCTCCCCCTGCTTCGTAAATGCTTCATTCACAGATTGACCTAGATTCTTTTTTTTTTTTTTTCTTCTTCTATTAGTTTAATGTTTTCCAGTCTTACTTTTAGGTCTTTAATCCATTTTGAGTTTATCTTTGTATACTCTGTGAGAAAATTTCTTTTTTTTTTTTAATCAGTCATCAATTTTATACACATCAGTGTATACATGTCAACCCCAATCACCCAATTCAGCACACCACTATCCCCACCCGACCGCGGTTTTCCCCCCTTGGTGTCCATACGTTTGTTCTCTACATCTGTGTCTCAACTTCTGCCCTGCAAACCGGTTCATCTGTACCATTTTTCTAGGTTCCACATACATGCGTTAATATACGATATTTGTTTTTCTCTTTCAGACTTACTTCACTCTGTATGACAGTCTCTAGATCGAACCAGGTCTCAATAAATGACCCAGTTTCGTTCCTTTTTATGGCTGAGTAATATTCCATTGTATATATGTACCACTACTTCTTTATCCATTCGTCTGTCGATGGGCATTTAGGTTGCTTCCATGACCTGGCTATTGTAAATAGTGCTGCAATGAACATTGGAGTGCATGTGTCTTTTTGAATTACGGTTTTCTCTGGGTATATGCCCAGTAGTGGGATTGCTGGGTCATATGGTAATTCTATTTTTAGCTTTTTAAGGAACATCCATATTGTTCTCCATAGTGGCTGTATCAATTTACATTCCCACCAACAGTGCAAGAGGGTTCCCTTTTCTCCACACCCTCTCCAGCATTTGTTGTTGGTAGATTTTCTGATGATGCCCATTCTAACTGGTGTGAGGTGATACCTCATTGTAGTTTTGATTTACATTTCTCTAATAATTAGTGATGTTGAACATCTTTTCATGTGCTTCTTGGCCATCTGTATGTCTTCTTTGGAGAAATGTCTATTTATGACCTAGATTCTTAAACCACTTGTGCTGTTCAGTGTAATTTTCCCAGGCCTCTTTGTTGCTAGGATTTAAAACCATGGGATTGGAGACACTTTATCTCCAGAACTCTATCTTCAGTCAGAAACAGCCTGAAATAATTTGAGCAAAGGTGTTTTGGAGGCAGGCAATCTCTCCATAACAGCAAAGTCAGGCAAATTTGTGTGATTTCTGGCCATTGCTGCTCTTCCACCCGCCTCTAGAAGTGTGTAAGAGAAGATCAGATGACTTGGATAAATGCCCAGCTGCCCGTGATGGGCACAGTTGTCCCCAACATTGTTTTCTTGACTATTTCTCCTGTTACCAGTCCCTGGGTCTTTCCATCTGAGCTCATTCTGAGCCTGTGTCCATGAGAAGAACTCACACAGTCTGTGACCCCAGTAAGTAGAGTGCCTTTCCTTTCTTTCCAGAGGCAGTGACTCGTTTTGTTTTCCTGGAGTTTTTCTGAATCATTAAAGAGTCCTGGTAAATGACATTTGCCTGCTTTGGAAACCCTTGCAAATGAGGTAGGTGTTGTTGAATTGATAAGATATAAAGCCCAGTATCCAAAGTTCTTCATAATCTGGATCTCATGGTCCCATGTGCCTCCCCCTTGGAAGCACTTACGTTTCACAGCTGTAATTCCACAATTATTTGTAAGTTTCTGTAAATGATATGTGTCTCTGAACACTGGACTGTAAGCTTCCTGATGGCAGAGACCATGCCTTCCCCACCCACTCATTACTATCCCCAACACGTGAGACTTTTGTGGATAACACTTGTGAATTACAGAAATAAATGAATGTCTGCACTCCCCCTGCCTACGCTGTTGCCCACTCCGTAGCTTCTCCCACTCTCTCTTGCCTCCTAGCTGCCACCCAGGTCGGCCTCACTCAAGGGTTCCCTGGGCGCTGAACCACTCTCCATTGCCTTCGTCTGAGAATTAAGATCACACCTAGCTGCTAGATGTTTTGCTCTAGTCTTCCAAGAAGGTCCATTTTCTTTTTTAGAATCACTTCTAAAGTCATGTGCTCTTTAACTTTGGGGACTCTTGCATCTGAGTGCTAATTCAGATTTAAGCCTAAGTAACCTCATCACCTCTCACCCCATGAATGTTGACAATGGAAGAAATATTTTGCTGTAGTTCTGGACTAAAAAGCTGGGGAAGAAACTTAATTTTCTTTTTTGCACAAATCAGAAAAACAGCTACTGTGCAGAGTTTCCTTGTTGACTTCAGCAGATGAACTGGACTGCTAGTGTCAGTTCAGATTTAAGAAATTATCTGAATCTTGGTTTGACTAGATTTGGGATCTACGTGCAATATTAACTAGGTCGGATAGCTTTTATATGTTCACATGTATACACAGGCTCTCCCCACCCTCCTCATCTTCCATTAGCTATTGAACTTTGTAAACTGGCATTAAAGCATTACAACAATGATTTGTTGCACCGGTTTTATGAACTTTTACAGTGCAATACATGTTATTTTTCAGAGGCAGACCAAAGGTTAATTTCTCAAGGTTCTTGCTTTTGCTTTAGCAGCATTTGATGGAGGATCTGTTATATACATTTGTAACAGATGAAAAAATAAAACGATTGCAAATCATTTTTTTTTTTTTTGAAACAAACCATCTACCAGGTTTTTGGTCCAAGTTGTGCAGGATAAATTAAACTTAAATTGCATTCTATTAACCCAAATGAGTGTATTTCTGTAAGCATAGTTATGTTGAAATAAAGTTTTAAAAAGAAAAAAAAAGGTCACAGCTAACAAGTTCCCCCTGCACATTCTGTCTGCTCAAAGAAGACCTGTTAGTAGTGGCATTCAGGCTGCAGTCAGTGAAAGAAATCCTATCCTGGGTTCAAATCCTCACCCTAGCCTTTCACTACTGTGAACTTGGGCAGATGACTCACCCTTTCTGAGTCTCATTTTTGTTTCTTGCAAAATGGTGCTAATAGTATTACCTATTTCATATAGCTATTGGGATGACTAAATGAGATAGAGTCTAGAGTTACTTAACCCCATGACAGGGATGGAGCAAACTCCCAATGACTGACTTTTTTTTTTTCATTTTCTTTTTTTTTTTCTTTCTTTTTAGTTTTTAACATCTTTATTGGAGTATAATTGCTTTACAACGGTGTGTTAGTTTCTGCTATACAACAAAGTGAATCAGCTATACATATACTTATACATGTATCCCCATATCTCCTCCCTCTTGCATCTCCCTCCCACCCTCCCTATCCCACCCCTCTAGGCGGTCACAAAGCACCGAGCTGATCTCCCTGTGCTAGGTGGCTGCTCGCCTGTAGCTATTTTACATTTGGTAGTGTATATATGTCCATGCCACTCTCTCACTTCATCCCAGCTTGCCCTTCCCCCTCCCCGTGTCCTCAAGTCCATTCTCTACGTCTGCATCTTTATTCCTGTCCTGCCCCTAGCTTCTTCATAAACTTTTTTTTTTCTTCAGATTCCATATATATGTGTTAGCATATGGTATTTGTTATTCTTGTTCTGACTTACTTCACTCTGTATGACAGAATCTACGTCTAACCACCTCACTACAAATAACTAAATTTCATTTCTTTTTATGCCTGAGTAATATTCCATTGTATATATGTGCCACATCTTCTTTATCAATTCATCTGTTGATGGACACTTTGGTTGCTTCCGTATCCTGGCTATTGTGAATAGAGCTGCAATGAACATTGTGGTACATGACTCTTTTTGAAGTATGGTTTTCTCAGGGTATATGCCCAGTAGTGAGATTGCTGGGTAGTATGGTACTTCTATTTTTAGTTTTTTAAGGAACCTCCATACTGTTCTCCATAGTGACTGTATCAATTTACATTCCCACCAACGGTGCAAGAGGGTTCCCTTTTCTCCACACCCTCTCCAGCATTTATTGTTTGTAGATTTTTTGATGATGGCCATTCTCACCGGTGTGAGGTGATACCTCATTGTAGTTTTGATTTTCATTTCTCTAATGATTAGTGATGTTGAGCATCCTTTCATGTGTTTGTTGGCCATCATTGTATCTTTGGAGAAATTTCTATTTAAGTCTTCGGCCCATTTTTGGATTGGGTTGTTGTTATTTTGATATTGAGCTGCATGTTTATTTTGGACATTAATCCTTTGTCAGTTGCTTGGTTTGCAAATATTTTCTCCCATTCTGAGAGTTGTCTTTTCATCTTCTTTATGGTTTCTTTTGCTGTGCAAAATCTTATAAGTTTCATTAGGCCCCATTTGTTTATTTTTGTTTTTATTTCCATTTCTCTAGGAGGGGGTCAAAAAGGATCTTGCTGTGATTTATGTCAAGGAGTGTTCTGCCTATGTTTTCCTCTAAGAGTTTTATAGTGTCTGGCCTTACATTTAGGTCTTTAATCCATTTTGAGTTTATTTTTGTGTATGGCGTTAGGAAGTGTTCTAATATCATTATTTGCATGTAGCTGTCCAGATTTCCCAGCACCACCTATTGAAGAGGCTGTCTTCTTTCCATTGCATATTCTTGTGTCCTTTATCAAAAATAAGGTGACCATATGTGCTTGGGTTTATCTCTGGGCTTTCTATCCTATTCCACTGATCTATATTTCTGTTTTTGTGCCAGTACCATACTGTCTTGATTACTGGAACTTTGTAGAATAGACTGAAGTCAGGGAGCCTGATTCCTCCAGCTCCATTTTTCTTTCTAAAGATTGCTTTGGCTATTCGGGGTCCTTTGTGTTTCCATACAGATTGTGAAATTTTTTGTTCTAATTCTTTGAAAAATGCCATTGGTAGTTTGATAGCAATTGCATTGAATCTGTAGATTATTTTGGGTAGTATAGTCATTTTCATGTTGATTCTTCCAATCCAAGAACATGGTATATCTCTCCATTTCTTTGTATCATCTTTAATTTCTTTCATCAGTGTCTTATAGTTTTCTGCATACAGGTTTTTGTCTCCTTAGGAAGGTTTATTCCTAGGTATTTTATTCTTTTTGTTGCAATGGTAAATGGGAGTGTTTCCTTAACTTCTCTTTCAGATTTTCATCATTAGTGTATAGGAATGTAAGAGATTTCTGTGCATTAATTTTCTATCCTGCTACTTTACCACATTCATTGATTAGCTCTAGTAGTTTTCTGGTAGCGTCTGTAGGATTCTCTATGTACAGTATCATGCCATCTGCAAACAGTGACAGCTTTACTTCTTCTTTTCTGATTTGGATACGTTTTATTTCTTTTCCTTCTTTCATTGCTGTGGTTAAACTTCCAAAACTATGTTCAATAATAGTGGTGAGAGTGGGCAAACTTGTCTTGTTCCTGATCTTAGTGGAAATGGTTTCAGTTTTTCACCACTGAGAATAATGTTGGCTGTGGGTTTGTCATATATGGCCTTTATTATGTTGAGGTAAGTTCCCTCTATGCGTACTTTCTGAGGGTTTTTGTCAAAAATGGGTGTTGAATTTTTTCAAAAGCTTTTTCTGCATCTATTGAGATGATCATATGGTTTTTATCCTACAGTTTGTTAATATGGTGTATCACATTGATTGATTTGCATATATTGAAGAATCCTTTCATTCCTGGGATAAACCCACTTGATCAAGGTGTATGATCCTTTTAATGTGCTGTTGGATTCTGTTTGCTAGTACTTTGTTGAGGGTTTTTGCATCTATGTTCATCAGTGATATTGGCCTGTAGTATTCTTTCTATGTGACATCTTTGTCTGGTTTCGGTATCAGGGTAATGGTGGCCTCATAGAATGAGTTTGGGAGTGTTCCTCCCTCTGCTATATTTTGGAAGACTTTGAGAAGGATAGGTGTTAGCTCTTCTCTAAATGTTTGGTAGAATTCTCCTGTGAAGCCATCTGGTCCTGGGCTTTTGTTTGTTGGAAGATTTTTAATCACAGTTTCAATTTCAGTGCTTGTGATTGGTCGGTTTATATTTTCTATTTCTTCCTGGTTCAGTGTCGGAAGGTTGTGCTTTTCTAAGAATGTGTCCATTTCTTCAAGGTTGTCCATTTTATTGGCATATAGTTCCTTGTAGTAATCTATCATGATCCTTTGGATTTCTGCAGTGTCAGTTGTTACTTCTCCTTTTTCATTTCTAATTCAGTTGATTTGAGTCTTCTCCCTTTTTTTCTTGATGAGTCTGGCTAATGGTTTATCAATTTTGTTTATCTTCTCAAAGAACCAGTTTTTAGTTTTATTGATCTTGCTGTTGTTTCCTTCATTTCTTTTTTCATTTATTTCTGATCTGATCTTTATGATTTCTTTCCTTCTGCTAACTTTGGGTTTTTTAGTTCTTCTTGGTCTAATTTCTTTAGGTGTAAGTTTAGGTTGTTTATTTGAACTTTTTTTCTTGTTTTTTGAGGTAGGATTGTATTTCTATAAACTTCCCTCTTAGAACTGCTTTTGCTGCATCCCATAGGTTTTGAGTCATTGTGTGTTCATTGTCATTTGTTTCTAGGTATTTTTTGAGATCCTCTTTGATATCTTCAGTGATCTCTTGGTTATTAAGTAGTGTATTGTTTAGCCTCCATGTGTTTGTATTTTTTACGGATTTTTTTCCTGTAATTGATATCTAGTCCCATAGCATTGTGGTTGGAAAAGATACTTGATATGATTTCAATTTTCTTAAATTTACCAAGGCTTGATTTTGACCCAAGATATGACCTATCCTGGAGAATGTTCCATGAGCACTTGAGAAGAAAGTGTATTCTGTTGTTTTGGGGTGGAATGTCCTATAAATATCAATTAAGTCCACCTTGTTTAATGTGTCATTTAAAGCTTGTGTTTCCTTGTTTATTTTCATTTTGGATGATCTGTCCATTGGTGAAAGTGGGGTGTTAAAGTCCCCTACTATGATTGTGTTACTGTCAATTTCCCCTTTTATGGCTGCTAGCATTTGCCTTATGTATTGAGGTGCTCCTATGTTGGGTGCATAAATATTTCAATTGTTATATCTTCTTCTTGGATTGATCCCTTGATCATTATGTAGTGTCCTTCTTTGTCTCTTGTAATAGTCTTTATTTTCAAGTCTATTTTGTCTGATATGAAAATTGATATTCCAGCTTTCTTTTGATTTCAGTTTGCATGGAATATCTTTTTCCATCCCCTCACTTTCAGTCTGTATGTGTCCCTAGGTCTGAAGTGGGTCTCTTGTAGACAGCATGTATATGGGTATTGTTTTTGTATCCATTCATCCAGTCTATGTCTTTTGGTTGGATCATTTAATCCATTTACATTTATCATAATTATCGATATGTATGTTCTTATTACCATTTTCTTAATTGTTTTGGGTTTGTTATTGTAGGTCTTTTCCTTCTCTTGTGTTTCCTGACTAGAGAAGTTCCTTTAGCATTTGCTGTAAAGTTGGTTTGGTGGTGCTGAATTCTCTTAGCTTTTGCTTGTCTGTAAAGCTTTTAATTTCTCTGTCGAATCTGAATGAGATCCTTTCTCGGTAAAGTAATCTTGGCTGTAGCTTTTTCCCTTTCATCACTTTAAATATTTCCTGCCACTCCCTTCTGGCTTGCGGAGTTTTTGCTGAAAGATCAGCTGTTAACCTTATGGGGATTCCCTCGTATGTTATTTGTTGTTTTTCCCTTGCTGCTTTTAATGTTTTTCCTTTGTGTTTAATTTTTGATAGTTTGATTAATATGTGTCTTGGCATGTTTCTCCTTGGATTTATCCTGTATGGTACTCTGTGTGTTTCCTGGACTTGATTAACTATTTCCTTTCCCATATTAGGGAAGTTTTCATCTATAATCTCTTCAAATATTTTCTCAGTCCCTTTCTTTTTCTCTTCTCCTTCTGGGACACCTATAATTCAAATGTTAGTACATTTAATGTTGCCCCAGTGGTCTCTGAGACTGTCCTCAATTCTTTTCATTCTTTTTTCTTTATTCTGCTCTGCAGTGGTTATTTCCACTATTGTCTCTTCCAGGTCACTTATCCTTTCTTCTGCCTCAGCTGTTCTGTTATTGATTCCTTCTAGAGAATTTTAAATTTCATTTATTATGCTGTTCATCATTGTTTGTCTTCTCTTTAGTTCTTCTAGGTCCTTGTTAAATGTTTCTTATATTTTCTCCATTCTATTTCCAAGATTTTGTATCATCTTTACTATCATTACTCTGAATTCTTTTTCAGGTAGACTGCCTATTTCCTCTTCATTTGTTTTGTCTGGTGGGTTTTTACCTTCTCCTTCATCTGCTCTGTGTTTCTCTGTCTTCTCATTTTGCTTAACTTACTTTGTTTGGGGTCTCCTTTTTGCAGGCTGCAGGTTCGTAGTTCCCCTTTTTTTGGTGTCTGCCCCCAGTGGCTCAGGTTGGTTCAGTGGCTTGTGTAGGCTTCCTGGTGGAGGGGACTAGTGCCTGTGTTCTGGTGGATGAGGCTGGATTCTGTCTTTCTGGTGCACAGGACCATGTCTGGTGGTGTGTTTTGGGGTGTCTGTGACCTTATTATGATTTTAGGCAACCTCTTTACTAATGGGTGGTGTTGTGTTCCTGTCTTGCTAGTCGTTTGGCATAGGGTGTCCAGCACTGTAGCTTGCTGGTTGTTAAGTGGAGCTGGGTCTTAGTGTTGAGATGGAGATCTCTGGGAGATCTTTCGTGGTTTGATATTATGTGGAGCTGGGAGGTCTCTGTTGGACCAATGTGCTGAACTCGGCTTTCCCACCTCAGAGGCACAGGCCTGACACTCAGCCAGAGCACCAAGACCCTGTCAGATACACAGCTCAGAAGCAAAGGGAGAAAAAAGAAAGATAGAAAGAAGAAGGAAATAAAGTAAAGTTATTAAAATAAAAAATAATTATTAAACATTAAAAAATTAAAAAGTAATAAAAAAAAGAAAAGAAGTAAAGAAAGAAAGAAGAGAGCAACCAAACCAAAAAACAAATCCAGCACTGATAGCAAGTGATAAAAACTATACTAAAGATAAAAAAAAAAAAAAAAAAAAAATGGACAGACAGAACCCTAGGACAAATGGTGAAAGCAAAGCTATACAGACAAAATCACACAAAGAAGCATACATATACACAGTCACAAAAACAAAAAAAGGAAAAAATATATATATATTGTTGATCCCAAAGTCCACCGCTTCAATTTTGGGATGTTTTGTTGTGTATTTAGGTATTACACAGATGCAGGTACATCAAGTTAATTGTGGAGATTTAATCCTCTGCTCTTGACGTTGCTGCGAGAAATTTCCCTTTCTCTTCTTTGTTCGCACAGCTTCCGGGGTTCAGCTTTGGATTTGGCCCCCCCTCTGCATGTAGCTTGACTGAGGGCATCTGTTCTTTGCTCAGACAGGACGGGGTTAAAGGAGCAGCTGATTCGGGGGCTCTGGCTCACTCAGGCCAGGGGGAGGGAGAGGTAAGGATGCGGGGTGAGCCTGCGGCGGTAGAGACCGGCATGACGTTGCACCAGCCTGAGGCGCGCTGTGTGTTCTCCCGGGGAAGTTGTCCCTGGATCATGGGACCCTGGCAGTGGCGGGCTGCACAGGGTCCCAGGAGGGGAGGTGTGGAGAGTGACCTGTGCTTGCACAAAGGCTTCTTGGTGGCTGCAGTAGCAGCCTTAGCGTCTCATGCCCGTCTCTGGGGTCCGTGCTGTTAGCCGCAGCTCATGCCCGTCTCTGGAGCTCGTTTAGGCAGTGCTCTGAATCCCCTCTCCTCGTGCACCCCGAAACAATGGTCTCTTGCCTCTTAGGCAGTTCCAGACTCTTTCTTGGACTCCCTCCCGGCTAGCTGTGGCGCACTAGCTCCTTCAGGCTGTGTTAACGCCACCAACCCCAGTCCTCTCCCTGCGATCGACCGAAGCCCGAGCCTCAGCTCCCAGGCCCCGCCTGCCCCGGTGGGTGAGCAGACAAGCCTCTCGGGCTGGTGAGTGCTGGTTGGCACCAATTCTCTGTGCGGGAATCTCCCTGCTTTGCCCTCCGCACCCCTGTTGCTGCGCTCTCCTCCATGGCTCCGAAGCTTACCCCCCGCCAGCACCCCGTCTCCACCAGTGAAGGTGCTTCCTAGTGTGTGGAAACTTTTCCTCCTTCACAGCTCCCTCCCAGTGGTGCAGGTCCTGTCCCTATTCTTTTGTCTCTGTTTTTTCTTTTTTCTTTTGCCGTACCCAGGTACGTGGGGAGTTTCTTGCCTTTTGGGAGGTCTGAGGTCTTCTGCCAACGTTCAGTTGGTGTTCTGTAGGAGTTGTTCCACATGTAGATGTATTTCTGATATATTTGTGGGGAGGAGGGTGATCTCCATGTCTTACTCTTCTGCCATCTTGAAGGTCTCTCCCCCAATAGTTTGTTAAATTAAATGAAAACAAATAAAATACAACAAAGCAAATGATTTTCCAAAGATCATTTAAGCCTTGCATCTTAATCTTCTGGATCAAATAGTGAACCCAAAAGATTTTAAATCAAGAAAAAAAAGAATATTTTATTCTATTTCCCTTCCCCCCCCCCAAATAGATAATTTAAGGTTTAATGCCCCACTATTTGGAAGAAAAAATTTTCCCAGGAAATTTCCAGTCTGCAATGTCCATCCAGGTTAGCTATTTCCCCCTCACCAAATCTTTCTTCCTTTTGGGTTGATTAACAGAACCTGTCAGTTTTACACGGGATCTTCAGAAACTCTATCTGCTCTCATCTGGCTTCCTGGTGCTCTTAGCATTTTGGTAATCCCAGAGCAATCTACCTTTCCTCCGTTAGCTCTCATAGGAGAGCCTCGATTTCTCCTTGTGAAAAGCAAATGCTTTTCAACATAAGTGGAGTGGAGCCTGAAAACATAACAGTGGCTAAGTTGGTGTGTGAATTATGCAGATCCTACTGTTGAGATTTTCCTGGGAGAACAGGTTTCCTTTCTCAGGATTCCTCCTGGTACATCATGAATTCCTTACAGTGTGAAACTAGAAGCAGGGAGAGCTAAGGAAGCAATGGGAATGAGGGAATAGAAACACTTAGTGCAGTGGTGTGCTGGCAGATGCTTAATAACCACTGTGGGAGAGTGGGGAGGTGGATCTGTAGTGTTTGCTCACTGTGGTTGATTTCGAGCAGCTCCAGCAATCCCCTGCACTGCCATGGTCACTCTCCCACCAGCTCAGGCAGGAGGTTTTCACAGGGCTGTGTGAAAGGTGCAGGAACTGAGGCTCAGATGCATTAAGTAACTTGCTCCTAGTCACTAGTTGGCAGTGGCGCCAGGATTTGGATCCAGGCCTGTATGATTGCACACTTTTGGTCCTTAACTCCTACACTGAAGGGATGTGGATAAAATGAAAGGAAAGAAAAAAGAAGGAAAGTAAAACAGGAAAAGAAGCAGTAAGGTGCTGTTTCAGGCTAATGCTGAGTATAAGCAGTTTGCTGGAATGGCACCAGAAAACTGTGGCCAGTAGGTCAAACCTGGCCCAAAGACATGTTTTTGAATTACCTGATGATTTTAACATCATCAAAGAGTTGTTAAATTAATAAATAAATAAATAAATAAATAAATAAATATATAAAAACATGTGGAAAAAGATCAAATATGCCCATACAGCCTAAAATATTTACTCTCTGGCCCTTTGCCCCTGTGCTGGGCCTGACATGACTCCTGGGACTCACTAGCCTGAGGTCAGCCATAGGAGAGAAGGAAAGAGAAGGGAGACCAATCTTTGGTAAAAATCTCCTACTGCCACCAGCGTGTGACATGGATGATCTAATTTAACTGAAAGTGACTGTAAGACATGGTTTGTACTTACTGTCCCCATTTTAGCCAGAGGGAAAACTGAGACTCAAAGATGAGTTTGCTTGTCTAAATTCAAAGCTGGGAAGTGTCAGAGCTCAGACTGGGATTTAGGTCTCTCAGGCTCTAAACCCTCACCCCACACTGCATGGAGCTTCTTCCCCTGGGATTCAGCCTCCAGATTCTGTGCTCCTGAGCCACGAACCATGGCTAGCAGGGAAAGAGGATGTACACCCTGTGGACAAGTATGTGGCCACATAATCCCTACAATAATCTTAGGAACCAAGGGGATGTTAGGGGCACAGAGGAGGAAGTGATTAGTTCTGTTAGTGAGCTGGGCTCCAGGCTTCGCAGAAGAGGTGACAATGAGCTGGTCCTGAAATGAAGGACATTCCCTGCAAGGGACAGTATGAATAATCTCAGGGAAGTATGAGAGAGTGGGTACTCTGGGAACTGGTAGGTTGTTCTCTGTGCTTGCAGCAAAGGGTTTACAGTGGCGAGATGGCAGGGCACTCCCTTGGACAGCTAGGTGGAAGCTAGATTAGGATGTTCTGAACCCAATATCCTGACACCTTCAGTTGTTAGGGGCAAAGGCCATTAAGTAGACAGGAAAAAGTGGAAAGCAGTATAAGTTATTTGGAATGAAATGAGAATACATATGTGACGTATATTAGACAGGTGATGACACTCAGGATGTCTTACAATGAGTAAAATCTGCCACTAACTGAACCATAACTCAGCATTAACTTAAACTATTTTGTATAAAGTATTTAATTAACCAGGATCTGTCATATAACTGAAATTAATCCTCAATTAATTAACATTAATCCCATTGGAGAGCTCTCTCTCTCTCTCTCTCTCTAACTCCCTCTCTCCCTCTCTCTCCCTCTCTCCCTCTCTCTCCCTCTCTCCCTCTCTCTGCCACAGGACTACACAGCAAAAATGCAAACATCTGCAAACCAGGAAGAAGGTCTCCACAGAACTGGATCATGCTAGCACCCTGATCTTGGACTACCAGAACTGTGAGAAAATAAATTTCTATTGTTTAAGCCGCCTAGTCTATGGTATTTGTTATGGCAGCCTGAGCAGACTAAGACAACCTGCTAGAGAAAGATGGAAACTAACAGAAAGATGGAAGATGGAAGATACTTTGAGTATTGAAACCAGAGAGATTTAAACCAAGAAATTAACTACACAAGTGTTAGAAAAACTGTAAAGCCTACAGGGGACAGTAAGGCAACTCAGAGGTTAATGACAGCAGAAGTTGCTGCTCCCCTAGGATTGCAAAGGCAAAAGGAAGAGGTGGCCCTAGGAGAGCCCAGGGACCAGGTTGCCCATTGGAAGCTGAAACCGTAGTGAGCTGTCTGGGGGAAGAGGAACTTAGAGGAGATGCAGCTGCTGCTGAGAACAAAGAAACAAAGAGGAACACCCTTACTTTTCCCTTTCTCCTCCCTTCAGCCTCCTTCCAGTGCCCCTCCGTGGCTGAATCCAGTCAGTTCAGGGGCCACTGGAACCTGGGAAATACAGACCCCTGATGAAGACACCCTGAGGTACACAGCAGAGCAGGGGCATGAGGACTGGGTTTGAGGGCAATCTGGCCAAGGACTGGCATAGTGGTGGAGTCCACCAGTGTCTCTTCTCATGGGGGCACTAATCCCATCATGAGGGCCCCACCCTCAACGACCTCATTTAACCCAAGGGCACGATCTCCAAACACCATCACACTGGGGGGTTAGGACTTCAACATATAAATTTGGGAGGATACAGCATTCAAACCACAACACAGGTGCTATTATTTTTTATATTTAATTCTGCTTTGCAGATTTGGAAACTGAGACTAGGAAAGTAAAATGTGTTTCCCCAAATCCTAGCTTATGTGAGTGTGATTCAAATCCAGGTCTAGTGGCTTCTAATGGCATACTATTAACTATTACAGCAGATGGCTTCATAGAGTGTCTGCACAAGGACCCAGTAATCAGATATGTATTTGATGTGCTAACACAATTCAGCCAAATTCCTGTGACCTGTACTAGCTTGTGGGAAATGGCCTATGCTAATTAACTCATATGATTGATGGGATACTTTAAAATATAGAACTAACATTTGTACATCTCTTTATAATTCGCAAAGAGCTCACTTACCCATTCCCTCATTTCCTCCTTTGATTTTTGCAATATGCTTGTCAGGATGGAAGGACAGATCTAGATGGAAACTGAAGGTCAGAGAGAGCAGGTTAATTACTGCAAGTCAGACAGCTAAGAAGTGATAAAGGAAAGGAACACTTTAACCCAGACCTGCTGGCTCTTCATCCTGATGCTCCCCATCACAACAGATAGAACTGCAATGTTCCTTGGAGATCAAACAGAATATTCAATAAAGGCCCATTAAGTGGGAGGTGCTTCTTCCTCCCTCCTTCCAGCGGGGGCCCTCTCCTGATCTCAGCGATCTCTGGCTCCTTTTATTTCTTCCCTTTTATACAAATGAAATGACTATCCTCTCTCCCATCACATACACCCTGATTAGCCTGCTCATAACAAAAACACATACAAATGTAAACATATGCATATGTAATTCTTCTTATCGAATGATTCTTAGTCTACAGTTTGGTTTTGGAGAGCGGTGCTGACTTACAAACCTCTGTGGAAAAGTTATGAGACATGGTCCCTTCCAGGGGTGTACACATATATGTATATATCATCCCCTGTCTTAGAGGGCTGTAGCAGGAGGACTTGTGTAGCCAGTGATCTGGTATTCTTGCCTTTGTGTAATCCCCTCCCCTCAAATGTTGGCAGGACCTGTGACTTGTTTCTAAACAGTAGAATGTGGCAAAGGTGATGGATTTTGACATGATTTTGTGCAGGTAATTACATAAGAGTGTAGTGTCCATCTTTCTAGAGCCTCTTTCTCTCTTTCACCCTGTCTGACTTTAAAGAAGCAAGCTGCCATGAAACCTACAGCTACAAGGAAATAAATTCTGCCAACAACCTGAGGAAGCTTGGAAGCAAATCTTTCCTGTAAAAGAAAAAAATCCCCTGTGTTTCTCCTTTACTACCACACCCCACTTCACTTCTGACACCAGATGTGTGGGCTTTCTACGCATCAAGCAGCTCTCTGTGACACCAGCTGTGTGTCCTACAATTGAACTCAATTCTGACACGCTTCACCTGGAAATAGCATCAGATCCCATAGGTAAAGGACTCAGTCCCACAAGACGCCCACCCCCCAACTGCAGATGCCAATCACAAGTCCCAGGTTGTCACTTATACTTCTGATGGACTGTCTATAAATAGGGGTTCCCACAACCCACTCCTTGGGTTTGACAATTTACTCGAATGATTCACAGAAATCAGGAAAACACATTTACCAGTATATTATATAATAAAGGATATGGTAAAGGATACAGATGAACAAGCAGATGAAGAGATGTACAGGGCAAGGTAAAGGGGAAGAGGCATGGCACTTTCATGCCCTTGCCAGATGCACCACTTTCCTAGCACCTCCATGTGTTTGACAGTCCAGAAGCTCTTCAAATACTGTCCTTGTGGGTTATTATGGAAGCTTTATTACATAGGCATAATTGACTAAATCATTGGCCATTGGTGACTGATTCAACCTCCAACCCCTCTCCCCTCCTGGAAGGTCTGTGGGTGGGACTGAAATCTGTTGGTTTCCCTGGCAATCAGCCCCATGCTTAGGGGCTTTCCAAAAGTCACCTCATTAACATAAACTCATGTGTGGTTGAAAGGGGCTTGTTATGAATAGCAAAAGACACCGTTATTGCTCTTATCATTTAAGAAATTCCAAGGGTTTTAGGAGCTCTTTCAGAAACAGGGACAAAGATCAAATATATATTTCTTATTACAAATCACAATATCACACTTCCCCAGTCAAGCTTCTGATAAAAACCCAGCCCTGGGTGACACCTTGATTGAAGCCTTGCAGTATCCTAAGCAGAAGACCTAGGTAAGCTGTGCCAGGACTCCTGACCCACAGAAACTGTGAGATAATAAATGTATATTGTTCTAGGCTCTTAAGTTTTATGGTAGTATATTACATAGCAGTAGACAACTAACACGGATTTTGGTACCTGAAAGTGGGGTGTTGCTGTACAAATATCCACAAATATGGGAGTAGCCTTGGAACCAGATAGTAGGTGATAACTAGAAAGATTTTGAGGAGCAAGGTAGAGAAAGCCATAAATTGCTTTGAACTGTTAGTATAAATCTGGGCTTTGAGTGTGCTGTCAAGAAAGACTCAAAAGAAAATGAAGAATAAGTTATTGAAAAGTGAAGGAAGTGAGATCTTTGCTTTGTGGTAGGCAGAAAACGTAGCAAAATTGTCTACTGCAGTTATGTGGAAAGCACAGATTGTAATTGATGAACGTGGTAATTTAGCTAAGGAGTTTCCAAGCAAAGTGTTGAAGATGCTGCCTGGTTTCTTCTTGCTTCTTAGAGTAAAATGTGAGAGAAGGGATAAATTGAGGAAAGAACTGTTAAAAAGGAGCTAGAACTTGATTTCAAAAATTTTCAGCCTCTCCACATGGTAAAAAAATGTTAAAAGTGAGAAATGGCTGTCTAAAGTGTAGAGAAAAAGCTGAGTGTGCAATTATACAATCTTTTGCTAAAACTTCAAAAAATCCAAAGGTCATACTATTCAATCACCCAAATGGCCCTTTCAAGATATTATGGATGCCCCTCTGAGATCTTGAAGTATAGGGCTTCTAGAAACATAAGTGGTGCTGTGTCTCAGCAATCTCTGCAGGAGCTAAAGATAGAGAAAGGATTATCTTGAAAAGATAGGTGGGTGTGGCTTTTGTCTCATAGAGTGAACTCCAGTGAAACCCATGGGAGACCCACAAAGTTATTGAGAACATTATTTCAGTAGAAACACTGCCAGCATGAACTGAATGGGACAGAGGGAGTGCAAAATGAAAGAAGGCTGCTGAAACAAGCCCCCCCACTGACCCAGTTTTTCTGGCAAGAAGCAGGTTGATAAACTACTCAGCTGCAAACATGTGTTACCTTTTATGAAAAAAGAATGACACAGAAAGTAGAATCAAGGGCCCAGAGATTAGAGCCAAGAGCCACAGAGAATTATCCCCTACATCCTGAAATATTATCAAGGATCTTTGAGCATTTGATCAGCTGGGTTTTAAAACTGCTATGGACATTTTTAATCTTTCATTTTAGCCTTGAGCTGGAACATCTGTACTGTTATCCAATGCCTGTCCCGTCATTGTATGTTGAGTATTTTGAAGTAGATAATTTGTCTCATTAGGTTCATAGTTCCACAGATGGAGAGGAATTGTGCCACAGGAGTTATACTTAGCAGACTATACCTGAGCACCTCATCCTCACCTGGATCTGATTTAGACAATGAAATTGTGAAGCTAATGCTATAATGGGATGAAACTCTTGGGAATCTTGCGAGGGGGTGAATGTATTTTGAGTGTAGGAGGGATGTGAATCATTAGGGTCCAGGGTTCAGACTGTCAGACAGACTGTAGTATAAGCCCCCCGTTCCTGCCTTCTGGAATTCACACTTTTGTGTAATCCCCTTGCATCCTTGATTGTGGGAGGGACCTGTAACTTGTTTCTAACCAATGGAATGCGGCAAAGGTGATGGGAGAAATGTGATTACATGAAGGTAATTAAATAAAAATACAGCACTCATCTTGTTAGAACTTCTTTCTCATGCTGTTATTGGCTTTGAAGAAGCAAGCTGTCATGAATCCGATTGTCACAAGGAAATAAATTCTGCCACAACCAGAGGGGTCTTGGAAGCAAGTCCTTCCCCAGTTGAGCCTCTGATGAGAATACAGCCCTGAATATCACCTTAATTGTAGTCTTATGAAACCCTAAGTGGAGGATCCAACTAAACAGTTCCTGGACCACTGGACTACTGCACAGAAACTTTGCAGTAATAATAAGCATGTGTAGTTTTATTTAAGCCACTATATTTTGGTTTCATAGGATAGGAAGTTAGTACAGAGGCTCCTAGAAAGAAGGAAAAACAAAAGCACACGTGACAAAGAAAAATAACAGATAGCATTATACTTCTACACTGGCAATGTTTTTTATCTGCTGCCAAGTTTCCTAGCAAACTAGCACACCTCCCCCTTCAAGTATTTATGAAGGCTTTATCAACATCCATCCATCTATTCATTCATTCAATAAACATTTGTTATGTATCCATCACTGTAGGGGTTTCTGTCACAATAGGTTTCATACTCCCTCCAGGTGCTTCCATATATATGCGAGTAATTAGATGACAAGGCATGTCAGCTAAGTTTCCTGAGAGTAATATTTAAAATGTGTGTGTGCACAGTATCAGTCCTTTCTGGTCATTTGCTCATGGAACTTACCTATGGTCTGCTGGAGGACACAGACAATAAGTTAAAATTATAATAAATAATTGTACATGGCATAGACATATATACACTACCAAATGTAAAATAGATAGCTAGCGGGAAGCAGTTGCATAGCACAGGGAGATCAGGTCAGTGTTTTGTGACCACCTAGAGGGGTGGGATAGGGAGGGTGGGAGGGAGATGCAAGAGGGAAGAGATATGGGGAGATATATGTATATGTATAGCTAATTCACTTTGTTATAAAGCAGAAACTAACACACCATTGTAAAGCAATTATACTCCAATAAAGATGTTAAAAAATATAATTGTACAATCACATTTATGATAAAGGATATAAAAGAAAAGTATGGGGTTATCTGAGAGCATAATAGGGGACCTAACTTGATGACAGGTGTCAGGGAAGGTTTCCTGGAGCAAGTGACACATAAACTGAGTCTTGACATGTATGTAGAAGTTTGCCACTAGCAGGTAGGGGGAGAACGGGTTGTGGGTGAGATTCTGTGAGAGGAAATGTTATGTCAAAGAGCACAGGGCAAGAGAGAACTTGGCGTTTTCTAAAGAACTGAACAGACACCAGTGAGGCAGGAGCATGGTTATAGCAGGGCAGAATTGTGGGAGAAGAGGGCAGAGAGGTTGGCAGTGTCCTGCTTATGCAAGACCCAGTGAAATCATCTGTGACCTTATTTTGATTTTGAAAACTTTTAAGTGTTTAGGTAAAAGATGGTTTTCTTTATTAGAGACAGAAATGTTAAAATGGGAAAAGGCCACAGAGGGCCAGTAAATATAAGGATCTTAGATTTCTGACAGGTGTGAGGGAGAGTACAGGGTGAGGGGAGTGGGTACACTGAGCTCATTGCTGTGGTAATTAGGACAAAAGACAGACTCCTACGGTAGGTGGCAAATAAGTTCAGCTCGGATAAAGAGAAGTGGGAAATTATAAGACTTAGGTTCCCAAGAGATCTTGCGAGGGAGAGAGAAGAGGGCTATAGTGCAGCTTAGAGACACCATCAGCTTCTCAGGCACCCAGCAAGGAGCAGTGCAGAGAGTCTTTGCCCATGGCATTTTGGTAGTGTGTTTTTGTTTTGTTTTGTTTGTTTATTTATGAGAAGTAGAGTAGAATATGTAACCATTTCATGTACTGGGAGTTCCACACCTAAGTGTGGTGCAGAAAGACTCTCCCAACTTGAAGGCTAGAATCCTGCTTGCCCTGGCTCCTCCCCACCATCAGCGTCACCTTGGGTCAGTCTTCTCACCAGTCTCACCCCAGTTGCCTCACTGGTTATGGGAGTAAACAAGCTCAAAGTTTCCAGAAGGAAGGATTATTGCATAATGAAAGATATTGAAAAGTCAAATACCCCAGAGACTCCTAATCTACTGTTGGTTTTTTCCTTTCAGTTGCCAATCTGCCGAAGTCCTCAGATGGCATTATTATTATTATCATGAAGTCTTTCTTTACAGTGCAACAGTTTTAATTAGCTTCATTTCCTGTTTTTTCCCTTCAGAGACCAGTGCATGACATCTGATGGTACTTGCCTGCCCAAGGAAAGTGTGATAAAGGAAAAACTAGTGATTAGTAGAGCTAGTAACTCTGGGAGAGAGTGGCCTGGTCGGGATAGGGGTGAGGATGGGAGAGAAAGGAAGAGAGCCCAGCAGACAAAGCCTGTTCTGGCTGCTGCTTCCACATCAGCACCCAGTGACCCAGCTGTGAATAATGCTGTTGGCCTGGAGAGACCACCCCCTAGCTGAGTCTGGAGTGTTTCCCTAGCCTTGCATCAGCCTTGTTATTTATCTGATTCTTCACTTCCTGGATTGTTTTGGCTAGAAGAACTTCTTCAATACTTGATGTGCCAATCTAACTGTAATTCATAAGACAAGTGGCTGCTGAATGCTCTTGATTTTCCTACCTTACGGATGAAATCAGGTCTGAAGAGTAAGAAGCTACCTGACCTTGGTGACCTCAACGCCGAACACTTTGGGATATCTCATGGGAAACTGTGTGGTTGCATTTTTTTAGGATTCAACATTTTTTTGTTGTCATTTAAAAATTCTTTCAGGGAAAAGTCTTCCAGAGTTCCAGGCCAAAGAGCAAGATACAGTGTTCAAATGTGCCTCTCATTAGCTGTGTGTTCATGGCCAAGTTATATAACCTATCTAATCTCAGTTTCCTCCCTGGTAAAGCATAGCTAATAATAATAATACCTACCACATGGGAGTACAATGAGGACTAGATAAGATAATGCATATTTACCAAATAGCCACTTACCACCAGGAGTTTAGATCCAGGAGAGCCAAAATCAGCATTGTGAGGGTTGGTGTGGCAGGAAGGAAGAGGGAGGAATAGGGCAATAACTGAATCTTAATTATGAAAAATCATAGCTTAGTGGGCCTGACACATGGGTTTGACACATGTTTTAGTGTCAAACCTAGGAACAACTCCCAGTTCTATCATTTGTTACATGGGCAGTATTTTCATCTCTGAGCCTGAGTTTGCTCTTCCACAAAATTGTAATATAAATTGTATTTGCTTTATAGGGTTGTCTTGAGAATTAAATGAGATAATGCATTGTAGCAGACATTTGCTAGAAGCACAAGAGACCCGTTTCCTCTTCTTGCTGGGTCACCAACTGAATACATTTCCCAGCCTCCTTGGATCTAAATGAGTCTGTAAACTAAGTTGTGGTGAATGTAATGTGGGTGGAAGTGATATATGCTATGTGGTCTAAGCCTTACCCCTAAAACCTCTCTGTGATCCTCTGTACACTCTCTTTCCTCATCTGCTGGGTAGATGCAGAGGATCCAGGGGAGGAATCCAAAGCTCAGGCAGAACCACAATATGGAAGGAGCCTGGGTCTATGAATGACTACATAGAGTATAGCACTCCTTCCTCTGCCCCTGCCAATCTGCGTTGTATTATGGTTTGAACTACTGAGATTTTTAGAGTTGTTTGTTAAAACATTTAATGTGTCTTGACTTATTCATCCTCATGAGGCACAAAATAATTCCCCAATGAATATTAGCTATTACTATTATGATTTCCTCCTTGACTGGAATGGCTGAGTGGGAAGTTCCAAGCCCATCATACTTAAATAAGGCTTTAATACTACAAGACTATTTTTGTTCTCTCCCCTGGCTGGAACATTCACTCCCAAATCTCTGGGTTTCTCCCTAAAGAAACTAAATGATTCATTCCTTCATTCATTTATCAAATTAATAAGCCTTCACTGAATGTCTACTGTTTATATAGTTTGATTAGATGCTGGGAAATACAGTGATGATAACACTGTCTTCATGGAATCGTCAATTTCATAAAGAGAGACTGACACAGAACTAACTATATTATCATGCAGAATAAAGTGTGCACCTTAATTCTCACCAGATCATCATAAGTTGTGGCCTGTGGTACTTTACTTCATAAGAAATCAGTAATATTCCTTCAGCGTTCAACCCAGGGTGGAACTATGGGAAAGTTTTGCCACTTTCCTGGCAACCTTCACCTTGACATTACATTCTTATGGAAAGAGAAGGAGAAGAAGGGAAAGAGAAAGGAGCGTTAAGCAGTAGTGCTGTTTCATTGAAAAACCAAACATGTGTTTTTATGGTGCCACGCTGTGGCATCTTGCAGCTTTCCCAGCCTGCCCTCCTTCCTTCCTTCTTTCCTTCCTCTCTCCCTCCCTCTTTCTCTCTTTCTTTTGTTCTTCCTCCCCACAATCGACCACTCGTGCACCATGGGACGCCTGCTCCTTCTGCACTGTACTCGTATGTCCTGCTCTCCCAAGGCAGGATGAACAGTTATGACAGTCTAGTGCTGTTTCTGTTCAACTTTGTCACCTCCCCTTCCTGGAACTCAGATCATCAAATACACAGTATTCTTTTCCATCCATTACAAACAGCACTAACGTATCAAGGAACTTATTTTTGCTGATCCTGGACCTACACAAGCCATCACAAACATTCTCATTACAGACTTCCAGGCAGGTCCACCAAGCAGTCATAGCTGGCCCAAGAGTAGATGATCTCTGGGCATCTTCGGTAAAAATAATTATCTCTTATCCTCTTAAACTTATTTTTTAAAGCACTTTTGGATATATATACAATCTGTTAAACACCCTGAGGGTGGGACGGTCTATGTTATTTTGTACCCTTCCCCCACTGTGCTCAGCTCTCAAGGAGACCTCGACAAATACTTGAGAACTGAGAACACTCCTCCTCTTATTCCTTTCTTCTGATCTTTGCTTCTATTCCCTCACCAATAGATTCTTTCTCATCACAGGCACCAGTCTCATCAGCACTGCCTGTTTGACCAGAAATAACATGACCTCATAGGTTCATCTAGTCCAGCCCTCTGCTCCCAAATAGACTTCCTCACTGTCATTCCAGCAAGGTCAAGTGCAGAGTCTATTGGAGAAGGACAGTCCTTTCTTGGAATGCCTTCGGGTAAAACCAGCAGAAGGTCTTTGAACCTGTTTACTGATGACTAGTTGGCTCAAAAGATTCCAAACCCTGACCATGGATTTTCTTCCTCTGACTCTACCATTAGGTCTGGTTGTGTGTCATACCAGCTCAGAGGCAAGACTTTGTAAGTGTGCCTTGTGCTTCTTTATTATTTTTACGGCAGATCTGTTTCTCATTGACTGGGACTTGTTGGGCCCCTCCTTTGCCTTGTCATGCTCAGGACAGCCCACTTGGCAGCCTTCCAAGGACCAAGCTTGCCCGGAGGTGCTGTGGCCTGCCTCTCCTGACAGGCCTGGGCTGAGGCTGCCTTTGTTCTTTCACAGTGGGTTGCTTTTTCCCTGGGCTTGGATGGCTCAGCAAAAGTTAGTGGATGTTCTGCAGGGTGGGAGCCCTGAGTTGCAGAGTTTATGTTGGAAACTGTGTACATTGTTCTGGGTTAGCCTCATGGTGCCTGCATTTTTCCTTTTTGTCTGCCAGGGTGAATAGTATGGCATGGGAGTGAGCTGGGGAAGGGGTCAGGCACAAGTTCATGCAGTCTGCACTGTATCGTGGAGGGCCCTTTCCCAGCATTAACGCTGCTAGTGATACAAGGGGAGAGGTTGCCAGTTAGGTGGTGGGGAGACAACTGTTTGGACTTGATCATTGACTGTAAAGCCACCCTCAAGCACAGGCAAGGGAAGGGAAAAAGAGAGACACAATATAGGAAAAACAAAAGATGGTAGTATATCATTACTAGATTACTTCAGCCTCATTTGAGGTGCTATAGAATCTATTATAAACATGAAATAATTCACTTCACACTGTATAACTGTGTGTGCCCTAAATGCTGCTCCAGGTTTGCCCTCCCCTCAGAGATTTTCCTACTCTCAGACCTGAATTCCATTCTTCAGTGAGTCACCATCAAAAGCCCTTTGCTGCTGGAGACCTTCAAGATGACAGAGGACTGAGACATGGAGATCACCTTCCTACCCACAAATACATCAGAAATACGTCTACGTGGGGAACAACTCCTACAGAACACCTACTGAACGTTGGCAGAGGACCTCAGACCTCCCAAAAGGCAAAAAACTCCCCACGTACCTGGGTAGGGGAAAAGAAAAAAGAAAAAATAGAGACAAAAGAATAGGGACAGGACCTGCACCAGTGGGAAGGAGCTGTGAAGGAGGAAAGGTTTCCACACACTAGGAAGCCCCTTCACTGGAGGAGATGGGGGGTGGCAGGGGGGGAAGCTTCGGAGCCATGGAGGAGAGTGCAGCAACAGGGGTGCGGAGGGCAAAGTGGAGAGATTCCTGCACAGAGGATTGGTGCCGACCAGCACTCACCAGCCCGAAAGGATTGTCTGCTCACCCGCTGGGGTGGGCGGGGACTGGGAGCTCGGGCTTCGGAGGTCGGATCCCAGGGAGAGGACTGGGGTTGGCTGCGTGAACACAGCCTGAAGGGGGCTAGTGCACCACAGCTAGACGGGAGGGAGTCCAAGAAAGAGTCTGGAACTGCCTAAGAAGCAAGAGACCATTGTTTTCTGGTGCGAGAGGAGAGGGGATTCAGAGCACCGCCTAAACGAGCTCCAGAGATGGGCACGAGCCGTGGCTATCACCACAGACATCAGAGACGGGCATGAGATGCTAAGGCTGCTGCTGCAGCCACCAAGAAGCCTGTGTGCAAGCACAGGTCACTATCCACACCTCCCCTCCCTCCTGTGCAGCCCGCCATTGCCAGGGTCCCATGATCCAGGGACCACTTCCCCGGGAGAACACACGGCACGCCACAGGTCGGTGCAAAGTCATGCTGGCCTGTGCTGCTGCAGACTCGCCCTGCACTCTGTACCCCTCCCTCCCCCCGGCCTGAGTGAGCCAGAGCCCCCGAATCAGCTGCTCCTTTAACCCCGTCATGTCTGAGCGAAGAACAGATGCCCCCAGGCGACCTACATGCAGAGGCGGGGCCAAATGCAAAGCTGAACCCCAAGAGCTGTGCAAACAAAAAAGAGAAAGGGAAATCTCTCCCAGCAGCCTCAGGAGCAGCGGATTAAATCTCCATATTCAACTTGATGCACCCTGCATCTGTGGAATACCTGAATAGACATCGAATCATACAAAAATTGAGGCAGTGAACTTTGGGAGCAAGGATATATATATTTTTTTCCTTTATCTCTTTTTGTGAGTGTGTATGTGTATGCTTCTTTGTGTGATTTTGTCTGTATAGCTTTGCTTTCACCATTTGTCCTAGGGTTCTCTGTGTCTGTTTCTTTTATTTTTTTTAGTATAGTTTTTAGCACTTGTTATCATTGGTGGATTTGTTTTTTGGATTGGTTGCTCTCTTCTTTCTTTTTTATTACTTTTTAATTTTTTTTATTTTTAATAATTATTTTTTACTTTAATAACTTTATTTTATTTTATTTTATTTTTTCTTTCTTTCTTTCTTTCCTTCTCCCTTTTCTTCTCAGCCGTGTGGCTGACAAAGTCTTCATGCTCTGGCCGGGTGTCAGGGCTCTGCCTCTGAGGTGGGAGAGCTGAGTTCAGAACATTGGTCCACCAGAGACCTCCCAGCTCCATGTAATATCAAATGACGAAAGCTCTCCCAGAGATCTCCAACTCAAGGCTAAGACCCAGCTCCACTCACAACCAGCAAGCTACACTGCTGGACACCTTATGCCAAACAACTAGCAAGACAGGAACACAACACCACCCATTAGTAGAAAGGCTGCCTAAAATCATAATAAGGTCACAGACACCCCAAACCACACCACCAGACATGGTCCTCTGCACCAGAAAGACAGAATCCATCCTCATCCACCAGAACACAGGCACTAGTCCCCTCCACCAGGAAGCCTACACAACCCACTGAACCAACCTTAGCCACTGGGGACAGACACCAAAAACAATGGGAACTACGAACCTGCAGTCTGCAAAAAGGAGACCTCAAACACAATAAGTTAAGCAAAATAAGAAGACAGAGAAACACAGAGCAATGAAGCAGGAAGGTAAAAACCCACCAGACCAAACAAATGAAGAGGAAATAGGCAGTCTACCAGAAAAAGAATTCAGAGTAATGATAGTAAAGATGATCCAAAACCTTTGAAATAGAATGGAGAGAACACAAAAAAATGTTTAACAAGGACCTAGAAGAACTAAAGAGCAAACAAACAATGATGAAAAAAACAATAAATGAAATTAAAAATTCTCTAAAAGCAATCAATATCAGAATAACTAAGGCAGAAGAACAGATAATCGACCTGGAAGATAACATGGTGGAAATAACTACTGCATAACAGAAGAAAGAAGAAAGAATGAAAGAATTGAAGACAGTCTCAGAACCTCTGGGACAACATTAAATGCAGCAACATTCGAAGTATAGGGGTCCCAGAAGAAGAAGAGAAAAAGAAAGGGACTGAGAAAATATTTGAAGAGATTATAGTTGAAAACATCCCTAATATGGGAAAGGAAATACTTAATCAAGTCCAGGAAGCACAGAGAGTCCCATACAGGATAAATCCAAGGGGAAAAATGACAAGAAACTTATTAATAAAACTATCAAAAATTAAATACAAGGAAAAAATATGAAAAGCAGCAAGGGGAAAACAACAAATAATATACAACGGAATCCCCATAAGGTTAACAGCTGATCTTTCAGGAGAAACTCTGCAAACAAGAAGGGAGTGGCAGGACATATTTAAAGTGATGAAAGGGAAGAACCTACAGCCAAGATTACTCTACCTGGCAAGGATCTCATTCACATTCAACAGAGAAATTAAAACTTTAGAGACAAGCAAAAGCTAAGAGAATTCAGCAGCACCAAACCAGCTTTACAACAAATGCTAAAGGAACTTCTCTATGTAGGAAACACAAGAGAAGGAAAAGACCTATAATAACAAACCCCAAACAATTAAGAAAACAGTAAAAGGAACATACATATTGATAATTGCCATAAATGTAAATGGATTAAATACTCCAACCAAAAGACATAGACTGGCTGAATGGATACAAAAACAATACCCGTATATATGCTATCTACAAGAGACCTACTTCAGACCTAGGGACACATACAGACTGAAAGTGAGGGGATGGAAAAAGATATTCCATGCAAATGGAAATCAAAACAAAGCCGGCATAGCAATTTTCATATCAGACAAAATAGACTTGAAAATAAAGACTATTACAAGAGACAAAGAAGGAAACTACATAATGATAATGGGATCAATCCAAGAAGAAGATATAACAATTGAAAATATTTATGCACACAACATAGGAGCACCTCAATACATAAGGCAAATGCTAACAGCCATGAAAGGGGAAATCAACAGTAACACAATCATAGTAGGGGACTTTAACACCCCACTTTCACCAATGGACAGATCATACAAAATGAAAATAAATAAGAAAACACAAGCTTTAAATGACACATTAAACAAGATGGACTTAATTTATATTTATAGGACATTCCACCCAAAAACAACAGAATACACTTTCTTCTCAAGTGCTCATGGAACATTCTCCAGGATAGATCATATCTTGGGTCACAAATCAAGCCTTGGTAAATTTAAGAAAATTGAGATCGTATCAGGTATCTTTTCTGACCACAACGCTATGAGACTAGATATCAATTACAGGAAAAAAACTGTAAAAAATACAAACACATGGAGAATAAATCATACACTACTTAATAACCAAGAGATCACTGAAGAAATCAAAGAGGAAATCAAAAAATACCTAGAAACAAATGACAATGAAAACACGACAACACAATGCCTATGGGATGCAGCAAAAGCAGTTCTAAGAGGGAACTTTATAGCAATACAATCCTACCTGAAGAAACAAGAAAGATCTCAAATAAAAAACCTAACCTTACACCTAAAGCAATTACAGAAGGAAGAACAAAAAACCCCAAAGTTAGCAGAAGGAAAGAAAGCGTAAAGATCAGATCAGAAATAAATGAAAAAGAAATGAAGGAAACAATAGCAAAGATCAATAAAACTAAAAGCTGGTTCTTTGAGAAGATAAACAAAATTGATATACCATTAGCCAGACTCTTCAAGAAAAAAACGGAGAAGACTCAAATAAATAGATTAGAAATGAAAAAGGAGAAGTAACAACTGACACTGCAGAAATACAAAGGACCATGAGAGATTACTACAAGCAACTCTATGCCAATAAAATGGACAACCTGGAAGAAATGGACACATTCTTAGAAAAGCACAACCTTCCGAGACTGAACCAGGAAGAAATAGAAAATATAAACAGACCAATCACAAGCACTGAAATTGAAACTGTGATTAAAAATCTTCCAACACACAAAAGCCCAGGACCAGATGGCTTCACAGGCGAATTTTATAAAACATAGAGAACAGATAACACCTATCCTTCCCAAACTCTTCCAAAATATAGCAGAGGGAGGATCTCTCCCAAACTCATTCTACCAGCCCACCATCACCCTGGTACCAAAACCAAAGATGTCACAAAGAAAGAAAACTACAGGTCAAAATCACTGATGAACATAGATGCAAAAATCCTCAACAAAATACTAGCAACCAGAATCCAACAGCATATTAAAAGGATCATACACCATGATCAAGTGGGGTTTATCCCAGGAATGCAAGGATTCTTCAGTATACGCAAATCAGTCAATGTGATACACCATATTAAAAAACTGAAGGATAAAAACCATATGTTCATCTCAATAGATGCAGAAAAAGCTTTTGAGAAAATTCAACACATATTTGTGATAAAAACCCTCAGAAAGTAGGCATAGAGGGAACTTACCTCAACATAATAGAGGCCATATATGACAAACCCACAGCCAAAATCATCCTCAATGGTGAAAAAGTGAAACCATTTCCACTAAGATCAGGAACAAGACAATGTTGCCCACTCTCACCACTGTCATTCAACATAGTTTTGGAAGTTTTAGCCACAGCAATCAGAGAAGAAAAAGAAATAAAAGGAATCCAAATTGGAAAAGAAGAAGTAAAACTGTCACTGTTTGCAGATGGCATGTTCTATACATAGAGACTCCTAAAGATGCTACCGGAAAAGTACTAGAGCTAATCAATGAATTCTGTAATGTAGCACGTTACAAAGTTAAAGCATCAGAAATCTCTTGCATTCCTATACACTAATGATGAAAACTGTGAAAGAGAAATTAAGGAAACACTCCCATTTACCATTGAAACAAAAAGAATAAAATACCTAGGAACAAACCCACCTAAGGAGACAAAAGACCTGTACGCAGAAAACTATAAGACACTGATGAAGGAAATTAAAGATGATACAAACAGATGGAGAGATGACCATGTTCTTGGATTGGAAGAATCAACATTGTGAAAATGAATATATTACCCAAGGCAATCTACAGATTCAATGCAATCCCTATCAAATTACCAATGGCATTTTTCACAGAACTAGAACAAAAAGTTTTATAATTTGTATGGAAAGACAAAAGACCCCCAATAGCCAAAGCAATCTTGAGAAAGAAAAACGGACCTGGAGGAATTAGGCTCCTGGCCTTCAGACTATACTACAAAGCTACAGTAATCATGACAGTATGGTACTGGCACAAAAGCAGAAATATAGATCAATGAAACAGGATAGAAAGCCTAGAGATAAACCCACGCACATATGGTCACTTTATTTTTGTTAAAGGAAGCAAGAATATACAATGGAGAAAAGAGAGCCTCTTCAATAAGTGGTGCTGGGAAAACTGGACAGCTACATGTAAAAGAATGAAATTAGAACACTCCTTAATGCCATACACAAAAGTAAACTCAAAATGGATTAAAGACCTAAATGTAAGGTCAGACAATATAAAAGTCTTAGAGGAAAACATAGGCAGAACATTCTATGACATAAATCACAGCAAGATCCTTTTTGACCCACCTCCTAGAGAAATGGAAATAAAAACAAAAATAAACAATTGGGATCTAATGAAACTTAAAAGCTTTTGCAAAGCAAAGGAAACCATAAACAAGATGAAAAGACAACCCTCAGAATGGGAGAAAATATTTGAAGATGAAGCAACTGACAAAGGATTAATCTCCAAAATTTACAAGCAGCTCATGCAGCTCAGTATCAAAAAAACAAACAACCCTATCCAAAAATGGGCAGAAGACCTAAATAGATATTTCTCCAAAGAAGATATAAAAATGGCCAAAAACCACATGAAAGGATGCTCAACATCATTAATCATTAGAGAAATGCAAATCAAAACTATATGAGGTATCACCTCACACCAGTCAGAATGGCCATCATCAAATATCTACGAACAATAAATGCTGGAGAGGGTGTGGAGGAAAGGGAACCCTCTTGCACCGTAGGTGGGAATGTAAATTGATACAGCCACTATGGAGAATAGTATGGAAGTTCCTTAAAAACCTAAAAATAGAACTACCCTATGACCCAGCAATCCCACTACTGGGCATATACCCTGAGAAAACCATAATTCAAAAAGACATATGTACCCAATATTCATCGCAGCTCTATTTACAATAGCCAGGACATGGAAGCAACCTAAGTGTCCATCGACAGATGAATGGATAAAGAAGATGTGGCACATATATACAATGGAATATTACTCAGCCATAAAAAGAAACGAAATTGAGTTATTTGTAGTGAGATGGATGGACCTAGAGTCTGTCATACAGAGTGAAGTAAGTCATAAAGAGAAAAACAAATACCATATGCTGACATATATATATGGAATCTAAAAATAAATAAATTAATTAAAATGTTTCTGAAGGACCTAGGGGCAGGACAGGAATAAAGACACAGACGTAGAGAATGGATTTGAGAACATGGGGAATGGGAAGGGTAAGCTGGCATGAAGTGAGAGAGTGGCATGGACAGATATACACTACCAAATGTAAAATAGATAGTTAGTGGGAAGCAGCTGCATAGCACAGGGAGATCAGCTCAGTGGTTTGTGACCGCCTAGAGGCATGGGATATGGAGGGTGGGAGGGAAACGGAAGAGGGAGGAGTTATGGGGATATATGTATATGTATAGCTGATTCACTTTGTTATGAAGCAGAAACTAACACACCACTGTAAAGCAATTATACTCCAATAAAGATGTTTAATAAATAAATAAATAAGCCCTTTGCTGTGCGGTCTGCATCTCCCAATTTTACTTCCTCAGGCTTTTCAAGGTCTCCCCTCTGGAGACTGTGGCCTCCTCTATCCACATCATTTACCTCAAAGCTGCTGATTTCCTTGGGGGGAAATAAAATCCATTGGTGCAAAGTATCTCAGGAATGCAGAAAGTTCACTAAAGCCTTGGGGGGTGATGACGTGATCCTAAGACAACTTCCTGCCACCATCTTGTAATTCACTGCCCTCGATTTGCTTTGACACCTTCTCATAGGTCTGCGCTCCCACCTTCCCACATTTCTTTCAGTGAGGAGCTATCTTTTAACTCTCTCTTTTCCCCTCTGACACTATTTGACAGTGTGCCTTTCCTCAGTTAGTTCTGTGGAATATAAATTACCCTCCATGTGGATAGCACTTTACAGTTTACAAGCTTCGTTTAAAAAAAAAAATCTTCACAACAATCCGATGAAACTCAGATATTAATTCAACTAATACATGGTAGAACTGGGCCTTAAATCTAGGCAGTATTACTCCATGTCTCTCTACCTCTCAGGAAGAGATGGGAACTTTGTAGAGTGAGGAAGGGGAAGTAGGGACCTGTGTCTCCCAAGGTGAGCAGAGGGGTGAAAAGCTATGCGGGGGCAGAGGCCAGGGTTGTGATCAATGCAAATCTCACAGGAAACCTCTTGGTTCAAGTCCCTCCTGTTTTTTCTTTCCCGGGCCTCAGGATTTGCCTGTTACGGTCATTTTCTTGTTCACTAACTGTAGTCTCTGACAGCAGTTGTTCTTCATTTATCAATTTTTTCCCTCATTCATTCACTCACTCTTCACCCAACATTTCTTGGTGTCCAAAACGCTCTAGACAGTGGTGCTTCTCTTGCCTTGGCTTTCTGTGGGGGGACTGTGGGTGCCTGAACAGCCACAGGTGGATGTTTCTGTCCTGGGAGCCAGAGACAGCCTCTTGGAGAATTCTAGCAACAGAAGTTAGGTGGGCCCCTGCCCTGCAACAGCTCAAGCTCCCCATTGTCACTGACAGCCTCAGGCAAAGACCAAGGCCACATATTTTTCTATTAACTTACGTAAGATGGAGGAAACATTTTTTCATTCCAGAGAACACTCCAAAACCCCCCATCTTCCAAGAACTCAGATGGAAGGTGGAGGTGGTGGTGACACAGCTGATCTGCCCCCTCCTCCTTTATATGCTTCCCACACATGGCTTCTAGATCATCTGGTTTTCCCTCTGCTTCACTGGTTGGTCCTTCTCAGGTTTCTGCCCTCAGTCCTTTGTCATCTTTTCTTCTCTAACTACACTCACTCTCTTGGTAGTCTCATCCAGTCTCATAGATTTAAATACCATATATATGAATGGATAAAGAAGATGTGGTATATATGTATATATACACAATGGAATACTACTCAGCCATAAAAAAGAATGAAATAATGCATTTATAGCAACATGGATGCAACCAGAGGTTATCATACCAAGTGAAATAAGTCATAAAGAGAA
This sequence comes from Balaenoptera physalus, assembly GCF_965194825.1. Classification (NCBI taxonomy): domain Eukaryota; kingdom Metazoa; phylum Chordata; class Mammalia; order Artiodactyla; family Balaenopteridae; genus Balaenoptera; species Balaenoptera physalus. The sequence continues at coordinate 40,482,005 of NC_138889.1, read as the reverse complement.
AGACAAATATAATAACATATGATATTACTTATAAGTGGAAATATGACACAAATGAATCTATATATGAAACAGAAACAGAATCAGGGACATAGAGAACAGATGGGTAGTTGCCAAGGGGGAAGGGGTTGGGGGAGGGGTGGAGTGAGAGGCTGGGGTTGAAGATGTAAGTTTTGTATATAGAATGGATAAACAAGGTTCTATTGTATAGCACAGAGAATTATATTCAATATCCTATCATAACCATTATAGAATAGAATGCAAAGAAAAAAGAATGTATACATATACTTGTAGAGCTAAATCACTTGCCTGTACAGCAGTAACTAACACAACATTGTAAATCAACTGAACTTCAATTAAGAAAATTAAATACCATCTATATGCCAATAACCCCTGTATCCCAAATCCAGACTAGTGTATCTAACTGTATAACCAGCATCAAAACTCTGATGTTTGAGACATCAAGCTTAAGAGTCTAACAGAAACTCCTAATCTTTCTTCACAAACCTGCTTTTTCTACAGCTTTCTCTACTTTTCCAGCTGCTCTGGCAACAAACTTGAAGCCATCTTTGACACCTTTCTTTCTACAATTCACATGTAATCCACTGATTTGGTGTGAATCTAATTCAGAATCTCCCATTTCTTATGATTCCACCACAAGTATCATTTTCCAGGTCACTATTATCTCTCTCCTGGTTTCTTGCAACCCGTTCTACCTGGTCCCCCTGCCTCTGCCCTTGTCCCTTACCATCTATTCTCAGGACAGCTACCAGAAAGATTACTTTAAAACATAAATTGAATCATGTGACATCTCTCTTCCCCTTTAAACCTTAATGGCATCCCTTGATACTCAAAGTCAAAGCCTTTACAATGCGGTAGTAAGTTGATTGCATAAATGGTCACAATTCTCCAGCGCTCCCTGTATCTGCCTCCTTTACAAAGCAACTCTACAGCTCGTCTCAGTAAGAGGTGGAATCAATTTCCCCGCCCCTTGAATCTGGGCTGGCCCTGCGATTTGCTTTGGCAGAATGCAGTGTACAAGATGACGTGCCACCTCTGAGCCTGAGGCCTTCTTGGAACCCCGCTGTGCCCATGTATACAAGCCCAGGCTAGCCTGCAGGATGGTGAAAGATGTGTGGTCCAGTTGCCTCCTTCCCCAGCTGGCAGCATGTCAACAGTCAGACAAGTGAATGAGGCCATCCCAGAATAGTCAGCCTTGGGCCAAGCTACCACCTGACTCTCAATGAGCAAGCCCAGCTGAGGTAAGCCCAGACTGGCCAAGATCATCAGAGCCCAGCTGAAACATAGACTCATGAGCAGTAGAAGCAGCTTATTGATTTAAGCCACTGGGTTTTGTGGTTGTTTTTATGCAACATTTTTGTGGCAATAAAAAAACGATACAAGTGACCTACAAGGTCCTTCGTGATCCACAACTTCCCTTATTTTTCTGACTTCATCTTCTACTACTTTCTGGAAGCCTTGTTCACCATGGTCCCAGCCACAGTGATCTTCTTGCTTTTCCCAGACTACACCACCTATGCTCCAGCCTCAGAGCCTTTGCACTTGCTATTTCCTCTGCCTAGAATGCTTTGCTCTCCATATCCCCGTGGAGATTTATTTTGAGGCCTGCTTAAATGACATCTCAGCAAGGGTGAGATTCAAAATGTTTTTTAAACATTATGGCATGAATTTTGACCAATCAGAATAGTCAAGGGCACAGAGCAGGATCAGGATTCTGGTTTTCCCTTGCTGAGCTGCGAATTTGTCTTTTAATAGCTGGATTGTGGGAAGTGTTCCAAAAGAGGGGCCAGGATAGCCAACTTGGTGGCATGGGCAACAGCAGATGGGCTTCAGGCCATGCTTGTTTACCAATTGGTAGGAAGTATTTTAATATCTTAACATAGAGATCAGCTCTGACTATCAGGAAGATGTTCTCTCACTACCCATCCCTTATCTCCCTTACCCCAGTGCACTATTTAGACACACTGTTTTACTTAATATCCCTCCAAAGCACTTTTATCACCATCTGACCTATTTGTCTATTTACTCTTTTATTACATTTCTGCCCTTCTCCTCCCTCTAGAACAGTGTCGTTCAATAGAAGTTTCTCTAATGATGGAAATGTTCTTCTCCTAAGCTGTCCGGTACAGCATCCGTGAGCCATGTGTGACTATCGAGCACCTGAAATGTGGCGATGGCGACTTCGAAAATGGAACTTCTAATTTCATTTAAAATTTGATTTTAATTGCTCAGAATTTAAATAGCCTCATGTAGCTATTATGTTATACTGAACAACCTAATTCTAGAATGTAATAAGAGTAAGGACTTTCGTATCTTATTCACTACTATATCCTCAATGCTTAGAATTGAAAGTGTCCTATAGGAATTGCTGAATGAATGAATGAGCAAGCAAATGAATATGGCGGGTGAGGATGGCAGTAGATTGCAAAAGGAGCATTCACACCAAATGGACTGGGCATAATAAAAGGTTTTCTTTGGCCTGTGCTTGTGCAATATCAATGGGAGAAAGAGGGATTCTGTGACACAGGGGCTTTCTTAGCCCCAGTCTTCAGGGGTACCTGTGATAGAGCTCAGATGCTGGAGGATGGCTCCCCAAGGACAACGGAGAGAGCCCACTCTTGAGAACTGTTCTTCCCACTCTCCCTGTGGGGGTGGGAAGATCAGCAGAAACACCTCCGCCTGAGCCTCAGGCAGGGCTCAGCAGCTCTTGGGGACCCAGGCAGCCAGTCCCAGGCATACCCACAGTAAGCAATTCCCAGCCACTGGTGTCTGCATACCCATCCCTGCAACCAATATTAGTTAATACCATATCCTTATGTACTAGCCATCCTGGGTTGCTTGTGACAGTCTTCTTTATACTGTTGTCCCAACACCCAGTCTGTGCAGTGCCCCTTTCACTCTCAAAAGTGTCCTGATAGATTATAGAAGTTGATGAATTATATGGTTATCGTACATCTTGTGTGTTCTTAGTATACATCAGACATTATCTTAAGCATTTCACATATTTTTTTTTTTTACATTTACACTTTGTAACCCACAGGGAAAATATTACCTCCACTCACCCTGTAATCTGAGAGACTGAAGGACTGGTCTGCTGTGCTGGGAATCAACAGGTTTAGACTAGTGACTGAGTAAATAAGGCTTTCAGGAATGTTACACAGACTGGGCACCTCCTCCCACCTCCTGAAACATGTTTCCATTGGTGAGGAGGTCCTACCAGGGAAGAGTCTTTCCAATGGAGGATAATTGCTTCTCTCTTGAACAGTCAGTAGCATGACAGTTTCCAGGGCAAAGGCACCCACGTCTGCTCTATGGGACCACTTCCAGAATCCAGTAAAACAATGCTCACTCTCAGGCCTTATTTCCTGATAGCTGATGTTTCTCCCATGGGAGGATTCAAAACCCTTGGAAGCAGGTGGAGCCTTCCAGGGCGAGGTCCAAGGAAAGCTCGCAGAAGCCCTGCTGCAGAGAGTGTGGATGAAGAGGCCCTAATCCATTCCAAACCTGGCGTCTTCTTGGTTGACTCTGGGCATATTAAGTGAAGGCTGAGGCCGAGGCAGGCAAACCAGAATGCAATGCGCCAACCATGGTTGTGTGATTCAAAGGGGAATCAAATTAACTCACAGAGTTGGACGATTTCCAAATTGCTTATAAATGTCATAGAAAGGCAGTGACAACACGATGGCTGTATTCCCTCTTTTTTCACTTTTCTTTGGAGTCTCTTAAAAAGAAACTTTCAGCTCAGTGTATCATTGAAAATGCTGACAATAGTTTACCACTGAATAGCTCTTTATAATATATAAAATGTCTTTCACATCTATTATCTCAACGGGTCTGACACCAGCCTTATGAGGTAGACAAGTCTGTTATTAATAACTTTGTTTTAAAAGCGAGGGCACCAAGGCTCAGTGAGGTTAAGCAATTTGCTCGAATTCACTGTTATGATAATAATAAATATAATTTACTTAAGTGCTTTGCATACATTGTCTCATTTAAAACCCACAGCCCACTATGAGGTAGAGATGTTATTCTCCCCAGGAACACTGAGGCTGGGAGAGGTGCCAACCCACTGTCAAGTCATTTATCTAGAAAGAGGTACAGCTGGGACAGGGATTGAGTCCCCACTCAGACCCCAATGTGACGTGGATCCCGTGCCCTTTGCCATATGCAGGGGAAGGTTTATGTTTCCAAGGCATTATTTTAAATGGGAAGAATTGTCTTACTGGGAAGCCTGAGACTTGTATTGGGCAAAGCAATGTGTGCAGAAGGAATCCCAGAGGTGAGATGGGATGAGAGAGGTTGGGTCTGAGAGATGCAGCAGGGGAGCAGATGACCCTGTTGGAACTGGTCAACATGGGTCCTCATGGGACCTCATGGAGCCTCCTGGGCCCAGGCACACAGCACACTCTGTGAAGCGGGGACCACATTTCTCTTACTGCCCCAGAGCATACTGGAGGCTCAATAAATAGTTGCTCAGTGAGTAGAAGAATGGACTGATTTACAATTTATAAAATAAAATTAAAAAGTAAAAATCATTTTTAATGGCTACCTGGATAAATAATGGTAATCACCCACTTACCAGGTGCTTGGTTAAGGACTTACTAAGTATTATCTCTTTTCCTTACATAACTATCTCATCTCAGTAGGCTGTATACATGAAATGAATTTATTATTATATTTAAATCACTATTTCTAACAGGGCTATGTTGACCATAACTTCCAATTCCTTGATGATATGTTGGACTCAAGCTATATTTTGGGGTCCCTTTTTGTTATCCAATGCTCTGTATAGTTTCAAACTTTAAGCTCAGGCTCAAAACTCAAAACTTTTCTCTTGTCCCTCCGGCATCGGCTTCTCGGGGCAAAGGCAGGGGCTGGCAGGTTATGCCTTGACTTCGGGATGTTTCCTCACCAGCTGCACCTCAAGGCCCAACCTCCTGGTGAGGATGGGGGCAAGAGATGAGAACTGAGGTGGAATCTTCTATAACTGGCCATAGGGTCGTGACCAAGTGTCCCAGGCCCCACAGTGGTTTGGTCTGGCTCTGCTGCTCCTGGAGACTCCACTGGTATGATGTAGGAGACATAAGTAGTTTTCCTGAGGGTGAGATGGAAGAGCACTTCACCTTGACCCCCTTCATCATCAAGGACCCTTCAGAGAGGGGGCCTGTGCTTCTGTCTACTCTGCCAGTGGTGCACATTCCTGCCCCTTTTCCATGTAGGGCTTTGCCTCATTTGGCCACTCAGTGACTCCTGTTCCTTGTTTTGACCCATGGACACCCTCCATGCATCAGGAGAACCATCAGGGTCATCTTTCTCGCTCCCCAGTGACTGTGAGAACTGGATATATTGGTGGCCTCTTCCATCTTTTTTCTGGGCACAATAATCCAGGGTCCCTTCTTACCCCACTGAAGTGCTCCAACAAGACTTCCTCCTTCAGAAATCTCCAGAAATAAGTGGCACCAGTTCCCTATGTTTATTTACAACTCAAAACTTCGGGGTATACGTGGCAGACTCTCCCAAGACCGTCTACATCATGCCCAGCTTACCTCCTGTGGCAATCCTAAGCAGGCTTGCATATTCCGCATCTCAGCAAGAATCCGGCAGGGCCACAAGATACCAGGTTCCCTTACTCCACATACTCCTGGATCTGTGGGTGATTCTCTGAGAACTTCAGTGCTTCCCTTGGCTTTGTGAGAAGGATACCTCTCTAACCTGCCCCTACCCCTTACCACTGAATGTACACAAGGCTACAGACTCCACCCAGATCTGACCCCTCATTTCCTTCCTTTTCCTTTCCCCCCATTCACTCTGTGTGTAGGCCAAGGTGGGTGACGAGAGGCAGTGCTGTTGGCTGAATCTTCCTAAACTGATTTTGCCTTCTCTTGGAAAGCCGAAGGTGGGGTGTCGGGGAAGGGGTGTGTGGAGGCCAATGGCTTGAATTATTCAAGACATACTCTCCCTTTTTAGTCAACTTATTTGGGAGTAATTTATATGCAATCAAATGAACTCATTTTAAATATTTGTTTAAGTGTGCATTTGAAAATATATATGCCTATGTAGCCACCGCCACAATCAAGATATAGAGCATTTCCTTCATCCCCAAAAGTTCCCTGGTACCTCATCTCAGCCTCTTTCTATTTTTTCCCCCCATGGCCTTTAATTGCCCCTATTGGGACACTCAATGTCCTGTAACATTCTTAACAACCTTGTGATATTATTAGGTAATATTTTTATTTTCTGGAAGCCGTAAAAGAGGCTCACACTAAATTGTTTTTCCAAGGAAAGAGGAAAAAAGCATTAGCTTGCTAAGAAGACTAGGGTAAGAGATATGAGACTGTATCAGAAAGGGCTGGTGGTACGAAGTGGATGAGACCTTCTGATGGCAGAGGCAGTCAGCGGCCTGGTTGTCCTCACTGGCCATGTGAAGCAGATCTGTATAGTTCTAGAAATTCAAGCAACCACCTATGTCTAGTAGTTAAAGTTCCATTTCTCTATGTCAAAATGATGTGCAGACAGAGATGCCTCCACTGTGTGTGTGAAAAAGGAGAGAGGAGAAAGGGGAGAGAGAGAGAGAGAAAGAGAGAGAGAAAAAAATAATAATATTTACATTTGGGTGGGCTTGGCAAATATCCCTCATCTAAAAATATTTCTCAGAGTTACCATATGATCCTGCAGTCTCACTCCTAGGCATATATCTGGAGAACACAATAACTTGAAAAGATACATGCACCCCAATGTTCTTAGTAGCACTATTTACAATAGCCAGGACATAGAAGCAAGCTAAATGTCCAGCGACAGATGAATGGATAAAGAAGATGTGGTACATATATACAATGGAATATTACTCAGCCATAAAAAAGAATGAAATAATGCCATTTGCAGCAACATGGATGGACCTAGAGATTATCATACTAAGTGAAGTAAGTCAGACAGAGAGAGACAAATATCATATGATATCATTTACATGTGGAATCTAAAAAATGATACAAAACAGAAATAGACTCACAGAAAAACAAACTTATGGTCACCAAAGGGGAAACGGGGAGGATAGATAAATTTGGAATTTAGGATTAACAGACACACACGACTATATATAAAATAGATAACCAACAAGATCCTACTGTATAGCACAGGGAACTATATTCAATATCTTGTAATAAACTATAATGGAAAAGAGTCTGAAAAAGAATAGATATATAGCTATAACTGAATCACTTGGATGTACACCTGAAACACTGTAAATCAACTATATTTCAATTAAAAATTTTTAAAAATCTCTTGGCTTATCATCTGCCTAAATTTTTTTTTTTTACTATTTATGAATTTATCCTTCATATATAATGTAATGTGTGTTTTTTAAAAAAAGAATGTAGAACTAGGAATCAGGAAAATTGAATCTCCACCTTGATTCTCTCATGAAGGGCTTTTAATTCTGTCCATGTTGTTTCTCTTCCCTGTTCCTCATAAACCTCACTGGTAAATATGTTGGGTTGGCCAAAATTTTCATTCAGGTTTTTCTGTAAGGTGTTATGGAAAAACCCGAACGAACTTTTTGGCCAACCCAATAGATAATAATCTTGTCCTAACGGTGTAAAAGCTCTTGAAAAAGTAAGAGGCATTTTGCAGCCGGTTCTTGTTTCCTCATGACTGGGACCTGATCCTTCGCTTTGCAGTTTACTTTCTTTTAGTTCAGAGTAAGGCCCAAAGGTTACTGCTGATTTATCATTTAAATAAAGAGCAAAGTCATCTCAAAATATGGAGGTGGTATCTAGAATGATCCCCGGTTTTCCCTAAAGGACATTCGTTTTATCCTTTGTCAAAACAAAGAGGAAAATGAGAAGAAATTTCTAATTACCAAGGAAATATGCCAAAAGGAATATTCTTTTTTTGTTGTATAACTAGGTGACTTCCCTTAAGTCTCTAGCACTTAACTAGCATAGAAAATCAGAGAATTTTTTAAATAGTTAAATTAAATATTTACATACACAGAAGAATATTTATAGCATACAAATAAAGTATATTTAAAAAAGACAAAAACGAACATCTGCACACTCACCTCTGCAGTGTAAGAAAGGAAGAGATTATTACCAGTAGGTCATTGGAAGGCCCCATTAAACCCTCCCTGATGCAATCCCTCTCCCTCCCCAGACTTAACCATTATGGTGGATATTGTGTATATCTATCCCAGGGCTTATTTTAAAACCACATATGATAATATCCCTTAACTTTTTCTAAGTGGACTCAGGTTGAGGGTATAATTCTGCAACTTGCTTGTTATGTGCAGTTTCACATTTGTGAGGTTTATCTATGTGGATGCATGTAAACTGACTTCAGATATTTTCAATCCCATGCAGTGCCGCGTTATATACTGTGGTGCAATTTGGTTACCGCTTTCTTACTGGTGAAAGTTTGGGTTGGTTTCCATTTTTACCATTATAAACAACACTATTTTAAACATTCCTGTCCATGTCTTCTGATACATATGAGCAGGAGATTTTCTAGATTTTAGTCCCAGTAATGAAACTGCCATGTCTCAGTGTATGACATATTCAGTTTTTCTAGATAATGCCATATAGGTTCCAGGGTTATTGTGCCAATTTCAACCCCTACTAACAACGTATTAGGGTTGCCATTGTTCTTCACTCTTCCCAACTACGTATTCTCTGGCTTCTTAATATTTTTCCAAACTGATGGGTATAAAATGGCACCTCACTGCAATTTTATTAATGAGGCTGAGAACACTTTCATATGTTTATTTGCCATTTATGTTCCCCTTCTGTTATCTATGTGTCCATTTCTTATTATAATATCTGTTTTATTCTGATATGAGGAATTTAGGAGCTCCTTTCTGTCTTTTATAAATAGTAATCTTTTATTATTTATATGCTGCAGATATTTATTTTAGCTTCTGGATTTTCTTTCCATTTCCTTTATATTACCTTGCCACAAACAAGAAGACATTCTGTTCATTAAGGAACAAATTTTTTAACTTTAGTTGAACTTATCAATCTTCTTTTATGGTTGGTATATATTAAAGCAAATTCTTCCTAAAACTGAAATCATAAATATATTCTCCTACATATCATTCTAATATATTATATTTTGCCTTTTACCTTTATGCCCTAATCCATTCAGAACTGATTAGGTTAGGTGGGAATTCAGTTTTATTCTTTTCCGTAGGATAACTCATTGCCCCTCCACTACGTATTGACTAGTCTCTCCTTTCTCCACTGATTTGCAATTACCCCTTTGTTATGTATAAGGAGGACCTGTACATGCAGGTCTGCTCTGGGCTCTCTCCACTGAACTGTTTGTCTCTCACTTGGCCAATACCACTTTGTTTCATTTTAATATTTTTATAATAACTAGTGATGTATGGTAGGGCTGTCCCTCCCAACTCATATTCTTCTTCTAAAGGATTTCTGGGAATGTCTTTCCCTTTTGTTTTTCCATTTAAATTTTATAATCATGTCAAGGTCTATGAACATCCTATTAGGATTTTAATTGGGATTGCATTAAATCTATAGATTCACTAAGGAGAATTGACATCTTTGTGATAGTAAGTCTTCCTTATACATTTATTTAGCTCTTCTTTTAATGAAGCTTATAATTTTCTCCACAAAGTTCTCACATAATTTATTAGATATATCCCAGAAAAATCTAATAAATATATATTTTTGAAGATATTACAAGTGGCATTTTAAATTATATATTGTGGTTTGTATGGCTGGTATGTAAAATTCAATTGATATATTTTAATGTTAGTTTTTTATCCTCAAAGCCTACTAAATTCTCTAATTCATTATGATGTTTTTCCCTAAATTAGAGGAAAATAAACCCTTAGATTTATTATGTAGCCAATCATATAATTCATAAAAACACCAGTTTTGTTACTTGCTTTCTGATCTTTTACATGTTATTTATTTATTTTTTTGTTATTTATGTACTGACTATGACCTCCAATACAGCATTTACTATGAATAGTGATAATGAGAATCCTTACCTTCATCTTTTCCCCCCCAGCTTTACTGAAGTGTGCTTGACAAATAAAAACTGTATATATTTAGTTTGTACATGTGATTCTTTTAAAATGTGCAACGTGATGATTTAACATATATACAGGGTGAAATGATTACCACAATCAAGTTAATTAATACATCCATCACCTCCCAGTTATATATATATATTTTTTGTTCCCATGAGGAAAAATTTCAATGTTTTACCATTAAGTGGGATGTTTGCAGTTAATTTTATTTTGCAGTTACTCTATACCAGGTTAAGACAGTTTTCTTCCTAGTTTGATAAATTTTTTTCATGAACATATGACACATCTTACGTGATTACTTTCTACATCTCTTGAAATGACTGTATACGCTCTCTTCTTTTACAGGCTCATGTGAGAAATGATGTGGTGTCATTGGGATGCTGCAGATACTGGCTAGCAGTTCTCTCCACCCATTTTTCTTCTCCCTGGGCATGCAGAGAAGGTATGCTACTGGCCACCCGTGCTGTCAGGTGGCACATGTGACTGAGACCAGGCCAATGGACTGAGTGGTATGTACCACTTCCAGGCCTGGCCTAATACAATCTCCCATGTGCTCTCAACCCTCCTTATTTCTCTTCCACAGCTTCATGTGCCTTAGTGTGGGTTCTTGGAAGGCAATTACTAAAGATGGTAGAGCTGTGTCTACCTTAAAAGATGGGAGCCGTCTCTGCCATAAAGATGGGAGGTTCCTGGGTCTCTCAATCCTCTTATGGAGGCAAATCAACTGATTTGGACTTTTCATGAGTAAAAAGTAAACTTCTATTATGTGAGTCAGTATACATTTTAGAATTTGTTATGATAATTAGCTGACCCTAATCAATAAGTGGGAAAAACCAAACTTAGTCTTGATGTATCATCTTTTTAAAGATTGTTATATGTTGCTAAATAGAGTTTGCGAGTATTTTATTAGGATTTCTTGGAACTAATTGCATGAAGGAGATTGGCTCGTCATATTATCTTTTTCATATTGTCATTGTCAAGTTTAACTCTCCAGACTGTGCTAGCTCTAAATTAGAGAATGTTCCTCTTTTCTGGGCACTAGACTAGTTTGCATATGTTTCTAATTATTTTTTCTTTTAATGTTTGGAAAAAGCTTTTCCAGCCTGCTTTATTTGTGTGGGAAGATTTTTTTTTTAAATGATTTTTAATGGTTATAGGCTCATATTTTTAATTCCTCTTAAGCAAGTTTTGATAAATTATATTTTCCTGGGAACTTTTCCTTTTTATCTAAGTTTTCAAATTTTTGACACAGAGTTGTTCATATCGTCTTACATTTTTAATCCTATAAAATCTGTGGGTAGACTCCTTTATCAGGTACCATTTTTTTATTGATCAGTCTTGCCAATGATTTGCCTTCAGAAAGGCTAAATTTTTGCTTTGCAGCTCCTCTCTTCATTTCTGCTCTCATCTTTATTATTTTTGTTCTATTTTCTTTGTGTTTATTCTGATTTCCTTTTTCTAATTTTCAATTTTGATGCTTAGCTCATTGATTTTCAATGATTTTCCTTTATAATAAATGATTTCAAGGCTACAAATTACTCCCCTCAAATCATTTTAGCTACATATCATTAGTCCTGAAAAATAATATTTTATTACTGTTTCATTCTGAATATTTTAAAAATTTTCCTCTTTTTTCACCTACACATTTCTTAATTTCCAAATAGATATCTTTTTCTAGTAATCTTTTGTCGTCAATCTCTTACTTAATTGCACTTTGGTCAAAGAACTAGATCTAAATGATATCAATCTTTTGATATTTATTGTTATCAGCAATAGGTTGGTCATGTTTTCTAGTTGGTAATACACAATAGAGTGGAAGTTCTATCATGAAATTTTGAAGGTGGAAGACCAACGAGTGTAACCTCTGAAGGAAGTGAGGCTCAAAGAGATTGAATGACATGTCCAAGTTACTATTAGTCATTAATAACAGGGCCAGGATATTGGAAAATATTTCTCAACTTCCTATCAGTGTGCTTTCTACTGTGCTTGCTACCTCCAGAACAATCTAAAACATTTTTATGTTCCATGAGTACAGTAATTAATTATTGAAAATTTGAAGTAACTTGGCAGGTCTGTTTTGTATTTTCAAACAAAAATTTCGATTATTTCATTGATAAAAAGTTCTTTTAGTTTCACCAAAGTGACATATGTGCTTTATAGGATGTGGGATATAATATATATATATAAATATACATAAATACACACACACTTATATATGTATATATATACATACATTGTATAGTCACACAGTACATGCACATTAATATATTAAACTTTTATCAGACTACAGATATGAAAAAGTATTTATTGTATAATTCCATTTATATGCAGTTCCAGAACTGACAAAATTTATTTATGGAGTTAGAAAACACAAAACTAGTTGCATATTTAGAGGTTAAAATTGGCTGGAAGGGGGTATAGGATGGTGGAAAAATGTTTGATGTTTTATTTAGAGCATTGATTATATGATTAGGTATATATTTTCTCAAATCCACCATTTTTTATTCAGCATAATATTTTGGGGTTCATCTGTGTTTTGTATGTGTAAGTAGTTTGCCCTTTTTATTGCTGACTAGTATTTCATTGTAAGACTATACCATGGTTTATTTATTCATTCTCCTGTTGATGAGCATTTAAGCTGTTTCTAGTTTTAGAGTTTTCTTTTGGAAGTTTTATAGATTTAGCTCTTATGTTTAGATCAGTAATTCATTTAGAATTAATTTTTGTGTGTGGTGTAAGGTAGAGATAGGTAGAGATTACTTACTTATTTTTCCCCCATGTGTGTATCCAGTTTTCCCAGCATTATTTGTTAGGATGGCATTCTTTTCTCCATTGAATTACTTACAGATTTGTTGAAAGTAAATTGACCATTAATGTTTGGATCTATTTCTGTATTCTTAATTTTTCCCACTGATATATTTGTCTAGACTAATACCACTTCCAAACCTTCCTGATTTCTACACTATTATAGTTTCTCTCGGATTCAGATAGTGTGAGTCCTCAAACTTGTCATTCACTTTCAAAATTGTTTTGGCTACAAGGCATCCCTTGGAGATATTGCAAGTTCAGTTCCAGACCACTGCAATAAAGTGAATATCACAATACAGCAAGTCACATGAATATTTTGGTTTCCCAGTGCATATAAAAGTATTGTTTACCCGGTATTTTAGTCTATTAAGTGTGCAATAGCATTAAGTCTAAAAAAATGTATATACCTTAAATGAAAAATACTTTATTGCTAAAAAAAAAATGCTAACCATCATCTGAGCCCTCAGCCAGTTGTAATCTTTTTGCTGGAGGAGGGTCTTGCCTCATTGTTGATGGCTGCTGACTGATGGTTGCTGAAGGTTGGGGAGGCTGCAGAAATTTCTTAAAATAAGACAACAATGAAGTTTGCTTCATCGATTGAAGCAAATCAGAGAATTCATGAATGACTCCTCTGTAGCATGCAATGCTGTTTGATAACATTTTACTCACATTAGAATTTCTTCCAAATCATAGTTAATCCTCTCAAACCCTGCTGTTGCTTTATCAACTGAATTTATTTAATGTTCTCAATCCTTTTGTTGTCATTTCAACAATCTTCACAGCATCTTCAATGGGAGTAGATGCAACTTCAAGAAACCATTTTCACCCATTAAATTTGTATCATGAAATTGTGGCACTTCAGTCACACCTTCAGGCTCCACTTCTAACTTTAGTTCTCTTGCTATTTCTACCACAACTGCAGTTACTTTTTCCACTGAAATCTTGAACCTCTTAAAGTCATCCAGGAAAGTTGAAATCAACTTCTTCCAAATTGCTATTAACATTGATATTTCAACCACTTCCCATGAATCATGAACGTTCTTAATGGCACCTAGAATGGTGACTCCCTCCCAGAAACTTTTCAATTGACCTTTGCCAGGTCCACCAGAGGAATCACTATATATGGCAGCTATAGGCTTACAAAATGGATTTATTAAATAATAATACTTGAAAGTTGAAATGACTCCTTGATCTATGGGCTGCAGAATGGATGTTGTGCTAGCAGGCAAGAAAACAACATAAATCTCATTGTACATCTCCATGAGAGCTCTCAGGTGACCAGGTGTGAGTAGCAGTATTTTGAAAGGAATCTTTTTTTCTGTGCAGTCGCTCTCAATAGTGGGCTAAAATTACTCAGTAAACCATGTTGTAAGCCAATGTGCTGTCACAGACTTTTGTTGTTCCATTTCTAGAGCATAGGCAGAGTAGATTTCGCGTAATTTGTAAGGGCCTTAGGATTTTTGGAATGGTAAATGAACATTGGCTTCAACTTCAAGTCACCAGTTGCATTAGCCCCTAGCAAGAGAGTTAGCCTTCCTCTGAAGCTTTGAAACCAAGCATTGACTTCTCCTCTCTAGCTATGAAAGCCCTAGATGGCATCTTCTTCCAATATGAAGCCTTTTTGTCTGTGTTGAAAATCTGTTGTTTGGTGTAGCCACCTTCACTGATTATCTTAGCTGGATCTCAATAACTTGCTGCTGCTTCTACATCAGTGCTTGCTGCTTCACCTTGCACTTTTATGTTATGGAAACAATTTCTTTTCTTGAACCTCATGAACCAACCTCTGTTAGCTTCAGACTTTTCTTCTACAGCTTCCTTACCTCTCTCAGACTTCATAAAATTGAAGAGAGTTTGGGCCTTGCTCTGGATTCAGCTTTGGCTTAAGGGAATGTTGTGGCTGGTTCGATCTTCTATCCAGACCAAAAAAACTTTATCTATAGAGCAATTAAGCTGTTTTGTTTTCTTATCATTTGTGTGTTCACTAGAGTAGCATTTTTAACTTCCTTCAAGAACTTTTTCTTTGCATTTACAGCTCAGCTAATTGGCACAAGAGGCTTAGTTTTTGGCCTATCAGCTTTCAACGTGCCTTCCTCACTAAGCTTAATCATTTCTAGCTTTTGATTTAAAGTGAGAGATGTGTGACTCTTCCTATCATTTGAACACTTAGAGGCCATTGTAGAATCATTAATTGGCTTAATTTCAATATTGCTGTTTCCCAGGGAACAGGAAGGCCTGAGAAAATGGACAGAGACAGTGGTTGGTGTAGTCAGAACACACATAACAATTATTAAGTTTGCCATCTTATATGGGCATGGTTCATGGTGCACCAAAACAATTACAATAGTGACATTAAAAAATCACTGATCACAGATTACCATAACAAATAGAATAATAATGAAAAAGTTTGAAATTTGAGAGAATTACCAAAATGTGACACAGAGACATGAAGTGAGCAAATACTGTTAGAAAAATTGGCACCAATAGGCTTGCTGTCACATGGCTGCCACACACCTTCAATTTGTAAAAAACACAATATCTGTGAAGTGCAATATAGAAAAGTGCAATAAAATGAGGTTTATCTGTATTCAGGTTCATCACATTTCTATATAAACTTTAGAATTAACTCTAAATTTTTACTGGAATCACATTGAGTCTTGTGATGGTTAATTTTTTGTGTCAACTTGACTGGGCTACATGGTGCCTAGATAATTGGTTAAACATTATTTCTGGAATGAATATATATATATATATATATATATATATATATATATATATATATAGTTGATTGTGTTGATTCTAGTCTATTGATTCGGTTTCTCTGGAGAACCAAGGCTAATACAAATCTATAGATCAATTTGTAGAGGCCTGACATCTTAACAATATTTAATCTTCTAATTCATGCATATGTCATTTCACTTACTTAGGTTCTCTTTAATTTCTCTCAGCATATTTTACAATTTTCATGTCTTGAATGTCTTTTTTAAGATTAATTCCCAAATATTAAACAGTTTTTTGATGTTGTTGTGAAAAATATTTTTTAAACTTTAATTTTTCAATTGTTTGACGCAGCATACAAGAATACATTTTACTTTTGTATATTGATCTTTTATCGTATGACCATGGAAGGACTAGTGCAATGCAATAATCAAAGAAGTATTTTAGGAAGAATAATCAGAAGAATTGCTCACTGCATATTGGCTGGATGCAGCCCCATGAAGATACATGAACCTTAATCTGAGCCAGGACCACAGACCATACTTCTGACCTTGGACAGCTGCCTGCACATTTGTGCTCAGAGTCAAATGTGTTTGCTTTGAGGCCAAAGGACGTATATAGATGGTTGCAAACCTATTCGTCTCCCTGGCTGGCAAAGCAGCTCAAAGCACATACCTTAAAAATGGAACTGTAGCAGTGTCCTCCTGGTTTTCGAAGATTGGATGAACACTGCTATTAAATTGCACCCCATGCCAAAGCTTTCTTGCATATAAGTTGGTGGGAGCTGAGGAGCCAATGTTGACTGTTTTGGGGGGAGGGGGGGAGGGGGAGCTCAATTGAATTCTGAGACTATTCATTTATATACAAATTTCTCATCAGTTGCTCCTTTTCTCATCCCGGACTTCTGCCACTGACTCAGGAATCTTGCTGGGATCCTCATAATCCAGATCGTTTTCTATTTCTATCTTCATAAATCACTGGGCTGAGCTTGGGAGAACTTTCAAACTCCCCTTTACTTCTTTTTTTGTATGAACACTCCAAAACATTAAGCCTATTATTTTACAGGGAGGCAGGGAGGTTGATTGAAAGCTTTTACTTTCCTTCGAAAGTAGTAAGAGAAAAATAAAAACATCCTCACCTTAAACATCCAGTTCTTTTCGATCTTTTTGGTAACTCACCTCCTTATTTTGATAAATATAACAATTTCATGGCTTTCTTCAACATTATTCAAAATTTCAAAGTAAATTATATATCATGAATGGAAACAAACCAGTGTTAGAGCATATATATTTTCAAACTCTTAACACTTGCAAAGATTCTGACATGCCTGTTCTCTACCAATTGAAACATATTTATTTTAAAAGTTCATTTTCAAGGTATCTTTACTGGTTTTACACTGCAAAAGAATGCAAGATGTAGATAAGATTTACTGGAGCCTTGAGACAACAGACACTGTACCTTATTTTATAAAGTGTAGATTTTTTATCTTGACTCACTTGTAAGTCACCTGATATAGCTCTGACCGTTGTTACATTTATAGAACTCTTCCAAGTTTTCCTCTGTACTGTGAACTTACTACATATACAGCCTGGTTTAAGGAAAGGTAGAAAAGCTTTGTCTTTGGTACTTTTGGAGGGTTCTAAGAGGTGACTAACCGCACCCTTTCACTTTGTAGTTGAAACACTAACACTCAGAGAGGCTGAGTGACTTGGGAAAGTCACACAGCTAGCTGGGGACTGAGTTTGGATGAGGACCATGTCTCCTGATTCTTGAGCAGGATTCTTTATGTTACTCCACATAGCTTTCATCTTTCTCCTCCACTTGAGATCTTAATTTTCCCAACAGGACCCTAGCATCCTCATCTGGTCCCATCACAGTGCCCTACTGACTCTGCCTTCCCTTATCAACCCTCTACATCTTTCAAATCAAAGAGCCTCACCCTGTGTCCTATTCTTAGGGGTCCTAACAGGGCTCAGTGTTGAATCGAAATATTTGGTATGGAGTACAAATTGGTATGAGAATTGGTATGAGTACTAATGACTATTCCTTGTGTCCTATTCCTAGGGGTCCTATCAGGGCTGGAGGTTGAATCTAGAGAGCCATTGTTGGACTGAGCATAAATGCATGTTCAGGGCTCAATATAATGCTTTGTGTCTAAAGTACTTTTAGTGCCTCACTTCATATGAACAACTAATAATATTTCTAAGAGTTAAATTTATTGACATCTTACTATGTGCCAGACACTGTGTTCAAGGATTTTATATAAATTATGTCATGGATATCATGTGCATTATGTCATTATCTCACTTGAGTAATGAATTATAAGGGACAAGCCCAGTGAATGATGTATTTAGAGGCAGGTGGGGTTATCCTACTCCCTTTTTAATGATATCACTCACACAGTAGCCTGATGCCCTGGGCATGGGGCCAACAGATGAGAGGAGCCTGCCTTCACTTCCAACTCCTTCAGCTCTCTGCTTAGTGAGTCCTCTGTGCACTCTGGTGAATGCCCAAGCAGTGAAAATTGCTGCCTGGGTGGGATTACCAGAGTTGCTCTTCTGGACAGGATTCCTAGAGCTGGGATTGCTAACATGACTGGGTATTCCAGTGTTCTGAAGCTCATTGTTTGCTAATGACTTGGAGAGTAATAGCCGGGCTGCAGGATACCATGTGTGGCTTAAGTGGAGAAGTGTCTAGAAAAGATGCTCTTGATGTAGAATTTATCATGGTTTTCTACCTATTCACAAATTGCCTTAAGACCCATTTTCCTTCTTTGTCAGAGTAGAATCAAACTATCAAAAACGACTGTTAAGAAAAATCCATATCTCATGAACATTTTATAGTGCCATTATTGTAACTCTAGTTTGAAAAGATTATTTTAGGGTTTATTAATATCTACAGCAAAAGATCCAATATGGAAATACCATCATCTGCAGAGCACCTAAAGATTGAAAAAGCAGCACACTAAAGCAACTTTGACTTTCAAAGCTAGATGTTTTGGGGACTCATCTCTCAGGTGCCGGTCTTAAAAGTCAGGGTGCCAGATGTGGGATTCAAACCCTCCTCCTCTCAGGGAGAAGCTAGGGATTATGAGTTCCCTCCTAATTGTGGCTTACCATCCCAGGGGTGGGACTTATGGTGAGATTGTGTCTCAGCCTCTTTTATCTGCTTCGGTGTGGGATTTTTTTTCATTCACTTGGTGTGCAAAAGTTGATCAGCAAGTTTTTAAGTTTTTTTGCAGAGGAAATTGTTCCATATGGAGCTGTTGTTTTGGTGTGTCTGTGGGAGAAGATGGGTTCAGGCTCCTCCTATGTCGCCATCTTGAACCATTCTGTGTCAACTTTGAGAATAAGGGCATAGGGAAACTGAGACTATAAGTAATTAAGTAAATTACTGAAGGTAGGTGTTTGGGTCAAATGCAAACACAATGATCTCTTCTTACCTACCTAACTCATACTGCTGTTATGTTGGGGAAATCAAGCCATAAAGGTTTCTTATGGTTCACTAGGCGTCAGTGATTTTATATTGAGGACAACTAATTTAGTGCCCTTTGAGAATGTGTTCAAAATTGCCAGAATGCTCTGCATTGTCTTATTTGGAACAATTACTAACAGGAATTATTAGACAACGCCCAATCTCCTACTATATGTGAACTGATTTGCTTTCCATCTTTTTATTATCTGATTCATCTAGCATTGTATTGGAAAAGTATAATATGTAGACTTCTGCAAAACTACTTCCCTTTGTATGTGTGTGTGTGGTTCCATGGAGGAATACTGTAAAGAAGGATTCATTCATTAAGTCATTAACAGGTATACTGTAGACCTGATCATCTGAGCCAGCTAAACTCAAATCATCCACTGGGGCTCAAAGGTGTCAGTCATCACCTCACTTTGTGTCAACAATGAGCTAAGCTCATCACTCAGACTAGCAAAAGAATAAGTGGGAGGGTCCAAGTGGGTGAGAAATGTATTTCAGTTTGGGGTGTTTTTACTAAGAAGACAAGATTTTAGCTAGTTCTGGTCCCAGATGTGGGATAGATGACCTCAGAAGACGTACAGGAAGCCAGAAGGAAAGGATCCCTGGAGAAGTGACTGGACATTTACATCAATCTGTCTAAACTAGACAATTATCTGTCTAATTATCTTAGAATCTGAATTGTTATCTTAATATCATAACATTGGTGACATTATAAAGTTCTTTGCTTCATTTGCTAGCACCTGTAGGGATCAGAAAATTGTATTTTTAAGAAGTGGTAACTTTTACGCTGTTTGACTATTTTTACTTATTTTTCTTAGTTTTTTTCTAGAACCCAAGAGGGGAAGTGATAAAAGGAGATTTTTTTTCTCCCTCAAGTTTATTCAGTATCTTTTTAGGGCCCATATATAATGAAATATTTCCTTGGAAACTCTTCTCTACTCTAAACTGGATGACTGTTGTTTAAATAAAGGGCTTATTCCCTTAACTTCCCTCCTTGGAATTATAGCTAGAGAATTTAGGGTGGAGAGTTTCTAGTCCAGGGGAAGCAACTTTATGGTACAAATGCCTCTACTTCCTTCTCTCGTGCTCGTGACAGAACACTCAAATGAGCACATCTTCCTACTGAGCCTGGGTGTGGAGATAGGAATATAATTCTTGCTTTATAGATGAAGAAACAGAAATTTAAAAGTTAAATAACTTTCTTAAGTCTCTATGACTCTGAAACCATCATTCTCCAGGGAATCACTACTAATTGATAAGAGCCGGCAACTAATACGAAATTTATTTACCATCCAAGATCTAGTTTACCCGCATTATTTTTCCATGAAAAGTGATGAGTCGAGACAGTCTGAATAATGTTGGTGAAAGTGCTTTGCAAATATGTAAAGAATGCCAAAGATGTTAATTGTTCTTATCAAGGACACAAGCCCAGCTAGTTTATAGCAATTCTCAAACTGTGGTGTGCAGCGGAATCACCTGGACAGCTTGTTAAAACACAGATTGCTGGACCCCACCTCAGAGTTACTGATTCAGTGGGCTTAAGGGTCAACCTAAGAATTTGCATTTCTAACAAATTTTTATGTAATGTTGATGTTGCTGGTTCATGAACCACACTTTGAGAACCACTGGTTTATAGCATACCTGAGCTCAAATATGATTACCATGAAATTTCTCTTTTGCATTGTTGCTAAGCTCAAAAATAATTGACTGATTTTTGTCAATATTTTTCTGCCACTGTCAAGCCTCTGTTCATGCATATTCAATGAAATGTTCATGTTGATAAATGTAAATGTGTAATCATTGGACCAGAGCCAGCAGAGTTTAATTGAAAGAAAAATCAAACCTAGGAATATGAGAAAAGTATTAGTCAGAGGCCAGGGTAAGGATGGAGTAGGTCACAGGAAGCTAGAAAATAGGAACCATTTGCAAAGGGATATGTTAGACAAGGCTTGCTGTCAGGGAGGAAAGCAGAAAGATTTCAGCTCCAAAGAATAAAAGAATACCTCAAGTACTGATGAACTGATCTGCAGTGGAGCCATTCGTTGTGCATGAAAAACAGTCAAGTGGACTTTGGCTCAAATACTGGTAGGGCCACCAAGTGAAATGGAATTTAACTTATCCAAGGAGGCTGCGGAGAACAGAACTGGCTCCAGTGGGCCAGGCTTCAGGGAGGCAAGTTCTGAAAGAGCTTTGTAACAACCACTGCACATGAAGATGGACTGGCTGCCTCCAGAACAGAGACTTTCTTAATACAGAAATTGTTTAAGTAGAATCAGGTGACCACTGGGAAATGAATTTAAGCAACAAATGCGGAGGCTAGACTTAGAGATGTGGAGATTAGATTACTCTGAATTCTTCTGGGACTAGGGAAACCCAAGAACACTTTAATTTAAAATAACAGTAGAAACAAGATGGCAGACAAGGTGAGAATGACTTCACTGATGTCTGTAAAGAGGCTGGGCTTTGGACTCAAATGGGTTTGGACTCAAACAGGACTCAGCTCAATTTGCAGCCCCGCATTTCCATGCTGCTCTCTACCCCATCTACCTATTAGAGACGGAGACGCAGTCTTGGCATCTGTAGATCAAGGGCAGAAACAGCTGCCTCAGAGTATCCTAGTGAGTACTAAAAAGTGTGTCGCATGGAAATTGTTCCTGACACACAGTAGGAGTTTAAAAGATGTTCATTATCTGCCCCTCTCTCCCCTTTAGTAAGGTAGAGCAAACTTGACGCAGGGAAAGGCTGAATTTAAGAAATCCAGAACTACGCAGTCTCTAAGATCTGTCTGTGAGGAGTACTCTCACAAAGGAGAAGACGTTGAACTTTGTATCTTGGATCTGAGACCCCTGAGATCTCACTCACTTGAACAGCAGTTTCTCCAATGATCACAATGGTCAGAATTTAAATCGGTAAGAATCAGTTAGTATTAATGAGTCATACAGAAAGGAAGAGAGGATTTGGGGCTGACAATCCTTCCTTCAGTAGGATATGCCCTGCCCTAAGGCTTGGATGGCAAAATTTAAAACTAATGGCAGCACAGAACCTCCCAGCACTGGACAAGGCAGATAGAAAACAAAGCAGATGCTGAGACAGGATATTCAGGTCACAAGCTTATATACACTGTGTAGATCTGGGTCTGGGAAGGAGTGTGTTTTATTCAGCTTTCATCCAAGGATCTAAACCTAACTGAGCTTGTCTGAGAAACGTTGTTAATATATGTATTTTCTGAGGTTGTGTGTGTAGATAGGTTACTATACACATCACATGTTACCAGGCTAGGAAAGAGGGGATTATGAAAAATTTGTGTTCAAAAGGGACACTGGATCTGATTAAGTAGAGAATTATTGACATGGACAAATAGTGCCTGAAGTTTCATTGGCTACTTTCAGTCGTAGTCAGGGGAGGAGCCTAATCAAACTGAAGAGAAGGGCAGGGCTTCTGTCCCTTAATTAGGGAGACAATCTTTCTTCTACTACTTGAAACAGATGCAGCTTGCAGCCATCTTGTGACTATGAGGGGACAAAGCTACATGCTGATGGTTCCTGAGCAGTGGGGTCACAATCCTGAGCCACACATCTGGAGCCCACCCTGCATAGGGACTTTTCGATATGTGAGATAATATATTTCTTAATTGTGTAAGCCACTTTTAATTATGCTTCTTAGACTTAAACCCAAATGTACTCTAACTGTAAAGAGTGAAATGGGAGACTGCTGGTTCTCACTATAATCTTCTCTGAACCACTTGATTTTTTTAAAAAATGTATGTACTTGTATTATTTTGATTTTTTAAAATAAAATTTTAAAGGATCCTTGGTTTTTTTTTTTCCTATAAGTGTTGAAGACGATTGATGTAGATATTAATCTTTCTTTTATGCTTCATAAAAAGAAGAGTTTGGGTTCTTGGAATTTCAATGACTAAATCAGCCAGTTCATTCAATCTATTTAGTTAAAAAAACAGTTAATTCCATTAAGAATTTGGAAATGGTAAATCTTTTAGCTATCACAGAATAAGCGATAGTTTAAATGGCTTCATTATTTTACTTTCTAACCAGTTGTATGGCATCATGAAAATAGGGTATTATAACATCAGAATTTAGTAACTAGTAATATTGTACTAAAATATGATTAATACATTGTACAGCCAGAACTCAATGAAACAATTTTCAATGCCCTATAAATAGTGAGACTCTTTGCAAAAAGAGGGCCATATTCCTGGCAAACGTGTCACAGCTAATGCCCGTCAACTGACTAATGTTCGCTAGCATTCAACACATTAATAGATTATCTTTCTGTGGACCCTTCTCTTCTCGATTTATAGTTCTTTGTGGTGTGGTGTAGTAGAAATAGCATGTTCTTGGAGGCCAAACTTGGGCTGAAATGCCAACTTGGATACTTACTAACATGGTAACTTTTGTCAAGTTACTTGTTGCCTCAAAGCTTCAATTTCTTTATCTAGTCAATAGGGACAGAAAACCAAACTATTTCATTAGATTGTTGTGTGGATAGAATTTATAGGTAAAGAAACCAACTATGTGCCTTCACATATTAAGTAATCAATACATGTTATTTTCTTTTCTTTCCTTTCTCCTAATTTTCCTCGTGAGAGCTTCTCAGAACCTCAATGTTTAGAATAGAAGAGGGAATCTAAGTATGACCAGAGTGAAAGGATGTTCAGAAATGTCTATAAATGTCTAGTTAGTTGGTGACACTGGTTATTAGAGGCCGATTTACATGGTTCAGAGAGTTTCCAGGGAAAGAAGGCAAGCTTTCTGTCATTGGGACCAGACACAACTGAGCATGTCTGGGGTACAGCTGCAGTCACGAGCTGCTACACCTCTGGTCGGTGGTGGAGGCACGTGGTCTGCCCAGAGCTCACGAGAGGGAAGGGTGATGCAGTAAATGTTGATCACAGTTTTGTTTTGTTCTGTTTTCCCAGTCTCTGTCTGAATCCTAGAACAAAGAACCTGTAAAAAATGCAAAAACAGGTTTTCAATAATTCAATGAGTCATTTTTAATAACTCATCTGAAGACGGCATGCTGCTTGGGGGCACCTTAAACAAAATGCAGCGAGAAGGCTGAAGTCATTCTCTCTTCTCCAAATGCCCCCTCTCACTCCTGCCATAGGACAGCCGTGGTACCATAAGAACTCAGAGAGTTAGTGATGGGGCTGGTGGAGCTATGAGGGTCCAACAGACATAGAGACTCAACAGTGGCTGATCTACTAAGGTGCTGCCAGCCTGGAAAAGTAACAGAAGGGTCCATGGTGCACAGAGGAGAGGAATCAACTTCTTCTCAGAGCAGGAATGAGGGCCTGTGTGTTCAGATGCATATGTGAGACATAGGCCTCCAAACTACAGCTGGGTATAAACTTTAAATTATTTTATCACTTTTTTGGGCATGAAGATATTCACAGAATGATACTGAGAAATTATTGCAACTCATAATTTAAAAAATGATTTATGGGGGCATATATATTGTATATCAATATAGTATACCCCTGAAGTTCATTTATTTTTGTGATTGATAAAACTGGAAATCCTGAAAAGCAAAGGGTTAAACTTTCACATCCCCTAATTGAAAGAAAAAAAATGAAGTGAACAATTGTTAGTTTGGAGTTGAAGTGTCAGCTCATGTAGATGATGTAGACAAGGACCCCAAATCACATCTTGGGCACATAACCATGCTTAGCCCCAGGAGTAACGATCTCAAGTCCGTTTACTGAGCACTTGCTCTATGCTAATCTCTGAGCTATGCATTTGAAATAAAATATGTCATTTATACATTTCTATGTGCAGCAACCCACCTCTGGGGTGGGTGTAATTTTCCCCATACAGATGGGGCTCTGAGGGCTCAAGTGACTTAAGTCACTTGGTGGTTGAGTAGAAGAGTTGAAATGTAAACCCAGGTCTTCCCAGCTATAAATCCGTGCTCCAAACCACTATCCAGTGTTCTCACCTGTTTCAAGATTGTGTTTGATTTAGTTAAAGTGTTGAAAACTGGGCCCACTACTAGGTCTTTAGACTGGCAGCATTGGTACCACTTGGGAACTTGTTAGAAATGAAGTATCCCTGGTCCCACCCCAAACCCACTGAGTTACAATCTGCATTTTAACAAGATCACCAGGCAATCTGTATATGTATTAAGGTCTGAGAAGTATGGTCCTACATTACATTCACCTTCTCTGCCCGGGTACCTTTCAATGTATCCATTTAATATAAAAACAGTATAAATCCATTGTCTAAGACCATCTCACAGCTTTGAGGAAGAACTAGCTAATGCAAAATTTATTCCTTTCTCTTTTTGAGTGGATTTATACGACATGAGAACAATTGGTTGAAAAGTGCACAATTCAGGCAGGCCGATTATCTGATACCACGGTTGCCCCAACGACTCTTTTAAGAAAAAGTCTACATTTCAAAAGAAATGACCTCATTCACAGTAGTTGTGTGAATAGCTACAGCCAGCATGTTTCTTTAGACAAGGCCAGAAGGATCATTCCACGCCTATCTGGCTCTCCACCGCCATAATGTTAACTCACCATGTAGTCAGCCTTGTATCAGCTGGTTGCTGCCTATTTGCCCAAGGAAACAGTTCCAGGATAGATCATATTCACAAGAGACTCTGCCTTACTGAGGGGTCCAGAAATGTTAATCTTTGAATAACTTCTCTACAAAATCCAGAACAAAAAGCTGTACATAGCTGAATATCTAAAGAGTTTATGGTAATTGTGGTAAAAGAAGTAATTTTTTTTCATTGTTGTTCCTGGCATCTGGGAACCTAAGAATATCTTATTACCTAAGAACATTGTGAGAGAAAACTTGAGTTAATTTGCTCCTAAGGTGACAACCCACCCGACATGTAGGTACCTGCTTTGCAGAAGACTTCAAAGGTTTTAAACCTATTCCTGGATAAGAGAGAAGGAAACCAATCACAGGAGAATGGTAGTGATAATTAAGACAATGTTATGATTCACTAAGAAATGGCTGGGTTATGAACAATGAACACTGTGGCATGTAAATTACCTAAGAACAGAGTTTAATGATGTGTTCTTTCTTATTAATTGCTCGTTTGGTGACATGGTCTGTAAAAGTTACATTTTAAAAGAAACAAAAGGAGTCCACTGCCTCATTTAACATTGGCAAATTTCACACATTGCTAAATTTTATTAGTGTCTTTAGCTAACCCAGGATTTATCAGCATGAACTGTAATTTGGTTTTATAAGTTTGTGTGATAATCATGAGATATGATTCCATATGGAATTTCCATAACTCTGAATGGCCTTCTATTAAATATCATAAGTTGAACTTTATCATTCAGCACACTGATTATGTTCACTCACTCATGTAAAATGTTCCCATCTTTGACATTATCTCTTCTAAATCAAACCCAAAATAAAATTTGTTTTGTCTAAATGAATACATTTTGAGCCATGGATTGTGTTTACATGCAGCTGCTGAAGCAGACTGCAGAGAGCCAGATATGATCATTTTGTCCATCCTTCCAAACAATCCCAATCACAGAATCTAAATGCCAGATGGAATTGTACAGTGGCCGTGATGATAGGATCACAGCTCAATCAATCAGCGAGTGTAACTGACATCTATCCAGCTTCACCAGCTGGTGGGTGAGAAAAAGTATTAACATTTACAATAATGTTTCCCAAATTTCAATAGCTCTGCACCCCCTACCCCCACCTGTTCACATAGATAGTCCAGTTCTTTTCAGATATGTTTGTCCTTAAATATTACTGAGTCTTTTTCGGGAGGCTTATAGGTGGAGCCTGAAAGCATCCTGGTCCCCACTAGTTTATAGACATGGGAAAGACCACTTTTCTCCAAGAGCCTTTCAGGGAATGAGGAGTGGACTGCCTCCCATTGAAGCTGAGTCACTGCTTGCACTCAAGGCCTTTTGCTCAAGGAACCACCAATACCCCTCTTCTCTATTGTCCATTTGTGTTGCACCCACTGCTTGCCAACTTCTTCTGGAGCCCCGAGCTCTGTGTCCAGATGCACAACAGTCCATGCAGCTGCCGAGCTCCTTTGGGCCACCTACCTCTGGGCTGCCTTCATCTGGGTTTCTGGTGATCCTTTCTCCACCCAGTAAGAGAGCTGACTTCCATTTCTTGTGTCAGCCACTCTCAGGGAACAATCTCAGACCAGAGAAGTATAGGGCCCTGGCTGACAAGTTTCTCTTTCGTTTAAGAAGTCTTCTCCTTCACAGAGCACACTCTCATATTATATGTGAACCACCGCCCCCAACGCTCACATTCGGATGCGAAGGGGATCAAAGGATGGGCTTTACTAAGGCTTGCGTTTACTTCTCAAAATGCATGGCTCTCTGGTCAAGGTAGAGTGGAGAACGGAACTGGCATCTGAGGCCAATTCACAGCCTCTCACTCTCTTCTTTGTGAATTGAAGATGTCTGAGTCTGCATGTTAGAGCCTGACTTATCTACTCCGTCATGAGGAAACTGAGAGGGCGGACACATTGCTGGGGGGAAGTGGCAGAGTAGGGTAAGGCGGAAAAGGAGTGTCATGTAACTCCATGGTGTGGAGGCTGACATTTACTAAAAAGAGCCACCATGTGGCAACAATATTCGTGATCCATCCACTTTGTGAACATAGTCAGAATCACAATGGCATTTGCATCTCAGAGAGAGATCAAGTTACGAGAAATATGCTCACACCATTGTCTAACCATTCATTCATTCAACAGATATTTATTAAGTTCCTACATTGTGTCAGAGACATACATAGTGTGGATGGATGTATAGATACATAGGTAGATAGACAGGTAGGTAGATAGAGTCTATGAAGAAGGTATTCTAATTTCCATGGAGTTGGATATTAAACAAACACACAGATGATGAATATATTCATACAGATTTTATTATGATTATGAAGGACAATATAACAAGGGAGTTATGGAAGATCTTGAGGAATGATAATCATATTATATAAAATTATATATCTCATATCATGTTACTTTGTGCCAGGCATACATATTTACTCATATAATCCTCAAGGAAACTTTATAAAATAACTGCTACTCATATCACCAATTTTATAGACAAGGAAACCTACAGAGATATTCATTAATTAGTCCAAGGTCACATAGCCTGTAAGTGGTGGATCATGGATTTGAACCCAGTATTTAGGTTGAGACTGAAAGATAAGTAGGATTTAACCAGA
The DNA here is from genome assembly GCF_965194825.1 of Balaenoptera physalus. Lineage (NCBI taxonomy): Eukaryota > Metazoa > Chordata > Mammalia > Artiodactyla > Balaenopteridae > Balaenoptera > Balaenoptera physalus. The sequence goes on along the minus strand of NC_138889.1, from coordinate 40,453,748 downwards.
TGAAGAGTGTGTAGTTTGTTTGTCAGACCAACAGAAGAGTATGTGTGAAGGTCATGAGGCAGTAATAACCTGGTGCATTTGAAGAAGTGAAAGATGCCCAGTGAATGTAGTAAACAGAAGGACAATCACAGCACATGAGGCTGGGGACCTAAACAGATCATGTGGAACTTTTTCCTTTCTTTTTTATGAATTATGGTATAATATACATAGAGCAAAATCTGCCAGTTTGAGTGTATAGTTCTAATACACACATATATTGATACACATATGTTGATGTACACATAGTCATGTAATCACCACGACAATCAAGATATAGAACAGTTTGGTGAACCTCAGAAAATCCTCTATTGTCCCTTTGTAGTCAACCACTCTCCCCTCCTTTTGCACCTACTGATGTGTTTTCTGACCCTAGAGTTTAGCCTTTATAAGAATGTATAAAATGGGGTATACCGTATGTAGCTTTTTGAGTCTGGCTTCTTTCACTTAGTGTAATGCATTTGAGATTCATTCATGTTGTTGTGTGTATCAGTAGTTTGCTGCTTTCTGCTGCTGAGAAGTATTCCATGCAGCAGTTGAAGGACATGTGAATTGTTTCCAGTTTGGTGTTATTATGAATAAAGGCACTATAAATATTCATGTGCAGGTTTAATTGTGACTATAAATTTTCATTTCATGTGGGTGGACACCTAGGAGTAGAATTGCTGGGCCATGTGGTAAGTGTATGTCTAACTTTACAAGAAATTTTCAAACTGTATTCCAAAGTGTCTGTGCCATTCTGCATTCCTACTAGCAATGCAACAAATCTGTAGTTGCTTCACATCCTTACCCATGTTAGTTATTATCAGTTTTCTTTAATCTTTAAAAATTTTAGCCATTCTAATAGGTGTGTAGTGGTATGTCATTTTGCTTTTAATTTCCATTTCTCTGATGGCTAGTGATATTGACATCATTTCAGGTACTTATTTGATAGTGTCATTCAGGTCTTCTACATCCTTACCAACTTTCTGTCTACTTGTTCTACTGATTACTGTGGAAGTAATCTTGAAGTCTCCAACTTAAGTTTGTGGATTTGTCTATTTGTCTATTTCTTCTTCCTATTCTGTAAGATTTTACTTTATGTAGTTTGAAGTTTTGTCCTTAGGCACATACACGTTTAGGATTTTTACGTCTTTTTGGTGAATTGATCCTTTTCAACACTATGTAATACTCTTCTTTACCCCTGCTAATATTCTTTGATTTGATGTCTGTTTTTTGTCTGATAGTGTTATAGGCACTTCAGCTTTCTTTTGAATAGTTTCTATGCATGTATACATTTATATGTATATGTTTTTCAACTTTTATTTTCAACATATTTAGTTGTTTTATTTAAAGACAGCTTTTTTTTTTTTTTAAGACAGCTTTTTATACAGACAGCACATGGTTTGCTTTTTAATCCAATTTGACAATCTTGGTCTTTTAATTGGCATATATAGACTGTTTATGCAATTACTGATACGGTTGGAACAAAATTGACTATCTTGTCAGTTGATTTTTATTTGTTTCATCTTTGAAACTATTATTCCTCTCATACTACCTCCTTTTGGATTGAGTATTTTTATGATTTTATGTCCACTATTGGCTTATATCTTTTAATAACATTTTTAGTGGTTGCCCTAGGAGTTACAATATAGAACTTTAATTAACCACAGTCTACCTTTGAATAATACTTTACCACTTCAAGTATAGTGTACAAATGTTACAACTGTGTAGTTCTCGTTTCTCCCTCCCGACCTTTGTGCTACTTTCAGTTACACTATAGTATTTTGTTTAAACATACTATATATACACAATAGATTGCCACTATTCTTGCTTTGAATAGTCCAACATCTTTTAGAGTAATTTAAATGAGAAAAAATAATTTTATATTTAGTTTAATTAATTCCTTTCACAATACTCCTCATTTCTTCATGTAGATTCAAATTTCTATTATCACATTACTTCTGCCTCAAGAACTTCTTTTAACATTTCTTATACTGCAGATTTTCTGGGAATAAATTATCTCAATTATCATCAGAAAAAATCTTTATATATTTTCATTGTGTATAAAATTGTCTAGATTTTGCTTTTTCCCACATATTTTAAAGATGCTGCTCCATTGTTTTCTGGCTTGAATGGTTCTGACAAGAAATCTATAATTTTCATCTTTGTTCCTCTGCATGTAATATGTGTGTGTGTGTGTGTGTGTGTGTGTGTTTCTGCCTGATTTCAAGGTTGACCCTTTGTCTTTGGCTTTTAGACGTTTGAATATGATGTGTCTATGTGTACCATTTTATTTTTTATTTTAATTTATCCTGCATAGTGTTTTCTGAACTTCTTGGATTTGTAGTTTTGTATCTTTCATTGATTTGGGGAAATTCTCCCTTTATCTCTTCAAACACTTCTGTCTTTCTCTTTCTCTTCTAGGATTCTAATTATATAGACTTTTAAATATAGTACCATAGCTCACTTGCTCTCTCTTGCTCTCTCTCTCTCTTTTTTTCTTTTTCTTTTTGGTTTTCATGTACCATAGCTATGGAATACTCTGTTTCTAAAGAATTTCCTTTCCCTTTGTGTTCAGTTTGATAATTTCTAAAGACCTGTCTTCAAGGTCATTAGACCAATGAGCCCATCAAAGGCATTCTTCATGTCTGTTACCATGTTTATCACTGTTAGCATTTCCATTTGATTCTTTCTCATGATTTCCAGTTCTTGGTTGATACTACCCATCTGTTCATACATGTCTACCTTGTATACTACAGCTTTTATCATATTAGTCATTTATTTTTACATTTCTATCTGATAGTTCAAACATCTAGATCATATCTGAGTCTGATTCTATTGATGTCTTTGTCTCTTGACAGTGTACTTTTTCTTGCTTCCTCGTGTGAATCATAATTTGTGGTTAAAATCTTGACATTTTATATGGAACAGTAGAGACTGAGATAAATATTATTTACTCCTGGAAATGAGCATGCCTCTTCTCTTGTTAGATATTAAGTATCAAGGGTTGAGTCAATCTAGTCAGAGGTTGAGCTGGGTTTGGGCTTTGTTTTTGTTATGTTTACCCTCAGCACCTCACAGCATTCAAATTCCTCTAGAATTACTTTTTGTTTAGGATCTGGTATAGTTTCTTGAGGATTTTTCTTAATGTTCCTATTCTACTTACAACTTTAGACATTCCCAGTGAACCTTGGAAAGAGAGTCTTTCTCCACACTCTTGCCCCATACCCAGTAGTAGGCTGCTGTTATATGTTACTCAGTGCTTTCTAGTCTGCTTTAAGGGCCAGGGTAGAGGTGTTTCCTATTGTCCTGGTTTAGCCCCCATCTTAGGCAGATACTGAGTCTCTGGGTCTCAGTGGTTGGGGCTTCTCAGTGATCCTGCCTGCCTCAGTGGAAAAGGATGTCTAATGTTCTGGGCTGAGATTTTTTCCTAACATTTCCCCAGAGGTAGAATTTTTTCCATGCCCTTTCCCCAGCTGCAATGGGTCTTCACCTGTGCCCTGAGGGTGACAGGGTTTGCTGTGCTTCCACTGGAAGTTTAAGGCCTTTGTTCCATGGAGGAGATAGGGAAGAACAGTCTGGGAGGGGCTTTGTGCTTTCTTGCAGTAGATGTTGTTCCCTTTCCCCAAACCTTCACCACAAGGGAGGTTTCCTTCAGTCTCTTGCTTTGATCCCATCTCTCATATGAACATTCAGTAAGGTCTGTGGGGGAAAACCTGCTATTGTATCTACAGCTATGAGGGGTTCTATAATCTAGTGATAGTCTGTGCTTAGCCTTTCACAATTTGTCAAAAATTCCAACTTACCAGCTTTTTCTTACTAGCATGTGTGGTATTCAGCATCTGGTAATTAAGAGCCCATTCCTCATCTCTCCTTGGAGATACCTGTCTTTTCTTAGATTTCAGGGTAGTTGATTGCCTTGTGACTTCAGTTCTTTGACGCATTCAAGAAAAGTTATGACTCTGTAGATTATCCATTTTTTCTTGTCAGTGTGGGATTGACTCTCCAGTTTTCTAAATCCTAAGTGAAAGCCAGAAGCCAGAAAGCCTCAAGCCTTTAAGTCATGTTAAGAAGCTTCTATTTTATCCCAAATGCAGCAGGGATCCATAGAAGGGTTAAAGCAGAGGATTAGTTAGTTTGGATTTATATTTTTAAAAATCACATGTTTTATATTTATTGGACATCTGCTATATGTCAGAAACTGTAGTTTCTAAGACGAATTTTTTAAATAACAAGAAAAATGCACTCAGATAGTTCAAAATCAAGCAGATAAGTCTTATCGACTATAACAAATAACTATAAAAAATGTCAATGTAAGTGCTGTAAATGAATGTCTAAGTAGAGAGCTGTGGGAGAATTTAATTTTGGCACATAGGGGTAGAGATGGTAGAAGGTGACATTTGAATTGTATCTTGATATGTAAGTAGGATATGGTTTCAGAGGAAACTTGAGTGAGTAAAATTAATGTCTAAGGTTTTCTTGTAACTTGCTTTGTAAATAATACTAGTTTAATTTCTTATCATTTATATCCAGGCAAAAGTGGGTTGCTAAGAAAAGAAGGAAAACATTCAGGTTTATCAACCAAACACCACCACTGCCAACAACAACTAATATTTTTCTTTTTTTTTTTTTTTATCAAAAGGGAGTTCCTTAGCCCTTGATAGCTATGAATGATGGCTAGTTTGCTGATACAGAACCATAGAAGTAATAAAAAACAAAACAACTTTGGAAGTCTGTGGTTGTGTATTACTGTAGTTCCTAAGCTGGCTTACTATTAGAATTTCCTTGAATGCTTTTACAAATGGAGAACTATGGGCTTAGCATCCAAAGGTTCAGATTCATGCTGTGGAGGCCAGGATTCTGCACTTTTGTAAAGCTTTCAAGTTGAATCTGAAGACGAGCTAGTGTATGACAAGTGGATTGTCTCCCATATTTACAATTCTTTTATCTTAGTTTGGGTTCCTCCAAAAGCAGATCCGAGACAAAGACTTGCTTGTAGATTGTTTATTTGGGAGGTGATCCCAGGAAGCATAAATGAGGAAGTGGGGAAAGTAAAACAGAGAAAGGACAGAAACCAATAAAGGGTGATTAAATGAGCTCCTTACCACTTCGGGCATGTGGGGTTCAACCCCACTGGGCACTTTCTGAGGAGCCTATACATAGTCCTTCCTAAGAAGACAGCCTTTGGATAGCCATATTTGGACCATGTAACTCAGTTTGCTTGCTTAATTTTGACCACTATATCTGTGTTTTCAGGAATGAACATCTGACCCAAAGGCTACCAACTTTTAAGATATCTAGTGTCCTACGGGATAAAAGATAAACCCAGTTGACCAGATCCTCTCAGAAGGACAAGGCAGTTGATAGGATGTTTGAAACTGGGTGTGATGCCATGAATTACAGATGGCTCCCTGATAAGCAAGTTGAAATATGAGAGAATAGAGATACCATTGGAGAGAGATGTAAAGAATAACCAGTCCCTAAAGCTTTCTAGGGTACTGATGGTTTCTCTGCTCTTGTTCCCATGAGGCCCAATTGAATAAACAGTATCTCTTCTTCTTGAGACTAAGGCGTCATTTTTTCTCAGGGGCCCATGCAGATATATCCTTACAGAAAATTTCTCATTCCTTGAGATAAGTTGAATAGGTCAAAAGAGCCTTGACTTAAACAATTAAGGAAAGTAGCCACAGGGCCACAGATGGCAAACAAGACACAAAACAATCTCAGATGTCCACAATTTTAAAAAATCTAGGAGTAGATGATTAGAACTTGATTGAAATATAACTATAATGATTAGTTTTAAGTGAGAACACTTTTCCTTCATACAACTGTTACCCTTGTGGTCAAAATAAACATTATAAAGATATTTATGCCTACATGCAGACACTATAGAAAGCAGAGCTTATTTTTGTGGAATTCCTCTAATGTATCTCCAGAAACCTGGGCCAATTGTATGCATTTCTCTTTATATATGTTTTCTGATTCTTCATATAACCAATTCGAAGGAAAAAATATTACGATTTCAGATGGCTGTCCTTTTCACTTGGTTGTCCTTTTTTAAGTGAGTGAGAAGTAAAAGTGCCCTGTATTTCTTAGGTTGGGTCTGGTAGTCAGCTTCTCACAGCTGGTCATTAATACCCAGGTAGTCCTCTGGTCACAGCTGATCTTTAGAGCAGAGAACTTGGTCCACTGCAATTGCCTTAGGCCAAATTCTGTCTTTGGATGAACTTACTGTTTTTGCTGAAACCAGTGGGAAAGGCACTTATCAGTGCATACGGAAAACCAGGTTTCCCAGATAATTTTTTTTTTTTTTTTTTGGCAAAGAGTAGCTGTTAAGGGGCAAGAGCTGTGCAAAATGGGACTGACAGAAAGGAGGGGGATTTTTAATGCTCGATAGTCTGAACTTTGATTATATTTATTTTAACAAATATTTCTCATTATGTGTTTAGCACTATTCTCAGCACTATTCAAGGATAAAGAGAAATGCAAGACCCATTGTTTTCCTCAGAGAGCCTACGCTAGACATGAATGATTAATTTTGAAATAAATTAATATTTCTATGGCACTACATATAATTTACAATTGCTTGCATGTGAGTGCATTATATATATTTATATATAAATAAATATGTCTATTGTATACCTATATGTCTACATATACGCATATATTTGTATACATTTCTTCTCAATTAATTCTCACAGCAATCCTCTAGGGCAGGGGTCCCCAACCTCCGGGCCGTGGAGCGCTACTGGTCCGCGGCCCGTTAGGAACTGGGCCGCACGTCAGGAGGTGAGTGGCGGGCGAGCGAGCAACTGTTGCTCCCCATTGCTCACATTACCACCTGAACCAACCCCATATGTGGAAAAATCGTCCACGAAAACGGTGCCTGCTGCCAAAAAGGTTGGGGACCGCTGCTTTAGGGTAAGTGGTATTATTATTATTCAATTTTACAAGCATAAAAAAAAAATAGGTTGAGTGAACTTGCTCATAACCCCTGCATCCCTTACATCACTATGCTTACCATACTGCATAAACAAATCTGTATCTGTGTTCCTCTTCTCCAGTGGACCAGGAGCTGGTGAACCTGGACAGAGACCTCTTCACCTTTATATTACCAGCACCTAGCATTTGTTGATAGTTATTGAATCTCAGCCCTGGTCTCCAGGTTACCCATATTGCCACAGAATTAATGTTCTCCAGGCTTCCTGGGGTTGCTTGTCAATCTTCACTCCTGGTGCCTGGAAGTCCCAATACCCCCATCAGTGCTGCATTCCTCAGAACCCAGATCAGTGTGTTCTGCTCAGGTTTCCTTACCATTCCCCACCATTGTTCCCCTAACCCCCTGCCTGCTAATTACCTGCTAGATGCAGATTATGTCAGCCCTCTCAAAGGCTGTCTATCTGCAGGTTTCCCAATAGGCTCAGCGCCTCAGAGCTGAAGAATACAGGACAAAAATAACTAAAAATTCTAGGATCCTTTTGTAGGTCAATTCCTATACTTGTTTCCTTATATACATTATTGTATTTACACCTCACAAGAACGTACATATTATTACAAATGCGAAAATAGGTTGCAGAAGTGGTGGTTTGACTAAGATCACACAATCAGCAAATGGCAGAACTGGGATTTAAAGCCAGATCTCTCTGACTCTTGTATCCTTAACCATTAAGAATAATATCTGGACTTTTTACTTTTATACCTTGTTAAAGGGCCTGCCTTACTTTGGAATGTTGAATAGGATGTTTGGAGGAAGTGAATAAATCTGTCCAAGTGCAAGGTGTTGGAGAGGCTTTTGCGATTATTCATTTTATCTCATTTCTTTTTCCCACACACCCCTTGAGACTATAAGTTCCTTAAAAGCTGGAACTGGGCTTTACTGGTTTGTGCCTTATGCTGAGCACGTTCCCTGGAACAGCATAGGTGTTCTAAAAAGCTTGATGAATGAATAAACGAATAAAAGAATTTTTTTTTTGCCCACATGCAATTTGATCTCAAGCTTATGGCCTTTAAGTGCTGATGTCGCCATTCAACCTTGTATGCAATGTACTAATTACAATTCCTTCCATGAAACAGTCTCATTTCCTCAGCCATCGGGTATAAAGCTTTCCTCCAATTGAAAACAATTTCAAAAATAGCTATCACACACCTGAGAATGATAAAGGAGGGACCACACTTTTGAAGGCAGCATGTGGGATGATTTTGATGGCATCCTTGTAGACCTTCCCAGGACCTTAAGCAAAATAACAAAGGAGGAAAGGTTGATTTTTGGTCCTGTCTGTCTCTTTCCAGCCCTCCATCCTGTGTGTTGAGTCATTATCTCCTTTGTCATCTAAGAAACAGATGATGTCCTTTACAGTTCAAAAGTCCTACCTTTCCTCTCTAGTCGATCCATGTTCTAAAGTTTCCCTCCTCTTCCACTCCATCAACATATCTATGTCCCCACTGGCCAATCTCTGCTGGGGTAAAATTATTTTATTGTGCAATTTATATTGATTCATGAATGACTGACAAATCTTTATCCCTTGGTTTTCTTTTTAATTAAGAGAAAAAATATTTAACCAAATTGATGTTTAAATTGGAAGATGTTACTATTCTGGTTGCTGAGGATTAAAAGGTGAATCAGGCCAAGTCCCTGCCCTCTAGAACTTACATTCTTAATGTGGAGAGATGAGAGACAAGGAAATAAATAAGTAGAACAAGGAGCAAGCCATTCAAACTCTGGTCTTAAATGCATCATGCCATGCATGGGACCTATTGGAAAACTATGAATAACAGAGATCAAATCTATAATAGGAAGGCTCTGTTGGCTACTGCTTCTAACTTCTGGTCTCAGTGACCTGTTTGGTTTCTCTGAAGGTGCTGGAAAATGATTTTCCTTATTTATGAGAGCTTAGGAGGTGATGGAGTGGATCAGGAAATGGGGATTTTCTAAAAGAAGCTGCTGAGGTCTTTTCTTTTATGGTAAGGAACTGGAGTTACATTTATTGTTTAGCCCATAAAAACTCTGAGGAATAAAGCCTTTGCAAAAGATGACTCAGACACCCCTCCTCTGTTATCTGGGAATAATGACTCTTACCTGCTACCAGGCTGGCTCCAGAGAGCAGGTGAAGAAATAGACAGGAAGCACCCTTGCCCAGCATCTGGTATACAGTAGGTGCTCTGGGTATGTTTGATACTTTTCTCTTTCTTCTCTGAGTTTAAGGGAGAAATATGTGCACAAACAATTATCATAAAATACAAGTGCAATATTGAAGGCAGTGTTATATCTACAGCGTAATAGAATGAACATAGTGATGGAAGTGACAAATTCATTGGTGGTGTGGGGAGATGGTCATCCATATGTTGTCTGTAATATCTGAGTTAGATTTTGAAGAATGTATGGGATTTAATCAGATAAATAAAGGAGAGGGGCTCTCTAAGTAGAAACAACTACACATGCAAAGGCACAGAAGCTTGAAAGAACATAGTTCCATGTTACCAGAAATTAGAGGGCATTTATTCATTAATTAATTTATTTATGTGTTCATTCAACCAATATTTATCCAGTGTCTACTATGCACTAGACACTTACGAGGAGTTTTACTTGTATTATTTTTATTTTGTGTCTTACTACAAGTTAAATTTACAGAAATTGTTTCCTCCAGCTAAGAGTGATACATTAAAGAACATGTAGCTGGAGAACCCTGGTCTGAGTAATTTTTAACCTGCTCAGGACTTTCTGAGTCTTTTTCTGACTTGTAGAACCATTTAGCCACTACCTTTCCCAGCTCCAGAGGAAGCCTCTCTGCTTTCTGGGATATATTCCCTGTTCTACATCTTCACCTTATAAATAACGAAGACTGTAACCAACAGTGATGGCAAGAGGAATAACAAGAACTTTCCTTACCTTTCATTCAGCCCCATGGAGCTTGACAGATTCTGCTTGATATACATTAACTAAGTAAGGTAGATTGCCTTTTATGTTCCTACAGTTATGGCACAATTCTAAACACATATTAGGGGCTCCATTTACCAAGTTCCATGTCTCCAGCTTTCATCCAGAGCTACAGAAAGGTTAGGTTGTTAAATCCCTTTAGGAACACTCTTTGGCACAGACCCTCAAGTGGAGATAATGAATAGGGTTAGAGTGGATGAGGGTGGAAAGACTGTATTGGGAGCAGATTTAGCTGCTTATATTAGAAATTCAAATAAATGGCTTTTAAAAAGCCAGATGTTAAGGAAATGTAAGGCAGCCATCCAGGGAGCCATGGGGGTACCACAGTCATCCAGAGCCATGCTTCTCCCATTATCGGCCCCACTGTCCTCAGTGTGCATCTTCTCCTTTCAAGTTACTCATGTTTTAAGATGGCTATTGAAACTTCAATCCAAAAGTAGAAGGGAGGGAGGAATAGCGATTTAAAGTTCCTGCCCACTGCCTGTCCCCCTTTTGAGGCACTTTCCAGGGAATCTCACCAAGTAATTTTCACTCCCATCACATTGACCACCCCTAGCTGCAAGGAAAGATAAATATAGACTTTAATTGGGCATATCTTCACCTGAAATAAAATCAGGCTTCTTTCTGAAAAGAAAAAGAAGAGAATGGATAGGTAGGTGAATCTCAGCACAGTTGCCTAACTGTTTGAGTCAGTAATCAAGCTTTACTGGGCTTCTGAAGTCTCCAGAGCACATCTGGAGTTTGAAGTCTGCGAATAGAGCACAGAGTAAGGCATCTTTTCCACTGTAACTTCCAACTTCTATTCCTTTTCCAGATCCCTGGATATAACTTTTCTAGAAAGTTAACTAACAGAAGTATAACAAGCATCAGGGTGAATATAAGCTTTAAGTAGAGAATGAGAATTCCCAAGAATTTTAGTAGCTGCAATCCTGCCTAATCACAGCAGGTATAGAGAAAAGTTTTTGGACTGAGTGGAATGAAATGAATGGAGGGAAAGGGGCATGGTTCCCCCACCCCCGACCAGGTCAGGAATATTTTAATTCAACAACCCGTGGTTAAATGCCTGCTATAGGCAATCCCTTCTGTTTCCTGCTTTGACTGTAGTACTTTGCTCAACAAACACCCATACCTCCCCTCTCATTCCCTTTACTTGGTTATTTAGTGGTTTCTGTCAAGGAGATCAAACACGTGCAGAGATGAACAGAACAACAAACGTGTCATCACTGTTTCACCTTATGAAGAGTCATGTTAAGAACCAATTTTAAAGAATATTTTGCATTGAAATAAAGGAACAGCCTATATTTGCTTTGTCCGGCACCAGTTTATATAAAACATAGAAGAAAAACATCTGATATGGTCCTTTCTTTCAATCTCACTGGGAAGATATAACATATAAGACAGTTACTACTTGAAATAGGTATCAAACAAATCAAATAGGTCAGTGATGGGGTACAGGTGGCTTCCAGAACAGGGGGAGGCCTGGAGAAAAGCAAGCTGATAAACCATGGTGGGTAGTCCAGTGTGCAAAAAGAGGATGGGTAATGTAAGGACACCATGGTGTGGCCTGGCAATGAAATTGACATCCATCATGAAGTATCAAGACAACATGGAGAAGTAGGGAAAGCTTGGAGTTGAAGTCAGTGACTGGGAGTTGCTGCCTTGCTATCCAGCCCAAGCAAGAGGACATAAGTAGGAGTTTGGTTAGTAAGTCAAATGTTTGGGTGAAAAGGTCAAACCAGGCATGAATAGTAGGAGGATATGGTATAGACTAAGCTACATACCTTAGATTCAAGCACAAACCAGTCTACTCCATAGGAACAGGGATGAGAGACTGATGATCATAGGACAGGGACCTTACTCCCTTGGCTCTGGTTCTCAGCCCCTGCTTTGGGAAAGCAGATATGTCCTGAGAGTTCTGTGCAACAACCAGGGGAGCAGGAGTCTCCTAGAGCTTGGGGTTGTGATTGCATCCCAGTGGGGTGAACTTGTCAGATGCTTCTAATAGTTCCACATCAGACTCCAAAATGTCTGATGCCAGATTAATGGAATTTCTTCTACTGACAGTGCCTGCATTTTTTGGTTGACTTCACTAGACATGGTAGCTTTGACATTGCACCTAGAGAATCTCTGATGTGGGGAGAGAATATTCAGACAGTTGGGGGAAAGATCTTGTTAGAGAACAAAGAACCAAACTCTTCACCTCTGGGTAGTGAGCTCTGTGGGGCAGAGGGACTCATGCCTAGGATATATAGTTAGGTGACATAAACTCTTTGTTGTCTCCACAGACACAAAAAATAAGTCTTATTTTCAGTGACTAGGTCAGAACTATATTATTTTGGGAGAGCAAGTGATAAATGTTATGACCTGAGTATCAAGGTAAGATGATTGGCCTTGCAAAAGATTGAAATAACTCTTTACATTTCAGTAGAAGCGTGTATGTATGTATGGAGTGGAGTGTTAACATGTATAGTGTGCTCACTACATGCCCTACACAGTGTCAGTGCTTTCAGTATAAGTAGCTACTATTTTCTTTTTATTGAGCATCTCCTATGTACCAAGCAGGCTGCTAAGTGCTATAAGAATATGTCTCCTACTTAGGAGAGCTGGTTTGAACCAGCACTTTACAGATCTTATCACCACCCTGCAGTTCACATACTATCAGGTTTTTTTGTTTTTGAAGTATAGCTGATTTACAGTATTGTGTTAGTTTCAGGTATACAGCATAGTGATTCAGTTTTCTTAAAGATTATATTCCATTATAGGTTATCACAACATACCGGGTATAATTCTTTGTGCTATACAGTAAATCTTTGTTATTTATCTATTTTATGAATAGTTTTTTGTATCTGTTAATCCCATACTCCTCATTTGTCCCTCCCCTGCTTCCTCTACACTTTGGTAACCATAAGTTTGTTTTCTATGTCTGTGAGTCTGTTTCTGTTTGGTATATGGAATCATTTGTATTACTTTTGCACATAAAGAAACTAGGGATCAGAGTGGCTAAATAACTTGCCTAGAACATCAAGTCACTTAAGTGACAAGGTTAGAAGTCCCTCCCTGGATATTCAGCCTGTGATCTTTCCATGACGCCCACTGTAATTTTCCTGAGAGCAAAGGCCACATCTTTTTTCATCTTCATGCACCAAATATTAGAAAAATAGCAACTCACGTTGCTGCCATCATGAGGATGAGCGTGATGAAGAACAGTTTGGGGAACCCTTTGCTGATAATGAGACTTTGCCTTCAAGATGGATTCCTCAGTTCCAGCCACATTTTGATTGGAGTGTCAGACCCAGCAGGTCCAGAGCATATTGAGTGTGTTTGCCTTGCTCTCTCTTGCTGTAGCCACCTTTCAGGAATCTGACTGGTGTCACACTGGGACTTGGAGAGCTTGTGGCCTAGAGGTTGGAAATTCCCTCAGCGGGCATTGCGGGGATAGTTCTTAAAGGCAATTAGCTCAGTTGACCTCCCTTTTCTCTCAGAGCCTCAAGAGCTTGGCCAGAGAATCCGTGCAAAGTGTGAGGCAAGGAACTGAATTCGTCCTGCTCTACAGTCATCAGTCAGCTGGCTGTAGTGCTTTCTGACAGAGTGAGCTGGCTGCCCTCCGTGCACAGAATAGCCCTACTGCCTGGGGTCATCCCAGGAAACCTGGTGTGCTGCCCTAGCCATTCCCTCACTGCCCCTCATGAGATTCACGGGCCCCAGCAGGAGCACAGGGGCTGGTGGAAGGACTCCAGCTCGGCCCAACTGCCCCAAGGTCAAGGGGCCAGGAGACAGTCTTGGGAGCGCTGACAGCTGTGTCACAAATCATGAGACCTTGCTGCCTTGTGAGGAAACCAAAGCTCCAGCCCAGTGCCTGTACAGACACCTTTATGAGCTGGCGATGGTAGGCAAGCACATCTCCCCTGTGGCAATCACACATATTTATTGATGTGGAAGCACTGATCTCATTGCTTTTTAAATAACACAGTCTCTTTTTTTTTTAACATCTTTATTGGAGTATAATTGCTTTATGATGGTGTGTTAGTTTCTGCTTTATAACAAAGTGAATCAGCTATACATATACACATATCCCCATATCTCCTCCCTCTTCCATCTCCTTCCAACCCTCCCTATCCCACCCCTCTAGGCTGTCACAGAGCACTGAGCTGATCTCCCTGTGCTATGTGGTTGTTTCCCACTAGTATCTATTTTATATTTGGTAGTGCATATATGTCCATGCCACTCTCTCACTTTGTCCTAGCGTACCCTTCCCACTCCCTGTGTCCTCAAGTCCATTCTCTACCTCAGCATCTTTATTCCTGTCCTGCCCCTAGGTTCTTCAGAACCATTTCTTTTGCTTTTTTTTTTTAGATTCCATATATATGTGTTAGCATACGGTATTTGTTTATCTCTTTTTGACTTACTTCACTCTGTATGACAGACTCTATGTCCATCCACCTCATTACAAATAACTCAATTACATTTCTTTTTATGGCTGAGTAACATTCCATTGTATATATGTGCCACATCTTCTTTATCCATTCATCTGTTGATGGACACTTAGGTTGCTTCCATGTCCTGGCTCTTGTAAATACAGCTGAAATGAACATTGTGGTACATGCTCTCTTTTTGAATTATGGTTTTCACAGAGTATATGCCCAGTAGTGAGATTGCTGTGTCACATGGTAGTTCTATTTTTAGTTTTTTAAGGACCCTCCATACTGATCTCCATAGTGGAGCCCCTTACATTCCCACCAACAGTGCAAGAGGGTTCCCTTTTCTCCACACCCTCTCCAGCATTTATTCATAGTAGATTTTTTGATGATGGCCATTCTGACCAGTGTGAGGTGATACCTCATTGTAATTTTGATTTGCATTTCTCTAATGATTAATGATGTTGAGCACCCTTTCATGTGTTTGGTCGCCATCTTTATGTCTTCATTGGAGAAATATCTGTTTAGGTTTTCTGCCCATTTTTGGATTGGGTTGTTTGTTTTCTTGATATTGAGCTGCATGTTTATTTTGGAGGTTAATCCTTTGTCAATTGCTTGGTTTGCAAATATGTTCTCCCATTCTGAGAGTTGTCTTTTTGTCTTGTTTATGGTTTCCTTTGCTGTGCAAAAGCTTTTAAGTTTCATTAGGTCCCGTTTGTTTATTTTTGTTTTTATTTCCATTTCTCTAGGAGGTGGCTCAAAAAGGATCTTGCTGTGGTTTATGTCATAGAGTGTTCTGCCTATGTTTTACTCTAAGAGTTTTATAGCGTCTGGCCTTAATTTTAGGTCTTCAATTCATTTTGATTTTATGTTTGTGTATGGTGATAGAGAGTGTTCTAATTTCATTCTTTTACATGTAGCTGTCCAGTATTCCCAGCACCACTTATTGGAGAGGCTGTCTTTTCTCCATTGTATATTCTTGCCTCCTTTAACAAAGATAAGGTGACCATATGTGCGTGGGTTTATCTCTGGGCTTTCTATCCTGTTCCATTGATCTATATTCCTGTTTTTGTGCCAGTACCATACTGTCTTGATTACTGTAGCTTTGTAGTATAGTCTGAAGTCCGGGAGCCAGATTCCTCCAGCTCATTTTTTATTTCTCAAGATTGCTTTGGCTATTCGGGGTCTTTTGTCTTTCCATACAAATTGTGAACTTTTTTGTTCTAGTTCTGTTAAAAATGCCATTGGTAGTTTGATAGGGATTGCATTGAATCTGTAGATTGCTTTGGGTAGTATAGTTATTTTCACAATGTTGATTCTTCCAATCCAAAAACATGGTATATCTCTCCATCTGTTTGTATCATCTTTAATTTCTTTCCTCAGTGTCACAGTTTTCTGCAAACAGGTCTTTTGTCTCCTTAGGTAGGTTTATTCTTAGGTATTTTATTCTTTTTGTTGCAATGGTAAATGGGAGTGTTTCCTTAATTTCTCTTTCAGATTTTTCATCATTAGTGTATAGAAATGCAAGAGATTTCTGTGCATTAATTTTGTATCCTGATACTTTACCAAATTCATTGATTAGCTGTAGTAGATTTCTGGTAGCATCTTTAGGATTCTCTATGTATAGTATCATGTCATCTGCAAACAGTGACAGCTTTATTTCTTCTTTTCCAATTTGGATTCCTTTCATTTCTTTTTCTTCTATCATTGCTGTGGCTAAAATTACCAAAACTATGTTGAATAATAGTGGTGAGGGTGGACAACCTTGTCTTCTTTCTGATCTTAGTGGAAATGGTTTCAGTTTTTCACCGCTGAGGACGATGTTGGCTGAGGGTTTGTCATGTATGGCCTTTATTATGTTGAGATAAGTTCCCTCTATGCCTAATTTCTGAAGGGTTTTTACCATAAATGTGTGTTGAATTTTGCTGAAAGCTTTTTCTGCATCTATTGAGATGATCATATGGTTTTTCTCCTTCAATTGTTAATATGATTTATCACATTGATCAATTTGTGTATATTGAGGAATCCTTGCATTCCTGGGATAAACCTCACTTGATCATGGTATATGATCTTTTAAATGTGCTGGTGGATTCACTGAGACTCTCACTAAGACACCCTTTTAGAAAATGTCATAAAGTAACTTTGCTGCCCAATAATTACATGGGACAGGATGGAACAGATGACTTATGGGCCTGTTTTAATGTAGAACACCTCAGAACATCACCTCTTTCTAATACAAGTCAGTACACCTAATACAAGTAAACAAACTCACTTATTTAAAAAAAAAAAAAAAAACAGGAAGAGCTTCAAGATGGTGGAAGAGTAAGACGGGGAGATCACATTCCTCTCCACAATACATCAGAATACATCTACATGTGGAACAACCCCTACAGAACACCTACTAAACCCTGACAGAAGACCTCAGACCTCCCAAAAGGCAAGAAACTCCCCACGTACCTTGGTAGGGCAAAATAAAAAACAGAGACAAAAGAATAGGGATGGCATCTGCACCAGTGAGAGGGAGCTGGGAAGAAGGAAAGGTTTCCACACACTAGGAAGCCCCTTCACGGGCGGAAACTGCGGGTGGCAGAGGGGGGAAGCTTTGGAGGCACGGAGGAGAGCGCAGCAACAAGGGTGTGGAGGGCAAAGCAGAGAGATTCCCGCACAGAGGATCGGTGCCGACCAGCACTCATCAGCCCGAGAGACTTGTCTGCTCACCCTCTGGGATGGGTGGGGGCTGGGACCTGAGGTTCCAGCTTCGGAGGTCGGATCCCAGGGAGAGGACTAGGGTTGGCTGCGTGAACACAGCCTGAAGGGTGGTAGTGCACCACAGAGAGCTGGAAGAGACTCCAGGAAAAGGTCTGGAGCTGCCAAAGAGGTAAGAGACTTTTTCTTGCCTCTTTGTTTCACGGTGCTCAAGGAAAGGGGATTAAGAGCACCACTTAAACGAGCTCCAGAGATGGGCATGAGCCACGGCTATGAGCATGGACCCCAGAGACAGGCATGAGACGCTAAGGCTGCTGCTGCAGCCACCAAGAAGACTGTGTGCAAGCACAGGTCACTATCCACACCTCTCCTCCCAGGAACTTATGCAGCCAGCCACTGCCAGGGTCCCGTGATCCAGGGACAACTTCCCTGGGAGAACACATGGCACACCTCAGGCTGTTGCAATGTCATTCTGGTCTCTGCCCCAACAGGCTCACCCCGCACTCCATACCCCTCCCTACCCCCAGCCTCAGTGAGACAGAGCCCCCTAATCAGCTGTTACATTAACCCCATCCTGTCTGAGCAAAGAAGAGATGCCCTCAGGCGACCTACATGCAGAGGCAGGGCCAAACCCAAAGCTGAACCCCAGGAGCTGTGCAAACAAAGAAGAGAAAAGGAAATCTCTCCCAGCAGCCTCAGGAGCAGTGGATTGAATCTCCACAATCAGCTTGATATACCCTGCCCCTGTGGAATACCTGAATAGACAATGAATCATCCCAAATTGAGGTGGTGGACTTTGGGAGAAAGAATATATATATTTTTATCCATTTTCATTGTTTGTGCATGTGTATGTGTATCCTTCTGTGTGTGATTTTGTGTGTATAGCTTTGCTTTTACCATTTGTGCTAGGGTTCTGTCTGTCCATTTTTTTGTTTGTTTGTTTGTTTGTTTACTACAGTTTTTAGCACTTGTTATATTGGTGGATTTGTTTTTTGGTTTTGGGGCTCTCTTTCTTTCTTTCTTTTTTTATATTAATTTAAATTTTTTTTATTTTTAATATTTATTTTTTACTTTAATAACTTTATTTTTCTTTTCTTTTCTTTTCTTTCTTTCTTTCTTCCTTTCTTTTCTTTCTTTCTTTCTTTTTTTTCTCCCTTTTATTCTAGCCATGTGGATAACAGGGTCTTGGTACTCTAGCTGGGAATCAGGGCTGTGCCTCAGAGGTGGGAAAACCAAGTTCAGGACATTGGTCCACCAGAGACCTCCCAGCTCCATGTAATATCAAATGGTGAAAATCTCCCAGAGATCTCCATTTCAATGCAAGACCCAGCTCCACTCAATGACCAGCAAGCTATAGTGCTGGACACCCTATGCCAAACAACTAGCAAGACAGGAACAAAACACCACCCATTAGCAGAGAGGCTGCCTAAAATCATAATAAGGTCACAGACACCCCAAAATAAAGCACCAGACGTGGGCCTGCCCACCAGAAAGACAAGATCCAGCCCCATCCACCAGAACACAGGCACTAGTCCCCTCCACCAGGAAGCCTACACAACCCACTGAAACAATCTTAGCCATTGGGGGCAGAAACCAAAAACAATGGGAACTACGAGCCTGCAGCCTGAAAAAAGGAGACCCCATACACAGTAACTTAAGCAACATGAGAAGACAGAGAAACATACAGCAGATGAAAGAACAAGGTAAAAAGCTACCAGACCTAACAAATGAAGAGGAAATAGGTAGTCTACCTGAAGAAGAATTCAGAATAATGATAGTAAAGATGATCCAAAATCTTGGAAATAGAATGGAGAAAATAGAAGAAACATTTAACTAGGAACTAGAAGAACTAAAGAGAAGACAATGATGAACAACATAATAAATGAAATTTAAAATTCTCTAGAAGGAATCAATAGCAGAATAGCTGAGGCAGAAGAACGGATAAGTGACCTGGAAGAGACAATATTGGAAAAAACAACTGCAGAGCAGAATAAAGAAAAAAGAATGAAAAGAATTGAGGACAGTCTCAGAGACCACTGGGACAACATTAAATACCCCAATATTCAAGGTATAAGGGTCCCAGAAGAAGAAGAGAAAAAGAAAGGGACTGAGAAAATATTTGAAGAGATTATACTTGAAAACTTCCCTATTAAGGGAAAGGAAATAGTTAATCAAGTCCAGGAAACACACAGTCCCATACAGTATAAATCCAAGGAGAAACTCGCAAAGGCACATATTAATCAAACTATCAAAAATTAAATACAAAGAAAGAATATTAAAAACAGCAAGGGAAAAACAACAAATAACATACAAGGGAATGCCCATAAGGTTAACAGCTGATCTTTCAGCAGAAATCCTGCAAGCCAGAAGGGAGTGGCAGGACATATTTAAAGTGATGAAAGGGAAAAACCTACAACCCATATACTCTACCCAGCAAGGATCTCATTCAGATTTGACAGAGAAATTAAAAGGTTTACAGACAACCAAAAGCTAAGAGAATTCAGCACCACCAAACCAGCTTTACAACAAATGCTAAAGGAACTTCTCTAGGCAGGAAAAACAAGAGAAGGAAAAGACCTACAATAACAAACCCAAAACAATTAAGAAAATGGTAATAGGAACATACATATCGATAATTACCTTAAATGAAAATGGATTAAATGTACCAACCAAAAGACAGACAGGCTGAATGGATACAAAAACAAGAACTATGTATATGCTGTCTACAAGAGACCCAATTCAGACCTAGGGACACATACAGACTGAAAGTGAGGGGATGGAAAAAGATATTCCATGCAAATGGAAATCAAAAGAAATCTGGAGTAGCAATTCCCATATCAGACAAAATAGACTTTAAAACAAAGACTATTAAAAGAGACAAAGAAGGACACTACATAATAATCAAGGGATCAATCCAAGAAGAAGATATAACAATTGTAAATATTCATGCACCCAACATAGGAACACCTCAATACATAAGGCAAATATTAACAGCCATAAAAGGGGAAATCAACAGTAACACAATCATAGTATGGGACTTCAACACACCATTTTCACGAATGGACAAATCATCCAAAATGAAAATACATAAGGAAACACAATCTTTAAATGATACATTAAACAAGATGAACTTAACTGATATTTATAGGACATTCCATCCAAAAACAACAGAATACATTTTCTTCTCAAGTGCTCAGGGAACATTCTCCAGGAGAGATCATATCTTGGGTCACAAATCAAGCTTTGGTAAATTTAAGAAAATCAAAATTGTATGAAGTATCTTTTCCAGCCACAGCACTGTGAGACTAGATATTAATTACAGGAAAAAATCTGTAAAAATACAATCACATGGAGGTTAAACAATACACTACTAAATAACCAAGAGATCACTGAAGAAATCAAAGAAGAAATCAAAAAATACCTAGAAACAGATGAAAATGAACACACGACGACCCAAAACCTATGAGATGCAGCAAAACAGTTCTAAGAAGGAAGTTTATCGCAATACAACCCTACCTCAAGAAACAAGAAACATCTCAAATAAACAACCTAACCTTACACCTAAAGCAATTAGAGAAGGAACATCAAAAACCCCCCAAAGATAGCAGAAGGAAAGAAATCATAAAGATCAGATCAGAAATAAATGAAAAAGAAATGAAGAAAACAATAGAAGAGATGAATAAAACTAACAGCTGGTTCTCTGAGAAGATGAACGAAACTGATAAACCATTAGCCAGACTCACTAAGAAAAAAGGGAGAAGACTGAAATCAACAGAAATAGAAATGAAAAGGAAAAATAACAAGTGACACTGCAGAAATAAAAAGGATCATGAGAGATTACCAGAAGTAACTATATGCCAATAAAATGGACAACCTGGAAGAAATGGACACATTCTTAGAAAAGCACAACTTTCCGAGACTGAACCAGGAAGAAATATAAAATATAAACAGACTAATCACAAGCACTTAAATTGAAACTGTGATTAAAAATCTTCCAACAAACAAAAGCCCAGTAAGAGATGGCTTCACAGGCAAATTCTGTCAAACATTTAGAGAAGAGCTAACACCTATCCTTCTCAAACTCTTCCAAAATATAGAAGAGGGAGGAACACTCCCTAACTCATTCTATGAAGCCACCATCACCCTGATACCAAAACCAGAAAAAGATATCACAAAAAAAAGAAAACTACAGGCCAAAATCACTGATGAACATAGATGCAAAAATCCTCAACAGAATACTAGCAACCAGAATCCAACAGCACATTAAAAGGATCATATTCCATGATCAAGTGGGGTTTATTTCAGGAATGCAAGGATTCTTCAATACACGCAAATCAATCAATGTGGTATACCATATTAACAAATTGAAGGAGAAAAACCATATGATCATCTCAATAGATGCAGAAAAAGCTTTTGACGAAATTCAACACCCATTTATGATAAAAATCCTCAGGAAAGTAGGCATAGAGGGAACTTACCTCAACATATTAAAGGCCATATATGACAAACCCACAGCCAACATCATCCTCAATGGTGAAAAACTGAAACCATTTCCACGAAGATCAGGAAGAAGGCAAGGTTGTCCACTCTCACCACTATTATTCAACATAGTTTTGGAAGTTTTAGCTACAGCAATCAGACAAGAAGAAGAAATAAAGGGAATACAAATCAGAAAAGAAGAAGTAAAGCTGTCACTGTTTGCAGATGACATGATACTATACATAGAGAATCCTAAAGATGCTACCAGAAAACTACTAGACCTAATCTATGAATGTGGTAAAGTAGCACGATACAAAATTGATGCACAGAAATCTCTTGCATTCCTATACACTAATGATGGAAATTCTGAAAGAGAATTTAAGGAAACACTCCCATTTACCATTGCAACAAAAAGAATAAAATACCTAGGAATAAACCTACCTAAGGAGACAAAGGCCTGTATGCAGAAAACTATAAGACACTCATGAAAGAAATTAAAGATGATACCAACAGATGGAGGGATATACAATGTTTTTGGATTGGAAGAATCAATATTGTGAAAATGACTATACTACCCAAAGCAATCTACAGATTTAATGCAATCCCCATCAAACTACCACTGGCATTTTTCACAGAACTAGAGCAAAAAATCTCAGAATTTGTATGGAAACACAAAAGACCCCAAATAGCCAAAGAAATCTTAAGAAAGAAAAATTGAGCTGGAGGAATCAGGCTCCCACACTTCAGACTATACTACAAAGCTACAGTAATCAAGACAGTATGGTACTGGCACAAAAACAGAAATATAGATCAATGGAACAGGATAGAAAGCCCAGAGATAAACCCACGCACATATGGTCACCTTATCTTTGTTAAAGGAGGCAAGAATATACAATGGAGAAAAGACAGCCTCTTCAATAAGTGGTGCTGGGAAAACTGGACAGCTACATGTAAAAGAATGAAATTAGAACACTCCCTAACTCCATACACAAAAATACACTGAAAATGGATTAAAGACCTCAATGTAAGGCCAGACACTAAAACTCTTAGAGTAAAACATAGGCAGAACACTCTATGACATAAATCACAGCAAGACCCTTTTTGAGCCACCTCCTAGAGAAATGGAAATAAAAACAAAAATAAACAAATGGGACCTAATGTAACTTAAAATCTTTTGCACAGCAAAGGAAACCATAAACAAGACGAAAAGACAACCCTCAGAATGGGAGAAAATATTTGCAAACCAAGCAACTGACAAAGGATTAATCTCCAAAATTTACAAGCCACTCATGCAGCTCAATATCAAAAAAACAACCCAATCCAAAAATGGGCAGAAGACCTAAATAGCTATTTCTCCAAACAAGATATAAAAATGGCCAAAAAACACATGAAAGAATGTTCAACATCATTAATCATTAGAGAAATGCAAATCAAAACTACAATGAGATATCAGCTCACACCAGTCAGAACGGCCATCATCAAAAAATCTAGAAACAATAAATGCTGGAGAGGGTGTGGAAAAAAGAGAACCCTCTTGCACTGTGGGTGGGAATGTACATTGATACAGCCACTATGGAGAACAGTATGGAGGTTCCTTAAAAAACTAAAGATAGAACTACCATACGACCTAGCAATCCCACTACTGCGCATATACCCTGAGAAAACCATAATTCAAAAAGAGTCATGTACCACAATGTTCATTGTAGCTGTATTTGCAATAGCCAGGTCATGGAAGCAACCTAAGTGACCATCAACAGATGAATGGATAAAGAAGTTGTGGCACATATATGCAATGGAATATTACTCAGCCATAAAAAGAAACTATATTGAGTTATTTGTAGTGAGGTGGATGGACCTAGAGTCTGTCATACAGAGTGAAGTAATTCAGAAAGAGAAAAAGAAATACTGTATGCTAACACATATATATGGAATCTAAAAAACAAAAATGATCATGAAGAACCAGGGGTAGGATGGGAATAAAGACGCAGACCTATTAGAGAATAGACTTGAGGACATGGGGAGGGGGAAGGGTAAGCTGGGACAAAGTGAGAGAGTTGCATGGACATATATACACTACCAAATATAAAATAGATAGCTAGTGGGAAGCAACCGTATAGCACAGGGAGATCAGCTCACTGCTTTGTGACCACCTAGAGGGGTGGGAAACGGAGGGTGGGAAGGAGGGTGGAAGGGAGGGAATTGCAAGAGGGAAGAGATATGGGGATATATGTATATGTAAAGCTGATTCACTTTGTTATAAAGCAGAAACTAACACACCATTGTAAAGCAATTATACTCCAATAAAGATGTTAAAAAAAAAAAGAAGTTTCCGTCTCCCCTCTTAAGTCTAATATGGGAAAAAATTAGGTCTCATCAACATCAACTTGTAAACATATAATAGAGAAGTTTTTATAAAATACTTTGACTATAGAAAATAATCAGCAATTGCCATGAAACTAAAACCCCCTTATTGCACTCTTTCATAATACTTTCTCAACCACAACATTTCTTAATATAGCCTTGCCTTCCTGCCTCAGCTGAGTGGTTTTCACAGACACGTTTTTGGAAAGTGTCATAAAGTACCTTGGCTGCCCAATAATTACAAAGGACAGTATGGGACAG
Source organism: Balaenoptera physalus (assembly GCF_965194825.1). NCBI lineage: Eukaryota > Metazoa > Chordata > Mammalia > Artiodactyla > Balaenopteridae > Balaenoptera > Balaenoptera physalus. Next base: position 40,429,574 of record NC_138889.1, on the reverse strand, counting down.
ATGTCTTGTGGCCTGATTTTAATGCAGAACACCTAACAACTTCACATCCTTGTCAACTCCTGCCCTTGTGGAATCACCATCTCCTTTTTCGTTCTTTTTCTTATTTTCAGTTTGAACAGATCGGATCCTTGCTTCCTGTTTGGCCATTCATTCATTCTCTCATCCACAACTCAGTTATTTAGGGCTAGACACTGAGCTAGGCTCTGAAGACAAAAGACAATAGTAAGACACAGCCCATATCTTCAAGAAGCCTACTGTCTGGTCAGGGAGACAGACAATTAAGACAATTCCTGGACAGTGTCTTAAATGTCATGATTGCTGCTCTTATGAGGGCTTAAAGTAGGCAGCCTAATCACCCTAAAGTCAGTTAAGGCATTGGTGTACGTGTGCATACCCCTAAGCTAACTGTGGATTCAAGTAGGGTAAGAGAAGGGCATTTCAGGCAGATGGCATGGGTTGCAAAAAGGCTTAGAGACCAAGACAGTACAGTCTAGGTGGAGAGTGTCTCTGAGTCTCCTGGGGATATAGACCTTTTCTGAATCTTCCTCATAGAAGGAAGAAGGGGGCTTTCCCTGGAGGGGAGACTCCACTTCTTCATGGAAGCTCAGCAAACCTATGTTGGGTTCCATGTCCTGGCTTCTCTCCCATTGCTCCAATAAGGAAGGCACATTTCTCTGCAGCTCAGAAATATATGCAGTAAAGATGACTACTGAAAAAACTCAGAAGATGTGAGTGATATATTTGTGATGAGCATAAGGCAAGCTGTCCATCCCCATTTCCACATGGTGGGGGCCGGTGGAGTCTGACACCTGCCAGACACTCGACAGGTGCTGCTTTTACTGCTTCTGGAATAAATACAATATGATCACTTAACATAGGCCCCAACCAACAAGAGGCCTCCAGTGGGAAGGAAATGAGGGGCAGTCTACTGGAGCAGACAGGAAAGCTGTTTTCCACTCTTCCTAATTGGTGTGGCTTGTGGGCCTGTGGAAGTCTTGGCTGGGCAATATATCTACTCACCAGTTTCTTGAGTTCCTTACTGGTTCAAGTTTTTGAAGACACCTTTTAGTTAAAAAGCACAAATGTCATCACAGTAAGATGATTCGTTAAGCTGATATCAGATGAATTCAATGATACCAAGCAAGGTCTGAGGAATAGAACACAGAAACGGACAAAATTTAATAGAAAGAAGAAAATTCAAAAATATATGGAGCATGGGGTAGGTAAGGTGAAGGGTGGTAACAAGAGGCTATTTGTGCTCTTTGGGGGAAGGGTTCTTCATGAGAGCAGAAGACTATCCAAAGAGTAGAGGAGCACACTTTCCCACCTCACAACTTTGCACAGGGCCAGACTTTCTATACTGAAAAACTAGGAGCAATACATTTTGTCATCCTTTGGCCAATAGTACAACATATAGATTCTACCTCAAGGAAAGAGGAAACAACACAGAGGTGATAAAAGCCTAGTATTAGACCATGGGGCAGTGGACACCAGGGAAGCCTAAATGTTATTTAATAGTGATGAAATGAACACCTGGCCTCATGGATGCTTTGCTACTTCCTGTTTAGAAGTTATCTGACATCATTCTTCAATGCCTTTCACCTATTCCTCCCCCACTGTGTTTATTTTCTATGGCTGTGTAACAAATTACCACAGATTTAGCAACTTAAAACAACACATATTTATTATCTCACAATTTCCAGGAGTCAGGAGTTTGTACATTGGGCTGAGCTGAGCTGAGTTCTCTTCTCAGGGTCTCACAAGACTGAAGTCAGGGTGTCAGCTGGGCTGCATTCTCATCTGGAGTTTGACTGGGGAAGAGTTCACTTCTAAACTCATTCAGGTTGCTGGCAGAATTCATTTTCTTGTGGCTGTATGACCAAGTGCCACCACCTTCTGCTGTCTGTAGGCTAAGGGCTGACCTCAGGTCCTAGAGCTTCCCCACAGCTCCCAGGGGTCAACCATCCTTCCTTACCACATGGACTTCATCAACACGGCCATTTACTTCATCAAGCCAGCAAGGAGAGTTTCATAACCCAGTCTGCTAAAATGGAGTCCTATATAACATAAAGTAATCCGGGGAGTGACATCCCATCACCCTTCCCACATCTATTGCCTAGAAGCAAGTCACAGGTGGGAGTGTGTCCCACCTACACTCAACAGGAGGGACACAAAGAGGGGGGAATTACAGGGGGGTACCCTAAGACCTGTCCAGCACCCCATTTTCAATATTGTGCCTAGGTCGCAACCCCTAACATCCTCCTCTAAATTATATCCTTGTCTTCCACTCCTAGGGAAAAGTCTTCAGATCAAAAACACATTGGCAAAAAAAAAACAAAAAAAAACAAACAAAAAACACATCGGCATCACTGAATCTAAGATTCTGCCTAATACATAAACTTGAATTAATCATCTTAGAATATCAAGTCATTTAGATCTTCTGAAGCTCCCATCACCTTGGTGGCTTTCTCCTCAATACCTGGGAGAGTAGCACTGAGGACCTTCCTACTTGGAGCTGGAATCTGCATCTCATTCTGAATGCAGGCTTGCTGTTATGCTTGCTATTCCTTCTATCCCACGGCATCTATATTTATAACAGCTCCTCTTTCAGGAAAACAATTTCACCACAATTTTTGGCTTCTTGTTTTCCTTCCTTGATTGAGTGCATGACAAACTGCCCCATCCCAGGGAACTGTTTTTACCTGCAGTCTTTGAATTATTATATTACTGGCCAGCTTTGCCTACTCAGTCCCTTTGTGCTCTTCATTTCTCCACTAATGCAATTTTTCTTGTGAGTCCTTGGTTTTGTCTCCCTGAATCTCACCTGCCTCTAGGGAAATTACCAGCTGTGAGTGAGACAGCACAGTCTTCACCATGCCCTAACTCTGAGGAATGCTTTCCGCATAGTCAATTGAAAAGGTACCAGGCTAAGAAAAACACCACCAATGGCAACTTAAGACCCAAACAGCTGCTGGTGTAGCCTAATGAATACAGTGCTCCCTGGGATTGTATAGCATTTCTCACATCTCATCTTTCTTACTCCTGCTTTTTGCCCCTCTCTCATACATTCACTTGAACTCTCTCTTCTTTCCACATTACCTCTAGACTTCAGTTTGCCAAATGTTTTAGGCCCCACAAACCTGACTCTTTCTAGTCTCTACCATGAAGCAAGTACTCCAATTCGTTACTTGGTGGCCATCTCCCACATGAGACCAATCCTTTATGCTGCAAAGGGACCAGTTAGGAAACTATTTCTCTCTCCCTTAAGGAATTCACTGTGGCTCAAAATAATTTGACCAGCTTCCAGAAGTTTCTTTCTCCCAGCATGTTTAGCAGCAGGAAGAGTCAAATGTTGCTTAGTGCCTATGGCTGGCTCCCCATATACACAAACAGGTTTGACGAAATTCAGTTTTTAAAAAAACATTCAGTTGAGATCTGAAAATCCCAAATGTTTTTCAGCTTGAAGTTTCCACTTCTCAACCAACTGTTTTTATATCCTGTTGGCCCAGCCTAAGCCACTGACTATTTGGAAGTTGTGTTGGTAGGAGGCTTGTTTATTTTCCAGGCCACTAGGAGACCTTGTGGGATATGATTTTATGGCTCTGTATCAAATCCAAAGGTAATTATGTGTGCACTGCAATACATATAAGCAAGAATAAACCTTGTTTAAGTGTTATGGTATAAGAGACATTGCTTGATGTGTTTGTTCTCAAAGGGTAATAAACATACAGGCTGAAAGTATTACTTTCATACACAAACAATAATAATATATATGTTAACTACATATGGTATTTTATATGATACATAGACTATAGTATATTTTGGCTCTAGTATATATTGACTATATCTAATATTTATAGTATATGTGACATACATATATGTGTGTGTGTGTGTGTGCATATATATATGTGTGTGTGTATGTGTATTCCATCCAAAGTAATACCTGCATGCTAACGATAAAATGTCACAATCCCACCCATGGCCCCTGACCCAATTCCATCAGTCCTGCTCCTCAGAGAAAACCAATATTTAATGATTTCGGTTTTGGGGTTCTTTGGTGGTTATCCTAAATAACATGCTTATATTGTTGTTTCTGCTTTTGTAGACTTTAGACATTTAGCTATTAGCTTCATACTGTGACCTATGAGAATTTAGCTACTGTTTTTCCCTATCCCTCTCTCTGGAAATCTTTAGGATATTCTTTTAACTGTCAGTGTTCTGAAATTTCACTGTGTTGTGTTGAGGGGTATCCGTCTTTGTTTATTATGCTGGGCACTGAGTGAGTCCTTTGTATTTAAAGATACTCTCCCATCAATTCTGGGAAATTTTTTTTTATTGAAGTACAGTTGATTTACAAAGTTGTCTTAGTTTCTGGTGTACAACAAAGTGATTCAGTTACACACACACACATACAATTCTTTTTCATATTCTTTTCCATTATGGTTTATTACAAGATACTGAATATAGTTCCCTGTGCTATATAGTAGGACCTTGCTCTTTATCTATTTTATATATAATAGTTTGTATCTGCAAATCCAAAACTGTGAAAATTTTTCTTCTTTAATTTTTTTATTGAGATGTAATTGACATATAACACGGTGTAAGTGTAAGGTGTACACCATGCTGAGTTGATATATTTATTTATTGCAATATGATTATCACCATTGTATTACCATCACATAATTATCACTACTTTTTTTTTTTAAACATCTTTGTTGGAGTATAATTGCTTTACAATGGTGTGTTAGTTTCTGCTTTATAACAAAGTGAATCGGCTATACATATACACATATCCGGATATCTCCTCCCTCTTGCATCTCTCTCCCATCCTCCCTATCCCACCTCTCTAGGTGGTCACAAAGCACCAAGAGATGTTCTCCCTGTGCCATGCGGCTGCTTCCCACCAGCCATCCATTCTACATTTGGTAGTGTACATATGTCCATGCCACTCTCTCACTTCGTCCCAGCTTACCCTTCCCCCTCCTCGTGTCCTCAAGTCCATTCTCTACATCTATGTCACTATTCCTGTCCTGCCCCTAGATTCTTCAGAACCTTTTTTTTTTTTTTAGATTCCATATATATGTGTTAGCGTACGGTATTAGTTTTTCTCTTTCTGACTTACTTCACTCTGTATGACGGACTCTATGTCCATCCACCTCACTACAAATAACTCAATTTCATTGCTTTTTATGGCTGAGTAATATTCCATTGTATATATGTGCCACATCTTCTTTATCCATTCATCTGTCAATGGACACTTAGGTTGCTTCCATGTCCTGGCTATTGTAAATAGAACTGCAATGAACATTGTGATACATGACTCAAACTGTGAAATTTTTGTTTTATATTATGTTTTTGATAATTTCCTGCCCTCTTTTATCTCTGTTCTCTCTAGAATTCTTGTTAATGAAATGTTAGATCTCCTAGGACTGATAGTTAATGTCTCTTAATTTTTGCTCACATTTTCTTCCTAACTACTTTCATTCTATTTTCTAGGAACTTTCTTCAACCTGACCTTATACCCCATCTAGTGAATATTCAATTTTGGGGTTATATTTTTAACTTCCAAAAAAATCCTTATTTTTAAAAATATAACATTCTATTCTTGTTTTATCCATGCCAAATATTCTTGAATACTTCTGACTATATTAAATTAGTTTTATTCTGTAAGTTCTCATCTATTCCCTAAACTCTCTTATTCCTCTTGGGAGCAACTGACGTGTCTGTTTATCTTGGTGTTTCTCTTTTTTTGCTGACTTTCTTAAATGTCTAGTGATTTTTGGTTGTCTCTCTAGATGTCAGAATTAGCAATAAGCAGACTGCCCACGAGCTCTGGGTGAGCCCTCAGGATGCATCAAATGGCAGGTTTTCTCCAAGCTGGATGCTCTAGGGCCTGTGATGAAGGCAGAGAGCCTTAGGGAATGAGTGAGGAGGGCCTTACTGTGGGTCACAAACACCCACACCGGCCACCCTAGTTTTTCCCCCCCAAAAGTTCATCCTGTTCTGTTAGAAAAGAGCTCTCTGATAATTTCACTTGTAGGCAAGGACCTGGATTTGTATTGCATGTGGAAGGAAGGGAAAGGTGTGGCTGAGGCCACTTGATCTATGCATAGACCTTCTACTTCAGTGTGACTTTTCCACTCCCATCTTTTTGAATCCAGAGCCTCTCTTGATTTTGCTGGCTACCTACCTGGTGTGCTGCAGTATCCCCCTCACATTCAAGGCTGTGTTTTTCTCCCATTGTTTCCTTAGTTGACGGTCTTCCTTCCACTTTCTGTATGCTACAGATTCATTTAAATCTCTCATCCTTTGCCTATTCATTTCATTGTTGAAGATTTCTTGCTTTTTTAAAAAATATCCTCTAATGAAGTCTTAGCAAAAAGAGGCAATAAACACATATGTTCATTCCATGATCCTGAATTAGAAATCAGAATGAGAATCCTATCTCCAGTTGTCTCTTTCAGGCACTCAGGTGAGGTTAGTGCCTGCTGAGTTGGTTTTTTTACTAAAAACTATATGATGTCAACAGAGCTTTAAATGATTGGACTCACGATGGAACAAGTTACTTAAAAATATTGCGAATATCTATGTCCTCTATAAGTGAGAACCACAGTGCCTATCTTGTACAGTTTTTATGAGAATGTAAGAATAATATAGATATATGAATATGCTCAGCAAAATTCCTAGATCATAGAAGGGACTAAATTAAAACTAGTTCTTTATCCTCTCCCTTGTCACCTGCCGAGTGTGTGTACTAGCTTAAATAACTATTAATTTTTAATTGAATGAATGATATCATCTCACCCCCACTTCTGCTCTGTAGCGGTCAAAGATTTCACATGCACTAGGCATAGTAACAGAGCACTCTGCTAGTGATTTGAATGTTAGGGTTGCTGATTCTTTTTTGGTTATTGTAAATAGTAGACTAAAGAAAATTGATCAGTAGCTTTTGGTTATTATAATTTGCTTATTATTATTATCTTGCCTCTATTACTTGAACTCCAGTTAGGTAATGGAAGAATTCTCTCTCCAAATTTTGTGCAGCTGATGGATTTTCAATCACTGGTTTTAGAAATTTCTTTTAATAGATTTCTTTTGGAAGGAGTCAGTATCCAGTGAGACCAAGTGTCAAAAGAAGGAGCAGAGACCCTGCATTGCCAGAAGTAACTCCAGCCTGGAGGACACAGCACAGAGTCGGCTCATGAATCAAGAATGAACTCCATACTCTAAATAAGCCCAGAAAGGTTACATCAATGCAGGGCTCAGTTGACACATGCTCTGGGTATCGTTAGCTAGTTAGGTGGTGAAAAATATGAAGATCATGGTCAGGCAGAGCCCTTTCCTATGATTCATTTTTTCCTAAAACTGTGTTTGGCTGAGGCTTTGCAGCTTGGGGAAGCAGTGTGTTGGTGTAGGATGAGCAAAGTTTAGGAGATGGAGACCTGTATTCAACCTTGACCTTACCTTAGCTTTTATTTCCTTAAGCTAATTATGTCAAACCTCTAAGACCTAGTTTCCTCATCTGAAAAAAGAGGTTAATAATATTTACCACATAGGGTTGTGGTAAGGACTGAAGTTTAAGATGTGAAGCAGTATGTCTGGCACAGAGTAGATTCTCAATAGATGTTAGCTACTGTCCCTCTTTACCCCAAACCTTTATAGCTTATCCCATAAGGAAATAAGACAGTGATTACCATACTGGCCAGAGCAGTTTGTGAAGGCACTAAGGAACCCAGGCATTGTTTGGTTGGATCCCAGCCTTTAAACACTTGCACTCTCCGTGACTGGGTGACTCATGAAAATGATGGGCCTTGAAATACAGGAACACAAATTTAGAGCAACCAGAAGAATAGGAAAGTGGATTAAAGCTATTTACAAAACAGTGGAATGGTGCAACCAATGATAGTTCTAAGTTTTAATTTCTGAACAAATATATTGGACCTAAAGTTTGTTTAAGACATTAGGAATTCAAAATCATTCTACCTTCACCCCACAGAGATAGTAGCTCTTTCTTTTCCTTTTGTTTTCTTTTAGGTTGAGGATTTTTCTTGAGGTTGAGGAGATGGGGAGCAAGAGCAGGCATCCTTTGCATATTAAATCCATGGGGCATTTACCTCTTCTCTGGCTTATGATCTAAAACTAAACGAGTCACTATAAAACCTGGAAGAAAAAAAATACAGCAATTTTATGAGCAAAGGTCTTTAAGCCTGGTCAAGACATCCAGAATAGACAGGAAATGGTATTTGAAAACTTTCCCCTTTCATTTGGTTTCTCAGCTTGAAAGAAATCTAAACAAACATCTAAAAAATTTCTTTAAAATCCCCTCAAAATACTAGAATTCCCAGGGCATAAGAACTCTGGATGACTAAACTATTTCCCCACCCCCTTCAGGATGTCTGGGGATGAAATCTGCAAGGCAAAGGCCCAAATACCCCAAAGATCATTTTTCATGCTTTCTAATAGATTTCAAATGCTATTTTGGAGAGGTCGTGGGTCTGGACAGTACCCAGATGTATCTGAAACACTTTTCACCTTTCTGGCAAAGAAGTCAGGCAATTTTTATAGTAGGTCAACTGGAACCTCAGGATGGGCCTACCAGTATTTTTTAGAGGTCACAATGGGTGCATAAAAAGCTCATTGATAGAGTTGATTTGATGGGGGAAAAAAATCCCTCCTGTTCCCCATATTCCAATTTGAAAACACTTCAATTCTACTTAAGTCTGAAAATCTGCTGCTATAGATTAATTTGCCGGGCTCAAGATTTTGCTCCTTATAGAGATTCCAAATCTCATCATGAGCCAGTTAACCATTTTTATCATAGTTTGCATAATTTGAATGAGTAAACTAAATTTTTACTTGAGAGCCAGTTTTGATGAGAGGCATAAGATGGAGATAACAGGAGAATCCTTGGTCCTCTGTGGGGAGGGATCTTTGCGAAATGGGGAAAATACTGGTTGTTCCCTTACATACTGCATCACTTTGTTGAGGACCACCCTCAATTCCATCCCCAGCCTTACTTCCCCTTCCACTAGGAACCACAATTCAGGTTACTAGTAGAGAGGCAGTACTGTTGCTAGAAGGGGGCCTGAGGGCCCAACAATGGGCTCTTGTCTAACACTCAGAAATGAATTGTCTAAGGAGACACTCCTACTGACAAAGGAAAAGACTATATTGTAAAGGGGCGCCTGGGTGGAGAGCAGGAGGGTAAGGGAACCCAGGAGAACTGCTCTGTCACATGGCTCACAGTCTCAGGTTGTATGGTAGTAGGGTTAGTTTCCGGGTTGTCTCTGGCCAATCATCTTCCTTGCGCCCGTAGTCTGACTCAGGGTCCTTCCTGGTGGCACGCACATCTCTCAGCCAAGATGGATTCCAGCCTGAGTGTTTCTGGGAGGTTAGCAGGGCATATTATGGGCTGGAATCTCCTCCCTCCTTTTGGTCCCTCTCGAATTCTCCCAGTTAATTTTCTGTGGCAGCACCGTATTCCTTATTGGGACCTCCTGTTGTGAGACAACTCATGCAAGTGGTTATTAAGCTTAGCAAAAGTGGGCGGTTTTGGTCAATGGTTCCCTAATAGTATAGCACAATGGTCAAGCCAAACACTCCTGAATTCAAATTCCAGGCTCATTTAATAGCTTAACACTTTAAACAAGTGATTTAAACTTGTTGAGCCTCAGTTTCTTCATCTTAACAATAGCAATAATAACAGTTACCTCATAGGATTATTGTGAAAATTTAATGAAACAATGTATATTGTTTTGGGTAGTGCCTAATATAGAGTAAATACTCAAAAACTGTGGACATCATCACCTTCGCCATCATCAACATCATCATCTAGTCCCAGTAGGTATGACCTCTGAGCAGAAATCATTCGTTACTAGTTAGCTTCTGCCCAGCCAGACTCAGTTCTATTTGATCCTGGGTTTTCATCTGTCCTTTCTTGAGCTATGAAAAATAAGGCACACAAATCATACCACTCTATGTGACCTTGGGGAGAGGACCAGACTAATAGGGATTAGTGCACATTTCTAGAGTTTCTACTGGATCTTACTCACCTCCCTGAAATTAGATCTATGTCTTATTTAAGATCCCAAAGTCCTGAATAAGAAGATATAAACAGCCACAGAGAATTGTAGGTGAATTTGGTTGGATCTAGATTCAGGACGGCTTTTCAAGAGGTGCTAACTATCCTCCCTGGCCTGTTTTTAAATTGTTGATGTTCAGGTCTCACCAGGAGAGAAAAGGATAAGTCAAGTTTTGGGCTTGCTTTCACATCCTATGGAATCTCTTGGGATATTTTTCTTCAAACTTAAGCCATCATGTGAATCTGACCCCATGATATGACATTTGTGAACAGCTCTGTACAAACAATGTGATCTTGTTTCTCTCCCTCTTTCCAATTCCCTGTGGAATTTTTGGGGATGAGCAGAGCCTTTTCATCCTGGAAGCGAGCAGGAATAAGTTAGTATCCAGTTCACTTTTCACTGTCTTTCTTCCCCCACCCTCTTCAAATCTTCATTTAAGGATTTGTGGAGTAAAACAAGACACATCCTGAATTGTTTTATTGTGTGCAGAAGTTGAAAGGAGCCAGAAAAAAACATTCCCAAACCTCAGGAGCTTTGGAAAATAGATTTTATTCAGAGAAATGCATTCAAAGGCACACCTTTCCAGTATATGTAAAATGAACTATTTAATAAAATCAGATTGCCCTTCCAAGAGCCTCCTTGAGATTTATTTATAAGACCATTGAGAGTCAGTCTGAAAATGCAAATTATGGGACAGGAAGCTCAAAACATCATATGTGGGCCTCATTTGCATAAAAGATTTGTAACTCAGATGATAACTTAAGATATGACTTAGGTAATGCAGATATGACTGACAATTTCAACATTTGTATTCTGTGGAAAAGTCCAATGACTTCCTAAGAATTCTGCAAATCCCCGGGGGATGTACATGCTTGTGATAACCTTTGAAATGAGCAATTTACACTTAATTCCAGTTCACTCCATGAATCTCAAGCTGACCCTATTTTGAACTAGGTATGGAACAATCCCTGATGTTTACAAAAACCCACTCTCATGGGCCTTTTTTGGAGGTTCGTAAAAGCAGAAAAATAAATGTAAAGCAACATAGACACCTTAAATTTGCTTAATAGCCAAATATGTCTTTAAAGAAGTACTTTAGATACCCTCCAGCTTGGACACCAGCCTCCCCCCATGCTGATAGGCTGTCCCATATCTTCCCCCTCCCCAGTCTTACTCATTCCTAGTGGACAATTTATCAGGCTCCCTTCTCTCTCTCTTTCTCTTTCATTCTTTTTTTTTTTTTAAACATCTTTATTGAAGTATAATTGCTTTACAATGGTATGTTAGTTTCTGTTTTAAAACAAAGTGAATCAGCTATACATATACATATATCCCCATATCTCCTCCCTCTTGCGTCTCCCTCCCACCCTCCCTATCCCACCCCTCTAGATGGTCAAAAAGCACCTAGCTGATCTCCCTGTGCTTTGCGGCTACTTCCCACTAACTATCTATTTTACATTTGGTAGTATATATTAGTCCATGCCATTCTCTCACTTCATCCCGGCATGCCCTTCCCCCTCCCCATTTGCTCAAGGGCATTCTCTACGTCTGCATCTTCATTCCGGTCCTGCCCCTAGGTTCTTCAAAACCATTTTTTTTTTTTAAGATTCCATGTATATGTGTTAGCATACGGTATTTGTTTTTCCCTTTCTGACTTACTTCACTCTGTATGACAGACTCTAGGCCCATCCACGTCACTACAAATAAATCAATTTTGCTGCTTTTTATGGCTGAGTAATATTCCATTGTATATATGTGCCACATCTTCCTTATCCATTCATCTGTTGATGGACATTTAGGTTGCTTCTATGTCCTGGCTATTGTAGATACAGCTGCAATGAACATTGTGGTACATGACTCTTTTTGAATTATGGTTTTCTCAGGGTATATGCCCAGTAGTGGGTTTATGGGGTCATATGGTAGTTCTATTTTCAGTTTTTTAAGGAACCTCCATACTGTTCTCCATAGTGGCTGTATCAATTTCCATTCCCACCAACAATGCAAGAGGGTTCCCTTTTCTCCACACCCTCTCCAGCATTTATTGTTTGTAGATTTTTTGATGATGGCCGTTCTGACTGGTGTGAGCTGATATCTCATTGTAGTTTTGATTTGCATTTCTCTAATGATTAGTGATGTTGAGCATTCTTTCATGTGTTTGTTGCCATCTGTATATCTTCTACAGAGAAATGTGTATTTAGGTCTTCTGCCCATTATTGGATTGTGTGTGGGTTGTTTGATTTTTTGAAATTGAGCTGCATGAGTTGCTTGTAAATTTTGGAGATAAATCCTTTGTCAGTTGCTTCATTTGCAAATATTTTCTCCCATTCTTAGGGTTGTCTTTTCATCTTGTTTATGGTTTCCTTTGTTGTGCAAAAGCTTTTAAGTTTCATTAGGTCCCATTTGTTTATTTTTGTTTTTATTTCCATTACTCTAGGAGGTGGGTCAAAAAGTATCTTGCTGTGATTTATGTCACAGAGTGCTGTGCCTATGTTTTCTTCCAAGAGTTTTATAGTGTCTGGCCTTACATTTAGGTCTTTAATCCATTTTGACTTTATTTTTGTGTATGGTGTTAGGGAGTGTTCTAATTTCATTCTTTTACATGTAGCTGTCCAGTTTTCCCAGCACCACTTATTGAAGAGGCTGTCTTTTCTTCACTGTATACTCTTGCCTCCTTTAGCAAAGATAAGGTGACCATATGTCTGCAGGTTTATCTCTGGGCTTTCTATCCTGCTCCATTGATCTATATTTCGGTTATTCTGCCAGTACCATACCATCTTGACTATTGTAGCTTTGTAGTAGTCTGAAGTCCGGCAACCTGATTCCTCCAGCTCCGTTTTTCTTTCTCAAGATTCCTTTGGCTATTCAAGGTCTTTGTGTTTCCACACAAATTGTGAAATTTTTTGTTCTAGTTCTGTGAAAAATGCCATTGGTAGTTTGATAAGGATTGCATTGAATCTGTAGATTGCTCTGGGTAATATATTCATTTTCAAAATGTTGATTCTTCCAATCCAAGGACATGGTATATCCCTCCATCTGTTGGTATCATGTTTAATTTCTTTCATCAGTGTCTTATAGTTTTCTGCGTACAGGTCTTTTGTCTCCTTACGTAGGTTTATTCCTAGGTATTTTATTCTTTTTGTTGCAATGGTAAATGGGAGTGTTTCCTTAATTTCACTTTCAGATGTTTCATCATTAGTGTATAGGAATGTAAGAGATTTCTGTGCATTAATTTTGTATCCTGTTACCCTACCACATTCATTGATTAGCTCTAGTAGTTTTCTGGTAGCGTCTTTAGGATTCTCTATGTATAGTATCATGTCATCAGCAAAGAGTGACAGCTTTACTTCTTCCTTTCCGATGTGGATTACTTCTATTTCTTTTTCTTCTGTGATTGTTGTGGCTAAAACTTCCAAAACTATGTTGAATAATAGGGGTGAGAGTGGGCAGTCTTGTCTTGTTCCTGATCTTAGCGGAAATGGTTTCAGTTTTTCACCTTTGAGAACAATGTTGGCTGTGGGTTTGTCATATATGGCCTTTATTATGTTGAGGTAAGTTCCCTCTATGCCTACTTTCCTGAGGGTTTTTATCATAAATGGGTGTTGAATTTTGACGAAAGCTTTTTCTGCATGTATTTAGATGATCATATGTTTATCTTTCAGTTTCTTAATATGGTGTATCGCATTGATTGATTTGCCTATATTGAAGAATCCTTGCATTCCTGGGATAAACCCCACTTGATCAGGGTGTATGATCCTTTTAATGTGCTGTTGAATTCTGTTTCCTAGTATTTTGGTGAGGAAATTTGCATCCATGTTCATCAGTGATACTGGCCTGTACTTTTCTTTCTTTGTGACATCTTTGTCCGGTTTTGGCATCAGGGTGATGGTGGCCTCATAGAATGAGTTTAGGAGTGTTCCTCCCTATGTTATAATTTGGAAGAGTTTGAGAAGGATAGGTGTTAGCTCTTCTCTAAATGTTTGATAGAATTCACCTGTGAAGCCGTCTGCTCCTGAGTTTGTTGGAAGATTTTTAATCATAGTCTCAATTTCAGTGCTTGTGATTGGTCTGTTTATATTTTCTATTTCTTCCTGGTTCACTCTCCGAAGGTTGTGCTTTTCTAAGAATGTGTCCATTTCTTCCAGGTTGTCCATTTTATTGACATATAGTTGCTTGTAGTAATCTCTCATGATCCTTTTTATTTCTGCAGTGTCAGTTGTTACTTCTCCTTTTTCATTTCTAATTCTATTGATTTGAGTCTTCTCCCTTTTTTTCTTGATGAGTCTGGCTAATGGTTTATCAATTTTGTTTATCTTCTCAAAGAACCAGCTTTTAGTTTTATTGATCTCTGCTATTGTTTCCTTCATTTCTTTTTTATTTATTTCTGATCTGATCTTTATGATTTCTTTCCTTCTGCTAATTTGAGTTTTTTGTTGTTGTTGTTCATTCTCTAATTGTTTTAGGTGTAATGTTAGGTTGTTTATTTGAGATGTTTCTTGTTTCTTAAGGTAGGATTGTATGGTTATAAACTTCTCTCTTAGAATTGCTTTTGCTTCATCCCATAGGTTTTGGGTTGTCATGTTTTCTTTGTCATATTTTTCTAGGCTTTTATTGAATTCCTCTTTTATTTCTTCAGTGATCTCTTGGTTATTAAGTAGTGTATTTTTTAGCCTCCATGTGTTTGTATTTTTTCCAGATATTTTCCTGTAATTGATATCTAGTCTCATAGCGTTGCGGTCAGAAAAGATACTTGATATGATTTCAATTTTCTTAAATTTACGAAGGCTTGATTTGTGACCCAAGATATTATCTATCCTGGAGAATGTTCACTGAACGCTTGAGGAGAAAGTGTATTCTGTTGTTTTGGATGGAATGTCCTGTAAATATCAATTAACTCCCTCTTGTTTAATGTGTCATTTAAAGCTTGTGCTTCCTTATTCATTTTCATTTTGGATGATCTGTCCATTGGTGAAAGTGTGGTGTTAAAGTCCCCTACTATGATGGTGTTACTGTTGAGTTCCCCTTTTATAGCTGTTAGCATTTGCCTTATGTATTGAGGTGTTCCTGTTTTTGGGTGCATAAATATTTTCAATTGTTATCTTCTAGTATTGATCCCTTGATCATTATGTAGTGTTCGTCTTTGTCTCTTGTAATAGTCTTTATTTTAAAGTCAATTTTGTCTGATATGAGAATTGCTTCTCCTGCTTTCTTTTGATTTCCATTTGCATGGAATATCTTTTTCCATCCCTTCACTTTCAGTCTGTTTGTGCCCCTAGGTCTGAAGTGGGTCTCTTGTAGACAGCATATATACAGGTCTTGTTTTTGTATCCATTCAGTGAGCCTGTGTCTTTTGGTTGGAACATTTAATCCATTTACATTTAAAGTAATTATTGATATGTATGTTCCTATTACCATTTTCTTAATTGTTTTGGGTTTGTTATTGTAGGTCTTTTCCTTCTTTGGTGTTTCATGCTTAGAGAAGTTCCTTTATCATTTTTTGTAAAGGTGGTTTGGTGGTGCTGTATTCTTTTAGCTTCTGCTTGTCTGTAAAGGTTTTAATTTCTCTGTCGAATCTGAATGAGATCCTTGCTAGGTAGAGTAATCTTGGTTGTAGGTTTTTCCCTTCCATCACTTAAATATGTCCTGCCACTCCCTTCTGGCTTGTGGAGTTTTTGCTGAAAGATCCACTGTTAACCTTATGGGGATTCCCTTGTGTGTTACTTGTTGTTTTTCCCTTGCTGCTTTTAATGTTTTTTCTTTGTATTTAATGTTTGATAGTTTGATTAATATGTGTTTTGGCGTGTTTCTCCTTGGATTTATCCTGTATGGGACTCTCTGTACTTCCTGGACTTGATAAACTATTTGCTTTCCCATATTAGGGAAGTTTTTAACCATAATCTCTTCAAATATTTTTTCAGTCCCTTTCTTTTTCTCTTCTTCTTTGGGGACCCCTATAATTTGAATGTTGGTGCGTTTAATGTTCTCCCAGAAGTCTCTGAGACTGTCCTCAATTCTTTTCATTCTATTCTTTATTCTGCTTTGCAGTTGTTTTTCCACTATTTTATCTTTAGGTTACTTATCCATTCTTCTGCCTCAGCTCTTCTGCTATTGATTCCTTCTAGAGAATTTTTAATTCCATATATTGTGTTGTTCATCACTGTTTGTTTGCTCTTTGGTTCTTCTAGGTCCTTGTTAAACGTTTCTTCTATTTTCTCCTTTCTATTTCCAAATTTTGGATCATCTTTACTATCATTACTCTGAATTCTTTTTCAGGTAGACTGCCTATTTCCTCTTTGTTTGTTAGGTCTGGTGGCTTTTTACCTTGCTCCTTCATCTGCTGTGTGTTTCTCTGTCTTCTCATTTTGCTTGCTTAACTTACTGTGTTTTGAGGTCTCTTTTTCACAGGCTGCAGGTTCATAGTTCCCGTTGTTTTTGGTGTCTGCCCCTAGTGGCTTAGGTTGTTTCAGTGGGTTGTGTAGGCTTCCTGGTGGAAGGTGCCTGCGTTCTGGAGGATGAGACTGGATCTTGTCTTTCTGGTGGGCAGGACCGCATCTGGTGGTGTGTTTTGGGGTGTCTGTGAACTTATTATGATTTTAGGCATCCTCTCTGCTAATGGGTGGGGTTGTGTTCCTGTCTTGCTAGTTGTTTGGCATAGGGTGTCCAGCACTGTAGCTGGCTTGTCGTTGAGTGGAGCTGGGTCTTAGCATTGAGATGGAGATCTCTGGAAGAGCTTTCACTGTTTGATATTACGTGGAGCCAGGAGGTCTCTGTTGGACCAATGTCCTGAACTCGGCTCTCCCACCTCAGAGGCACAGGCCTGACACCTGGCCAGAGCACCAAGACCTTGTCAGACACACGGCTCAGAAGAAAAAGGAGAAAAAAAGAAAGAAAGAAAGAAAAAATGAAAGTAATATAAAATAAAGTTATTAAAATAAAAAATTTCAAAAATATTTATTAAAAATTAAAAAGTAGTGAAAAAAAGAACAAAAAAGAAAGAAATAGGAGAGCAACCAAACCAAAAAACAAATCCACCACTGATAACAAGTGCTAAAAACTATACCAAAAAAAAAAAAAAAGGACAGACAGAACCCTAGCACAAATGGTAAAAGCAAAGCTATACAGAAAAAATCACACACAAAGAAGCATGCACATACACACTCACCAAAAGAGAAAAAGGATAAAATATATATATGTATATCATTGCTCCCAAAGTCCACTGCCTCAATTTTGGGATGATTTGTTGTCTATTCAGATATTCCACAGATGCAGGGTACATCAAGGTGATTGTGGAGATTTAATCTGCTGCTCCTGAGGCTACTGGGAGAGATTTCTCTTTCTCTTCTTTGTTCGCACAGCTCCTCGAGTTCAGCTTTGGATTTTGCCCCGTCTCTGCGTGTAGGTTGCCTGAGGGCCTCTGTTCCCTGCCCAGAGAAAACGGGGTTAAAGTAGCAGCTGATTAGGGAGCTCTGGCTCACTCAGGCTGGGGGGAGGGAGGGGTACAGAATGAGGGGCGAGCCTGCGGCAGCAGAGGCCAGCGTGACATTGCAGCAGCCTGAGGCGCTCCATGTGTTCTCCAGGGAAAGTTGTCCCTGGACCACAGGACCCTGGCAGTGGTGGGCTGCACAGGCTCCCGGGAGGGGAGGTGTGGATAGTGACCTGTGCTTGCACACAGGCTTCTTGGTGGCTGCAGCAGCAGCCTTAGCATTTCATGCCCATCTTTGGTGTCAACGCTGGTGGCCACGGCTCACGCCTGTCTCTGGAGCTCGTTTAGGTGGTTCTCTGAATCCCCTCTCCTCGTGCACCCCAAAACAATGGTCTCTTGCCTCTTAGGCAGTTCCAGACTTTTTCCCCGACTCTCTCCTGGCTAGCTGTGGCACACTAGCCCCCTTCAGACTGTGTTCATGCAGCCAACCCCAGTCCTATCCCTGGGATCTGACCTCCCAAGCCCGAGCCTCAGCTCCCAGCCCTCACTTGTCCCAGCGGGTGAGCAGACAAGCCTCTGAGGCTGGTGAATGCTGGTCGGCACTGATCCTCTGTGAGGGAATCTCTCCACTTTGCCCTCTGCACCCCTATTGCTGTGCTCTCCTCCGTGGCTCCAATGCTTCCCTTCTGCCACCAATCCCTATCTCCACCAGTGAAGGTTCTTCTCAGTGTGGAAACTTTTCCTCCTTCACAGCTCCCTCCCAGTGGTGCAGGTCCTGTCCCTATACTTTTGTCTCTGTTTTTTCTTTCTTCTTTTGCCCTACCCAGGTACATGGGGAGTTTCTTGCCTTTGGGGAAGTCTGAGGTCTTCTGCCAGCGTTCAGTAGGTGTTATGTAGGAGTTGTTCCACATGTAGATGTATTTCTGATGTATTTGTGGGGAGCAAGGCGATTTCCATGTCTCACTCCTCTGCCATCCTGAAGTTCTCTTCTTCCATTCTTTTCTTCCTCTCCTTTTGATTGTCTCCTGCTTATGTATGTCCACAGGGTACCACTCTTTCAACCCTTCAACCCCCAGGACTTCCTAAGGTACTTTTGTATATAAAAGCAGTTCCTTTCCAAAAAAGAATTTTGGAGAAAGCTGCTAAGATAATAATGGTTCCAACTTTTACAAGTATGTTCTGGAGGTGTATGAAAGTTCACTGAAAAGTTACCCCAACTTTAAATTAATTTGAAGAAAGTTCACTGTTTAGGGGGCTGATATGTTGAAACCGCAGGCAATGTGAAAAATTCTTATTTTGGATTTCCAGACTATTTTAATGAAAGAATTCTGAGTTATTGTTTTTTCTACTTGGCACCAGGATGGATGGAAGGGCTCTGTGATATTTCTTTCCTTAGGGAGAAGGGTTATGGCCAAACTATTTATTAGCTTCTAAGAGGAGATGCAAAGCACATGATTTTAAGCTGTATTTTGTTGTCAGCCAGTGGTGTCTAGGCCTTGTTCCCACACAGAATGCACACATAAACACCTGCACCCATTGCACATCCAGAAGAATATCTCTTTCACTCATGGGGGGAGAGGCAAACACTTAAATTGGCATAATTTACGAACATAGAGGAAGAGCCCTTTTCTTTCCAAAATAACTTCTCCAATTTCATTCTGACTCCTGAAATGCCTTTCACAGAAGACTTAGTCCTCTCATCTACAATTTGATATAGGGCTTAAAATGCAGTCCAAAAAAGGGAGCATGGGTAGTGTATGTTCATACCAAGATGTGAATTATTATCAGATCTTTTTTCCTAAGAGCTATTTTTTTTAATAGGGAAAAGAAATCACAAAGACCTTGAAGTAAGGGAGAGTTGAAAAATTGAACAGAATGGAAATGCTGTGATGTAGATAAAAGTCTATTTATAAAAGGGAGACGATTGGAAAGGAAAGGGAACTAATGTCCATTGAGTACCTGCCTTATGCCAGGCAATTTTCTGGGATTTTACCAATGTAATATGTCTTATATAGTTCCAAAACACTCTGAAGGATATGAAAGATTGTCTTTTGTACTGAGCCACAACTACCTAACTCTTAGTCATCCTTACCCATTCCCTAACTGACGCAAAATTCAAAAACATCTATGGATGGACTCTCTCCCACAACCTGCCACATCCCCACCCCCCTGCCACCCAAGCATAATGATGTGCAAAGTATCTGATATGAATCTGTAGGCACTAAAAAGTAGCACTCCGCAACACATACTCACTCCAGTATCTGCTTATCTCTTTTTAGATGCCTGCAAAAAGAGCCACTCTTTTATACATCAGGGGAAAGTAAAATGATGCAGAATATTAAGGAGATAGACTAATGCCCATTTTCTTTCTCTGTATAAGGCAAGGTTGCATGCATGTGTGTGCATGTGTATGTGTAAATAAACTTTTAATGTATGAAGAAGCCTGGACATGGGTGGGTAAAACTGGTCACTTTTAAAACACATGGTGTGACTTCACCATTAAACCGTAATGATGACTTGACCACAAAACTCCTTTCTAGGGAAAGAAACTTCATAAAGCCTTTTCCTTCCATTTTTATACCATGTAACCAAGAAGAACAATTCATAGTTCTATTATTTTAAAAATCTAGAAGAAATAAACTAAAGAGTAATTAGTTCATTGCCAGTAGATTCAACATAGCAGCCCTCCCACAAAGGAGCTTTCCCCCGTTCATTATGGGTGATTCTGAGCCTCAAGTGGAAAGGAGCCAGAAAAAGAAACCGACTTGACTGTTCAAGAGAAATTTCATCATGCAACTTTCAAGTACAGCTGTTCTGAGGCCCGGGCAACAAATTGTGGCACAGATTTTGGAAGAAGTATCTTCTGTCTCATGCCATCACTCTCCTTGGCTGTAGGTGCAATCAAATCAAGCAACACTCCAGCACCTTGAGAATGGGGAGTGTTGAGAACGTCTGGGGGGAGCAGCTCAGGTGCAGATATTGGTACTCTTACGGTGGGCAGTGGGTCTAGAAAGTCTAGAAAGTCTTTTTCCTGCTGCTTTGCAGGTAACCAATGGTGGACAAAAGGGAACTAGAGCAGGACAGAGAGGCTGAGTTGATACCATGTGCTGACCACAGCGAACAGACTGGTTTAAGGAAAATTGCAAAAAACTCCTTCAAGGAATCTGTTATTACTGAGGAGCAAGGGTGGGGGGACTCTGTGGAGGTTGGTTGGGGTCCTGCTCAGATGGGAGCTCTCAGCCTTGTAGATATTTAGACCGAGCAGGCTTCCTTACCTTGATGAGATAAGGTGGTTCCTCCAGTGGAAGAAATATCCATCAAATATCCAAGGACAATACATAACTTGTTTTCCCCAGGTCGCATTGATCATGGGAGAAATCAAGGTTCCTATCAGGCCCAAGGTAATAATCAAAGAAGTTTATCTCCAGTCCCACAAAGTTGTTACCTGTGCTCCAACTCCAAAATCACCCTCAACCTCAACATCTCGTCTTAGACCTTTTTTCTTGGTAATGAGTACTGTTATAAGAAATTGCTCTTGCTGATTTTGCTAACATCTGACATCTCCTCTCCCCACCACAGAACTCAAAAAGGAGCCATAGAGACTGGGCTGGGAGACAAGTTATTGTAAGAAATATGATCCTATGGGTGGAGAAGAAGGATAATTCCTTCTAGAGCTTTAGATGAAGTTTGTCAGCCTGACTTCTCCCTTGGGTTAAGTTCTCTCATAGTCCCTAATGCAAACAGATTATTGGCAGTGCCATCCACCCAACCCATCCAATATGCTCTGACATGTCTTAGTCTCACCAGACACTATTTAGGTCAAGGTTAAGGAGGCTAGTTAGATTAGATACAACCTCATTAGTGTCAAAGGATGTGTTTGCCAGTTCCAAAGTCCCTAAGCCATGTTGCTTTCTCTCAAGTGACCTGAAGACCCTCATTCAAAGTGTCTGCCTCGACTTCTCAGAGTTCTTGAAGTGAACACACAGATTGTGTTTCCCGGCATCTTCTCTTTGATACAGGACATAATTTAAAAAAATAATAATAATAACTGTGATGTAACTAGTATAAGCAATGTCCTGGGGTAGGAGCAAGGTAAGAACGATTCATTCCAACTGGGAGATCAGATAAGATTCCATGAGAGAGGTTAAATTTGGATTAAGGTCTTTTAAACCTGGGCAGAATTTCAGCAGATGAATAAGCAGTAAAGACATTCATTCACTCACCCATTCTAGAAGCATTTACTGAGATCCCATTGTGTGGCTGGCTCTGTTTTAGGCCCCAGGAACACACATGAATAGGACATCATTCCTGCCTTCACAGAGAATGCAGGATCCCCCTTGCTGGCTGAAGAGACAATGTGAGCAAAGGCACAGAGGCCCGCAAGGCGTGTGGCAAGTTCAGTGAAGACTGTGGCTGAGACTCAAGGTCCATTGTATAAAGGGACAGGGAAGAAAGTACAGGGGGGATGAGACAGGAAAAAAAGGCTGGGGATCAAACCCAGAGGATTTATTTATTATTAATTTATTTATTTATTTTTGGCCGTATTAGGTCTTCGTTGCTGCATGCGGGCTTTCTCTAGTTGTGACGAGCAGGGGCTACTCTTCATTGTGGTGTGCATGCTTCTCATTGTGGTGGCTTCTCTTGTTGCAGAGCATGAGCGCTAGGCATACGGGCTTCAATAATTGTGGCACACGGGCTCAGTAGTTGTGGCTCGCGGGCTCTAGAACACAGGCTCAGTAGTTGCGGCACACAGGCTTAGCTGCTCCATGGCATGGGGGATCATCCTGGACCAGGGCTCGAACCCGTGTCCCCTGCATTTGCAGGCAGATTCTTAACCACTGCACCAGCAGGGAAGTCCCAAACCCAGAAGATTCTAATAATATGGTAGAAGGTGTAAATTATTCTGTAGGCTATGATAAGTCATTAGCAGTTTTTAACTGAAAAGACACCTGATTAATTTCTATTTTAGCTGGAAGTATTCCAATGGCTTCCCATTGCCTAAAACACTTCAGGGGCTCATCATTACTCAGGAGATAAAGAACAGAGTTTTTAGCATGGATTCTAAAGACTTGCAATGTCTGGCCCCCACCTATCTCTTCAGCCTTATTTTAAACCGCTCATCCCCACTTGTTGCATGTGGGCCTCACTGATCTTCTGTTATCACAACACACCACCACCCACCACAGGACCTTTCTACAGGTTGTTTCCTCTTCCAGAAACCTTTCCCCTTTGCTTAATTAACTTCTCCTCTTTCAGACGTCAACTGAATCATTATTTCTTTTTTTTTTAAATTAATTGATTTTTTATTTTATTTATGGCTGTGTTGGGTCTTCGTTTCTGTGCTAGGGCTTTCTCTAGTTGCGACGAGCGGGGGTCACTCTTCATCGCGGTGCACGGGCCTCTCACTATCACGGCCTCTCTTGTTGCAGAGCACAGGCTCCAGACGCACAGGCTCAGTAGTTGTGGCTCACAGGCCTAGTTGCTCCGTGGCATGTGGGATCTTCCCAGACCAGGGCTCAAACCCGTGTCCCCTGCATTAGCAGGCAGATTCTCAACCACTGTGCCACCAGGGAAGCCCTGAATCATTATTTCTTAAAAAAGCTTTTCCTGATCCCCACTCCCATAGATCTAATCCTCTAGTACGTCCACATGTGTATCTGTGACTCCTTGATTACTCTCTGCCTCTTTCACTAGACTACAATCAAGGGCAAGGACTCTGTTTTGTTCATCATTTTCTCTTCAGTTCCTATCACAGTGCCTGGTGCATTATAGGCATGCAATAAATATTTATGCAAAGTAAAACAATCTAGAAAATCTTTTTTTTCTGTAACAATGTACAGCATCATTTGGGGTGGGGGACTGGGTCGTAGGCAGGACTGTAGCTTGCACCCAGGGCACCAGCACACACTATAGTCAAACATGTAGTCGTAGATGAAGAATAATCTCTCCTTCTGGCAGCCCCGGGCCCATCAAAGTGATGTCTTCCTCTAGCAGCTGATTAGGCTGAATTCAGGGGCTGATTAATCCCTTTCTCCAGGACTCGTCTCAGACTAGCCCTGGATGTGAAGTGGACTTGTTTTTTTCCATTGGTTAATTATGCACAGTGATTGGTCACAGATCAGAAAGGTGACGGTATCATATTGAGTGAGAATGTGCAGAGAGTGGAAAGACAGTGAATTTTAGCTGTGTATGGATAAAGGGGTTAACATTCAATTCACAGAAAGGAGACAGCAGCACAAGGAAAACTGCTTTATCACAACTGTCTCTGAAACTGTGAAGGGTTAGAATAAGTGGGCGGATGAATCAGTGCTTCTCCCTTCCCGCTGACGACTGCATGAGAGAAAAGGGGCTCCATCCACAGGGAGAGAAATTTAGCAAGTTATTTCTCAACAGATTTCCAGAGGGAGTTTATAAAGTCTTTGTTTCTGGAGAAAGAATAAGGTGGAACCAATAACTTTCACTGATGAGCTCTGTCCTGCCTTAAGATGGTGTGAGTGGTGGTGGTGCAGGGGAGCATGCAGTCTCCCAACTATGCCATCCACGTTAGGATTACATTGCCACACAGGGTTCCGAAGCTATGGAAGGGCTGCTCTGCGTGGCGTTTCTTGTCTGAATCTGGTAGTGCTTTGCGAACCCCATGAATCATCACATCTGCCATGCTCAAAAGATTTTGACAAGGTTTATGAGTCCACCTAGTGCTATTTATTTTTGTTCTCTCTCATTCCTTCCCTATAGGGAGGCGTACTTTCAAGGGCATATTTCACAGAATTGGACAGGGTCCACAGTGACAAATCTAACTCCATCATCCTGGGGCAAGGAGTAGCATGTTTTGCCCTTGCCAGCTCCCTGGTATGATGTAAACATGACTGATGGAATCAGCTATTTGCACAACCAATAACCAGGGCAGATTGCAGAAATTGGGTGTGAGCAAGTGAGGTGCTATTTTTAATGTAAATAAGCCACACTGGGATGTCCATATCCATATGTTTGTTGAGGACCTATCTGGTCAAACTAAAGATTCACCCACAGGCTCCATCCCAAATATTTCCAACATGGGCCAGTGTCTAAATTATCCTCCATGATAATTCATCCTTTGGGATATGGCATTGAAAGAACTATAAATAAGCAAAATTGCTATATGGAAATAGTAGCAAAACAGTGCTATTTTTTATCCTCTAACTAATTAGTTTAGTTGGCTTAATTATCTAAATCTGTGTTGCCCAATACAATGACCACTAGCCCACATATAGTTATTGAGAACTTGAAATGTGACTAGTGACTAAATCATCACATTCTGCTTAATTTCCATTTTGTAAGGTTTTGACTAGTATTAAACTCCAAAACTAAAGTGGGGATCCATGGTCCGAGTTTGAGACATCTGACTTTTAAAATTGTTTTCTACAGCACAATTTCTAAGAGCCTTCAACATGCCAATGTTCATGATGTCTTTCTCAGAGGGAGATGCTATAGGCCAATTTTACAACAATATCGAACCACAGGAGAGATTTTGTTTCTTTCCAAAGTGTATCTTGGGGAACACCACTTGGGAAATGACACTCTACATGGATAAGACCCAGAAGGAGTATGCCAGGCAGAGATCTATGCCTCTAATGAGAGAAGATGTGTCCCCAAAGCAGACCCTGGACTTAGCTTCTTTGTTATGTATTTATTCAAACTGTTTTTGCAAACTTTGACATCCCATGGACTTTACCTATCACTTTCGCCCTATACTGACCTTAGTGATACTGTTTAAACTTTGAAAAAAGAGGGAATTTGATGGTGAGAACTATATAATCTTTTCCAAGTTTAAAATTCTATTGCCCATTCTTTCTAATACTAATCGTTGAAATTCCCTACTTTTCAGTGCTTTAAAACCCTGGTTGGATAGTGCCTGATTAAGTCAGAAAATAAGCTGAGATAATATCCAGTGGATGGTAGTTTTCTACTTCCCTGAGTGCCTCCTAACTGTAAGAAAGGGAAGTAGACCATGAAGAGAATAATAAAAATCCTGAGCAATATACATAGTACCAAACCAAGAAGGTGATGCAGAAGCCTGAAGAAACGGTAAAACCATTTTTTTTTTTTAGTAAGTAAATTGGTCTGCAAGGGCTTCAGATTTTAAGAGTTTATCTTTTTTTAAATTGGAGTACATTTGATTTACAATATTGTGTTAGTTTCAAGTGTACAGCAAAGAGATTCATATATATGTGTATATATATACATATATACACATATATTCTCTTTCAGATTCCTTTTGTAATGTTATTACAAAATACTGAGTATAGTTCCCTGTGCTATACAGTAGGTCCTTGTTGTTTAGCTATTTTATATATAGTAGTGTGTATATGTTAATCTCAAATCCTAATTTACCCCTCTCCCCCTTAGGTAACCATGAATTTGTTTTCTATGTCTGTGGGTCTGTTTCTATTTTGTTTATAAGTTCATTTGTATCATATTTTTTTTAAGATTCCACATATAAGTGATATCACATATTTGTCTTTAGCTTACTTCAGAAAATCTCTAGATCTGCTCATGTTACTGCAGATGGCATTATTTCATTCCTTTTTATGACTGAGTAATATTCCATTCCATATATATATATATATTATATATATAATGGAATATCATATATATCATATATATATATCACATCTTCTTTATCCATTTATCTGTCGATGGACATTTAGGTTGCTTCCATGTCCTGGCTACTGAAAATAGTGTTGCAATGAACACTGTGGTACATGTATTTTTTGAATTATGGTTTTCTCAGGGTATATGCCCAGGAGTGAGATTGCTGGGTCATATGGTAGTTCTATTTTTAGTTTTTGAAGGAACCTCCATACTGTTCTCCATAGTGGCTGTATCAATGTACATTCCCACCAACAGTGCAAGAGGGTTCCCTTTTCTCCACACCCTCTCCAGCATTTATTGTTTCTAGATGTTTTGATGATGGCCATTCTGACTGGTGTGTGGTGATACCTCATTGTAGTTTTGATTTGCATTTCTCTAATGATTAGTGATGTTGAGCATCTTTTCACATATATGTTGACCATCTGTGAGTCTTTGGAGCAATGTCTATTTAGGTCTTCCACCCATTTTTGGATTGGGTTGTTTGTTTTCTTGATGTTGAGCTGCATGAGATGCGTCTATATTTTGGCGATTAATCCTTTGTCAGTATCTTCGTTTGCAAATATTTTCTCCAATTCTGAAATTTGTCTTTTCATCTTGTTTATGGTTTACTCTGCTGTGCAAAAGTTTTTAATTTTCATTAGGTCCCATTTGTTTATTTTTGTTTTTATTTCCATTTCTCTAGGAGGTGGGTCAAAAAGGATCTTGCTGTGATTTATGTCAAAGAGTGTTCTGCCTATGTTTTCCTCTAAGAGTTTGATAGTGGCTGGCCTTACATTTAGGTCTTTAATCCATTTTGAGTTTATTTTTGTGTATGGTGTTAGGAAGTGCTCTAATTTCATTCTTTTACATGTAGTTGTCCAGTTTTCCCAGCACCACTTATTGAAGAGGCTGTCTATTCTCCATTGTATATTCTTGCCTCCTTTATCAAAGATAAGGTGACCATATGTGTGTGGGTTTATCTCTGGGCTTTCTATCCTGTTCCATTGATCTATATTTCTGTTTGTGTGCCAGTACCATACTGTTTTGATTACTGTAGCTCTGTAGTATAGTCTGAAGGCAGGGAGCCTGATTCCTCCAGCTCCGTTTTTCTTTCTCAAGATTGCTTTGGCTATTCGGGACCTTTTGTGTTTCCATACAAATTGTAAAATTTCTGGTTCTAGTTCTGTTAACAATGCAATTGATAATTTGATAGGGATTGCATTGAACCTGTAGATTGCTTTGGGTAGTATAGTCTTTTTCATGATATTGATTCTTTCAATCCAGGAGCATGGTATATCTCTCCACCTGTTTATGTCATCTTTGATTTCTTTCATCAGTGTCTTATAGTTTTCTGAGCACAGGTCTTTTGCCTCCTTAGGTAGGTTTATTCCTAGGTATTTTATTCTTTTTCTTGTGACAGTAAGTGGGATTGTTTCCTTAATTTATCTTTCTGATCTTTCCTTTTTAGTGTATAGGAATGCAAGAGATTTCTATGCATTAATTTTGTATGCTGCAAATTCACCAAATTCATTGATTACCTCTAGTAGTTTTCTGTTGGCATCTTTAGGACTTTCTATGTATAGTATCATGTCATCAGCAAACACTGACAGTTTTACTTATTTTTTTTTCCAGTTTGTATTCCTTTTATTTCTTCTTCTTCTCTGATTTCCATGGCTACAACTTCCAATACTATGTTGAATAATAGTGGCAAGAGTGGACATCCTTGTCTTATTCCTGATCTTAGAAGAAATGCTTTCAGTTATTCACCATTAAGAATGATGTTTGCTGTGGGTTTGTCATATATGGCCTTTATTATGTTGAGGTAGGTTCCCTCTATGCCCACTTTCTGGAGAGTCTTTATCATAAATGGGTGTTGAATTTTGTCAACAACTTTTTCTGCATCTATTGAGATGATCATATGGTTTTTATTCTTTAACTCATAATTATGGTGTACCACAGTGATTGTTTTGCAGATATTAAAGAATCCTTGCATCCCTGGGATAAATCCCACTTTATCATGGTGTATGATATTTTTTTCTTTAGATTATTTTTTATTTTTATTTTTTTATTTTTTAACATCTTTATTGGAGCATAAATGCTTTACAATGGTGTGTTAGTTTCTGCTTTATAACAAAGTGCATCAGTTATACATATACATATATCCCCATACCTCTTCCCTCTTCTGTCTCCCTCCCTTCCACCCTCCCTATCCCACCCGTCTAGGTGTTCACAAAGCACCAAGCTTATCTCCCTGTGCTATGCGGCTGCTTCTGACTAGCTATTGGTTTTACATTTGGTAGTGTATATATGTCCAGGCCACTCTCACTTTGTCCCAGCTTACCCTTCCCCCTCCCCATGTCCTCAAGTCCAGACTCTAGTAGGTCTGCATCTTTATTCCCGTCTAGCCCCTAGGTCCTTCATGACCTTTTTTTTTTTAGATTCCATATATATGTGTTAGCATATGGTATTTGTTTTTCTCTTTCTGACTTACTTCACTCTGTAGGACAGACTCTAGGTCCATCCACCTCACTACAAATAACTCAATTTCATTTCTTTTTCTGGCTGAGTAATATTCCACTGTATATATGTGCCACATCTTCTTTATCCAATCATTTGTCGATGGACATTTAGGTTGCTTCCATGTCCTGGCTATTGTAAATAGAGCTGCAATGAACATTTTGGTACATGACTCTTTTTGAATTATGGTTTTCTCAGGGTATATGCCCAGTAGTGGGATTGCTGTGTAATATGGTAGTTCTATTTTTAGTTTTTTAAGGAAACTCCATACTGTTCTCCATAGTGACTGTATCAATTTCCATTCCCACCAACAGTGCAAGAGGGTTCCCTTTTCTCCACACCCTCCCCAGCATTTATTGTTTGTAGACTTTTTGATGTTGGCCATTCTGACTGGTGCGAGGTGATACCTCATTGTAGCTTTGATTTGCATTTCTCTAATGATTAGTGATGTTGAGCATCCTTTCATGTGTCTGTCGGCAATCTGTATATCTTCTTTGGAGAAATGTCTATTTAGGTTTTCTGCCCATTTTTGGTTTGGGTTGTTTGTTTTTTTGATATGGAGCTGCATGGGCTGCTTGTAAATTCTGGAGATAAATCCTTTGTCAGTTTCTTGGTTGCAAATATTTTTTCCCATTCTGAGGGTTGTCTTTCTGTCTTGTTTATGGTTTCCTTTGCTGGGCAAAAGCTTTTAATTTTCATTAGGTCCCATTTGTTTATTTTTGTTTTATTTCCATTTTTCTAGGAAGTGGGTCAAAAAGGATCTTGTTGTGGTTTATGTCATAGAGTGTTCTTCCTACGTTTTCCTCTAAGAGTTTTACAGTGTCTGGCCTTACATTTAGGTCTTTAACCCATTTTGAGTTTACTTTTGTGTATGGTGTTACGGAGTGTTCTAATGTCATTCTTTTACATGTAGCTGTCCAGATTTCCCAGCACCACTTGTTGAAGAGGCTGTCTTTTCTCCATTGTATATTCTGCCTTCTTTAGCAAAGTTAAGGTGACCATATATGCGGGGGCTTATCTCTGGACTTTCTATCCTGTTCCATTGATCTATATTTATGGTTTTGTGCCAGTACCATACTGTCTTGATTACTGTAACTTGGTAGTATAGACTGAAGTCAGGGAGCCTGATTCCTCCAGCTCGGTTTTTCTTTCTAAAGATTGCTTTGGCTATTCAGGGTCTTTTGTGTTTCCATACAAATTGTGAAATTTTTTGTTCTAGTTCTGTGAAAAATGCCATTGGTAATTTGATAAGGATTTCATTGAATCTGTAGATTGCTTTGGGTAGTATAGTCATTTATGGAATGTTGATTCCTCCAATCCAAGAACATGGTATATCACTCCATATATTTTTATCATTTTTAATTTCTTTCATCAGTGTCTTAAAATTTTCTGCACACAGGTATTTTGTCTCCTTAGGTAGATTTATTCCTAGGTATTTTATTCTTTTTGTTGCAATGGTAAATGGGAGTGTTTTCTTAATTTCACCTTCATATTTTTCATCATTAGTGTATAGTAATGCAAGAGATTTCTGTGCATTAACTTTGTATCCTGCTATGTTACCAAATTCATTGATTAGCTCTAGTAGTTTTCTGGTAGCATCTTTAGGATTCTCTATGTATAGTATCATGTCATCTGCAAACAGTGACAGCTTTACTTCTTCTTTTCAGATTTAGATTCCTTTTATTTCTTTTTCTTCACTGATTGCTGTGGCTAAGACTTCCAAAACTATGTTGAATAGTGGTGGTGAGAATGGGCAACCTTGTCTTCTTCCTGATGTTAGTGGAAATGGTTTCAGTTTTTCACCAGTGAGGATGATGTTGGCTGTAGGTTTGTCATATATGGCCTTTATTATGTTGAGGTAAGTTCTCTCTATGCCTACTTTCTGAAGGGTTTTTATCATAAATAGGTGTTGAATTTTGTCGAAAGCTTTCTCTGCATCTATTGAGATGATCATATGGTTTTTCTCCTTCAATTTGTTAATATGGTGTGTCACAGTGTTTGATATGAATATATTGAAGAATCCTTGCATTCTGGGATAAAACACACTTGATCATGGTGTATGATCCTTTTAATGTGCTGTTGGATTCTGTTTGCTAGTATTTTGTTGAGGATTTTCGCATCCATGTTCATCAGTGATATTGGCCTGTAGTTTTCTTTCTTTGTGACATCTTTGGCTGGTTTTGGTATCAGGGTGACAGTGGCCTCGTAGAATGAGTTTGGGAGTGTTCTTCCCTCTATTGTATTTTGGAAGAGTTTGAGAAGGATAGGTGTTAGCTCTTCTCTAAATGTTTGATAGAATTTGCCTGTGAAACCATCAGGTCCTGGGCTTTTGTTTGTTGGAACATTTTTAATCACAGTTTCAATTACAGTGCTTGTGATTGGTCTGTTAATATTTTCTATTTCATCCTGGTTCAGTCTTGGAAGTTTGTGCACTTCTAGAAATTTGTTCATTTCTTCCAGGTTGTACATTTTATTGGCATATACTTGCTTGTAGTAATCTCTCATGATCCTTTGTAGTTATGCAGTGTCAGTTGTTACTTCTCCTTCTTCATTTCTAATTGTATTGATTTGACTCTTCTCCCTTCCTTTCTTGATGAATCTGGCTAATGGTTTATCAATTTTTTTTATCTTCTCAAAAAACCAGCTTTTAGTTTTATTGATCTTTGCTGTTTTTTCCTTAATTTCTTTTTCATTTATTTCTGATCTGATCTTTATGATTTCTTTCCTTCTGCTAACTTTGGGGTTTTATTGTTCTTCTTTCTCTAACTGCTTTAGGCGTAAAGTTAGGTTTTTTATTTGAGATGTTTCTTGTTTCTTGAGGTAGGATTGTATTGCTATAAACTTCCCTCTTAGAACTGCTTTTGCTGCATCCCATAGGTTTAGGGTCATCGTGTTTTCATTGTCATTTGTTTCTAGGTATTCTTTGATTTCTTCTTTGATTTCTTCAGTGACCTCTAGGTTTTTAAGTAGTGTATTGTTTAGCATCCATGTGTTTGTATTTTACACATCTTTTTCCTGTAACTGATATCTAGTCTCATAGCTTTGTGGTCAGAAAACATACTTGATACGATTTCAATTTTCTTAAATTTACCAAGGCTTGACTTGTGACCCAAGATATGATCTATCCTGGAGAATATTGCCTGAGCACTTGAGAAGAACATGTATTCTGTTGTTTTTGGATGGAATGTCCTATAAATATCAATTAAGTCTGTCTTTAATGTATCATTTAAAGCTTGTGTATCCTTATGTATTTTGTTTTTGGATAATCTGTCCATTCGTGAAAATGGTGTGTTAAAGTACCATACTATGATTGTGTTACTGTTGATTTCCCCTTTTATGGCTGTTAATATTTTGGCTTATGTATTGAGGTGCTCCTATGTTGGGTTCATAAATGTTTACAATTTTTATGTCTTCTTCTTGGATTGATCCCTTGATCATTATGTAGTGTCCTTCTTTGTGTCTTGTAATAGTCTTTGTTTTAAAGTCTATTTTGTCTGATCTGAGAATTGCTACTCCAGCTTTCTTTTGACTTCCATTTGCATGGAATATCTTTTTCCATTCCATCACTTTCAGTCTGTATGTGTCCCTAGGTCTGAAGTGAGTCTCTTGTAGACAGCATATGTATGGGTCTTGTTTTTGTATCCATTCAGCCAGTCTATCTCTTTTCTTTACAGCATTTAATCCATTTACATTTAAGGTAATTATCAATATGTGTGTTC
Source organism: Balaenoptera physalus (assembly GCF_965194825.1). Taxonomy (NCBI): domain Eukaryota; kingdom Metazoa; phylum Chordata; class Mammalia; order Artiodactyla; family Balaenopteridae; genus Balaenoptera; species Balaenoptera physalus. The sequence continues at coordinate 40,397,226 of NC_138889.1, read as the reverse complement.
CTATTACCATTTTCTTAATTGTTTTGGGTTTGTTTTTGTAGGTCTTTTCCTTCTCTTCTGTTTCCTGCCTGGAGAAGTTCCTTTAGCATTTGTTGTAAAGTTGGTTTGGTGGTGCTGAATTCTCTTAGCTTTTGCTTGTCTGTAAAGGTTTTAATTTCTCCATCAAATCTGAATGAGATCCTTGTTGGGTAGAGTAATCTTGGTTGAAGGTTTTTCCCTTTCATCACATTAAATATGTCCTGCCACTCCCTTCTGGCTTGCAGAGTTTCTGCTGAAAGATCAACTGTTAACCTTATGGGGATTCCCTTGTATGTTATTTGTTGTTTTTCCCTTGCTATTTTTAATTTTTTTTTTGTATTTAATTTTTTATTGTTTGATTAATATGTGTCTTGGCGTGTTTCTCCTTGGATTTATCCTGTATGGGACTCTCTGTGCTTCCAGGACTTGATTAACTATTTCCTTTCCCATATTAGGGAAGTTTTCATCTATAATCTCTTCAAACATTTTCTCAGTCCCTTTCTTTTTCTCTTCTTCTTCTGGGACCCCTATAATTCAAATGTTGGTGCATTTAATGTTCTCCCAGAGGTCTCTGAGACTGTCCTCAGTTCTTTTCATTCTTTTTTCTTTATTCTGCTCTACAGTGGTTATTTCCACTATTTTATCTTCCAGGTCACTTATCTTTTCTTCTGCCTCAGTTATTCTGCTATTGATCCCTTCTAGAGAATTTTTTATTTCATTTATTGTGTTGTTCATCACTATTTGTTTGCTCTTTAGTTCTTCTAGGTCCTTGTTAAACGTTTCTTGTATTTTCTCCATTCTATTTCCAAGATTTTGGATCATCTTTACTATCATTATTCTGAATTCTTTTTCAGGTAGACTGCCTCTTTCCTATTCATTTGTTATGTCTGGTGGGTTTTTACATTGCTCCTTCATCTGCTGTGTGTTTCTCTGTCTTCTCATTTTGCTTAACTCACTGTGTTTGGGGTCTCCTTTTCACAGGCTGCAGTTTCGTAGTTCCCGTTGTTTTTGGTGTCTGCTCCAGTGACTATGGTTTGTTCAGTGGGTTGTGTAGGCTTCCTGGTGGAGGGGACCAGTGCCTGTGTTCTGGTGGATTAGGCTGGATCTTGTCTTTCTGATGGGCAGGACCGCATCTGGTGGTGTGTTTTGGGGTGTCTGTGACCTTATTATGATTTTAGGTAGCCTCTCTGCTAATGGGTGGTGCTTTGTTCCTGTCCTGCTAGTTGTTTGGCATAGGGTGTCCAGCACTGTAACTTGCTGGTCGTTGAGTGGAGCTGGGTCTTTGTATTAATGGAGATCTTTGGGAGTTTTTCACCGTTTGATATTACATGGAGCTGGGAGGTCTCTGGTGGGCCTATGTCTTGTACTTGGCTCTCCCACCTCAGAGGCACAGCTCTGACACCTGGCTGGAGCACCAAGAGCCTGTCATCCACACGGAAAAAGAGAAAAAGGGAAAAATACATATATATCGTTGCTCCCAAGTCCATCTCCTCAATTTGGGATGATTCATTGTCTATTCAGGTATTCCACAGATGCAGGGTACATCAAGTTGATTGTGTAGATATAATCCGCTGCTCCTGAGGCTGCTGGGTGAAGTTTCCCATTCTCTTCTTTGTTCACACAGCTCCTGGGGTTCAGCTTTGGATTTGGCCCCTCCTTTGCATGCAGGTCGCCTGAGGGCGTCTGTTCTTTACTCAGACAGGACAGGGTTAAAGGAGCAGCTGATTCGGGGGCTCTGGCTCACTCAGGCCAGGGGGAGGGAGGGGTACAGAGTGTGGGGTGAGCCTGCGGCAGCAGAGGCTGGCATGACGATGCACCAGCGTGACGCGCACCATGTGTTCTCCTGGGGAAGTTGTCCCTGGATCACGGGACCTTGGCATTGGCGGGCTGCACAGGCTCCTTGGAGGTTGGTGTGGATAGTGACCTGTGCTTGCACACAGGCTTTTTGGTGGCTGCAGCAGCAGCCTGAGCTTTTCATGCCCGTCTCTGTGCTCCACGCTGATAGCCGTGGCTCGTGCCTGTCTCTGGAGCTCGTTTAAGCGCCGCCCTTAATCCTCTCTCCTTGGGCACCAAGAAAGAAAGAGGCAAGAAAAAGTCTCTTGCCTCTTTGGCAGCCCCAGACTTTTCCCGGACTCCCTCCTGGCTAGCTCTGGTGCACTATTCCCCTTGCAGCTGTCTTCACGCAGTCAACCCCAGTCCTCTCCCTGGGATCCGACCAAAGCCAGAGCCTCAGCTCCCAGCCCCCACCTGCCCCGGCGGGTGAGCAGACCAGCTTCTTGGGCTGGTGAGTGCTGGCTGGCACTGATCCTCTGTGTGGGAATTTCTCCGCTTTGCCCTCTGCACCCCTGTTGCTGTGCTCTCCTCCGTGGCTCTGAAGCTTCCCCCCTCCGCCACCTGCAGTCTCCCTCTGCAAAGGGGCTTCCTACTGTGGGGAAACCTTTCCTCCTTCACAACTCCCTCCCACTGGTGCAGGTCCCGTTCCTTTCTTTTGTCTCTGTTTTTTTCTTTTTTCTTTTGCCATACCCAGGTACGTGGGGAGTTTCTTGCCTTTTTGGAGGTCTGAGGTCTTCTGCTAGCATTCAGTAGGTGTTCCGTAGGAGTTGTTCTACATGTAGATGTATTTCTGATGTATTTGTGGGGAGGAAGGTGATCTCCACATCTTACTCTTCCGCCATCTTGAAGCTCCTCTCTGGTGTATGATATTTTTGATGTGTTGTTGGATTCTGTTTGCTAGTATTTTTTTGAGGATTTTTGCATCTATGTTCATCAGTGATATTAGTCTGTAATTTTCTTTTTTTGTAGTATCTTTGTCTGGTTTTTGTATCAGGGTGATGGTGGCCTCATAGAATGAGTTTGGGAGTGTTCCACCCTCTGCAATTTTTTGGAAGAGTTTGAGAAGGAGAAGTGTTAGCTCTTTTCTAAATGTTTGATAGAGTTCACCTGTGAAACCATCTGGTCCTGGACTTTTGTTTGTTTGAAGATTTTTAATTACAGTTTCAATTTCATTACTTGTGATTGGTCTGTTTATATTTTCTAATTTTTCCTGGTTCAATGTTGGAATGGTGTACCTTTCCAAGAATTTGTCCATTTCTTCCAGGTTGTCCATTTTATTGGCATATATTGCTTGTAGTAGTCTCTTATGATCCTTTGTATTTCTACGGTGTCAGTTGTAATCTCTCCTTTTTCATTTCTAATTTTATTGATTTGGGTCCTCTCCCTTTCTTTCTCAGTGAGTCTAGCTAAAGGTTTATCAGTTGTGTTTATCTTCTCAAAGAACCAACTTTTAGTTTTATTGATCTTTGCTATTGTTTTCTTTGTTTCTATTTCATTTATTTCTGCTCTGATCATTAAGATTTCTTTCCTTCTACTAACTTTGGGTTTTCTTGGTTCTTTTAGGAGTTGCTTTAGGTATAAGGTTAGATTATTTATTTGAGATTTTACTTGTTTCTTTTTTTTTTTTTTTATAAATTTATTTATTTATTTATTTTAGCTGTGTTGGGTCTTCATTTCTGTGCGAGGGCTTTCTCCAGCCGCGGCAAGCGGGGGTCACTCTTCATCGCGGTGTGCGGGCCTCTCTTGTTGTGGAGCACAGGCTCCAGACATGCAGGCTCAGCAGCTGTGGCTCACAGGCCCAGTTGCTCCCCGGCATGTGGGATCTTCCCAGACCAGGGCTCGAACCCGTGTCCCCTGCATTGGCAGGCAGATTCTCAACCACTGCGCCACCAGGGAAGCCCTTTACTTGTTTTTTGAGGTAGGATTGTATTGCTATAAACTTCCCTCTTACAACTGCTTTTGCTGCATCCCATAGGTTTTGGATTGTTGTGTTTTCATTCTCCTTTTTTTCTAGGTATTTTTTTGTATTTCTTCTTCGATTTCTTCAGTGATCTCTTGGTTATTTAGCAGCGCACTGTTTAGCCTCCATGTACTTGTGCTTTTTACAGCTTTTTTCCTGTAATTGATTTCTAATCTCATAGTGCTGTTGTCAAAAAAAATGCTAGATATAATTCAATTTTCTTAAATTTTCCAAGGCTTGAGTTATGACCCAAGATGTGATCTATTCTGGAGAACATTCCATGTTCACTTGAGAAGAAAGTGTAATCTGCTGTTTTTGGATCGAATGTCCTATAAATATCAATTAAATCTATCTGGTATTTTGTGTCATTTAAAACTAGTGTTTGCTTATTTATTTTCTGTCTGGATGATCTGTCTATTGGTATAAGTGGGGTGTTACAGGCCCCCACTATTATTGTGTTACCCTCCATTTCTCCTTTTATGGCTGCTAGCATTTGCCTTATGTATTGACGTTCTCCTGTATTGGATGCATAAATATATATAATTGTTATGTTTTCTTCTTGGATTGATCCCTTGATCATAATGTAGTGTCCTTCCTTATCTCTTGTAACAGTCTTTATTTTAAAGTCTATTTTATCTGATAGTAGTATTGCTATTCCAGCTTTCTTGTGATTTCCATTTGCATGAAATATCTTTTTCCATCCCCTCACTTCAGTCTGTATGTGTCCCTAGGTCTGAAATGGGTTTCTTGTAGACAGCATATATAAGAATGTTGTTTTTGTATCCATTTAGCCAGTCTGTGTCTTTTGGTTTGAGAATTTAATCCATTTACATTCAAGGTGATTATTGATATGTATGTTCCTATTACCATTTTCTTAATTGATTTGGGTTTGTTTTTGTGGGTCTTCTTCTCCTGTGTTTCCCACTTAGAGAAGTTCCTTTAGCATTTGTTGTAAAGCTGGTTTTGTAGTGCTGAATTCTTGTAGCTTTTTCTTGTCTGTAAAGCTTTTAATTTTTCTGTTGAATCTGAATGAGATCTTTGCTGGGTAGAGTAATCTTGGTTGTAGGTTTTTCCCTTTCATCACTTTAAATATATCCTGCCACTCCCTTCTGGCCTGTAGAGTTTCTGCTGAGAAATCAGCTGATAACCTTATGGGGATTCCCTTGTATGTTATTTTTTGCTTTTCCCTTGCTGCTTTTAATATATTTTCTTTGAATTTAATTTTTGTTAGTTTAATTAATATGTGGGTTGGTGTGTTTCTCCTAGGGTTTATCCTGTATGGGAGTCTCTGTGCTTCCTGGACTTCAGTGGCTATTTCCTTTCCCGTGTTAGGGAAGTTTTTGACTATAATCTCTTTAAATATTTTCTCAGACCCTTTTTCTTTCTCTTCCACTTCTGGGACCCCTATAATTCAAATGTTAGTGCATTTAATGTTGTCCCAGTGGTCTCTGAGACTGTCCTCAAGTCTTTTCATTCTTTTTTCTTTATTCTGCTCCATGGTATTTATTTCCACTATTTTATCTTCCAGGTCACTTATCCATTCTTCTGCCTCAGTTATTCTGCTATCGATTCTGCCTAGAGTATTTTTAATTTCATTTATTGTGTTGTTCATCATTGTTTGTTTGCTCTTTAGTTCTTCTAGGTCCTTGTTAAAAGTTTCTTGTATTTTCTACATTCTGTTTCCAATATTTTGGATGATCTTTACTATCATTACTCTGAATTCTTTTTCAATTAATTTGCCTATTTCATCTTCATTTATTTGGTCTTGTAGGTTTTTACCTTGCTCCTTCGTCTGTAACATATTATTTTGTCATTTCTTTTTTATTTTTAAATTTTTTTTTTTGATGTGTGAGGCAGTATTCCTGTCTTACTGGTTGTTTGGCCTGAGGTGTCTAGCACTGGAGTTTGCAGGCAGTTGGGTAGAGCTGGGTCTTGGTGCTGAGATGAGGACCTATGGGAGGCCTCACTCTGATTAATATTTCCTGGGGTCTGAGGTTCTCTGTTAGTCCAGTGGTTTGGACTTGACACTCTCACCACAGGAGCTCAAGCCCAACTGTCAGCCTGGGAACCAAGGTCTCTCAAGCCACACAGCATGGCAAAAGAAAAGAAAAAAAGGAGCAGTACAACAACAAAGAATAAAAAATAATATAAAATTAGAAAGGTAAAAAATATATTAGGAAAAATAAAAATGTAATTGAAACAACTGCAACAAACTAAAACAAAACCACAACAGAAAAATGAAAGAAAAAAAAAAAGGAACAATCCATAAGGAGCAGAACAATAACAAAGTATGAAGAATAAAATAAAATTAGAAAAATAAAAGATTTATTAGAAAAAATTAAAATATAAATAAATCAACAACAAGGTAAAACAGAACCCCAACCTAAAAAAGAACAAAAAATGTCCAGAAAAGACCTTGGCTATGGGACAGCAGATCTTAGGTGGGGAGGGGGGTGGGGGGCTGGACTTAGGCAAGGGTGGGGTTTAGGGTGGCGCAGGACCTAGGCTCAGCACCCACACAGCCAGAGAAGGACTTGGGGGCAGGGCCTAGGCTTAGGACCTGCTAGGAAGGGGAGAGGCAGCACATCAAGAGAGGGGCTTCTGGAGTGTGGAGTTCCGGAATTTGGAGGTAACATCCTCGGTTAGGGTGTTTCAGTGGGGTTTAGGCCCAGCACGGTTGGAGGGGGTCTCAGAGGGGGTCTCTGAGTGCCAAGTACCACGTGTAGAGGTAGGGCCCTGCGTGTGGGTGTAGGGGCAGGGCTTGGGCTCTGTGTGGCAGGAGGGAGGCTTTGAGGGCAGAGGATTAGGCCTGGGAGCTCAACAGGCTCCCTGGTGCCCAAATGGGCAGGGAAAGCGCTAGCCATGTTCCCTTCCATTCCTCCGCCCCTGGAGGGTCTCCCTCATGCTGCTGGACCCCTAACCGTGGGTGGGTCTTGCCAGGTGTAGGAACTCCTCCCCACCCCCAGCCACCCCTCAGGGGTGCTGGTCCTATGGGTCCGGCCTTTACTTTTGCTCCCCCTTTCCTCCCTCCCACTCCCTCAGGACCTGCATGGCTGGAGGGGGCCTAGGTGGGCAGAGGATCAGGCCTGGGATCTCAACAGGTTCCTAGGGGCCCAAAAGGGCAGGGGAAACCTGGCCACGCTCCCTTTTGATCCTCTGCCCTCCCAATGATCCCCCCCTTTCTCCCTCCGGGCGTGTGATCCCTTCCCCTCCCCCAGCCATCCCTCAGGGGCACTGGTCCCATCCCACCTCCACTTCTCCTCCCCCTTCACTCCCCCCCACATCCTACCTGGTTGCTGGGGGTTCCTCCCATCCCCTTAGGTGTCTGTGGTCCCCCACCAGTGTCTGGTAGGTCTAGTTTTAGTTTTTTATGGAACCTCCATACTGTTCTCCATTATAAGAGTTTATGTTGATAATAATTTCAAGCCCCTGAAGATAGAGAAGTGATATGGTCACTGACAGACCAGGAACAGAGAGTGGTTGGTGACGTATCTGTGTGTAATTGAAAGTGACATGACTAGAGCAGAAATACCCGTTGGAAATAATAGCAATTATCTAAGTGTGAGGTGTTGACTAAGAATTATGCCCAGGTTTTTGGCTTGGACAACCAGGTAGATGGAGGTATTCATCCTAGGAAACAGGAAGGACTGAAAAATAGGCAGTTTGGAAGGTGGGGCCCAGATATGATGGCTTCAACTTGGGACATGTGGACTTTGAGATGGTTGTGACATTGTCCAAGTGGTGACGTACAGTAGGAAATTGGCGATATAGATTTGGATCTTAATAGAGAGAATGTGACTGGAGATGGTATACTATAGTATAGTTTAGTATTATAGTATCAGTAGTATAGGAGGAATGGCTAACTTAAGAGGCAATATAGGATAATGGTTAAAAGAGTTACCTCCAGAGCGCCAATGTTTCCTTGCTTTGTAACTTTGGGCAAGTTACTTCACCTCTATATATCTGAGTTTCATTATCTGTAAAATAGCAATAACTATAGCTTTTACCTCATAGAGGCATTGTGAAAATTCAATGAGTCAATACATGTAAAAGAATGCATGACATAATAAATATTACTGTTACTATTTTCTCCTTTTCAAAGATAAGGAAATGAAAGCTAAGAGTGGGTACATAATTGGCTGACTATGATACAGCTATTAAGTGGCAGTGGCAAGATTCAAACTCAGCTCTTCTTGAGACACATCCTATGTTCTTTCCATTACATCACTGTGGCCAAAAACTTTAAACATTCAGTGCATTAGTTCCTCATTTGTGAAATGGGAATAATACTAATTCATACCTTATAGGATTGGTATAATATTTGTAAAGCATTTAGAACAGTGCCTGGGATATTGTAAATGCAATAAAATGTTTGCTATTAACAGTGATAATGATAATAACAATAACAACAACAACAATAATAATAGTAATAAAATTTGTTCTACATCCTATCATCTGGAAGAATAAATGTGCCTCCTTTTAGAACTAACTCAAGCAAGCTATGTGGTGGCTGGAATGGGGTAGGTGGAGGGAGTCAGCAGGGGTGTGTCTGATGTTCCCTTTGCATAAGAAGAGAAGAATCAGAGGCAGGAGCTTAGTGGAGGTGGCAAGGCTGAATGGCTGTTACTATTTAGACTGGCCAAATGGGCTTGGGAGGGGGTGGATACAGTAGGAAATTTTCAAATCTTTTAAATCTGCAGATCTCCAGTGACAGTGACCACATCTGGTATCAGCTGGAACATATACTCAAAAGAAATACCTCTACAAAATGAAGCTTGGATGATAGGCAAATGGGAGACAAATGAGGCCAGGGGTACAGAAAACACACAGGTCAAAATAAATCTGACTTTTGGTTTCCTACACTCTGATCCGTTCATGTAGCTTTAGGATTTGTTTATGATTGTTTGCAAAGTTGAGACTCTCTGGGGGTTTTGACTGTTTTTTCTTTCAAAATCCAACACGGCGGGATCCAAGTTTTATGCTTCTATTCCTATTTTATCAGGAAAGAACAGAGTGAAAACTTTTCAATCACCCTGCCCCACTCCCAACATTGCTGAGATGATTTAATGCCTCATAAGAGAAGTAATTTTGTGATAATGACACAAAGGCAGCAATTAAAAAATATTGCTTGTTTCAGGGCCTATAAATTGACTGTGGGTAATTGACAACAGAATGTGTTTTCTAATCCACTGAAATGATATCTTATTGCAAACTGGCATGGTAATTACTGTATTTGTACAGTACCAGAGGAGTTCCAGCCCAAGTTTGACAGGGAGTTGATTAAATCACCCAGGTGTAATTGAAGGTTTTGATTGCATTGCCTTTGAGCTGATCAGCATTAGTAATAGCCCAGCTTTCTGCTGTCATGTGTTTTTAGAGCTGGTGATATATCAGCCCTTTCAATCTCCCTCCCACCCCTCAGCCTTCTCTGTTGTGCCAGTGTCAAGGGAAGCAAAGAGAGCTCCTCAGAGCAGAAAAAATGAGAACAGACAGCAAATCCTTCGTGCTGGACCTAAATGACATCATCTGAAACAAAGAGAAACCTGTTTCTAACTGCCAGCTTTGTTTCTTCAGAAGGAGAGGGCAGGACTGTGGCACTCAAAGATGCGGCTTGCACACGGCCTGTCAGGGCAGCATAAGGACATATGTCCATGTTATACAGAAAAAGGCTTCCGCTCATGATTTGCTCATTTGGTGACTGCAAATTTTTTGAAAAGTATCGCATTTCAAAGGGGGAAATGTAACTTGTTTATCTTAAATGCAGCATTTCAGTCAGTTATCAGGAAAGATTTTATGATGCTATGTTGTGACGAACCCTTGAATTCATTGGTATTATTCCATTTATTTAAGTGGTATTTTCTGAGTGCCTGTTTTGCATAAAGCACATCACAAAAGAGAAGATAAATAAATCCTTATACAAAGCTGAACATGATAAAGGCCTTACAGATAATATAAACTAATTGAGATAGAAGTACAGAAAATATTCAGCATCTTTCAAACACTTATCGACCACCAGCTAAGAATATCTATGAGTGATAAGAAGACGAACAAAATGAGACTTATTTCTTCTAAGAAGTAAACAATCTAATCAAGAAAACAACAATGACAATAAAATTATAATAGTTACTTTTTTAACATGCTTTATCGCTTTGAATTTTCCTAGGAACTTCTGTGGGAGATGTAATCTCTATTCCCATTTCACAGATTCATAAAATGGGTGTAGAGGAGTTAAATAACACCTCCAAGGCAGACCTGGAAACTGGGGATTCATAATTTGAGTCCAGGTTTCTCACAATAACTTGACAAAATAATCGTTATCCCCATTTACAAATAAGAAAACTGGGGTAGAGGGATTAAGCAAATTACCTAAATTCAGCTGTTAAAAAGTGGTAAAGTATAACCATAAACCAAAGCAGAAATAAATGTTTTAGCATATCCAAGAAAAGTGCTATGTGAGCACCAAGGAAGGGGGAAGTAATTCAGATGGGGGTTGATTGAGGAATCCTTCATAAAGAATTCAGCTTTTGAGTTGAGACCTGAGAGTAAGAACCGAGAGGTGGAAATGTTGGAAGGGCTTCTTCACCTTGGGAATGTCAAGTCCAAATCAACCAGTTTTCTTTTGCTACCTATCATCAGATCCAACAAAGAGTTGGGCAAAAAGGAGAGAATTTTTAAAAAGCAAATTTGCTGGCACAGTTGGGAAATTTGGAGTATCTATGGAATTCTTTTATCTACTCATCTTCCCATTAATATGATAATTGATCACTGGTTATAAAATTCAGATCGCTTCCTTCCAATAATTAAGTCTAGTAAACAGTCTCTGAGCCAGCTTCCGTGTTTTCTGGAATGGATGGAAACTCACAAGAAAGGGCCTCCCTTCAAGGTTCTGTTGTTTTGTTGTTTTTTAGCACCAAGAGGGAAACTGAGCCTGGGATGAAAAGGCTGCCCACGCTCACCTGACAGAAGCGCAGGCAGAGCCGGAAGACATTGGGTCACTTCCGGGGAGGATCGGAAGAAATTAATGGAGGTTTCAGGTGAACATTCCAACATGTTTGAATGTTGCTTCTGGAAGGAACGCTACAGAGGTGAAGGTTTAGAAAGAGTTCTCCTTTTAGGATGGCATCTGTTCAGCAGATCTGCTTCTAGTCAGCCTCTAGAAGCCAACGTTACACATTAGTTGTCTGGATTTATTTTCTCAATATTTAAACCAGTGAGGTCATTTTACATTATTTCCTCTGGACAATATCAGTCTCCATCTATAGGGATTAAGAGGCGTTTTGAAATCCAAAGGAGAGGAATATAGATCACTGAAGGTTGAGCACATTGAGTAAAGAAAGACCACAGATGGACCTTATTTCCTATGCAAACTATGTGGTGAAGATCAGTTCAAGAACATGTTTGGAACTGTGTCATTTCCTGTGCTCCTGTGGCCCAAGTCATTATTAATCCCCTTGCAGAAGGGCAAGGTGCGGACAAGGATGAGGCAAGTGAGGCACTAGCTTCAGGCACAAATTTAAGGGGGTGCCTTAAATTCAAAATCTAGTTAATGTCTACCCTAATCCAATCTTAACATAAACAAAGGATTGGTATCACAGATTTTTTTCCTCTTACTTCAGGTCACAATATGGGTTGGCAGGGCCTTTCAGAGGGGTGAACCTTTGGTGGTACCCTAATGTGCAGCTGCCAAAGAGAGGGAGAAGAACCCTCCACAGCATTTGAGATCCTAAGGATAAAGTCTGGCATTCTGGAGACCTGATGTACTAGGATCTAATGAGTAACATGGACTTTGTTCTATTATCAAAGTCATTCAGAGGATTCCACGATATCTCAGGCCTAGGACCTACTGCCACTCCAAGTTTCTTAGGTGTGCCTACTATTGTTTGCAGTTATGTGTTGGCAACCAGAGGTTAGAGTCTTGCAAGTACAGTCAGAATATATTGTACAGAAGTAGTCATGATACATGTGGACTAACAGATGTATGAATTACCGTAGTGACTAGTTTGTTCTCAAACATAGTAACTAGTTTGCTGAATAAATAAATGGATGAATAAGTGAACAAATAGAAGAAATAAGGCAGAGATTTAGGAAAGCCCGGGAAACTTTTATTGCATGGTTGCTGGTTTATGCTTATTTGCATGCTGGCAGTTGAGAGCACACTTGGTTCCCTACTAATCTTAAAATAGTGAAGACCCTGTTACAGTAGGAGCACATATTTATTCAGCAGCTACTACGTTTAGCTCTATAATGGGCATTTAAATTTGTTTTGCCATTTTTTTAAAGCTAGGTTTCTCATCTGTTAAAATGGAGATAATTATGCTTAAGGTTGTGGTGCAAAAATAAATAAATAAATGGTGGCAAGTTTTACTATCCCTGAATTAAAATGAAATAGGGGTAGAGAAGAAATACAAAATATAGTTTCTGCATAGTGTTTTGACCTGAAGTTAATGGGAGCTGATCCTATATTTCTGCACAAGATAAACTTGAAGTAAGTGATTTCTTAATATCCATGGGGTCTGGTACATTGTCAGTACTCAATAAATGTTTACTATGTAGGAAAATGTGGGATAAGAGACATTAATTTAATATCTTCGGAAAGAATCACACATGCTTTTGTTTGAGTTTTTAAGAGGTGCCAAAGTAAAAAATACATCATACCTACTAATTATGTGCATTAACTTATTGAGTGACAAGGTTTAACTGTCTATCAAGGGCCAATTGGAAATAAGATTATATTTATAAGCAGTCTCTCTGTGTATAACCAGAGTTATAGAAAACTCTATACCTACTCTCACAACATTTAACCATGATTCAATCAAGTGTCAAATCAATCCCAGTTGATCTGGACTGGAAGGTGCCATTTTTGGGCAGGTGGATTCACTTAAAGGGCAAAAAAATGCCTCAATTTCCTGAATTTATCCTGTGACACACAGTGAGGAAATAGATCATGGGAAAGTGAACAGAGCAAACTGCTGCTCATCTTTAGGAAAGAGACTCAGTAAAGTGATTTTCAAAGGCTACACGGCAAGTAAGCAGTACCAGGTTTTGAAAATGGACCTTCAGATTCCAAATCCCATGAGCATGTTACAGTGTCACTGTAAGGATAGTCTCTCCTAGCTTCCATATGATTTCTGAACATGCCCTTCTCACCCCACTATTCTGCCTGCTTCTGTATCCACCTATGGCAGGTATTGTTCTAAAGCCACTAATTACCTCCTAATTTTCAAATCCAATTACTTCGATAACAACCTTATTTTCCTTGTCCTCTCTTTAGCATTCTACCATGCACTCTCCGTCCTCCTTGAAACTATTTTTCCTTGACCTCAATTATGAACAAAATGACCCATCCAGTTTTTCAAATCAGAAAACTAGATAGCATCACTGTCATTAATAAGTCCCGCTCCCTTCTTTAACTGTCTTTCTCTCTCAAATACACACATACACACACCCCACACACTGGATTTGGTAACCAATTCCTAGCATATATGTCTTTTAAATATCCTTCTAATCCCCTGTTCTTGATCTTCACTGTCTCTGGCTTTGTTTGTCTTCTATTGCCTAGAATGTATTGCAGGAATCCCCTATGTGGCCAATTTGTTTCCAAACCAACTATCTTTTCTCCATGCACCCACCCATTCCATTCTTTACTAGATCTTAAAACATGACTCCATGGGAGATGCAAGCAACAGGAGAAAGGTGTGTTAACATATGGCAGTAATTCCAACATGTCTTCATGGGCCAATAGTCCTTAGAGGAGATCCATAAGTATAGAGGCAACTCTTCATTTACTGGGCCATTTCCCTCCCTTGTCTCCTCCTCCAAGACCTTTACGTTCTGCTAGGTGGTCCAAAGGGAGGTAAGCTATGAGCATGTAGAACTACATGGAAGATGAGAAAGTGTACTGTGGCTACAGATGCAGCATAGGATGGCGGAAATAGCACTGGGGTCGAGTCCTATCTCAACCACTCCCTAACCATGTGACCTTGAGCCAGTCCCTGAATTCCTCTGAACTTCAGTTTTAAAGTAGAGTGATAATTAATACCTGCTTATGAGATTGCTATGAGGTTTCAAATAAATATTAAATGTAATAAATATAAAATCACTTTTTCAACCTTATACGTAAGTATATGCAAGTTGGTTATTTTATTATTAAGCTATAAATGGAGAGAAATTTGGGAAATGTACCTCTAGAGAAAGTGAAAGAAAGAAAATAGTGGCAGTGAAATAGGGAGAGGGATAAAAATATAAATTGGGATGCAGCAGGAACTGCTTGATCTAAACGGTTGCACTCAGATTGAGAGAAATTAGAACCTAGAGTTTATGAGCATCAGCTTAGACTGTCCTGTATTGGATTTTTAAAACTCCGCTTAAAAGTTGTGTCCATCAGACACATTAACAACTCTAAAGTATTAATAGTAATAATTATTATTATTATTTTCTCTAACCTTTATTAGTATGTGTGCTAGACACTGTTCTAAAGGTTTACATGATTATTTCTGAGTTTCAGTTCCTTTGTGTATAAAATGGAAAGAATAACTATTATGCTTTCCTCATAGGATTACTGTGAGAATTAAATGAATTAGATGGTGCTGGTCATGTAGATACAACTCAAAACATGGCAGCCATTGTCATTATTGTTAGCTATGGAAATATTAAGGGTGAAAACAAGTGAGTGGGTAGATACACTTCTCTCTATTCCTCCTGCTAAGTATAGTTGCAAACACTGGACATTGTATGTAAAACAAATACAAGAAGACTCAAAGGTGGAGTGAAGAAGGCTGTCTGGCAGGGCACCTTGGATCATGGCAGTGAGTTTTCTGGGCTTTCTCTGTGCCTCACATATCCCAGACATGAAGCTGAAGAAGGTGGCAGCCTGGAAATGTCAATGGGAGAAATAACAAAATCCCCAAGGAAAGCCTGCTGTCTTGAGCCAAAGACCAGGAATGGGGCACCCCAGCAAGACAGAAAACTTTTAGAGAAAAATTGTTCTCCCACAGCCAAACACTATGGAAAAACCCGCAGCGTCACCCACATTACCTAAGGCCAAGTGGGGAACCTAGCTTGGTTAGGTTACAGCCCCTCTTGCTTGGTTACAACAAAGTTATAACAAGGCTCCTACTCCACCTCCCACCCTGTGGTGTCAGAGAAGACAGAGTGGAGAGGCAGGACTTTCCTATCCATCTAGTGACAATGTTCCCCCCACATAGGAGGCCACATGGGGACCCCATCCAAGGGTAACAAGGCCCTCCTACTTCTCCCTGCTGGGGTAGTATCAGAAGAGGCCAAGTGGGGAACTTGGACTTTCACTCCCACATGGCAGTAATGATGAGTACCCCTACCGTCTTCTGCCAAAGTAGTGTCAGAAGAGGCCTACTACAGCAACAGATTTAAAGAAGATGCAGAATTTCATGACAAATACTCAAAATGTCCAGGTTTCAATAAGAAAGTCACTCATACCAAAACCCAGGAAAATCTCAACTTAAACATGAAAAAGTAAGCAACATGCACCAGCACTAAGAAAACAGATGTTGGAATTATCTGAATAGACTTCTAAAGAAGACATCATAAAAATGCTTCAGTGAGCAATTATGAACATGTTTGGAACAAATGAAGAAAGAGAAAGTGTCAGCAAAGGAACAAAAGACATATAGAAGAAGTAAACAGAAATTTTAAAACTGCAAAATACAATAATAACAGTAAAAAATAAATGGGCTCAACAGCGGAAGGAGAGGACAAAGGAAAGAACCAATGGACTTGAAGATAACACAATAGAAAATACCCAATCTGAACAACAGAAGGAAAGTAAACCAAGGGAAAAAATGAACAAAACCTGAAGGACCTGAGGGATCTAACATTTGTGTTTTTAGGCACAAAGAGGGCAGAAAGAGATAGGGATGAAAAAGTATTCAAGAAATTATGGTCATACTCTGGTGGTAATCATACTGTGATATATAAGTATATCAAATCAACATGTTGTACACCTTAAAGTTACACAATGTTTTTTGTCAATTATATCTCAGTAAAGTAAAAAATAAATAAAAAGGCCCAACTCATAGGGGAAAAAAACCTAAAGGACTAACTTAGCAAAATTAGTATATTAAAACAAAAGAAAGAATGGCTGAAAATTTCACAAATTTGGCAAAAAACATAAACTTACAGATTCAAGAAGCTGAACAAACTCCTAACAGGATAAATTAAAACAAATCCACAAGATCCTTCATACTCAAACTTCTGAATGCTGAAGACAAGAGTATTAAAAGCACCCATAGGGGGAAAATAAAAAGAACTCATAGAGAAATGATACATAACCTATAGGGGAAAAACAGTTCCAGTAACAATGGAGTTCTCATCAGAAACCATTGGGGATGGAAGGAAGTGGCACAATATTCTTCAAGTGCAGGAAAAAAAGAAATCAACTCAGAGTTTTATATCTAGGGAAAATATTCTTTGGAAGTGAATGGGAAATCAAGGCTTTCTCAGATAAGGAAAATATAAAAGAATTTTCACCACAGACCTATCCTAAAGGAATGGCTAAAGAAAGTTCTTGAAACAGAAAAAAAAAAAAAAATTAAAAAATCTTTGAACATCTGGAAGGAAGAAGAAAAAAAAAACAACAGAAAGATTTAAAATATGGATACATTCAATAAACTTCCTTCTGTTGAATTTTCTAAATTGTGTTTGATGATTGAAGCAAAAATTATAACATTGTTTGATGTGGTATTCAATACATGTAAAGAAAATATTTAAGACAATTAAATTGTAAATGGGAGAATGTAAAGGAACTTAAAGGAAGGTAATATTTCTACACTTTATTCAAACTGGCAAAATGTTGAAATCAGTTGTGATGAGTTATATATGTGTATAATATAATGCTTACAGGCATCATTAAAAAATCTGTACAAAGAGATATATCCAAAAATGCTATAGATAAATCAAAAGAGAATTCTAAAATCTGTTCAAGTAACCCACAGGAAGGCAGGAGAAATAAAACAGAGAAATTAAAAATAGAGGAAACAAACAGGAAAAAAAATGGCAAATTTAAGCCCTAACATATCAATAGTTATATTAAATGTAAATGGCCTATGATTGTATTTATATAACATTTTTGAAAAGACATAATTAAAGAGATGGGGAACAAATTAGTGGCTGTCAGGGTTTAGCAAAGTTGGGGGAATATGAGTGGATGTAACTGCAAAGGAGTAGCGCCAGGGAGGCTTTTATCGTGAGGGAACAGTTCTGTATCTTGATCCCAGTGGTGGTCACGTGAAACTACACATGTGATAAGATGACGTTGAACCCCACACACATTGTATCAATGTCAATTTCCTGGTTTTGATATTGTAGATGTAACCAGTGGGGGAAATAGGTGAGGCATACAAGTAATCACTCTGTACTATCTTTACAACTTACTGTGAAACTATGTTTATTTCAAAATACAAAAAGTGTGTTGCTTTGCTTTGTCTTAAGTTAGTGTAGAAAGCAGCAAGGGAGGTAGCTTGTTTAGTAACTTCCCTCAAAATTCACAGGCAAGTAGGGATTGGGAGTGAAATTTTGAGCACTTGTTATTCCCTCTAGGTTTCATTTCAGTTTATTTTTTTAAAACCTGCTGGAGAATGAAGAATTTGCTGCCTTCTGTTGACTGCTAAGCTTTTGAGGTTACGTGTAGTGAAAAACAAAACTTTGTCAGAGGCTAGTAGGCTGTCTCCAGATTTAGCTGGATTAAGCCTCAAAACATCATCAGGCACAAAGATTCAACCACCAGCCAAATGTATCACTAAGATACTGTTCAATGCTGGGATCGGGGAGAGGGTGAAAAGGGAGACAAAGAGTGTGGCACATTTTTCACACAAGAAATGCTCCATTTTCTTGTGACTATGTTCTCATCCTCTGCCAACAGCAATATTCAGTTTTGAGATCCAGTTTTGTATAGTAAAACATTCAGCACTTTACAAAGCTGAGGTTTTTTTGCTTTCCCTTCACAGGAACATGGCAATTCGATTACCTTCTGAGAGTGAAACAAGAGTAGGCTCAACTCTGGGTCTAAAATTGTCTGAGAACATCCATGTGTAATCATATAATCTTGGTGGTAATGGGGCATGCCTAGATTGCAATCATATCAAATTAATTATATTGTCTTTTTCCTGAAGAAAGAGTGCTAATGAAATAAAAAGAAAGAAAAGAATAATAATAAAAAGAAAGCCCAAGCAGCATGAATTTGTCAGCGTTTGCCCAGAATTGTACAAATGGTAGAGACAATGAGTCTCACTCAACCCAGCCGTACCCTGGCCCTTTACCCTCTGGATCTGTAATACTTAACTTGTCTCTGAACTTTTCAGCCATGGGAGATGATTCTCCTGTTCCCTTATGTCTTTCCTCTAATAAATTGTCAGTACCTCTAGGAGACACCTCAAGCTGGTTCCATTCATTCTTACACAAGCAAATACAGGTGAAGTGGGCTTTTCTTTCTGTTTTAAGGTAAAGGCTAGGTTTCTATATAAAATAAGACCATCGGGCTTCCCTGGTGGCACAGTGGTTGAGAATCTGCCTGCCAATGCAGGGCACACGGGTTCGAGCCCTGGTCTGGGAAGATCCCACATGCCGCGGAGCAACTAGGCCCGTGAGCCACAACTACTGAGCCTGCGCGTCTGGAGCCTGTGCTCCCCAACAAGAGAGGCCGTGATAGTGAGAGGCCCGCGCACCGCGATGAAGAGTGGCCCCCGCTTGCCACAACTAGAGGAAGCCCTCGCACAGAAACGAAGACCCAACACAGCCATAAATAAATAAATTAATTAATTAAAAAAAAAAAAATAAGACCATCAATCATTGTAGCTTAAATAGATGAGAAATAGTCTAACAGTGAGCAGTGCAGTAGGAAGAGATGCTTCAAGGACCCAGGTTCTGCTGGGTCTGTTTCTTTCTGCTCTGCCATCCTCAGGTGGTATTCTAGCCACAGGGCTGGATCTGGGTCTTGCCAAGTAAGTACTTGCCAAGTTAAGACTTTACAGCCCATGGAAAGGGCAAGATGGGTGGAGCATATACACAATGTTACAATTCCATATCAAAGTCTGGTATGACTGCTCACATCCTAAACACATGGATTTATCCAGCTATAGGGAATCTATAAAATACAGACTCTGGCTCTCTAGCTGGGCAAGCATGCATGCCTGATTAAACTGAGGGCAGATATGTGTGTTGTGTGGGTGTGAGTGTCTAACAGTGGGTGTAAACTGTTAGCAGTCTCACCATATTTCCCATCTCACCACAATTCCCCTAGATGTCAAGAGTACCAGCTTCCAACTCAGAAGGATATTTGTGTCCTGAGATGTTGAACAAAGGTCTCCAAATGAGTCAGTCCATGGGGATAGAACAGAGTCTCAGGAAAAAGGCGGTACTAACTAGTTAGTCCATGCTCTGGATGTTATTGTAGCCTTCACAGGACATTAATGGGAAGAGTAACCAATAAGACAGATAAGCATGAATGGAGTTCCCTCCAGCATGCTCTTCTGTTGTTTATTCCAAGTCCTTCCAGTCTCCTGGGACCTCAACTTTTAAAATTCAAAGGCTAACTTCTTCCTCTCTGTTTTTTTAGCTCTGGCTGTCCTTCCACGAGGTAAGAAAGCAGACCGTGAAAATGACTAAAAGAAGGGTGGACCAGAAGGATAGCAGAAATTTTGCAAGAATGAAATTCACAACAAAATTAGGAGCATATTCTTTATTCATCTTTATACTCTCAGAGCGTAGAACACTCCCTGACATGTAATAAGTTTGGGGTTTTATTAACATTTTTATTGGAGTATAATTGCTTTACAATGTTGTGTTAGTTTCTAATGTATAACAAAGTGAATCAGCTATATGTATACATATATCCCCATATCCCCTCCCTCTTGTGTCTCTCTCCACCCTCCCTATCCCACCCCTCTAGGTTGTCACGAAGCACCGAGCTGATCTCCCCCTGCTATGCAGGTGCTTCCCACTAGCTATCTATTTTACATTTGGTAGTGTATATATGTCCATGCCACTCTCTCACTTCGTCCCAGCTTACCCTTCCCCCTCCCCATGTCCTCAAGTCCATTCTCTACTTCTGTGTCTTTATTTCTGTCCTGCCACTAAGTTCATCAGAACCTTTTTTTTTTTTGATTCCATATATATGTGTTAGCATACGGTATTTGTTTTTCTCTTTCTGATTTACTTGACTCTGCATGACAGACTCTAGGTCCATCCACCTCACTACAAATAATTTTGTTTCTTTTTATGGCTGAGTAATAGTCCATTGTATATATGTGCCACATCTTCTTTATCCATTCATCTGTTGATGGACACTTAGGTTGCCTCCATGTCCTGGTTATTGTAAATAGTGCTGCAATGAACATTTTGGTACATGTCTCTTTTTGAATTATGGTTTTCTCAGGGTATATGCCCAGTAGTGCGATTGCTGGGTCATATGGTAGTTCTATTTTTAGTTTTTTTAAGGAACCTCCATACTGTTCTCCATAGTGGTTGTATTAATTTATATTCCCACCAACAGTGGGTTCCCTTTCACCACACCCTTTCCAGCTATTATTGTTTCTAGATTTTTTTGATAATGGCCATTCTAACCGGTGTGAGGTGATACCTCATTGTAGTTTTGATTTGCATTTCTAATAATTAGTGATGTTGAGCATCTTTTCATCTGACTCTTGGCCATCTGTAGGTCTTCTTTGCTGAAATGTCTATTTAGGTCTTCTGCCCATTTTTGGATAGGGTTGTTTGTTTTTTTGCTATTGAGCTGCATGTATATTTCCTAGATTAATCCTTTGTCAGTTGCTTCATTTGCAAATATTTTCTCCCATTCTGAGAGTTGTCTTTTTGTTTTGTTTACGGTTTTCTTTGCTGTGCAAAAGCTTTTAAGTTTCATTAGGTCCCATTTGTTTATTTTTGTTTTTATTTCCATTACTCTAGGAGGTGGGTCAAAAAGGATCTTGCTGTGATTTATGTCAAAGAGTGTTCTTCCTATGTTTTCCTCTAAGACTTTGATAGTGTCTGGCCTTACATTTAGGTCTTTAATCCATTTTCAGGTTAATTTTGTGTATGGTGTTAGGGAGTGTTCTAATTTCATTCTTTTACATGTTGCTGCCCAGTTTTCCCAACACCACTTATTGAAGAGGTTGTCTTTTCTCCATTGTATATGCCTCCCTCCTTTATCAAGATAAGGTGACAATATGTACGTGGGTTTATCTCTGGGCTTTCTATCCTGTTCCATTGATCTATATTCCTGTTTTTGTGCCAGTACCATACTGTCTTGATTACTGTAGCTTTGTAGTATAGTCTAAAGTCTGGGAGCCTGATTGCTCCAGCTGCATTTTTCTTTCTCAAGATTGCTTTGGCTATTTGGGGTTTTTTGTGTTTCCACACATATTGTGAAATTTTTTGTTCTGGTTCTGTGAAAAATGCCAATGGTAGTTTCGTAGGGATTGCATTGAATCTGTAGATTGCTTTGGGTAGTATAGTCATTTTCACAATGTTGATCCTTCCAATCCAAGAACATGGTATATCTCGGTATATCTCTCCATCTGTTTGTATCATCTTTAATGTCTTTCATCAGTGTCTTATAGTTTTCTGCATACATGTCTTTTGTCTCCTTAGGTAGGTTTATTCCTAGGTATTTTATTCTTTTGGTTGCAATGGTAAAAGGGAGTGTTTACTTAATTTCTCTTTCAGATTTTTCATCATTAGTGTACAGGGATGCAAGAGATTTCTGTGCATTAATTTTGTATCTTGCTACTATGACAAATTCATTGATTAGCTCTAGTAGTTTTCTGGTAGCATCTTTAGGAATCTCTGTGTATAGTATCATGTCATCAGCAAACAGTGACAGCTTTACTTCTTCTTTTCCAATTTGGATTCCTTTTATTTCTTTTGCTTCTCTGATTGCTGTGGCTAAAACTTCCAAAACTATGTTGAATAATAGTGGTGAGAGTGGGCATCCTTGTCTTGTTCCTGATTTTAGAGGAAAAGGTTTCAGTTTTTCACCATTGGGAATGATGTTAGCTGTGGCTTTGTCATCTATGGCCTTTATTATGTTGAGGTAGTTTCCCTCTATGCCTACTTTCTGGAGAGTTTTTACCATAAATGGGTGTGGAATTTTGTCAAAAGCTTTTTCTGCATCTCTTGAGATTATCATATGGTTTTTACCCTTCAGTTTGTTAATATGGTGTATTACATTGATTGATTTGCATATATTGAAGAATCCTTGCATTCCTGGGATAAACCCCACTTGATCATGGTGTATGATCCTTTAAATGTGCTGTTGGACTCTGCTTGCTAGTATTTTGTTGAGGATTTTTGCATCTATATTCATCAGTGTTATTGGTCTGTAATTTTCTTTTCTTGTAACATCTTTGTCTAGTTTTGGTATCAGGGTGATGGTGGCCTCGTAGAATGAGTTGGGGAGTGTTCCTCCCTCTGCTATAATCTGGAAGAGTTTGAGAAGGATAGGTGTTAGCTCTTCTCTAAATGATTGATAGAATTCACCTGTGAAGCCATCTGGCCCTGGGCTTTTGTTTGTTGGAAGATTTTTGATCACAGTTTCAATTTCAGTGCTTGTGATTGGTCTGTTCATATTTTCTATTTCTTCCTGGTTCAGTCTCAGCAGGTTGTGTTTTTCTAAGAATTTGTCCATTTCTTCCAGGTTGTCCATTTTATTGGCATACAGTTGCTTGTAGTGATCTCTCATGATCCTTTGTATTTCTGCAGTGTCAGTTGTTACTTCTCCTTTTTCATTTCTAATTCAGTTGATTTGAGTCTTCTCCCTTTTTTTCTTGATGAGTCTGGCTAGTGGTTTATCAATTTTGTTTATCTTCTCAAACAACCAGCTTTTAGTTTTATTGATCTTTGCTCTTGTTTACTTCATTTCTTTTTCATTTATTTCTGATCTGATCTTTATGCTTTCTTTTCTTCTGCTAACTTTGGGGGGTTTTTTGTTCTTCTTTCTCTAATTTCTTTAGGTGTAATGTTAGGTTGTTTATTTGAGATTTTTCTTCTCTCTTCAGGTAGGATGGTATTGCTATAAACTTCCCTCTTAGAACTGCTTGTGCCTCATCCCATATGTTTTGGGTTGTCATGTTTTCATTGTCATTTGTTTCTAGGTATTTTTTGATTTCCTCTTTGATTTCTTCAGTGACCTCTTGGTTATTTAGTAGTGTATTTTTTAGCCCCCATGTGTTTGTATTTTTTACAGTTTTTTCCTGTAATTGATATCTAGTCTCATAGCACTGTGGTTGGAAAAGATACCTGATACGATTTCAATTTTCTTAAATTTACCAAGGCTTGATTTGTGACCCAAGATATGATCTATCCTGGAGAATGTTCCATGAGCACTTGAAAAGAAAGTGTATTCTGTTGTTTTTTGATGGAGTGCCCTATAAATATAAATTAAGTCCATCTTGTTTAATGTATCATTTAAAGTTTCTGTTTCCTTATTTATTTTCATTTTGGATGATCTGTCCATTGGTGAAAGTGGGGTGTTAGAGTCCGCTGCTATGATTTTGTTACTGTTGATTTCCCCTTTTATGGCTGTTAGCATTTGCCTTATGTATTGAGGTGCTCCTATTTTGGGTGCATAAATATTTTCAGTTGTTATCTTCTAGGATTGATCCCTTGATCATTATGTAGTGTCCTTCTTTGTCTCTTGTAAGAGTCTTTATTTTAAAGTCTATTTTCTCTGATACGAGAATTGCTACTCCAGCTTTCTTTCGACTTCCATTTGCATGAATAATCTTTTTCCATCCCCTCACTTTCCGTCTGTATGTGTCCCTAGGTCTGAAGTGGGTCTCTTGTAGACAGCATATATATGGGTCTTGTTTTTGTATCCATTCAGTGAGCCTGTGTGTTTTGGTTGGAGCATTTAATCCATTTACTTTTAAGATAATTATTGACATGTATGTTCCTATTACCATTTTCTTAATTGTTTTGGGTTTGTTTTTGTAGGTCTTTTCCCTCTTTTGTGTTTCCTGCCTAGAGAAGTTCTTTTAACATTTGTTGTAAAGCCGGTTTGGTGGTGCTGAATTCTCTTAACTTTTGCTTGTTTGTAAAGGTTTTAATTTCTCCATCAAATCTGAATGAGATCCTTGCTGGTAAGAGTAATCTTGGTTGTAGGTTTTTCCCTTTCATCACGTTAAATATGTCCTGTCAGTCCCTTCTGGTTTGCAGAGTTTCTTCTGAAAGATCAGCTGTTAACCTTATCGGGATTCTCCTGTATGTTATTTGTTGTTTTTACCTTGCTGCTTTTAATATTTTTTTTTGTGTGTAATTTTTGTTAGTTTGATTAACTTACTCTTTATGGGGTCTCCTTTTTTCAGGCTGTAGGTTCATAGTTCACATTGGTTTTGGTGTCTGCTCCCAGTGGGTAATGTTGGTTCAGTGGCTTGTGTAGGCTTCCTGGTGGAGGGGACTGGTGCCTGTGTTCTGGTGGGTGGGGTTGGATCTTGTCTTTTCGGTAGTCAGGGCCACATCTCGCTGTGTGTTTTGAGGTGTCTCTGAACTTAGTATGATCTTAGGCAGCCTCTCTGCTAATGGGTGGGGTCGTGTTCCTGTCTTGCTAGTTGTTTGACATGGGGCGTCCAGCACTGGAGCTTGCTGGCCGTTGGGTGGAGCTGGGTCTTAGTGTTGAGACGGAGCTTTCTGGGAGAGCTCTCACTGATTGATATTACTTGGGGCCAGGAGGTCTGTGGTGGTCCAATATCCTGAACTCGTCACTCCCACCTCAGAGGCTCAAGCCTGACACCAGGCCAGAACACCAAGACCCTGTCAGCCACATGGCCATGTACGTGGGGGTTTTCTTGCCTTTAGGGAAGTCTGGGATCTTCTGCCAGCGTTCAGTAGGTGTCCTGTAAGAGCTGTTCCACATGTTGATGTATTTTTGATGTATTTGTGGGGAGGAAGGTGATCTCCACATCTTACTCCTCCACCCTCTTGAGGGTCCCTTTACATGTAATAAGTCTTAATCAATGTTTCTTGAACTGAATTATATTTCTTGAGAGCAAAAGTAATTCTGAGTTAATATTCTGAGATACCATACAGAAGACTTTACTCCACCTTTTGATCATTAGCCCCTGCAGTGCTATTCTGCCAGGTATTTAGTAACAAAGCTTTTGCTCCAGAAACCTCAAGTACACACCACTAGACACTGAAATAACACAGATCAGGATTCAGCTTGCTTCTATTTTCCAAACAAAAGATAAGCTTTTCCTTTTCAGACAAATGGACCACATTAAATTTACTGTGTTATTGTGTCAACAACAAATATCATGTTGATGGCCAACAAGGAACATGTAACACTTTTTTTTTTTTTTTAATTTTATTTATTTATTTATGGCTGTGTTGGATCCTCGCCTCTGTGCAAGGGCCCTCTCCAGCCGCGGCAAGCGGGGGCCACCCTTCATCGCGGTACGCGGGCCTCTCACCACTGCAGCCTCTCCTGCTGCGGAGCACAGGCTCCAGACGGGCAGGCTCAGCAATTGTGGCTCATGGGCCCATTTGCTCCGCGGCATGTGGGATCCTCCCAGACCAGGGCTCGAACCCGTGTTCCCTGCCCCGGCAGGCAGATTCCCAACCACTGCGCCACCAGGGAAGCCCAACACTTTTTAATTTAATCTATCCACTTTGCACAGATTTCTGATAAAGTTAAATAGATCTTTTTTTCCCAATTTTTTTTTCTTCCAGACTTCTTCTAAAACTATATGCCCATTTGTATTTTAAGGGCCTCTGGCTAGTTTTTCATATTAACTCAGTCATTTTCATTACTCAAAGGCCTTCTTCCTTTTAATTAATTGGAGACATTCTCTCTGAGTACACCTGGCCTTAATCAGTTCAGGACCCATCAGACATCCCCCTTTATTTCACAAAATGATTACATTTTCTAAATAGTGAACTTTCAAATAAACCTTTACATAGCTTTTCTGGGCATGTAATGCACAACACAAAATATGACTTCTGAAATCAAGGCTAATTTTTTTTTGCACTTTACATTTTATAGATCATCTTTCACCTTCATTATCTGACAATTTTCACAAATTCATGATGCATTATTTTTGTTATCAAAACTATGTAGATGAAGAAATTAGGGCTCAGAAACATACCTAAGGGCACACAATCAAGATCCAAATTCAGGTCCACTGACTTCAAATGTTTTCCCTACACCAACATTTCCCCCTTCTGTGCTTTGTTTACAAAATGTCAATATTTGTCATTGAAAGTCAAGGTTGATCATAGACTTTCTCCCATAGCTGTTGTTAACCACAGAAATATATCAAGAACAAAAGGACAATTCAAAGCCCGTCCAGAGACATTTGTGAATGTAAAGTCCACAAAGCATTGTCAGCAATAAAAGATAATCAGCTTTGCATGGCCAGACAGGTAGTGGAAAGTGACGTTAGTGAGAAGAGCTGAGTTTGGTTTTCTCCTCCAGAGCTTCTCAGCCCCTGCCGCTGGATAATAAACAGTGAAGTCACATTTGTTTTTAATCCAAATCTCTGATTGCAGAGATAGACACCATTCTTGTGCTCTCCTATCGCCCTAATTACACTTATAGTCTTCAAAAATATGCTAATATGATGACAGGTGGAGGAGATCGTCCAAGAATTAAACACTGAAAGGTGATAGTAATGAGCTATAATGGCGATTATGCCAGAATTAGAATCCAAACCTCTCTTTCTCCGTACTACAATTTGTCTCTCCGTATAATACATAAAGGTTGACAAGAAGAGGCTATATGGTTAAAATTTTTAAGATTTAAGAGATTCTTCTTTGGGGACAGTCATAAGTTTCCTACACTGGCAGTTTTAGAGGAATACTTTGATACCTGTCAGAAATAGTCACAGAAGGAAGTCTGGAAAGGGAAAACAGGGAACCATCATAGAGAAGGGCTGTCTGTATTCTAGTAGGATTTTTCCTATTGGGTGGCTCTGTCAAGAAGTGAGTTCTTTCTCAGGAAATCACTAAAGTAGATGTCTTCTCCCTCCTGCCATTGTTCCATTTGTTTATTAATTCATCAAATATTTTTTGATCATCTCCTATATGCCAGGCTGTGTGTTACATGATGAAAAAAACATGGGCCCTGACCTCAAAGATTTGTGGTCCCTGGAGAAATGGGGAGGGAGTGAATTTTGGGTGTAATCATGGTTGCTGAGAGAGTGAGAATTGCAGGTTAAGACACAAAATTGAACTGGCAAGTTCAATTCCTATGGGAGGAAACCCACCCCGGCTTTGAGGATCAGGAAAGACTTCCAAAGGACTAGCACTCAAAGTGGGTCCTGAATTAGGAATCAGGAAACAGAACAGATTGGATATATCAAATATATTTCCAGAGAGCTGTGGGTTTACAGGAAGATGAGGAAGCTCAAAGCCAAGGGTGCCTCACTTGCACAGGACCCTTCCAAGATCCTTGGAGGGGTCCTAGAAATGGATCCATGGTCATTTGTTTTGTAACATTTTAGAAAGTAAGACATCATAGTTCCAAAAGATTAAGAATCCTGTCCGTATGCACTTTGACTTACCCTCTCTCATACGCCACCTTCAGTTGGGTGGTGTTGGGCTGGCTGTGGGCATTTCTGAGATCAAGCATAGGAGAAGCTGAGTTGGGGACACCTTTAGTTTGCATTGGGTGAGATAAATTTATATGATTTATAGTCTCTTGCTTGCATGTCTCCCATCCATACAATTCCATGCCAAAGGACACATTTTATGACAGAATGACCTTGGATCCTCCCAATTACATGTTCCTCACCTCCCAAGCCCTCCTAAGCAAACTCTGCCACTGGAAAGGCTGAATTATTTTTCTATTCTTTTTACAGAAAATAATATTATGCAGTTGTTGTCTCACAAAGAGGCAGTTAAAGACTATGCAGCCAAAAACGGATGTTTTCTCTGCACATCCAACTTGGAATATGACTGAATTTGCCATCCTGGAACATAATAAATTACTCCAAGATTTTATGAACATATAGAAAATGCTTGTGATGCCCTACTCTTATCCCCTCAACCTTCCCTGGAAGTCACAGGCAGTTTCCAGGCATATGGATATCTTTCTGTGTGTCTCTTTGCTTGAGAGCATTCAAATAGCTATGGATGCGTGCTCAGTCCAAAAACAGGGCAGGACGAGCTGGTGTCCCAGGAGGACTCCTGAGCCAGTGATGGACTGTGGTTGGTGGAAAATACCCCAGCTTTCTCTCCCTTCAGTGGGAGAGTTCTGAGTTATGTTCTTCCGGCTATCATGAGGATACAGCCCTTGATCTCCACCCCTGCATCTCCTTTGCTATGACTGAGGACCCTGGATGGATGCTCTGCTTTGTGGGTGTGCATGCCTGTGGATCAGGCATTCCATATGTCCTGGTTCATGGTGCTAGCTGAGACTCTCTGGGCCGCAATGGCAAATCCATACCCAGAAAATATATCTATCCCTTGCGGAATGAAAGTGCTCCATGTCGTCACCTTGACACTAAGGTGGTTTCCTCAAGAAATAGGGCTGTATCAGAGGTTCAGTGCTTCTCACTATTGCTGGCAGATTGGGCATCAAGAGGTAGCAGGAGCTAGTAGTCTTGGGAAGTAGGTACCCACATTATTGGGCTCATATGTAGCTTTGTGCTACTGGCCACTACACTCCTGGGTACTAAGTGCCAGTCTGGCGTTACTGATAACAAAAGCTAAGTAATGTCAACTAGCTAAGTCTACTTGGTAATTCATTTTGTTTACTTGGTTTTTCAGCGTGTCTTCCATGATGGATGCTTTCTAGCGGATGTTAGCATGTGAAAAAAAATCTTCACTTTCCACGCCCATTGCATCTAACCAGACCTCCTTGTCTCCAATCTTCTAATCCTTTTTATTCCAAGCCCCTGACCAAACAGCAAAGTCATTGACAACTGTCTAAAAATCTGTACTTGTTCTCACTTTGGGCTACTTCTCTTTTCACATAAAGTGGAAAATCAGATACATTGCTCACAGCTCCAACCATTGAGAAGGTTAATCCCCTGCCTACTGTCTTTCAAGGCCCCCAGAATATGTCTATAATAGAGCTGCCATCCATTTTTGGCTTGCATCCATGTACCAAGCTGACCCTTCCATAAACTAAGCTTGGGCTTTTTCTCCTCCATCAGCTGATTATATGGGACACCCTGCTCCAATATGACCATAGGTGTGAGTTAGTGCAATTAAGGTGGGTGATGTGGGTGTCTGGGCTACCTACTAGTGTAGTTACTCATGTCCACTGATCCTGCTCAGGCTCAATCCTGAATGTACCCCTTCCATCTTCCAATGGACTACTGCTGTGCCCATCTGACTTTATGACTGGGCCGGTCCAGCGAAATTCAACTTGTAATGGACAGTTCCAGTGGCATGATCAATTGACACCTCATAGCTAAGTGTTCTGTCTTTACCAGGGCAATATTCCAGATGCTGTTTCTCAAAAGTCATACAATTCTCTGCTGCAGATGGCATGGCCTTCCTCCAGAATCCCAGGGACCTGAGTTACGATTCTTGCCCTGCAGCTGCCATAAGCTCTGTATGAGGTCTTTTCCCACCACAGACACCTCCAACACCATAAGATCTTCTGATCGTATGGCTAAAGTGGCAGGGCTGCTTGAGCTGCTTTTAGGGCTGGCTGCAGAGCCCCTTCCTGCTCCAGGCCCCACTCAAAGCTGGCTATCTCAGTAAATGGGCTAGAACAGTATCCCAGGTGTGGAATGGGATGCTTTCTTATTCCGAAGAGGTCTAACAGGTGCTGTGCTGCTTTCTTTATGTTAGAGAAGAGGAGAATCATCGATTTGCCTCTTACTTTGGAGGTTACACTCCTTATCCCTGGACCACTAAAAACTTAACTGGTGACAGTGTTCCTGAACCTTCATAAGGTTTATAACCCATCCTCTGCAGCTTATGTGTCTTCCAAGCCAATTAGTCACCTTTTGCTCATCCTATATGAACAGCATGAGATCATTAATATATTTTATCCGCGACAATCTGTGTGATGGATGTTTGGGTCATCCTGATCTTTTATTAATATATCATGACAGAGGATGGGAGAGTTAATACAGCCTTGAGGCAAAATCTTCCCTCTTCAGCCAGATGATCCAGCAGACCTTATGAATATTGTTGTCTGTCCTACATAAATACAAAGTCTTTCTAATCCTTTTTTCTAATTAGAATGGAAAATAACACATCTGTCATATCAATCTTACATACCATGGATTTAAAGGCTTATTAATCTGCTCTAGCTACAGTACGTGTCTGGCATAGCAGCTGCAATTGAGGCTTCTACTTTGTTATGCCTTCAGTGAATTGGTTATGCCAATGAAGTCATTTGTTCTTCAGGATCCATCTGGTTTCTGCAGGAGCCAGATTGGCGTATTAAACAGAGATATGATTACTACCACCCCTGCATCATCTAGGTCTTTATTTAATGGTGTCACTGTCTCTCTACCATGCCTCCAAGGATGTGTTATTTCTTTTGATTTACTATCTTGGCCAGGTATATACTTGTTCTTATCCACCATAGTACCTCTTATCCTACAAACCAAAGACCCAGTATAGGGATTATTCCAACTGTGAAGCATATCAATTTCAATTATACACTCCAGAACAGGGGAAACAAGAACTAGGTGGGTTCCTGAATCCAGTGAGTCCACTGGGAGCCAGATATTAGCCAGGACTTCACACCTGGCTCTCATAAGCCCCCTCTCTAACAGAGGAGCCATGATGCTCTTTGGGTCACCAGCTACCGACACCAGATCAGGCTCTGTGTCCAATAGTTCTCAAAACATCTAGGCACTTCCATTTCTCCAACGTACAGTCACCAGAATAAATAGCCATCCGTCACTATGGGGGAAGACTCAGAGAATCATAATTTATATTTGCCGTAGCATCACTAGGTTCTTCTTCCTGGGGACCTGGCATCCTCTTCAGCTAATGAACTTCTAAATGAAAATTGGTTCAGTTCTGGGATCAGGCCTTTTTATTGGGGTGAACACCCTCAGTACGTCTCCTGCTCTCCCATTCATTCATTCACTCATTCATTCATCCTCTCTTTCTTTCCCTCCTTCCTCCCTCCCTCCCTCCCTCCCTTCCTTCTTTTTCTTTTTTGTTATATGTTTAGCAACATCCCTGTAGGCTGCCCACCTTTTTTGCCCCTAAGGATACCGAGCTCTTTTAACCATCTCCACAACTCCTTGTGTGTCAAACTTCCATGATAGTAATTGTGGCCTCCTGGCTTCTGCTAATTAAGTGCTGCCACCTGGCCTTTATTATATAAGGACCACATCATTCTCATGTCTATTAAAGCTCTGTGATTGTCTCTCCTACCATCAGCCCTGACCTGCAGAGGACAGCCACCACTGCTCAGTGGTTCTGGTGCCCCTCTCACCTGTGCATTCCTGATGGCCTTGATAAAAATTGTGTCCTCTGGACCCTCCTGTGAAGCATAATCCTCTGATGGGTTTTCTAACCACACAAAGTATACCTGTGCCAGAATTCCCACTTTGTTTCTTCCTCTACCCTCTACCAGGGCAAGGCAGGCACTTATACTTCACTCAATATTGGTCATCACTTTTTCTAAGCTTCTAAGAGCCACCCTAGCAGAAAGTTTGTCCCATTCCCTGGGGTCCTTGCAGATGTTAAATCCCATGTCCCAAGAAAATGTTCCCCAGTCAATAAATTCTTATTTTTCCAATCTTACGTTCTAGCCCTCTTGATCAAGTACCCTCAAAATTCTATGCCAGTGGTACTGCATTTTCTCCTTCTGGTACATCTGATTCCATCTTGGGATCTGCTTCTTGCAGAACCAAATTAACACACAGTCTTTCAGAGAACCCCAGTGGGTGTGAGCCAGAGTTGCCCTAGTGGAAATTTACTCATTAGCATGCTATTTATTGGCTTTTCTATTTTCACTGCCTAACTCCCCAATTCTCTTACATGTTTCCCAAGATCTCCTTTCAGATAAACCACTAGCATCCAAAAGCTTGTGTCAGAGATGACTTTTGGAGAAACCCAAACTAAGACAATCTCTCTCTTAAAGGATAGATACATAAAGGGAATAAATAATTTCTGCAAATGTTTATTTGTTAAAATCCTTTTTATTTTAGAGGTTATCTTTATTTTCTGACTTGTGCTTCTTTTAGAGTCGTGATAAGTTATGATTGGATGTCATTTAAGATGACCTCTCCTACCTTATAGAAAGATAACAGGTATCAGAACCTCTCTGCTCTTTAAAGCCATTTTTCAGTTACACCCATGGTGCTTGCCGACAGGTTGTGACAAACCCTTTCAAACACCTCTAAGGACCACGGGAACTATGTCAGCTCAGCAATTCAGACCACTTTCATTTCCAAAGAAATTCTGCCTTTGGGAAACGGCAGAGTTGGTCTCTATCTCTTGAGATCATGAAACTTCTGCTTCATTGTGAATAAAAGAATCTAAGTAAGAGGAAGCTTTGAGGTGTGGGAAATGAAGTTCTTTATTTTTTTTCACAAGCCCTAATAAGGTTTATATTGAACTTTTAAAATTCTTGAAAATCTTTCATTTTAATATATTATTTCTTTTTAAATATAAACTGATATCCTCAAAATCAGCAATGAAAATTAACATGCTAGAAAATATGATTTGTTTTCATAAGAATTCACATTTTTTCCTTGAACACTGCTGCATATCCCAGCCCAGCTTGAGAATTGTGTCTTTACATTACAAAGATCTCCTGCCCCAAGACCCTTCCTTTGGGGTCCAAAAAGAAAATGATTCTTGACAGTAGTGATATGAATGCATATATGAATATAAATGTATGCATGATATAAACTCTGCTATGTTCAAGCAGTTCCCAAATATGTAAATGTAAAAGCAAAATAACGAGAAAATTATAAAAAGGGAAAATAAGGGTAGCAGGGTATTAAAAAAAAAAAAAAGCAATGAAATGAGTATATCCCCAAGACTTATGCACTGGCTTAAACAGCAATGGGAAAAGAGAGAACTTAATCAAGCCCAATGCACGAAATGTGAAGGGATAATAGGAAAATAGGAAAGAGATTCCCAATAACTACAGCCTAAAGGAAAAGTACCTCTATGAACAACAACAACAACAACAAAAGCAGTCACGAAATCTTCAAAAAACTTTCCAGTTAAGGTAGCAAATTCCATGTGATAAAAAGCCTTAATGTTAAATAAACATAGGGGACTCTGAAATCCTTACTAGTCAGTCTGTCTAATGAAATCCCAATTAAAATACTATTTTTCTCCACTGACTTTAAAAAAAACAATTTGAATCTGATTGGACCAAGTAATTATCTGTTCCTTTATTGATGCCTGATGAAAGGTGGGTCCGTGATTGAAATACATATCACTCAGTTTGGGATCTTGAAACTATCATACTTAGTTGGTCTACCTGCCCCCACCCATCAGGCTGAGTGGTGGGAGGTGGTTACATCTTGGCAGCTGAGCAGCCAAGATGCTGCTGTAATCTCAATGTTATAAAGATCTGGCACCTGTACAGGGATGCTGAGCTCAAAGTGGTGCCAGCTTTGCATGCCCCACTACCCTTGTCCCTAATTACACTTTGCCTTTAGCTACTCATTTGTAATAAAGTGTCCTGGAACACTGAAGCATAACAAATTTTGGGAGAGATTCTGGCAAGAGTGCAGATTGGCTCTCCGTGGCATATACAATGCCCCTGGGGTAACCAGTGAGGCTGTTAGAAGGATGAAAAATGCAGCAGTGTCTCTGTCAGTCCTTCTGTCAGGAAAAGACAGTGGCTGCTCAGGGCGAAACACGTTAATCATTAATAGGAGAACTCAAATGCAGTCTTCCCATCTCAGAAAATGGTACCAGAACCCACCCAATCTCTCAGGCTGAAAACTTAAGAGTCATGATCCTTTTTTACTTTTTCTCCCTCATACACCATTTCCAAACGACTAGCATGTCCTCTCTATCTCTGAAACTATCCTGAATCCACCCACTTGTCTTATCTCTGCAGACTTTACCTTGGGCCAAGCACCATCATTTCATATCAGGCTCCTGGAACTATCTCCTCATTGGTTACTCTGATTCCTTCTTGCTCCCTTACAATACATCTTCCTCAGAGAAGTTGGTTATATTTTTGAAATGTAAATCAGATAATCATTCCTCTGCTTAAGACCTTTAGTTGTCTCATATTGACCTTCAAATAAATCCAGAATTCTCACCATGACTTACTTTACCCTCTTCACTGACCTCATCTTATTCCCCAATTTTTGCCCTATTCTAGGCATTTTTTTCTTTAAGTTTAGACCTATCTCAGGACCTTTGCACTTCCTGTTGCTTCTGCCCAGATCTTCCCAATTAGGACTTTACTCAAATATTGCCTCCTCATTCTAGACTTTATTGGTGAATGTTGTCTAAAATACCTCTCCCTACAGCCTACCCTTGCTCAGAGTAATTTCCTATTATATTATCCTCTTTTATTATCTTCATAGCATTTATCACTATTTCAAATCATCTTATTCATTTATGTGTATGTTTATTGTCTGACTCCTCCCATCTAGAATGTACACTCCAAGAGACCCAAGCTTTTGGTCCCCAAAGCCTACATCAGTGCCTGTTACATAGTAGGCATCCAAAACACAATTGTTGAATGAATGAATGAATAAACCATGTTTGTTGAATGAATCACTTAGTCAATCAATCAACCTTGCAATCAATCAATGGGAAACTATATTTTATATCCCAATAAAAAGAAACCCTGCCATCTTTAATTTAGTAGGTCTAACAAATACCTAAGTTTCTTCTGGGGAATATGCTTGGTGATTGGGATGGCAGGGTGAAATTTCTAGGGCAAGTTTTTTAGGATAAGATTTTCAATGATAAATGATATCATTCAGCTAATTTGATGTTAAGAATAAAAGTTCATTCAACCTTCCCTCATAGACTAGAACGTCCATTGTCCAATGTACTTCCAATGTTTATGTACTTCCAGGATCAGAGTGTGTTATGAGAAAAAAATAATATAAATGAGTCCCCTTCTCCCACTAGCCCTTAACCTAATCTTTCTCTGACCACACAGAAGAGGATTCTTGGGTGGATTCCCCAGCACATTCTGAGATAGAGGTTAGCGTGCAGAAAATTTATTAGAGAGTACTATCAGGATCAACACCTGTAGAAGGGAAGAGAAGGAAGAACTGAACAGAAGGAGAAGTTGAGCTGTTATTCAGTCTCATTGGAGGCCTTAGTCAACCCTACAAGGAATTCTGAAGCTGGAATTACCCTTCCTTTGTCGCAAGTTGGGGCAGGTAGGCTGAACTTTTATATTTCCACTGGGATCAGTCATTGGATGTGAGATGCTCTGAAAAATGGCACAACTTTCAGCCAGGCAGCTCTCTTGAGCAGAGGTGATCCCCATAAGGGAATCAGGGATGCCAGGGCTCTCCACCAGCCTCACTCCCAATCAGCTGGGGAGTAAGTCAGTCATGCTCAAAGGGGAATCTGGGTGATGAATCACAGCATCCACCACAGACCCAGAGTCCAAGAAAGACTGAAGTTAACACTTCCTCACCAAACAGAGAGAATAGGGAACTTGTGCTCTCTGCTTTGAGCCATTACAGAGTGGGAAGTCAGGGATGTTCTTAAGTGCAACATTCAACAGCGGCTTTTAAAAGACAGGCTTCGTTCTTGTTCTTGTTTTTTTTTGTTGTTGTTGTTTGTTTTGTTTTGTTTTAAGATTTTTTGTTTATTTCCTACTTAAGAAATGGAAAAATCTTTCCTCTTTGCTCTGTGCCAGACCATGGCTATGCTCTTTTCAATCTAATTTCCTGCCTTTGCTATGGAGCCTCCTCATTTAATGACCCTCTTCTATCCATACCAGCTTCTAGGACACAGAAGGGTGCATCTGAAAGAAATATTTTCTTAAACCCTATAATGACCAAAAACTAGTGGTAGGGGTTGACCTGGGAAATATCTATGATGAGTATACTTCTAAAGTTCAGAAAAGAAGGAGTAATTATGCCAAACTGTCTTACTCATGTTTTCTGTTTTGTTTTGTTTTTAATTCACTCTAACGTCTCTGATGTTAACAATGTGTATTTCTTTGGACCTCAAACTCTAATGTGTCTTAGAATAAGCTGGTATGCTTATGAAAAACAAATTGTTGGGCTTCATCCCCATGGAGTCAGAAGATCAAAGTGGGACCCAGGGGAATCTGCATTTTAAAAAAAGAAAATTCCAGATGATTTCTGATGTAGGTGTCCCAGACATCACACTTTAAGAATCACTAACTCATTTCATGGCCAACACATTTAACTAATGAAACAGTACTCGCAGTGACTGATTCTTATGAGCAATACAAGTAACGCAATTTGAACAAGAGCTTAAAGAGAGGCTGCTGCCTTGCACAACTTCAGGGAACTCCATTTACACAAAACACAATCGGATTATGCTCCCTGGGTTCCATTCGTGTTGTGGTGCCTGCAGACTGATTTGAGAGTTGACTCTGTTAAAGGCAATACAAACATCTCAGGACAAGTGGGATACCTAGGTCCTCACTCAACTGCTGCAAACTCTGGTTTCCTTTCACATAGAGAAGGTCAACAATGTCTCTCATTCATCCGAAAAGTAATAAACCTTCTCCCGGTTCCAGTCCTGGGGGCTTCAGTCCATTCCCAGATACCTTCAGAGAAAGAAAGTTTCTTATTCCCATCCCATCCACACCATGTTAACCAGAACACAAGCTTTTCTTAATTTCTCTCCACAGCCATCTTGAACCCCAGCTGCCATCTCTCATAGGAGGCTAAACCCCATCTTTATGGGAGGCAAGGAGCATTCCTCAGCATTGTCTTTCTCCTAAGCCACTCCCTCGAACTTCTCTCAGTTAGAGAAAGTGTCCTTCAATTGGTAACTTAGCTCCTCTGATGGGTCAGACTCTTTTCTTTTGAAGATTTTAAAACCACCAAACCAAACACAACATGTTATGGTTATGAATCAACTTATACAGATCTACCACAGTTACAACGTACCCAACCTAAAGAAGCTGTTTCCTTCCCAGGGTCAGGAAAGAAACCATATTCACATTTGCTATCAATAGTTACACTCTAAAGAGTAGCTGTGTAAATTAATCCTTCTTTAGGTCAAACAAAGATTGTATTTGCATAAATATATTTTTGGAAGATGGGACTGTGTACTTGAAATATACAAGATACTGTACCCAATATACTACCTGTTAATACAGGCCCATTTAAGCCTCATTAAAAACCCAAGGTGGGAAGCAGTGTTAGTCTCCCCATTTTACAGACAGAAAGCTGAGTAAAAGTTAATTTCTAATGATCACATAGCAAGAATTGGCAGAGTCAAGGCTTGTACCCACGTTTATGTGATTCTAGAATCAAAATTAAGCACAAAAAATACACTTCCCAGGACAAGGTTGCAGTCTACATCATGAGATTTTGTAAGTATCACAAGGTCTTCCCTGACCCAAAGATGTCTTCCTGCAGTCTTGCTACCATAAACTTTATATTATCAGACAAATTACTTGATTTTCAGAAAACCATCATTAAAACAGGAATATAGCCTAAGACCAACAGACCTTTTCCTCCTTTACATGCAAGCACCACTAGAAAACATTTCTGGAATATTTTAGGAGATAAATGTAGTCTAATGTTGAAACACAGTGAAAAGGAGGCCTCAGGGAAGAGGATTTAGGACTGGTAAATATTGATGCGCGAATGAAAGGAACATTCTGGATATTGAATCACTGATTAAATTTCCTTGCACATTTCTGGGAAGCTCTGACTAGTGAACACGCTTTGAGGAGTAGAATTGAAGAGAAAGAGTATATAAGATAAAGTCAAGAGATGTGCTGCCCAGGACAGATTTGGCCAATTTTTACCATTTTGCTTTATTCTTTACAGTCTTCTTTCTAATTTGACTTTCAGAAATTGACTTGCCAGGCACAGCTTCAAGCTTTCCAATGGATGATCAGGAAACTCTTTCTCCAGATCTAACAATTGAGTGCTTATCGTTTAAAATAAACCCCTACCTGACAGCCCACACCACTTCCCCACCACACTTTATCTTGATACCCTGATTATTCCTCTTCAAAACCCGCATCATTACCCGAAATCATACTTAATTATGTTATATTTTATTTTGTTATGTTATATTATTTGCTTGTATATCACCTATCTCTCTGTCAAGATAGTAAATTCCATGAGGAGTAACTTTGGCAGCCTTGTTCATCCCTGCATTTCTAGCACCTAAAGTAGTCCTTGAAATATAGTGGGTACATAATAGATATTTGTTAGTTGAATGAACCAATTATGGTATAGACTGCTGTAAGAGGTACTGAAAGAGTTCATACATAACATTATTTAGTGTTTACTATTTCCCAGGACTGTTCCAAGCACTTCACATCCACTCAGTCCTTTAATATTCATTACATTTCTATAAGGTAGATACTATTATTATCCTCATCTCATAGATAAAGAAATTGAGGCACAGAAGGTTATGTAACTAGTTCAATGTCATGCCCAGGAAGTGGTGGTTCCCTTAAACATCACACTAAAATAAGACAAGACACTGCCGGTTTGTTTGGGAAGACAAGTCTCACCCACATGAAAAACAATGAAGTTCATTTTGAATAACAAAGGAGGGATGATCAAGTTTTCCAAGGGTTGAGAGGAGGGAAGGCTCCCAGAGGATTGAGATGGTCAAGGGAGGCCTCAAAAAGAATCTGAAATTCAGACTGTTTCTTGAGTAATGGTTTGGCTAGTGATGGCGATCTCTTATCACTGAAGTCCTAGTGATTATAATTAAAAAAAAAAAAAAAAGCTTGTTCCAGTAAAGATGTAAAGGACGGTGATGACATGACATACAGATATCTTTTTGAAGGTTCTGTTTGCCTTCGCTTCAAAACATTTACTGATGCTTATAATGAATCAGGGAAAAGAGGAAACAAAAACTAAGGGCCTGAAGATGTCAGTCCCCTGAGATGTTCTGGAGAAGGCAGCACGGCTTTGGGGACCCCAGTAGCCCAGGAGTCAGGAATTCTGCCTGGAGAAAGCAAGACAGTTGAGAAACATTCACCCTCCTTCCCCCATTCTGTCTTCCATCACTGAAATGAAAACTGAATTATTATTACCAGAATGTTTAGAAAGTCAGAGCTTTGTTAAGAACGACTCATCTGTACTGGTTGGTGATTTCCCAAGTGAAGTCAAAATTTCAATACATGATTCAGCACTGATTGCTGTGATGATTATCAAGATGTCAAAAGACTGGCATTGCTGTCAATGAGAAGTGAAGAGGCTCATTCTCTTTTGGGTTATGATCAACAATGTCTTAAGCATTGTAGGGTTTCAGTGAGGTGAGGAATGCGTTAGAAAACAACATGCAAGACATAGCTCCCATTTTTTACTTTCC
The DNA here is from genome assembly GCF_965194825.1 of Balaenoptera physalus. Taxonomy (NCBI): domain Eukaryota; kingdom Metazoa; phylum Chordata; class Mammalia; order Artiodactyla; family Balaenopteridae; genus Balaenoptera; species Balaenoptera physalus. The sequence continues at coordinate 40,358,030 of NC_138889.1, read as the reverse complement.
TATCCAAGACTAGACCACAAGATTCCATTAGTGGTGTTTTCAATTCCTTCTATTCATCGGGGTAGCAGGATTCATGATTCAATGACCTAAGAATTAGAATCCTTTCTCCTGAAAACTGGTTTTTAAAAGTGCCTGGTGGGTATGACTAAGAGGTTTTGTGCACTGGGGTTTCAGTTGATGTTTGTGTTTTTTCTTGTTATGACTTAAAGGAAAAAACCCAAATCTAAAATTAGCACTTGTTTTCTTCAACTTGGAACTTTGTAAACACACCAGCAGTGGGGTGTGTGCGTATGTGTGTGTGTGTATGTGTTTTGCAATAAGCAATATTACAATTCTTTGACATTTTCATTGCTGTTTCTTGACATATTTAGTGAGATTTTTAAAGGTGTCTTTAGAGAGAGGAAAAAAAAAAGAGAGAAGAAAAAATGGCTGGCTTCCAAATCACCATATGTTTCCAATTGCAAATTCAAAAGCAGAAGACAGGCCTCAACTCAAGCTGTACAGACTTTTGTGGGAGTTATAGAGCTGGGGAAGTAGGTCTTCTTTTTAAATTTACTTATTAGAATTTCAGTGTTATCCAATAACAAATGATTGGGAGGAAGATAAAGCATTCAGCAAATATTCATTGAGTACCATCTATGTGTAAGACAGTGGGTAGGGGAGGATACAAAGAGGTTTAGATGGGATATAGTTGGGGACACAAGATATGAGGGGAAAACAAAAATCCAATACAAGATGGTAAGTGTGTTCAACCAGAAATTCTCCGGGAGATCAAAGAGTAAGGAGCTGACCTGTAAAAGAAGGATTCATAGAAGAGGTAAGATTTGAGGTGGGTCTTGATGCTGGACAGTAGGATATTCCAGGTGAAAGGAACTATAGCGCCAAAGCCACAACGATGTAGTTGTGCAAAGCATTCAGGTGTGGTCACTGAGTCTGTGCAGCTGCAACTGAGTACATATGAGGGTGGAGAAGGGAGAATGGAGTAAAGATTGGAAAAGTAAGTGTAAGTCAGATGACGGTGAACTTGAATGACAGGTTTGATATATTGTTGTTTAAATTTTATTGAATCCAAACAATTCCTTGAGTTAGGTATTAATTATTAGCCCCATGTTATAGATAAAGAAACTGAAGCTCATAGAGACTAAGTAACTGTCCAAAGTCAAATAGTGAATATTTGTTGAAACCAGACTTGAACTGAGGTCTATTTGATTCCAAATCCTCTTAATCTCTTTACCTACAATAGTTGAGCAGACTTGAGTGATAACTACTATGAGGTATTCCAGTAGGAACAGTGATATTTTATTACAAGGCAAAGAAATTAGAATGTGGAAATTAAACAGCAACTGCTTAGACCAAGGGGGCCACAGGCATGGTAGAAGTAGTAGTACCCCTAGAGCTATTGTGCCCTGGATGAATCCTCAAGAGGGACCTTGTCACTGAAGTCTAGACTTCCTAGCCTCAGAGTTGGACAGTTCTCCTTCCATATGAATGGAAGCACATTCATTTATTAAGAAGCCCATGTGGGGTGAGGAGTATTTGGATAGTAGCTAAGGGTATTTGGATCCATGGCAGTCCAACATATACTATTTGAGTAACTGCCCTCCTTGGAGCATTAAAGGATTTCCAAGACCTAGTTCCTTGAGTCAAATCCAGTTAATAAATGCCCCAAGACACTGTGAGTCACTGAAGTGACAGGGGTTAAGGCTTCAGAAGCCACTTTGTTTGCAAGCAACATATATCTAATTGTAAAAAGGGTTTATTGTTTCATGTTACTGTAAAAAACAAGGGACTAAGTTGACTTCTATCCGGGTGCTCAGAAAATATATGTGATTCATCGTTCACCATCTCTCAGCTCTGTTATCCTCAATATTGGTTTCATTCTCAGGTCGTTTCTCCAAGTGGTGGTAAAAATCACTAACAGTTCACATACCCCAAGGGAATGAGGACAGTGTGACAATGGAGTGCTCCTTTCTCCAAAAGTACAGCAAAATTCCCAGCACTAGGTCTTAAGGATCCAGCTTGAGTCACATGGTCATTCCTAAACCAATTACAGCAGCCAGAGGTCATGCTCTGATTGGCTAGTTCCGGCTCACAAGCCTACCCCCACCGTTAGGAGAGAGGCCCAGCTGCACCCAAACCACATGGTATGAGACTGGGAAATGGATGATTCTCCAGGGGAAATGGGGTTGCTGTTACTAAAAGAAAGAACATTGGTTATTGGGCAGCTGTCATTGTAGTGTTGAAGGTACTACTGATATGACGAGTGGAGACAGGCCAAAGGGATAGGAGAAAAAGGGCCATCTACCACTATGATGAAGTAGAATGACTTCTAGGTTTCCCACTTTCTACGGGAAGTCTGTGCCTCCCGTCTCTCACAACTTCTTTGCTACACCCTTTGCTCCAGACTTGCCGAACAAGCTGAGCCCCATCACGCATCCAGGCCTCTGCACGGGCTGCTCCTCTGTCTGGAATGTAGACTCACCCTGACATCCTCCTGGTAAGTCTGTATTTTCACATCTTTGGGCATAACTCCCAGCAGCACATCAGACATTCTTTTCTGTCTGTTCCCATGGCAATTCAGCTCTTTTTCAGGGGGGGAGGGGAACTGGCAATGGTCATTATATTTTATGGGTTTGCCTTAAGAACAGTGACATGTAGTAGGTCACCTTGATAATCCCTAATCGTATGTTGAATAAATTGTTTTCTGATTGCCACCTGTGAGGGGTCAAGGGGACCCAGTCCTTTCCCTATAGCTGATGTGTTATAGGCCCTACACATAGGACATATATGACTTAATATCATGTATGACTTAATATCAGCCCTTAGCAAAGTCATGTAACAAGGTCCTTTACCTCATTTTCTTCTGAGTTCTCCAGAGGGCCAACTCTGTCTTCCTCACGAACACAAGTATCTTTTAAGGAGACATCAAAATAAAAAATCTTCTAGAACTTTTTAAAAGAATAATTTAGTCCTTCCCTTACTGCTATGGCTCAGGGCTAAATCAACCTTTGATGTTCCTTCTACTCATGTGTGAGGTGGCCTGATGCTTCCCACAGAGGCTTCCTAATGGATATCACAATTTGGGAGACCATTCGGACAGGTTTGAAAGATGGCAGGATATTCCAGGTTTGATGATGGAGTCACAATCGATCTTCAGGTAACCCAGTTTATTCCACGTGAGGAACCCCAGGGAAGCCTACTTAGGATTAATATTCTTGCCATCATTTTTCACAATGTGGCATATTTAGGGCAGGAACCGTCAGACGCTTTATAATGGTGCTTCCCTAGAGGCCACTGACAAACTCACAAGCCTTAGCTCTTCACCAGGCAGGACTCTTGCCTTTTGTAAGTTGCAAGAACTGTGACAGTAAGCTTGCCAAGCTTCCAGGATGCAGCAAGTCCTGTCCAACCAGCCTGTCAGAGAGCGAGGTGATTTATAAGCCAGAGTCTCAGGGCACCAAAAGGAAAAAAAGAAGGGAAAGTTTCTGAAGGGGGGCAACTAAGAACAGTTTTCTTTCTTCACCTTTCCATGATGCTCTGGGGCGGTCTTGGTAAATAGGCTACTGCACTGGTCTTGGGAAAACCCACTGCATAGTCACAGCAGACATTAGTAATCAATCAGGGCAGTCTCGCTCTCAGAACCTGAGTTGGTCCTTCTTGTTACAGCCAAATACTTAGAAGAGGCACCTGAAATGAAACTCATTCTTCTCTTAGAGTATTTTTCTATGGCTTCCCACTGAGTTCTAGTACCACCTTTTCCTACTCTAGCCAAATCTCACTGATCCTCTAATATTTCTCCTCTCTAAATCCTATTTGAGACTCTTCAACATTCCATTCAGTTTAGCATTCATTTGACCTCTATTTATCCTAAGGTTTTCCAATAAGATCATAAGGCTCTTAATGGGCTCTTCTGTATCCATAACTTCCACAGTGCCAGCCAGAGGAAATACTCACAAATAGCTCACTGACTGGCAAATGAGTTTTGGACAAATAATTTAGCTGCTGAGTATGTGGGGAGGAACTAACATTTATTTAGCAATAGCTGTACACACACATTACCTAATTTAATTCTCGCAGCAGAACTTTGAGGTAAGTATTGTCATCCCTGTTTTACAGGCTAAGAAATTGAAGTTCAGAGGAGCTATAAAACTGATTAGTAATAAATATATCCAGAAGAATTAATAGATTTGAGGAACAGCAGTACTTAGAGAAACCCCACAGAAGAACTGGAGATATATAAGACACCACGTTTTCTGAGATTCAATATATCTGATAAGTTCCGTATTGTGATAACGGACAAGAAGAGAATTATTTAAATCAGAATTATCATGAAAAATCCAGGAAATGTGGCAACTGCAATGAGAGAGGAATTTAAGGCTCTGCTCTTGTAGGATATATATATATGAATATATTTATTACTTTATTCTCACCAGCAAGACTTCTTTTTTCAGCTTTATTGAAATATAATTGACAAATAAAATTGCGCATATTTAAAGTGTACAATGTGATTATTTGATATATGTATACATTGTGAAATAATTACCACAATCAAATTAATTAACAATCCATCACCTAACTTAGTTACTCTGAGTGTGTGTGAGTCTAGTGAGAATGCTTAAGATTTGCTCTCTTAGCAAATTTCAAGTATACAATACATATTATTGACAGTCACCATGCTGTACATTGGATCCTCAGAACTTATTCATCTTGTAACTGAAACCTTGTAACCTTTGACCAACATATTCCAGTTTCCCCCACCCCTCAGCCCTTGGCAAATACCATTCTACTCTCTGTTTCCATGAGTTTGACTTTTTTTCTTTTAGATTCCACATATAAGTGATACCATACAGTATTTGTCTTTCTCTGTCTGGTTTATTTCACTGAGCATAATGCACTGCAGCTTCATTCATGTTGTTGTAAATGGCAAGATTTCCTTTTTCATGGCTGAATAATATTCCATTGTATATATACCACATTTTCTTTATTGATTCACTCATCCATAGACTCTTAGGTTGTTTTTATATATAAGATAGATATTTTTAAATTCCCATTCATTGTTCTTACTTACTGTCCAAAAGATTTTCACTGTTGATGATTAAAACTGTATTTTCAGATGAGTTATCAGTGTTAAAGTTGGTGAAGAATTAGCCAGACAAAGAGGAAAAGTTTGGGAAGGTGGGCTCAGCGGGTCTAGCACAGAGAATATCATTTCAAGCAGAGGACACTGCAGAAGTAAAGGCACACAGGAAAGAAACCAGATAACTTGGGTGCAGAATACAGCTAGTCTGACATTGCTGGAACATAAAATATGCAGATGAAAGTGAATCAAGATGGAGCTAGGGAAATAAGCCTGGCCCATATTCAGAGGTAATTTTGGATGTAGTTGACAACTGGCACACTATAGCCACCAAGAGATACTGGTCTGGGAGGCACCATATGCTGGTAGGCATTACCCCTTTAGATGCTTGATTATGGAAGAAAGCCTGGGAAGCTTGGAGGTAGAGCTGGGTTGGATGGAATAGGAGGTTAAACTCAAGAGGGGGAGTTGGACAGGGGCCTAGACAGTTCATCTAGATTAACCAGAGAGAAGGCATGTTATTGTATGCCAATGGGGAGATGCGGTCTGGAGCTTGTGGAAATTCTTTTCTAGTTGCTTGGCTTTTCCCAGTGAAATATGAAGCCAGGTCATCAGCTAAGAGTGAGGATGAAGCAGGAGGGCCTGGAGGATTGTTGAGGGATGAGAAGGTCTGTAATACTCACGTGAAAGAAAGGGAGAGTGAATCAAGTAGGGTTGCTTGGGAGCACTAAGAACCCACTTGAGGTTAATAATCGTGAGGCTGAAGTGGAGCCCATCACTATGATCCTGTGTTTTTCTCTGGCGGTGTTGAGGTCCCTGAGTGCTGGTGTACAGTAGGTAGAGTATTGGATTTAGACAAAGTTGTATTTTTTCCAGGTAGGTGTGAACAAGAAGTTAAGGCCTGATGTCGTAGAATTATCTATAGTGTTTCAGTCTTCTGTATTATAAAAGGGGACTGAAGAGAGCATGTCTCATCCTATCTCTTAAATCAATGTCACATACACGCCCCTGACATCTTGTTCCTCCCCTTCACAGCTAAATCTCTTGAAAATGTTGTCTACACCAACTGGCTGCATTTTCTCATGTCCCATTGAGTTTTCACCCTACTTCTCTGGATGCCTCTTCCAGCCTTCTTCGTGAATTCCTTTCCACTTGTTCATCTCTACATCCCTTCCTACCCTTCCTGTTATCCCTGGGCTCTCTCATCTCCTCCCATGGCTTTTATTACATACTTGCAGAGGACTTCCAAGTCTGTGTCTTCAGTTCTTATCTCTCTTTGAGCTCCAACCAGCCTCTCCCACGCCTTACTGGATCTAACCATTCAGATGTTCTTCCCACACCACAAGTTCAAATGTCCTAAGTGAGTTATTATATTTCAGCCTAACATGTCCCTCTTAAGAGTGTTCTCTGTCTCAATGGTTCCACCATCTACCAAGCTGTTCTAGTCAGAAGCCTGAGAATTCACTCAATCCCCCCTTTCCTCTTCACATATATCCTATTAATTAATCAGCAAGTAATCATCAATTCTACCTTCTTGGTATTTTTCTGAATTTCCCAAATTACTGGCAATGGATATTTAATCAGAAAACTATCTTAATTAAAGAAAATATTTTTTCATGTCAATTTGGGTCTGGTGCTCAGATCACCTCCACACTCTTGGGAAACTTACCGCAGACATTTGGCAAAATTACTTTTGTCTCTACAAACAGCCTGACAGCTTTTGGCTTCTGCAAAAAGAGATTGAGGGCAGAGCTATGAATGTTTAATCTGTTTCTCATTGAATTATCCAAAAAAACAGAAATGGAAACCCCACCCACTGACCAGCCCTGGTTGCATAACTCAACATCCTCACATTTTATGGTTGGGGGCCACAAGGGAAAATTGAAAGCAAAACTATGGGCCCTTTATCTTATTGTGTCAGAACCTTCCATGGACTCGTGGGCTGAGCATGTACATTTCCATTTAGAGCTGCTGCACATCATGACTTCTAAAAGTAAAGCAAGCTGGGTGGATTTCTTGGGAAATGCTGGATGGCTGGGGCATATCAAAGGGAATTTGGAATGGTTTATGTGGTTTGAAAATTCTTGGGGCAAAACTGCCTTCCTGTTGCTTTTGGAAACTACAGTCCAGAATTGGAAAGGAGGTAAACAACAGGAACTCCCTCACCATTTGGGTTGTTTCCCGTTTGTACTTAGCTAATTATTTTATGCTAACAAGAGAGCATGTTTCTCTACAGTCTCTTTTTCAAAGGCTTGCTGCAAGCATGGGACACTTGGAAGATGAAATCAGTCCACTTTCCATTTACAAGTTTACACACAAATGGAGCCAGGTGTCTTCTGCCATACAAACCAATGAATGAACTTTCTTACCTGCTTCCCTGCCCTCTCTGCTCCATTGTACCTAAAATGGGTGGAATTCATTTGGTATGTGATTAGCCATCATTCAAGGCTAGCAGTACTGAAAATTTCCAGGTGGTTGGTGGTCATGAATTTAAAGTAGGTTTAGTAGTCATGTCCAGTCTTCCCACCTCCCAATCCCCAATATATTTTGGTACCAACCTGGAGGCAAATCTCTCGCTTCCTTCTGTATCCCCCTCAGCAGACTCTTGGGTTGTTAACTTCTTCCATTCCTCTAAATCTGCTACTTCTCTCCTATCTGCGTTTTTTATCTCAAAAATTTGCTCTCCTGTCATTGTCTCTTCTATTCTTTTTGTTCCTATGGATTAATACCTCTTTCTATTCCTTTACTATGTGTTTTGTAGGATCTGAGGAAGGAGAGAAGATAAACCGGTATTATCAGTCACTGATTTTTAACCAGAACCCTTAATTATTTTTGTATTTATGTTTCTGCCACTAAATTCCTTCAGGGCAGAACTGGGTTAATTAATTTCTGTCCTGACTACCTTGCACGATGCTTGGCATTTTCAGTAATGCTTTATAAAAAAAGAAAAAAAGATGGAATGAGTGTCTCTAAGAGCCCTTTTGCTATGCTAATACCTAGAACAGGATATAAGCTACACCTAAAAATTTAAACAGACAGGGGTTACAGAGCAGATAATGATACTGGAAATTGGGTCAAACATGCTTTTGGATCTGTAGAAAAGCCAAAATGTATTTTTCTAAGTGGTGTTTTCAGAGATTTGATACTTTTCTTTGACGCATATGTATTATTCAGGTTTCCAAGAAAAGTTTTCCCATTGCCCAGGTGTGGGGCATGTTGGCCCCCTCACTGCCCCAACCCTGGCCATAGCTGCATCTTTTCTGAGTTGTTCTCTGAGGGTGGGAGTGCGGGCAGCCTGAACTCCTGGCTCAGGCAGTTGAGTAGGAGAAGAGGTGGGTGGTTCAGTAATTTATTTTTGCATGCTTGATTTAAACCATTCCCTCCTCACCAAATGGGAGCTTTCAGCTATTAGAGAAGACGTGTAGCCCCTTTTGTCTCTCTGCCTTTCAAGCTGCAAAGATGCCTTTCACCAGATCAAAAGATTAAGGCTCCTTCCAGAATTCCATACCAGCTGGTTCTGAGCATTTTAAATGTGCCTGAAAAAAGCATCTGTTCTTTCCATGTTATTTCTACCTTCCCTTTATACTAAACACCTATTCATTTATGTCTGCTAAGGCTGATAAGTGGAGAATCTATAGTTTGTAAATATAAAAGAAGAACCCTCTACCATGCATTTATTATTTCCCTAATTTTGCTGGTTCCATAAAGACTCTAAAATAAGGCTTACAATCCCTGTTTTTGACCAGCCGCCAGCCTGGAGTACTCAATGTTGACTGGAGCTATATTTCTCAGGGTAGAACATGACATTCGCACAAGAACTTGGCTTATATATTTTGAGAAACTTAAATCCTTGAGAGGCTTTCATGAACTGCTGTTTTGAAACTTCCTAATGCCCCAATTAAAGAGGTTTGCAGTTTTCTCTGAGTTTCACAGCTCAGCCTGGTGTAATCTGGATTGGGACAGTTCCAAGAGAGGAGGTCAAAAAAAGTGCAGATTCATACATAATGTATGTAGGATTTTAATAAGCATCCTTTCATACGACAGCTTCTCTTCATGGCTTCCCATAAAACTTCACAAGCCACAGGCACTATGACTATTATTTTTTAAAAGAGTAGCAGAAGGAAATGTTCAACCTTTTGCAATCTAAGTTGCTCCCAGAATTAAAATGTCTTTATACAGATGCCTCACAACAAAAATGTGTATTCTATGGCAGTAATCCTCATCAAAATTAGATAACTCAAACTCTATGAATTTATATCAAGCTTGAGAAATTTCAACACTCATTTCCCATTTATAAAGTGATGGTAGATTAACATCTAATGGGAAAGGGGGTTTGAGCAACTACCTACTAATCCTAGAGATGGAATAGACAAGAAGATAAACTTTAAACAAAATAGACTAGGAAAAGCATTTTTTAAAGTTGATTTTGTTCTATATTTCATAGGATAAGGGCATATCAGATTTGAATGGAACCTTAAAGAATGTATAAGATGCTCTCTACAAAAATCTCTGCTGCCTCCATTGGAAGCAACCTAAGTGTCCATTGACAGATGAAGGGATAAGGAAGATGTGGCACATATATACAATGGAATATTACTCAGCCATAAAAAGAAATGAAACTGAGTTATTTGTAGTGAGGTGGATGGACCTAGAATCTGTCATACAGAGTGAAGCAAGTCAGAAAGAGAAAAACAAATACTGTATGCTAACACATATATATGGAATCTAAAAATTAAAAAAAAAATGGTTCTGAAGAACCTAGGGGCAGGACAGGAATAAAGACGCAAAGGTAGAGAATGGACTTGAAGACACAGGGAGGGGGAAGGGTAAGCTGGGACGAAGTGAGAGAGTGACATGGACATATATACACTACCAAATGTAAAATAGATAGCTAGTGGGAAGCAGCCACATGGCACAGGGAGCTCAGCTCAGTGCTTTGTGACCACCTAGAGGAGTGGGATAGGGAGGGTGGGAGGGAGATGCAAGAGGGAGGGGATGTGGGGATATATGTATACATATAGCTGATTCATTTTGTTATACAGCAGAAACTAACACAACACTGTAAAGCAATTATACTCCAATAAAGATGTTTAAAAAAAAAAATCTCTGCTGAGTGGTAAGGCACACAGGGTTGATTGTTTACCCAAGAATTATCCCCCATCCATTCTTTTTCTTTTAGGAACCCTTTGGAATACACCTCTCAGCACCAAGAGGAGTCACATTGGGCCTTGATAGAATGACACAGTGTCTAGAGCTTATGGACTGAGAGCCAAATACAGTACTGGATGAGATTTTAAGTTGTCTCCCTTTGGGTACTGATTGAATGCATTTCGTAGATATGGTTACCATCCACTTATTGGATAACCTCCAGGGAACGGGAACTCAAAATAGTCTTTTCCATTCTTGGCTAAGTCTGAATGTTAGGAAATATTTCCTATATAAGAAGCTGAGGATTTGCCATAAATCTTTCAGTTGCAAGTCACAGCACCCAACTCAAATTATCTTGGTTTTTAAGAATGGATTAATTGAAAAGTCCCCCAGAGTTGTTTAGGCTTAGCTGGATCCAGTGGTTCCAAGGCCCTGGGAAGGCTGATTGAACTGATTGTCTCACACTCTGTGTGCCAGTAACTATAGTCGTGAGCTTAGAGGATCCTGGTCCATCAGTTCTAAGTCAAACATCCATCCCTAGGGACCAAGGGATTGGGGGAAGAAGAATCAGTCCCCCTTGAACCACATGGGCTGAAGAGAATTCCTATAAAGTGAGGGAAGGAGAATTACCCAAAAGAAGGAATGTAGAATGGTACTATATAGACAAAATCCCATTCTTTGTGCACAATTTAACATCTACGCCCTTTCCCCTGCGTGATGTCAATTACTCCATATACAACAGGAAAGAAAGGACATACTTCCTCTGCCATGGGAACAACTCAGTTGACCCTAGTTCCTGCACCTAGCTGTAAACTGAGGTTCTCCAGCGGACAAGCATTCTTCTAGGGCAGGGCCAGATGTGGTTCTGCATGGGCTTATAACCCATTACTAAGTGATATATTAAAGCATTCTCAAAAAAAAAAAGAACATGCAATATGGAGGGGAAAATAGAATATTCACAATTCAAATTCCCAGCTAGAAAAGGAGAGAAATTAAGACAATATGCAAAGTTTACTAGTTCACAGCAGATCTCACACAGGTGGGCAGAATTAGTGAGGAATTCCTGCATGCAGTGGAGTGAGATATCGGACAGCCATCCTGGTTGATCCCAGGTTTTGCTCCAGGGGGACCTTCCTTATTTTTGTCCTCTATGGCCATGTCCAAAAAGAGTGTTATATGATTCCTCTTTGGGGAATGGCCCTGTGTCTGTTAGATCTAATGGTGCATTTGCTCTGGGTGCAGATTTGGAGTTTTACGGTTTTTTAGGGTTGAGAAGTTGCAGGCCTAGGGTTTCTCTGGCAGCACAACTCCCTTAAAAACTCAGTCAGAAGCTGGCCAGCTTGTTAGTAAACAGAACCAGTTATCTTACTGAGTCATGGTCTTTGAACATGGACCCAGTCTCTATAGTTTCTGTGTCTTAGGAATATGCCTTGCTTTTTACCATCCTTCTAGCTCTCAAAGAACTGCTTCTATATTGACTCTGCCTCAGAGCAACTGAAAACAACAGGCTAGAAGAAGTAAGGCACAGGTAATTTGAGTGAAATACACAGCAGGAGGTGTCTGCATATTCTGTGGATCCTCCTGGGTCCCCATGTGATCTCATGCTATTTTTCCTACCTCCTTGCCTTGCTCCCATCAACATTTCTTTGAGAGAGAGAATTCAGATTTTCAGTGCTACAAAGAGCGTGATTATATGATGCTGAGCTACCTTGGATTTCTGGGCCTGGCAAATACATCCTCTTTTAGCAATAAACTAGCCCAGGGTTGCGTATCCATCCCTGAGCCTCTCCCTGTGGCAGGTGGATGGAGCAGGTTGAGTGGTCACGCTGAGCCATGTCCTCACTCCTGGGAGCAGAATCATTCTTACCACTACCACAGGGACAGGACCTCCTGTGCCCACCTCACATCCTCTCTGCTCACTTGTTTACTCCAGCCACTTGCGGCACCCAGACATAAATGACTGCATTTTACTTCAGTTACATTGTACATCTTTGTGTATGTGTGTGTGTGTGTGTGTGTGTGTGTGTGTGTGTGTATAATACAGAGGAAGTATATATATATAATTTATATAGAGGATGTGTATATACATATAAAAATATGTGTATATATTTATATATGTATATATTTTACATTATGTATCTCTTTATATAATACAGTACATTATTATATATACATTGTATACATGAGTCTTTCCCAAGACCTCTTTTTCTCTACCTGTGAGGCTTGCTCGGCTGTTCTGATGCATGTGCACACAGGACATGAAAGAGACTTAACACCCTACGGGCAGACCTTGACCAGCGCAGACAGGAGTCAGTGGATGAATACCCTTCTCTTCCACTTCAAGTCACACTCTCCACAGCTCCTCACAGGGTTTCTAGCAGGATGGAGGCTTTTCCTACTTCCTATTTTACTCTTCCCTGGCCCACACTCTTGTTCTTTGAGAATATCTTCAAAATAAATTACTTGCATGTAATTTGCGCTTTAGACCCTGCTTTCGGATGGATGCACACCGCTCATGACTATTACAGACTGAGACCTAAATGAAGAATCACGGTCAGTGTCATGGCTGATGTGTACTGAAGCCTTACTCACATCAGGCGTTCTTTGAAATATGCTACTTGTTTGGACTTGTTCGGTCCTCACAACAAGACAGTGAGATAGGTATTCTTTTACCAGTGAGCCATGGAAGGATGAATAACTTGTCCAAGGCCCTGCAGCCGTTAAGCAGAGGAGGTAGGATTTGAACACAGGCAGTTGACTCCACAGTGTGCGCTTTTTATCACTACACTGTCCTGCTTATGACTCCTCCTGTTGTCTAACACCTCTTTGATAGGTTTGCTTGGAAATATTTGAAGATATCTTTCAGGGTTTTTTTTTTTTTGTGACTTCTCTTCTCCAGGTTTAACTAAGCATACATCTCTACAAATATTTATTGAGAAAGTATTATGTGCCGAGCAATGTGACAGGTATTGGGGACACAGTGATGAACAAAACAGATCCTTTGGCCTCAAGATGCTTATAGAGCAGCAAGGACAGGAATGGGTGGGAGGCAAACAAGGAAGCAGGGCATGCAGTGTGATGGCCATAGAGATACAGGTCTGCACAGGCACGATGAAAACACCTGGGAGGTACAATTACCCCAGACCAGTGGAGGTCGGAATATGACTAGGTCTGTGATGAACTGGAAGCTGGGAGTGAATGAGAAAGCGAGGGCAACTGTGTTGCCTAGTGTGTGGCGGGACACCTGGTGTTAGAGCGCCTTCAGGGAGGGAGAGGACACTGCAGGAGAAGGACTGGGGAAAAAGGTAGCTTGGTTTTGAAATTAAACACAGCTGCTTTGGGACCTTATATAATCTACCCTCCTTGTTTTTTATGTGCAGTTTTGGGGGAACCACAGATATAGGCTCCTAAATACATTTTGTTCATATATTTTATAATACGGGTAAACTCTGTAATTCCAGCCAGTGGTAATCTTAATTCTATCAACTAACATAGGTGCTCTTCTACTGAGCTTCATGTTTTTAAAAATGTCACTGTCATCCATGTTTCTGAACATTGTACTACTCCTCAATTTGTGTTTTTCTATTTTTGTTTTGGTTTGTTTCTGTTTTTGTTAGCCATATCACCCTTATGACTCCTACTGAGCTGGCAGTCAATCAAAATTTTTGATTTCTTTTCCTAATTCTTGGGGTTTTTTAAATTGTTTTTGTTTTGTTTTGTTTGCTTAAGTATAGGAGTTGATACTTTCTAAAACGTATTTCTTGAAATTGAGTTCATTGCTTTAACTTGTCAAGATCTTCTGAGTCTGGATACTATTCCTAAACATTTTAGCTTTCCCTCCAGTTTTGTGCCATTGATACAAGGCTGTAGTTTTAATAACTATGAGAATAAACAAGGTTTCAAAAATTTATAGGCACATGCTGTCCTAACTTTAAAAAGGAGGAGAAAGAAAAATCTCAGGAAAGTTAGACCACTGAGATTTCCTACTAATTATTGTCAAATTTCTAAACTAAATTATTAAATAGATGTTTGGAGAGCATTGAGCAAAGAAAGTGCTGATTGCTTGAAAACAGTGTGAGTCTACTAAGAAAAAATATACCAAACTAATCTGATTTTTCCTTTCATGGTGTTGTGAATTTCAGCAGGGAATTTAACAAATCCAGTCCTTTCAGATGAGATGGATTTAATTATAACGGAATAAGTCATCCTAACCGAGCATATATGGTATAGTTGAAAGAGCATGAGACAGGGTTTCTTGTCAAAATGGTACTGTGGGTCCCTTCCCTGCTCAAACACAGAAAAGTAAGATAAAACAAGAAATGAAGGATAAAAAGATGATAGCCTTACTCAAAAACAAGACAACTTCTCTGTCCACCAAATAAAGAACAGAAACATACAATGCCAAATGGGGTCCAAAGGCCAGATCTCCAAAAACAGGAAGAGAGAACTGAAAGTTTGAGTCCTACAGGGTGAAAGGGCCCGAAAACAGTCCATTCATACATTTGGGTGGGCCATATTCAATCATTCTGTGAAAAGGCTGGATTTACAGTTTCTCTTAAGAGAAAAAATAGAGATGCTTGGACAGTAGTAAGTCCCATAACAATAACTTGCTAGAAGTAATTATTATCTCTCATTTCATCCTTTCTACAACTTTTTTTAATGTAACTTGCCTGGCATCTATAGGCTTTTAAGTTTGATATCTCCACCAAGGGTAAAAGTAAAAATAAATAAATAAATAAAAATAAATTGAATTACATTAGTCTGTAATTCAAAGCATAGATCCAAAGTCAGCTGCTCAGGGCCATGCACCTATATCACACCAACTCTCCTTTGCATGGGCTTGGGTGGGGAGCTTTTGAAGGAAAAATTGTGAATGTCAAAGACTACTTCTCATTTTGAAACTTCAGGTATAAAAGGTGGTGCAGACCAGTAGAGACCTATCTCAAACTTGCTTGTTCCACTGCCTATTGCTTTTGACGTTGTGGCTTTTCTGGGTTTCCCATATGTGTTTCCCACTAGCGTAGTTTTCAGCTGGCTGCAGTGGAAGGTGGCTGAATGCCAGGGTGTGAGAAAGAGCACACAGGTCTGCTGTTTTGCAGCCGGAACTCACGAGGGAAATTGATGCCCCGCAAAACACACGCAGCTCTTGCTCCATAAGCTGGAGAAGATGACCTCCGGTCTCCATTTGTGAACCTTAGTGCCAGAGAACTGGGGGGGAGAAAGAGAATCACGAGCACCAGGAAAAATAAGCAACTTGCATATGTGTCATATAATACTCTCTTTCCCTGTCTTTTTCCTCTCCCTTCAACTCCTTTTTCACTCCCTTCTTCAGCAAATCATCTGAAATAGCAGGCTTCCATGCAGCCTAATGGGGTAAACACTTTTAGGAGAACCTTTCCTTCTTAATTTCTCCAACATTTTTCTTATGACACCTCTTTGTTCATCTGACCCAAACCAGCCAAGGAATCTTTTCCTCTAGTTTTGGACTTGAGATGGTAGAAAAGCCTGCCAGTTCTCCCAAGGGGCAGAAACTGTAAGACTTAAAAAAAAAAAAAAAAACAACTTGGAACTATCACTCCCACCCCACCACATGTTTTCAGCAATGTGGACAAAACTAATTTGCAGTGACACGGAATGAAATGCCTGTGAGGAAAGAAGACCGGGCAAGAGTTGGAGAGAGAGAGGGGTGGGAGGGAGAGAGAGAGAATATTCTGACATTATATGTCTCTGGCTGGTTCTTGTTTCCTTACCCAACAGCATTCTTGTTCTTCCCATAATTTGATTGTTAAACAATTTCTTTGCTTTAATGAAAAAAATTAATTCCCTTAAAAAAAAAAAACTAGTTCAAGTTTTAGTGCTGTCATTGCAGCCAAAAGGGTCAACTAATACAGCATTAAAATTCTTCCGGTAGGTAAATGTCTTTTACCTATGATTAGATTATTCTAAGATGCAACATTCAGACCCATCAAGATGGGCTTGTTTGCGAATACCACATCGAGATGGCATGCCCTTCTCAGTTGTGAAAAGGTCACATCCTACAAATGTTTCAAGTAGAACACCGTCCCTGGAGGAGATAATATCAAGTTATCACCCACATGCTTCAACCCATGTACTTTTCAGTTCTCTTAAATGGTCATGCATCTCCCAACCTAAGGAAAAAAAAAATCCATCTTGACCTTACCTTATTCGCTCAAAGATGAAGAGGTAGGCAGCTGAATTCGCTAGAATTTCAGACCACAGATGTTGTCCTGAGAGAACAAAAAGGCTTAGTTGGGGGCTTCCCTGGTGGCGCAGTGGTTGTGAGTCTGCCTGCCAATGCAGGGGACACGGGTTCGAGCCTTGGTCTGGGAAGATCCCACATGCCGTGGAGCAACTAGGCCCGTGAGCCACAACTACTGAGCCTGCGCGTCTGGAGCCTGTGCTCCGCAACAAGAGAAGCCGCGATAGTGAGAGGTCCGCGCACCGTGATGAAGAGTGGCCCCCGCTCGCCGCAACTAGAGAAAGCCCTTGCACAGAAACGAAGACCCAACACAGCCAAAAATTAAAAATTAATTAATTAATTATTTTTTTTAAAAAAAGGCTTAGTTATGCCCTCTGAAGCAGTGATTCGGAGTCAGGGGGCATGGGGAGGGGGTGGCCTCAGGAAAATTGCATCAGATACTCTGGACAGGGGTGGGATAGGTATGCACCCATTTATGCTTATTCAGCCCTTCCCAAAGCTTAAGCTACTCCCTTCTCAAAATGAAGACCTAATTCTGGCTATAGCTTGTAATTTACTACTATGTAAATAAATACAAGTGCCTTTATTTCTAAAGACAGAAATCATAGCTAGATATGGTCTTCAATGTGAATGCATGCTCAACCCACTCAGAGATTACAAGGGTGCTTGCTAAGGTCAGCTAAACAGTGCTTTTTTCCAATTAGGTGGCACAATCAACTATAAGATATGTTTGAAATAAATTGTTACTAGTAATAAAGTACTGAAATTCATACAGTGTCTATTTATAAAATATAGTGGACTCAGTGGCAATCCTTTACATCACTTTTTACTCATCTCCACTCTTCTGTGCTTTCCTGAAGGAACGAAAAATGTATAGGTATTACATTTAATTAAAACACAAGAAATTGGATATATATAACCTTAGATAAATGTAACACATAATCCTAGGAAAAGTCTCAAATGCAAATACTATCAATCATGTCTGTGAGAGAAAAAAAGCTGAGAAACACTGAGCAAGGGGTATACTAAAAGAGGTATGGGCCATGGAATGATTATGTACAAAGATGAACACTACATTTATAATGGTGAAAATTTGAAATCAATCTAAATATCCAACAACAGAGGATTGCTTAAATACACTATGATATGTAGATGCACATTTAGACTGTGATTAAAATACATGTCCTCAAACACTAATGACATGGGAAAATGCTTATGATATACTTTGAGTAAAAAAGGTGTATTTTTTATAATGTCATTTTTAAAATAAAAGATAGAAAAATAAATTAGAAATATGTCAAAATGTTAACAATGTCAGAATAGTGGGATTGTGGGAGATTTTATTTCGATCTTTTAACTTTTCTGTATACTTTATATTTACTCTGATGAGCACATAATATTTCTATAACTGGGATTAGTGGGAATTCATTCAGAAAATAAAAATTAAGAAACTTGAGGTCAAAATGAACAAGGGGAATGTTACTGTTTCCCTCATGCTTTCTCCACATCAAGTCAAATGTATTTGGGCAGCTAAATGTGGGAGGATGTAAATTAGAAGGGCAGACAGAATAGCTTGATAATCTCAACTGGAAATTATTTAAGATGATAGCTTTTAATGTTTTCCTCTTTTTCTCATTTATAGCAGAATCACTTTAAAAGAAGTATTCTCCTTCTTTGACCAAAATCAAAATGATTTTATCCTCTGATATTTACCCTTTCGACAACAATTTTTTTTCTACTTCTTGGTTCTACTTGGTATTTCTACTTTCTCCAAAAATTGAAACAGCCACTTGAAGCCTTTTCTAATAAATATTCTTGCTCAAAATGAAGATCATTTACAATGACAAAGTCTGGCCGTACACAGTGCTAAAACTTAGGTGATACTGAGCTGACTTCTGATGTTCTTTTTTTCTAATTTACTCCTGCTTCCTAAACTCTCCTCTGTACTCACCAGCTTTGTTCCCACTACTTACCAATGATAAACTCATTCATACTAAGGGGCAGGATTCTGTGATGGTATTAGTCCCACCTTCTGTACCTGCTCTCTTCACTCAATATCCTCCCAGGACTCAAGTTTCTAAACATACCATTGTGGGGTTTTTTTGCACTTCTGCTCCCAGATGCCCTAAGGGGGTTTAGAAAGAGTTTTGAAACTGCACTCACAAAAAAAAGAAAAGAAAAATAAGAAAGAAAAGAAAAGAAAAAAAGAGGAGAAGAAAAGAAAAGGAAAAGAAAAGTGGATTTGACTCCTGGTTCCACTAATTACAAATTCAATGACCCTGGGAAATTTTCTTAATCTCAGCAGCTGTGAGGATCAGAGAAAATAATTAAATATTTTAGTGCAGCACCTGGTAGGTGCTCAGTACATGTTTAATTGATATTTCTGGGATCAAAGATATTTGATATTTCTGGGTTCAAATCCATATTCTATCACTTACTAACTCTATGAACTTGGACCAGTTTCTTATTCTCTCTAATCACTAGAGACAATGATATCTACCTTGCAAGTCCATTGTGAGGGTTAAGTATATCCAGGAGAAAATGCATGATAAATGCCCATAATATAGAATGTGTTTAGTAATAATAATAATTTTAGTATATCATTATTTTAAATTATTATTAGTAATTAGTGAGAGACCAGAAGGAAAAGCCATAGCAGAAGACTCTCTATATAGAAAAATAAAAGGAAAGGAAACCACAAACACACACAAAAATTTTCTAATTTTCATTGCTCCTAAATTCCATCCAAAAAAGAATTTCTTGCTAATGTGAGTGAATATGAAGGTGTTTTCTTTCCCTCATCCCCAGAGATGGTAGCAGAAATGGAACTGGTGAACAGGCCCAATTCAAACAAAGATATCTACAGGAATAACATTGAGAGAGACACAAGATTTGTTTTGGCAAATAGAAGAGATTTCTGATTGTTTTGGTTTTCTTCTTTTGGAGCCAGTTGGCATCAGGCTTTGAGAGCTATGGGTATGGTCACCATATGTCCTACATTTTTTTAAGGCAGTCTCAGTTTAAAATATTGAGTCATGTTGCCCCCTTAAGAACATTTGTATTTGTGAGACCACGGATCCTTATTTACAGTTCAGAAAATACAGTCATGTAACTACAGAAGTCTGCCTTTGACAGGGTAAAAGTAGAAATCACAGCAAAATGGGGTAGGTCATGAACTAAAGGAAAATAAACTGGGATATATATATTTTTTCCTCTATGATATTGATTCCCTCACACTTTATGCCAAGTGCTGGTTTGGCATTTTTCTCTAAGGAAAAGAAGGAAGATAATAGGTTTCCAGGGTGATTGTGACCAATCCAATATCTTTGAACAGAGTCAGACAATCTGAGGAGATGTAGGTCCCTCCAGTCTGATAATTTTCTATTGAAAAAGTAGAGCAGGGAAGGATGTAATAATAATAGTAACAACTGGCATTCATTAATTCATTGAGAGCTTTTATGTGTCAGAACTCTGCTGAGTGTTTACATACATTAACTAATCTAACACTTGCAACAACCCTATAAGCAAACACTAGTATTCTCTCCTTTGGTTTATATGGAAACAGGCTCAGAGAGATTAAGTAACTTGCTGACAGTCACATGGCTGGTGAGTGACAGAGTTGGGATTCAAGCCTGGCTTGAATCCTAACTTTTCTCAGTAGGTAAACTCATCACACATTTAAGTAAAGTGATTATTTTTGAAACAGGAAGGTCGAGAGTCAGGTCTGAAATTTCTGGGGTGACCATGCAGCTGTGGGAGAATCAGGCAGGCCGCTGCTCACAGAAGAACAATTTTCTCTAGGAGTTGTTTTTCATGCTGGAAAAACCTTGGAACCAGACATCCATTATGTGAAAGTAAATGTATCTGGATGGGATTATTAGAGATGTGCAAACCCAGGGGTGTTTGAGGTTTGGCTACACATTATGTTCTAGTTCTCAAAGGTTCTGGGAGAGGCAAAACTCAAAACATGTTTCAGCACAGTAATTATCCACTTTGGTTTCAAATCCATGTGTATTTCTAGAGGAACTAACTACTCTGGGCCTGTTTCTTATTTTAGTGGATGTCCTTCATATAAATATCCACAGACAGACCAAGCCTATAGTCCTACAGGAAGCTGTGGAAGTCAGAAGACCCGAACTCAGCCTAGTGAGACCAGAACAACAACAAAGAAACATCTTTAAGAATCTCCATCCATACTCTAACCTTGGAGAGATAGATAGATAGATAGATAGATAGATCTGTCTCTCTCTCTCTCTCTCTCTCTCTCTCTCTCTCTCTCTATATATATATATATATATATATATAAATATCAATCATGATATACATATATATATATATCAGGGTGAGAAAAAGAAAAAAAAACAAATAATATACTGGGTACCTCCTATGCAAGCTAATGTTCTTGATGCTGGGGACCACCCTCATCCTCAGGGAACACTCACCAGGAAGGTGACACAGGCAAGTCAACCAGTAATTATACTACAGTGTTTTTAAGAAAATTTTTTATCTAAGTATAGTTGATTTACAATGTTATATTAGTTTTAGGAGTACAGCATAGTGGTTCAGAATTTTTATAGATTATACTCCATTAAAAGTTATTACAAAAAATGGTTATAATTCCCTGTGCTGTACAATCTTTGTACTTTATACATTGTAGTTTGTATCTCTTAATCCCATACCCCTATCTTGCTCCTCCTCCCTTCCCTCTCCACAGTGGGAACCACTAGTTTGATTTCTAATCTGCGAGTCTGTTTCTGTTTTGCTATATACATTCATTTCATTTTTTAAATTCCACATATAAGTGATTATCATACAGCATTTGTCTTTTTGTCTGACATTTCACTAAGCATAATATTCTGTAGATCCATCCACATTGCTACAAATGGCAGAATTTCATTCTTTTTTATGGCAGAGTAATATTCCATTGTATATACATACTACAAATTTTTAATCCATTCATCTGTTGATGGATACTTGGGTTGCTTCCATATCTTGGCTATTGTAATTAGTGCTGCTATTAACATGGGGATACATGTATCATTTCAAATTAGTTCTTTCCTTTTTTCTGGATATGTACCCAGGAGTGGAACTGCTGGGTCGTAAGATAGCTCTATTTTTAGTTTTTTGCAGAAGCTGCATATTGTTTTCCACTGTGGCTGCATCAGTTTACATTCCCACCAACGGTGTAGGAGGATTCCCTTTTCTGCATATCCTCACCAACATTTGTTATTTGTAGACTTTTTGATAATAGCCATTATGACAAGTATGAGGTGATATCTCATTGTAGTTTTGATTTGCATTCCCTGATGATTAGTGATATTGAGCATTTTTTCATGTGCCTGTTAGCCATCTGTATGTGTTCTTTGGAAAAATGTCTGCGCATTTTCTTGATTGGGTTGTTTGTTTATTTGATATTGAGTTTTATGAACTGTTTATACTATTTTTTAAAATAAATTTATTTATTTATTTATTTTTGGCTGTTTTGGGTCTTTGTTGCTGCACGTGGGTTTTCTCTAGTTGCAGTGAGCAGGGGCTACTCCTTGTTGTGGTGCACGGGGTTCTCATTGCAGTGGCTTCTCCTTGTTGCAGAGCACAAGCTCTAGGTGCACGGGCTTCAGTAGTTCTGGCACGTGGGCTCAGTAGTTGTGGCTCGTGGGCTCTAGAGCACAGGATCAGTAGTTGTGGCACACGGGTTTAGTTGTTCCGCAGCACGTGGGATCTTCCCGGACCAGGGCTCGAACTGTGTCCCCTGCATTGGCAGGTGGATTCTTAAACACTGCACCACCAGGGAAGTCCCTGTTTATACATTTTTAATATTAATCCCTTGTCTGTCATATCATTTTCAAATACTATCTCCCATTCTGTAGATTGTCTTTTTGTTTTGTTGATGGTTTCCTTTGCTGTGCAAAAGCTTTTAAGTTTAATTAGGTCCCATTTGTTTATTTTTGCTTTTATTTCTTTTGTCTTAGGAGACAGATCCAAAAAAATATTTCTATGATTTATGTCAAAGAGCATTCTATGTTCTCTTTTAGGAGTTTTATGGTTTAAGGTCTTACATTTAGGTCTTTAATCCATTTTGACTTTATTTTTGTATATGGTGTGTGGAAATGTTCTACTCTCATTCTTTTACATGTAGCTGTCCAGTTTTACCAGCCCCACTTATGGGAGAGACTGTCTTCTCTCCATTATGTATTCTTGCCTCCTTTGTTGTAGATTAATTGACCATAGGTACCTGGGTTTATTTCTGGGCTCTCTATTCTGTTCCATTAATCTATGTGTCTGTTTTTGTGCATATGCAGTGCTGTTTTGATTACTGTAGCTTTGTAGTATAGTCAGAAGTCAGGGAGGGTGATACCTCCAGCTTTGTTCTTTTTTTCTCAAGACTGCTTTGGTAATTCTGGGTCTTTTGTGGTTCCATATAAAATTTGGGATGATTTATTCTAGTTCTATGAAAAATTTCATGGGTATTTTGATTGGGATTGCGTTAAATTTGTATATTTCTTTTGGGTAGCATGGCCATTTTAACAATATTAATTTTTCCAATCCAAGAGCACAATATATCTTTTCATTTCTTTGTATCATCTTCAATTTCCTTCATCAGTATTTTATATTTGTCAGAGTATATGTCTTTCACAGATAATTACACTGCACAGTTTAAAGAGGACAGGGTTTCATAGAGGCATAGACACAGGGCATTTATAGCTAGCCTTGAGTGATGTTCCAGTAATTTTCTGCTGTGTAACAAACTATCGCAAAACTTAGCCACTACAATCGCAAAACTACAGCCATTTATTTAGAGTTCATTAGTTTGTAGGTCAGGAATTTGGGCAGGGGTCAGCTAAGTGATTCTTTTCTTTCACGTGGTATTGATGGAGGTCACTTGGTGATATTCAGCTCGGGGGGTGGATTAGTCTGAACAATCCAAGATGACTTCACTAACTTGTTTGTTACCTTGCTGGGGATAACAGGACTCTATTGATCAAAGCAGTCACAAGCCTTCACAGCTTCAAGGGGAGAGGATTTTTAGATACCTTCTTTCAATAAGAGTGTTAAAGAATCTGTAGCTATATTTTAAAACTGTCACAGTCATCTCTATTACCAAAAGTTGTTTAAATTTCTCATATATGCAAAATACATTCACTTCCTCCTCCTTTAAAAGTCTCATTCTATTATGCCATTGGGTTCAGGCCCGAGGTCCAACATGTCATTGCCCAAATTAGATCCAGAAACAGATAAGTCTCCTCAGGTCTAGTTCTCTAGGTATGGTTCCTCTCAATCTAAAGATTAAAGGGGAATTTTTCTATCCTCACCCCCATGGTGGTGATAAGGAATAGGAAAACCGCAATATACTGTCCTGTTCCAAAAGGAGGGCAATAGAAGGCACATAGCAGTCACTAGTTCATAGCAATTCTGAAATTCAATCATGAACATGTTGTCTATTCTTTGATTAGGCCTGAATCATGCTCCTAGGAATTCTCCACGACTCTTTGGTCCATTCTCTGATCTCTTAGTTCCACCCCCGAGTCATTCCTGCCTATGTTTTCAGCTAAGTGATTTTCTCAGTGTGCTTCTTGTTCACAGAAATCTTTTCTTTTTGGAATGTTTCTGTCCATTTCAGTTCATACTGATATAATTTCTTGTAAAACTTTGTGGGTTTCTTATGTAACAATTAATAAAATTCATTTCAGTAAACAAAAAGTCACTGTCATAAATCTCTTAAAGATTAGCTCTTCTCAACTTTGGGGTGCCTGTGAAGCAATTGTGGGAAAAAAGTGCCCCTAAGAGCCTTAGAAACACAATATGTTAACTAGGAAGGCCTATGAGACACATCCTTAAGATACTTAGAGAACTTTTTACTAAAATAAGAGGATATGTGAAGCATGACACAAGGTCATGTTGTGGTATTCATCTAGGGGATGAGCTAGGATGTAGGATCCCAGATAGCTTCATTCACTTGCAGTTGCCTTGGGAGGAATTTCTGGAAGGTTAGGCTTAGCTGGAGATATTGTCCCAAATATACCTGCACATAGCCTTCCCATCATGGAGGCTTCAAAATAGCCAGATTTCTTACATGGAATAGCAGGGGTCCAAGAGAAAGTATTCCAGTAAATAATGTAGAAATGCATGGTCTTTTATGACCTAAATTCACAAGTCACATGGTGTCACTTTCACTGTTTTCTATTGGTCAAAGTGTCAAAAAACACTGAGATTTAAAGGGAAGGGACTTAGAAGTGTTCATAGACTTGTTTAAAACCACCATCGGGGTCCACAAGGAAAAATTTCCACAGAAAAAGGTATTTAATCTAGAATTATAAAGAAGGGGAATTAGGTGAAGGAATAGAGGTGAAGAGGGAAGGATTGTTCAAGGCAGAGATGAAGGCAGAGGTTAAGCGTAGACATCCTGGGCCCTTCAAGAGGTCTGAGGACTGTGTAGACAAAGCTAAGGAGTTTGTATTATGTTCTAAGAGCAGCATGGAACGTCACTTTTGGCAATTCTAACCCAGACAATCTAAGAAAAGGGATTCTGGGAAATGTAGTTCCAAACATAACTAAGTTGTCAACAGATCCATACAGTACATTATATACTGTATCTCTGGGTGTTAAACTGCCTCTGGAAAGTAGAAAATCTCTAAAATCACTTCTATTTTGAAATACTCTGTCTTTGGGATTCCACTGGTCAGCATCTTAAATACTATTGCAACAACCCATTAAGTCATACAACGGTAGAGATTTTATGATTGGGATTCAAGAAGAGGAAATATATAAGAAAGGTTGAGCATATGGATTTTGGCCTAAGATCTTTGTTGCAACCTTTGACAATGTGTTATAACACAGACTTTACTGGAAATAAAATTATCCAAGAAAATTGTGGATAAATTAAAATCATTTCAATCCAGATTAGCCCTGCCTCTTCTGACATCTGCCCTTCCCAACATCACCTCTTACTCTTCCCAGGATGCTTCATTCATCCATACCTACTTACCTAGTTTTCCAGAGGAACCAGGCTTTCTCTTGATTTTAAGTTCTTTGTAACTTTTCTGTCCCTGCCTCTTGACTGGCTAAATCCACTAGGATTCAGTGTCAATACCAATTCCATAAGGATACGTTTCCTGAATGGCTTCCTGTTTGAGCCTGGCTTATAAGTGATATTATTACTTGTATTTCTCCTGTTATAGTCTCTTTAATATTGCACTGTAACTGCCCATTTATTGTCTGAGATTCCCACTAACTTTAAGTTCTTCAAAGGCAGAAATTGTGCCATTGTGTCCTCAGTATCTGGCTTGGTGTATGGCAGCTCGGTGCTATATATGTGAATGAATCCATCTAAAATAAAACAACTCTAAATTAGTATAGTCAATTGGGTGGACCACTCCTATTTCCATTCTGCAGATGAGAAAACTAAGGCTCTGCATGATGAATCTTCTCCCAGACGCAGGGTAGAGGGGCTGGGACAGAGGCAGAGCCCCTCCAAGGCTGATCAGGGACCTTCCCCGGGGACGTGTGGCTAAGGCAGCTTGAAGCTGTGTCACATGCCTTTCCCCTGAACTTTCACAGGAGATTAGCTCTTGATTCTGGGAGAACTGAACTGAACAAGTGGGAAGAAAAGATGTTTGTAACTAACACCAAAGAAAAGTCTGTTTGTTCTCAAGACACTGAGCATGTTGTTCAACCCAGTGAGTTCATCCATGCATTTTCTTGGACCCTGCAAGGGTCATAATGGTAGCAGGGTGACAAGCTACTCTGTTCAAGTCAGGCCCATTCAGGCTGCCCCCAGGGCAGTATTAATTTAAGCAGTTGCTTTTCTTTCTTTCCCTGGGAGAAAAGAAAAGAAAAGAA
Organism: Balaenoptera physalus; assembly: GCF_965194825.1. Lineage (NCBI taxonomy): Eukaryota > Metazoa > Chordata > Mammalia > Artiodactyla > Balaenopteridae > Balaenoptera > Balaenoptera physalus. The sequence goes on along the minus strand of NC_138889.1, from coordinate 40,331,748 downwards.
AAAGAAGAGAAGAGAAGAGAAGGGAAGAGAAGAGAAGGGAAGAGAAAAGAAAAGAAGAGAAAAGAAAAAAGGGAAAGAGAGTGTATGTGCATTTTGCTTATTTTCTCACTTGTGCTCTTTCTCTCTCTCTCTCTCTCTCTCTCTCTCTCTCTCTCTCTCTCTCTCCTGCCTTTGGGCAGAGACAACCCCCTGCTGTCCTCATTCTCAATACTAACTCTTCTTCCCTAGCTTGGCACTGAGGAACAGGAGTGGGGTTTCTGGCAGAAATAAGGGGTCCAGCTTGAAAACAGGGAGGCCTCCAGCCCAACCCTAGAAATTAGCTCCCAGGATGTCACAGGAAAACAGAGGGCAATGGAGGGCCCCAAGGCTCCTAATCTAGGTACTCAGGAGTTAGGAATTCTAATCCTTGATTCAATCTGATTACTGCTGAGGATCAAAATCCTATAAGCCCTTTAAGGTGAGGGCCCAGTTCTGGGGAGTTCTTATCCTAATGCCCAGAACAACATATGACCAATTAGATGAGGGAAACAAAAATGTCTCCTTAATCAGCCAAGTGTATAAAGATTAACATCCAAGGATGAGTATTGCCATATTATTTATAGAATTTAAAACTGGAAATAGCCCTAAATATCTACAATAAAGATTGTTTAGATATATTTGTGGACTGTACACAGGGTGAATCTATGCAATCATGTGGCAGAGAATATTTGATATAAGAAAATTCTTAATTATTAAGGAAAAAGGGACACATAGTGATTGATCCCAAATTAGAGAAGGCATATAAGTATCTATAAAAGAAAGAAAAGCATATGTAGTTAGGTATAATTTTTAAAATTATTTTTTCAAATTTTTAACAATAAACATGTCTAATTTTTATAAGCAGAAAAACAATTAATACTGTTTAAAATAAGTTCTGATTACAGTCGTTCACATGGAAAAGAACAAAGCATGGGGGTCTGTTCTTCTAACTGCTTGGAAACCAAATAATTAACAAGCATTTGCTCTGAGAAACTGAGAGGCTGACAAAAAGTGATTTGCACAGACTTGCATGACAAGAACCCTAGGTTCAGTCTATCTCCCTTCAAGTCAGAACCTATTTCTAGGAGATCATCTGACATCAGTATTTAATACTCTAGTGTTACCAGAACTCAGTTTATTGTGCTTTCTCTCTTTCTGATATTTGCACTATAAGTCTTATCTCCAGTAAGACCATAAAGGCACTGCCATTTGTTGAGGAACTTCACATGTCCAGGAGGGTATCAAAGGCATGTATAACTGGTTTTATGATGAGAGCCTTAGGTTCGGATTCAGAACCCTGGCCCTTTAACCACAGCTTTGCCAGCCGCTCTGTGCCTTATTAAGCTTACTCAGTTCTCTGAGTTTTAACTGCTTCATCTTTAAAATGAAGATGATAATAACTACCTCTGCATGTGATCATGAGGATTTATTCATTTAACCAAGAAGTATTTAATGAGCATCAACTTTGCTAGACATTTAGGATATAAGAGTGTCAATCCCTGTCCTAACACTGTTTATCTCTAGTAGAGATAGAGGCAGATACACAGAAAATTACAAAAGAGTGTGGCAATTACTATGACAGGGACAACACTGCAGGAGCCCATAAGAATGGTACCTAACCCAGAACAAGTAGGAATAACTAAAATAAAGCACAAAGGTTGAGCAGAAATTTTCCAGGCAAAAATGAGGTTAAGATAGTCCCAGGAGGACTGGAAATGTTTCCAAAATATTTCCAAAATTGAGAAATATTGACCAGTTTAATGAAAATTCAGTAGTTTTAAATTGGTTGAACACATTCACATTCACCCAAAGTGTACTACTTAGTGAAGACCTCATGTTGTCAGTTTTGGGGTTAGGACACAACATACTCAATAATTTTATTGATGACTTGTAAAAGATATAAAGAGTTTTCTCATCAAAATTTGCTAATGATGGGTAGGTAATTGAAAGAGCCCATTAATACACTGGATAGTGTATCCAAAAATATCTTAGCATTTCAGATTGTAAAAAATAACGATAATAATTTTTCCTACTATAAGCAATCAGCTTTTAATGATGAGTACTACACTGAAAATTGAAAATGCACATAATTTATATCTGAAGAAATACAATCTTTCCTGTATGGTAATGCATAAGTATTATATAAATAATATTTTTTTTAAGTTTCTCATGTCATCACCTGGGTCATTTTCCTTACTTTTGTTCTCACCTGGGTCATTTTCCTTACTTTTGTTATCCCCAGCTCGCCAGAGTTGTATGATACATGGACCATGCCCATCTTATGGCATTGCCTTGGGTCCAGATATAAGTATACACATAAAAACATAAGGAAGATGTGCATGGGGACCACGTTTAGGTGTTTTGGGGCCAAGGAGCTCAGTATAGTCAACAGTGAGTTGTGATCATGGCGCAGTAGAAATGTAATATATAAGGCCAACAGTTCATAGTCTCACTCTATATGAGAGTGGTGGGCCCATCTATGAATATTTTATTCGGTTCTGGGCATCAAACCTTAAGATAGACATTGATAATCTGGAATCTGTTCATGGGACAGAATGTGGAGATTACTTGAAACTATCAGGGGTAATGATGGGAGCAATAAAGCAGTTTATTTAGAGAAGATTGACTCAACAAGACAGGCCAGTTATCTTCAAATATAAAAAGTCATGCAAATGGAATCAGATTTACTCTCTCTGGCTTCAAAGTGCAGAACCACAAAGTGTAGAAACACTAATGGGACACTTTCCAGATCAGTAAAAAGGATACTGCCATAATAAAGCTGGCTAGAGATGGAATAAGTTCCTTCAGAGGGGATGAGTTCCCTATTACTGTGTAAGTAGATATTGAATGACCTCTCATAGATGATACTCTAGAAAACAGTCAAGCATTGAAAGGATAATTAGACTACACAAACCTTAAATTCTCTTCCCAAATAAAGATGCTATATGTCTGGCACACTCAGAGTTAATAATAATTGCATCATTACCATCCTTATCAACAACAACAAAATCAAAACCTACTCTTACACTCTGGAGATATGCTATCCATTATGGTAGACACTACAGCCACATGCGGCTATTGAGCACTTGAAGTGTAGCTGATTTAATTTGAGATATGGTATAAATGTAAAATACAGACTAGATTTAATAGTTCCTTATACAGATTTCATGTTGAAATAATAATATTTGGGGTATGCTGTGTTAAATAAAATCTATTGTTAAAATTAATTTCACATGTTTCCTTTTTTTGTGTGCGTGGAAACTTTAAAATTACATATGTGGTTGGCCAAGAAGAAGGCTATCACTCCTTGCTTGACCCAAGTTAAGATCCACACACACAGTCTTGGGCAGAGATTTTCTTCGGCTTTTCCACATTCATTAGGACAGCTTATGGGCCTACAGGAAACCCAACAGCCAGGGCCTTGCACCAAACCGGACTATAAACCATGATGGGGAACAAACTGTGCTGAACTCAGAAACAAGCCCAAATGGATCAAAAGGTTTAAATTTCCTAAAACACTCAGCTGAAATATGACCAAGGAACGTCTTCAAATTGGAATTGAACCTACCTACATATTTCCTAAAAGTAGTGAACAACCATATCACGCTGAGCCAAAATTAACTGGATTTGGGTCCTTGCTTGTAACCAAGTACAAAATATTTACCAACTCTGTGTATTTTGGCTTCTGGCATAGAGAGTGCTTTTATGGCAAAATGAGTAAGGTCAGCACTCTTTTCTACTATGCAAGCATAAATGGGTGTTCGCTGTTCATGAGTAGGTGGAACTGCCATATCCACATTAAGACAACCTGTGAAGATGGGGTGACCTTTTCACATACTCTCAGACTGCAAGGTCAAAGAGCTCAAGGTTGAAGACCACACCTCTGGAGTCAGAGGTTGTTTGAGTCATGGCTCTTCCCGCTGATTAGCTATGCCTCTTGCTGGTTATACAGGTTAGTTCTAAAGATAAGATAGTCTCCTTATCTATATAGTAGACATGATACCACCTACTTCGTAATTTCATAACTTCATATATTTATTATGAAGAGTATAATGATTGTATATGTGTGTATATATATGGCACTTAATATCACATATCTACCATCATCATCATCATCATCATCATCACTATCCTCAGACTATGAGTTCCTTAGGGTCAGGGTTGTGCCTTTATTCATTCATTGTTCAACAACTATTCATTCAGGGCTGACTGTGTACCAGCCCTGTTCTGGGTGCTGGGGATTTGGAAGGGACAAGACTGTCAAAGTCCCTAAGCTCTTGGAATTCACATTCTACTAGGAATCATACCTAAATTAGTTTGCAAATAAATCAATTTTCAGCAGTGATGAGTGCTAAGAAGGAAGACAGCAAGGTAAGGGAGCATAGGGTGGCACAGGAAATGGTGAGGGATGTTATTTCCCACTAGGACGTCAAGGTGACTTCTGATTGAAGTGAGGGAGAGAAACCGGTGAAGTTCTGAAGGAAGCACATTCCAGGAAAAGGAAACAGCAAGTGTGCAAGGGAAAGAGCATGGTGCTTTGAAGAAGAGTAAAAATAAACAGGGTGGTTGAAAAAATTGGACAAGGTATGACCTGGTCAGATTGTTGGTTTTGGCAAGATGGAAGTCATTGGTGGTCTGAACCAGAGCATTTTCAATAGAGTTCAGAGATACAAATGTGACTGGAGTGGGTTAAAGAGAATATAAGAGGCTAGGAGTTAGAGACATATAATATAATATAATGTAATATTATTCTTTTGAAGAGTTTTGCTATACATGAGGGCAGAGAAATGGGTCAACAGTTAAGGTGGGAGATATAATAAAGTAAATGGTAGTGAGATGAGAATGGTTCTGCAGAGAGGGTAAACTGTCAATGCTGGAGAGAGAGGAGATAAAGCAAAATCCTTGCGTAAATGAAAGAAAAGAAGAAGCAGTGCCCAGGGGAGGGTCAGGGACCGGTAGCAGCCGGACACTTTTCTGTGCATAACAGGAAGGTGGGCAGAATATGTGAGTCTGAACTCAGGCAGGGCAGTCAGTTTGGTAGTGGATAGATGACAGAGTTCTCCTGGTTTCCATCTGCTCAGGAAATAAGATGTGCTGAGAGGGAGGAGACAGTTAGTAGGGTCACATTTGCCATCTTACCTCTTGCACCTGAGCAGAGCCTACGCAGAGGTTCTCAGAAATCTTGGTTGACTACCCAAAAGAGTTCAGCTACAAGACCTGTAGGAAGAGAAGATACCCACTTCCCCTTTAGCTGTATTCCCACCTCTCCCCTGTCTTACTCTCTCTTGCACCTGCTGAGCTTTATTCACGCTGACAACATTTCAGTTCAGCCCAACAAGCATTTACTAAGTGCTTTCTCAGTGACATACCTGTGCTAGGTCTGAACATACGGAGGTGCATAGATAAGGATGAGGAGTTCACCCTCTTGTCTTATGTCCAAAGAGTACACAATAAATTACAGTCCTGATGATAAGTGCTTTGACAAAAGTCCCCAAGAGAGGGGCCTTAGCCATTTGGAGGATCTCAGAAGATGATTCCTGCCCTGGGTCTCCATCCCTATCCAAGTTTTTCTTCCTTTATCTTCTCCAGCCATCTTAATCAGTCCTCACTTTTAATGACCTTCTCAAATCTCACCTCCACAATTAGAAGTGATCTTTCACTGTCCTGATTTTAAAAGGGCACGTAATGCTGTCTGCTCCAGCCCAGTGCCGAGTGCTTCCAAGTGCTTCCCTCAGGAAAGGTGTCTCTGGTGTCAGCAACTTGATTCCGAGCCAGGACTGTGGATAAAGGAAGAGTTCGTAGTTCCTATTGGGTCTTTCCATTGCAGCTGCCACTGGGGAGCAGTGAGCATGGGAGGGACGAGGGAGGGGTCAGGCTAGGACCCCGTCCAGATTCCTCTTGTGCGGCTCTGTGAGGCTCTGCTGAGCGCTTAAATTTCATTTAAGATGCTTGAACTGAGCAGAGAACCAGAGCGGCTGTCCTGAGGGGAGGCCTTGGGCAAAGCAAGCATGCCTGGTACATTTGCTTGGAGGAGAACAAGAATGAGCGTTGTAGGGCTATTTTGTAGGACCAACCACCAACTCCAACAAGTGGAATAGCAGGCCGGAGACTCTGTCAAGTGTCCCAAAGCACAGGGAGCATCATTAAAAGGGCTCTGGTTTATCACCTGGAATATTGATTTCAACGTATTCTTAGCAGTAATTTCTTTTTTTTTTTTAATTATTTATCTATTTATTTATTTATTTTTGGCTGTGTTGGGTCTTCGTTTCTGTGCATGGGCTTTCTCTAGCTGTGGCAAGCAGGGGCCACTCTTCATCGCGGTGCGCGGGCCTCTCACTATCGCGGCCTCTCTTGTTGCGGAGCACAGGCTCCAGACGCGCAGGCTCAGTAGTTGTGGTTCATGGGCCTAGTTGCTCCGCGGCATGCGGGATCTTCCCAGACCAGGGCTCGAACCCGTGTCCCCTGCATTGGCAGGCAGATTCTCAACCACTGCACCACCAGGGAAGCCCCTTAGCAGTAATTTCTTATAGGAGTGGGGCTGTAAATGCCATTTTTGGCTACTTTTTTACTTATTTGTACTTTCCACATGTTATATCATAAGCATGGGATTCTTTGATCACAAAAAAAAGTAAAGCAATGCAAAAAAGAATTTCAAATCTTGTAAAAAAAAAAAAAAAAAAAGGCAGGAGGGGAGGCTCTGGTTTGTGTTTTGCTCAAAGCCATAGCAAATATTTGCTGCATTCCCTTATGGATATAATACCAAGGAACATGCTTAGAAAGGTCCACCCACATCCATACAATATCATCCAACAGCCACCCAGGTATCCTGCCTGCCTCCTACCCCACGTGAAAAAGGTAGTCTGAGTATGTTTGGGCAGGTTTTAATTTCCTCCCTTCTTCCCCTTTTCCTCTCTTTTCTTTCCCACCCCTTCCCGACAAAAGAAATGCCTCAGAGCAAAGCCCAGTGGCTTGAAAGGTTAAGAATAAAAATGATATGGAAAAAGGAATTTTTCTGAGTCCAGTTCATGTTGAGATTAGAATAAAGATATAGACATTTGGTGTGCTGACTCTGCTATCATAGATTTACTGGCATGATAGCCCAGGGCTGGGGGCCAAGGGTGAGCTCATGCAGTAATTTCTTTACCTACACAAGAGTGGAGCTAAAAGCAAAATGCAATCCAAATTGCTTCACTAAATAGGCTGAGAGAGCGTGAGGGGAAGAAATTCCCTCCTTAAAGCTATAATTGCTTCTCAAATCCCACTTTTATCTTGTTCTGAAACAACACAAAGATCACAAATTTTTCATCTAGACAGAAAATAAAAATGACTGTTGCTATAAAATCCAACTAGCCTGTTCAGTTCCATTAAGCATGTGGAAAGCCCCACTCAGATGTATTAATTCCCAACAAGGGTTGAAAGGAGTGGATGGTACCTGCTTCATGCCAAGGTCTCGACATCAAAACTTGACATGCTTCTGTGATTGAAGTACCCAAAAAAGTAGGAACACAAAGTGAAAATCATGTCTTTTTTTCATATTCTTTTTTCCAGGAAGCCTTTGGTTGTCCTAAAATTTGTGACTTCGCCCCTCATCCTTCTCACACCCACCTTCTTGCAGTTTGAGTAAAGGCCTCTGTTTTTCTGAAACATCTTTTTTCTGGGCCTCCCAACGGGCCTGGAAACATTGAGAACCTGGAGATTTAAGCTCAGTTACCTGGCATATATTGGTATTCCATAAATATTTGTTGAACAAGTGAATGTATGAATGCATGAATTGACCATCTTATTTCATTTCAACATAATGATTAGTCATAATCATATGAAGTTTGCTTCCCCTGAGATGAGGTACAGATTCAAGGTAGGCTTAGAAGTATCCTAAGATGATAGATCAATTCTAGGCCATGAAGAGAAACATAAGGGTGTTCATGGTATGGGGAGCAGGACAGAGGATACCTTGACCATCCCTACACTCTGTCCTTTGCTCATCTTTTAGGAGTTCCTGACATACCCCCGAGCATTGGCCTGATTTAGTATGCTCAGTTTTCTGTTCTCAAGGAGACACCTGAGGTCTGGTGGGAGTCAAACTTTCTCAGAAGAATTAAACTTGCAATAAACATCTCAGTCTGAAAACTTAGAGCTACTTGTTCCCCTTTCTATATCCCATGGTCTTCCCAAGTATTTACACTCCATCCACTGAGGCATGGTGATCTCGGACAGGCCGATTCTATCTCCACCTCAGAGCTGTGTCTTTTAGGAAGAAACACAAGGCCTCAGCTATCCACCTCTGTCCCCAGCCCTGTAAGATGCTGATTTCTATCCCTGGGACATCCAACCTCTCTGTAGAAGGACATACAGCCTGTTTCCCCCAACAGACATAGGGCTCACAGTCAGTCGCTGCAGTGTCCATGATGAATTTGAAAGGTCTTAGGAAACAAGCTTAACAGGGTTATAGAATCCATTTACCAGAGGTGTTTAGAGCCTGACTCATGATACCATTGATGCTTTACTAAAACTTGATCTAAATATAAAACTCTTAGAGGAAAACATAGGCAGAACACTCTATGACATAAATCACAGCAAAATCCTTTTTGACCCACCTCCTAGAGTAATGGAAATAAAAACAAAAATAAACAAATGACACCTAATGAAACTTAAAAGCTTTTGCACAGCAAAAGAAAACATAAACAAGACGAAAAGACAACTCTCAGAATGGGAGAAAATATTTGCAAACCAAGCAACTGACAAAGGATTAATCTCCAAAATTTACAAGCAGCTCATGCAGCTCAATATGAAAAAAAAAAACCCAATCCAAAAATGGGCAGAAGACCTAAATAGACATTTCTCCAAAGAAGATGTATAGATTGCCAACAAACATGTGAAAGGATGCTCAACATCACTAATCATTAGAGAAATGCAAATCAAAACTACAATGAGGTATCGTCTCACACCAGTCAGAATGGCCATCATCAAAAAATCTACAAACAATAAATGCTGGAGAGGGCGTGGAGAAAAGGGAACCCTCTTGCACTGTTGGTGGGAATGTCAACTGATACAGCCACTATGGAGAAGAGTATGGAGGTTCCTTAAAAAACTAAAAATAGAACTACCATATGACCCAGCAATCCCAGTACTGGGCATATACCCTGAGAAAACCATAATTCACAACGAGTCATGTACCACAATGTTCATTGCAGCTCTATTTACAATAGCCAGGACATGGAAGCAACCTAAGTGTCCATCGACAGATGAATGGATAAAGAAGTTGTGGCACATATATACAATAGAATATTACTCAGCCAGAAAAAGAAACAAAATTGAGTTATTTGTAGTGAGGTGGATGGACCTAGAGTCTGTCATACAGAGTGAACTAAGTCAGAAAGAGAAAAACAAATACCGTATGCTAACACATATATATGGAATCTAAAAAAAAAAAAAAAAAGGTTCTGAAGAACCTAGGGGCAGGACAGGAATAAAGACGCAAAGGTAAAGAATGGACTTGAGGACACGGGGAGGGGGAAGAGTAAGCTGGGACAAAGTGAGAGAGTGGCATGGACATATATACACTACCAAATGTAAAATAGATAGCTAGTGGGAAGCAGGCGCATAGCACAGGGAGATCAGCTCAATGCTTTGTGACCACCTAGAGGGGTGGGATAGGGAGGGTGGGAGGGAGATGCAAGAGGGAGGAGATATGGGGATATATGTATATGTATAGCTGATTCACTTTATTATAAAGCAGAAACTAACACACCATTGTAAAGCAATTATACTCCAATAAAGATGTTAAAAAATAATAACAAATAAATAAATAAATAAAACTTGATCTGAACTTTGCACAACCACTGTACCTTGGCCTTAGGTGGCTTCAGTATCTGGCTTGGGAGGGGAACATAGTAGGAGTCCTAGAGAAATAACAACTGTCAGCTTCCAACCATGAGTTGAAAGAGCATTGCTATGGTAGCAAGCATTGGGATTGGAATTAGGGGTCTTCTAAGTTTGAAAGAAGTTAAATGAGGAGTAAAATATTGATGGGAAGGGCAGCCTGAGCTGGAATGCCCGAGCTGGTAGATGACTGATGTATCTGGTCTATTGAACAGTCTCATAAAACAGTTTTATATCTTTCTATCACTGCCTGTGCTCCCTGGATTCTTCCTTTCCTTTCCTTTAATGATGCCTTGAGCAGATTCCAAAACTTCCCAGGGTACATAATTGTTCTTTTATTTTTTAATAAAAAGTCTATGTCGTCCAATTTAAAATTCCCAACTCAGACTAATTTACTCACTATCTCTTCCCCACATCTCTTGCACAGCTTGAGGGATTAGACTAGGAAGGGGGGTGGCTCTTCCACATCCTTTCCTACTCCAGCTCCTTGGAGAGTGGAGGAGACTGTGGTCCATGCCTGGGTCTGGAATATTTCCCCTAATTCTCTTTCAAGGGCTTAAGTTCTCTGCTTTTTTGAGGGTGGCTGTAAGAGCAGGGCAGGTAGGGCCTGTGGTGGTGGTCCCGTGCCTGGTGGACATTGCTGATTTTTTGGCTAACACTGATTATATGGCTAACACCTTCTGCTCTCTGGGAGACATCTTTATGATCTCCTCAGAGGGTCTGGCTGGGCGTCCCCACAGCCCAGTTCCCTTATAGAATTCAGGTCCAGACATTGCTCCAACCAGGCAAGAGTCTCATAGAGACAGACACTGGCTCTAGACATATTCCCAATGGAGTGCAATGGTGAAGGCCACAAGAACTGGAGTCAAGGACTGAGGTCCATTCCAGCTCCATTATTTTCTTAACTATTCTGACCCTCAGTTTTCCCATCTATACATTGGGGATAATGATGCTTGTCTCATAGAATTATAGAGAAAAGGACCATGGGCTTTGTGAAGTTCCACTGCCTGGGTTCAAACCCCAGATCCACTAGTTAGTTCCTACGTGTGTGATATTAGGCAAACCTAACCTCTGAGACTCAGTTTCCTTATCTGTAACATGAAATAGTATTTTTAACTCCTTCATAGGGTAGATATAAGAATTAAATAAGTAACGGTATGGAATGTACCTAGAACAGTACATGGCAACAAAGCAAGCACTCAAAATGTCAGTTGTTGTTATTATTCTGCAAGGAAAGCACTTAGCTTGAACCCTGGTACTTGATAGCTGCAGTTACAGAGCTGAGGAGGAAATATCTAGCCCTAGACCTCTGCGCTAAGGTTGGTATTCACACAGGACATTCCTCTTCTTACTCCCCACTTGGTTTTAAACATTTCCTCGGCCTTTGACAGTGCTCTTTTCACCACATTCATGCCTCTTTGGATTTGTCAGCTTCCTGTGGTCTGCCTGCAAACTCAGGAGCCTGCACAAGCCCAGGCAGCACTATTTCTGCCTCGAGAGCCAACAAAATCCACCCCCAGCTGAGCTGTCTCCCCTCAGAAAAAGGCCACTGTTTACCCAGAGGGTAGAGCTCTGAGCAAAGCTGTTTATCCTGTAGTCAGACTCCAAAGGCTTCCACTCAGCAGATTTCCTCACTGTCTGGGAGCTTAGGCCCAGTCAGTCATCGGTATTTCTGCATCAGCCACCGTGTGGGATCAGACACAAATCTGAGGCAACTGATTTGTCAGCAACCAGCCTTGTACTTTGAGTTGTTTTTGCAGCATGGATATGAATTAATACCTCCTCACCCACGCTCTCACATTCAGACTCCCTTGTGACCGAGAGACATAATAGCCTCTTCACAGTCTGCACCTTGCCTACCTGTCCTGTCTTATCTCCCCTGAGCCCCAGTCAAAACAAATTACAGATAACAGAGGAACTACACTCACCACTCTTGCAAAGCTTCAGAAATGTTTCCCCTCCCTCTGCTGAGAACCTCCTTCCCTGCTGTTACTTCCACCCTTGACAAACTCATCCTCACCTTTCAGAATTCAGTCAAGCATCACCGTCCCTAAGATCCTTTCAGAATTTGGTTTGTCTATCCCTTTGCCAGATGGGTAAGGGATAACCAATTTTGGATTTTCCCACACCCTGTGGCTTAGACCTATTACTACATCATGTTTAACTTGTATTTTATCTTCCCCACTAGTCTGTGAATTCCTTAGGTGCAGATATTTCATGTTATGCAATTCTGTATCCCTAGTACAGAGTGCATAGCAATACACTTATATAGAGTTGATACTAAGTAAATAGAGAACCCTGAATGAATTTTCAAGATTGCTGCCTAGGGTAGTTCTGTTTAGTAGTACCTCAAGGAACAAAAAGAATAAAGAAAAAAGAAAAAAGAAACATATCTATCATGGAACTCATTAATGTACCCTGGATACACAGGGCAAATAAACCGAGCTCTCCAACCATAGAGAAGGTTCTGTGAAGGGATATAAATCTAGGAAGAAATCCTTATCTAAAACAATAAAAACTCTTTCCAGTAGATGCCATCTTGGTCATTATCACCACCTGGATTTTTGGAAGAGGTTAAGATGTCCAATATATAACAATCTTTCTTTTCCACACTATACCTATGTCAAAATGGTAAATTCATATTTTAAAAATGATTAAAACCATAGCTTCTCTGACATATCCAGGCAGTACCAGGCATATTAGTGCCCATAGGAGTAGGGTACTGATGCTTTTTTTCTATATATATATATTTTTAATTTTTATTTATTTTTTATTTTTGGCTGCGTTGGGTTTTCATTGCTCTGCGTGGGCTTTCTCTAGTTGTGGCGAGTGGGGGCTACTCTTCATTGTGGTGTACAGGTTTCTCATTGCAGTGGCTTCTCTTGTTGTGGAGCATGGGCTCTAGGCAAGCGGGTTTCAGCAGTTGTGGCATGTGGGCTCGGTAGTTGTAGCTCGTGGGCTCTAGAGCACAGGCTCAGTAGTTGTGGTGCACGGGCTTAGTTGCTCCGTGACATGTGGGATCTTCCCGGACCAGGGCTTGAAACCGTGTCCCCTGCATCAGCAGGCAGATTCTTAACCACTGCACCACCAGGGAAGCCCCACTAATGCTTTTTATTTCCTATCCAAGGACCTCTACGAGGAATGCCCCTATGTCCTCATGCTTCCTAATTTATGAGAGCCTTCCAATGAGATGTCTTCCCCCCACGCACACCTATCCAAATGCATATTTAGCTCTGCTCTTGTTGGGCTGTCCTCTGAAATAAAATTCAAGTTCTTTCTCCCAGCTGCAGCAAAAATAACTTCAGAGGAGAAGTACTTTTCATAAACAATACTGTGAGGTAGGTATCTTCATGATCTCTAGTTTTATAGACATGGAAACTGAGGTTCACAAAAGTAGAATACTTGTTCAAATTTAAACAACCAGTTAAGAGAGTTAATATTGCATAGCACAGTAACTATGAGGATGAAGTTGGGAATCAGATGATCTTGGGCTGTAATTTTCTACTTATTAACTACATGATTTAGGCAAATTAATTTGCCTCTCTGAGCTTTCGTTTCCTTAATTGCAAAATAGGAATAAAATGCCCATTTAAATAAAAATTAATTAGTGGCTTATGTAAAGCATCTACCCAAATTATTAAGGAAGCACCTGAAAAGAGCTATTACGAATCTTAAATAAGCTCAATAATTTAAAGGAAAACATGAACACAATGGGTAGAGAAATGGTAGATATATGAAAATGTAAATAGAATTTCTAGAAATGAAAAATATAGTATGTGAAATGAAATATACACCAGATGATGGGATTAACAGCAGATTAGAAACTGAGGAAAAAAACGAATAGTGAATTTGATAACAAAGCTATAAAAGTTATACTACATGAAACATGCAGAGAAAAAGAACCTGAAATAAGTTAAAAGATCCTCAGTAAGCTGGGGACCTGTATCAAGCAATCACACAATGTTATACATGTAATTGTGGTCCCAGAAAAGGAGACACACTTGAAGAAATAATAATAATAAAAGTCCAAATGTGAAGAAAACTACAAATCCATATATCTAAGAAGGTCATCAAACACTAAATCAAATAAGCATAAAGAAATTCACACCAAGGTACATTATAATCAAGTTGCTGAAAACCAGTGACACCATGAAAATCACAAAAGCGCTTAGAGGAATAAATATACACATACATTACTTAGAGTAGAACAAAGATAAGAGTGAGAGCAGGTTTCTTATCAGAAACTATATAATCTGGAGACAATAGAGCCACATCTTTGAAACTAGTGAAAGAAAAATTTGTCATTCTGAGATTCTAAGCCTACCAGGAATATCTTTCAAAAACAAAGGCAAAATAAAAACTTTATGACACAAATACTGAGATAATTTATTAACAGTAGACCTGCACTCTGCAAAATGTTAAATGAAGTTCTCTAGGCAGAAGGAAATAGCCAGAGAGAAATTTGGAGTAACGCAAAAGAGTAAAGAATGCCAGAAATGGGAAGTATTTTGGTTAATATTTATAAAACATGCCCCTTTTTTGTGTCTTAAACTCTTTAAAAAATTAATGGAGAATTCCAAATCCTCTGTGGCAGTGTTAAATCTCTATAACCCATCTTTTGCACTGATTACAACTATACACTCTGGAAAATAGAGAAAAAACGACTACCCAAGAACTCTCAAAAGTAATTAAGAACTCTTCTGCTTCTGGGAAGATGGAGTAAGCATATCTACCCTATTCTTCCTGCTGAGTACGTTGAAAAGTCCCTGGACATTGCATATAAGACAAATATAGAAGACTCTGAAAAGTGGACAGAAAAAGGCAGACCAACTAGAGAAGCTGGGGCCCAAAGAATTACACAGTGGTAAGTTCTTTGGAATTTCTTTTGCCCCATTTAGCCCAGTTTGGATATTGGAGAGGGTGGCAATCTGGAAAGCCAGGAGACACAAACAAAAAAGCCCAGGAAAGCCTACATTCTTTGGCCAAAAGATCAGGAATAGGGAAAGTAAGGAAAACAGAAGATTTTTAGATAACCTTTTTACTTAAGCCAAATGTCACAGAAAAGTCTATGGTCCTACCCCATCTCTGCCAGCAAAGGCTTGATGGAGAGCCTAGACTTCCACTCATGTCAGGCTATAAAGAGTCACACGACTCCCCAACTCAGTGATGTCTGAGAGGGCCAAGTGGGGATGTGGGTTTTTCATCCCCACCAGATTGGAGCAAAGCATGCAGAAAACTAACAGAATTTCTCGCCAGCAAATCTATCCTAAAAAAATAGCTTAAGAAAGTTATCTGAACATAATGGAAATTACAGAATAAGGAATCTTGGAACATGAGAAAAGAAGAAAGAATGATATGGCTTGATGGTCTAAGTAGGAAATCCCAAAGAACCTACTAAAAATTTTGAGGACTAATGAGTTCAGCAAGGGTGCAGGATAAAGATCAAAATACAAAAAGCAATTGTATTTCTATAGAAATAGAAACAAGCATGTAAAAACAGAAATTAGAAATACAATGGCATATACAGTCACTCTGAAATAAATATTTGGTTGTTGGAGAACATCTAACAAAGACACACAGGACTTCTATGCTGAAAACTACAAAATATTGCTGAAAGAAATCAAAGAGGACCCAAATAAATGGAGAACTAGTCTGTGTTCATGTATTAGAAGATTCACTATAGTTGTGTCAATTTTCCCCACATTGACATGCAGGTTTAGTGCAATTCCTATCAAAATCCCAGCAATATTTTTTGTAGATATAAACAAGATTATTCTAAAATTTACAAAAAGTCAAATAGTCTAGATTTGTTCAAATAATTCTGAAAAGAAGAATAAAGTGGGAAGAATCTCTTTGCTTGGTTTCAAGATGTATTATATAGTTATAGTAACAAGAATGTGTGATATTGATGGAGGAATAGACACATAGATGAGTGGAACAGAATAGGGAAACCAGAAATAACTCCTGCACAAATGAGGCCAAGTGATTTTTGATAAAAATATAGGGAAAAACTCAGTGGAGGAAGGGTAATATTTTCAATGGATGGTGCCAGACCAATTGGCATTTTATCCATAGGCAAAAAAATGAACCTCAATATAAGCCTCACACCTTATATAAAAATTAACTCAGACTAGATTATAGACTTAAATGTAAAACATTAAACTGTAAAATTTTAGAAAATCACATAAGAGAAAATCTTCAGGACTCAGGTTTGGTAAAGACTTCCTAGACTTGATACCCCAAACACAATCCATAAAAATAAAATCAAATATTGACTTTATCAAAATTTGAAACTTTTGTTTTGAAAAAGATCCAGTTAGAAGGATGGAAATACAAGCTACAGAATGGAAAAGAAAATATTTGCAAAGCACATATCTGACAAATCTAGAGTATGTAAAGTATTATCCAAACTAAAGATGATCCAATTAGCAAATGGGTAAAGGACATGAAGAGATACTTCACTGAAGAGCACATGCAGATGTCAAACGAGCACATGAAAAGATGTTCAACATCACTAGTCATCAGGGAAATGCAAATGAAGACCTCAGTGAGCTATCACTCACCGTTATTAAAACAGCTAAAATGATGGCAAGGATGTGGAAAAACTGGGTCTCTTATTTATTGCTGGTGGAAAGGCAAAATGATGCAGCCAATCTGGGAAATACTTTGGCAATTTCTTAGAAAGCTAAATATACACTTACCACATGAGCCAGCAATTGAGCTTTAGGTCATGTATCCCATAGAAATGAAAACTTATATTTGCACAAAACTCCACATATCATTGTTCATAGCAGCTTTATTTGTAATAGCCTAAAACTGGAAACAATCAAAACGTTCCTCAATAGGTGAATGGTTTAACAAATTATGTACTTACATACCACAGAATACTATTCAACAATAAAAAGTAATGAATTATTGATACATGAAACAGCTTGGATGGATCTCAAGATTACTATGCTGAGTGATAAAATCAAACCCAAGTTTCACAAACTGTATGATTCATTTATATAGGATTATTGAAGAGATAAAATTATAGATATGGAAAGCAGATTAATGGTTGCCACTAATTAAGGATGATGGGGGGAGGGCTTGAATGTGACTATGAAGGGGTAGCATTAGGGACATCTTTGTGCTGATTGAATGGTTCTGTATCTTGTGGTCATGGTTACATGAACCTACACATTTGATAAAATGACAGAACTCTACACACACATTGTACCTATATGAAATTCCTGACTTTGATATTGTACTATAATTATGTAAGATGTAACTTTTGGGGGTAATTGGATGAAAGATACATGGGACCTCTCTGTACTATCTTTTCAACTTCCTGTGAAACCATAATTATTTTAAAATAAAAAGTTGAAGAAACTAAAAGCAGAAAGATTATAAAGGGGAATCGAAACTTGGAGAAGTATTTGCATGGTGGTGAGTTTCCTGTTCTTATTTTCTCCTGATTCTTTTCTCTGAGGGGACCAGTCATCAAGCAGCACAGCATTGGCAACTAAAAGTCTAAAAAGTATCCTAATGTCTTTCTGGCCAGAGGAACTATGGAAACCAGGTTATGCAAGCCAGAGTGAAATGGGGAGAATCTGAGAAAGGAGAAGTCAGGAGAATGCTGTCCCCTAATTCTGCTGAAGAAATCACGTCTCAGCTTCTCTCCTATACAACACATACGTGGGACAGAAGTAAACCAACATAGCAAAGGCTTTGAGAATTGAACTGATATTTGAATCATCTCCACAAGTCTCAGTTTAATCCTTGAACTATGCATGTGTGGGACAAACTGAAACCAGCCTAGCAAAGGCTTTGAGAACTGAATTGAGAATTGAATATCACTCACCAAAGGTGAGACAGGCCTGACAGTCTGATCCTAACTGCATTGATTGCCAACTAAAACAAAACTATCAACGATCTCCAGAGGAATATAATAAAAGCCAGAGTCTACATAATATAACATTCATAACATATCCAACATTCAAAGAAACAGAAAAATATAACTTAAGGGAAAGACAATCAATAAACACCAACACTGAGATGACCCAGAAATTGGAATTAACAAAGACTTTAAAGTAGCTGTTATAGCTATGCTTAATGTGCATATACTTGAAATAAATACAAAGATAGAAAATCTAAGAAGAAAAATAGAAACTATACAAAACATAATCAAATGGAAATTGTAGAACAAAAAATTACAGCCTCTGAAATAAAATGACACTGCATGGACTCATTACCAAAATAGAGATTACAGAGTAAAGAGAGTGAACTTTAAAACAAATCAATAGAAACTATACAATCTGAAAAATAAAGAGAAAAATTATTTTAAAAGAACAGAACTTCTAAGACCTGTAGGACAGTGTCATATGGTCTAACATACATAGAATTAGAGTCCCAGAAAGAGAGGAAAAGAGTTTGTGAAAGAAAAAAAATTAAGGAATAATTGCTGAAAACTTCCTGTGTTGGTTTCCTAGAGCTGCTGCAACAAAGTACTACAAACTGGGTGGCTTAAAAAACAGAAATATATTATCTCACACTTCTGGAGGCTAGAAGTATAAAATCAAGGTGTCAGTGGGGCCATGCTCCTCTAAGACTTTGGGTAGAATCCTTCCCTGCCTCTTCCTAGTTTCTGGTGGTGGTCATAGATCTTGGTGTTCCTTGGCTTGTAACTGCATCACTCCAATCTGTGCCTCTGTCATCACATGATGCTCTTCCTTTGTGCGTTTGCATACAGATTTCTCTCTTCTTATAAGGAAACCGGTCATATTGGATTAGAACCTACCTAAATGACCTCATCTTACCTTAATTACATCAATCTTATTTCCAACTAAGGTCACATTCACAGGTACCTGGGTTAGGGCTTTAGTATATCCTCTGGGAGAACACAGTTCAGCCCACAACATTTCCCCAATTTGGTTCAAGACATAAACTTACAAATTCTAGAAGCTTGGTAAAATCTAAACAGGATAAATTCAAAGAAAATCATGCCTAGGTACATCATAATTGATGTACTTGAAATCATAATTGAACTTTCAGAAATCAAAGATAAAGAAAAAACTTCAAGGCAGCTAGAGAAAAATAACACATAATATATAGGGGAACAAGGATATGAATGACTGCATATTCTCATGAAGAACAAGAAAACAAAGGACCAACATCTTTAATGTAGTGGAGGAAGATAATCCATAAACCTAGAATTCTAAATTCAGCAAAACTATTATTCAGAAATGAAGGTGAAATGAAGACATTTTCACATAAGTAAAAACAGAGAGAATTTGTCACCAGAAGATATACTCTTTAAAAAAAAATGCTAAAGGTAGCTCTTCAAGCTGAAAAAAATAAAATGTTACTGGAGGGAAACTTGGATCATCAGCAATGAAGGAAGAGTGTCAGAAATGGTAATCATCTGGGTATGTATAAAAGACTATGCTTTGAACTTCTAGTTTCCAGTCCTATATATAAGAAGCTTGGAAGTCACCACTCTGTCCTAATAAGAAATAAAAAGCTAAACAGAATGAAAAATCAACAACTCTTCTTGGATCCTTAGTTAGTGGAAAACACAGGGCAAACCACTGTCCCTAAATTAGAAACACAGACAGGCAAATACAGGGAGTCACAGGCTTACAGGAGCAGAGATCCACCAGCAGAAACAGCTATGGGAACCAGTGCTGGATTAGGAAATCCTGAACTGTAACTGATGAATTGCTGGGGGAAATTCAGTGTTCAGTGTGGAGAAGTCTGAGAGTTAAACACTCCAGGAGTACTCAGTCATAAGGATCACCCCCACAATATTGTGAGATTCATTTCCAGGTACTCGGTCAGCTTCCCTCAGTAAAAAAAAATTAAATTTTTTTCCCACTAAATCCAATTTTATTTAATTGAATACTGGCCTGAAGTTAGCCCTCCAACCAATCTAAATAACAGAGAAAAATCCCCTCACGCTTCTGGCAGGGGGAAAGAAAAATGAACAATTTTGAAATAAGCTGGAGCACTCTTTTTCTCAACAAGGACTGCCCTCAAGGAAAAGTAGTTAACCAGCGTCTTATCTGCTTGGGTATTACCAGAATCTAACTGACCTGGGGGCAGGGAAATACCTAACTCCAGCCATCTCTAGCCATCCTGTTCTACCTAATGGGGGAGTGAAAACTGAGAAACACTTGTGAAGTTCACAGGGCAGAAGCATAGGCTCACTAAATGACTGAGACCTAATCATAGGACTATAAAACACTTTACTCACCACACCTCACCACCCCAGTACGAAAGGCCTATTTACAGCAGTTCTTTTTACCTGGTACATCATGTTCAGCTATCAAGAAAAAATTACAAGGCATACCAAAAGGCAGAACACACAATTTGAAGAGACAGACGCTTGGTTCAAAAAAGAAATCCCAAGAGTACTTTAAAAATATTTTGAACTAAGTGAAAATGAAAACGCAACTTATCAAACTTTGTGGGATGCATTAAAAGCAGTGCTTAGATTGAAATTTATAGCATTGAATGCATATACTAAAAAGGAAGAAAGATCTAAAACCAATAATCTAAGTTTCCACCTTAGGAACCTAGAAAAAGAAGAACTAATTAAACCCAAAGTAAGCAGATGAAAAGAAATAAAAATAGAGCAGAAATCAATGAAATTGAAAACAGGAAATCAAAAGAGAAAATCAATGAAACCAAAAACTGGTTGTTTGAAAAGATCAATAAAATCTTTATATGATATAAAGATAATATAAATCTCTAACCAGGCTAACTAAGAAAAAGAGAGAAGATACTAGTTACTAACATCAGAAATGAAAGGAGGGACATCTATTTTATTCAGATCTCACTACAGATCCCATTGTCATTCAAATGATAATAAAGGAATATAATGAACAACTCTATGCCCATAATTTGATAACATACATGAAACGAACCAATTCTTTGAAATGCACAATTTGCCAAAACTCACACAAGAAGAAATAGACAATCTGAGTAAGTCCATACCTATTAGAGAAATTGAATCAATAATTAATAACCTTCTAAAACAGCAGCTTAGATGAGTTCAACAGCTTCTACTAAACATTTAAGGAAGAATTTATACCAATTCTCTACAATTTATTTCAGAGGACAGAAGCAGAAGAAATACTTCCTCACTCATCCTATGAGCCCAGCATTACCATTACCTTAATACCAAAATCAGACAAAGATGCAATAAGAAAACTACAGACCAATATCTCCATGAGCATAGATGCAAAGATTCTCAACAAATATTAGCAAACAAAATCCAACAATGTATAAAAAGAATTATACGACATGACCAAGTGAGATTTATCTTGGGTATGCAAAGCAGGTTCAACATTTGATTTTCAAATAGTGTAATCCATTATATAGACAGACTAAAAAGAAAAACTACATGAGCATATCAATAGATACAGAAAAACTTGATAAAATCCAACACCTATTCATGACAAAAACTCAGTAAACCAGGAATACAGAGGAATTCCCTTAACTTAATAAAGAATTTCTATAAAAACTTATAGCTAACATCATATTTAATGGTGAGAAAGCAGGTACCAGGGAAAGACTGTCTTTGTTCACAGATGACATGATCATCTATGTAGAAAACCCAAAAGAATAGACAAAAAAAAAACTGAACAAACAAACAAAAACCGCTGGAACTAATAAGATATTATAGCAAGGTTGCAGGATATAGGGTTAATATACAAGTCAATCACTTTTCAATACACAAGCAATGAACAAGTGAAATTTGAAATAACAAACACAGTATCATTTAATATTAATGCAAACACCCCAAAATATGAAATACTTAGGTATAAATCTAACAAAATGTGTTTAAGATCTATATAAGGGACTACAAAAACCTGATGAATGAAATCAAGAACTAAATGAATGGAGAGCTATTCCATGTGTAGGGATAAGGAAGACTCAATATTGTCAAGATGTTAGGTCTTCCCGACTTGATCTATAGATTCAATGCAATTACAATCCAAATCCCAGAAAGTTATTTTGTGGATATTGACAAACTGATTCTAAAGTTTTTATGGAGAAGCAAATGACCCAGAATAGCCAACACAATATTGAAGGAAAAGAACAAAGTTGGAGGACAGACACTACCCTACTTCAAGACTTACTATAAAGCTATAGTAATCAAGACAGTGTGATACTGGAGAAAGAATAGACAAATATGTCATTGGAACAGAACAAAGAGCCCAAAAAATAAACCCATGTAATGTAGTAAACTGATCTTTGATAAAGGAGCAAAGACAATACAATGGAGCAAAGACAGTCTTCAACAGCTGGTGCTGGAACAACTGGATATCCACATGCAAAAAAATGAATCCAGACATAGATCTTACACCTGCCCAAAAAAATAGCATAAGAGAAAACCTAGATGACCTTAGATATAGCAATGACTTTTAGATAAAACATCAAAGGCATCATCCAAGAAAAAATTGATAAGCTAGACTTCATTAAAATTTAAAACTTCTGATCTGTGAAAGACAATGTCAAGCAAATGAGAAGGGAAGACACAGACTGAGGGAAAATATTTGCAAAAAATACATCTGTTATCCAAAATATACAAAGAACTCCTGAAACTCAACAATAAGAAACAACTCGATTGAAAAATGGACCAGATTTTAACAGAAACCTCACCAAAGAAGATAGATGACAAATAAGCATATGAAAAGATGCTCTACACCATATGTCATCAGGAAAATGCAAATTAAAACAACGAGATAACCACAACGTACTTATTAGAATGGCCAAAATCCAGAACGCTGGCAACATCAAATGCTGGTGAGGGTGTAGAGCAATAGAAACTTTCACATATTGCTGTGGGAATGTGAAATGATACTGACACTTTGGAAGATAGTGTGGTAATTTCTTACAAAATTAAACATACTTTTACCATGCAATCCAGCAATTGCATTCCTTGATAATTACCCAAAGGAGCTGAAAACTGACGTCCATATAAAAACCTGCACCTGGATGTTTATAGCAGCTTTATTCATAATTGCCAAAAGTTGGAAGCAAATAAGATATCCTTCAGTAAGTTAATAGATAAATAAATCGTGGTACATACAAACAATGGAATATGATTCAGTGTTAAAAAACAATGGGCTATCAAGCCATGAAAGGACATGGAAGAAACTTACATGCATGTTACCAAGTGAAAGAAGGAAATCTGAAAAGCCTACATACTAAATGATTCCAACTAGAGGACATCCTAGAAAAGGCAAAACTATAGAGACAGTAGAAAGGTCCAGGTTGAGAAAGGAAGGATGAATAGATGGAGGAAAGAGGATTTTGAGGGCAGTGAAAACACTCTGTATGATACAATAAAGATGGATTGTCTACACCCATCGAATATATAACACCAAGAGTGAACTGCGATGTAACCTATGGACTTTGGGTGACTAGGATGTATCAATGTATGTTCATCGGTTTTAATAAATGTACCACTCTGATGGTGGATGTTGGTAATGGGGGAGGCTGTACACGTGGGGGCAGGAGGTATATGGGGAAGATCTGTACCTTCCCCTCAATTTTCTGTGAACCTAAAACTGCTTTAAAAAATAGTCTTTAAAAAAAGACTGTTTTCCTCTTTAGTCCTTTAAAATACATATGACTGTTTAAAGCAAAAGCTATAACATTGTCTGTGGAGTGTTCAATACATGTAGAAGTAATACATATGACCACTGTAACATGAAGAACAGTGGGGGGATATAAAGGGACATATATGATTGCCAAGTTTCTATACTTTATATGATATAATAAAATATTAACTCTAAGCAGATGTGAAAGTTTAGGTATGTAAATCCCTAGAGCAACCACTAAAAATTTACACTTGAAAAAAGTCTAAAAGCCAAGATATAAATTAATAAGAAATAGTAAAGAAAAAAAAAACTTTAAATAACCCAAGAGAAGGAAGAAAACATGGAACAGAGGAACAAAAAATGAAGTGACAAACAGAAAAAAAGGTACAATGGTAGACTTAAACTAAACCACATAAAAACATATTAAATGTTAATGGTGTAAGAAGTCTACTTATGACAGAGTTCATAAAGAACTGAGACTCACTACATGCTTCTTACAACAGACACATTTAAAATATAAAGGCACAGATAGGTAGAAAGTAAATGGATGGAGAAATATATATCACACGACCCACAAACATACCAAGCTTGGAGTGGCTACATTAATGTCATATACCACAGAGTTTAAGGCAAAGAGTATTACTAGAAATAAAGAGATATTTCAAAATGATTAAAAGGATTAGTCATGAGGATGACACAAAAAGTATAAAAAGTACACACCTAATAATGGAATCTCAAAATATGTGAGGCAATACTTGAAAGAATTTGAGGAGATTTAGACAGCTACACAATCACAATAAGATATTGTTAACACCCTGTCAAAGAAATTCTTATACCAACTAGACAAAATAATCTGTAACAATCAAGAAGATGTGAACATCACTGTAAACTACCTCCACCAAGTTAACATTTATAAGCCACTACATCAAGCAACAGATGAATTATATTTCACCATTTATATAAACAGCATTTCAGGAGTACATGGTACATTAACCAAGATAGGTCTTATTTGGGGCCATAAAACAAATCTCAATAAATATAATAAGGATTAAAATTAAAAAGAGTGTGTTTTCTACTTATGTATTAGAATTCTCCAGAGGAAAAAAACTGATAGAATATGTGTATCTATATCTATATCTATATATAGATATATGCCCATCTATAAACATATACATATACATGTAGCTAGCTAGCTAGCTAGCTCACTATCTAGAGAGAGAGAGAGATTTTGAGGAATTGGTTCACATGATTGTGGAGGCTGGCAAATCCAGAATCTACAGGACAGGCAGCAGGCTGGAGAACAGGGAAGAGTTAAAGTTACAGCGTCAAGTTTGAAGACTTTCTGGAGGCAGAATCCTTCTTACTCAGGGGACCTCTTTTCTCTCAAGACCTTCAAATATTTAGATAAGTTCTACCCACATTAGGAGGGTAATCTGCTTTACTCAGAGTTTTCTAATTTAAATGGTAATAACATCTAAAAGATACCTTTATAGCAATGTCTAGACTGATGTTTGACCAAAATCTGGGTAGGGTGGTGTAGCCAAGTTGACATGCAAAATTAGCCATTACAAACTACAACAGAGTTGAATAGGAAAACAATAGTAATAAGACATCTAGAAAACCCCAAATAACTGGAAATTAAACCATACAGTTCAAAATCATTCATAGGACAAAGACAAAATCACAAGGGAAATTATCAAATATTTTTAATTGAATGGCAATAAAAATAAAACACATCAAAATTTGTGGGATGCAGTTAAAGCACTATGTGGAAGAAAATGAATAACTTTAAATGCTTGTATTAGAATACAATATCTAAAATCAGTGAACTCAGAAAATTACAGGCCAATAACACTGATAAAGATAGATGCAAAAATACTCAACAAAATACCAGCAAACTGAATCCAACAACACATTAAAAGGATCATACACCATGATCAAGTAGGATTTAACCCAGGGATGCAAGGATTCTTCAATACACCCAAATCAATCAATGTGATACACCACACTAACATACTGAAGAATAAAAACCATATGATCATCTCAGTAGATGCAGAAAAAGCTTTTGACAAAGTTAAACACCCATTTATGATAAAAACTCTTCAGAAAGTGGGCTTAGAGAGAAACTACCTCAACATAATGAAGACCATATATGACAAACCTACAGCTAGCATCATACTCAATGTTGAAAAGCTGAAAGCATTTCCTCTAAGATCAGGAACAAGACAAGGATGTCCACTCTCACCACTTTTATTCAACACAGTTTTAGAAGTCCTAGCCATGGCTATCAGAGAAGAAAAAGAAATAAAAGGAATCCAGATTGGAAAAGAAAAAGTAAAACTCTCACAGTTTGCAGATGATGTGATACTATACATAGGAAATCCTAAAGATGCCACAAGAAAACTACTAGAGCTTATCAATGAATTTGGTAAAGATGCAGGATACAAAATTAATACGCAAAAATCTCTTGCATTCCTATACACTAATAATGAAAGGTAGGAAAGAGAGATTAAGGAAATAATCCTATTTACTATCACATCAAAAAGAATAAAATACCTAGGAATAAACCTTCCTAAGAAGGCAAAAGACCTGTACTCAGAAAACTATAAGATGCTGATGAAGGAAATAAAAGATGAGAAAGATGGAGAGATATACCATGTTTGATTGGAAGAATCAATATTGTGAAAATAACTATACTACCCAAAGCAATCTACAGGTTCAGTGCAATCCCTTTCAAATTACCAATGGCATTTTTCACAGAATTAGAACAAAAATTTTTACAATTTGTATGGAAACACAAAAGACCCTGAATAGTCAAAGCAATCTTGAGAAAGGAAAAGGAGCTGGAGGAATCACACTCCCTGACTTCAGACTATACAGTAAGTCCCCTACATACAAATGAGTTCCATTCTGAGAGTGTGTTCAATTTGTTCACTAAGTCTGAAAAGTTAGCCTAGGTACCCAACTAACACAGTTGGCTATATAGCACTGTACTATAATAGTTTACAATATTTTTCACACAAATAATACATTAAAAAAAAACAAATACAGGAGTCAAGATGGCATACTAGGATGACACGGAATTTGCATCTCCTCACAACTAGGGCACCTACCAGGCACCGGAGGAGAACCATGAACACCTAAGGGGATGGGAGGAAACCCCAGCAACCAGCTTGCGGAATCTTGGTTCCCAGGCCGAGGTCAGGCCCAGCTCTTGTGGTGGGAGCTCCAAGTCCAAACTGCTGGACTAACAGAGAACCTCAGACCGCAGGGAATATCAGTTGGAGTGAGGCCTCCCGGAGGTCCTCAACTCAGCACCAAGACAAGGCTCTATTTAACTGCCTGCAAACTCCAGTGCTAGACACATCAGGCCAAACAACCAGTAAAACAGGAATACAACACCACCCATCAAAAAAAATAAAAATGAAATGACAGAACATATGTTACAGATGAAGGAGCAAGGTAAAACCTACAAGACCAAATAACTGAAGACGAAATAGGCAACCTACCTGAAAAAGAATTCAGAGTAACGATAGTAAACATGATCCAAAATCTCGGAAAAAGAATGAAGAAAATACAAGAAACATTTAACAAGGATCTAAAAGAACTAAAGAGCAAACAAACAGTGATGAACAACACAATTACTGAAATTAAAAATACTCTAGAAGAAATCAATAACCGAATAACTGAGGCAGACAAATGGATAACTGAGCTGGAAGATAAAATGGTGGAAATAACTGCCAGGGAGCAGAATTTTAAAAAGAATTAAAAGAATTGAGGACAGTCTCAGAGACCTCTGGGACAACATTAAAAGCACCACCACTCGAATTATAGGGGTCCCAGAAGAAGAACAGAAAGAGAAAGGGTCTGAGAAAATATCTGAAGAGATTATAGTTGAAAACTTCCCTAAAGTGGGAAAGGAAATAGTCAATCAAGTCCAGAAAGCACAGAGAGTACCATACAGGATAAACCCAAAGAGAAACATGCCGAGACACATATTAATCAAACTATCAAAAATTAAATACAACGAAAAAATATTAAAAGCAGCAAGGGAAAAGCAACAAATAACATACAAGGGAATCCCCATAAGGTTAACAGCTGATTTTTCAGCAGAAACTCTGCAACCCAGAAGGGACTGGCAGGACATATTTAAAGTGATGAAAGGGAAAAACCTACAACCAAGATTACTCTACCCAACAAAGATCTCATTCAGAGTCTATGGAGAAATTAAAACCTTTACAGATAAGCAAAAGTTAAGAGAATTCAACACCACCAAACCAGCTTTACAACAAATGCTACAGGAACTTCTCTAGGCAGGAAACACAAGAGAAGGAAAAGACCTACAAAAACAAACCCCCAAAATTAAGAAAATGGTAATAGGAGCTTATATATAGATAATTGCCTTCAATGTAAATGGATTAAATGCTCCCACCAAAAGACATAGACTGGCTGAATGGATGAAAAAACAAGACCCATACATATGTTGTCTACAAGAGACCCACTTCAGACCTAGGGACATATACAGACTGAAAGTGAAGGGATGGAAAAAAATATTCCATGCAAATGGAAATCAAAAGAAAGCTGGAGTAGCAATTCTCATATCAGAATTTAAAATAAAGGCAATGACAAGAGACAAAGAAGGAGACTACATAATGATCAAGGGATCAATCCAGGAAGAAGATATAACAATTGTAAATATTTATGCACCCAACATAGGAGCACCTCAATATAAAGGCAAATGTTACCAGACATAAAAGGGGATAACACAATCATAGTAACACAATGTAACACAATCATAGTAGGGGACTTTAACACCCCACTTTCACCAATGGACAGATCATCCAAAATGAAACTAAATAATGACACACAAGCTTTAAATGATACATTAAACAAGATGGACTTAATTGATATTTATAGGACATTCCATCCAAAACCAACACAATACACTTTCTTCTCAAGTGCTCATGGAACATTCTCCAGGATAGATCATATCTTGAGTCACAAATCAAGCCTTGGTAAATTTAAGAAAATTGAAATTGTATCAACTATCTTTTCTGATCACAACACTAGGAGACTAGATGTCAATTACAGGAAAAAATCTGTAAAAAATACAAACAGATGGAGGCTAAACAATACACTACTTAATAACCAAGAAATCACTGAAGAAATCAAGGAGGAAATCAAAAAATACCTACAAACAAATGACAATGAAAACACGATGGCCCAAAACCTATGGGATGCCGCAAAAGCAGCTCTAAGAGGGAAGTTTATAACAATACAATCTTACCTCAAGAAACAAGAAACATCTCAAATAAAAAACCTAAACTTACACCTAAAGCAATTAGAGAAAGAAGAACAAAAAAAATCCCAGAGTTAGCAGAAGGGAAGAAATCATAAAGATCAGATCAGAAATAAATGCAAAAGAAATGAAGGAAACAATATCAAAGACCAATAACACTAAAAGCTGGTTCTTTGAGAAGATACAAAAAATTGATAAACCATTAGCCAGACTCACCAAGAAAAAAAGGAAGACTCAAATCAATAGAATTAGAAATTAAAAAGGAAAAGCAACAGCTGACACTGCAGAAATACAAAGGATCATGAGAGATTACTACAAGCAACTGTATGACAATAAAATGGACAACCTGGAAGAAATGGACAAATTCTTAGAAAAGCACAACCTTCCGAGACTGAACCAGGAAGAAATAGAAAATATGAACAGACCAATCACAAGCACTGAAATTGAGACTGTGATTAAAAATCTTCCTACAAACAAAAGCCCAGGAACAGATGGCTTCACAGGCGAATTTTATAAAACATACAGAGAAGAGATAACACCTATCCTTCCCAAACTCTTCAAAAATATAGCAGAGGGAGGAACACTCCCAACTCATTCTACGAGGCCACCATCACCCTGATACCAAAATAGACAAAGATGTCACCAAAAAAGAAAACTACAGGTCAGTATCTCTGATGAACATAGATGCAAAAATCCTCAACAAAATATTAGCAAACAGAATCCAACAGCACATTAAAAGGATCATACACCATGATCAAGTGGGGTTTATCCCAGGAATGCAAGGATTCTTCAATATATGCAAACCAATCAATGTGATACACCATAAAAACAAACTGAAGGATAAAAACCGTATGATAATTTCAATAGATGCAGAAAGAGCTTTCAACAAAATTCAACACCCATTTATAATAAAAACCCTCCAGAAAGTAGGCATAGAGGGAACTTACCTCAACATAATAAAGGCCATATATGACAAACCCACAGCCAACATCGTTCTCAGTAGTGAAAAACTGAAACCATTTCCACTAAGATCAGGAACAAGACAAGGTGCCCACTCTCACCACTATTATTCTACATAGCTATGGAAGTTTTAGCCAGAGCAATCAGAGAAGCAAAAGAAATAAAAGGAAGCTAAATTGGAAAAGAAGAAGTAAAGCTGTCACTGTTTGCAGATGACATGCTACTATACATAGAGAATCCTAAAGATGCTACCAGAAAACTCCTAGAGCTAATCAATGAATTTGGTAAAGTAGCACAATACAAAATTAATGCACAGAAATCTCTTGCATTCCTATACACTAATGATAAAAACTCCAAAAGGAAATTAAGGAAACACTCCCATTTACCATTGCAACAAAAAGAATAAAATACCCAGGAATAAACCTACCTAAGGAGACAAAAGACCTGTATGCAGAAAATTATAAGACACTGATGAATAAACTCAGAAGATAGAAACAGATGGAGAGATATACTATGTTTTTGGATTGGAAGAATCAACATTGTGAAAATGACTAGACTACACAAAACTATCTACAGATTCAGTGCAATACCTATGAAACTACCAATGGCATTTTTCACAGAACTAGAAAAAAAATTTCACAATTTATATGGAAACACAAAAGACCCCAGATAGCCAAAGAAATCTTGAGAAAGAAAAACGGAGCTGGAGGAATCTGGCTCCCACTTCAGACTATACTACAAAGCTACAGTAATCAAGACAGTATGGTACTGGCACAAAAACAGGAATATAGATCAATGGAACAGGATAGAAAGCCCAGAGATAAACCACGGACATAGGATCACCTTATCTTTGCTAAAGGAGACAACAGTATACAATGAAGAAAAGACAGCCTCTTTAATAAGTGGTGCTGGGAAAACTGGACAGCTACATGTAAAAGAATGAAACTAGAACACTTCCTAACACCATGAACAAAAATAAACTCAAAATGGATTAAAGACCTAAATGTAAGGTCAGACACTATCAAACTCTTAGAGGCAAAAATAGGCAGAACATTCTATGACATAAATCACAGCAAGATCCTTTTTGACCCACCTCCTAGAGGAATGGAAATAAAAACAAAAATAAACAAATGGGACCTAATGAAACTTAAAAGCTTTTGCACAGCAAAGGAAACCATAAACAAGATGAAAAGACAACCCTCAGAATGGGAGAAAATATTTGCAAACGGAGCAAATGACAAAGGATTAATCTCCAAAAGGTACAAGCAGCTCATACAGCTCAATATCAAAAAAACAGATAACCCAATCCAAAAATGGGCAGAAGACCTAAATAGACATTTCTCCAAAGAAGATATAAAGATGGCCAACAAACACATGAAAGGATGCTCAACATCACTAATTATTAGAGAAATGCAAATCAAAACAACAATGAGGTATCACCTCACAACGGTCAGAATGGTCATCCTGAAAAAAACTACAAACAATAAATGCTGGAGAGGTGTGGAGAAAAGGGAACCCTCTTGCACTGTTGGTGGGAATGGAAATTGATACAGCCACTATGGACAGCAGTATGGAGGTTCCATAAAAAACTAAAAATAGAACTACCATATGACCCAGCAATCCCACTACTGGGCATATACCCTGAGAAAACCATAATTCAAGAAGTGTCATGTACCACAATGTTCATTGCAGCACTATTTACAATAGCCAGGACCTGGAAGCAACCTAAGTGTCCTTCAATAGATGAATGGTTAAAGAAGATGTGGCACAAATATACAATTGAATATTACTCAGGCATAAAAAGAAATAAAATTGAGTTATTTGTAGTGAGGTGGATGGACCTAGTGTCTTTCATACAGAGTGAAGTAAGTCAGAAAGAGAAAAATAAATACCATATGTTTAACACATATATATGGAATCTAAAAAAAGGAAAAAAATTGTTCTGAGGAATCTAGGGGCAGGACAGGAATAAAGACACAGACATAGAGAATGGACTTGAGGACACGGGGATGGGAAAGGGTAAGCTGGGATGAAGTAAGAGAGTGGCATGGACATATATACACTATCAAATGTAAAATAGATGGCTAGTGGGAAGCAGCTGCATAGCACAGGGAGATCAGCTTGGTGCTTTGTGTCCAACTAGAGGGGTGGAATAGGGAGGATGGGAGGGAGATGCAAAGGTAGGAGATATGGGGACATATGTATATGTATAGCTGATTCACTTTGTTATACAGAGGAAACTAACACACCATTGTAAAGCAATTATACTCTAATAAAGATGTTAAAAAAATAAAATAAAAATCTGCTGTTTCTGCCAAAAAAAAGAAATGATTCTGATGAACCTAGGGACAGGACAGGCAAAAAGACACAGATGTAGGCAGTAGACTTGAGGACATGGGGAGGGGGAAGTGTTAGCTGGGACAAAGTGAGAGAGTAACACTGACATATATACACTACCAAATGTAAAATAGATAGGTGGTGGGAAGAAGCTGCATGGCACAGGGAGATCAGCTCGGTCCTTTGAGAACACCTGGAGGGGTGAGATAAGGAAGGTGGGAGGGAAATGCAAGAGGAAGTGTATATGGGGTTATACGTATGCATATAGCTGATTCACTTTGTTATACAGCAGAAACTAATACAACACTGTAAAGCAATTATACTCCAATAAAGATGCTAAAAAATTTTTTTAAATAAAGAAAACATTTTAATGTTATAGTACAGTACCTTGAAAAGTACAGTAGTTCATGTCAGACATGTGAACTAACTTATGTGATTGGACATGCGAATTTATGTTTGCATCTTTGAAAGTTTGTAACTTGAAGGTTCATATGTAGGGGACTTACTGTACTACAAAGCTACAGTCATCAAAATAGTATGGTACTGGCATAAAAACAGACATACAGACCAATGGAACAGGATAGAAAGTCCAAAGATAAGCCCATGCACTTATGGTCACCTAATCTATGACAGAGGAGACAAGAATATACAATGGAGGAAAGACTGTCTCTGGAATAAGTGGTGCTGAGAAAACTGGACAGCTACATGTAAAAGAATGAAACTAGAACACTGCCTAACACCATGAACAAAAATAAACACAAAATGGATTAAAGACCTAAATGTAAGGCCAGATACTGTATAACTTTTAGAAGAAACCATAGGCAGAACACTCTCTGACATAAATCACAGCAAGATCTTTTTCAATCCACCTCCTAGAGTAATGAAAATAAAAACAAAAATAAACAAATGGGACCTAATGAAACTTAAAAGCTTTTGCACAGCAAAGGAAACCTTAAACAAGACAAAAAGACAACCCTCAAAATGGGAGAAACATATTTGCAAATGAAGCAACTGACAAGGTATTAATCTCCAAAATATACAAGCAGCTCATGTAGTTCAAAAAAAAAAAAAAAAAAAACACTATCAAAAAAGGGGTGGGGCTTCCCTGGTGGCACAGTGGTTGAGAATCTGCTTGCCAATGCAGGGGACACAGGTTCGAGCCCTGGTCTGGGAAGATCCCACATGCCACGGAGCAACTGGGCCCGTGAGCCACAACTACTGAGCCTGCGCGTCTGGAGCCTGTGCCCCGCAATGGGAGGGGCCGCGATAGTGAAAGGCCCGCGCACCGTGATGAAGAGCGGCCCCCGCACTGCGATGAAGAGTGGCCCCCACTTGCCGCAACTAGAGAAAGCCCTCACACGAAAAAAAACTAAGAGACCCAACACAGTCATAAATAAATAAATAAATAAATAAATAAATAAATAAATAAAAGGGGTGGAAGATCTAAATAGCCATTTCTCCAAAGAAGACATACAGATGGTTAAAAAGCACATGAATAGATGCTCAACATCACTAATTATTAGAGAAATGCAAATCAAAACTACAATGAGATATAACCTCACGCTGGTCAGAATGGCCATCATCAAAAAATCTACGAACAATAAATGCTGGAGAGGTGTGGAGAAAAGGGAACTCTCCTACACTGTTGGTGGGAATGCAAACTGGTACAGCCACTATGGTAAACAGTATGGAGGTTCCTTTAAAAACTGAAAATAAAACTTCCATAAGATCCAGTAATCCCACTCCTGGGCATATATTCAGAGAAATCCCTAATTCGAAAAGATACATGCACCTCAATATTC
The DNA here is from genome assembly GCF_965194825.1 of Balaenoptera physalus. Classification (NCBI taxonomy): domain Eukaryota; kingdom Metazoa; phylum Chordata; class Mammalia; order Artiodactyla; family Balaenopteridae; genus Balaenoptera; species Balaenoptera physalus. The sequence goes on along the minus strand of NC_138889.1, from coordinate 40,297,861 downwards.
ATTGCAGCACTATTTACAATAGCCAGAACATGGAAGCAACCTAAATGTCCGTCAATGGAGGAATGGATAAAGAATATGTGGTACATGGATAAAGAAGGTGTGGTACATATATACAATGGAATATTTCTCAGCGATAAAAAAAGAACAAAATAATGCCATTTGCAGCAACTTGGATGGACCTAGAGATTCTCATACTGAGTGAAGTAAGTCAGATAAAGAAAGACAAATATCATATGATATTGCTTATATGTGGAATCTAAAAAAAGGCTACAAATGAACTTATCTACAAAACAGAAACAGAGTTACAGATGTAAAAAATAAACTTATGATTACTGGGGGGAAAGGGGGGAGGGATAACTTGGAAGATTGGTTTGATACATACACCCTACTATATATAAAATAGATAACTAATAAGGACCTACTGTATAGCATAGAGAACTCTACTCAATATTCTGTAGCGGCCTATATGGGAAATGAATCTAAAAAAAAGAAAAAGAGTTGATATATGTATACATATGACAGATTCACTTTGCTGTACACCTGAAACTAATACAACATTGTAAATCAATTATACCCCAATACAAATTAATAAAAAAATAAAATAAAATCAGTGAACCAAGTTTTTACCCTAGGAAGCTAGAAAAAAAGAGCAAAATAAATAGAAGAAAAGAAAGATAAGAGTAGAAATCAATAAAATAGAAACAGACATTACAGAAAATTTACAACGTCAGAAGCTGTCTGTTAAAACATCAGTAAAATTGTCAAACATCTAGCTAGATGGATGGAAGGAAGGAAAGAAGGAAGGAAAGAAGGAAGGGATAAAGTGAGGAAAGGAGGAAGGGAGGAAGGAGAGAGGGAGGGAAAGAGAGAAAGAAGGAAGGAAGGAAAAGAAAGAAAAGAGAAGAAAAGGAAAGAAAAAGAACACACATTGCCAGTATCAGGAATCCAAATGGCATTATCACCACAGGTCCTACAGAAGTTAGAAGAATAATAAGAAAATACATCCAAATAAATGGAGGCAAATCAGATAATGGATTATTAAAAATGACAATTCTGGCCTACATGATATATAGATTCAAGGCAATTCCAGTCAAAATATTTCAGCAAGGATCTGTTGCAGAAATTTGCATACTGATCTAAACTTTATGTGGAAAAACAAACGGTCTAGAATAACCAAAGCAATTTTTTTTAAAGGGAACAAAGTTTGAAGTCTTACCCAACCTGATTTCAAAATTTACTATAAAACTCTAACAATCAAGGCAGTTTGGTACTGGTGTAAGAATAGACATTTTGATTAATGGAACAGAATGGAGATTCAGATCTAGACTCACATATATATTGGCAAGTGATTTTTTTTAATTTTTTGCCTTGGCAATTGTTTTTCAATAGAGATGCCAAGCAATTTGAAGGTGGTCACGGTGAAGAAAAATCCATTGTGTTTCTATATCCTAGCAAAAAAATTATTTGGCAACTGAAATAAAAATGTTATCCCACACACTTGAGAAATATTTACAGATAAATTAAAATATGAAAGATGAATATACCAAAAATTATAAAATATTACTAACAGAAGTTATGGTCAATCGACTGTCAACAAAGCTGCCAAGGTAATTCAATGGGGAAAGGACAGTCTTTCTAACACATGGTGCTGGAAAAACTGGATATCTATGTGGGACAAAAAGAACTTTAACCTTTTTCTCACATCTTATACAAAATTAACTCAAAATGAAACACAGACCTAAACATAAGACCAAAAACTATAAAATTCCAAGAAGAAAAATAAAAGGAAATCTTTGTGATCTTGATATAGACAGATTTCTTAGCTAGGCCACAAAGAAAAGCATGAACAATAAAAGAAAAATTTGATTAATTGGCCTTCAACAAAGTTTAAAAGTTTTGCCTTTCAAGGACACTAAAAAAACTTGGAAAAAATATCTGGAAATTATTTTTCTGATAAATTAATTATATCCAGAATAAAAATTTCTTTTCAAAAACCTCTACAACTCAATAGTAAGAAGGGAAAAAAGATTTGAATAGATACATCACCGAAGAATATATGTAAATGGGAAATCAGCACAATAAAACATGTTCAATATAACTAAGGTAATGCCTGGGTTATAACCTGACACTAAGAAGAAGTCACTTAATTCTTATGTGAACTTGAACAGGTTTACTTCTTTGTCCTTCTTTGCATCAATTTCTTCATATACAAAACATCAATAATAATAGAACCTATCTTCATAGAATTGGGGTTGAGGATTTAAGGGTTTGAATGATATGAAGTGCTCAGAAAAATGCCTATCACTTAGAAAGTATACAATAAATATTAGTTACAGTTGTAATTATTCAGACCTCTCTGCCTGTAAATTTCTTCTGAGAGAATTTCTAACCATAGTTGTTTTTTTCTAAGGCCACACATTTTCGTATTTATCACCTCCTCTCCCAAGAAAGAGGAAGGTAACAGGTGGGGGAGGACTTGACCCGCTTGAGTTTTGACATGCTATTTTTGAGCACTAAATGAAATAATCATTGTAAAGTACTTAGCTACGTGCTTGGCACACAAGACATATTCAATAAACGTTACTTAGTGCATCTTTTCTCCTAGTTGCCTGGCACAGAGCTGGATCTACGGATTGTACTCTAAAGTCATTGCTGAATAAATCTAGTGGTATTTAGGCTTAAACTTCTATGCATGAGGGATTATATCTTTGATCCTCTTGTTACAGCATCATAGGACCCCCAATTCACTAGACGTTTAACAAATATTCTTAGCTTACTCTGAAGAGGGAAGAGAAGAGGAGAATATTAGCTGATTGCAGCTCTTTAGCTGCAAATTTTCCACAGGAGCTGAGGTTAGAGATTTAGTGGGAGTAACACTAAATGCTTTCCACATTCTTAGAAAACCACAGTTACATTGATTATGCACTGTCAGTGGAATATTCACTGGAAGCTGTGCCCCCTCTGAGGCCCTGAGTGGTGATGAGTTTTCTCTAATCTCTCCAAAAGGTCTTACCAGGCTTCTCCTGCCAGCGCCTGGCATTTGAGAAAGCACAGCCTGGGGTGAGGGGTGCTGTCCATGGCTACAGAACAGAGCAAAGCTAAGAGGCCCATAAGGGGATTAAACCTATGACCCACTCCTCATTAGCACAATGTTCTAGCCGACGAGGAAATAATGCAGACTCCTTGAGTGTTAGCAAATACTGACCTACTTAGATATGAGGGATAAAAGCACACATTTTCCCTCTGACATCAGCACAATCTTTCTCTGGGAATTGAAAAGACAGAGAAAGCCCTTTTACAGGGAATTTCTGGGTCAATAACTCTCATCTCTTGCTCCTACAGTAATTACTGGATTATGTTCCCCAATTATTTTTCCATCCACTAACTGCTTCTCTGCCTACCCACCCATGTTCCAACAAGTATTAGGCAACATGTCAGGCCGTTTGGCACTTCTGCAAATCAGTTACCTCCAAGCAGCTAGATACCTCTGCCTAGAATACTTTCATCACCCACCCCCTTCTCCACCCCCCACCTCTGCTCCTCACCTCCACTCATCTGGCTAACACATACTCATCCTTCCTGTATCAGCGAGTTGTTCTCGAAGGCTTCCTTTAGGTATCTGTCCTGGGTGCACTTCTGTACACATACTCCCCCAATCACAATACTTACCACACTGTCCTCCCACGGCCTGGTTTCTCTCTGCCTAACCCCCAGTGCTGGAAGCACCCTAGGTGCAAGGGCTGTGTCTTGAGCAGAGTTGAATCCTATCATCTCTGTGCCTGGCATCAAGTAGAAATTCAATAAGTATTTGTTAAATAAATGGATGACTGAAAGAAATTCCTTTTTTCCTCTTATATATGAAATAGCTTAAGTTATGCTAAATAATATCTGCAATTACTTAAATAGTACTTACTTCTAACCATTCTTAAAGGCACTTCTCAAGTCTTGGCTTTTGCTAAAGTAGGACAAGAAAGTGGTTTGGAACCATATAGACCTGAATTTAAGCTCCCAGGAGATTATTAACCATATATGTGTTAATGTTTCTAAAATGATGATAATAATACCTGCCTCGCAGAGTTTTTGAGAAGGTAAAATAAAATATATATACATATATATGTGTGTGTATATATATATATATATATATATATATATGAAAAGTTCCTGTTGCTCAATAAGCATTAGTATGTTCCCTCTTTCTATTCTCTGATTAACAAGCTTTCTCCTGAATTTGTCTGGTCTTTCATCAAGCAATAAATATTGTTTTTTAATAGACACATAAATACACATATATACTCTTTCAAGTTAATTGGAAGAGCAAAAAAAATTTAAAAATCAACTATCTTTGTGTGTATATAAATATGCTTTTTAAAATATCACACACACATATAAACTCTTTAAAATTAATTGGAAAAGTAGAAAAGTATTGAAAATCTAACTGAATATATATATTTGCTTTTCAAATATCTTTTCAGTTATCTTGTAAGAGTGCTGGGCATTCAGTAGAACCTTACACACATCAGTTCTTGGACTTTTGTTTGTATTATTTCCTTGATAATATCTTTTCTACTTTCCTTATTCTCTCTTCTTCAAACTACAGATAGCTGAAAGACCTCTTGAACTGATCTTTTTATTTTTCTTTTCTCACATAGTTTCCAATATTTTTTACCTTTATATTTATTCCCTGGAAGATTTCATCAATTTTATTTTCTAAGCTTTTTATGTATATTTTAGCACATTTATTTGTTCTTTTAGACTTTTTTTATTTATTTATTTTTTTACATAGGAATTTCTATGTGAACAATCATATCTTCTGTGAATAGAAACAATTGCACTTCTCCCTTAGTAATCTCTTTCTTTGCCTTCTCTTTTTTCTTTTTCTTTCCTTATTAATGCTTTATGATCCCATCTGACAAAAGTAAGAAAAGAAGAGCAAATTAAACTAAAAGCTAGGGGAGAAAGTAAATAATAAAGATAACAGCATAAATCAATGAAATAAAAAAGTTTAACAATGGAGAAAATTAGCAAAGCCAAAAGAAATTAATACAATTAATAAGCCTCCAGCAAGACTAACAAAAAAATAGAAAATATAATTCATTAATAGCAGAAATGAATGAAAGTACATCACTACAGATTATTCACACGTTAAAAGGAAATTAAAGGACTAGTCTGAAGAGTTTAAAGTCAATAAATTTGACAATATAGATGAAATGGGCATATTATTACATAATACAATCTACCAAACTGACATAAAATGGAGCAGAACATCTGAATAACCCTATTTCCATTAAACAAATTGAATTCATTTTCAAAAACATTCACAAAGAAAGCTCCAGGTCCATAATTTGTCAATCCATAATTTTTAAACAATAGCCATCTGGGGATTTGATATATTTCAAAATATATAAAACTTTGTTTAGAAATGAAAGCTAAAGATATATCTTTGGCTCAATTTTTGGTTATCCTTAGAAAACTATAGACTGGACAATTGAAGAACCAATGAAATTAAAGAATATCATATGTTTTGAAAACTTAAATATAAAAAAGTCAATAATTTCATAAAATTTCTTAAATATAAAAAAGTCAGTACTCTCCTAAGAGCATAGTGATTATGCTTAAAACGAGCCTTCATGACTTGTTGCTTAACTTTTTTAAGCCTCACTTTCCTAGATTAGTAAATAGAGATGATTCTTCCTTTCAAGTTAATTGATGTATATCAAGTTACACACCCAAAGGAAGCAATGAAAATTAATAGCTCTTTGAATATTGATAGTGTTCTCTGCAAAGCACCCAGCTTATTATACACAGTAAGGCAAGTCACAACTCAACAAAATCCTATTTTGAATTCAAAAGCTGAGAACTGACTCTTTTGTTCTCCGAGGTTCTGCCACAGCCCTCTTTCCCCAGATGCCTGAAGTGGAAAGTTCCCAACTGGGATGGGTAGAGTGGGCAAAAGGGAATCATCAGAATAAGAAAGCTTCATCATTCAGTATCAACAGATATACAAATATCTGAATAGTTAGAATTGTGGAGATAAGACTTCCATGTGATTGAGTTGTTTAAATCAAGCTGCTTAGCCATCTACACATACACATTCACAGGGATATATAGACACTGGGCAAGTTATTGAGAAAATTCAGGTATCTAATAATTATGATACTAAGAGGGAAGGGAAATATATCAGAATTAACCATGTAATCCTGAAAACTGATAAAATTAAGCAGAATATTGCATAATTCTCCCCTTGATTTTTCTTGAATGTCATACCCTTCTAAGTTCAAAATTTTTCTTTCAGTCTGAATTTAGATGCTGGATTTACTTATTTTTATTTTGTCTCTGTGTGTTTCTGGTTGTAAAAAGAATTAACATTTATGGTTATAGTTTTAGAAAATACAAGAGGAAACAAATAAAAACATGTCACATACAATTCTATGATTCATTGATGGCTACTAACATGTGTGTATCTGTATGAAATTGAAATTATGCCCTTTACTGTATTATTATATATTTTTTACTATATAAGGTTCAAAAAGAATTACTGTATAATAGTTAATTTAACCAATTTTTTTAGTTTTAATATTTAAAAAAATTTATAACTGTTCACTGTTTTAAATAACACTATTATGAATTTTGTAGTTTATTATTCTTTGTTTGCATTTATGATCTTTTATTCCAGGCATATTCCTAGGACATAAATTATTACCAAGTCCCAGCTCGTACTGCACATGACAGGCCAATAAGTGGAGAGACAAGGTGTTGGGGCAAGGAATAGCAACTTTATTCATATTGTCTCCAGACTGAGAAGATGGCAGGCTAGCGTCTCTTAAAAGAGTTAGAATTCAGGCTTCTTTTATAAAAATGGGAGGGGTGTGGCTGGTTGTGGCAGACTTCTTGGTGCCCATCAGACCCTGCAGACCCTGGAGGGGACATGATAATCCTTTGTTCTTACAGCTGTCCAGTCCACGTGGGTCTGGTCAAATGTTCCTGTAAACCTCCAACAAAATAAATGTTATTCTCTGTTAAGCAACTTTTTGTCTCTTTATGAACGAAAAGTATTAGGCCTTTAAATGTCAAGCCTGGGATGCAGAGACTTGAGAAAGGGTTATTACGTATATTTCAGGCTATAGGCAACATTCCTTTAGAAAGGTTCAAGGCCAGCATGACTAAGCACAGGCAACAGAGCACAATGGAATTAGGCTTGTTCTTCTCTGTTACAAAATTACTGTATCAAAGGAAGTTAAATCTTAAGGTTTTGTCATATATTTCCAAATTACCCTCAAAAAATTATCAATTATCAATCTCACCATGAATACATGAAAAGTATCTCTTCATACCTTTCCACCCTTCTAACTTTAGTTACCAGTACTGTTTTTGATATTTATCAGTTTGGCAAATGGAAAAGAAGTGTATCATTCTGATCCTATTTTAATTTCTTTGATTGCTCATGTATCCTATCTGTGTCTGGTTTCCAAATATCTTTCTAAAAGGAAATCTACTCCATAAAGTATAAACGAATAAGATTATTCATAGAACTCATATAATAGGTACTTACATGGCTAAATATTTAAAATATATTTGGGTTTATTACTTTAAAGAATTTTTATCAGATTTCTGTGAGAGAAGATATGAACAGCTATTGAATTTGGAGAGCAAAAACAGCTAGTGTACTAGTTAAGAACACAACTCTAGTGCCTGACATCCTGAGCTTGAATGCTCGTTCTACCATGTAGTATACATGACTTATGGCAGTTTACTTAACCTGTCTGTACCTCAGTTTCTCCATCTGCAAAAGAGAGCTGATAATAATGGCGCTATTTCATAGAGCTGTTGTAAAGATTAAATGGAATACTCATGTGAAGGGTGAACAAACAAAAATTATTAATTACCATTGAAATGTAGTTTTAAATTTTTCTACAGTACTTCATCTCTCAGCTTTTTTGTTCTCCCATCTTCAAGTATGTAGTGAGGTTAAACCCATTTATTATTATCATGTGAATTTTAAGTGTTCAAGTTTGTTAAGTTCACTAAGAATGCCAACAGAGTTATAACCTGTATCTAAGAAAATTGTCTTGCTCCTTTTTAGTTTTTATGGGACATAGATTGCTGAACTGCACCACAACTGAGTCACCTCCTAAGTGAAGTCTACCTATTCCTCCCTGCTCCTAACCTGTTCCAGTTATTATTAATTTCTTCTCCTTCTGGTTTCCCATGACACTTTATTCATCTTATAATAGCAGGCATGTGCACATTGTAGCCATATAGCCAAATTATTATTTTAAAAGTTTGTTTCCCACATGCTCATGAGGCTCTTTGGGATAGTAACTGTGTCTCACTCATCCATTTCCCCAGGGCCTCACATAGTTTTTCAGCAATAATGTAAAGAATAAGTGAATAGTAAAGATACATTTGGGGCTTTCAGGATAAAACAACTTTGAACAGAGACTAATATGTGAACCACAAAACAAATATTCATAAACCATAGGCAGCAGGCCATTCAGACAAAATACATAAAACAATGGTTTTCAGACATTGGTCAAAAAGCAGTGGAAGACTGTGGTCCCTGAGAAGAGTAAAACAAATGAGCTAAGACTTACAAATCCCCAGCTTACTACTGGAGGCAATTTGTAGGCTATAGTTCAAGGAAGGAAGAACCCAGAGCCTAGAGGACCCAAGTAGTTGAGAAGAAAGAAACCCACATTTGAATAGCAGCTATGATAGAGGAAGAAGCTGTAGTGTCAGAGAGGGGAGAGAGAGAGAGCTCTGGAGATCTGCAGAACATTTAGCTTTAACCTTTAGCTGAGCACTTATCTGCACAGACATGAGAAGAAACCCACAAGAAAAGAATTGCCACAAAGCAGGGGGTTGAAAATTCCTCATACAAAGCTGAGAAGAGTCTGTGTTTCCACCAGGCAGAATGGAAAGATATCAATGAATAGAATCCTTACAAGGACATTACCTTAGTATAGGAGTTACATTATCCCCAGGCTAAAAGCTGCTTTGAAAAGGCAATAAATAAAGCATAAAGTCAAGTCTCAAAAGAATCAAATTGATTTAAAATAACTTATCAGGGTGCCAGAAGAAAATCCAACACTATTCAAAAGAATGCAAAAAAATCTCCACCAAACAGTGTAAAATTCATAATAAAAATTTGCCAGGAATGCAGGAAAGGCAGGAATATATAACATATAATCAGAAGAAGAATTACTCAATAGAAATAGACACAAAAAAAGACAGAAGTGTTAAGATGAGCAGACAAGGACATAAAAACAGGTATTACAAGTAAACTTCACATGTTGAAGAAAATAAAGGAGATATGAACATAATGAAGAGATAAATGAAAGATAAAACAAATGATCCAAATAAAATTTTTGGAAATATACAAAATTAAAAATACATTGAGAAGGATTCACAGATTAGGCACTGAAGAAGAAACAATCAGCAAACCTGAAATCATAGCAAGAAGTAATCCAAAAGGAAGCACAGAAAGAAAATAAACAGTATTTATGATCCATGGGACAATATCAAGCAGATAATATGCATATGATTCAAAAACATATTTGTAGGAATCATGCTCAAATGTATTCCAAATCTGATGAAAACTATAAATCCAAGAAGGTCAATGAATCCCAAACAAAATAAAAATAAACAAAATTATACCAAAGCAATCATGATCAAATTGCTGAAAACCAGCCATAAAAAGAAAATTTTAAAAGCACCCAGACAAAGAGACACATTACATAAAGAGGAACAAAAAGTATGAGCCACTATGCAAGCTAGAAGACAAACAAGCAACATTTTTAAAGTTTTGAAGGAAAATAAACTGCCAACTTAGAAATCTATTCCTAGGGAAAATATTTTTCAAAAATAAAGAATTTTTCAGATAATCAGAACCTAAAAGGATTTATTACCAGCAGATATGCATTACAAGAAACATTAAAAGAGGTTCTTCAAGCAGAAAGAAACTGATATTAGATGCTAATTTTGACCTTCACAAAAGAATGAAAAGCACTGGAAATGGTAGATTTGTGAGTAAATATATGATATTTCTTCCCATTTTAAAATTTCTTGAAAAGAACTGTTTAAATAAAAGTGATAATAATAAATTATTGAATTTATAACACATGTAAACTGTATGACAAAAACAGCACAAAGGAAAGGGACAGTGAAAGTGGAAGCACACTGCTGTAAGGGTCTCAGACTATACATGAAGTGGTATAAGATTATTTAAAGGTAGACTCTATTAATATGGAGATGTATTTTGTAAACCATAGAGCAACCACCAAAATTAAATAAGTAGACAAATAAATGAAACAAAGAGATGTGGCTAGGAAAGTTATAAGTGCAGTTAGAAAGGAGTCATAAAAAATTATTTCTTAATCCAAAAAAAAAACAAGAAAAAATAGAACAAATAGAAAACAAATAGATTTAAATCCAGACCTATTGATAGCTACATTAAAATTAATAATTATATTAAATAAGTTAATTGTAAAGCAGAGATTGTTATAGTGGATTAAAAAGCAAGCCCCAACTAAATACTGTCACAAGAAACCCATCTCAAGTATAAAACAGTTTAAAAGTAAAAGGATGAAAAAAAAAATACCATAAAAACACTAAATATAAGAAAGCTTATGTAGGGACTTCTCTGGTGGTGCAGTGGTTAAGAATCTGCCTGCCAATGCAGGGACAAGGATTTGAGCCCTGGTCCGGAAGATCTCACATGCCGTGGAGCAACTAAGCCCGCGAGCCACAACTACTGAGCCTGCGTGCCACAACGACTGAAGCCTGTGCGCCTAGAGCCCATGCTCCGCAACGAAAGAAACCACCACAATGAGAAGCCTGCGCACCGCAACAAAGACTAGCCCCTGCTCGCCACAACTAGAGAAAGCCTGCGCGCAGCAATGAAGACCCAACACAGCCAAAAATAAATAAATAAAAAGAGTAAATTAAAAAAAAAAAAAGAAAGAAAGCTTGTGTAACTGTATTTCCTACTCTCAGTCGAAGTAGTTCAGAAAAAGCAATATAGGGTGATTGCGAATAATATTTTAGAGTGTTAAGGTGTCAATTTGTCATTGAGTCATAACAATCCTAAATTTGTATGCATGTGAAAACAGGTTTCAAAATACATGAAGCAAGAACTGGTAGAACTGATAAGAGACACATTCACAATTTGAGTTGGAGACTTCAACACTCCTTTCTCAATAATTAATAGAACAAACAGAAAATTAGGAAAAGTAAAAAGACTGGAAAATGTTATCAACTAATTTGACCTAATTAACATTTATGGAACAGTCCACCTAACAACAGCAGAATGAGCATTCTTTTGAGTGTACACTAAATACTCACCAAGGAAAGCTATATTCTGAGGCATAAAACACATTTCTATAAATCATCTAAATTGATAAAAAAGAATTGAAGTCTTATTGATTGAAAATTATTTTATTTGATCCTTCAATGGAATTAAATTAGAAATCTAAAAAATGTTTTCTGAAAATATTTCAAATATTAGAAAATTAAATAACACATCTAAATAACCTATAGGTCAAACAAAAAATGACAAAGGAAATTTTAAAATATCTTGAATTCAATTAAGATTAAAACACAGCATAAAATCAGTAGGGTGCTTACAGTGAAATTTATAACTTTAAATACTTATATTAGAAACCAAGAATGATCTTAAATCAGCAATCTAAGCATGAAAAAGAAAAGCAAATAATACAAAGTAAGATTAAAGATAAAAGCAAATATTAAAGAAATGGAAACCAGAAAAACAAAAGAGAAAATTGATGACAGAAAAAGCTAGCTCTTTGAAATGATCAACAAAATTGGTAAATTTCTAGAGAGACTGATCAGGAGAAAAAAAGAAATGACAAACTATCAAAATCAGGAATGAAATGGAGGCATCACCACAGATCTAGATGTATTAAAAGGAAAACAGAGATATTATGAACAATTTTATGCCAATACATTTGGCCCCTGAGATGAAATGGAAAACTTCTTGAAAGCCACAAATTTCCAAAGCTAATTCAAGATGAAACAGATTATTTGAATAGTAGTATATCTATTAAAGAAATTGCATTTGTATTTAATAACCTTACTACAAAGAAAATACTAGGCCCCAGGTGGTATCCCTGGAGATAATGAATTCTGCCGAACATTTAAGGAAGAAATAATACCATTTCTATATAAACTTTTGCAGAAAATAAAAGCTTTACACTGATACCAACCGTAGAAACTATAAGACGAGAAAACTGCAAATCAATATGCCTCATGAACATAAATACAAATACCCATAGCAAAAATGGTAGCAAATCAAATCCACCAATAGATAAAAAGAAATAAGTTGTGACCAACTGAAGTGTATCCTAGAAAAGCAAGGTTGGTTTAATACTCAAAGTCAATCAATGTGTTTCCCTATTAACAAACTAAAAAGAAAAACTAAGTGGTCATACCAATAAATGTAGAAAAAGTATTTAACAAAATTTATCATCCAGTCTCAGGAAACAAGAAATAGAAGGGATCTGCCACAATATGATAAAAGACAACTTCAAAAACCCTTTCTTCCTAAATTTTGGAATAAGGCAAAAGATGTTTGCTCTCACAACTTCTATTCAACATTGTACTGGAGGTCCTAGCTAGTACAATAAGGCACATAAAAATAAGGGAATGGGACTAGAAAAGCTGAGTACTTATCCAACTTCTCATAGCTAGAAGGTAGACAAATCAAGTATCCTTGTCTCTAGTCTGCTCTAATGGCACTGTGTTCTTCACCTCAGTGCACCTCCTGCTCCAGTAAAACAATGGGAAGAATATTTTATTTTATTCTATTCTTGGTGAAGGAGTTATTTCATAATTGTAGTTCAAGATGAAAAGTTTCACCCATTGGGCAGAATCATGGATACCACACTATTCTCTGCACTACACTATTAAAGATCCCCCTCTGGATAAGCATCTCACACTGTACCCACTATTTTGGACATAAGGTTTTTGTAGGAAGCTCTAAAAGTGCATGCAGCAAAAACCTCTTCAATATAATAAGCAAGGTACATGGCGTGAACATATCTTGCGGGAAAACAGAAATGCCTTAGCAAAAGTATCTGCTTTCAATCTCCAGAGGAGAACCTTGAATTTCAGGACATCTAAGTAATTAGCTTACAGTCACAAATCAAGTTTTAAAATGGGAGGAAGGAGGAGATGGTGGGTTTTGAAAGAAATCCTGAAACTCCATTAATGGTTTTGTGCTCTGACCACAAAACCTCTATCCCTCTCTAACCCTAGCCATAGAAATATTCCTCTGCTTGCTATTTGACAGTCTGTGCCAGTTTTGCATAGCTTCCTTGAATCAGAAGGAAAGGTTTCTTTTAGGACTCCATATTTCTTTCTGAGAACAAGCTGAATTGCTAGAGGCAAGGCGGGAGTTCCTCAAGCAAACAAAGGAAATAGTTGAAAGGACCCTCACCGAGGCCACAAAGCAGGTCCTCCAGAAAACCAGTCTTTATCTCTAACCTCTTTGCAGAGGTTGGCAAGAATACATAGCACTTCCTGAGAGAGATTACGTGGGTAGTGGCTGCAGTTGCGGCAGAGCTGTGTGTCAGCATATTGAGTCAATGGAAGTACACAAGCTTTGCCAAAGCAAAGCAGACAGGATGCAGGCTGCTGGTTCCAGGGTGAAGCTGGCGTCAGGTGCTGGGGATTTTTTCTACCTTTTGATGGGGCAAGAAACAACTCTTGCCTCCTCCTTTGAAAATCCACTTCACAAGTTTTTTAACAGTTGAAGTTAATAGATCTATATATGGCTTTGTTTTCACTGAACAAAGAATCATCCTGATTCTTGTTTTTTACAATGGTGAAGGCCAAAGGCACAGAAATGTGGACACTCACTTAAACAAGTAAAGATGGCTGGTTTTTTCAGTTAATTTGTCCTACTGAGCAAAGAACACACTACACTAGGCTTCATGGAAAAGGAAAAAATACCAATTATTAACAGCTAAATTTTATTGTATGTTTATGTATAAGCCATTGTGCAAATCTTTTTTAAAATCTTAACACAGTCTTATGTGTTCTTATTTGCATTTCCCAGTTGATGAAACAGGGACTTGAAAGGGTTAGTAGTTTGCTTGCTGACAAAAAGTAAGTGACGATGCCAGATTTGAAACTAGTTTTGTTTGACTCCAATATCTATATTCTAAGATATATATTCTATATAATACTCTATAATTATTCTAAATTCCTTTTAAAAGAGACAAAACAGTTCCTGATCTCAAAGAAATATCTTTAGTTAACTACACCACAGATTGCCAGCCAGTCAGAATTAGCTATAGACCTCAGATCCTGAGCTGACAGAAATGTAAAACTCTTACTGTTTCCATACCTCCCTTTTCTGTCACGTTTTGAAGAGCTCCTAGTTGTAAGGGGAATAGCTTTGGCAGGAACCCTCCTTGCCTCAGTTCTACTGCGTTCAGTGATTCTGTGTTCAACAGCATGCTCCCCTCTGAGCTCCGAAGCAAAGCCACGGGGAAGTTCCTTGGATAACTTTACACTGGTAGATGGATCACCATCTAGATTTAGATGGACATGTTTAGAATTCAGAATCTGAAATGGGTTAGCTCTAATCAAGGTTGCTGAAATATGTTCCTGCCTGTTAATAGGGGCTGCCTGCTAGCTTATCAGAGGTGTGCCAGGCTTAGCAATAACTGTGATTATGTTAAAATGGTAGAACCACTTAGTAAAATACATGTGAGAAATATATATGTATGCATACATATATGTGTACATATGCATTTGTATATATGTACATATAATATACAATATATACATATAATATATACAGTATATGTATATATTGGTGTCTGAATATTTAGGAACCAGTTGAGCATATGTCCAAATACATTTAATAATGAGTTATACTGATCAAACTATTTGAAGCCTCCAATGCAATATAAATGCTTATATTATTTTATTCATTTGTTATTCATGGAAATCATTATGTTTTAGACATAGTAGTAAGCTCTAAAGATACAAATAAAAATATATATATTGTTTCTGTCCTCAGGGAGTTCATTTGACACTTTTATCTAATGATATCTTTCAATGAAAATGACTGTTTTTTCTCCTTTTCTTTTTATATAGTTTGCAATACATTTTCAGTCTAACTTGGGGCTTGTATTTTCTACAATTTAGCAGACTAGATAATCAGATATTACGAACAACCTTTCTGACAAAAATGGCTGAAATGTTGTGTGTGTGTGTATTTAGAATATTTTAAGTGCATTACTAAACTGGCAAGAAAGTATATAATATGGCAAAACAAAGTATATGGAGAGGTAGAAAGCAAGCAAGTACAAAATCCAGCTTTGACCCTAAGGAAATCTGTTGAACCCTGGTGAACTTGAACATATGTTTTGAAGCCCATGCAAGGCACAGAAGAAAGTAGACAAACCTTAGGGCACACCTAAAGTAGAAAGTCTAATGGTAGGCCCTCACATAAAGTTGAGACTTGATTGGAATACAATTTCCTCCTAGAAGTAAATAGCAAGGAAGCATTTTTTTTTTCTTCACTTCGGCACTAAGTGTAAAGAAAAAAATCACTCTTAAGCATTTGGAACTATAAGCCAGCCCTAAAACAGGTTTTTGGCCCAAGTTAAAACTTTCTGGGTGGTAAAAAAAAAATTCAAATAGAAATTTTGATATAAAAGTGTCCTGGATTTTACTGCCTTCTCCAGGTGATAAGAAGAAGCAAAACAAAGTCCTCTCTGAAGGACTTTAATTTCAACATGACCTGAAAAAATTCTCTCAGATAATGATCCAAGAGATATGAGCAAAAAGCCGAAAATTGCAAATATACAGGTAAACAAAGAACCATGAGTAAGAGCCAGGATAAATAACATTGCTGAATCATACAGACAAAATTCCAGATATTGGAATTATCAGATTCTGGATATAAAATTTAAATGTTTGATATGTTTCAAGGAGTGAAGTCTGAAAACATAAGCAATAAACCAAAGACTATTAAAAAAAAAAACAGATCTGAAGAAATATAATTTGAAAATTAAAGTGGCAATAAATTAAATGAAATTAAACAATGAATGGATTCAAAGAAGATTAGAAATAAGTGAGGAGAAAATTAGTAAAAGAAAAATAGGTCCAAAGAAATTATCCAGAATGTTCTGAAGTAGACATATTGAAATAATGAAAGAGATTAATAAAATAAGCAGAGAGAATGGAAAAATCCAACATATTCTAATTAGAATTCCAGAAGGAAATAATAGTGTGAATGAGGAAGAAGCAATATTTGAAGAATTAATAATGGGGAATTTTCCAGAAAGACACCAACTCAAACCCAAGAAGTTTAAAAATAAATCCACACCTAGACCTATCCTAATGGAACTGTAGGACACCAAAGACGAAGAGAAGATTTAAAAAGCAGTCAGTGAGAAAAGTTTAACTTGGGTTTGGTTATTTGTCTCAAAACAAAATGATAACCAATCAAAGCTTGCAAAAGAAAGAATTATTGCCATTTTTAGTGGATTCCAGTAATATTTTTGAATAAATGAATCAATTGTAAGCAGCAGATCCAAGATGAAAGCCTTCTGATCCCAAAATCTGTGTTTTTAAATATATATCACTCACTTTGCAAATAGATAGGAAAGGATGCAAAGCTATGTTCCTGAAATTTTGATCATGCCTGTATTGCTGTAAAGATCTATAGCCATCCTCTCAGACTTTAAACATTACACAATTCTACCAGAATAATTTATCCTAATTATCACTTTTGTCTTGCTACATCACTGATTAGAAACTTTGAAAGAGTATCTACTTCCTAGCACATCATAACAAAACACCTCTCAGAACTGTGGAACAGCAGTATTGGCTAACGGTTGAACCCTAGAAATAGCTGAATATGGGTTTAAAGTTATAGATATATGACCTGGAAATTTTCCTAATGTATTTAAGTTTTCTTGGCTTGTAAACTGGAAATAATAATGGCATCTACAATTTGTGGCAAGGATTAAGAGAAATAATATATGTCAAGTGCTTTGCACAGTACTGACTTAGAATAATTTGTCACTGAAGTTGGCTGTTCCTATTAGATAATCATTCTATTTCTTCATTTTTTTATCTTCTATTGCACTCACCCCAAACCCTTCTCCTTACTCTCTTGTCCTGATGGCTTCTGCTTCAAGGTCAGTGGTTCTCAAAGTGAGCACATTATCAGCATCACCTAGGAATTTGTTAGAAATTCAAATTCTTGAGTCTCACCCCAGACCTACTGAATGAGAAACTCTGGAGGCAGGGCTCAGCAGTCTGCGTTTTAACAAACTTCCAGGTGGTGCTGATACACATGAGGACCACTGTTCTGAGCCATTGTACATGTAGCTCAGTTCTTCTCAACATGTAGGCTTTTGCAAACCTGTGGAGAAGCCTTTGGTTGTCACAATGCTTGATAATCCCTACTGGCAATTAGTGGGGCAGGAATGCTAAATGTCCCAAAATACTCACTTCCTAAACCTCCACCTCCTTCTGCACCTGTTGAAATCCTGTGCAATTTCCAAGGATTGGCTCCTTTACACTTTATCTTCTTTATCCATTTCAGCCCAGACCATGATCTCTCTGAGGATATGACTATAGACCTTTTGTATATTTAATATTCCCTCATGTTCCATTAGTTTAGTGGATAAGACCATACGCCAGGAAGCCAGAATGCCTGGATATAAATCCTACCTCTGTGACTTAACATGCAGCCTTGGATTTTGTTACTTACCCTTTCTGATCCTCAGTTTCCTCATCTGTAAAATGGGGTTAGTAATGGTACATACATTAAAGAGTTGTGTGGATTAAGCCTTTAGAACAGTGCTTGGCACAAAGTAAGCACTATACAAATGTCGGCTCTTATTCTGTATCCCCTTTGGAATGTACATAATGCTGAGAACTTACTACATGCCTCATACATTTCATTGACTCGTTGATTGGCCAAAGAACCTCAGACGTTATTCCCAATTCAACCTCCATACATTCATTAGAAGACTCAGGGGAGTAATGATCACCAACTTTAAATTCATAAAGTACTGCCATGTAGAAAGAAGAATTGGCTTATTCTTTATTGCTTCAGAACATAGGACTTGGAACTAAGTTTCAGGGTGAGTAACGGAGTACATTTGTTCTGTGTCCCTGCTGCATCTCTTCCTCCAGTTCCTGTGACAACAGAGGTCAAAGATTTGGGAATTTTGGATACTAGCCATCTCTTTCAATTTCTTTCTACTTGAGAGATATAGATGAGAACACAATCATATTTCCAGAGCCTCTGAGATTCTTTCTATTTGATTCATGTTCTTCTGAATGGTTTTGCTCAAAAAGAGCCTTGTTTCCTGCCAATTTCTGATGGCTGTCCTCCATCACCTGCCCTTTTGTTTCCCAGAAGCCCACAGGCTATTAGCTTAAGTACGCATCACTGGCAGGGGCCCTACCTTTGGCAGCACTAAGAACAGCATGGGCCGATGAAATGCTCCTTGGAGACTGCCCATCCAAACACGGAGTGCATCCAAAGCTAGAGGTGATGACATCTTAGCCTGATGTGGAAGAAGTACACAGGGTTCTGGATGGTTATGTAATAAGGGAAAGAAGAGAAGGTGGTGCATGACTGTGGAAAGAGAGCATCCCAGGGGTAGGCTTTGGTTTTGTGAGGAAGCCTGAGGATAAGAAAGGTGATTTAGGCTCTATTTTGCATGTGATGTCATACTAACAAAGGTAGCCAAAAACCCCTGTGGAAGGAAAATACAGTTCTTATTGTTGGCATGAAGGAAGAGAATAGGTCTGGGCCTTTGTTCATTTGTCTGTGAGACTCCCTAAAATTAAACTCTTACTTCACTAAGTAGTCATCCCAGGCAGCAAATTAATTCATAAAATAATCCAATAAATAAATATCCTGGAAAACATTTATGGCAACATCCAACATGTATTAAACTATGGTATCAAATGAGCTAATTCTATTTATGGCGATCTGTCTGTTGATTCTGTAGTTAAAAGAAGGAGGAAGAGAAGAAAGAAGAGGAGGAGGAAGGGAGGAAGGACTGCAGTATTATTTCAGTCAAGACCAATCTTGGCAGGACTGTCAGGCCCCCAGGCTCATCCTTAGATTGGCCAGTTTGTGGCTTCCATTTGATCAATTTAACCAGGGGAAACTATGACTGGTGAATGGACTCATAGCAATGAAGCGCACAACAGAGAAATGAACAAAACCAGACTATTTCTTTATTAGTTTAAACTGAGAGGTAAACATTCTAAAGAAACTGATTACCACAGGAGCAAAGGGTATCATTTTATACTCAACTGGAAAAAAAAAAAAAAATGGACAGGGCTTCTCTGGTGGCGCAGTGATTGAGAATCTGCCTGCTAATGCAGGGGAGATGGGTTCCGAGCCCTGGTCTGGGAAGATCCCACATGCCGCGGAGCAACTAGGTCCATGAGCCACAACTACTGAGCTTGCGCGTCTGGAGCCTGTGCTCCGCAACAAGAGAGGCCGCGATAGTGAGAGGCCTGCGCACCGCGATGAAGAGTGGGCCCCGCTTGCCACAACGAGAGAAAGCCCTCGCACAGAAACGAAGACCCAACACAGCCAAAAATTAATTAATTATTTTTTTTTTTTTTTAAAGTAACAAATGTTCAAGTACAATTGGTGTCCTTTAAAAAATAAAAATATAAAAAAATAAAAAAAAAAAAGAAAGAGAGCCTTTCTTGGAATGCATTCTGGGGCTAAAAAAAAAAAAAAAATGGACAAAAGACTTGAATACATTCTTTCACAAAAGAAGATATGAAAATGGCCAATAATCTGGGAAATGCAAACTAAAACCACAATGCAATGAGACTGCATATCTACCAGAATGGCTAAAATTACTTAGTCTTTGGCAATAACAGATCAAATGGACTTTCAAGCACTGCTGGTGGGGATAAAAGTGTGTAGCACCACCCTGGAAAACTTGACAGTATCTGCTAAAGCTGAAAGTACACATACCCAAGTCCCAGGAATTTCATTTGGAGGCCAATACACCAATTTCCCAAAATTTACCAAAAGGTACATATGTGAATGTTCATAGCAGCATTACTCATAACAGCCAAAAATTGGAAACAATTCAAATGTTTTCCAAAAGTTTAGAAGGGATAAATACATTATGGTATTACCACAATGGAATCATATAAAGCAATGAAAATAAACAAACCATGACAACATGTGACACAAGGGAGAAATCTCACAGACCCAAAGATTATATATTATGTGATTACGCTTACATGAAGTCTAAAAACAGGCAAAACTGATCTATAGGAAATGAAGTCTGAATTGTGATTATGTATTGATTGAGAAATAACTGAAAGGAGTTAAAAGGGGAGAGATTCTTGGGTGCTAGTGATGTTCTTTTCCTGGATCTGGATGGAAGTTACATGAGTGTATTCACTTCTTAAAAATTAGTCAGGCTGTCAATTGTGGTCTATGCATATTTCTGTTTATATGCTGTTCATCAGTGGTTCTCCAATGGGAGTGATTTTGCCTCCCAGGGGACACTTAGCAATTTCTGGAGACATTTTTGGTTGTCACAACTGGGTGAGTATACTTGCATCTAGTGGGTATAGATCAAGGATGCCGCTAAATATCCTATGATACAAAGTACAGCCCCCTACAACAAAGAATTATCTATACATCAATAAAAACAAGTGTTCAAAATAAAATATCAGCAAAATAATAATATTAATAATTTATATGGCTTACACAACACTAGTATAACACATTCCTTATTAAAGCTAAGGCGCTCATATACTGTGTCCACTTGAACTGTACAAATCAGTCTACAACAAATGTGGCAAGCCTATAACCAGATTCAAAGTTCTTTGTAACTGTGGAGAAGCCACATGCTGAGTGAAGGAACAGGGATTTAAACATAGAAAAAATGGACAAATAAAGGCATTCACCGTCATGGTATCCCATTGAGTGCCTCTACACTGACATCTGGGGGGGAAGCTACTGGATATTTTGTTCACATTTGAAACTCCAATATGTTGCATAGTTACTACATAAAATAAGCACTATTTGTTGAACTTATGAATGAACATGTCTGCCTGAAGCCCTCCCAGCCATGTGTATTATCTTCTAATATAGTAAGTCCTCCTACCCCTTGTCTCTCCAATGTCCCAAGACCTAAATTTTTCCTTTATCTTCCCTCAACTCAAAATTTATTTAGTTTACCTATCCTGCATCTTACCAGGTAGCCATCTAATTTCTCTGATACATTTATACATGCCAAGGTCTCAATTGTGTCAGTAGACTGATGTGTTACCAAGTTTTACAATTTAAAGAAGTTGAAGAGACAGTTCCTAACCCAAAGAAGTAACTGATGCTAGAAATTCCATGTGTTTGTGAGGTCTGTGAGGGAGAAAAATAAAGAAGGGCAAAGAGTTGTTTCAGTGAACCCCGATCAAACACTGAAAAGAGCTTCCTTTGGTAGGAAGACACCTTACTGTGGTACTTATTGTGGTAGGAAGGAACCTCATGAGAGATTTTCACACATTTATGGGGTCTTCATACATCCAAAGACATCAATCCAACATTTAGGGTAAGGAGTGCGGAAGCAGGAGTACTCAAGCTGAAATTTTTAGAGACTGTTTTGACCTTCTATGTGTGGTAGGCAGAACAAGGCTATCCCCAACCCTGAAACTTGTCCCTGTCCTAATTTCTGGAACATGTGATTTATTAGATTACATGGCAAGGGGGAATTAAGGTGGTAGATGGAATTAATGTTGCAGATTGAATGAAGTTGCTAATCAGCTGACTTTAAAATAGAGAGATGATCCTGAATTATTCAATTGGGCCCAAGCATCCTTAAAAGGGGAGGAGGGAGGCAGAAGAAAACCAGGAAGATGACAGTGTTAGAAAGATTCAGCCCAACATTGCTGGCTTTGAAGTTGGAGGAAGAGGGCTGTGAGCCAAAGAATGTGAGCAGCTTCTAGAAATTGGAAAAGTCAAGGAAACAGACTCTCCTAGAGCCTTCAGAAGAAATGCAGCCTTGCTAACACCCTGATTTTATCTCGATGAGAACCATTTTGGATTTCTGATGCTCAGAACTGTTAGGTGATAAATTTATGTTATTTTAAGTCGCTAAGTTTGTGGTCATTTGTTAGAGCAGCAATAGGAACTCATACACTATGTTACTGGGTTGCAGAAAAGCCATGGATCCCCAAACAACCAGTAATATAATTTATATTTGACTTTTGAGTATAATTAAAGGGAACATACCTGGATACAACCCTCCCCTCCCCAACACACACACTTGCAATCTTTAGTCATTTACATTTCTGCCCACGACATTCCCCTTCTAATGGGATCTTGGTATCAGGATTCAAGGAGGCAACTGGGCAGCCAGGGACTGATTGCAGTTACTACGGGTTAATTGACAGACACCTGAATGGCTGCACAGCCATTGTCTGTATTGCCTGGAGTCAAAATGGAATTGCGCAGATGGAGAGAGAAAAGCGTGTTTACTCTCTGGCAAAGAGGATATCTGCAAAAGAAAGCAGTCCTTTTGCTGACAAAGTTAGTGACTTGTGGATCTGCAAAACTAGGACATAAAACACTCAGGTGCAAATAGATGTCTGTACATATAAAAGTGAAATAAGTAATTGGAGGTTTCTGGGAGAGAGCCAATTCATTAAGTCCATATCCAGGAACAATGCAAAGCCAATCTATGATCCAGGTTGAAGAACCAAACCATGCACCGAGGCCAACCAAGGGGTTGCTTAGGGAAGCAAAAATGCCCAAAGTGCTCCTCAGCCCCATCACCTAAATCACTCTAAATAAACATCTAACCCAAGTAGAAACATGATTACTATGTAAACACAGCTTAAGCTACTGGCAAATAAACAGTTTCTTCATAAAAGTAGTATGCTTGTCCTCCAAAAGGAGTTTCAGAGGAGTTCTCTACCCCCCATTCCTGTGAGATCACAGGTCCCATGCCCTTCTTATATGGAAATTCTGGAGATGTCATAGCATACATCAGGGGTAGTTTTCTTTCATTCAATAAGCACAAAGTAAAAGAAAGGAACAAGTACTATACTGAAGCAACAGTGAGATGCCAAGAACTCGGAAATAAAATTAACAAGATTAGCTTCTGAGAGAAAAATAAAATCAACACACAGTGGCTCAAAGCTGACTTATATAAGGTTACCTTAAAAACAAAGACTTAGGCCAGCAAGCCCTGGTTAGAAACAGATTTAGGGTATTAGCATATTTAAAGAAACAATGCATCAATCAGAAAGAAAAACATCAAAAAACTGACAGAAGCAAATGCTAGCTGGGCACACTCAAACAGTGCAGGAGGGAGGTCTATGAAGTTTGCCTCCCTGGGGTGGAGATGTCTGCAGAAGTCTATCACATTCTGATCAGACTAGACAGATAATCCAGCTGACTCCTCTGGTTCTGATTATATGTTCATCAAGTAATCTTTTGATCATTGTTTTAGTTCATTTGGGCTGCTATAACAAAATATCACAGACTGGGTGACTTATAAACAACAAATGTTTATTTCTCACAGTTCTGGAGGCTAGAAAGTCCAAGATCTGACCCCAGCATGCTCACCTTCTGGTAAAGGCCTCCTTCCTGTTTAGTAGCAGGTGCCCTCTCATTGTTTCCTCACATGGTATAAGGGGCAAGGGATCTTGGCGGGGTCTCTTTTATAAGAGCACTTATCCATTCATGAGCGCTCCACCTCACAACCTAAGCAACTCCTAAAGGCCCACTTCCTAATACTATTATCTTTTTTTTTAACATCTTTATTGGAGTATAATTGCTTTACAATGGTATGTTAGTTTCTGCTTTATAACAAAGTGAATCAGCTATACATATACATATATCCCCATATCTCCTCCCTCTTGCGTCTCCCTCCCACCCTCTGTATCCCACCCCTCTAGGTGGTCACAAAGCACCGAGCTGATCTCCCTGTGCTATGCAGCTGCTTCCCACTAGCTATCTATTTTACATTTGGTAGTGTATATATGTCCATGCCACTCTCTCACTTCGTCCCAGCTAACCCTTCCCCCTCTCCGTGTCCTCAAGTCCATTCTCTACCTTTGTGCCTTTATTCCTGTCCGAACCCTAGGTTCTTCAGAACCCTTTTTTTTTTTTTTTAGATTCCATATATATGTGTTAGCATATGGTATTTGTTTTCCTCTTTCTGACTTACTTCACTCTGTATGACAGACTCTAGGTCCATCCACCTCACTACAAATAACTCAATTTCGTTTCTTTTTATGGATGAATAATATTCAATTGTATATTTGTGCCACATCTTCTTTATCCATTCATCTGTTGATGGACACTTAGCTTGCTTCCATGACCTGGCTATTGTAAATAGAGCTGCAATGAACATTGTGGTACATGACTCTTTTTGAATTATGGTTTTCTCAGGGTATATGCCCGGGAGTGGGATTGCTGGGTCGTATGGTAGTTCTATTTTTAGTTTTTTAAGGAACCTCCATACTGTTCTCCATAGTGGCTGTATCAATTTACATTCCCACCCACAGTGCAAGAGTGTTCCCTTTTCTCCACACCCTCTCCAGCATTTATTGTTTGTAGATTTTTTGATGATGGCCATTCTGACTGGTGTGAGTTGATACTTCATTGTACTTTTGATTTGCATTTCTCTAATGATTAGTGAGGTTGAGCATCCTTTCATGTGTTTGTTGGATACTATCATCTTTGGGGGTAGGATTTCAACATATGAATTTGGGTGGGGGGTCGCAAACATTCAGACCACAACAATCGTAATGCGGCTATAGGGAGAGAATACATTAGTCAGCAATCAGGAGCACTTTATCCGGTTAAAATGGTTATGTTTACATCATAAACTCATATATTGTTTTTCTAGTTTAATTTGAACTATGCACCATCTTTCCACCTAATTAACACCCACCCCAAAGAGCCCCAGGAGCCCTAAACTCTTTGTCTTAAAGAGAAAGATTTTGCCCACTCTCAGTTGGGTGGGAGTGGTCATAATTTCCACCAGAGCGCTAGTCTTGCCCACAGGAAGTCTGGGATGATTTTGAAATCTTCTCAGACTATCTGGGATAGGGTTCATGCCCCACCAGGGCTACATTGTCTTGTGTGAGCTACAGACTAGCTGCCACTAAAGACCTTCTTCTCAGAGGGAACGCAAGCCCTGATCTTCCAAAACATCTCATTCTCCTGTGTGTCGACAAGTATGCACAGCTAAGTAAACACCAAGGAAAGAGACTTATTCATGAATGGAAAATTAAAACATGAAAAAAAAAAAAGAACCTGGCTAGAAATTGAAGAGGACACCCTAGAGGGGCTTGTCTCAGGAAGAAACACAGAGGCCAAGTCACATGAGCCCTTGATTCTATTCCAGTCCAACCACGTGCAACAAGCTTTGTGGCCTGGGGGACCCACTAGGGTCAGCTAGCTTGGATCGGATGTGATGTGTGTTTCCTGGCTAATAAAAACATTAGTACCCATGGCTCTAACTTTTACTTTTCATTAAATTATTTTTATTGGCATGCTATTTAAATCTGTGCAACTGTAAACCTGGGCATAAATTCCTTATGATCACACAAATATAAATTTCTAGAACCAAGATAATTCAAATTAACTCTATTAATTTAAGGTGATAGATGATGTTACTTTGCTGAAATAAAATCTCTCTTTACTCTCTGACTGTGGCACTGGATGCCAGAGCACGGATTTTTAGGTTTGGCAAACTGTGCTCCTGTGCACTGAGAGAACTTGGTGTTCCCGACACAGTTCTTCACTGAACTCCTATGACACTTTTGTTCACAGCCTGCATCTTGATGGCATTGGCCTTCACTAATGTATTAATTTTTTTCTCTGTTCTTTTCCTTTCTACTTGAGGCCAATAAAGTTGTAAACACAAAAGCCAACTCCAACACGGAAATTATGTGGCCATATTCAGGTTGTCATCTGATGGCTCAGAAAGAGCTCATATTCACGTATTTAGATTATTTTCAAATTAAACACAAATTTTTTAAAATTACTATAGAGTCAAGCAAACTTTCACACTCAAGTTTGAGGAACTGGTGGAATCTGGTTCCTTGCCTGAACACCATGTCATGTTTCACTCCCTCCTTCCAATGTGCAGGAAATACTGAGACTTACAATCAATGTTTCCTTTTTGCTCTCAGCTCACAAAATGGTTGAGGCAGCCTTAAGTCCTTTCTTTGATTTTGCATTCTGTGTCTCTGAGCTTCTCTTTAAGGTTATGTAAGTTGTCTGGGGGAATATTTACATAGCCAGGCCCACCTTCCTCTCAAGGAAAAATAAAAGCTTGGAAAAGAGTAAGATTTGCCTGTTAGTTAGTGCCTATTCTTTTTCAGTTTTGTAAAAGAGCAACAGCCTTTTTTTAACAGAGCAGAACAGTGGGTAGGACTGGAAAAACTCCCCAAACTGTTTCTTTTTTCCCTGCTCACACCTGTTAGAGCAGAAGAACTACCCCTGCCTTTGCCTTCTACTCCATTTCTGCCTTCCCTTGGGAGATGAAATGTACTTTTAGAATGGAAAGGAAATAAACATTAAAATTTTACAAATTTGAAACATTGGTTACCAGAGCTTCTGGCATATCTGCATCAGTTCTGCATCTAATCAAATAATTTGGGCGTAAAGCAAGGGTCTTGACAATGCTCCCAGAGGCCAGTGAACCCTCTCCCTCAATGCCCATTGATTTAAAATGCCATCTTTACCGTGTATAAATCTCCATATAAATGCAAGGCAATTGTTGAACTCCAGGCTGCCATGCTAATCTATCAGTCTATTCCCAGGAGCAATAAACTGTTTTAAATACTATAAAGAGATAATGAGCTTCTGCATCTGACCTCCTTGCTTTCTTTTTTTTCTTTCATAATTCCATTTTTTTTTCTTTTTCTCTTTTTTCTCTACATTTTTGGAGATTCCATCATCTTCATCTTTTAGATCTATAATTTGGTTTTTAAGCCTTTTGAAAAAAATTTAGCAAGCATGATTATTATTTATAAGAACTGTTTTTTATTTTTCCTCCTTCATTGCAGCCTGCTCTTATTTTGAGTCTGAAATATTCTCCTAAGTGTCTCTAACAGTAATAGATTAGAATACTCTAAAGTTCTTTTTTGTTTCCTGAGTCAGTGGTTCTGCTTTTTACCTCCACCTCTAGGTTCTTTATTACTGCTACTTTCCCTAAATTATCTAGATATTTTTGGTTGTCTTCATTAATCTGATCCCATTTTCTTTGTATCCTACAAAAATTCTTAAAAATTTCTATTTCCTATAACAATCTTTTTACAGCATTGTTAAGGACGTACTGATTTTCAAGTATCTTTTCTCTGATTTCATTGAAAATTTGGGAATAAAATTTAGTTCACCATCTTGAATAATTTAGTAAATTTTTAAAACAAAATTCAAGGTGCTTCTTTAAGGAAAAGATTAAGCTGAGGCAGAACATGACATTTCATACTTCATGCAAGGGTATATTTTCATACAAATGCTCACTGATCTGAAATGTCATCTTTATCATATACTAAACTTCTTTATAAATCTAAGCTTATTTCTGAACTTTATGCTATCTCATTGATCTATCGGCCGATTCCTATAACACTCTGCTTTTAAATAGTTACTGCTTTAATTGCTCCCATTTTCTCAGCAGATATCCACTTGTAATTTGGAAGAGATTGTGAAAGATAGTAATAATACAGATGTAGTAATAATACAGATGTGCACTAAACCTTGAAATTTCATTTCCTTCTTGCAAGCATTCTTGATGAACAGAAAAACGAATGATTATATGAGATTTTAAACATTTCCTCAGCATTTATGATAACTTGTATCTTGTCTCAAATGGTATACAGCAGTTCCCTCATATCTGTGGGAGATATGTTTCAGGACCCCCAGTGGATGCCTGAAATAGTACTGAATCCTATATATACTATGTTTTTTCCTAGACTAACAAGTGGGTAGAGTACACAGCATGGATACACTAGGCAAAGGGAGGATCCATATCCCAGGTGGGATGGACCAGGCAGTGCAAGATTTCAACATACTATTCAGAAATTTATGAATTGCTTATTTCTAGAATTTTCTATTTAGTATTTTTGAACTGCAGTTGACCATGGGTTACTGAAACCATGGATAAGAGGGAACTACTGTATAACATATAACATCTCCACTGATATTATATTCTTATGATATCCTCAAATATAGTGATTAATGCCTCCATTAATATCTCCACTTTACAGAAGAAGAAACTAAAGCCTGGAGAACTTAAGTATTTACTCAAGGTTATGCAATCAACAAGTGGGAAGACTTGAACTCAGATCTCACTCCAGATCTCAGACTCATCTTCTGTATAATAGGGGCCACTTTTCATTCACACAGTGGAGGTTCTTTATTCATTTGTTAGAATGTCCTTTATTAACTAGCTTGTCCTGCTCCAAGTGACTTAGAAAACAAGTTCATTGCTGACTGTCTTCTTGTGGAAGGCAGAACTGTGTTTGCCTGATCATGTGTTCAGAGCAAGGTAATTCAAACACTATGGCACCCAGCATGGGGATGGACACAGCTCCCTGAAGGTCAGGCTTTGTTTCCCACACCAAAAGGTCACAGTAGCCCCCAAGGCTTTAAATTGCCAAATTTTGTCTACTCCTTAATACACCTGCAAGATATGCTCACATATCTAGGCCACAAGCTTAAATAAAGAGATTTTTAAATGCAATCATGCAAAATCACGTATATCAGAAGACAAAGACAGAAGGAAAATACAGAAATGAAAATGTTTATGTATATGAGGCAGGTTAACAAAAAAAACTCTTTCTTTTAAAATCTATGGCAATATCATTGTCTTTACAGTTTTAAAAAGTAATTTTTATTTATTTGATTTAAAAATGTGATCAGAGGCATCCTGGATTAAAGACTAATTAAAGATTTTTCTCCAAAATATATGTTGATTTGCCTTAAAGAGTTTCTCTTCTTCTTTTGTCCTCCCTCTAACTAAGCCCAAGAATATGTGAAACAGTCAAAAGGAGGAATTGGGATCAAAGGGCCTGGGTAGTGACAACCAAAGAAACAGCTGGGGGATCATAAAAGCAAGCTAAAGAAAGGACTCAGAGAAAGAGAGAAAAGAAAACAGATCTTTTTGGCTTCCAACCACTCTAAGAGGAAAGAGTCAAAAAAAAAAAAAAAAAGGAGGAAAGACTGCTCGAAGTAAATATAAAGACCCAGGAAGGGTAGGAAAGGAAGAGGGAAAGATTAGGGAGAGAGATAAAGAATAAAGGAAAATGAAAGGACTTGAAAAAACAGGAAATCCATTTGAAGAGGACAGGGAGGAAAGGATAACAGCTGAGATTTAAGGAAAATGTTGGTCAGATATGAACGTTAATTGTTTTATGTTTTCATGCAGTTGGCCGCAGCAAATGTGAAACATGCCCCATTTCTAAATACCCAAGAAAAAGAGGTCACACCCTATGTGAAAATGAAAATAAAACTCGTTTCATTTCCAGGCTCCCGTTTCTTTTCTCTTTCTCATTTCCCAATGTCCTCAAAAGTTTCAAACACAAAGATATTTATGGTGATTTAATTTGGTTACAAAAGCTCAGAGGGTGAGAAATTTTAGCTTGCCTACCAAAACCTGGTCCCAGAAGGCCAAGGTCTTAGACAGGACAATGATTCATTGACCAAACCCAAAGCAAAAATAATTACCTAAAACTTGGAAAATAAAGCAAGGAGATCACTGCCAGATTTTTCATGATCATTTTAGAGTCTTTTCTAACAAGCCTGCTGTTGAGTCTCCTGATTCTCTAGGGCCGTCATTTAATTTGACTTAATATTTATTATTAATTAAGGCTCAGACCCTGCGTAAATTTAAGTGTTTACTTATAGAAGATTGATAAGTTGTGAGGTATCTTTGTTCAGTGGAGATAAAAATAATAAATTCCCAGTAAAAAAGATAACCTCAGAGTTTACAGTTTTATTGACCTCTTAGGACATTAACAGTTTTGTATGTAACTTAAACTTATTTCATCATGCTTTCCTTCACCAACTATATATACTTCTTTTTTTCTGAGTCTCTTTTACCATCCTGCTGCTTCTCTCATTCATGATTTAAACTAAACTTTGACATGTGCTCCATATATATTTGTATGTTTTTTTTTTAATAAATTTATTTATTTATTTATTTTTGTCTGTGTTGGGTCCTCGTTGCTGCGCATGGGCTTTCTTTTAGTTGCGGCGAGCGGGGCCTACTCTTCGTTGAGGTGCGCAGGCTTCTCATTGCGGTGGCTTCTCTTGTTGCGGAGCACAGGCTCTAGGCGCGCGGGCTTCAGTAGTTGTGGTGCATGGGCTCAGTAGTTGTGGCTCACGGGCTCTAGAGCACAGGCTCAGTAGTTGTGGCACACGGGCTTAGTTGCTCTGCGGCATGTGGGATCTCCCCAGACTAGGGCTCGAACCCATGTCCCCTGCATTGGCAGTTGGATTCTTAACCACTGTGCCACCAGGGAAGCCCCTGTATGTGTTTTTAAAGGTTTTAAATCTGTACTTT
Organism: Balaenoptera physalus; assembly: GCF_965194825.1. Lineage (NCBI taxonomy): Eukaryota > Metazoa > Chordata > Mammalia > Artiodactyla > Balaenopteridae > Balaenoptera > Balaenoptera physalus. Next base: position 40,267,295 of record NC_138889.1, on the reverse strand, counting down.
TACAATATTAACAACAACAGAAATAATACATATTTAGTGATTTGTATGATGGATGCTAAAATTTACTTATGTGCCAGGACATTGTATTAAGTACTTTGTGAGCATTACCTCACAACAACCTGTGAGTTTGGGGAAACTGAGGCCTAGAAAAGATAAGTAATTTTTCAGGATCATCCATGAGCAGAGTAAGGACTGGAAGTCTGGAGCAATTTAGTAAGAATCCTGCATTCTTGCTGTTGCATTGTATTTTTCTGCTAAAGTACAGTGATGATGTCCATCATGGGTAGGGTTCTAGCAAGGACAGGAGATCATAGAAAGACGCTGAAGCTGGAAATTGGGTGCTAAGGGTGGGAGGCAGATATTAGGGGAAGTGAAGCTGTTAGAGAACTAGAATATGCTGGTCTTGGGAAGAGGGGGTATCATCATCATCTCCATCTAACAGATGAGGAAACTGAAACGGAGAAAAAACAGGTTACCTTTCCCAAGTCACCCCATCTGTAAGAAGCTGAGCAAGAATGTCAAAGCCCAGGTCAGCAGACCTCAAGCCCAGGGTACTTTCTGAGGCTCCCCTTGCTTCTGAACAGATGGTAAGCAAGTTCAGTCTCATTTGTTCCACTTCGTAGTTCCAAACTATGGTTACAGCTGCCATTATTTCCCCTTTGTCCTGCATCTATTTGGCTTTGCGATTTTATCTTCCTGCTTTTGTCTTTGACATAATGATCAGGCAACACTTAATTTGGTCTCTGGTTCTCATTTGTTTTTCTGGCACTGATCCCAGAGATCAACTGAAAGGAACAACGCAGTCATAAGATATCAACGGCCTGATTTCTATCAGGGCTGTTTGACACTAGAGTTCATCATTCCTTTCCTAACCACCACCCACCCACCCCCACGGTACAACATATGGACACAACTTTTGTAAATCTGCTACCCACTTGTCTGCAATACCAGTTTACACCATAGAATTAGGCACAGTTAATGGTAAGAATTAAACAGATGGGCTGCTTAAAACAGTAAACACACAGCAAGAATTCTATCTGAAATCAAAGCTTGCCTGAACTTCATTACACAAGGAGTCATAGTTTTTTAGGAATAAGGAAAAGGATAGAATTGGTCCCAATATCTGTATTTTTGTTTGCCAATTTTAGCTCCATAAGTACTATCTAACAGGACTCAGCATAAGACTGTATTTAAGAACATCAATTGTTACTAATTAATCTGAGGACCAACAAATCTATCAATTCAGTTACTAGGAGCTACTTAGCTATGTTCTTCCCAAAAGCACCTCACCAGTTTTCTTTAGGACCCTGGTCAAGTCACTTTTCCCCTCTGGACATCAGTGCCTCAACCTATGAAGATTTGGAGCTCACAAGTCTCCTCCAATTCTGATTCTTTGTGATTTTGTGACTATGTTTACCTAAATTCATGCTTATGACCTAGAGAAGGCAATACATTGTGCTATGTCATCTGTTACTATAGATAGTATCGGTAATGCACTGAGGATTCTCCTGAGGGGGAAAGATAACTGAAATAAAGCAGTAGAAGGGGGGAGTGGAGTGGCAAAAAGATGAAGAGAGAAACTAACATTTATGGAGCATCTACTATATTTTAAGCATTGTGCTAGAGATTCTAAGATAGGCAGCCTCAGTTAGGTGTCCAAACAACTCTAAGAAGAAGCTGTTCTTGTCTCAATGCAAAAACAAACAAACACAAAAACCTGAGGCAAATAACTTACTCCATGTCACTCAGCTAGTAAGTAGTAGTGACTCCAAAATTTAAACCCAAATTTGTTTAGATGTCAAAGCTCATGTGCTTTTCATCATGACTTTTAGTGTCTTCACATCTTTTTAGCTACTTTAAAGTAAGTGCTGAGAAATATTTCCTTCGTAGCTAATTTGCTTGACAAATCTAAACAAAACTTAAATCAGTATGATGGATTATCACTGGATACCCACTATGAACTGTTCTAGGCACTGGATATGCCTTTTTGTTAAAGTGTCAATATCCCTCTTCTTATAAGCATTCTTGGTCTAGTGGGAAAGACAAACTCTAAGTAAGAAATAACAAGTTGTATAAGAAGAAAGGAGCTCAAAGAGTAGAGAGTAAAGGGATCAAAGTCTAGGTCTAGGGGTAGAAAAAAGTGTTTGTCGAGAAAGTGATATTTGAACTAATACATGAAGAATGAAGAGTTAACTAAACAAATACGTGAGCTGTCATTTTAGGCATGGGGAATGCATGTGTAAAGGCTTGGAGGTAAGAGAGTGGTAAGTTCAAGCAACTCCCACATCAAATTACTAATTCTCTCTGAGAGTGATCATTCACTGAGAGGATATAAGAAAACACAGAGACAAGTGTACAAGGCTTGGATGAAATGGATGGGAATAGGGGCACTAAAAATCTCAGAAATTTAAGGAAATTTTCTGTATTAAGATTAAAGGAAAATTTCCATTTCCAGTCGACATGGAGTAACAGGGACAGGATTTACCCTCCCACGTGAAACAACTAAAAACCATGACAAAGTACAAATGTATATATTTTTCAGAAGGCACACAAGTATTTGACATTAGGAAACAAAGGGCAGTGACTCCTAAGATACAGTAAACTAATGAGGGAAAACTTACAACTGTCCAAGCTTACTTCCCAAAGAACATTTCCAAGCTGATGAACAGAGAGGGGGAAACTAGGCAAAGCCCAGTGGTCTCCCTGAGTTAAAGGGATGCAGCTGAAGAGTCTGAGGAAGACAAGACAGTTAAAGTTACCGGAGCAAAGTAAAGCTGAGGAGAGGACTACACAGAAAGGAGCTCCAGATATCTGCAGAGTGCCCCTCTAGTATGCAGCAGTGTACTTATCAGTATATGTATGTTAGGAATCTATCTAAAACCAAGGAAAGAACCACTTAAAAGGATTAGAAGAAATTGCCTGGGAACTATGCCCAGCAAGGTTGGAAAAACTCATAATCCATGGAGCATTAGGCAAAGTACTCAGGAAGATCTTTCCTCGGTAGTGGGGAGTAATTAGCTTTAGACTGATCCCTGTTACGGACCCACCTAACAAATCATAAAAGCAAGATCCAAGAAGATAAAATCTGTTACAAGTAACTTAACCATAACACATCAAGAAGAATTATTGGAATATAAAAATAGCCAGAACCCAACAAGTGAAAATTCACAAATCTTGCATCTAATCAAAGATCACCAGCCCTACAAAGACACAGGAAAATACGACCCATAATTCAGAGAAAATCCAATCAATCAAACCAGACTAAAATGATACAGATATTAGAATTATCAGAGAAAGACATTAAAGCAATTATTATAACTGTATTCCATACGTTCAAAATTTAAGTAAATGGATATAGATATTCAAAAGACCCAAATTTAACTTTTTTAAAATTAAGACGTTTTTAGAGGAGTTCTAGGTTCACAGAAAAATTGAAGGGAGGTACGGAGCTTCCTTACATACCCCCTGGCACCACAGATGCCTGGCCTCCCCCATTATCAGTACCCTCTACCAGACCAGTACATTTGCCAAAATTGATGAATCTACATTGACACATCCTAATCATCCAAAGTCCGTACATTACGATTTACTCTTGGTGTTGTACATTCTATGAATTTGGGAAAATGTATAATAACATGTATCCATCATTATAATGTGATACAAAGTATTTTCACTGCCCTAAAAATTTTCTGTGCTCTGCCCATAGTTTTGCCTTTTCTAGAACGTCATCTATTTGGAATCCTACAGTGTTTATAGTCTTTTCAGATTTGCTTCTTTCACTTAGTAATATTCATATTTGTTTCCTCCATGTCTTTTCATGGCTTGATAACTCATTTTTTTAGCACTGAATAATATTCCATTATCTGGATGTACCAGTTTATTTATCCATTCACCCACTGAAGGACATCTAAGTTGCTTCCAACTTTTGACAATTATAAATAAAGCTGCTATAAACATCAGGTGCAGGTTTTTGTATGGACGTAAGTTTTCAGCTCCTTTGGGTAAATATCAAGGATTGTGATTGTTGGATTGTATAGTAATAGTATGTTTAAGTTTGTAAGAATCACCAAACTGTCTTCAAAAGTGTCTGTACCATTTCACATGCCCACAGCAATGTATGAAACTTCTTATTGCTCTACAGCCCCACCAGAATTTGATGTTACCAGTGGTCTGGATTTTGGCCATTCTTACAGGTGTGTAGTGGATCTCATTGTTGTTTTAATTTGTATTTCCCTAATGACATGTGATGTGGAGCATCTTTTCATACGCTTATTTTCCATCTGTTTATCTTCTTTGGTGAAGTGGGTGTTTAAGTCTTTGGTCCATGTTTTAATCAGGGTGTTTCTTTTCTAAATGTTGAGTTTTAAGAGTTATTTGTACATTTTGAATAACAGTCCTTTATCAGATGTGTCTCTTGAATTTTTTGAATTTTATTTTATTTATTTTTTTATACAGCAGGTTCTTATTAATCACTCATTTTATACATAACAATGTATACATGTCAACCCCAATCACCCAATTCATCACAACACCACACCACCCCCATCCCCCTCTGCTTTCTCCCATTGGTGTCCATACCTTTGTTCTCTACGTCTGTGTCTCAATTTCTGCCCTGCAAACTGGTTCATCTGTACCATTTTTCTAGGCTCCACATATATGCGTTAATATGCGATATTTGTTTTTCTCTTTCTGATCTACTTCACTCTGTATGACAGTCTCTAGATTCATCCACATCTCTACAAATGACCCAATTTCGTTCCTTTTTATGGCTGAGTAATATTCCATTGTATATATGTACCACTTCTTCTTTATCCATTCGTCTGTCGATGGGCATTTAGGTTGCTTCCATGACCTGGCTATTGTAAATAGTGCTACAATGAACATTGGGGTGCATGTGTCTTTTTGAATTATGGTTTTCTCTGGGTGTATGCCCAGTAGTGGGATTGCTGGGTCATATGGTAATTCTATTTTTAGTTTTTTAAGGAACCTCCATACTGTTCTCCAAAGTGGCTATATCGATTTACATTCCCACCAACAGTGCAAGAGGGTTCCCTTTGCACCACATCCTCTCCAGTATTTGTTGTTTGTAGATTTTCTGATGACGCCCATTCTAACTAGTGTGAGGTGATACCTCATTGTAGTTTTGATTTGCATTTCTCTAATAATTGGTGATGCTGAGAAGCTTTTCATGTGCTTCTTGGCCATCTGTATGTCTTCTTTGGAGAAATATCTATTTAGGTCTTCTGCCCACTTTTGGATTGGGTTGTTTGTTTTTTTAATATTGAGCTGCATGACCTGTTTATATATTTTGGAGATTAATCCTTTGTCCGTTGATTCGTTTGCAAATATTTTCCCCATTCTGAGGGTTGTCTTTTCGTCTTGTTTATGGTTTCCTTTGTGTGCAAAGCTTTTAAGTTTCATTAGGTCCCATTTGTTTATTTTTGTTTTTATTTCCATTACTCTAGGAGGTGGATCAAAAAGATCTTGCTGTGATTTATGTCAAAGAGTGTTCTTCCTATGTTTTCCTCTAAGAGTTTTATAGTGTCTGGTCTTACATTTAGGTCTCTAATCTATTTTGAGTTTATTTTTGTGTATGGTGTTAGGGAGTATTCTAATTTCATTCTTTTACATGTAGCTGTCAGGTTTTCCCAGCACGACTTATTGAAGACACGGCTTTTCTCCATTGTATATCCTTGCCTCCTTTGTCATAGATTAGTTGACCATAGGTGCGTGGGTTTATCTCTGGGCTATCTATCTTGTTCCATTGATCTATGTTTCTGTTTTTGTGCAAGTACCATATTGTCTTGATTACTGTAGCTTTGTAGTATAGTCTGAAGTCAGGGAGTCTGATTCCTCTCGCTCCATTTTTTTTCCCTCAAGACTGCTTTGGCTATTCGGGGTCTTTTGTGTCTCCATACAAATTTTAAGATGATTTGTTCTAGCTCCGTAAAAAATGTCATTGGTAATTTGATAGGGATTGCATTGAATCTGTAGATTGCTTTGGGTACTATAGTCATTTTCCCAGTATTGATTCTTCCAATCCAAGAACATGGTATATCTCTCCATCTGTTGGTATCATCTTTAATTTCTTTCATCAGTGTCTTATAGTTTTCTGCATACAGGTCTTTTGTCTCCTTAGGTAGGCTTATTCCTAGGTATTTTATTCTTTTTGTTGTAATGGTAAATGGGAGTGTTTCCTTAATTTCTCTTTCAGATTTTTCATCATTAGTGTATAGGAATGCAGGAGATTTCTGTGCATTAATTTTGTATCCTGCAACTTTACTGAATGCATTGATTAGCTCTAGTAGTTTTCTGGTGGCATCTTGAGGATTCTCTTTGTATAGTATCATGTCATCTGCAAACAGTGACAGTTTTACTTCTTCTTTTCCAATTTGTATTCCTTTTATTTCTTTTTCTTCTCTGACTGCCATTGCTAGGACTTCCAAAACTATGTTGAAGAATAGTGGAGAGAGTGGACATCCTTGTCTTGTTCCTGTTCTTAGAGGAAATGCTTTCAGTTTTTCACCATTGATAATGAAGTTTGCTGTGGGTTTGTCATATATTGCCTTTATTATGTTGAGGTAGGTTCCCTCTATGCCCACTTTCTGGAGAATTTTTATCAAAAATGGGTGTTGAATTTTGTCAAAAGCTTTTTCTGCATCTATTGAGATGATCATATGGTTTTTATTCTTCAATTTGTTAATATGGTGTATCACATTCATTGACTTGTGTATATTGAAGAATCCTTGCATCCCTGGGATAAATCCCACTTGATCATGGTGTATGACCCTTTTAATGTGTTGTTGGATTCTGTTTGCTAGTATTTGGTTGAGGAATTTTGCATCTATATTCATCAGTGATATTGGTCTGTAATTTTCTTTTATTGTAGTATCTTTGTCTGGTTTTGGTATCAAGATGACGATGGCCTCATAGAATGAGTTTCAGAGTTTTCCTTCCTCTGCAATTTTTTGGAAGAGTTTGAGAAGGATGGATGTTAGCTCTTCTCTAAATGTTTGATAGAATTCACCTGTGAAGCCATCTGGTCCTGGACTTTTGTTTGTTGGAAGATTTTTAATCACAGTTTCAATTTCATTCCTTGTGATTGGTCTGTTTATATTTTCTAATTCTTCCTGGTTCAATGTTGGAATGTTGTACCTTTCCAAGAATTTGTCCATTTCTTCCAGGTTTTCCATTTTATTGGCATATATTGCTTGTAGTAGTCTCTTATGTTCCAAGGGGGGAAAGCGGCGGGGTGGTGGGGGTGGGGGTATGATGAATTGGGCAATTGGGATTGACATGTATACACTGATGTGTATAAAATTGATAACTAATAAGGACCTGCTGTATAAAAAAAGAAATTAAATTAAATTAAAAGAAAAAAATACTAGCAACCAGAATCCAAGAGCAATTAAACATATCATACACCATGATCAAGTGGGGTTTACCCCAGGAATGCATGGATTCTTCAATATATGCAAATCAATCAATGTGATACACTATATTAACAAACTGAAGGATAATATCCATATGATCATCTCAATAGATGCAGAAAAGCTTGTGACAAATTTCAACACCCATTTATGATAAAAACCCTCCAGAAGGTAGGCATAGAGGGTACTTTCCTCAACATAATAAAGGCCATATATGACACACCCACAGCCAACTTCGTTGTCAATGGTGAAAAATTGAAACCATTTCCTCTAAGGTCAGGAACAAGGCAAGGTTGTCCACTCTCACCACTATTATTCAATATAGTTTTGGAAGTTTTAGCCACAGCAATCAGAGAAGAAAAAGAAATGAAAGGAATCCAAATCAGAAAAGAAGAAGTAAAGCTGTCACTGTTTGCAGAAAACATATACTATGCATAGAGAATCCTAAAGATGTTACCACAAAATTACTAGAGCTAATCAATGAATTTGGTAAAGTGGCACGATACAAAATTAATGCACAGAAATCTCTTGCATTCCTATATACAAAGGATGAAAACTCTGAAAGAGAAATTAAGGAAGAACTCCCATTTACCATTGCAACAAAAAGAATAAAATTCCTAGGAATAAACCTACCGAAGGAGACAAAAGATCTGTATGCAGAAAACTATAAGACACTGATGAAAGAAATTAAAAATGAAACAAAAAGATGGAGAGATATATCATGTTCTTGGATTGGAAGAATCAACATTGTCAAAATGGTTATACTACTCAAAGCAATCTACAGATTCAATGCAATCCCTATCAAACTACCAATGACATTTTTCACAGAACTAGAACAAAAAATTTCACAATTTGTATGGAACACAAAAGACCCCAAATAGCCAAAGCCAAATCTTGAGAAAGAAAAACAGAGCTGTAGGTATCAGGTTCCCAGACTTCAGACTATACTACAAAGCTACAGTAATCAAGACAGTATGGTACTGGCACAAAAACAGAAATATAGATCAATAGAACAAGATAGAAAGCCCAGAGATAAACCCACGCACATATGGTCACCTTATCTTTGATAAAGGAGGCAAGAATATTCAATGGAGAAAAGACAGCCTCTTCAATAAGTGGTGCTGGGAAAACTGGACAGCTACATGTAAAAGAATGAAATTAGAACACTCCCTAACGCCATATACAAAAATAAACTCAAAATGGTTTAAAGACTTAAATGTGAGGCCAGACACTGTAAAACTCTTAGAGGAAAACATAGGCAGAACACCCTATGAAATAAATCATAGCAAGATCCTTTTTGACCCACCTCCTAGAGAAATGGAAATAAAAACAAAAATAAACAAATGGGACCTTATGAAGCTTAAAAGCTTTTGCACAACAAAGGAAACCATAAACAAGATGAAAAGACAACTCTCAGAATGGGAGAAAATATTTGCAAATGAAGCCACTGACATAGGATTAATCTCCAAAATTTACAAGAAGCTCAGGCATCTCAATATCAGAAAAACCAACAACCCAATCCAAAAATGGGCAGAAGACCTAAATAGACATTTCTCCAAAGAAGATATAAAGATGGCCAACAAACACATGAAAGGATGCTCAACATCACTAATAATTAGAGAAATGCAAATCAAAACTACAATGAGGTATCACCTCACAATGGTCAGAATGGCCATCCTCAAAAAATCTACAAACAATAAATGCTGGAGAGGGTGTGGAGAAAAGGGAACCCTCTTGCACTGTTGGTGGGAATGGAAATTGATATAGCCACTATTGAGAAAAATATGGAGGCTCCTTAAAAGACTGAAAATAGAACTACCATATGACCCAACAATCCCACTACTGGGCATATATCCTGAGAAAACCATAATTCAAGAAGAGTCATGTACCACGATATTCATTGCAGCACTATTTACAATAGCCAGGACATGGAAGCAATCTAAGTGTCCATCGACAGATGAATGGATAAAGAAGATGTGGCACAAATATACAATGGAATATTACTCAGCCATAAAAGGAGCAAAACTGGGTCATTTGTAGAGACGTGGATGGAGTTAGAGTCTGTCATACAGAGTGAAGTAAGTCAGAAAGAGAAAAACAAATACCATATGCTAACACATATATACAGAATCTAAAAAAAAAAATGGTTATGAAGAACCTAGGGGCAGGACAGGAATAAAGATGCAGATGTAGAGAATGGACTTGAGGACATGATGGGGGGAAGGGTAAGCTGGGACAAAGTGAGAGAGTGGCATGGACTTATATATACTACCAAATGTAAAATAGATAGCTAGTGGGAAACAACCGCATAGCACAGGGAGATCAGCTGGGTGCTTTGTGACCACCTAGAGGGGTGGGATAGGGAGGGTGGGAGGGAGATGCAAGAGGGAGGAGACATGGGGTTGTATGTAAATGTATAGCTGATTCAGTATGTTATAAAGCAGAAACTAACACACCATTGTAAAGCAATTATACTACAATAAAGACGTTAAAAAATATTAAGGTAAAATAACGATATTTTAGACATTTACAATCTGAATAATTCTTCACTCACAGGCTCACTTTTTTTTTTTAATGTTGAAGAAAATCCTTCAGTTAGAAAGAATATGATACCAGGTAGAAGCTGGATCTATATAATAATGAAGAGCAACAGAAATAGTAGTTACATGGGTAAAATATAAATTCTTTTTCTTATTTTTTAAATCTTTTTAAAATAATTATCTTTTAAAAAGATAATTGACTGAACAAGAAGAGTAACACTGTAGAGTAGGGCTTATATCATATGGGATAAGAAAATGCATGACAACGGTAACATAAAGGTCAAGAAGGAAAATTAGAAACATACTATTGGAGGGGTTTTATAAAACGTGTGAAATGGATATAATATCACTAGAAGGTAGACTGTGATAAATTAAATATATATCTGTAAACACTAAAGCAACCATTAAAATAACAAAACATAGAGTTATGGTTAATAAGCCAACAAAAGAGAAAAGCTGGAATAACACAAAAAAGATTAATTCATGCATAAGAAGGCAGAAAAATAGGAAAAGGGAAACAAAGAACAAATGGGGTAAATAGAAAACAAAGAGTATGATGATAGACTCACACTATCCATATCAATAATCACATTAAACATAAATGTTCTATTCTAAACACCCCAAGTAAAGACAGAAAATGTCAGATTAGATTTTTTTTAAAAAGCAAGACCCAACTATATGTTACCTTTGAAAAGTGTATTTTATATATAAAGATGTAAATAACTTAAGAGTAAAAGAATGGAAAAAGATATACCAGTCTAACACTAATCAAAAGATAGTAGAAGTGGCTGTATTAATATCATAAAAAGTAAACTTCAAAGAAAAGAATATCACTAGTGGTAAAAAGGGTTATTGCATAATGTTAAGAGTCAATTCATCATAAGGACATAACAATCCTAAATGTTTATACTAATAAGAGAATTTTAAGATACATGAAGCCAAAAAATGATAGAACTGAAAGGGCAAATAGATAATCCACAATTATTAACAGAGATTTAAATATTACTCTTTCAATAATTAATAGAACAAGTAGACAGAAAATCAGCAACAATATGTACACTTGAACACTATCAATCAACTTGATCTAACCTATGAAATGAACAAATGAAATTAGATGAAATGGTCAAATTCCTTGAAAGACACAAAGTACCACAGCTGACTCTTCAAAGTTGCCCCATATATTAAAGAAAGTTAATTTAGTGGTTAAAAACTCTCTCACAAAGAGAACTCTGGGCCATGATTACTTCATCAGTGAATCCTACCAAGCATTTAATGCAAAAACAATACCAATTCTGGACAACGGTTTGTAGCAGTTTTAGTTGTAATATCCAAAAACTAGAAAGAACCCAAATGTCCATCCAAAGATGAATGAATAAGCAAATTGAGTATTTCCATACAACAGTATACCACTCAGAAATGGAAAGGTATGAACTATTGATAAATGCAGCAATTTGGATGAATTTCCAGTTCATTATGGTGAATGAACAAAGCCATGCATAAAGAGCATATACTACGTGATTCTGTTAACATACAGTTCCAGAAAATGCAAACTATAGTAACAGAAAGCACATCAGTGATTGTCTGGTGATGGGAGGTAGGAAAGAAGAGGAGGAGGGATGACCATGGGGCACAAAGAAACTTTGAGGGGTGACGGACATGTCCATTATCTTGATTGTGATAATGTTTTCATGAGTTTAACATGTTAAAACATAACAAATTATACATTTTAAACATGAGCACTTTGAGCTAATTAATCTCAATAAAGCTGTTTAAAAGGGAAGATTAAAAGCAGACACAATGAAGAAGAATAGTTTAGAGGAATAGACTGGAGGTAGGCTCCGAGTCAGTGCTATCCCTGTAGTCTAGCCAGACTGTTTTTCCCTAGGTGACTTTAACATTTTTGCTTTACTGAAAAAACTATTTTTAACCTGAGTGGATTAATTAGTAACCTTGTTTAAAATGGGAAATAACTCTAAATGGTTAAAGTGTATTGGTCTTTCTTCTCTAAGTAAGAACTACTTTAATATGATCATTTTTCCTGATTCCTAGGAAATATTAAATGCACAGTAAGGAAATTGTTGCTGTTCATGAGCTCCTATTATTACAACAACATTAATAATAGATAATATTTATTGGGCATTTAGCACAGGCCAAACACTGTGCTAAGCACTTCATGTATAGTATCATATTTGATTCTCACAGCCCTCTGAGTTAGGTAAATTATTAACCCCAAGTGAAAGGGAAAGAAACTAAACTTTAGAAGAAATATTAAGTAACATACTCAAAGTCAAATGGCTGGTAAATTATAGAGCCAGCACCTCAGTCCATGTCTTTGTTCATTTCTTTCACCACTCTGTCCCAAACCCTGCAATGTAAAAGCCAATTTCACCCGAACTAAAAGCCAAATAACTTACTGTCATATCAAGGGCCTACAAGATATCCATGCCCCCTCCCCACAATCCCCAGTCACCTCACCTCCCATTTCCTCTTGACAATACTTCCTCTAGCTCAATCTGCTCCAACTCACATATCTCCTTGTATTTTTTAGGTATGCCATTCAAGTCCCTCAGGGTCTTTACAGTGGCTAATTCTTCCAGGACTACTCTAAATGCTTGTGCAGTTAGAACTCTATGGGGCTCTAAGAGTTGCTGTTTCATGAGCCTGATTTCCATCTTCCTGCAATGCTATCCTCTCAGATATGCACGTTTTGCTCCTTCACCTCCCACACATTTTAGCTCAAATTTTAGTCTCAATGAAGCTCACATTCGCATCTCAGTCCCTCTTTTCTTTTTTTTTTTTTAATAAATTTATTTATTTATTTATTTTTGCTGTGTTGCGTCTTCGTTTCTGTGTGAGGGCTTTCTCCAGTTCCGGCGAGCGGGGGCCACTCTTCATCGCGGTGTGTGGGCCTCTCACTGTCACGGCCTTCCCATTGCGGAGCACAGGCTCCAGACCCGCAGGCTCAGTAGTTGTGGCTCACGGGCCCAGTTGGTCCACGGCATGGGGGATCTTCCCAGACCAGGGCTCGAACCCGTGTCCCCTGCATTGGCAGGCAGATTCTCAACCACTGCGCCACCAGGGAAGCCCAGTCGCTCTTTTCTTACTTAATTTTTCCCCATAGCAATTAATGTCATTCTAAGTAAAGAAAAATTAAAAATTTTAATTATTAGCATATTTTATTGTTCACATACATATTGTGCAAAGTCAGTTTTAAGTACAGAATAAGAGCACTTATCTTGTATGCAAAAATCATCAAAATTAAACAATTCTTAGTTCATAGTTTATACATATGCATTTCATTCTTATCAGAATAGTGGGAAACCTGCACAAAACTAACTTAACTGTTTTTATTTCACCTCTTGATACAGGCACATTCTACCAATGCTCTCTACCCTTAGTTTATTGATAAGTGAGGAGGGATGGAAAACAAAAGGAATTTTGAGCTGCCTTATCTTTCTCATTTCTTCAATGTCATCATTTTCAGTGGAAGTGGTTGGCTAATACCAGGAAGTAACACAATTAAGAGAGGATATGATAGAGCTCTTTGGTACCTCATGTTTCTTAGAACACCATTGCCTTCTTTTTGCCTTTGAAGCAAGTTCTGGTTCAAATGAAAAACTTTCCTGTCAGTGACCCTGCTTACTCAGTCTTAGATGTAACATACTTACTCTATGCTTGCTCCAAGTTTGCTGAACTCCCATGTATTATGAGCTCACTAGAACTTTGTGCTCATGGGGTGCTGAAAATTCTGTATGCAAATGGAACAGCAAGGAATGATAGACACATGTATCGTGTACATCTCCTTTGATCATGCACATGGTCCATTGTCCCATCGAACTTTCACTTACAAAACTCAAATTCAAAGATAAATCATTAAGTCTCAAGATGGCAGCAGCAGAGCTTCTACCCTAGTCCAAGTTACCATCATTCTCTTCCCAGAAAAATGCAACAGCCTCCTAACTGGTTTTCCTGCTTCCACTCTTCCCAGTCCCTAACCTTCATTCTAGTCTTCATGTGGCTACTGGATTATTTGAAAAATAATAAATAAATAGATCATGCCACTCTGTTGCTTAGAATCTTCTGATATCTTCTCCTTAACCAGACATCACACTGTCCCTCTTCCATAAGTAAAAAGTTCATTTCCATATCCGAACTTTGGAAGTTGCTGTTCTCTCTGCCTTTAGTTTCACTTGACTGCCTCCTTCTCACCATTTAGGAACAAACTCAAAACTGTACCTTCAGTATTAGTGAAGTAAATTATGAAACATCAATAAAAGAGAATACAGAAATTTCAAAATAATTATATAATATAGATATTGCCATGGAAGAATATTCACAACATGTTAAGTGTAGGAAGCAGTTTGCAAAACATATAATTGTATCCTACTTTTGTTTTAAAACAGATGTCAATCAAAAGCACACACATACAAAATCTGAAAGAAAATACAGCAAAACATTAATAGTAATTATTTTTTAGAGGTGATGTTTTAGATGAATTTTTCCTTGTTTTCATTTTTTATATTTTATGACTATTCCCAGTGAATATGCATATTTCATGTAATTTTTGAAAGCATACATGGATGAAAGTTTAATATGGTAAGCAACATCATGAAGAGCCTTTCTTGAACCACTTAGCTAAGCTAATTAATCCCTTTCCCATCATTCTTCTTTCCAAAGGAACTAATCATATATGGATTGCAATAATAATAATGGTAGTTAATAATAATGGTAGTTAATATTAATGAGCATTTACTTGGTGTCAGGCATCTTGGTAGGTATTTTATTTTTTAAAATTTATTTATTTATTTATTTATTTTTGTCTGCATTGGGTCTTTATTGCTGCACACAGGTTTTCTCTAGTTGTGGCGAGCAGGGGCTACTCTTCATTGCGGTGCACGGGTTTCTCATTGTGGTGGCTTCTCCTGCTGTGGAGCATGGGCTCTAGGCGTGCAGGCTTCAGTAGTTGCAGCACATGGTATCAATAGTTGTGGCACGCGGGCTCAGTAGTTGTGGCACGTGGGCTCTAGAGCGCAGGCTCAGTAGTTGTGGCACACGGGCCCAGTTGCCCCGTGGCATGTGGGATCTTCCTATACCAGGGATCAAACCCGTGTCACCTGCATTGGCAGGCGGATTCCCAACCACTGTGCCACCAGGGAAGTCCCTTGGTAGGTACTTAAACTCATTATTTAATCGTTGCAACTAATCTCTGGGTTAGGTACTATCATCATCATCATCATCATTGTTATTAGTATTTTCCTTTTAAAAAATAACAAAATGAGATATTTAAGGCTCTGATTATTTAGAAAATTGGCCCAAAGTTGCACAAGCTATAAACTGCAGAACTGGATCAAACCTATGTCTGTCTCAAAAATCTATACTACATCACCTCTACTCACTCCAATAGAGTGTTCTCAATTTTGGTTAGCACATAAATTAATACCAAATGGAGCAGTTATAAACCCCTAACGATGAAGTTTAGTCCCCAAATCTTCTTGTAGTCAAAAAATATAGTCGAGCAAGAAAATAATTTCAAAATTATTTAAGACCTTTACTAGAATTTCTTGACTACCATAAATAAGATTCATAGTGTGAAGTTATAATTCTTTAACATTTTTTGATCCTTGCATCCACTATTCTCATCCTTCCAGGCACACACTCCTCCAAGATCTAGGCCCTTATTTCTTCCTCTCTCCCCTTTTCATCTTGATTTCCCATGAAAAGCCCAAAAGAATTCACCTAGCAATTTGGAGGGTTGGAGAGAAGAAGTGACCAAAGACATGATCCTTCAAGTAGGCAAAAAGAAGTAAAAGACTGGGAACACTCATTCTATGATTTTTTTCCCATCACATCAAGTTATAGTCACTACCATGTGAGGGTTTATGATGTTTTACATTACCAAAAAGCATAATTTTACTCAGAAATTCTGGGCTCCATGGAATGCCCTCTGAGCACTGTGTTTGAACTGTAAAGGGAAGGTAAATAAAAGCTAGAGGTGGAACTGACTTCACAGAGCCTGGGGTTAGATCTTGGCAGTTCTGTGGCATTTAGGATGAGCACAGAGTGAAATGAGGGCTTCTGAAAGAAGAGCAAAGGTACCAGTATGGGAATGAGTAGACTTAGGAGATGGGCGTGAGCAGGTGCTAGACTACCTGCCTAGTAAAATTTCTACAAGAAGAAAAGATGGGAGACAGAGTTCATTCTTTTCTCCAGCCACAAAGCTGAAGGGCCCCCTAAGTATTACCTTGGAAGAAAGGATAAACATGTCTTTCATATTTAGGTTTCTTCTAAACTTGTTCTCATTTTAGAAAACTAAAACTGGCTCCAAGCCCGCTGATTTTCACCTAGAAAAATAAGAACTGGATACTTACCCAGACTTCTGCTTGTAGCTAAACAGCCAAATGGACAGTGGATAGAGAAACTATTCAAAAAATAGCTGAAAAAGCTATCTTGGGGATTAATGAGATTTCTTAAAATGAATAAGCAGTCCATGTGGCTTTATTTAACAGTAATTTTTTGACATGGCTTTTTCCTCTTTTTTCCTTTTTTTCACATTAATTTCCAAGTCAACACTAGCACAGTGAATAAACCACTCTTTGGGATTGTTTGAGAACTACAGAAATCAACAGAAATATTCCTGTCTGCTTTTGAATAGTCCCCTTTCAAAATATTTTTTAATCTCACCTAATGTTCACAGTTTTGGAAGAAAGGGCTATAATAGGCACTTTTAACTACCAATGCTGCAAGGAAAAGACTCATGAATATAGTCTTCCCAGGATGAGTTGACATCAATACTGTGAGCAGCACTTATCAAACCTTACCCAAGGCCTGATTCAGGATTTCCAGTACTACTTCAATCCAGGAGACAACTTTATGGAAGTAGACGGTAGTTGACCCAAGATCCAGCAGAATGTAAATAAGTTACATAGCACTGAATAAAATCAGTGAGGAAAACCTACATGTAGTCGCTTGTTTTATTTTTTTTTTAACTTTTTATTTTATATTGGAGTATAGTTGATGAACAATGTTGTGTTAGTTTCAGGGGTACAGCAAAGTGATTCAGTTATACGTATGTATATATCTATTCTTTTTCAAATTCTTTTCCCATTTAGGTTGTTATATAATATTGAGCAGAGTTCCCTCTGTTATACAGTAGGTTCTTGTTGGTTTAAAATAGTGTTGGTAGTGTTTTTAATGTTCTGTTTTATGATGAACATATAAGACTTCCTTTTCTCTTCCCTCTTATTCTATTTCTAATGCTCAGTTTAACAGGCTATACTTGTGAAAACTGAAAGGACACACTCCGAATGTTTTTTATTCCCACTGACCCCTGAGAATTAAGTAAAATTATCCTCTGGGACATCTTAATATAGATTATAGTGTAATGAATCATTAAGGGAATCTAAGGATGATGGTAAGTCTGGTTACTGGAATCCAAAAGACTGCTTTCGTGTTTGGTTAAACTTACAAAAATCACAATTGACCTTTGACAAAAAGAGATAAAACACTACTAAGTACACATTTTACAATTTCTAATTAAGATTCATATATAAATGAGCAAACTATACTTAGATGTTATCTCTAGAGTAATCTACCATGATTCTACAGAAAATATGTAAGATACTGATTGCCCTGTTTACAAAATACTTAGAACAGTGAACAGATATTATTACAACTACCTGAACTGAGATGCTTCACCGTTAATGACATTGTGATTATTTATGTAGGATTTTTAGGAATCAGTCGTTAAGCCAGGATATAATTGGACAGATCTATTGTGTAACCAAAGCTATGCTGGTAATGTCGTGTTGGAAAATAAATTCCATTTAACTATGTATGATCTATGCTGGTAATGTCGTGTTGGAAAATAAATTCCATTTAACTATGTATGAGCTATGCTGGTAATGTCGTGTTGGAAAATAAATTCCACTTAATTATGTATGAAGGGCTCAACATTAAGGAGCAAACCTCTACCTGTCTGTCTCAAAAATCTATACTTTACATGAAGAATCAATATCTACAAAGCTTTCTTAGGAGGTCTGTGCTTGCAGCTGGTAGTAAGAAATATCACTTCCTGGCAAGCCAGGAATCTCATTGAATTGGGAGAGCCTGCAGAAGGAGAAATTCATTCGCAATTACTAAAGGTAAAACCTGATGGAGATTAATTTCTCAGTTTCAGTTTCTTAGCCTTCAGAATAGATAAGCTAAGAGTAGTAGAAAAACATCTCTGGAATGATAAGGGCTATTGAAAATACAACCCTAGATTCCTTTCATAACCTCCAGAAAGATATTAATTAGGTGAGCTTTCCTCTAGTTTTGCTGACAATACAATACAAAGGCTTATGATATAACACTTCTTGCTGCACTTATGTGAATGAACCAGGCCAAATAGAACAGAATATACACAGTCGGAAGACAGTTTCTGAGATTACCTGTAATAGCTATCACTAAATCAGTACAATAATATAAATTATTGTACCGTTAGTGTATGAGTCATGGCTCTATATGTGTGCTATGTATTAAGCCTATGTCTAATTTCAACTGCCTTTAAAAACTATAGAAGGCAGTTAACTAAGCAACAAGTTCAGTTAATAATCTTAGCACAAAAATGTATGAGATCAGCTTTTATGTCAGTATGAGGATGTGTGCATGCATGCATTACCTAGAATAATATTCAGTTTACTTGTGATTGCAGAGGAAATATTCAGGAAAATGTATCCAGAACTTGAAAATAAGGCAAAGAGATGATTCTGTGACCTTTTACTGTCATACTAGGGCCCATCTGAGACTCATCTGAGTCTCTAGAGAAATGGTAACTTTGACTAACAACTGATTAGGGTTCAGATGTTTTTTATCTAACTTAGTAATCTTATTTCACCGTTCTTATTTTCACTGAGTATATAAATCCCAGTTTCTCATACCTTCATTGAACTAGCTTTGTCATTCAATGGTCCCTCCATTAATTATTTAAATGAAACTTTGACACATGCCAAATATCTTTCTTTTTTTTAATTGTGGTGAGAGCACTCAACATGAAATCTATCCCCTTAACAAAATTTTAAGTGTACAATTCAGTACTGTAGACACAATGTTTTACAACAGATCTCTAGAATTTATTCATCTTGAATAACTGAAACTTTATACCAGTTGAATAGCCACTTCACATTTTCCCCTCCCTTCAGCCCCAAGCACCCACCATTCTACTCTCTGTTTCTATGAGTTTGACTATTTTAGATTGCTCATTTAAATAGATCCATGCAGTACTCATACTTCTGTGACTGGCTTATTCCACTTAACTTTCTCCAGGTTCATACATTTAGTCACATGTGTCAGGATTTCCTTCTTTTTTAAGGATAAAATATATTCCATTGTATGTATATACCACATTTTCTTTATCCATTCATCTATTCATAGACATTTAGGTTGTTTCCCCATCTTGGCTATTGTGAATAATGCTGCAGTAAACATGGGAGTGCAAATATCTCTTCAAAATCTTGATTTCAGTTCTTTTGGATAAGTACTCAGTAGTGGGATTGCTGGGTCACATGGTAATTCTATTTTTAATTTCTTGATGAACCTCCATACTGCTTTCCATAGTGGTTGCACAATTTTACATTCCCAAAAATAGTGTACAATTTAATCACATCTTCCCCAACCCCTATATTTTTGTCTAGAACTTTACGGTGTCAGGTCTTATGTTTAGGCTTTTAATCCATTTTGAGTTGATTTTTGTGTATGCCGTAAGATAAAGGTCCAATTTTATTCTTTTGCATATGAATATACAGATTTCTCAACATCACTTGTTAAAGAAATTGTCCTTTCTTTATTGTCTATTCTTAGCACCCTTGTTGAAGACCAGTTAACCATATATGCATTGGTTTATTTCTTGTGTCTTTATTCTGTG
Source organism: Balaenoptera physalus (assembly GCF_965194825.1). Lineage (NCBI taxonomy): Eukaryota > Metazoa > Chordata > Mammalia > Artiodactyla > Balaenopteridae > Balaenoptera > Balaenoptera physalus. The sequence goes on along the minus strand of NC_138889.1, from coordinate 40,247,424 downwards.
CCATTTGTCTATATGCCTATCTTTATGTCAGTACCATATTATTTTAATTACTGTTGCTATGTAATATATTTTGAAATCAGGAATTGCATGATGCCTCGAGCTCTGTTATTTCTTAAAATTTTTTTGAGTATTCAGGGTCCTTTGTGGTTCCAAATGAATTTTAGAATTGTTTTTTCTATTTCTGTAAAAATGCTATTGGGATTGTGATGGGGATTGCATTGAATCTGTAGGTTTCTTTGGGTAGTTTAGTCTTTTTAACAATATTAAGTCTTAAGAAGGCTTTCCATTTATTTGTGTATTCTTTAATTTCATCCATCAGTGTTTTATAGTTTTCATTTACCAGTCTTTCATCTTCTTGGTTAAGTTTTTTTCTAAGTATTTTTTATGCTATTGTAAACAAAATTGTTTTATTAATTTTCTTTCAGGTAGTTAGTTATTAGTGTATAGAAATACAACTGATTTGTTTAATGTTGATTTTGTATCCTACAACTTTACTGAATTCATTAGTTTTAACAGCATTTTTGTGCAGTCTTTAGGGTTTTCCATATATAAGCTTTTGTCATCTGCAAACAGAGATAACTATACTCCTTCCTTTCTGATTTGAATGCCTTTTATTTCTTTTTCTTCCCTGATTGCTCTGGCAAGGGCTTCCATACTATGTTGAATAGAAATGGTAAGAGTGGGCATCCTTGCCTTGTTCCTAATATTAGAGGAAAAGCTCTCAGTCTTTCACCATTGAGTAAGATGTTAGTTATGGGCTTCTTATATATGGCCTTGATTATGTGGAAGTAAATTCTTTATATTCCTAGTTTGCTGCAAGTTTTTATTTTGAAAGGGTGTTGAATTTTGTCAAACGTATCTATTGAGATGCACCACGGGAATTTTTTGTCCTTCATTCTGTTAATGCGGTGTAGCACATAAATTGATTTTCGTATGTTGAACCATCCTTGAATCTCAAGGATAAATTCCACTTGGTCATGGTGTATAATCCTTTTAATGCACTGTTGAGTTCAGTTTGGGAGTGTTTTGTTGAGAATTTTTACATCTATATTCATCAGGAATATTGGCCTGTAGTTTTCTTTTCTTGCAGTGTCTTTGTAGGGTTTTGGCATCAGGGTGATGCTGGCCTCATAGAATGAATTTGAAAGTGTTACCTCCTTTTTAAATTTTTGGAAGAGTTTGAGAAGGATTGGTATTAATTCTTCTTTAAATTTTTGGTAGACTTTACCATTGATGCCATCTAGGCCTAGGCTTTTCTTTGTTGGGAGGGTTTTGATTACCGATGCAATCTCCTTACTAGTTATAGGTCTGTTCAGGTTTTCTATTTCTTCATGATTCAATCTTGGTAAATTATACATTGCTACAATTTTACCTATTTCTTCAGGTTATCAAATGTTTTGCTGTATAATGGTCCCTAGTAGTCTCTTATGATCCCTTTTATTTCTTTGTCATCATTTATTTATTTGAGTCGTCCCTCTTTTTTTTCTTACTTATTCAAGCTAAAGTTTTGTCAATTTTGTTAATCTTTTTTCAAAAACCTTTATTTTATTGATTTTTTTCTATTGTTTGTCTATTCTGTATTTGATTTATTTCTGCTCCAATCTTTTATTAGTTTCTTCCTTCTACTAATTTGGCCTTAGTCCATTCTTCTTTTTCTCATTCTCTTAAGGTATAAAATTAGGTTGTTTATGTGAAATCTTTCTTTGTTTTTAATGTAGGCTCTTATCACTATAAACTTCCCTCTTACTACTGCTTTTGCTGTGTCCTATTATTTTTTTATTATTTATTTATTTATTTTTGGCTGTGTTGGGTCTTCGTTTCTGTGTGAGGGCTTTCTCTAGTTGTGGCAAGCGGAGGCCACTCTTCATCGCGGTGCACGGGCCTCTCACTATCGCGGCCTCTCTTGTTGCAGAGTACAAGTTCCAGATGCGCAGGCTCAGTAGTTGTGGCTCATGGGCCTAGTTGCTCTGTGGCATGTGGGATCTTCCCAGACCAGGGCTCAAACCCATGTCCCCTGCATTGGCAGGCAGATTCTCAACCACTGCACCACCAGGGAAGCCCCATGTGTCCTATTATTTTTAATATGTTTAACTTACATTTTCATTTGTTTTGAGATATTTTCTCATTTTTCTTTGATTTTTTTCCTTTGACCCATTGGTTGTTCAGGAGTGTGTTGTTTCTTTCAACATATCTGTGAATTTTCCAGTTTTCTTTCTGCCTTTGATTTCTAGTTTTATTCCATTTTGGTCAAAAAAGATACTTAGTATGTTACCAGTCTTCTTAAATTTTTGAAAAATTGTTTTGTGGCCCAATATGTAACGTATCCTGGAGAATGCTACATATGTACTTGAGAAGAGTATACAGTTGACCCTTGAACAATGTGTGGGCTAGGGGCACCAACCCTTCACACAGTTGAAAATCCACATATAATCTATAGTTAGCCCTTGAACTCCATGGTTCCTCCTTATCCACAGTTCCACATCAATAGATTCAACCAGCTGCAGATATGTAGTGTTATAGTATTTACTATTACAAAAGTCCATGTGTAAGTGGGCCCACACAGTTCAAACCCTTGTTGTTCAAGTGTCATCTGTGTTCTGTTGTTGCGTGGAATGTTCTGTATATGTCTGTGAGGTTCATTTCACCTATGGTGTTCTTCAAGTCCACTATTACCTTATTGATTTTCTGTCTGGATGTTCTATTCATTTTTGAAAAAAATGGTGTACTTAAGTCTCTTACTATTATTATATTACTATTTCTTCCTTCAGTTCTTTAATGTTTGCTTTATATATTTGGGTGCTCTGATGTTGGGTGCATATATATTTATTACTGTTATATCTTTCTGGTGAATTGATCCTTTTATCATTATATAATTCCTTCTTTGTCTCTGTGACAGTTTTTGTCTTAAAGTCTATTTTGTCTGATATAACATAGCCTCTTCTCTTTTGGTTACCATTTATATGGGATATACTTTTTTCTCCTTTTACTTTCAGCCTACTTGTGATACTTAAAACTAAAATGAGTCTCTTATAGAGTGCACATAATTGAATATTGTGGGTTTTTTTGATGCATTCAGCCACTCCATGACTTTTGAATGGGGACGTTAATCCATTTACACTTAAAGTAATTACTGACAGGAAAGGACTTACTGTCACCATTTTGTTAATTTTTATTTTCTATCTATCTTATAGATCTTTATTTTCTATTTTTCTCTTTTGCTGTCTTCCCTTGTATTTTGCTTAATTTTTTATTGTGATATACATTTCTTATTTTCTTTTGTGTTAGTTCTAGACTATAAGAGATGTCTGTTTTTTCTAATGTGCAGATACAAATGCAAAGAGTCAAGGAAAATGAAGAAAGAGGGTACCATGCCTCAAACAGAGGAACAAGATGCTCCAGAAACTAACCTTACGAATAAGGAAATATATGAGTTACCTAACATAGAATTCAAAATACTCAATAAATTCAGGATAAAGAAGATACTCATGAATTCTGGAGAAAAAAGCATAAACAGAGTGAGAATTTTAACAAAGAGATAGAAAATACAAAAAAAAAAAAAAAAAAAAGAACCAAACAGAAATCTTGGCCCTGAAGAATACAATAACTGAACTGAAAAATTCAATAGAAGAATTCAACAGCAGATTAGATTAAGCAGAAGAAGGAATCAGTGTATTTGAAGATAAGAGATTTGAAATTATCCAGACAGAGAAACAGAAAGAATAAAAGAATGAAATGGAGTGAAGAAAGCTTAAGGGACTTAGGAAACATTATCATGTAGACCAATATATGCATGTCCTAGAAGGAGAAGAGAAAAAGAGTGAGCCAGAAAGCTTATTGAAAGAAATAATGGCCAAAAACCTTCCAAATCTGGGGAAGGGAATGGATTGTCAGAGCCAGGAAGCCCAAAGGATTCCAATAAAATGAAACAAAGAAATCTACACCAAGAAACATGATAATCAAATTGTCAAAAGTCAAAGACAAAGAATTTTGAGAGCAGCAGGAGAAAAGCAATTTGCGATGCAGAGGGGGAAACCCCCCCCCCATAAAACTACCAACAGATTTCTCAGCAGAAATCTTGCAGGCCAGAAGATACTATATAATATATTCAAAGTACTGAAAGGAAAAAAAACTACCACCAAGAATACTACACCCAGCAAAGTTCTCCTTCAGAAATGAAGGAAAGATAAAGACTTTCCCAGACAAATAAAAGCTGAGGGAGTTCATCACCAGTAGAAATGCCTTCTAAGAAATGCTAAAGGGAGTTCTTCAAACTGAACCAAAAGGATGCTGAACAGAAATATGAAGCATATGAAAGTAAAAAACTTACTGGTAAAGGTAAATATATATATTTGTATATTTATATACAAAACAAAATACTATAATGGCAGTATGTAAATCACTTTTAATTCTAGTATAAAAGTAGTTAAAAGACAAAATTATTTAAAGTAACTGTAAGTATAAAAATATATTAATGGATACACAATATGAAAAGATGTCAATTGTGACATTAATAACATAAAGGAAGCGGGGGAAATAAAGGTGTAGCGTTGTTTATGCAATTGAAGTTAAGTTGTTATCCTCTTAAAATAGACTGTTATACCTATAAGATGTTTTATGTAAGCCGCATGGCAAACACAAAGAAAATGTCTCTTTTTAAGAGAATTTAATCATTTGAAAAGTATGGTTTTCCATCTTTGAATTCAGATACTGTCTTATATGTACTTATGTACTTTTAACTTGCCATTTAGAACATAACACGTTTTATTTAGAACATAACACACTTATTTCTTATTGATAGTACTTTTGCTCATTTACACCATAAGCTTCTTAAGAGTAGGACAATGTCTTATATCTCTATACACCTTAGCTTCACATGAACTGTCTTAAGTCTTGTAGCCATTTGCTCTAGTTAGACCCTATAGGTCAGGAGGAGCAAAGTTTTGCTCAAAGCAAAGCTTAAAAGAATGAAATTAATTATTGAAATATATGTATCTTGGTGCTGGAAAACTGCTGATGTCTCATTACCAACCCTTTTCATATATTTTTTCAATAGTTTAAAATATCTTTTACTATCACTCTCACCAGAATTACTCCTACTTGTCCAATAGGTCAGACCTGATAAAATTTTAAATTGCCAGTTTCTGGAAAGTCTTTCTTGAACTGCCCACATTATCCCATATATTCTCTATCAAGACACTTAGGACATCTTTTTCAAAATAATAATCTGTTCAGTTGTTGGCACCATGAAATCAGAACTGTGTCTGTCTTACTATTGAATCCCCAATGCTCAGCCTTGTACAATAGGCACTTAACTAATGTTTGCTTAATAAGTGATATCTCTAGTGTTTCTACTTCCCTCTGCAACATAAACTTTTTTTCTCTTGCTACCAGCTGACTTAAACTTTTCATTCTTTTTCTGTACTTTTTACTAACTCATAGTATCTGCTGCTTTATAACATCTACTTTGCCAGTATCCTGATTCTTATTCTTTCTCTTGTAACTTTCAAAGTCTCCATTGGCCCTGGTCCTTCCTCATGACAATTCTCTACCCAAAAAGTCTCAGTTTGAGATACTGATTCTTATAATCTTCCAGGGTAAATTTCAGAGAGAATCTCATTTGTTCACCTCTTCTTTTCATATCAGGCTGTATTATGGATTTTAAACATGGCTATCTAAACCCCTTCTTTATCAGGAGGCATATTTTCCTAGAAAGCATTATGGGTGTGTCAGCTATTATAGTTGAAATATGTTGTATAAATGATTATAAAAATACCAAAACTTTTTGCTAGTTTCCAAAAATTCATACTCTGAGCTATACAAAAATCAGATATTTTATCCTCACAATGTACCCTCCAGAGGTGGCAAAACAAGTACTGCCTTCCTTTCAGCAACTGAGGAAACTGCACAGAGAAGTTGATTGACTAGCTGAAGATCACACAGTTAGTCAGAAAACTGTTTACCATGACAGGGGTCTTAATCCTGGGGTTTTGTCAACTGGGCCTCTTCCATTTTCTCAGTCAAGTCTTCTTTCACTTCTTAATACCCAGAATACCTATTCAAGTACGCTTCAGAGGAGTTCTGTTACCATACCTTTTATGGAGAGGATACAGAAGAAATTGGAAGAATGGAGATTACTGATTGAGACTCTTAAAAGTTTGAATTGAAATTTCTGTGATTAGCCTAAAGTAATACAATTCAATCCTTCCCATTCCCTCCTCCTCAATAATAAATAACCAAGTCTGCTAGGATTAAACAGAAATTTCTTTGCATTTGTTTTTTGACCATGAAATGTCTCATTGGGGAGTTGCCATGGAGACCGTGATGTCATGAACAACACAATGTACTGCCCTGAAACCTCAGAGAATCAAAGATAAGGTTTGATGGGAGCATTTTCTGGGCAAGTTTATTGCACTTAACAAGAAAATGGAAACTTGAGAGAAAAGCATTTCTAAACATTGCACGCTGCTGGGGGTGTGTTGATGTGGTCACTGAAAACTTCACAAAGGAAAGTGCCTTTACAGTTTAAACACACTAAGAGGTCAGATTGAGGGGATGAATAGAGTATGTTACCAAGCTGGCTGCACTTTGGACAGACTGTTCCCAAGCTAAGAATGGCTAAATTTTTGGTAGCACAGCAAAATCTCTCTATTGGGTTTTTTGGTCATGTTGAAAATTCACTGTGGGATTAAATGGAAATAAGAAACTTTTACACTAAATAAATTAGCAGAGCTTCATACACATTCAGGACCACATGAGCTATGGTCTTCTTCAATGTCAAGTGTTGGACACCGTGCCATGGGCTTTCCATCTCCAATTCCCTTCCTTTACACTCAGCCTTCTCCACCCGAACTATATTCTGGCTCACCATCAGAGGGTTGTTTTTGTTGTCTGTTTTGTTTTTTGCTTCCTTCTTACAGACCACAACTTTCCACAGGAAGAAAAAAAACAATCCTAAAGGAAAAAGAATAATGAAATGAAAAGGAACTGAGATGAGGCCAATGCAGGTGATAGGACGGAAAAACTGCAGGTTTGATTATTGAAATAGGGGTTGTTAATGATAGATGAATATGATGAGCAGGTGTGTACATGTCAAAGAATCAGCATGTTCTTGGTCAATTCTGAGATTCTCTCAGATACATGGAGTGGTGCCAACTTTCAATTTAAGAGTTTCAGCATCTTTTGAGTTCCTGAGATTCTACATGGCAGGGACTTTAAAGCTTATGGGATTATAACAAAGCAGATTAGCTGTAATAAAAAACTACCTTTGTGAAGGTATGTCCATTTCTCATCTGTCTTTTTTTTAACCCCCAGGTGAAATTCACATAATAGAAAATGTATCGTTTTTAAATGAACAATTCAGTGGCATTTAGAACATTCACAATGTTGTTCAAACACCACCTCTACTTAGTTCCAAAACATTTTTACCACCCCACAACGAAGCCTTGTACCCATTAAACTGTTACTCCCTAAATCTCCCTTGCTCCAGCCTCTGGCAGTCATTAATCTGCTTTCTGTTTCTATGTATTGATATTTACCTTTTCTGGATATTTCACATAAATGTAAATATACAGTATGTAACCTTTTGTGTCTGGGTTCTTTTACTTAGCACAGTGTTTTCGAGGTTCATCTTCATTGTAGCAGATATCAATACTTCATTCTTTTTGTGGCTGAATAATATTCCATTGTATATATGAACCACAATTTGTTTATCCATTCACCCATTGATGAACATTTGGGTTATTTCCACCTTTTGGCTGTTGTGAATCATGCTGCTATGGACATTCATATACAAATATTTGTTTGAGTACCTGTTTTCAGTTCTATTGGTTATATACCTAGGAAAGGAATTGCTGGGTCATATCATAATTCTATGTATCACTTTTTGAGAAATTGCCAAACTATTTTTCACAGTGATTGAACCATTTTACTTTCCCATCAGCAGTGTATGAGGATTCCAATTTCTCCACATCCTTACCAACAATTGTTATTTCCCATTTTTTTAATAGGCATCCAAGTGGGTGTGGAGTGGTAAGACATTGTAGTTTTGATTTGCATATCCCTAATGAATATGATGTTGAGCATATTTTCATGTATTTGTTAACAATTTGTACATCTTCCTTGGGGAAATATCTATTCATATATTTTGCTCATATTTAAATTGTGGGGTTATTTTTTTTTGTCTCTTTGTCATTGAGTTGTAAGAGTTCTTCATATATCCTGCATCCTAGGCCAGTATCAGATATGCTATTTGAAAATATTTTCTCCCATTTTGTAGGTTGTCTTTTTATTTTCTTGATAATGTCCTTTAATATGCAAATTTTTTATTTTGATAATGTCAAATTTATCCTTTTTATGTGGATGCTTTTGGTGTCATGCCAAATCCAAGGTCATGAAGACTTACTCATATATTTTCACTTAAGAGTTTTATAATCCTTTGTTTCTTTTTTGATCTTCTGTCTAGATGTTCTATCTATCGTCAAAAGTGAGGTATTGGGACTTCCCTGGTGGTGCAGTGGTTAAGAATCCGCCTGCCAATGCAGGGGGCACGGGTTCGAGCCCTGGTCCAGGAAGATCCCACGTACTGCGGAGCAACTAAGCCCGTGCACCACTACTACTGAGCCTGTGCTCTAGAGCCCGTGCGCCACTACTGCTGAGCCCGCGCGCCCCAACAAAGAGTAGCCACAACTAGAGAAAGCCTGCACGAGACAATGAAGACCCAACGCGGCCAAAAATAAAAAAATAAATAAATAAATTTATAGGGCTTCCCTGGTGGCGCAGTGGTTGAGAAGCTGCCTGCCAATGCAGGGGACACGGGTTCGAGCCCTGGTCTGGGAAGATCCCACATGCCACGGAGCAACTGGGCCCGTGAGCCACAATTACTGTGCCTGCGCGTCTGGAGCCTGTGCTCCGCAACAAGAGGGGCTGCAATAGTGAGAGGCCCGCGCACCGCGATGAAGAGTGGCTCCCGCTTGCCACAACTAGGGAAAGCCCTTGCACAGAAACGAAGACCCAACACAGCCATAAATAAATAAATAAATTAATTAATTTAAAAAAAAATGTGAGGTATTGAAGTCTCCAGCTATAATTGTAGAACTATCACTCCCCTCAATTCTGTTGATGTTTGCTCCATACATTTGGGGGGCTCTGTTGTTTGGTGCAGATATGTGTATAATTATATCATCCTGACCAATTGATCCTTTTATCAGGATATAATGACTTTTTTCATCTCATAACAATTTTTAGAGTCTATTTTGTCTAATTAGTATAGCCACCCAAGCTCTCTTTTTTTGTTACTATTTGCATGGGATGACTTTTTTCATCCTTACACTTTCAACCTATTTGTATCTTTGGATCTAAGGTGAGTCTCTTGTAGACAGCACATAGTTGGATCATTTTAAAAATCCATTCACCAGTCTCTGCCTTTTGATTGGTGAGCTAACTTGCTTTTTTTTTAATTGAATGCAAAAACTCATTCCAAACACCCTATACTTTTATCCATTCATCCATTCACTTATCATCAACAAACACTGGTTAAGGTCTTATTAAGTTCCAGGCATCATTTTAGATGCTGTGGAAAACACAGCTGAACAAAATTTAGACCTTAACCTGGAAGAGTTCACAATCTGAAAAGTGAGAAACATATATAAGTAAATAATTATAATGCAATGAAATATGTATTATAATGGAGATGTGCATAAAACATTTTGAAGGAAACAAGTAGGTGGGAGGAGGATCTAGGAAAATCCTAGGGGATGGGTCATATGGAAAGATAAGAAACTCAGACATTAGCTGAAATTCCAATAGAATAGGAAACTTTCCATGCAACATCCACTTATCCTGTTAATGGGCATAGGACCCAAATCAAACCAATCATAACCCTTTGCCATAATTTTTAAAAATTATTGCTGGGAGAGAGAAGTCTCTTTTTCCTTCTAGAGAGAAGCTTTGGGCATCATTTCTCTCTGCTTAAAAGACTCAATGAAGGCAAGCCTGAAACTGAGCAATTAAGTACCTCTAAGAATACAGCCAAGAAGCAGAAATAAAGGCAAGAGAGAAAAAGCAAGGAAGTTCTGAAAACATTTCAATTCTAGTTCGAGATACCTCAAAGTAAGCTTGGTATGTCCCTCACACAATTTGGTTATGTGAGCTGTTATATTCCCATTTTCTGCTGGAGACCATTCAAGTTGGGTTACTGTCACTTGCAAATAAAAGTATTTATTGGGGCTTCCCTGGTGGTTCAGTGGTTGAGAGTCTGCCTGCCAATGCAGGGGACACGGGTTCGAGCCCTGATCTGGGAAGATCCCACATGCCGCGGAGCAACTGGGCCCATGAGCCACAACTACTGAGCCTGCGCGTCTGGAGCCTGTGCTCCGCAACAAAAGAGGCTGCGACGGTGAGAGGCTCGCGCACCGCGATGAAGGGTGGCCCCCACTCGCCGCAACTAGAGAAAGCCCTCGCACAGAAACGAAGGCCCAACACAGCCAAAAATTAATTAATTAATTAATTAATTATTTTTAAAAAAGTATTTATTAACAGAGATTCTTGTACAGTAAATGTGAAAAGAAAGAGGAGAAAGGGCTAGGAAGCTCTTACAGTGATAAATAACCCGATAAAATTCTGAAGTTAGCATTTTCACACCTATTCCTGTAACAAAGACAAACTACAAAAAGGCAGATTTTCTGTGGCTAAAAGATATTTGGGCCAAAGATGGGCTCAGTTTCTTTAATTCAGTGCTGATGTTTGCAATTCTTTTGCATTTCTCTAATCATCATAATCAAGAAAAAGTTTTTCGAAAGAAATGTCACAATAACAAAGGTACATCTTATTGATGTTCAATACGTACCTGATCTGTATTAAAAAAATCTTTATTAAACATCCACAGTAAAAGATTTCCTTGTCATCTCCAAAAAGGGCATGCTCTCCTCTTCCCATATCCCTTTAGCTTTATTCTTTAATAATTGCATCACTGGTCTCAAACCACGCAAGGAATAAGATATGATCAGCAAAATAATTCTTGGACATTTCTGTGAAAAATGAAGAAAGAAAGAAATGATGCTATTACCCTCTCCTCCTTTGTGTTCTTGTACAAGTCATTCCACTGTGCTCAAATCCCTTTTACCTGGGCATCTTTCCTATGGATGAGATCACATATATTCAGTTTCCATTTCTACACCATTGAATATTGGTGCTAGTTCTAATAGAACAATCCTCTCATTGGCATATTATGGTACTGCATTACCTCCAGTAAGGTAAAGGCAGCCAAAGATTCCAAAGTTACTTGCCCAAAATTATAAAACTATTATCGGCAAGCTAGGACTAGAATCCAGGCCTCCTAATTCCCCTAATTCTCCTAATTCCTAATTCTGTGTTTTATTTTACTACACACCTCTGTCTCCACCCTGCTTCAGGAAGAAGTAGAAGGGCAGGAAAACTCTTCACCGGGGAGTGTTAGTAAAAATTGAGGAGAACTCTAAACTGGAAATATCTTTCATGTCATTATTCTTTAAGAGTTACTGGCAAGGGGCAAGTGGTGACAGTGGGGATTAAACAGAATTTTTTGCAGTTTCATGAGTTTTCCACTGGAATGCCTTGATGAACATCAGCTGTTTCATCATCTGGGCATGTTAAGATTGTTTTTTCTGCTCAATGTTTATTGCATGCTTACAACATACAAGGGGATATTGCATTCTGCTGCCTCACTGCCTTCCCTGGAGTTAAATTAATAATTTCTAATTATAAGTATGGTGCATGCGGATGATACTCTCTGTTGGCAGAAACCTACAGCTAAAAACCACTGGCCAGGCCGTAGGTAAGCATTCGGAAACACGGTTTCCCTCCCTCTCTCTTCTGCACTGCAGAAGGCAAGACTACTACCTTGCCGAGGGGGCGTGGCCTATGCGGTTGCTGCCAGAGAGACACATGTCCCCTCAGTATCGCCTATGACTAAGGTGTAGGAAGAGCACAGGCTTAGGAGTCTGATAAGTGTCTGAACGTCAGCTGTGCCAGCGCCTAGGCATTTGACCTGGGACAAGCCATAAAACTCCATGAGGTTCACTTTTCCCATCTGTGAAAGGGGAATAACAACCTATATCATGTCAAACGTTTTGAAAATAAGATGAGATACTGGAAGTAAAATGTTTATCACGTACTATGCCTAGAACACAGGATATGCTCAATAAGTGGTACTTTCACTCTCACTTCCTTTAGTTTTAGCCCCTGCCTTCCTGACCAGACTGAGGGAGAGCACGCCTGAGCTCTGAGTATGGGATGTGAAGTACTCAAAAGGCCTGGCCTGGGAGGGGCACCCTGCCCCTCTAGAGGCCCGCATTGTTTGAACCACCACAAGAGAGCTTCTCCCACCCCAGCACGGCCTGAGTCTTGAGACAGCTACTTCCTGTTCCTCAGCTGCCAACCCACTGCCTAAAAAGACTAAGTCCACCTTTCTCTGCCCAGGTTCACTCAGTTCAGAGTCCCATGGGACCTTTGAATTGCCTTTCATTCCATGGGTGCTAGAAAAAATTTGCTTTTGCCAGGTAAATGAAAACCTTCCAATACCAAGATTGTAGAATTTCCTTAACTGCATTGCACAGTTTAGTATTTAACTCTAGATTTTATATTATTCTGTATCTTAACTTCAGGATTTTGATCGCATTGCCTTAAACCAGACTGCAAACTCCTCAAGAAGGAAGAGATGCCTTACATTTCTGTATTCTCATGTTGTGCCTAGTACAGTGTATTCAAGAATCAGCTTTTTTTACTGATTCTAAGTTCACTAAACTAAGAACAGATCACTAAGTTCACTGAGCTGCCCCAGGATCTGGACTACAGAATCTCAGTTTTCATCAGCGAGCTGTCAGCTCCATGCAGGAAGAGGCTATCTAGTTTACCATGGTGTCCGTGACACCTATCATGGTGTCACCTGGTATGTGACAGGTACTCAGATATTTACTGAATTAATGAATATTTTTGTTGTTTAAATATTAAAACTTCACTCTCCTTTAGGGTAATTAGAAATTAAAACTAATTTATGTGACAAAAGCAAATCCAAATAATTAGAAATTGACAATGTTTTTTAATATCATACGTCCTACCTCTTTCTCCTGCAAAGCTTTACTTGCTCTCTGAGGAAGGCAGGCTTCTCACTTCTCTTTCCAAATGCCCCCCCAGGTTCTCTGGTTTGGGAGCCGCTGGCCTGATGGTCTGCCTGCTTTCCTCCGAACCTCTGTTCATCAAAAAATCTAAGGATCCTTACAGTATTTTGTCATTTCTAAGAGATGATGTATATATTTCCACATTTTTATGTTTATAACATTTGGAAGCATCTTCAAATGAATACATTTAATGTGGTTCTGGTTTTGTTTCCCAAAAAATAGTAATTAATCTGTGCTATAATCTAATTATCAGTAACACTTTATTTTTAAATTTTTTTATTGAAGTTTAGTTGATTTATAATTTTGTGTTAGTTTCAGGTGTACAGCAAAGTGATTCAGTTATGTACGTGTGTGTGTGTGTGTGTGTGTGTGTGTGTATTCTTTTTCAGATTCTCTTCCCTTATAGGTTATTACAAGATTTTGACTATAGTTCCCTGTGCTATACAGTAAGACCATGTTGTTTATCTGTTTTATATATAGTAATGTGTCTGTTAATCCCAAACTCCTAATTTATCCTTCCCTCCCCCTTTCCCCTTTGGTAACCATGTTTGTTTTCTATGTCAGTGAGTCTATTTCTGTTTTGTAATTAAGTTCATTTGTATCTTTTTTTTTTAGATTCCACATATAAGTCAAATCATATGATATTTGTCTTTGTCTGAATTACTTCTCTTAGTACAGTATGATTAATTATCAGTAACATTTTAAATCATGGAAATGCAGTAGTGACTCAGCTTCTTATGTACTTTAATACTAGGAACAGAGGGCATAGATGATAGTTCTGTAAAATTCAGACACTGGAAAGAACAGCTACTTTGTAAATGAATACTTCAAATTCTGATTTACATACCCAGCTCCTGTGAGTTCTATTATCTTGATTAAGCTCCCAGGAGCTGGTCAAGTCTGAGGCACTGAGAAAATTGAGTTCCTAGTGACACACACTCTGTTCCCCCCTGCCGACCAGTGAGTCCTCTCTGGGCAACCAGGCTTTTTTCTTCCTCCCTGAGTGTGTCACCCTTCTCTAACCAAAGCATGGTAATTTTGATTTTAGCCTCAGACTCTTCTATCATAAATAGGCAAAATAATAGGTATTTCCCAGGGCTACCTCTTTGGTGTACAAGGGGGTCAGAAAATCAACAGTGTAGTAATTACAGTCATTTTTAAATTCAAAATCTGCTCAATGAACACCCAAACCGAGCCTCCTAGCTCAAAATAAACCATCTCCAAATATCCCACCATCTGCCACCTTCTTCTACATTCCCACCTGGCTCCTGATACCAGGTCACCAAGGTGCTCTGATGATATTTGGATTTCCACATGGAAAATCTACATGCCACCTTCACTATGAAATGCTTCCTCCAATGTCTATTTGAGACCACAAAACAATGGTTATTTGCATTCTTTTCACTTCATATTAAACCTCCCAGTGGCACAGCTTTTATTTCGCTCACTCTTTATTTTGAATCCCTCTTCTAAAGACTGTCAGACTCACCCAAAAAATACAGCTCTGGGAGCCTGTCTCCTCATCCTCTGAAATCTCTCTGCTTGAGTTAGGATGTAAGCTGAGCTGCTGTTACAGAGAGACAAAACCATACCAAAAGGAGATAAAAGTTGATTTCTGTCATGGAATAGTCCGGAGGTAAGCAGTTCTGCCAACCTGAACACCTGGGTTCATATGTGGGACCCAGGGGCTTGCTCCAGTTCTCACCATCTCCTCACCACTAGGAAAGAGAAAAGGGACTAAGAGGTGTGAGTGGAGTGACAGCTGCTGCCCCTTTCCTCCTTCCCATACAAAGCCTGTGTATGCATGCTGACTCTGTATCCAATCTGGCAGGTTCCTTCCCTATCTAATACCAGACTAATTCAAAGCCAGCTGCTGCTCTCTAAAGGGGGGAAGATATTTTTCTACCCTTGCTCCCTGATGTATTGTCACTGTCCTCTGCCCCACCAAGTTCTCATTCCTCAAGCAAAGTGATGCCTGGAAGACCCATCTACTTAAAGGTGCTCAGACTCAGCTGAACAGGCAAATCTCCACGGCATCCATTTAAAAACAAAGAGAATTGGAGAAGGAGAGTAGAGTGAAACAGATGCTCGGTAACAAATTCATTTCCCTTATTGTTCATTTATTTGCACAACATGGGCTCTGTGCTTGGCACTGGGGATCGAGGCGAATGAGACAAGCATGGTCCCTGGGCTGGACATCTTCCACATCTAATCTGATCTCCATCTTTCTCCACGCTCCTCTCTGCCAGACGACATCAGTGGATGTCCTTGCCCCTGGCTTCCCAGCAAAAATTTGGAGGGAGAAAGGAGAGTGAAGCAGGGGGCACCTCTGACCCTGGCTCCCTTCCTGTGGAGTCAGCTTGGGTTGGCTGTATCCCTCAATCAAAGAGGATTTCTCCACTCCTGGTGTTTCTCAGAGCGTGGTTGTGATTCTTTCCCTCCAGCCCAGTGGCCACTCCCTTCTCTCACCCTTCAGGCTAAGGATGTCAATATCCCCACTTAGGTAGCTCTGGTAGTGAACTACCCCTTGTGGATGTGGTTTTTCTACATCCTGCCCTGACCAATGCAACTAGCTCCAATAGCAAGTCCTGCTCAAAGTGTCCTTTGAGAGTGTCATCTTTTCCCCACTGGGACTCTGACTGATGGAGTACCTCTTCTCGGAGGCTTAGTGACTAGTGGGAGGTGACAGACAACAAACAAACAAACATATAATTACAAGTCGTGATAAGATCCAGGAAGGAAATACAATGAATGGCGTGAAGAATAACAGGTTGGGATCTAAGTTAGATAGAATGGAGATGGCATTTAAGTCAAGTCCTAGAGAATGAAAAGAAGTCAGAAGAAGTGGATTCTAGGCAAAGGAGGAAGCAAATACAGAAAATCTGAAGTGGGAGCAGGTTAAGTGTGTTCAAGAAAGTTTAGAAAGGAAGGAAGGAAGGGAGGGAGGAAGGGAAGGAGGGAAGGAAGGAGGGAGGAAGGGAGGGAGGGAGGGAGGGAGAGAGGAAGGAAGGAAGGAAGGAAGGAAGGAAGGAAGGAAGGAAATCCAGTGTTGTTAAGTGACATGAGGTAGAGTTAAAGAAGTCAGTCTTAGATTCAAAAGCACTTGTTTACGGTGAGTTTTTTAAAGGATTTTCTCATTGCTAAAAATCGTATCTGGACTTCTATCACTCCTTCCCTAACTCCTCAACTATGAACATCTCAGTTTAGCTAATATTTGGTGACATTTTAAATCGCCAAGTGAAACATGATTCTGGTAAAAGAATTAGACATTTAAGGGAAAATCTCATTTTAGCCTGTGCCCAAAATACAGCTCACACAAACACTTCCCTACACCCCCTGGCCCTCAGTGCTCTCCCAACTGAAGACATGGTTAATTCAAATACTAATTAGCGAAAACCCTGTAATGGCTCAACTTCCACTGAGAGCTGCCTGACTGGGCTGTATGGCTGGTGGGTGCTCAGACTGAGAATGTCATTTAAGAGCCCAAGGAATTCAGCCTTTTATAAAGGACATTGTAAAGTGAGCTGCTTTGCGTAATGACTCAGAAGACCTAACTTCTTCTTTCAGTCCTTTATTGGACAGGCCCTCGGGTTGGGGTCCAGTCCTCTCACCCTCTGTCTGTCTGCTGAAGGGGCAGAACTAGAGAACAGTAAGGTCTACTCCAGCTCTGATGGCCTCTGAGGCTGGGTAGTAATCAGTGTTCTTGGGAAGAAGTTGGCCTCTTTGAAATAAAATATCTTGTTGTAGACTACTCTGAACCGAGCTTTCAGAATGAGAATCCTCTCTCTGTTCAATTCACTGCCCACCTATGTCTTTACCACTTCTGGTTCCTTACTTGGGAAGAGCGTATCTCCAACCCTCAGGAAATACATCACTTGGCCTAGTTTGAAAGAGTTGTATCACGTATGCATACCTGTTATTAGCTGTAATGGTTAATTTTGTATGTCAACATGACTAAGGCCACGGTACCCAGATACTTGGTCAACCATTTGTCTAGATGTTGCTGGGAAGAGTTATTTTTAGGTGAGATGAACATTTAAATTGGTAGACGTTGAGTAAAGCCGATCACTCTCTGTAACACAGGTGGGCCTCATCCAATCAGCTGACGGCCTCAAGAGAAAAAAGACGAAGGTCCCTCATGGAAGAGAGAATTCTGCCTCCAGGTTGCCTTACGACTTGAGCTGCAGCATAAACTCTTACCTGGGTCTCCAGCCTGCTAACTTCCCCTACAGATTTTGGACTTGCTAGCCTCTATAGTCATGTGAACCAATTCTTAAAAATCTCTCTCTCTCTCTCTCCATATACACATCCTATTGTGTCTGTTTCCCTGGAGAACCCTGACTAATACACTAACAAATAACACATAAAAATATATCCCTTTAGGAAGCTGAATTTGAAAACTCCTTTTATGAACAGTTTTATAGGTACTCAAGTCAACACCTTTTTCTTTTTTTTAATCAGTCATCAGTTTTATACACAACAGTGTATACATGTCCAAATCAACACCTTTGACTCAGAAGTGAGGAGATTCATCCTCTCCCAGACCTGCCACACCCTGGTTATTAGCACTAGTTGCTTAAACTTTCAAAGCCACAGAAACTCTCCCCTGCCCCATTTGTAAAATGAGAATAAAGTGGCTATTATGCTTATTTTAGGAGATTAGTACAGGGAACATAAAAAAAAAAAACATGTGGAAGTACTATATAAATAGGATCATTAAGCAATAATAATAAGTAAGCCTTATTGCATTTAATAATAATATGCATACACATGTAATTAGGAAACATTCCACCCACAAAACCACCCTGTTTCTTAGATTGGGGTAAAGAAAATCAGTTTCCTTTTTTTTCTTCCAGTTTTGTTGAGATATAATTGACATTCAGCACTGTATAAGGTGTACAGTGTAATGATTTGACTTACATATATCATGAAATGATTATCATAAGTTTAGTGAACATCCATCATCTCATGTAAATAAAACTTAAAAAAGTAAGGAAAAAATGTTTTTCCTGTGATGAGAACTCTTAGGATTTACCCTCCTCACAGCTTTTCTATATAACATACAACAGTGTTAATTATATTTATCATGTTGTACATTACGTCCCTAGTACATATTTATCTTATAACTGGAAGTTTGTACCTTTTGACTGTCTTCATCCAATTCCCCCTCCCCCCAACCCCCCACCTCTGGTAACTACAAATCTGATCTCTTTTTCTATGAGTTTGATTGTTTGTTTTTCAAGTTTAAGTGACCTATAACACTATGTTAGTTCCTGTTACACAACATAGTAATTTGGTATTTCTGTACATTTCAAAATGATCACTATGATAAGCCTAGTTACAATATGTCACCATACAAAGATATTACACTATTATTGACTATATTCCCCACACATACATTTCATACCCGTGACTCATTGATTTTGCAACTAGCAGGTTGTCCCTCTTAACCTCCCTTATCTATTTCTTACCTCCTCCCATCCCCCTCCACTAGGGCAACCACCTGTTTGTTCTCTGTATCTACAACTCTTATTTCTGTTTTGTTATGTTTGTCCATTTGTTTTGTTTTTTAGATTCCACATATAAGTGAAATCATACAGTATTTGTCTTTCTCTGACATTTCACTTAGCCTAATACCCTCTAGGTTCACCCATGTTGTATCAAATGGCAAGATTTCATTCTTTTTTATGGCTAATATTCCATTGTATACAGGTACTGTGTATATATATATATATATATATATATATATATATACGACCTCTTCTTTATCCATGCATCTATTGATAAGTATTTGGGTTGCTTCTATATCTTAGTTATTGTAAACAATGCTGCAATGAACATAGGAGTACATATATCTTTTCTAATTGGTGTTCTTGTTTTTTCGAATAAATAGGAGCAGAATTGCTGGATCATATGGTAGTTCTATTTTTAGCTTTTTGAGGAATCTCTATACTGTTTTCCATAGTGGCTGCACCAATTTACATTCCCGCCAAAAGTGTCCGAGGGCTTCCTTTTCTCCACATCCTCACCAGTACTTGTTATTTGTTGTCTTTTTGATAATAGCCATTCTGACAGTATGAGGTGATATCTCATTGTGGTTTTGACTTGCATTTCCTTGATGATTAGTAAGGTTGAGCATCTTTTCATGTGGCTGCTGGCCATCTCTATGTCTTCTTTGGAAATATGTCTATTCAGGTCCTCTGCCCATTTTTTAATTGGGTTGTTTGGTTTTTTGATGTTTAGTTGCATGAGTTCTTTGTATATTTTTGATATTAACCCTTTATCAGATATATTGCTTGCAAATATTTTCTCCCATTCAGTAGGTGGCTTTTTCATTTTGTTGATCGTTTACTTTGCTGTGTAAAATCTTTTTAGTTTGATGTAGTCCTATTTATTTTTGCTTTTGTTTCCCTTGCCTGAGGAGACCTATCTAAAAGAATATTACTAAGACTGATGTCAAAGAGAATACTGCCTATGTTTTCTTCTAGAAGTTTTATGGTTTCAAGACTTAAATTTAAGTCTTTAATCCATTTTGAATTTATTTTTGTGCATGGTGTGAGAAAGTAATCCAGTTTGGTTCTTAAGAATATCGGTTTCTGACTGGTATAAATGTTCCTCCAGTTAACTGATCAGTGTAGAGGATCCTGCACTGTGCATGGAAGGAGAAAAGTGAGAATAATAAACACAGATTTTTAAAAAATAAATTAGAGCTAGAGTTTACATTAATAAAATAAGATTAATAAACATTGTAAATAGATGCTTATCTTCCTCACTTAAGTTCTTTGAAGAACAAATTATACAAGCATAATTCCTGTTGGAAATTATGTGGATGAACAACTATAAAGAAGGAAGGAGAGAAAATGAAAGAAATCATGGAGGAAGGGAAGAAGAGATTCCCCAAAGAGTGACACTAGGACCTACTGATAGACCTTATATGGAGACAAAGAGGAGGTTTTCTATGGTCAAGTAAATTTGAGAAATAGTGAGTTAACAAAGGTAAACAAATTTCTTTACCAAAGGATTTCCTAGAAATTTTAAGATGCCAAAGTGCACAGTAAGTAAAATACAACATTTTGCATTTCTTCAAATTTCTCATTTCCTTTTCCCATGTTCCCTAAGTTCTTTGACAACGGCCTCTCCCTTCACTCAACCATTATCTCATAGGATGAGCAAAACAGCCTAAGAAGCCCTGGTGTACCGAGAAAGTCCAAGGGATGCCCGTGTCCATCCCTTACCTGAAACCTTCAATGGCTCCCCATTGCTTACAAAATAAAGCCCAAGTACCTTATCACAGCCTGCGAGGCCCTACTGCCACCCCCACAGCCTCTTACCCCCTGTTCCTCACTATAATCTGTGTTTTAGCAACCCGGACCCATTTGTAATTCCCCTCGTACACACACACACATTCTGTTGTAGAAAGAGAAAGAGTAGAGAGAGGAGTGTCACTGGAAACAGAAGGAAAGAGAATTTCAGATTGAGGAAGTGCTCAGCAGGGTCAAGAAAGACATGAACTGGAATGCTTTGATAGTTAGTGGGCACCAATGGCCTCAAAGAGAGCAGCTCGAGGAATGATGGTGGAATCTAGAATACAGGGCATGGAGGAATGAAGCAGAAGTGGGGAGTAGAGGCAACACAACAGACAGCTCTCAAAGAACTTGATCTTTAGAGGGAAAGAAGCAATACACAGGTGCGAAAGAGAAAGCCAAGATAGACAATGAAAGTTTTTAGGAAGTTACATATTTAGGATATTGATGGTATTAGATTGATAGGAAAAAACAATAGAGAGAGACACTGACAATACAGGCAAGAGGTATGGCATCTTTATGACCAAGCTCATCTATATGAGAAAACCTTCTTTGAGCAACCCTGCCACACACCCTCAAACTAGGTGAGGGTCACTGCATCTCACATAGGACAATGTGCACACCCTTATCATAGCATCTATCATTCTGGATTGAAATTCTCTGTTTATGGATCCCCTCATCTCATATAATGTAAACCATTTAAATGAGCTTACTATTGCCATTACGAATGATCGTAAGCTTAGTGGCTTTTAACAAAAATTTACTATCTTACAGTTCTGGACTGTCCAAAATGGGTCTTATGGGTGTTGGCAAAATTGTGTTCCTTCTGGAGGCTCTAGGGGAGAATCCCTGTCATTGCCTTTTTCAGCTTCTAGAGGCTGCCCACATTCCTTGACTTAGGACCTCAACTTATGGTCCTCACATCACTGGGACCTCTGCTTCTATCATGACATCTCCTTCCCTCTGACTCTGATCCTACTGACCCGATCTTTCCATTATAATGACCCCTGCAATTACATTAGATCCACCAGATAGTCTGGATAACCTTCCTATCTCAAGATCCTTAACTTAACCACATCTGCAAAATCTCTTTTGCCAGGTAAGATAACATATTCACTGATTGGGAGGATTAGAATGTGGAATTTTGGGGGGCCCTTATTCTGTCTACCACACCCTTTAATGGTAGGTCCATGTCTAAGTCATCTCCACATCCCAAATGCCTGGATCATAGTCTATGCTCAATAAATGTCTGTCCTCCTTTCTGTCTACACTTTGTACAGTGCTTTCACATATTCTCTTTTCATTCAGTTTGCACATTCAATATTTCCCCTTTGAGAGGGAAATACTTTTTTTAGGAGAAAGTGCACTAGATAAGAAATAAGAGGTTGAGGTTCTTAGTTCCAGTTTCCCCATTTCCAAATGGGTGAATCAAGGCTCAGACAGTTAAGTGACTATGTCATACCCAAGTAGTAAAGCTAGGACTTGAAGCTCGCTGTCTTTTCATGTTAGTACACTAATTCATCAGCCTAGAAATAGGGTGTTTTACTATACGAAGATTCTGATCAGCATCTTACAGCTGATAAAGGGTTGGATGGAGTAGGTATTTGTAACAGTGTTAACTTCTCCAGAGATTATATATATGGATTTACTTATCCAGGAACACTAAAGACATGATGCTTTGCTCTTACCAAGTAATTTTCCTTTTACCTCATTTGATTTCCAACTGTTTATTTCCTAAGGAAAGAATAATCTGTGAACTTTTGGACCTTACAGTGCCAAACATAGGCCACACTTCCCTGTATTGTACTGTTTGTGTCATTCCTGACATTGGCACAAGCCTCCATCCAGATGAGACTGTTTTATGTCCTCTCTGGAAATTTCCTCTGGTGCTCAGGCCGCCTGTGGTTGGCTGTGTTGGTTCACAGATGGGAATTCTGGCTGAGGTCACCATTGCACTTTCCTGCTCTTTAAAGTTTTGAAAGCATATCTGCATATCTTTCCAGATAAAACTCCCACTTCTGCTCCTTCTTTCTTTCTCGCTGCAAATCCACTTTGAAGTCTGAGTCTTCTAGGGAATCCACCCAGTGCCATTCTAAACCAACAAGTACATGAAATTTAAACCAAGTAAATGAGATCACTTATTTTTCTATCAGTATACATTACTCTAGTCTTCAAATTATTTCCAAAGTTTAGTTTATCCTACTTTTAATCATACATCCTACTATTAACTATTCTACAGTGCCTAAAAACTTCAAATATCTATCTTCAAATATTTTATCATTGCGATCATAGTTTTTATTTCATATCCTCCCTACAAATTTGTCCTTTTTTCTCCTGTATTTTTTGTATTAGTATTCTACTTTCCATCTACTTTTTCTCCAAAGTTGGAAAAATTTAATTACTTTCTTCATCCCCGTAGTGAATGTCAGTTATTTTGTCTGCTAAATATCCCCTTTCCCTTTTCCAGGTAACTGCTTCTTTGGAGGTAACTGCTTATACCTCCCTCAAAAAATAATGTGATGCTGGGGGAGTTGCCAATTACAGCCCCCCCCCAACGTACACATACGCACACACACACACATACAATACACATACACTTACATACACACACCACCTGCCACAGGGCTGGGCAAATGACCTGACCTGGTCCTGGCTCGGGACCTTAACTGAGCCAATCAGAATCTTTCACTGTGATTTATATGCATTGAAGCAGGAGGAGAAAAGTCCACCTGTTCCTCTATGGTCACTGAGCTGGGAAAATTTTCTTTAAGCCAAGGCCTGGAACAATGAATAAATCATGTGTGCCCCCTTAAATACGCTGCATGGAAAAAAAATCTCAGCCACAGGAGAGAAGAGCACCACCAGGCAAAGGGGAGCAGAGACAGCAGAGACGCAGAGAGAGTCCTGATATCCAGCTGACCCAAAGGCCAGTTCCACCCCATTCTCTCCAGCTGCATAAACCAGTGAATTCCCTGTTTCTTTAAGTTAATTTTAGTCAGGTTTTTGTTACTTACAATTAAAAAGTGCACAACTAATATACAATCCTTTTCTCCCTTCCTTATTGTTTTCTCATATTATATCCATACTGTATCATCCAAACTTTATTTCTTCTTTACAGCTAATTTTGAATCCTAAATCATTTTTTAACCAAATTACGATTCCCCCAAACCTATCATGGGTAGAGTAGAACTGCATCTTTCTGGAGCATCAAGAACCCAAAGACATACCAGGGTTGAGATGGGCCTGTCTGGAAAATACAGCCTCTGATCTAGTTCTGTACATCCTAGCATGCAGCATATGGTGAAACCTGAGGAGCATTACAATAATCCACGTACAGAAAAACCCTGGCTGTGCTAAGTGAAGTCCTTTGGAGCCATTAGACTTCTGGAACAGGTGCAAAAATGCCCGAGAAACTTGAACAAAACAAAGCAAACAGCTCTCAGCAATAGAGAAGCAGTTTCTGAGACCATCCAACACCCAATGAGGTAGATACAGAACGCTGAGGAGTTAAATTCCTCCCATAGCTATGAGATGGGAGAAAAAACTCTCATTTGATGGCAATATCTATATATCTCATTATCTAAGATATATGAGTAGAATGATAGGAAATGTAAGAAGCTAGAAAGATGGAAAGTGGGAACAAAGGAAGAGAATGACAAATGTGAATCAACATGGAAGCAGTGGTAGAGATGGATTTTTAGGGGTGGGACCAGCAGTGGTGAACAGCAGATGCCTCGGCACTGTGGGAGAGGACATAGGAGCAGGACTCAGGAGAACTTCACCCACTTGGGGTGGGCAAAAAGGAGGTTCCAACAACCACCAGCCCTGTGCCCCAGCCTGTCCTATGCCCCGTACTCATTGAAACACCCAGGGGCCTCATCAAAGTCATGACACCTGGTACATAGTTTAAATGGAGGTACATAGGAAGTGTAGGTGTTCCCCGTTCACTGCATCGAGGCAAAACTAAATGGCAAAGCTAAGCCTTAACAGTCACTTTGCTGGCACCAGATTGTAAACAGAAGTTTGGCATCTCAGTGAAGCCATTCCTTGATTTAAATTTCATTATTTTTTAGTGAGAGGCAAAGTGCACAAATCTAAAGTGTATTTCATAATCTTAAAAGACAAAATAGACTCTACGTTCCCAGTTGCTTTAACTAGTACTGGACCTCACAGTTTGCTTATCTGGTTGTCTGCACAGCTGTGGGAGGAGGGGGAGGGGGCAGAGCATGGGCAAAGGCACTGTTGTGAGAAAGAAAGAACTCCTGAAGCCCTGTTGAGAAAGTTACTCAAGATGGGATTTCCCCTCTGATGGGCCACGAGCAGGAGGCTCCAGGAGTAGCAACTGAAAAAGTAGCAAAAAAAACTTAAGCTCGCCCTCTCTCCCTTCCCTTTGTATTTCCCAAGCCAAGAGTCACTTTTGTTCACCATTACAAGCCCAGCCTCACCAATGCTTTTGGGAATTAAAGGGGCTTATGTCTACAGTGGGACAAATCAGTACAATGAAAGCAGCGGCAGCCTTGAGAAGTTGGTTACAAGCCAGCAAGAGATGCCCAGAGCACAGAGGAGTCATCTGGAACAGAATGATCAGCTGAGGCGACAAGTCACAAACAGGATAGATTTGCGGGGCATGTGAGCATTCCTTAGGGATTTTCAGGAATATATGGGGAGGGGTTACAATAAAATACTGCATTTTCTGTGCACATGGAAAGGATTCTTACATTATTCCTCCTCCTCTTTCTCCTCCCCTTCCTCCTTCTCCTTCTCTAATTATTATTATTATTCAGAGTAAGGGAGTCCTAAAGGCTGTAAAACATGAGGACAGAAAGTTTACCTTGAAAAGTAAGGGGACTAGAAAGAATGGATACATGTATATGTATATCTGAATCTCTTTGCTGTACACCTGCAACTAACACATTGTACATCAACTATACTCCAATACAAAATATAAAATTGCATTAAAAAATCTAAACTTAAAGAAAAGAAAGAAAAGCAAAGGGAAAAATGCAAGTCAATCAGGACAAAATTATGTAGCCACTCTCTGTGGTATCGATGATCAGGATTCGTATAAGCCTGCAGAGAGAGGGTAAGATGCACCTTCCATAAACTGAAGAATTTACACTACTTTCTCTAGTTTTCAACCACATAACATCATAATTATCCTATTTCTGGCTCAATGACAAATCATAACATTTTACAAATAATTGAAGCTGGCTGAATCATGCACACTTTTATAAGGGCTAGTTTTGATGTTTCAAACCAAACTATGGTATCAGAAAGCTAAATATAGTTGGAGAAGGAGAATCATTAAATCACAGCCCATAAGAAAAACTGCAAGTGGATGAAAAGTATTTTGAAGATGTTTTCACTACCAGTGATGCAGAAATCAGAGAAAAAAATTAATTGTACTCACCTGAGAAAACATTTCCTCTAAGCCCATTAAAGCATGTGAAAATTTTCTGTCATATGTATATCATTATTGTATTAAAATAAGACATGCATGACTGTACGACCTGTAAAAGTGGCTGGTCACACCTGAAGTGTATGATGTCATTCCTAAAGGCACACCCAAAGTGTATGATGTTATTCCTAGATTTAGTCCCATAAGGATGAGGTGAGTCTGGAAATATGGAATCCAGAACAAATCTGGAGACTTCTGGAACACAAGGGGGGGTAGAGAATCTGCCTTTTTAAAATAACTATTATGAATCCATTGATGTTAGCTGGACTGTGGGTTCCTGTAATGAAGACTATATTTCCTAGTCACCTTTGCAGCAAGGTGCAACCATATGTCCAAGTTCTGGCCAATGGGATGGAAATGGAGATGGTGTGCACAACTCTGGAAATTATCCTAAAAGGGAGAAGACATGATTTTTTTTTCCTTTCTTTTCTCCTTTCTGATGGATGATGTGGGCAAATAACTGGGGTTTCAACAGACATCGTGGACAATACTCAGTGCCCCTAAGAGATAGCAGAGAAGAAAACTGGAGGACACCAAGTTCCTGACAAATTTGTACCAACCCTGGATGCTGACTTATAGAGTTTTTACATAAAGTAATGAAATGTTCTGGGTTAAGCCACCATATTTGGGTTTTCTGCCACAAGACACTGAACTCAGTTCCAACAAATACAAGGGGAAAAGTAAATCACTTTCTTTTGTGGCTTGGGCTTTGTACCATGTAGTTTCCTAAGAAAGTGTTCCTTGAGTAACACGTTTAAAAACTGATAGTGAACTCATGAAGCAGAGCCAGGTACTAGAAAGTTAAAGACTCAGGTCAGTTATTTCTTTATCTGTAGCCAACTTAAGGGGTGGGACCAATTCTGCAAGACCCTGCAGTAGTTATATCTTATAGGCCAGATTGTTTAGATTTCCCCTACTTTGGGTCCTTCCAACTCTCCATGTTTATTTCCCTGCTATCAAAGTTTTGTTTTGTTTTGTTTGTCAGTCTTGAGGGGAGCTAAGGGAAGTATCTTTATCCATGCTTGGGACAAAACTGAAAGAAGGACCTCCTGACACTTCTACACCTGAGTGGAGATGACAATCAAAATAAGTAAGAAACCCTTCAATGAATGCTTCCCATTGTTACCAAACCAGCAACATCTTTCTAGAGCAGATATTTTGTAGTTCTCCCTTTGCTACCCTAAAATAGAATTCAGAGGTAGTATAAATAAATCTATATAATCCTCAAACTATAAAAGAAAAATAAAATAATAATAATGTTTTTCCTATGTAAGTGCTCAAGTATGATCACATTGGAAGACAAAAGTGCCCCCATATTTTCAAAATGTTCCCCAGGGAACTGCTACCATGGAAGGTGATAAAACTTTGGGGTGGAAATGATGTCTCTTCTTTCCTTCTTTTTCTTCAGGGACAACCATGAAGGTCTTAGTAGTTTTATTTTCTTAATAAACGTAGCACTTTCTTATAGCAGTATTACTTCAAATGTGCTCTGTAGCAAGCAAATTTCCTGTTAATGGGTGTTATGTTAAAAAAAAAAAAGTATAGTCCAATAGTTTAACAAACATTAGTTTAAACAGATTTGAAAGCTTTTTTCTTCCTCTAGGACATTTCAGAGTCCTGAAGATATCACTGTGCTCTGTGAATCTTATTCCCAAATGTATCTCACCATAGAATCCTTTTTCAGTGGGACATCTCTTGGGTTCAGATTCTTACAGAAGAAACTTAGAAAACACTGCCTTACAGTCTGTCAAAGAAAGGAGACCTTCTGCAAATCCGAGGTCCACTTTTGGAAGAGTAGCCTTTATGGGACTAATTCATTTTGCAGAAAAGTGGCCATGTTAGTCTTCCCTGGAACTCACAAATTTGCCCTGTTTCATTTGACTTTCACGAGAGGGGGGCAAACAAGTCAAACTAATCTGAAATCAGAGACATCTTCAGGAAAGGACGATATTAATGCTGCAGGAGTATTGACTTGTATTTGAGTTCATATTTCACAACACATTCTTTTATAGCTATTTTAACATCACAGATATTCTGTTCATAATATTAACAATGAGGCATTAGAAAAGAATACAGGTTGTCTGATATCTTTAAAGAATATGTTTTACCAATAATTTTCAAAATATTTATCATTTCTGAAGTTTCTATCTTGTATAAGGACATTTTTATAATCATTGCTTCATTTCATCCACATAACACGTCCATGAGAGATTGGTAGTTTCATCTTCCAGATAAAGAACCTGCAGCTCAGGGTTAAGTGCCAACGTCACAGAATTTTTTAGTTGCAGAACTTGGACAGAGCCCAAGTCTATCCTGCTTTCTAAAGCCCATGTTTTTTCCATTGCCTCCCTTAATTAAGGGAAAATTTTAGAATGTTTTAGAATGTTTCCCATTTTTAAAAAATCAGTTACAGCAATTACAAGTTAACCATCAACAATCGGGAAAACAGCCACCCATGTGTACCCAGGATCACTCATTCCTTGAGGGTGCCAGAGCCCATGCTTTAGTGCACATATTTTAACTGATGAACCTACACTGAACTGATGAAAAGTTACAAGGTCTAAAAGATTGTCATGTTTTTCTTCCTCCCTCCATGTCACCTGGTTTAAACTTCAAGGTGTGTTCTTTGAAAACCACTGTTTCCAATGACTCATTTTGAAATCACTGATTTCATCTTCCTGGTTCTCTGCAAAGCCAGGAAGGGAGATCAACACCACATTGTTTTCACCTTCAAACACACTTACCGTGTAACCGGAAGAATCCAGAACTGTTATTGTTAATTCGTTGAATAATATGTTCTTGCTTCATCTTTCACAAGAGCAGAAATCCATTCTGAAAACAGGGTTCCCTGCTTGCCATCTGTTTAATCCACCAGCATTTTGAAAGGATTTTTGTAAAGGACTGCAAAGGATTCACCTATTTAATCAACACACATTTATTGACACCCACTTTGTACCAGATGTTGTTCTACATTCTGGGAATGCAGTGGTTAGACAGACTAGATGTCTTCTCCTTGGAGACTGTACTCTCATGATACACATATAGATAAAAATGATCTTTCCAGATAGTGAAAAGGTCTATGAAGAGGGTGGTGTGCCACAGAGCAACTGAGTGAAAGATTTCTTTAGATTTAGGTAGACTTTCTAAGGAGGTAACATTTGAGCTGAGATCAGAATAATCACAAGGAGATAGCGATCACATGATTTGAAGGAAGAGAGTTCCAGGTGGAAAAAATAACTTTAAGATGAGAGCAAAACTTGGGGGTCTGAGGAATAGAAAGGAGGCAAGTGCAGCTGGGAAGTGGTAAAAGAAAATAGTAGATAAGGTCAGAAATGTTAACAGGGTCCAGAGCCCATGATAGAAAACTTAAGTTTTATCCCAAGTGCTGTGAAAAGACATTAAAGGATTTTGAGGCTGCTGTTTGGAGAACTGATTCAAGGCTGGAAGAAATGGAGCAGAGAAACCGGTTAGACCAATTGCAATAGTTCCGATGAGAAGTACTAATGCTTGAACTGGGTAGTCCAATGAAGATGGGAGGAAGTAAACGGCTCTCAGGATAGAACTGCCAGAATTTGCTGATAGATTTCACAAAGGAAATGGGAAAATCTTTCAGAATTTTGCCTAAACAACTGGATTAATACTGAAGACATTTTCTGAACTGGGGAAGAGTAGGAGAGTCATATATTCGGGGGAGAGGTGGGAAATCCAGGGTGCAGTATTGGACATGTTAACTTTGAGATTCCTTTTAGTCATCTAATTAGAGATGTCAAGTAGGTAGCTGAGTATACAAGAGGTCAGAGGAGGGGTTCATAGCTGGAGATATAAAGTGTTTCATGAAGCCCCTGAGGGCTGAACCCTTTGCAACATGGTCATTCCCAATTCTCTGTGTACAACTGATTTGCTCTGAAAAATAATTCTCCATGGAAATATCTAGTTTCAGTCTGATTTTTCACTCACTGAGGTCTTTCTGGGCTCTGTTCCTTTGTCAACAGTGTCTTCTTGAATATAAGCAAACAAAATTAACACCCACCTAAACCAAACTAAATGAAAT
The DNA here is from genome assembly GCF_965194825.1 of Balaenoptera physalus. Lineage (NCBI taxonomy): Eukaryota > Metazoa > Chordata > Mammalia > Artiodactyla > Balaenopteridae > Balaenoptera > Balaenoptera physalus. The sequence continues at coordinate 40,217,460 of NC_138889.1, read as the reverse complement.
TGCAAATCTTCTTCAGTATGGCCATAACTTTCATTCCAAGACAATCTAGATGAATTTTGTAGGATTCTTAGGATGAGTGGCTTCTGACCACCAGTCTGATCTTTGGACACTATCATCTTCTCATTCCTTGTAGGGCCTAGATTTCAACCAATTACCAACTAATCAGTCATTGGATGTTTAATGGCTTACTCAGCTCCAGGTATATTTGCTTTTTACCTGGGAGATTGAAAGAACAAAATATCTTGAAAAAAAAAATAGGTGCTCTCAGATGGTAGGAATTCAAGCAGGATTTCTCCAATCTTAATATATGGGTTGGTTCCTTTCCTGTGGCAGGCTCTATCCATTTTTTTCTCATATTTTCCATCTTAAAAATTTCCTTCTCCATGAAATTCTGACACATGCCAAAACATGGATAAACTTTGAGGACATTATGCTAAGCGATATAAAACAGTCACAAAAACACAAATACTGTATGATTCCACTTATATGAGATATCTAGAATAGTCAAATTCATAGAAACAGAAAGTAGAATGGTGGTTTCCAGGGGCTGAGGAGAGGGGGGAAATGGATAGTTTCTGTTTAATTGGTATAGTTTCAGTTTTGCAAGATGAAAAAGTTCTGGGGATTGGTTGCACAATGTGAATATTCTTAACATTACTGAATTGTACACTTAAAAATGATTACAATGCTAAATTTTATATTATGTGTAATTTGTCACAATTAAGAATTTTTTAAAATTTAAGCTAGCAGGTAAAAAAAGAGATTTGAAACATGAAAAGGATTCAACTTGCTGTGGCTTTAAAGATGGAGGAGACCACATAATGAGGAATTCAGGTGGCCTCTAGAGGATGGACTCAGCCAGAAAATAGGAACCTCAGTCCTATAACCATAAGAAACTGAATTCTGCTAACAACTTGAAAGAACTTGAAAGTGGATTCTTCCCCAGATCCTGCTTATAAGAGCCAGCCTAACTGACACTTTGATTTCAGTCTTTGGAGACCCCAAACAGAGAACCCTGTTGAGGCAGGCCAGACTTCTCATATACAAATCTGGGAGATAGTGAATGACTGATTTAAGCTGCTAAGAAAAAAATTACTTTCTTAACCTCAAACCCCCCTTTCCATAAGCTCCTATCCCATCTCTTCTTTCCTTTACAGCCATATGATTTAACATTCAATGTCTACTTCAGCTTTTCCATTGACTCTACTTTCCCCCAAAATACCAGTCACTTCCCTTAGTTCCCAGTTTCAATGAACATTTCAAAAGTTTTCTCTTACTTGACATTTATGGTGTTTGGTGCTCCTGACTACTTTTTCTTTTATGAAACCATTTCCTCCCAGTTCTCTCCTGGTTTCCCTCTTATTGCTTCTTTCCAATCTCCTTTGTAGAATCTACTGTCTCTAATTAAATCTTATATTTATTGTCCCCTGGGGCTCTATTATTACCCTAGCTTTTCTACTGTATGTACTCTCCTTGAGAATATCACTTCTTACTTATGTATGTATTGTTGACTCCACACATATTTTTTGGCCTGTACCTCTTGTTTAAACTTAAGATCTGTATATCCAGCTGCTTATGGGACAGCTATCCTTTGAAACCCCAAAAGTTCTCAAATTAATTATGCCCAGTCATTCTTTCCTTACCAAATCTGTACCTTTTCTTACAGTTGCCATCTAGATAAATCTCACCCAAAGTAGAATAAAATAGGTGTTGCCTATACTTTCTTTCCTCTCTCATCAACACCGCCACAATCCAAGCACTTGCCCAATTCTAGTACAGTCAACCTCCTAAATAGCTCTTGAATCTGCCCCACACACACCTTTCTCTATACCTACTGTCATTTCGTAGTTTGTACTCTAACCACTTCATACTTGCTTATAGCACTAGCTTCCTAATGGTTTTCCTATCCTAACTGGTCACCCTGTTTTCAGTTTGTCCCACTGCACGTCATTCTCCACCCCAGAGTGATCTTCTTAAAGTGCAAAACTGATATTGTTTCCCTTGATTACACTCCTTTAACAGCTCTTCACTTTTACATGATAAAGCTCAAATTCCTTTTCTTAGCATGCAACACCCTACAAGATCTGGCACCTGCTTACCTCAACTCCCCAACTAACTCATCCTCTCTCTGTGTACCTTTTGTTTGGGTCATACTAAATTACTACAAATTCAGTAATATGTCAAGCTGTTTCTCATCTCCATTCCTTTTGAACATGTTTTTCCTTTTGTCCACAATTCTCCAACTCATTCTTCAAATCTTAGCTCACTTCCAACCCTCTTGAAAACCTAACACCACACTTGCATTTAAGTGTCTTCCTTTTATCCATTAACATCACACCCTGTGTAAATCGGTAGCACTACCTTTTCCACAGCTCCTACTGAGAATGGTCATCGGCCTTCTCTGGCTCCACCATAAGAAAGTACACTCCTTGAGGCTGGAGGATGACCATCACTGACATTGTATACCTAGTATCCACCACAGTGTCTGGCACCCATCAGTACCACAAGTATATTTTAATATATATATGTATACATGAATGAATTGTCCTTTATTCATTGCTTATTAAGAGCTGACCATATTTGAAAAATGATACCAACACAAAAATATTATTTTTGCCAGCCTGGTAATAATAATAATAGCTAACATTTACTATGGGCAGGGTACTATGCCACTTTACCTTTGTGATTTCATTTGCACCTTGAACATATTACATAAGAGATGTAAATACCATAGTCATCCTATATTTTAGGTGAGGAAACTGAGGCATAGGGAAGTCAAGTAATTTGCTCAAAATATATGAAACCAGGATTCAAAACCAGACCTCTCTGACCCTACTACACTAAACTGCCGACCATATAGTGAGCTGTATAAATGGCCTAGATTTTGAAATACTCTTTCCCATTGTCAGACAATGTACCAAATTCAAATTTTAGTTCAGAAAATTCAGTCACTGTATCTGTATACGGTGAATATATGAAAATGAAGCCATAATAAAAAATGAAGTCAATATTTTTTCTTTCTTTTTTTCCCCCCCAAAATTGATGTGCACACCTGGTCAAGTAAGCAAGTAGCTATCCTCATAGCTATTCTAACACATGTGTGTGTTCAAATAACTCACCATAAAGTAAGTTTCAGACTGACTATACGTATTTTGAAAAGTAGTCGTTTCTTTTAATCACACTTGGACTTATAAAATATTTTTAACTTTTTATTTTACGTTGGAGTATAGTTGATTAACAATGCTGTGATAGTTTCAGGTGTACAGCAAAGTGATTCAGTTATACATATACATGTATCTATTCTTTTTCAAATTCTTTTCCCATTTAGGTTGTTACATAATATTGAGCAGAGTTCCCTGTAGTATACAGTAGTGGACTCCTTTTTTTTTTTTATTTTATTTTATTTATTTATTTATGGCTGTGTTGGGTCTTCGTTTCTCTGTGAGGGCTTTCTCTAGTTGCGGCAAGTGGGGACCACTCTTCATCGCGGTGCGTGGGCCTCTCACTATCGTGGCCTCTCTTGTTGCGGAGCACAGGCTCCAGACGCACAGGCTCAGCAATTGTGGCTCACGGGTCTAGTCGCTCCAAGGCATGTGGGATCTTCCCAGACCAGGGCTCGAACCCGTGTCTCCTGCATTGGCAAGCAGATTCTCAACCACTGCGCCACCAGGGAAGCCCAAGTAGTGGACTTCTTATAAATTTTATAGCAGAATGTAACAAAACTCCTGGTACATAGAAGGGGTAGGATGAATTTGTCAAATGCTCTACAGAGCCCCATCTGTTCCTCAGTGATACAATGCAGGTGAAAGGAGGGGGGTTGGGAGGGGTGCTGAAGATTGATGAGCATTTAAGACTGAGATAATGCAAACTTTGCAGCTTCGCTTTCATTTATCTTGCTTAATAGACTTGTAAGACTTCATTTGGGAAAAAAAAATTTTACTTTAAATAAAGTTTGAAAAACATTCAGTTTATGAAAGTAAATTTTCTGTGACTCTGTGTTAGCGAATTTCCCCAGGAAACTTTCCTTTTGGGGAATTTCCTTTTGGATGCTGTTTGCACATCTTCTACTTGAAACAAATATTCCTCCTTTTGGTCAACAGATTCTCCTCTATCTTTGTTGAAGACTATAAGCCTGAAATATAAAATAGACTTATTCAGTTTGATTGTAATACAACAGTTTGAATTTAGGCACAAAAGTTACATTTGAATTGTACAAATAAGAGTCTCAGGTGTAATTCTCAGTTGCACTCCCTGGGTTCACATCCTAGTTCTGCTGCTTTCTAATTACATGACCTTAGACAAATCACTGAACTTCTCTGCACACCCATCTCCCTATCTGTAAAATGAAGTTAATAATAGGAGCTACTTCATAGTGCTGTGGTAAGGAATAAATGAGTTAACATATGTAAAGCTCCTCAAAGAGCCTGGTATATAGTATGAGCTCAATAATTGATCATTGTTATACTATTCTTATTATTTGAACTTGAGTATCTCAGTCCTTGAATACCCCATCATTTCCCATAAGGGCCAGCACTAATCTTGGCCAGATCCATAAAAATAAGGGCACTATGCTTTTCTCTTCAAGGAAGCCTAAAACAACACAGCGTCTATCTAGTTTTTTCCCCTATGAAGATGCATTGACAAGATTGCAAATTCTCACCTGACCAACCAATCAACAGAGGACCCAATTGCTTAGGAACCCAGAAGCTTACAGAATGATGCTCATTCATCTTCTCCACCATATGTGTGATACTCCCTGCTTGGGGGTATGAAATTGTAATACTTTATTGTCCTGTGAGATCTCCCCTGTCTTCCCCAGTGAACCAGGGATGGCTTGGAGATGTTCCTAAACCTTGCTTTTGTTTTATTTATATTAGAATGCAAAGTTGAATAAGACATATCCCCATGGTAGACTTTTAGTGTCAAATGAAAGACAGACCAGTGAACTTGTGATTACAGTACAATATAGGTGTTTGTGTAGCAGTAGATAATATTTCTGTAATATACTGATGGTTTCCTCTTTCACTCTTCCTTGCATGAGACTGTCCTCTACCAAACCAGATGCATAGTTACCTCTGGGAAGATTTTTTGTTATAACTAGAATGCAAAGAAAGAGCCACTGTTCAGCTTTTTGATTTGTAAGAGAGGATCTTGAAGTCCATGGCAAAATTGTAGTAATATAAGCCAGAGTTCGCTGAAAAATAAAGGTATTTCTAAAGTTCAATAGCTTGCCTTTTCGTAACAGGAACAAAAATTGGAAATGTTAAATATATAGTAGTATTATAAGCTCTAGATAAAGATAAATTTAGGGTTATAACTTAAGGGAAGTTACCATCCACCTAAGGAGTAGGAAGGGAAAAGAAAGAAAGCCTGACTTGAGGGACAGATGTCAGACAGGGAGATACAAAGGAGGTCAGAGGACAGAGAGGATGATCGTGGGTCCCGGAGTATATCCCTGGAACAGGGCCTACATATGCATGGAGACAGGAGGATTTTGTGACAGTAGAGTTTGCCACAAAAACCCCAGACATGTTGAGGGAGAAACTAAGAGCATCCATGCTAGTGCTCTGTTTTCCTAGGCTGTCCAAGCTGGCCTTGGAGTAGCAAAGCAACAAAGAGTGGAGGGGGTGTTTGCAGAGATGGGCCTGGTATGGCACACCTGACTCTCCCTTGGTGCTTATAGGATGTGGAAGGAATCCAGAAGCTCGTGGATGCCTCATGGAATGTGAACCATGCATGCTGGCTGTGACCTTGCTAGAGGCAAAGATAGGCCAAGCAGGATATGAGATGGAGTCACTGGGAATCTGAAGCGCCATGTGGCACCTGATCGGCAGGAGGTGATGGCTGAGCTCTTTGGGAGCAATCACCATGCATTGCCCATCTTGGAAGAACACACACTGAGTTCAAACAATCAGATGCTTGGTAGCAGCTTTAATGTGCGTGGAGGCTGCCTCCCAAATACCAGGTGAGATGAGCTTAACAGAGGTTCAGAAGGAAGCAAAGAAGGACAACATAGAAATCATTCACCTCTTCCTGGACACATCAGTCCATGCAAACATTGCCCTACTCAGATTCAAACTCCCTTGAGAAGGTGGTTAGAACATTTGCAGTGTCTGATTATCCAAAAGAGACAGAGTTACTTTGCAATGAGCAAGTTTAAAGATTCTGACATTCCAGAAATGAGAACTCTTGAGCAAGATAAAGTCAGTTACCACAAAATTAAAAAGTGTATACTTTTGCCCATCTGAGTTGTGGGTCTTCACTTTTGACCGCTCTGTACTATGTTTGAGTATGCATCGTGCTATGGAAACCTAGGAGGTCAATGTTTTCAGACTGTGAAATTAGAAAACTATTCGCAGAAGAGTAACATTTGAGGTGAATTTTGAAGGTCAAGCAGGAATTATCCAGCTATGAGGAGGCAGAAGTGTATTTCAGGAAATGCAAAAAACATGAGTCAGGGTACTTTGGTCAAACTAAGTACAGCATGTTCAAGGAAAGCAAAGTTGTCTGAGCTCAGGAGCAAAGGGAAATCAGGTTGAACAGGTAAACTGCAGGGCGGTTCTGTCAATGGTTGTGGAGGTTGTGACCTGCAAGGACCTTGGAGAGGTTGGGAGTTGAAAAACAGCGTGTGGTCTACTCTCCAAGGTCACTGTGTACCCTACAGCAGAGGGCATGCTCCCCGAGGATGTGACCACCCTTCATCCGGTGTTCACACAAAGGCTTGCTTCTCTTTGTAAGACTTATATCACCAGGCTTTCTGTGCCTCCAGGGGGTGCCTTCTCAATTTTGCACAAAGGCATCATGTAAATGAGCAGGGATCCTTTAAATTTGGTCAGATTATGGAACACCATGCAAGCTACTTTAAAGAATTTGGATTTTAAGGAAGAACAGTGAGGAGCCCCTGAAGGTTTTTGGACAGCGGTGTGATATGACAAAAAAATTATTCCACAGCAGCTGCATGCAGGGTAGATTGGAGCCAAGAGACTCAGGAAGTTACTGTAGTTGTCCAGGCATGAAGCAAAAAGGGAGATTCGATGGTATCCATGGTAACAGAAAGGGAAAGATATGGAAATTATTTTGAAGGCAGAAACAACAGGACTTGATTACTGATTGGATATGAGTGTATGAGAGAGGCAGCAATAATAAATGACTCAGGGATTTTGAGCTAAGGAAGGTATGAGAATAAATCTGAAATGGAGACGCTAATCAGGAGGGCTGCTTTGAGAGGGAAGACAGAGAGTTTGGCTTAAGGCGTGTTGAATTTCACATCATGATGGAATGTGTAAGTGGAAATGCTCTCCATAGATTTAAAAGGGCAAGACTAGGGCATACTTCCTTTTCTTTTCCCCTTCTTCCTCTTCCCCTTCCCCTTCCTCTTCTTCTTCTTCTTCTTCATCTTCATCTTCTTCTTCCTCTTCTTCCTATTTTTGTTCAGTCTCCATGATTTTGAGTGTATCTGAGGCTCTTTTTCCAAAGACTTTTGGGAATAAATTTACCACTTTCTTTACTTTTAGTAAACTGTGAAGAAGTTTGTCATCACTATCATCATCAACTTTGTCTTCAAGTTAACACAAAGTGTTATTCAACACAGTGTTTGTCACTTTTGTAGACACAATTCACAATAACAGATTCCATGCCCTTGAGACATTTCCACTCTATGACAGCCAATACTGATGGGATCAATACATAGAGAACACACAGGATAGAATAATAATCACTGAACAATACCTACGTAAGATTAAAAGTAGTACTGTATTTATGCTCTACAGGAGGAAATAAGGGAAGAGGAAGGGCACTGAGGTAGATAAGACCAGGTGGGAAACTGGTGGGGAGGTAAAAAAGAAAACTGGCTAGAATTTCTTTTCTGGACAAGGCTAATGTAAGTCATCATCTCCTTAGGGAATTAAGATGGATTTAGGATGCTGCTTTAGATGACACTTTAGATGATAATAATCATTATTTTCATTAATGCTTTGTACCCATTATTTCTTCCTCTCCATGGATTCCAGGACTCGTGCAAGACCAGCTCTTCCACAGGAAGCTGGGTCTCAAACTCAACAAATTTCCAGCCCAGCAGGTTGAACCACTTTAAGGATGATGAGAAAGACCACAGTATTTCATGAGGAAATTCAGCTACTTTCTAAAAATATCAGAATGTAAGAACCCAAAAACATTGCTGTTAAGGGCAGGTCCTTTGGCAAGCTCTCCTTCTCTGCCTTTTACAAACTGAGGCCCTTCTGCATGAAAGGTCCCGAGAGTTGGCTGCTCGTCTCTGGACCATTGGACCAGCACATCCCCTTCACTCAGACATCTCTGTTTGCCTCTGCTGCTATTCCTTGCCTGGAGCAGCTCCCTGCCATATTTTCTCCACTATCTTAGAGAGGAGGATCAACTTTAAACAAAAAGAAAGAGAAAAAAAGACATGTTTTCTCCCTTGTTTTTCTATTTTATTAGTTTCCATTACAGTTTAACACTGTGGGTCAAAATCTGGGCTTGGAGACAGGTGACTCGGTTCATGTTTTTGGTCCACTGATGGGCAAGTTATTTAACCTTTGTGCCAGTGTTTCTTCTGCTGTGAAAGAGATTTAGCAAAGCCATGGATGGCTGTTGAGAAGATTAAGAAGCTCAGTCAAAATGGTACCTTACAGACATAGGCACCCTTCAAAATCAAAGTCTGTTGGTGCTGGTGGAGTTCACATTCCCACCTTTAGAGAACTCTGGATTAATTTAAGTTTCTCTGTAAGTTATAACCATCAAACATTCACCTTTAACTTACATAACATGTTTTCTTCAAGTTTCCCTTAGATTTTTCACTCTACCAAAGTGAGGGACTTTCTAAAAAAGTATCTTTATCTTTCGCAGCAAGTTCAATATATGAAAGCTTGATTTCTTTGCTACCCACACAGTTTCCTCTGGGGCCTTAGCCGGTAAGGCTAAGTCATCATTCTATGACTCACAGCTTTACTTTTCATAAATAGATGCTAAATACTGTCCCTGATTCTATTGGAAATGGCAGATAAAAATACTCAAAGAAAAAGCTTAACTAATGCAGTTAGATTTGAAATATACAATAGACCCCCTCCCTCTCTCCTCTTTCCTCTGCTTCTCTTTCTCTTGTGTTTCTGCTCACCAGTCTGCTTGTCATAAACAGTGGTTATCAATCTCTGTCAGATAATTCTACTCTCTTTACTTCTCATTCCTCAAAATTCATAACCCTTTTATTGGGATGGGGTGGGGGGAGTCTTTAGTCCTCCTCCTTCTTTCTCTCTTATCTTTCATTTGTCCCTTCTCCCCTTCACTGTGTTTTCTCCTCTCCTATTCATTTTCTCCTCCTTCCCCATGCCTAGGCCAAGCAGGTGTCAGCACTGGTCCCAGAAAAAGTTCCTTCCTCCTGCCAGAGACCTAGTTGATTTGTCATCTTTCTTGATTGCAAAGATCCCCGGGAAACCTCAAGTGTTCAGAGTCAGCGAAAATAAAAATACCCGGCATAATTCCAAGCCCAGTTTGAGAGCAAAAACTGGAGGCAGTGAGAACCACTACATTCTGGGTAACATAATGGCTTAAAGATAGCAATGGAAAAGGGATGGAGAACCCACAATGGGCATAGACACCACGTTTTTTCAAGACAGTTTCTGCACTGGACTCTCATTTTTCTGCACATCTCATGAGCAGAGGCACTGACTTCCTTTGTTTTGGAGTAGCTTTTCAAGGATGCTTGCATGAAAAGCAGTCATGGAAGACAGAGCATTTCCCTCCGGAGCAAAGGGCAGGCCTACTCATTGATCATTGTAATGGATTTGGGTTCCCCAGCTGAGGGTTGAGCTCCTGTCATGCAACCCACTGCATGTGCAGGTGTCACCTGGACCTCTTTGCATCACCCTGTGGGAATTAGGACTCAAGGCATTGCCACAAGAAAATTCTGAGACCCTGTCTACTGCCATGTCTCTGAGTAATAGAGCCTTTTGTCTCTGACCCAGGATTCTTGTGTCTTCTGCCAGTATCTATGAAACTGTAGCAGACTCATGTTTTAAATTACAGGTAAGGTAAAACCTCAACCCTTTATAGTTCTTAATAATGTTCAGACTTTATATGATACTTTAGGCTGTCGGTAAGAATAGAAAGCAGGTAAAAATTTAGATGCTAATTTTTTCTCTATCAATATCTTGAAATAGTTAAATATACTTCCCCACCCCCTTTGGCTCCCACCTCCATCTAGTCTAATGTACCTTCTTAACGTTGATAATGATGGGCTTTAATGGACCATTTATTCAGTAGAGTGGATTTCTAAAAGCCATTTCCAGATTACAGTTCGTGTGCCAGGATTACATTTGTTTTCATTAATAGAGAGAGGAGTCGAGCAGCAGATTAGAGTTGACTTTACAATCACTTAATCAACAAATGCATCCTGAGTACCTTCTTACTACTGTGTTGAGAACTGCATAAAGCAGCCTCAGTTCTCAAAGCATGTTAACTTCCTTCACTCCAATAAAGAAACACTTCCCCATAAAAAGAATCCAAATGTTTAAGCCACTCATTCAACCAGGAGAAGCATTTTTATAAGAGGGCTTTTAAAAGTATTCTCCCTTGTCTATCCTGCTCCCAAACAGAAAAGCAATTTGAGGACTCAGGCTCCATACCCTTCTGATGTTGAAGAACCTCTGACCTTCAAGGAACTCAGACTAAAGAGTCCAGATCTATTAAGCCAACATTTTTCTGGTACTACTGATTTATAGTAATCATAAAATCAAACATTGGTATCTGTCATTTCCAGTTAATTCAATCCATAATGATGATTATTTGTTGGGGGAAAGAAAGCAGTGAGTCATGGTAAGGCTTTAAAAGTTGGGAAAGGAGCCATGTGAATAAACACACACACGCACACACGCACACACACAATTTTCAACTTTCACATCAGCTTGAATCGTAACATTTTCTAAACAATGGTGCTCAAATGATAAATGCATTTTACAGTTCAACAAAGACTTAAAGTCTATCCATTGAGAACAGACATGTGATTGCCCAGGTAGAGGGGAGGTGGGGGAGGAATGAAGTGGGAGTCTGGGATTAGTAGCTACAAACTATTATATATGGGGAATGGGTAAAGAAGAGGGTCCCACTGTACAGCACAGAGAACTATATTCAATATCCTGTGATAAACCATAATTGAAAAGAATATGAAAATATGTATAATTGAATCATTTTGCTATACAGCAGAAATTAACACAACATTGTAAATCAACTATACTTCAATAAAATAAATTTTTAAAAAACTTACAGTCTATCACCTGTCCTCAATCCTTCTCAGTCTCTGTGATCCCCAGTTCAGTCCAGAATTTAACCTCCAAACCATACAGCACTGATCACTTAGGTTTCTGCCACTGTCTTGAGAGAGAGAACATAGGAAAACTGGGTGCAGCTTGGCTACTGAAAACTCACCAGGTTCTACAACCAGGGCACCCAGCAACCAGCCGTTAAGGTAGTGAAGGGTTTATAAGGATAGGAGAGCCTTAGGACTTGCATTTTTTCTGTGGGAGTGAAGGAACCCCAAAGCTGTCCTCCTTCCTATGACCTGCCCCACCATTCACAGCTTGTTGCTTTTAGTAACATGGCGTGTTTTCTTTGTATTGGTTTCCCTGTGGAAGAAGGCTGCAGACATTCAGCGAAGTGTGCCACAGCCTGCACTGCTTGCTGTCTTGGCCTCAAGACAAGGATGAGGATGAGAACCTAAGTACCAGAAAAGATCCTTTCCAGGTTTTCATAACTGAATGGGCAAAAAAATGGTTAAAGACCTCCATGTATACCAAATTGATGGGGGAAGCAGCCTAAAGTTAATGACACTTTTATAATAGTCAAGACTTTTAGGTAGTAGCTGACTTGGAAGCTGTTCTCTTTTCAATTAAAAGCCAGTTATTTCTACAACTACTCACACCTCTTTCACTAAATAAGAGGGCTGGAAAAAAAAAAAAAAGAAGTGAGGCATAGGAGAGAGTTAGGTCATATCCAGGTGACTAGCACCGTACGTTGTTGGGGAAAAAAAGGAAAATCTCAAGAAGTTCCAGCATTACACAGACCCAGGCAGTAGTACTTTGGAAGAGGAGCCATTAGATCTCAAGAAACACAGCTGATAGAAACTCAAAGTGTAGGTTATGAGCAGCTGCAGACAGAGAGCCTCAGAATTCTATAGTAGTATAAGGGCTCTGATTCAAGAAATAATCACTCCAACACAGACGTATGAGGGATAAGGAATAGCATGGCACATAGCAGATAACAAAATCACATCCTAGAATTAGATGAAAATGGGGAGGGGAGGTGAAGACCTATACATGGACCGGGCATAGACATTTCCCTTGGGCATTCCTGACCAAACATTTTACCAGTTCTCTAATGAGTTAAGATGGGAAATCTTGCTATTGCTTGAATGTATAAGATTGGTAGTCTCATGTGTACATGTTGTGTATGTATATTTGCTTGTTAACTACTTAGTAAGTTGGACCTAGTACATTCTTGGGTATGGGCTTAATTATTCTCATTTAATTATAAGACCCAATGTGAAACTCCCCAGCAAATATCATGATGAGTAATTACCTGGACCGGATATGCCCAATGGACAATCATATCAGATTCTGGTGATTAGTGTAAGCAAACATTAGCAACAACCCTTCCAGAACGTTGCTCCAGCAGGATTATTCCTATCTGGATATGCCACACCACATACTGGCAAGGCACAAGGCTGCAGAAGAAGGGTCCCAAGTGATTTGGTTATGATATATAACTCTTCTCATAGAAGGTCTGATTTGACAGAACTTAATGATCTGCCTACCCCCAAACCATCTCCTTCTTCAGCCTGACACGTGCCTGAAATTCTTCTCTCCCTTTGTTAAAGCAAGCATGATGTTAACATGCAGTTGAGGGAAAGGGGTGATTGACACGCTTAGCTTCTACTCAGGCATTGCTAAAGCCATTTCTTCAGATTAACTAGCAAGGGGTCTCAAATGCAGTAAGCATATTTTACAAATCTAAAACTGGGTCAAGCGGTTGCAAAAGTAAAAGTGTAATTATGAACTTTAAAAATTTTTGAAATCACAGCAGTACTAGAAGAACTGAGCTATTAAGTTATCACAGGCATGAAACAGGGTCATTTTAATCTAGGGAGAGGACAGGGCAACAGAGCCAGGTGGGATGGAAGAGTGTGGGACCATCAGTGCCAGAGAGCATTACAGCATACACAAGAGGAATGGGAAGACAGCAAAAGAATGAGAATTAGCTGGTTCTGAAGAACAAAATGTCACAAGGCTGCCCTGGGTGGCCCTAATGTTTTCACTTAGCCCTCAAAATTTTTGCTGTAGTCTTCAGGGAAAGAAGTAAAAGAAAAGTGGACAAAGATAAGAGATCCTACTTTCGTGAACATAAAATATGGATAGAGTGAGTGCTCAATTCACTGTTTCCCAAGTCCCTACTCTATGCCAAGCCCTGATCCCAGCTCTCCTTCCACTGGGCCAAGGACCGGGCGGTAGAGTGCATGTTCCCATAGCGACACACCAGCGAAGACACCTCATGCCCCACTTATATTGAGCTTTTTATTCTAAATATTTCCAAGGTTTATCTCAAGCAGAAATAGGCTTTTCTTCACGCTTCTGAGAAAGGGCTGTAATGATTGATTATTTCTTTATTGCCATAAAGCTTAACAATAATATGCAAAAATTAAGAACTAGGAAAGAAACAAAATAGACCCTCAATGGGCAAGCAAGTTGTTTTAGTTTAAAAGATCATCATCTACCCGACATCTGGGCAGAATATCAACAGCCCTTAATGCAGCTCTCAATTCCATTTGCCAAAATGAGCTTTAATAACGTCTTTAAGAAATAAATTTCCCAGACCCCCCCACCTCAAAATATCGTGAAAGAGCTAAATAGTTAAAATTAAAGTGATGAGGGATACACTAAGCAAGGAATGGTAATTCGTTTACTGAGTAGGACAGCGACTCACTTCAGACTTAGGGGAGGGTAGAGCCTCAGTCAGACTTTGGCTAGTCAGTGTGGGCTCTTCCTGCCTTGGTTGGAGAGCACCACCTAGTGTATCTACCCCACTACACTTCTCACAAAGTTCCTTGGTCAGTTCCACACATCCCAAATGCCCAAGGCTTTGAAAACTCAGGGCCAACACTAATATTTATAAGCATCAATTGGACATACACGTCTTGGACTGTGGGATAAAGAAAGAGGAAGGAAGGGCCAGCTCTGAAGCTTGGAGAAAGGAGGAGCTTTGGAAGAAGGATTTTAGATTTCTTCTTAGCACCCAGACACCTGGTCTGACCCACTCTACACGAGCCCACTTTCTCGGCCTTATCTGCCACCAGTCCTTTGATCCAAGTCTGCACCAAACTGGACTCCTCACCATCTCTTATATTGTTTCTCATGATTTTGTTCATTCCATTCCCATTGCCTCAGCCTCACCACTGAGTCAAAACCTCCATATCTTTCAATTATCAGTGAAGAATTTTTTTTTCTTTCATGCAAGCTTTCTTTCCAGCCTTCATGAGTCTTCATACCACCCACGGTCAAGAACAATTATTTTACAATTAAACTGCATAGTGACATCTCTTGGAGGTTTTATTATTTAATTTTTGCCTGGTTCTCTAGGTAGTCATGTGCTTTAGGGTAACATCCCGACAGGTTTTTAAGCTGCTGGAGGGCAGCGGTGATGTGAGATATTAATTCATATCACACAGCACCCAGAACAGGGCTTTGGACATGACAGGCCCTTCCTTTTGATCTCATCACTTCTTCTTCAGAACATCTTTCATTGTGCTCTGCGTAATTCCTCATAGGAGCTTATCTTTGTGAGAGAGCTCTGAATTCAAGCAGTTCATTAATTCAGCTGAAGAGTGAATAATTTTTCTTTGCTTCTAGGGGTTCCTCACAACCCAATAAGTCAAGGGGCTTAATTTTAATTACCCAGCCATGCTATGGAGATTCTTGAAATCCTTGTTTTCCTTAATATTCAGAAACAGGTTAATGCATATAGCCTGCTATAAAGCGTAGTAGCTAAGATCATAAATTTTAGAAAAAGACAGTAAACTAGGTTCAATTTCTAACTCTATCCATTGTATCCTATGTAACCTTGGACATATTTCCTAATACCATTAAACTTGCTCTCCCCATATGTAAAAGAAGATAACATTCTCCTAATGGGATTTTTATGAGAATTAAATGAGCGATATGTATAAACCACTTATTGCAGTGTCTAATAGTAAGTGTTGGTGGTGGTGGTGGTGTTTATATTCACAAGGCCTAGCAAGAGCCTGGCCCACAGGAAGTACTCAACATACCACACACACACACACACACACACACACACACACGTGTTAAAGTAAAATAGAGTAGAGAAGAATAGATTCATTCTATCCCAGTTGCTATGAACGGATCTAGCCTGATCAAGCACTGGGTGGTACAAATCTGTAAAGATTCACTCTCGGCCCCATTATCAGCATCCAACACTTGTTCAAGCAGTTTATTAATTACAGTCTTCTCTTTCTGCTCTCATCTTCTCTGAATCTCTGAACTCTTCTCCCAATTTCTACTTCTGGCCCCTTCTGTGCTGATGATCAGTGGGGCATCCCCCCATAATCTGACCCATGTGTTCTTAGACCCAGTTGAGCAGCATAGTCTGGGTCCACATACTCTCTACTCAGTAAAGGTTGTTTCTGCTTCCATCCTTCCAGGGAATCCCTTCTGTTCTCGTCAAGGGAGGGAGACGGGCCACAATTATCCAAATGAATAACTAACAAAAGCAAAAATATCAGTTATCTACTTGAAAGATGAATACACTCTCAATTTTTTGATCATATTTTGACTGGTTGCAGGAAAATAACATATTCCACATTTTAACATTGTACATTAGCCTGTCCACTGTTAGAGACGAATGCTTACCATTGTTGATTTTTACAATAACCTATAAATATGTGTCCTGTAAATGTGATGTGCCAAAACCTCTTGCAGTAGGATGATTATTAAACACAGGTGGAGGACCAAAAATGTGTGAACTTGACAAACTTTGTCCTTGGTTTGTTTTAGCACCATTTCCTGGCAAATTGTGAGATTCACTGTTTTTCCTGTTATTTTGCTTTCAGCTAGTTGTCAATGAGTATCCCTCAGGTGTAGATTGACATTGCCTTAAGGTGTTTTAAGTGCAAAAATGTATAAGGCTTAAAATACAATACCTCCCAATGGTATTTACGCTTTTATATGGAACTCTTGAAGAGAGTCCCAAAAGAATGTCTCTCTCACTGTAAGATTTCAGATATCTTGACAAAGGTTGAAATTACATCTGTCCTGAAATTACATCATTTGTAGGCTCAGTTACTCCATCGTCCACTAATGTTAGAGCCCAGACAGAGCAGACAGTAAGCAATAAAAAAGGTAGAGATGAATATGCAAAATATAAGGCTCTCTTCTTTCATTTGATTTCTGAGGTTAGAAGCAGTCATCGTCTCACAGCTGCTCCAAGAAGAGTTTTAGAACAATCAAGCCCAGCTGTGAAAAATCCTCTCCTGGTTGGGCTCCTGACAGACAGCAGCTTTTCTATGAAAAGTAACAGCTCCTTTCACCTCAGGTAAAACCTGAAATGGCTGTGCTCTCTGTGAAATCCAAATTGGTCAAAGATTTTGAACGAATATCATTTTGATACTGAAACCACCAACATGGAGAGAAAGTAGAAATGCTCTTTTTAGCAGGCATTATAAGTCATAAAGACTGAAGATAAAGCTGTAGAATTCAACCTACTTGACATTATTTCCAGAGGGCTCGAGACACCTAAATTCAATGAGCTCCATGGCCCTAACCCTCTAATGTATTGTCCCTATGCCCAGTTCAACATCACAAAACTCCCCACTTTATTTTGCTAATAAATTGAAAAAAATTAATGTCTGGAGGAAAGTGTGAAGAAAGTCCAAGGCAACCAGTAAAAAACACAACAGAATATTAAGTATGGATGTAACTTGGCCAACATAGCAGAGTACCATAGAGGAAGGGAGGGGATTGTGTGCGATGCAGTGCATGGCTGGGATCGAGAACCTCAAGGGAGACTAGAGAAAGAAAGGGCCCTGTGTGTAGGGGGATAGTGAAAGGAATTAAACACCAATCCTGGAAGCATGTTAGGGAGCATTTGAGCTGTGAGCATCAGAGTGAGCTTAGATGGAATGATTCCTGTTACATTAAGGCATCATAGGCAAGGTCAAAGACTCTCACTAGATGAGAAATATACAGATGTGACAAAGCAGAGATTTCCAGCTTCATATAATAACCTCTGAATTGATGGGTTTTTTTCCTAATTAAACCTTAATATAGCTGTATGTTAAGAGTTTCTCGCCCCATATATTCCAATATATACTTCTGGGAGAAGGAAATATGTTAACCCAGAAGTATTCCATGAAACTTATTGCCTGGTAAATTTGTGCAAAGAAAAATTAATACAGGGTTATTAAACAAGAGGTCTGGAAGAAGTTCTATTCTAAAGTCAATAGACTAAAATCAAATCATTATGGTATAGAGCATGAGACAATGCAGAGAGTGTCAATCGAGGTGTGTGGTAGGGAAGTAGAATTATCTCTGGCATCTTTTCCAAACTACACACATCTACCCACACATAGATCCTGATAGGATCTCAAGGGAAAACTCCTACCTTCCCAGCCCATAGAGGAAAACTGCTATTGATGGGCAGGAATCATCAGGTTTGTTGACTGAGAAAAGGTTGGGAGTCATCAGCAAAATGAGAAAACCACTGGTCTAGAGTCAGATGGAACGAGAATTGAATTTGGGTTCCCACACATACTAAATACTTGTTTGGGTACTTATTATTTAACTTCTCCCTGCATCTGTTCCCTTGTCTTCAAAAAGGGTGCTGGGGGATAGTAAGAGCTACCTTACCAGTTTAATGTAAACATTAAATAAGATAATATATGTGATAATGATATTAAATAAATATTAGTGGACTCTGAATTATATCGTGCCATTCATAACTATCTATGATAGTTTATCAAATAAATATGTCAGATTCTACCCACTGTTTTCATTTTACCTTATTTTCATTTATATCAATTTTCCCCAGTTTGTACTAAAAGGATTTCCTGGATTGTATATTTTTAATCAGTTTGTGGGAAAGGAAGTTCTCAAAGGAAAGACTCTTTGCTCTATATCCGATGAAATCACTGGCATAGTATTTAGAAAGTTAAGAAAAAATAACTTGTTTACAATTATTTGATTCAACATGGAAATTTCCTTAAGTTTGGATTTCTTTTTGTTGATATCATTGGCATAAATTCAAACTGCTGAATATGAAGATATGAATCTAGTGTTTATGGAACAAAGCTGTGAAATACTATCAACTAACCTAAATTTTATTCTCATTGGTGTTATCAATTAATGTGAAGTTGGACAAATAATTTTCCCAGATTACAAGTTAGTCTATCCAAAATCTAAGGAATGTCACCCACTTGTTGAAATAAAGAAATAAATATGGCATAATTCCATTGTAGAATACGACCACATAACTAGGCTCCTGTAAGTCTAAACACTTAAGGATAAAGTCTTATTTACCTGTTTGTATTTATGTATCACTAATATTTATATATTACTAATATGTATGTCAGTCAACATTGGTGTATATACTGGTAACTCCACAATATTTGCAGTTTGGTGGATCAGATGAGAAGATTATGGTTAGACTGACATGCTCCTTTCTCCACCTAATGGTTTATCCACTTAACTGAAGGATACTATGCTCATTGGGAATCTGTAAGTGTTCTTGGTGAAACTGACAAAATAATTCATTTTCTTAGAATTTTGTGATGCAGTTAATATTCAGGTTGGAACCTTCAGCATTCCAGAAAAGAGTCAAGTGTAGAAAGGAACTCCAAAGAGTATTTAAGAAGTAATGGGGAGGAATTTTCCCCTTCCTCCTCATCACAAACCTCTAACCTCAATCCACCTAAAATTCTGAGAAATCAATAAAGTTAAATGAATATGTGTGAGTTTATCATTGTCTCTCTAAAAAGAATTGGGCCCAGGCTTTACAAGGTGCATTTCTGTAGCTTCCGTGCTGTCATAAACTGCAGTTTCATTTAGCTGAGCTTGAGAATATTAGGCAGTCAAGGTGAACATCTAGCAAACAGATTTGGAAACACTCCAGGGAGAAAGCTGAAGCCATTTGTCACCGGAACAACAAATGAAGTGGATTGTTCTAGAGTTTGCTCCTTCACCTCCTTCCCCCACCTCCACTTTCACTTTGGTAGCCAGTATTAAATACTGGTTCTACACTGTTCATGAAATAATACCAAAGGGAACAGAAACTCAACATTCACCTCCTTTCATCAGAAACCTAATCAAGAAAATATGACAAAGTTTCTAACACTTCCCCTAAAAGACGTTTTAAAATTAGCTAAATAAGATATATGAGAGTTTCTAAAAATCAGATTAGCAATAAAAAAAATCATTGTTAGTCTCAGAAATTTTGCCTAAACAGCTTCCTTCTCTGGAGTTCTGATAAAGCAGAATAAATACTCGTCATAAATATTCAATTGCAAAGGGTCATTTATAAAGCAACCATTTTACAAATGAAGAAACTAAGATTCAGGAAGTGCAAATGATTTGTCCTGTCATGGACCTAACTAATAGAAGAGCAAGGTGTTTCCTACACGTACTATCTTACTTTTCTGTTCATTATTTATGCAGAATTCCTGAGTATCTATTATATCTACAGTGCTGTATAAGGGCTGTGCAGGATACAAACCCAAACAAGTAATGCTTCCTGCTTCCAAATATATTATAATTAGATACTTGACACAGAGCAAAATGATAACCACTATTTATCAAATATTCATCATGTGAGAGAAACTAGGTCAATGTCAGGGTCACAGATATTTTCTTTCTTTCTTTCTTTCCTTTTCTTTTCTTTCTTCCTTCCTTCCTTCCTTCCTTCCTTCCTTCCTTCCTTCCTTCCTTCCTTCCTTCCTTCCTTCCTTCCTTCCTTCCTTCCTTCCTTCCTTCCTTCCTTCCTTCCTTCCTTCTTTCTTTCTTTCTTTCTTTCTTTCTTTCTTTCTTTCTTTCTTTCTTTCTTTCTTTCTTTCTTTCTTTCTTTCTTTCTTTCTTTTCATTATCTTCTTGACCTGAGTATTATTTTCTTCAGTTTACAGATGGGAAAACCAGGATACAAAATGGTCATGTAATTGTCTCAAATCACATAATTCATCTGAAGTAGAGGTCATATTGAAGCCAAGATCTGCCTGATTCCAAGACCTTAGCTCTTAACTACATCATAAGCTATGCTACCACTGAAACTTCACACTTATCCTCAGAGGCAATAGGAGATACTTGAGTTAAATGTAAAAGGCATTTTTTTTAAACATCTTTATTGGAGTATAACTGCTTTACAATGGTGTGTTACTTTCTGCTGTATAACAAAGTGAATCAGCTACACATATACATATATCCCCATATCTCCTCCCTCTTGCGTCTCCCTCCCACCCTCCCTATCCCACCCCTCTAGGTGGACACAAAGCACTGAGCTGATCTCAAAAGGCATTTTTTAAAACAAGTTTATTTAATCTGGAATAATATACCAAAGGAAACTACAGAATTTCATCCTCTCTAAGTGACTTGAAAATGAGAGGTTTCATTTAAAAGTGGGCCTATGTGATTGCCTAATAGGAAATGAAACCAAATGACAGCTCAGGCTTTCTTCCATCCTCTGACTCTAAAGGAAAACAA
This sequence comes from Balaenoptera physalus, assembly GCF_965194825.1. Classification (NCBI taxonomy): domain Eukaryota; kingdom Metazoa; phylum Chordata; class Mammalia; order Artiodactyla; family Balaenopteridae; genus Balaenoptera; species Balaenoptera physalus. The sequence goes on along the minus strand of NC_138889.1, from coordinate 40,196,698 downwards.
TGACAACCAGAAAACAAAAACATCTACAAACAATAATGTCTTTCTCCTGTATTTTCCCTTGTGTTCACATGAGCTGAAAAGTGATAAATATATTGCAAAGAAAGTAGTTGTGCAGTGCTCTTGGGAAAAGAAGCATGGGCTATGAAGCTTTAAGATGTTTTCAAGGAGATTTTGCAGAGTCTGTCATAGTAAAGCCTGGTACTGAAGTTTGGGCAAAGGTGTGTGTCTGTGTGCCGTGATGAAGCCTATGTGTGGAGGAGGCAAACGTTGCAGATGGCTGAAAAAGATGCTAATGCTGGAAGGCCAGTGTGATGGCTGGCATCCTGAAAGAGAGATAGATGTTTCCTCAAAAGAAGAATTTTAGAACAAGTGGCTTGCGGTCCTATTCAGGTTTGGTTCTTTAGCTGTGTCTCAGGGTCATATACACATCGGAACAACTGTGCTCCTCCCTCTGTATCCCAAGAAAGAGACAGAGCACCAGGAAAGAGCCAGCTAGTTAATCGCAAGGACTTGGATAATAGTACCTTTCATTCGAAATGCTTTTTTTAGTTTTCAAGATGTTTTCATGTTCTCTAACACTTGCTTTAGAAATTTTGCCTTTGTTCACGTACTGTGACCCCCTGCAGTGCTCCCATAACACTCTGTACCTTCTTTTTCACAAAAACCAGCCCTCTAGTATTCACTTTTTAATACAATATCTCTTCTCTGCGAAGCTATATGCTCATTTTTGGCAAGGGGCATGACTGCCTATTAACTACAAAATCCCAAGGACCTAACACAATGCCAGACACATAGGAGGTGTTCAAAAACATTTTTTCTCTGCACTCCTGAGAATATCTTTAGATATTCTCAGATATTCCAGAGAGGCAGAGGCTGGATTGGCTCTTTCATTAGGCTGCTTGGGCAAGATCATTCATTCATTCATTTATTCAACAAATATTTTTGAGTTCACACTATGTGTCAGGCACTGTGCTGAGTGATTGGGTTTCTACAATGAAAAGAAGAAAAGAGACAAAAACTTTGTCCCCATGGAACTTGCATGTCAGCATAACTACATTTGAGCAAGAAATTTAAAAATCCAACTATCTGACTACAAAATCCTTTAGTTTGCAGATTGCATATAAGGCAAAGGATCTCACAAATTTTCTATCTTGATCAGGTGGGGATATATCTCCATAAAACCAGTAGAGTTTTAATTTGAGAAACATAACTTAAAGGTGTAGAAATCTATTGTAATGAACATATCAAAGCCAGTCACGGCCACCCTTCCGTGTGTAACATTAGAAGTGGCTTTAGCACGAATACACATGTCCTATTGTTTCCTGCCACCTATCAGGGTTCTAAGTAATGGGCTCTAGGTTCTGATGGGAATAGAAACTTGTGGAGTGTGGGAATATTTATCCAGAAAAGGAAGTTGAAACTAACATGTACCAAGCTGTTTGCAGGGACTAAGTTATGATTGACATTTCACATACTACATTATCTCATTTAATCTGGACAATAAACAAACAATAAATTAAATCATATGGGCTCCTTTTTATTTCCTATCAAATGAGGAAATAGGGTCAAAAGTAGAGCTGTGACTTTACATATCAATAGAGAGATTATAGATTTTGCAATGGCCAGAGCTCCTAAATCACTTATTAACTTCCCAACTAACAGATTTACAGACTTGCCTAAAGAGTGAATAAATGAATGGTCTCACCAGATACTAAGAAAATTTGTTGTTCATGACTCTGTGCCAAAAAAGAAATTGGAAATCATCAGACCAGAGAGAATGGCCATCTACTTTCTATTCAGCCAGGCAAGATTTTGTAGAAAAGATGCAAACTGGCTACAGTTGATGCTATTTAAAGAAATCCTGACTTTTAAAATTCTCCACTCCCTTTCTTAATGGCATTTTTTTTCTGTCCTTAAGGTCACAGGCTTTTCTCTAGCTGAAAACACAGCTGTCTCGCAGAAACACTGCATAAGAAAATTAATAACAATAAAACCCAGAGGAATCAGGGAAGTAGTGATAGGCTGCTTGATGCTTTTCCTTTATTCAACTGGGAACTTCCTTTGGGCCTCACTTGCTGAGTGCTAAGAGGCCAGGGGAGAATGCTGGGCACATGGAGAGAGAAAGGAGAAGGGGGAGGAGCAAAGAGAAGAGGGAGCAGAGGGGGTTTTACAAAGGAGAAAAGTCTCCAGCTGGGACTGGTCCAAGGAAAAATCGAAGGTCAGCAGAGGGGCTTTAACACAATCCTCTCTCTCTCTCTCTCTCTCTCTCTGTTCTCTACCCTGTTCTGATCGCCTTCCGTTCCCATTCCCTTCCCAGCTGCTCTGCTTTCCATCCCCTCAAACACCTGAAACAACAAATGCTCCAAATCAGGAGTTAGCTTTGTGTGTGCAGCGGAGTCTCATTTTGTCCAAATTTAACTTCTATTCTGGCTTTAGAACCTAGACTTGCAACTAATTATTTTTAATCTTCAACCACAACAAACCTATTAGCATGTATTAAGGTTACAGTGGCTCAATAGTAAAAACCAAAATGGAATATACCCTGCAGGCAAGCTTTAGAATTGACACTTATCTCCTATTCTCCTCCAGAGAGTTAATAGGTGCTTCAAAGGCAGAATGTTGTGAAGGGTCAGATATCAGAATATGTGTATTCTTTTTATTCCATCCTTAGTCTAGATCAATGGTAAGCGAATTTCAATACGCATAAGAATTACTGAAAAGCAAAATACCTCAAAACCATTTATACCATACGTCATAGATTAGTTCAGGGCTTTTCAAGCAAAATTTTGTCTCTAGTTTTGACATTTGAACATGCTCAGCTGCAAAAGTCACTTCCACTGTATGTACTTTTTTCTGGGGAGAAGGTCTATAGAGCTTGAAATATTCTCTAAGGAATCCAAAACCACCTAAGTTGAGAATCACTGCTCTTCCCATATCAAATCTCACCTGTCTCACATCCTCTTCCCTCAGAAATATCCTGTTCCCTTACTAAGTTACTATGGCTTAACTGATAAGTTAAACCGAGTTAAATTTTTCATGGTTCCTGCACCTACATAGCACCTGTACTTTACGAAAGACTCTAGCACCCAAACCCAGGGGATTAGATGATTTGGGGAAATTCCAAGAACTCTGGCAGAATCAGAAAGGGAAATGCTTGAGCAAAGGAGTCAAAAAGGGTTTTTAGAGCCTCTGAAACCACACCTTATAAGTAAGCACTTCCTCCTCCTTCAGGAACTTTCTTCTTGGCACTCTCTACCAACCCTACTTCAGCTCTCACACCACTGCTGGTGTGTGGCAATATCAATGTGACCCTAAATTGCCTGGGTCTGAAGATCTCTAGGAAAATAAAAGAGAAAAGGAAGCTGAAGAGAAAGGACCTGAGAATTTTGAAGCAGAGTGAGGTTTTTAGAGGAGAGACTCTTGATGCTCCTACTACTCCAATCCTCCATCTGTTGAAAGAGAATAGAATAAAATCAGAAAACCTTGTGGCCAAGTTTCTGAGATCCATCTCATGTCTTCAGGTCAGACAAGTACACAGAAATTACAGATCCCAACATGATTCAACACAGTTGGCATACTTTGCCTCTAAGAAATGTTGCCCTTACGAGGAGGCTGGCACACAGGGCCACCCCCCCAGCCACTTCTGGGTAGAGAGAAATGACACTGGGAGCCCCCATTCCAACTGCCACACCAGGAAATTACTAATGTCGACTTGGTCACTCTAAAGAATCCACAAATTGTCTGCCTTTGGGGAACATTTCAGGTCATCCCTACTTGAACAGCAGCTCTCTTTCCCTCCACAAAGCAAAAATCCATACCTTGGTCATCACAACAGCACAGATCAGAACATGCATGTGCAGAGCAATATGGAAAGCTGAATCCAGTATCTTACAGAGCTTTGATTGTAGCTAAGCAACTACATGAAAAAGATGCCTAGAGATAATAAACACATTTGCACTCCAAACACTGCATCTGAACTTTGGGCAATTGCAAATAGAAATACAGAAAATTCTATGTAATTAGATGTAAAACCCATGACGAAAGTAATCTATCTGCACATAGAGTCTGGGATATGAGTATGAGGCACAGCAGAATAGCAAGGTAGGCCCTGGATAATGAACTAAGACAGAAATGTTTTCCTTGGTCATGTCTGGCAGAGGGTTTCACCAGTTCCTTGGGATGAAGGAACCAGAATTACTGCCAGAACAGGATTTTTAGTTTGTGATATATTATTATTTTGCTCATATTAACTGTATAGTAAAGTTCATATAATTTTCATTTCATAGTATAGACTCACTAACCATACATTAATTCTTTTATTTCCTTAATAAAATTTAAGATAAAGAATTTCTTCAAATATTGTTATGTCAATACTTCTGTACTGGAATGAAACTTCACTGAATTTTGCATTCAAGATTCTCATATCCAGACAAAAATGCTAGGTAAGCAGCATATGTTCCTATTCCATCTTTTTGTTTTACAAACAGCAAATATAAGGGATGGCAGTATATATTTCCCCTTCCAGTGTCCCATAGATTTGCTCTAATCCTTGTAGGTTTTTAAAAAGATGCAGTCTCAGAGTCAGGAAGTAGAATTGTTCTTAGTACAAAGCTAAAAGGATTAGATATTCAATGACTTTCCACCTCAGCCTCAGAAACATGGCCCCATATCATCTGAGCTCCCATAATGCCTGGCACCAGGGATCTGCTCAGGCTCACAGTTCCTGTCTCTGTTTCTGAAGTCTCATAATTTCCTTAAAAACATCTCTTGCCATGGTGACTTCTCCAAATTCTACCCAACAAACCTAGATCTGTTATTGTAAAAGAGCAATGGTGTCTTTTGGGGGTTTTTTGTTTTGTTTTGTTTTGTTTTTTGAAAATGGTCCCACTAATGGCCTTGTTGTGATTTCTGTTCTACCAAATGCCACTGGGACTTTGCAAAGTAACTGGTTCTCAATTTGCTGAGTTGTAAAACAAGGGTTTGGTCCAGAAGATAATCTGTAAATTGTACATGTACAGGAAACATGAGTGAATGGTACCCTTTCCTGTGAAAAATTCATCAATTTAACAGCAAAGAGATACCACTACACACCTATTCAAATGGCTAAAATCCAACATACTGACAATATTAAGTGCAGACAAGTACATGAAGCCATAGGAACTCTCATTCATTGCTGGTGAGAATGCAAAATGGTACATCCACTTTGGAAGACAGTTGTTTATAAAACTAATAGTCTTACCAGCAGTTGTGCTCACAGGTGTTTACCCAACTGATTTGAAAATATCTGTTCACACAAAAACCTGCACAAAAATGTTTATAGCAGCTCTATTCATAACTGCCAAAAACTGGAAGCAAGCAAAATACCCTTCAGTAGACCAATGGGTAAACAAACCTTGCTACATTCACACAATGAAATATCATTTAGTGGTTAAAAAAAATTACTGTGTACTTCCAATTATGTGACATTCTAGAAAAGGCAAAACTATGGAGATGGTAAACAGATCAGTGGTTGCCAGATGTTCAGGTGGGAGGTGAGTAGGTAGGGTTGAATAGGTGAAGTGCAGGAGATTTTTAGGGTGATGAAACTATTCTGTATGATACTGTAATAGTGGATACATGACACTACACATTTGTCAAAGCCCACAGAATATTGCAGCACAAAGTGAAACCTTAATGTATGCAAATATTTAAAAAATCATTTTGGAGGTCAGAGGATCTCAGGATTGAATTCAGTATGTGACAAAGGAATACAAATATATTACAGATGTATGAAATAATCTCGATGATTGGGGTAGGAAATTAGGGTGCTGACCCAAATAACTTTGGAAATCAATGGAGTCTGTCAGTCTAAAGGCAAAAGGGACTCTACATGTTCTCTAGTTGATAAAGTTGTCTCCCATGAATTATGAGTTAACAATTCTAAAACCACTAATGGATATTGGAATTGAACCAGTAAGTAAATGGATAGCAGATGGTGGAAACCAGGTTTCTCACTATTGGAATGGGAGGTTACAGATAAGCAATGGGAAGAGTCTAGAATGATCCATGCAGTAACAAGTTAGAGTTGGAGACATCAGTATAAACTAATGTTTAGCTTAATATAGATACAGATGGTTGCATATAGAAGTGTTTATAGATATGTGTATAAATACTGGTAAGAATACACACATATATCTCCTTGCTTTGTCATCTGAAAGGACTTAGAAGCAATGACACCCTGGTAGCAATGAGCATATCTAGTGCCAATATCTTGGTTTCTAATACCATTCTCCAATAAAAGGAACTAGAACTCCTTGGAGAAGTAGCTGATTCTAGGACTTGGACATAAAATATACAAAATGAGCTTGGAGCGTCTTGCAGTGCCAGAAAATAAGAAAGTGCTCAAAACAAAACAAAACCCTGCACTGATGGGGGGAAGCCTACTGAAGAGTTCCCAATGGCAAAATTTGAAATAATTATAGAAAACAAAATGATGTAGCATTGGATTCTAACCCAAAGCATGAAGTAAGTATCCACGAGTTCACTCTGATGTAAATGATTGAATAAATAAATAAATGGAGAAGAAGAAACAAATTTCCTGTGCAGAAAAATTCCAAATAATTTATGTAGACACTCCACCTTAAAAAAGATGGCTCATAATCCCCACTACTTAAGTGTGGGCTGCACACAGTGACTTTCTTCCAAAGAGTACAATGGAAGGGGAGGAAAAAAAAGAGTAACTTTAGAGTGGAGAAATCTGACAAACACTACCTCAAGCCAGGTGATCAACAGTGATAAGTCATATTGATAGTATGTACTCTTGATATGATGTAGTGAGAATGACACTCTACCTCTGTGGTCATCCTCCCCAAAACACATTACCCAGTCTAACCATGAGAAAAAAACATCAGACAAATCCCAACTGAGGGACATTCAACTAAATATATGGCTAGTGCTCCACAAAACTGTCAGGTCCTCAAAACAAGGATGTCTGAGAAATTGTCACAGCCAAAAAGAGACATGACTACTAAGTGTAATGTTGTATCCTAGATGGGATTCTGGAAATGAAAAATGACATTAGATAAAAAACTAAAGAATTCACAGGATATCTGAATAAATTATGGAGTTTAGTTAATAATAAGGTACCAATATTGGTTCACTTATTGTGACAAATATTCCACACTAATGTAAGACATTAATAATAGGGGAAACTGAATGTGGGGTATTTGGGAAGGCTGTACCAACTTCACAATAATTCTGTACATCTGAAACTGTTCTAAAAAGAAAGCTTATTTTTTAAATTATCCATAATTGGATAATTTTAAATTTATCCAAATGTTGCTATGCTCCTGCATTGTACTGGGGTGCACTGCCTATAAAGCTGTGAGCAAAACAAACCTGCTTCACGCCCTCAGGAACTTATGGTTTAATTTGAGGCAATGACATTCAGCAAATACTAAGTAGAGAGAGAGAGAGAGCGAGACTATGCTGTGAAGATTTTATAATGTCTAATGACTATAGTTCTGTAAAGATGTCCTGAGACTGATCCCAAAGGGAGAAGCATCATACTCTGGCCCCACAGTCACAGGATGACTTTGAGCCCAGCCATCAAGCACTTTCTGTTGATGACAAAGAAGACTCTATGGAAGGTGGGGGTAGGCAGGACATGAATGGATCCATTAGAATCAGAAGACCTGGAATCAAATTCCTCATCCTGTCCCTTACCAGTCATTTCAATTCCCTGAGCTACAATTTCTTCACCAACAAAATTTAGATAATAATACCTACCTTTCAGAGTTGGTATGAAGATTAAATGTGATTGTAAATGCAGCCAGGCACACTTAATGTCTACTTTCGGGGGCTCAGCTAAAGCCTCACACAAGTCTGCTCCCTTAGTCCAGACCATGTTCTGTCCCAACTTGCTGTCTTCCCTTCTCTCACATAGATCACAAACCATAGGCTTGCTAGGAGTGGTTTCCCCTTTCTCCCCAAATATGCCTCTTTCTCCTTGAGAACGCTTGTTCCTCCACACCCGACTGCCTTATCTATAAAAGCCTGCTGTGCAGTGACACTATAACTCAACAGAGCTGCCCAAAATGGAAAAAATTATTTTCTAGTTGCTTTGCTTTCACACAAGGAAACAATTTATCTTGCAGAGGGCGAAAGGAAGCTTCATCCAATTTATTTCTAAAAGCAGGGAATATGTTACAGAGAAAGAGAAAAAACTAGAAATACAATTACACTTAAAATCTAGGAGAAGTTATCTCATTAATTTATATGCCACTAATTCAGAATTTTTGATAATTAAAAGAATCCATGTGTTTCTATTGAATAAAAATAAAGGCTAGCAGCTACAGTGCAATATGTTTAGTAGTATATTCTATTTAAATTAACTGACTTGATAGAAGCAAACCCATGTTAAATTATATTAATGGTATAGGAGCACACTTTTTTAGTAATTTTTTTATGTATTAGATAATTTAGTCACAATCAGTATAGATATGTGATGTTGTATTGTGTTAGTAATTCCAAGGATGCTGAAACTGAACCTCAAGAAACATACAATAGCTCTGTGTAAAATAATGCTGAAAAGGGTGTTGTTAGGGAGTGAAAGGAGAAAGCAATTGTTGGAACTTCAAATAAGAGGATATTCTTGGGTGAACAATCATCAGAAGTCCCAAATCCATTGCCTGGCCAATATTAATTTTTAATCTAATTCAGGGGATGATGTTCAGCACCTACTGAAGAAGTGGGTACATTTATATCTTCATCAGCCCTGAAGTAAACATAGGATTAAACTTTATCCCTGCCTCCCTTTTCCCCATCCTAAAATCTGACTGAGTTAGCAACTGTTTAGGTAGGTTCATTATAATACATCTAGAGAAGAAGATACCACCTGTATCAAACACTAAAAAGACTACAAAAAGATTCTGACAGAAACACATATTTTTATCTCATTCTAATGAATTCATAAATATATATTGTATACTGCCAAAAATATTTATTCTTTCAAATACGTCATTATTTCTTTACTAATTTTAGCTTGAATTCTATTTGAAATATTTTTCTTTTAGTACTTCCAAAAGTATTATGAAAAACATTCAAATAGGAAAAGTTGTACACATCTTCTACAGAAAAACTGAGAAACCACTCTCAATGTCTTTTGTTTACTATTTCTATTATTAATACCCTACACTTTGCCTTTTCACAACAATGCCCTTTTCATAACATCTGTCATCTGTCTGTTTTAAAGATGATGAAATAATTTCAGGGATACTAAATGCCTGAATTAAAGTCATACAGCAAATAAATGATGGACCCAGGACCAAATTACAGGTCTCCCAGCTTATAGCCAAGACTTTACAATACCTTCATAAGTTTATACAATTTTCAGTACTGCTGCACTGAGAGTTTTTTATCAAAAGAACATTTTCCAATTTAACTGTTTGCAAAACATAAATATATTAATGAGGTTGAGAATGTTAAACTTTGTAATATCAGAGGAAAATGAAATTACCCAACAATCTGTTCTGTTCATGGATACTGACAACAAATCACATGAGAAAAATGAATGAAGCCCTCAACATTAATTAATCTGAGAGAGCCTTACCTTGTAGGATATAACTAGTAATGGAGAGTTTGGGGATAATCTTGGGAATTCTGAAGAACTGGAAGGATTCAGAACAGAAAAAGTAACCATGTTCAGAGACAAACAGACCACACCTTTCTTCCACACTTGTTTCAGTTGCGATTCTTTTTGTTGAAAGTAAGAGACACTAACTTAATCCTGCTTAAGCAAAACATGGACATTTTTATTACAAGGACATGGTGCTGCATCAGAATCCAAGATCATGTGTCTGGGCTCATGATTCCCAAGGCTCTATTTTTAAGCGTTCTTTGCATGGAGGGAAGAGACTGGAGTATAGAAAATCAAGTCTAGAGAGGACTCAGTGGGTAGAAACATCTGAGCAGACTTGTTTCTGTGTGTACAGAGATGTTCTCGGATTCCCACACTTAAGAGACTCAGGCACAGGTGGGGACTAGTAAGTTACTGCAGTTGTTTAATAAATGAGGGCAAAGGAGCGAACACATTCTGGACATTATGCTAATGTAGCTTTATTTCTACCCACAGAGGAGAAGCCTGAGGACATGAGTTACACACATGCTAGGAGTGTTACACAGAAGAAGGAGAGAGGGATTCTCCACAGACCGGTGGAGAAAACAGCATGAGATTTCTGCACCAAAGCTCTCCCCATCAGTGGCTTTGGCACAATGAAATAGCTTCAGTACTGAAAAAAGTGGGGGGCAGGAGGTAGGAGGGAGCCAAGGCAAGAATCCTTGGCAGTGGCATCTGCTCTTTGGCCCTGGGATATTGGCAGCAGACCCTACCCTAGGCAGCAAAACTGTGGCTGGATAAAAGTAAAGTGATTGGGCTTGAGCCTGTCTGCTATGGTGAAACACTCTCTAAGGATGACTCAAAAGTAATCAGTAACAGTTTCAAAGGAGTCGAGTGAATGAGGCAGAGCCAAAGAAATAATATACTTGTACTGTTATTCTGATCCTCTTATTTTTACCTTTTACTTAGTGTGGCTTGGGAAACATGGTGTATAATACGTCACCAGAAATATGTGACTCTTTCACTCTATATCTATAGAAATCTCTGATTATTACCTTGGAACCATACTATTTCATGGGACTTGATGGTAGAAAAGTTGTTTTGTACATTTGTCTGCCCTTGCCTGAACACTATCTGACACACTGTAGGAACTTAATAAACCATTGCCGTTTATGACAATCCTGATACCTCACATATATGGGCTCATTTCAGTGTCACTTTTATTCTCTGAAAAGGATTCTACCCATGATATTAGTCAAGATGTCAGGAAATAAAACATATGGAATATGGCAACAAAGTTTTTTTTAAAACCCAGAACATATCTATTACATTCATTTTAAAGGACATGCCTCATAATATGTAATACTTACATTCCTGAAAACTCTTTGCAGTGAATTGCATATAAAAGCAAATGGTGTAGATAGCCTCATCCACCAGGGGGCAGACAGCAGAATCAAGAAGAACTACAATCCTGCAGCCTGTGGAACAAAAACCACATTCACAGAAAAATACACAAGATGAAAAGGCAGAGGGCTATGTACCAGATGAAGTAACAAGATAAAACCCTAGAAAAACAACTAAATGAAGTGGAGATAGGAAACCTTCCATAGAAAGAATTCAGAATGATAGTGAAGATGATCCAGGACCTCGGAAAAAGAATGGAAGCAAAGATCGAGAAGATGCAAGAAATTTTTAAGAAAGACCTAGAAGAATAAAAGAACAAACACCTAGAAGAATTAAAGAACAAACAAACAGAGATGAACAATGCAGTAATTGAAATGAAAAATACACTAGAAGGATTCAATAGCAGAATAACTGAGGCAGAAGAACGGATAAGTGACCTGGAAGACAGAATGGCGGAATTCACAGCCACGGAACAGAATAAAGAAAAATGAATTAAAAGAAATGAAGACTGCCTAAGAGACTTCTGGGACAACATTAAATGCAAAAACATTCGCATACAGGGTTCCCAGAAGGAGAAGAGAGAGAGAAAGGACCCAAGAAAATATTTAAAGAGATTATAGTCGAAAACTTCCCTAACATGGGAAAGGAAATAGCCAATCAACCCCAGGAAGCACAGAGAGTCCCATACAGGATAAACCCAAGGAGGAACATGCCAAGACACATAGTAATCAAATTGGCGAAAATTAAAGACAAAGAAAAATTATTAAAAGCATCAAGGGAAAAATGACAAATAACAAACAAAGGAACTCCCATAAGGTTAACAGCTGATTTCTCAGCAGAAACTCTACAAGCCAGAAAGGAGTGGCATGATATATTTAAAGTGATGAAAGGGAAGAACTTACAACCAAGATTACTCTACCCAGCAAGGATCTCATTCAGATTCGATGGAGAAATCAAAAACTTTACAGACAAGCAAAAGCTAAGAGAATTCAGCGCCACCAAACCAGCTCTACAACAAATGCTAAAGGAACTTCTCTAAGTGGGAAACACAAGAGAAGAAAAGGACCTACAAAAACAAACCCATAACAATTAAGAAAATGGTAATAGGAACATACATATCACCATATCAATAATTACCTTAAACGTGAATGGATTAAATGCTCCAACCAAAAGACACAGGTTTGATGAATGGATACAAAAACAACACCCATATATATGCTGTCTACGAGAGACCCACTTCAGATCTAGGGACACATACAGACTGAAAGTGAGGGGATGGAAAAAGATATTCCATGCAAATGGAAGTCAAAAGAAAGCTGGAGTAGCAATTCTCATATCAGAGAAAATAGACTTTAAATTAAAGACTATTACAAGAGACAAGGAAGGATGCTACATAATGATCAAGGGATCAATCCAAGAAGAAGATATAACAATTATAAATATATATGCACCCAACATAGGAGCACCTCAATACATAAGGTAACTGCTAACAGCTATAAAACAGGAAATCAACAGTAACACAATAATAGTGGGGGATTTTAACACCTCACTTACACCAATGGACAGATCATCCAAGCAGAAAATTAGTAAGGGAACTCAAGCTTTAAATGACACAATAGACCAGATAGATTTAATTGATATTTATAGGACATTCCATCCAAAAACAGCAGATTACACTTTCTTCTCAAGTGCACATGGAACATTCTCCAGGATAAATCACATCTTGGGTCACAAATCAAGCCTCAGTATATTGAAGAAAATTGAAATCATATCAAGCATCTTTTCAGACCACAATGCTATGAGATTAGAAATCAATTACTGGGGAAAAAAATGTAAAAAACACAAACACATGGAGGCTAAACAATACATTACAAAATAACCAAGAGATCACTGAAGAAATCAAAGAGGAAATGAAAAAGTACCTAGAGACAAATTACAACAAAAACATGACAATCCAAAACCTATGGGATGCAGCAAAAGCAGTTATAAGAGGGAAGTTTATAGCAATACAAGCCCACCACAAGAAACAAGAAAAATCTCAAATAAACAATCTAACCTTACACCTAAAGGAAATAGAGAAAGAAGAACAAACAAAACCCAAGGTTAGTAGAAGGAAAGAAGTCATAAAGATCAGAGCAGAAATAAATGAAATAGAAACAAAGAAAACAATAGCAAAGATCAATAAAACTAAAAGCTGGTTCTTTGAAAAGCTAAACAAAATTGATAAACCATTAGCCAGACTCATCAAGAAAAAGAGGGAGAAGTCTCAAATCAATAAAATTAAATATGAAAAAGAAGTTACAACAGACACCGCAGAAATACAAAGCATCCTAAGAGACTACTACAAGCAACACTGTGCCAATAAAATGGACAACCTGGAAGAGATGGACAAATTCTTAGAAAGGTATAACCTTCAAAGACTGAACCAGGAAGAAATAGAAAATATGAACAGACTAATCACAAGTAATGAAATTGAAACTGTGGTTAAAAATCTTCCAACAAACAAAACTCCAGGACCAGATGGCTACACAGGTGAATCCTATCAAACATTTAGAGAAGAGCTAACACCCATCCTTCTCAAACTCTTCCAAAAAATTGTAGAGGAAGGAACATTCCCAAACACATTCTATGAGGCCACCATCACCCTGATACCAAAACCAGATAAAGATACTACAAAAAAAGAAAATTACAGACCAATATCACTAATGAATATAGATGCAAAAATCCTCAACAAAATACTAGCAAACAGAATCCAACAACACATTAAAAGGATCATACACCATGATCAAGTGGAATTTATCCCAGGGATGCAAGGATTCTTCAATATATGCAAATCAATGAATGTGATACACCATATTAACAAATTGAAGAATAAAAACCATATGATCATCTCAATAGATGCAGAAAAAGCTTGTGACAAAATTCAATACCCATTTATGACAAAAACTCTAAAGAAAGTGGGCATAGAGGGAACCTACCTCAACATAATAAAGGCCATATATGACAAACCCACAGCCATCATCAGTCTCAATGGTGAAAAACTGAAAGCATTTCCTCTAAGATAAGGAGCAAGACAAGGATGTCCACTCTCACCACTGTTATTCAACATAGTTTTGGAAGTCCTAGCCACGGCAATCAGAGAAGAAAAAGAAATAAAAGAAATACAAATTGGAAAAGAAGAAGTAAAACTGTCACTGTTTGCAGATGACATGATACTATACTTAGAGAATCCTAAAGATGCCACCAGAAAACTACTAGAGTTAATGAATGAATTTAGTAAAGTTGCAGGATACAAAATTAATGCACAGAAATGTCTTGCATTCCTATACACTAAGGATGAAAAATCTGAAAGAGAAATTAAGGAAACACTCCCATTTACCATTGCAACAAAAACAATAAAATACCTAGGAATAAACCTACCTAGGGAGACAAAAGACCTGTATGCAGAAAACTATAAGACACTGATGAAAGAAATTAAAGATGATATAAACAGATGGAGAGACATACCATGTTCTTGGATTGGAAGAATCAATATTGTGAAAATGACTATACTACCCAAAGCAATCTCCAGATTCAGTGCAATCCCTATCAAATTACCAATGGCATTTTCTGCAGAACTAGAACAAAAAATCTTAAAATTTGTATGGAGACACAAAAGACCCCAAATAGCCAAAGCAATCTTGAGGGAAAAAAACGGAGCTGGAAGAATCAGACTCCCTGACTTCAGACTATATTACAAAGCTACAGTAATCAAGACAATATGGTACTGGCACAAAAACAGAAATATAGATCAGTGGAACAGAATAGAAAGCCCAGAGATAAACCCACGTACCTATCATCAACTAATCTATGACAAAGGAGGCAAGGATATACAATGGAGAAAAGAGAGTCTCTTCAATAAGTGGTGCTGGGAAAACTGGACAACTACATGTAAAAGATTGAAATTAGAACACTCCCTAACACCATACACAAAAATAAACTCAAAATGGATTAAAGACCCAAATGTAAGACTGGACACTATAAAACTCTTAGAGGAAAACATAGGAAGAACACTTTTTGACATAAATCACAGAAAGATCCTTTTTGATCCACCTCGTAAAGGAAATAAAAACAAAAATAAACAAATGGGACCTAATGAAACTTAAAAGCTTTTGCAAAGCAAAGGAAACCATAAACAAGATGAAAAGACAACCCTCAGATTAGGAGAAAATATTTACAAATGAATCAGTAGACAAAGGATTAATCTCCAAAATATATAAACAGCTCATGCAGCTCAATATTCAAAAAACAAACTACCCAATCAAAAAAATGAGCAGAAGACCTAAATAGACATTTCTCCAAAGGAGACATAAAGTTGGCCAAGAAGCACATGAAAAGCTGCTCAACATTACTAATTATTAGAGAAATGCAAATCAAAACTACAATGAGGTATCACCTCACACCAGTTAGAATGGGCATCATCAGAAAATCTACAAACAACAAATGCTGGAGAGGGTGTGGAGTAAAGGGAAATCTCTTGCACTGTTGGTGGGAATGTAAATTGATACAGCCAATATGGAGAAGGTATGGAGGTTCCTTAAAAAACTAAAAATAGAATTACCATATGACCCAGCAATCCCACTACTGGGCATATACCCAGAGAAAACCATAATTCAAAAAGACACATGCACTCTGATGTTCATTGCAGCACTATTTACAATAGCCAGGTCATGGAAGCAACCTAAATGCCCATCAACAGATGAATGGATAAAGAAGATGTGGTGCACATATACAATGGAATATTACTCAGCCATAAAAAGGAACAAAACTGTGTCATTTGTAGAGACATGGATGGATCTAGAGACTGTCATACAGAGTGAAGTAAGTAGGAAAGAGAAAAACAGATATCGTATATTAAAGGATATATGTGGAACCTAGAAAAATGGTATAGATGAACCAGTTTGCAGGGCAGAAATAGAGACACAGATGTAGAGAACACACGTATGGACACCAAGGGGGGAACGTGGTTGGGGGGATGTTATGAACTGGGAGATTGGGATTGACATGTATACACTAATATGTATAAAATGGGTAACTAATATGAACCTGTTGTATAAACAAATAAATAAAATTAAATTTAAAAAAATTTTAATGCAGTGGTTTGTTATCAATCATGTAAATTTTTCTGGTGATTAGGAACCAATGTTTTAAACAGTTTATATCATGATATGATAGTGTTACTGTGTAGTAGTTTTATTTTAGGAAATTGGTTGAGGATTTTCAGTAAAGTATATTGCACTGTAATTTTTTCCCATTTAAAGAACTGGAAATATTGCAGTTATTTCCAATATTGCAGTTAAATATTCTTGGTTAGGTCTTTTGCACAGAATATCTGATTTTCAGATATGGATTACTGATGTTAAATAGAAGGTGATTGTATCTCTTCAATGTCATACTCCTATACACATCCAAATGTAACAATTTTGGGAAATTCAGTTCTTTTGTATTCAATGTCTGAATAACGAACGTGTCAATGTAACATATACTGATAATTGTTTCTTTTAAAATATACTTAGGATCTGGTACCCTTTGTTTCCAAACTTTTTGTTTTTTAGTTTTGTAATTTATCCTTATAAATGAATTGCTTTTTGAAATAAAGAAAAAAATGTAGTTATAAAAAAAAAAAAAGCAAATGGTATTTTAAACACCGATCATTGAAAAAAACTCTAGAGTGAATTCATTTGTAAAGGAAATAATCACCTCACATTCATTTCTTTTGTAGATTTGTCTTGCCTCCATAGTAGGATTGCAGAAAGGGGATGGCACAGCAGAGTGAAAGGAACATGGGATTAAAATCAAATAGGCTAAAAATCAGTCTTTATCTGCCATTAACTAGCTGCATGACCGTAAACAAGTTTCTAAGATTTGTTGAGCCTCAGTTTTCTCATCTGTAAGTAAAGCTATTACTAATCTCACAACTTACTGTGAGGAACCATGTAAGGAATTTGTTCATAGTAGATGCTCATATAGTTGTATGTGACATGTTTTATATTTCTCTCTCTCTCTCTCTCTCTATATATATATATATATATACACACACATATACATATATACACACATATATACATATATAAAAATCTATACATATATAATACATATCTATACATATATAATATATATAATACCCACATTTTTGTTTCCAAAGAAAATAGCATTTCTAGAATTTTTAAAGTATATATACAGCAATAAAAGTTTAAAAACTAAAAAAAAAAAAAAAAAAAAGGTTAAAAACTATGCAAGACAGGCAAACCATCACAACTCCTCAATATTCTGCATAATTAAATTTATAATTTTTAACCGTATCTAATTTTACTGAAATTAGCATCTTAGCCTACTTTTTATTACTACTTAGATAAAGTTGAAAAAATCTCAAACCTCAGTTCCTACTAAATGAAAAAATTAATGATTGAGATGCACTTTTCCTTCATTGGATCCCTCCATCTCTATTAAAATCTCAATCAAGTGATCAGTCCATACCTGCCAAGGACACAAGACTGTACTGAGCATATCAGATCAGATATTAATTAAGCACCTTTTTTTCCACTGAAATGATACACCCAGCTTCCCCAAAATCTTATTTCTGGTAATTTTATCTATCCTCTAAATTTTAGGAAAAAGTTTTACTCAAAATAGCAGTGAATCCAAGAGTAAATTTCAGATGGCTTTTCTTCTTTTATAACATAGTCACCCAGATGCCATGTTTTATATGTTTTATAATACAGTCACTCAGATACCATGACCATTAGTTGCTGCTCAAGTTTCAATATTTGTATATTTGCAGTTGCAAAATGGGCCTCAAATATGCTCAAAAACCAATGTTTCAATTGCAAGGTTTTTCCCAAGAGGAAAATTAGAATAAATTTTATATGGTAAAATCACTGATTTGCATTCTATGACCTTAGCTAATTTCTACACTAGTGTGGTAGAATTACAGGAATCATTTCTGGAACACATCCGTCATTAATTTTGCTAGAAGATAGCTGTTTACGGGCTTAAAGAGGCCAAAACATGAGTTGGAAGAATATGTTCCTCAATGTTGGGAACACTTTGTGTCAAACAAATCTGTCAGTGTGTTTACCTCCACATAGGACATTAGTTCTTATTTTTAGATTCTCATTAAACCCAGTAAAGCAAGTGTCTGCGTAAACTGAAATTTCATTGATATGCTTGCTATGCATATGGATAGAAATTACATTGCTCCTTATTATTGGTAATGCTTGCCTTAAAAGCAGAATCTTAAGAGTATTTTAGTAACTGGATTGAAAAACTCTTTAGTTTCATTCTTACTTGAGTGGTCAAATCCTGTTATCACAAACGTAGTTTCAAAGAAAAAAAATCACTGTTAGTAAAATATTGGTTTCACACTAGTCAATGTGCTACCACTGACCTCAGGTGCTTCAAATCAAAGGATGGAATTTGAGATTTGGAAATGACCTTGGAGATTATCATATTTTCCAACCTACTTCTTTTATAGGTGAGTGAATTAAAGCCCATCACTGTCTCTCTTGTAGATCTCATAGTATCAGACACTGACATGCCCCAGTTTTGTGAGTAGTCTCTCACAGGTTGTGAACATTAAAAGGTTTTTTCCCTAATAAGTGGCGCTAGCTGTGTTCTCACCCTGTAACTGAGCAGGACCCTAAGGGAACTTCCCATCACAGACCCCCCCCAATGTCCTCCACCTGCCTCTTGGCTGTAGAAAAACTTTACCCTCCTAGGCCTTCCCCGAGTTCCAAAGAGTAAATTTAATCAGAGAAGAGAGAAAATGCAAAAAGAAAGGAAAACAGTCAAGCAAGACAAAATAATAATAGTTTAACCATTAAAAAAAGTCAAGGACATTTAGTTCCTCCTTGAAGGCTATAGATAATATTCGGAGCCATATCCTTCAAGCTGTTTTGCAGACACTGAAAACCCCACCAGGTGAAAGAAGTTAACTGCATGCCCACAAGTACATGGACCCCAGAAGGTTGATGATGTTGATTCCCGATTAGCTCACCACCAACCAATCAGAAGACTATTCACGAGATGATCACACACCCCACAGCCCCCCTCCCTCACCCTGTCTTTACAGCCTTACCCTGAAAGCCTTCAGGGAGTTCAGGCCTTTTAAGCACTAGCTACCTGGACTCCTTGTTTTGCGCCCTGAAATAAACGCTGCACTTCCCTTCCCCACAAGCCGGTGTCAGTAGCTTAGCTTTACTGCGTGAAGGCAAGTGGACCCAAATTTGGTTTGGTCACAGCCCCACACTGTTTTCCAGCCTGGGGAGCAGGCTCCCTTCAGGTATCTCATTCTGGCTCCATAACTTTGTAGCCACTTTCAGTTATTAAAACAGTCACATTTTGGATGTTTAAAATCAAGTGCTGATCATTTGACTTTAATCTCAAATTTGATCCTAGGTCCTCTTTCTCTCTGCCCTGGCACAGACTAAACTCATGACTCTAGAAACTTGGAGGAGAATGAGGAGCACATTGGTTGACTTCCCCCCTTTTCACCCCTCCTCTTCCTGCTTCCTGTCCTCCTCAGATGTTGAGTTAGGGAGGAGGGAAAGGGACAAGAGACCAAGACTCTTTTTCTGATCTGCTCATCACGAGGTTTCCATCTTCTTCCTATTGGTGGATTCTCCTTTCCTGCCTTACATGGGCAGGCCAGAAATCCATTCAGTATGGCTGACATTCAAATACCCTTGGACCTCCCCTTTTATTTATTCACACTTGCTTCATTGGTGATCTCACCCAGTCTGGTAGCTTTTAATAACTTCTATACACTAAAAACTCCCAACATCCAACTGCCTGATCCTCATCTCTACTTGGATGCTCAGTAGGCATCTCGATCTGAACATGCCCACAAAGCCCGCTCCACCTGCCATCTCCCCATCTCAGCTCACAGCAACTCCATCTTTCTAGTTGCACAAGCCAAAATTTGGAGTCACTTTTATTCCTTTCTTCTTCTCTTTCCCCACATTCAATCTTTCCACAAATTCCATCATCTCTCCTTCAAAATTATATCCAGAATCCAAACTCCTCTTACCACCTTCCATGCTGCCATCCTCATCCCAGTCATCACTGGCTCTCACCCAGATTATTGCAATGGACTTTTAATGTATCTGCCTTGCTTTCAACAGTCTTTCTCAACAGCAACCAGAGCAATCTTGTTAAAACGTATATCAGATCATATCACGTATGTAGAATCTTAAATATGACACAAATGAACATATCTATGAAACAGAAACAGACTCAAAGACATAGAGAACAGACTTGTGGTTGCCAAGGGGGGCTGGTGGAAGGATTGGGAGTTTGGGATTAGCAGATGCAAACTAGTATATATAGGATGGATAAACAACAAGGTCCTACTGTATAGCACAGGGAACTATATTCAATATCCTGTGATAAACCATAATGGAAAAGAACATGAAAAAATATATATATATATATCTGTATATATAAATATATATTTATATATATACATATGTATAAATCTGTGACTCAAAGTGATCTGAGTCACTTTGCAGTACAGCAGAAATTAACACAGCATTGTAAATCAACTACACTTCATTAAAAATAATTTTTTTTAAGTATATCAAATCATTTCACACCTCTGCTCAAAATCCTGCAAAGAGTCCCTATTTCATCCAGAATAAAAGCCAGAGGCCTTATGACAGCCTACCAGACATTCCATGATTCACTTCATCCCCTATTATGCTTTTGGACTCATATTCAGCCACATTCCTCCTTGCTCACTGCACACCTGCTTGTCTTCAACAAACACTCCAGGCACATATTTTTTCTTAATTGAATGGATGAATGAATAAAGAAGATGTGGTATCTGGAAAACATGAAAACTCTAATTTGAAAAGATACATGCACCCCAATGTTCATTGCTGCACTATTTACAATAGCCAAGACATGGAAACAACCCAAGTGCCCATCAACAGATGAATGGATAAAGATGTGGTATACATATACAATGGAATATTACTCAGCCATAAAAAAATAAGATATTGCCATCTGCAGCAGCATGGATGGGCTTAGAGAATAGCATACTAACTGAAGTAAGTCAGACAAAGACAAATATTATATTGTATCACTTATATGTGGAATCTAAAAAATAGTATAAATGAATCTATATACAAAACAGAAACAGACTCACAGACATAGGAAACACACTTGTGGTTGCAAAAGGGAAAGGAAGGAAGGGAGGGATAAGTCAGGAGTATGGGATTAATAGATATAAACTTCTATACATAAAATAGATAAGCAACAAGGATTTACTGTATAGCACAGGGAAATATATTCAAATATCTTATAATAACTATAATGGAAAATCATCTGAAATATATATATACATATATATTTATACATATATATGTATATATATATATATCACTGAATCACTTTGCTGTACCCCTGAAACTAACACAATACTGTAAATCAACTATACTTCAGTTAAAAGAAAAAAAGATGTGGTATATATATATATGCAATGGAATACTACTCAACCCTATATAAGAATGCAGTCTTAACATTTGTGATAACATAGATGGACCTTGAGGGTATTATGCTAACTGAAATAAGTCATACAGAGAAAGGCAAATACCATATGATTTTACTCATATGTGGAATCTTAAAAATGTAATAATAATAAAAAGTTAAAACGAATGAACAAATAAAACAAAAACTCATAGATACCAAGAACAGATACATGGTTTCCAGAGGGGAAGGGGGATGGGGGTGAGCAAGATAAGTAAAAAGGATCGATCTTATGGTGATGGATGGTAACTAGATTTTGGTGGTAGTGTACACAGATGCCAAATTATATTGTTGTACACCTGAAACTTATATAATGTTCTATATCAATTTTACCTCCATAAAAAATAATAACACAGAAGCATGCTTCTGAATTGCAAATTGTAAATGTTGAATTTTTTAAATGACATTTTTGTTATATTTATTGACTGTTTTCTTTTGAAAGCGGGGTGGGGGGATGTTGTCTGTTTTATTTATTAATGTATCACCACTGCCTAGAATAGTGCCTAACACTTAAGTAGACACTCATAAATAATTGTTAAATGGAAGCAAGGAAAGAAGGAAGATGTCAGAAGCACGAGGACAATGTCTAAGGTGTCTCTCAAGATACCAAGTCATCTCTATTCTATGTGACTCCCCAGGCCCCCCAAGCTGCTGACGCAGCGCCCCATTGTCCCCAGGGAATTTCAGTCATGGGACTCTGTCCCATCTGCCCTCTTCATGGACTTCCCAATCTTTCTCTCCAGCACATGCCAGGTGTTCACTTATGCAAAAAACCTCTACATCTTGAGATGGAGTTGCTAAAATGTTTCACTCATCAAGTGTTAACCTGCTTGGCTTCCCCCTTGCTGTGTCTTGATGTATCTATGCATTCTCCCTCCTCACCCCCCACCCCCCAGCATACCCCACCTAATTGTGAGGGGAGTCTCCAACTTCCTTCCCCTCTCCCATAAGCAGCACCCAACCTCAGCCCCACCCCTTCCTCCATTTCCTCCAACCCAGAAGGCACTCATATACTCCATGCCCAGAATTCCTTCAGCTGAAGAGACTGCTGGCTTGTATTTCTCTTCAGGGCACTCATACATACAAGTAGCTATTATCTGCTACATTACCTGGTGGGAAATTCTAGAAAGCTACATTTGTTTTGCCCTCTCAGTATCAGCCCTCACAAATAGAACAACAGGACTAGGATTGCTATTCATTTATTACATCTTCTTCATTTGAGAAAATAAAAAATGAAATGATGAGCATGTATGGGGATGGGGGTTATGGGAACTCACTGTACTTGCTGCTCAATTTCACTGTGAACCTAAAACTTCTCAAAAAATTAAGCTTATTAATTAAAAATAAAAGGATAGCTCTGCCTTACAAATAACAGTGGATTTACGTAAAAATCACTGCCCATTCATCTTCCTGTTAGTCCAGTAAAGTGAATGTGAACTCATTCAGACTTTAAGCAAATTCCCTCAATGTTTATTAATATTATTATTTATTAATTATTTTTATTTATGTTTATTATTTATTAATATTACAATATAACAAAGTTGTTTGTCTCAGTAATCTTAAAGTGATTATCAATGCCTATTTTGGTCAGGGTGTAACCAGAAAAACACAATTCACTTAAAGTATTTACAACAGAAGATACATAATGTTGAAAGTTGGTTCCACAGATAATGAAAAAACCTAGAAGCCAAATGAAATGGTGAGAGGGAATCTAGATATTAGCAACATCAGGGAACCACTACTATCCCTAGGCTGGAAAGATAAAGGGAGGAAGCAAAGTTACCAGAACCCAGGTGCCAGGGTCACTCAGCAGAGGCTGGCTTCATGGCAAGCCTGGCAGACAGGAGCTAGTGCCACGGATAATATATAGCTCTGCCTGAGACACCCACCAGAAAGAGATGAACAAAGAGAAATACCCTTGTTACCGAATGCAAGTTCGTGTGCCTGACGCACAGCGGCCAAACAAACCGAAACATGAGTTTGGAGCAGAGAAAGGTTTATTGCAAGTCCATGCAAGGAGATGGCTAGCTCATGCCCGAAAGACCCCAAACTCCTTGAAGGGTTTCAGCAAAGCACTTTTTATTTTATTTTATTTTTATTTATTTATTTATTTATTGCTGTGTTGGGTCTTCGTTTCTGTGCGAGGGCTTTCTCCAGTTGCGGCAAGTGGGGGCCACTCTTCATCGCGGTGCGCGGGCCTCTCACTATCGCAGCCTCTCTTGTTGCAGAGCACAGGCTCCAGACGCGCAGGCTCAGCAGTTGTGGCTCACGGGCCTAGTCGCTCCGCGGCATGTGGGATCTTCCCAGACCAGGGCTCGAACCCATGTGCCCTGCATTGGCAGGCACATTCCCAACCACTGCGCCACCAGGGAAGCCCCCAGCAAAGCACTTTTAAAGGCAAGATGAGGGAGGGGCAAAGTTGGTTGCTGCAAACTTCTTGGTGTCGGAATCCTTTGTTCTTGCAGCTGTCCACGTATGTCAGGTCGTGATGTTCCTGTAAACCTCCCACAAGACAAATGTTATTCCCTGTTCCGCAACTTTTTATCTCTATATAAATGGACTCTTAAAGGGCAGAGCCTTGAGAATAGGTTATCTTGTATATTTCAGGCTCTAGGCAACATTCTTTTACAAACGGGTACAGAGCCAGTATGACTAAGCACAGGCAACAGAGCACAAAAGTAAAAGTAAAATGAACAGATCTAATGTGGAGTTAGATTTGTTCTTCCCTATTACACCCCGACATCTCCATTTCTCTCACCCTCCCATTTCCTGCAGGGCTTCCCATCTACCACACTGAGCCAGAAGCCAGGTGAGACATGAACCTGGGAAACAGCCTAGAGGGATCAGCCCACTCAAGCAGGGGCAGGGTAAGGATTAGATCTGAGGGCAGCAATCAGCACTGCACCAAAGCTAGAATAAATATATGTAGTAGAATTGGAAAAACGTTCAATAATTTCTATCAGAGTAGATGCTATTTCAGAACATTTCAAAATGTGTGTTTTAACATAAGCAAGAGTAAATGGCTTATGCTCCCTTAGTTTCAAAAAAAGAAAGGAAGGAAGGAAAGAAAGAAAGGAAAGAAAGGAAGGAAAGGAGGAAAGAAAGAAAAACTACCTAATGGTGAAACATTATTAGAATAGGGACTTCCCTGGTGGCGCAGTGGTTAAGAATCCGCCTGCCAATGCAGGGGACACGGGCTGGGGACACGGGTTCGAGCCCTGGTCTGGGAAGATCCCACATGCTGTGGAGAAACTAAGCCCATGTGCCACAACTACTGTCTGCGCTGTAGACCCTGCTCGCCACGACTAGAGAAAGCCTGCACGCAGCAACAAAGACCCAACGCAGCCAAAAATAAATAAATGTTTTTTAAAAAGCATTATTAGAATAAATAAATACTCAAGCAAAGCTTGAAAATAGGTTCCTGTTGGATCCCAGCACACAATAATCCTATTCTCTTGGTCTTTATGGCATAAGAGAAGGTTAGAAGTTTCCATGTTATTTCTGGCTACTCCAGTTTCAGCATAGGAAAAAAAAACAGTAATGGCTCAGATCTTATCTTGATATTAACCTCAAAGGTTTGTATTTTTAGAGAAGTGAAACCAGTAAATAATATTTGAAGATTAAGTTTCTTTTTCTTCTTCTTGATGTTGTAAAGTTATTTCAATGATTAAAAAAATATTTGTCTGAAAAAAGATTGTGCCATAAAGTTCAAGGGTCCATAATCTATAATTTGCCAGGCAGAATGTTATGAGAAGACTAACAATCAGGCCATTATTTCATGAAGACTATGATAACTTAGGAACAGCAGAGACTGCCCAGGGATTTGAGTTCCAACACATGGGTCTGAGTGTCACCTGGAGTACCATCCTAGCTGTGTATTTTTAGATAAAGAACTTGACAACTCTGAGCCTCGGGTCATTGCAAATAATAGTACACTCATGGCACCACTTAGGGTCATGGTGATGATTTAAAGAAATAAAGCTGCTGACCATTATTGCACAAATGTTTGCTACTGTTGTTTTCCTTTTTATTTCAGGGACCCAAGAATGAGCCTTCCTTTTACCGCATGAAAAAACACGGAACACAAACATTATGTAGTCAGAAGCAACCTAAAATAGCCACTATATAATTAACCCAGTCTCCAGAAGAGAAAACAATTACAGGATTAGAGAAGGAAAAACACAGACAATTCTCTATGCCTTCTCCACTGCAGCAGCTAAATGAAGATCTTCAAGCTCACTGATGGCCCCCATCTATTTTACTGAATCTTTACAGCCCTAAATAGTCCAGATGTGTGGGGCTCACCTGGGTCTGGTAAGCCATGAAACAAGTTAACCAATGATTTCCCACAAAACGGTGGACTAAGTAATCAGAAGAAGAAATGAAGATCACCTGGACATCTTTGTCTTAAAATAACTGACACAGAGTAGGAAAAATTTTCTTTTGTTAAGTCCAAGTTTCTTGCATCAATTTTCTTATTTAAATACCTCCTGGCAAGCAGTTTGTCTAACCAAATCACCAAATTGGTTTCCACTTCATTACTTTGTCTTCCTCTCTAGTTCAGACCCTGAGAATGATCTATTGCAACCCACTCACTCTTCTTTTCAAACGATCTTTTTTTTTTTTTTTCATAAAAGTACTTTTTCTTTTTTTTCATAAAATTACCTCCAGTTTAGTCCCTTGGAGAAATTTGGCAAAGAATTCATCATACAACAAATAGTTAAAGACCTACAGTTGCCATGCACTCATCTAGGCTCTTGGGATACATTAAGGCATCAACAAAGGTCCATGCCTTTGTGGAGCTTATATTCTAGTGGGGTAGTCAGACAATAAGAAATATAATAAAGAAGTAAGCTGTATAATGTGTTAGGTGATAACACATTAGGTGATAAGTGTTATGAACGGTAGAGCAAAGTCAGCAGGATCAAAACTGCTGAGTTGGGTTTGGGGAGAGGGGCAGAAAGTTATCCCCTGTCCTCTCAACCGTTAGCATTTAAAGAGTGAGGATTCCGTAAAGACACACAGCCTTTCCTCTGGAACAACGTTTCATACGGGCAAGTAATAGCTTTGTTCCCTTTCAGTTCAAGCAAGTAATGGAAATTTTACATAGCTGTTTTCACTCTTTTAATTTCCAGATCTGATTTTATGGGATGACATATTAGGATACCCTAGTTTCTACCTCCATTATATTTCATTAGGGCTAATTTAGCTTCTCCATCTCCAAGTCCTCAACTTTCCATCTTCTCTTCACAAATAGAATAATTACCAGTTCACGTCCTTTGAGGTCAGAACAGTCCAATCAGTCAGTGTTTTACCAATTCAATTCTAAGACTTTCCCGGGACCTCATTTGAACTTCCATGGGTACAAGCCCATCTTAATAAAAGACGTACTTTTATTATGTGGCAAAATTGTGGAGCAAGTGAAAACTGAAAGGGAGACCCTCCACAACTCGTTTCTGAGGCTCTTCACCCATTCGTTACTGTACTTTCCTTCTCCCCCTCCCTTCCAAAATATAGTGCTCTGATGGCAGTCCCACCCTGCACTACAAATCTCCCCCACCACGCACCCAAGTTTACCCCCTGTGTGGCACTTCCCTGAGGACTTTCCACTTAACCTGTACACCAGTGGTTTGTAATAAGTTCATTCAGATTTACTTAATCCAAGTAAAGTAAAAATTTTTTAAAGTGGGGAGGGGTTTTTGGCCTCATCTTATTCAGCCTTGTATCTCCAGGCCTCAATGCATGTTAGTACTCAATGTATGTTTGATGAATGAATGAATGAATGATTAACACCAATACATGAAAATGTAATCCTGTCAGAGGGAAGGAACAATGTGAATTTTAAGTGGTTGAAATGAGGACCACATCTCTCCTATAATCTTCTGCTTTATCCCCTACTCATACATACTTTTATTTCATAATGTTTCACTTGTTTGTTTGTCTGCCTGTCTCTTCCACTGTACTCTGAGCTCCTTGAGAGATTCTACGTGTTTAGCTGTTTTATCTCCTGTCAGCAACATCCAGGATGGGAGAACCCTTCTTTCCCCGCTACTTGTTTCCAGCCAGAGAGGAGCAGGAATGTCTGTCTTCCTTCTCAGAAGAGAAAAATACAAGGGGATCTTCTAATGTCTCTCACAGCCCTCCCTCACTCCTGTCCAGGCTGCTCCCTTCATCAGG
This sequence comes from Balaenoptera physalus, assembly GCF_965194825.1. NCBI lineage: Eukaryota > Metazoa > Chordata > Mammalia > Artiodactyla > Balaenopteridae > Balaenoptera > Balaenoptera physalus. The sequence goes on along the minus strand of NC_138889.1, from coordinate 40,168,956 downwards.
AAATGCAGGGGAAGAAATCACACGTGCTCGACTCAGCCCCATCTACCTCCCCTTTTGGGTTGACCTGCCCTCAGAACATCCATATTCTCTGTCACGGCCATGGAGTAAGCATATGGGGTAGGCTGGAGAGTGGGGGGCTGGTACTGTTCTTCCAGGCCTGGGTGAGTAAGCTGGCTTAATCCAGGAGTTAAGTCTTAGGTGGCCGACTGGGGATGCCATTTCTAAACCATGGTCTCTAGTCAGCCTTACCAACAAAGCCAGTTTTATATCTCTGTTAAATTCCCGCAGCTATGCCTGAATCCTCTGAATACCACAGCTGACACTGGGTCTGGCTTATCATATGCACTCCAGAATCAGAGAGTTTAATGAAATAATATTGTCGGGGTCTTTGTGACGCTTGTCCAGAAATGTGAAGGATGAGCTAGATAAACACAAGGCAATTCCAATGCTCAGGAAAATGGGGAGTCAGCTCTGTTTCCAAAGTCCAGGACTCATTCATTTATTTGGTACTTAGAGGAATAGGAGCAGGCTAGGGTGAGGTAAAAAAATGTCTAAACTTGGCTCTGTGTTTCCTTATTATTATATCATTATATCATTAATGTCTTGAGCCTGAGCTGGGGCAGGTCCCAGCAATACCTGATGTCTTTATCCTGGGAATGTCCTTCTAAAAGTGTGTTCTGTGGGATTCTGCTTGAGCAAAATACTCTTTGGAAAAATTAAAAAGGAAGAAAATAGAGCATTGTGGTCAAGACTGTGGGTTCTGCTGCCAAACGCTTGGGTTCAAATCACAACAAAGCCACTCGCTCATAATGTCCTAGGCAGTTATTGAAGCATTCCAGGCCTCAGGACCATCATTCCAAAAAACAAGGACATGTCATACAATAGTTATATGGATTAAATGGGGTAACCTATGTAAAGCATTTAATGTGGTAAACAGTACAGTGGTGCTCAGTAAATGCTGGCTTCCTTGCATACGTTTGATAAATTTATTACCTCCCTCTGTTAGAGATTCACAATTAGAAGTACACTCAGGGCTCTGAAATACCCTGCAATATGCCTTGACTTCCTAAGTGTATTTCACCATGAACTCTTTTTTTGTGGGTTTAAATTTTTCTCTTAACATCCATGCAAAAACTTTACGCAACACTGCCATAGGATTGTGAATATAGCTAAGGGCCACAAACACCCCTAGTGGCCCTCAAACCCTAAAAAAATTCAGACATATACCCCCATTTGGCTGGTGAGGCATCTCTGAGGTCAAACAGCGCTCAGCTTCCCTCACCATCTGCCTTTTCATGACCAGTGCTATGCACAGGCCTTAGTTAATTGAACATGCAAAGTGCCGCCCACAGGCAACGATCTCAGTTATCTATTTTGACTCATCATCCCACGAAATCAGAGATGAAAGCAACATCTAATGGCTGCGAATACATAAATAGCCATTTCCATTCACTTTCAATTACCCTGCAGAGGAATCTGGTCACAGATGAGCTCAGTAAATTCACAATATGTTAGCCTCAATAGCCATGCTGAGCAAAATCACCCAATTTGTTAGAACATTAATCCTCTAAAAGCGTGCCAACCCTAATCATTTTATGGCTTCAGATTGCTTAATGGTAAAGCTGAGACGACCCCCCCAGGGACACCCAGGTGTGACCTTCAGTTAGTCAAGTGCAGACAGTCTCCTGATAATGTGGACGCAAGTCTTGCTGCCTCGATACCTGCTTTTCAATAAGGTGGCAGGTGTTCCAAACTCTCATTTGCACTGTATGTCTTTCACCAACTCATCTTGGAGGAACGTCCAGTCCTTTGAAAGCAAGGATTACATATTATTTATTTCTGAATCGCCAGTGGTGGGCATAGTATCAGGCACATAGAGGTCACACGGAATACATTTGTTAAATGAAAACTCAAATAAGTGACAGTCATTTACACTTAGAAAAGAGGAGGGGAAAGAAAGAAAGAAGAAAGGGAAGGGAAGGGAAGGGAAGGGAAGGAAAGGAAAGGAAAGGAAAGGAAAAGAAAAGAAAGGAAAGGAAAGGAAAGGAGAGGAGAGGAGAGGAGAGGAGAGGAGAGGAGAGGGGAGGGGAAGGGAGGGGAGGGGAGGGGAGGGAAGAGAAGGGAAGGAAAGGAAAGGAAAGGAAGAGAAGGGAAGGGAAAGAAGGGGAAGGAATTAGAAAGGAAGGAAGGAGTGAGGGAAGAGAGAATGGCTTTTTTTTTTTTTACACTTCTCTGTCTGAAGGTAGAGGTGAAGGCTCTCTTTGCTTGAGTCTACCTGTGAATCTGAAATTCTGTACTGATAACTTCAGAGTAAAACTGGTAGAATAATGTAACAACTAAAAGTGGGCTGCACCGTACTATGTGGGTTAAAATTTTTGGATGTCTCTTAGTAGCTGTGTGACTTTGGGGGAGTTATTTAGCCTCTCTTTGTCTTAGTTTCTAAACTCTCAGATAGAGATGACAACATGAGGAGTAAATATAGTTTATATAATATCTATATCTATCTATCTGCCTATCTATATATGTAGAATGTCTGGTACGTGGTAAACACTATGTAAGCCTGAAGGACTAGGAGTAGAGCAGTAATGAGTTTATGAACCCTTGTTCCCATGTCAATTGCTCTCTCTTAACACGCTCTTCCCTTTTCTGCATCTCTTAGAATTCACTTCTCACAAGGCGGAGGCAGCATCAGGGGCCAAGATCCTAGCAAGGAACAGCATGTATATATTTGTCTGGCCTTGCCCTTTAGTCCGATCTCTCTAGTAGAAGTGGCATCTAGTCAAGGACACTATCTACCACATGGTAGACTTGTGCCCTCTGGACTTCCCTTTTCTCTATCCTGGGGGTCTCTCATTCACACCTTCCACCCCCGGAGACCATAATAAATTCTAGCCATGCAAAACTCCCACAGTCTCACCAGAAAAACTGTATTCACATCCTAGCTTGGATATTGAGTCAGTGTTACATGAATTCATACAACCAGTAGGATGACTGTTGCTGGCTGACCAGTGGTCATCTCAGGGACCCATGCTTCATAGTCACCTTCCTTTTTCTCAATGAAAAGTGCTTTTTTAAAAATCACCTTAACTGAGGTATAAATTATATGTAATAAAATGCGCCCATTTTATGTGTTCAGTTTAATGAGATTTGATAAATGTATACACCTGTGTAACTACTACCATCATTGATACATTTCCCTCCCCCTCCCCAAATTTCCCTTGTACCACTTGGTAGTCAATTATCCCCACACCAATCCCCAAGCAACCACTCATTTACCACTACTGATGAGTTTTGCCTTTGCTAGAATTTCATATAAATTCACTTTCGTGTATCCTCTTTTATTCAACATGTTTTCGAGAGTTATTCATGTTGTTACATATTTCAGTAGTTTGCTTCTTTTTATTGCTAAGTAGTATTCTAGTGTATGGATATATTATAATTTGTTTTATTCACCTGTTGATGGACATTTGAATTATTTGCAGTTTTTGGCTGTTACAAATAAAGCTTTCATGAACATTCATGTACAATTTTTGGTGTGGCATACACTTTTATTTCTCTTGTGTAGATTCCTAGGCGTGACTGCATGATTGCTAGTCCTATGGTAGTTGTGTGTTTAACTTTATAAGAATCTGACAGATTGTTTTCCAAAGTGTTTTACCATTTTATGTTCCCATAAGTAATTTACGAGTGTTACAGTTACTCCACATTCTTGTCAATTCTTGATATTATCAACCTTTTTAATTTTTAGTAATTCTAGTAGATATGCGATTATATCTTATTGTGTTTTAATTTTCATTCCCTAATGATTAGTGATGTTTGGCATCATGCTTACTGGCCATTTGTACATCTTCTTTGGTAGAGTATCTGTTCAACTCTTTTACCTATTTTCTACTTGGGTTTCTTTTGTCGTCTTACTATTGAAATCTAAGAGTTCTTTATATGTTCAGGATATAAGTGTTTTGCCAGATATATATTTTGAAAATACTTTTTCCTCTGTTTACTTTTTCATTTTCTTAACGGTGTCTTATCAAGGTCAGAAAATTTCGATTATGGTAAAGTTAAATTTTTCAATTTTTTCTTCACATTTCATGCTTTTTGTGTTCCTAAGAAATCTTTATGCCAACACAAGTTCACAAAGATTTTCTTATATTTTTCCTTTAACAATTTAATAGTTTTGGCATTTACATTTAGGTCTATGAATCATTTCAGGGTACTACATGAGAATGATGTAAAGTAAAGTACAATGTTCATTTTTTTCTAAGTGGACACCCGGTTGCTCCAGCATCATTTGTGAAAAAGATTTGCTGCAAAGTGAATTCAGTACACACACACACACACACACACACACACACACACACACTATCTTCTGTTGATCAGTGTGTCTATCCTTACATCAGTACCATGTTATCTTGATTATCGTCATTTTTGTTAATCTTGAAAGCAGGTAGTTAAGTTCTCCACTCTTGTTCTTCTTCAAAATTGTTTTGACCTTCTAAGTCCTTTGTATTTCCATATAAATTGTAGAATCAACTTGATAATTTCTCCCCACCCCCCAAAAAAAAGTCATGCTATGATTGAGGTAAAATTCTATGCAAGGAGAATTGATATCTTAACAATAAGGAGTCTTCCAATTCATGACTATGCTATATCTTACCACTTATTTAGGTGTTCCTTCATTTCTCTCAGCAAGGTTTTATAGTTTTCAACTCTCATAGTGTACAGTCTTAATATCTCTTGTTAAATTTATCCTTTATTATTATTATTATTTTTAAAGAACCATTTTGGGGTTTATTTATTTATTTATTTTTGACTGTGTTGGGTCTTCGTTTCTGTGCAAGGGCCCTCTCCAGTTGTGGCAAGCGGGGGCCACTCTTCATCGCGGTGCGCGGGCCTCTCATTATCGCGGCCTCTCTTGTTGCGGAGCACAGGCTCCAGACGCTCAGGCTCAGTAGGTGTGGCTCACGGGCCCAGCCGCTCCGCAGCATGCGGGATCCTCCCAGACCAGGGCTCGAACCCGTGTCCCCTGCATTGGCAGGCAGACTCTCAACCACTGCGCCACCAGGGAAGCCCTATCCTTTATTATTTTATATACTTTATTCTGTTCTAAATGGAATCACTTTTTTGTTGAACGGTCCAGTGATTCATTGCTAGTGTATAAAAATGCAATTTTTTTTTGTGTGCTACCTTTTATCTTATGACCTTGCTAAATCCACTTGTTAATTCTAGTAGCTTTCTTGTAGATTCTTTAGGGCTTTTATACATATATGATCATGTCATATGTGAATAAAGGCAGCTTTACTTCTTCCATTCTAATTTGTATGCTTTTTTTTTTTTTTTGGTCTGGCTTTATTGCACAGAGTAGGACCACGTACAAGGACAAATGCAGTGTTGAATAGAATTGATAAAAACAGACCTCCTTGTTATGCTCCCGATTTTACATTGAGTCTTTCACCATTAAGTATGATGTTAGCTGTGATTTTTTTGTTATGGTTTTTTGTAGATGTTCTTTATCAGATTGGAAAGTTTCCTTCTAGTCCTAATTTGCTGAGCTATTTTACCATGAATATGTGTTGAATTTTGTCCAATGTTTTTTCTGCATCTAATGATGCTTATATTGTTTTTCTTCTTTATTCTGTTGACATGGTGATTGATATTGATTCTTTTAATATAAACCAACTTTGCATTCCTCGGATGAATCTTATTTGTTAATTTTGTATTATTTCTTTCATGTATTGCTGGATTCCATTTGCTGATAATTTGTAGAGTAATTTTTTTTCAATATTCATGAAGGACATGGGTCAACAGTTTTCTTGTAATGCCTTAGTCTGGTTTTGTTTCAGGGTAAGGTGGCGTCATGAAACAAGTTAGGATGTATTTCCTCTTCCTCTGTTTTTCAAAAAAGTTTGTGTAGGATTTGTTATTTCTTCCATATATGTCTGATGGAATTCACCAGTGAAGCAATCTAGCAAATCTGTAGGTTTGTTTTTTTGTAGGAAATCTTTTCATTTTGAATGCAATATCTTCTATAGATATAGGACTATATAGATATTCTATTTTTACCTATGTCGGTTTTGATAATTTGTGCTTTTCAAGAAATGTTTATTTCATCTTAGTTGTCAATTTTTTGGCATAAAGTTGTTCATAATATTTCCTTATTTTCCTTTTAATGCTGCAGGATCTATAGTGATAAATCTTTTTATTCTTGATATTTGTAAGTTGTAGCTTTTTTTTTCCTGATCAGTCTGGCTAAAGGCTTATTTATTTTATTGATTTTTTTTCAAAGAATCAGCTTTTGGTTTTATTTATTTTCTCAGTTAGCCCACTTTCTATTTAATTACTTTTGTTCTTGTCTTTATTATTCCCTTCCTTCTGCTTATTTTGGGTTTCATTTCCTCTATTGTGTACAATATGCATCTTCTTAAGTGGAAGCCTAGATCATAATGCCCTTCTTTATCCTGATAATATTCCTTGTTCTGAGTCTACTTTATCTACTATTAATACAGCCATTCTTTCTTTTGATTAGTTTCTCCTTGGTATTCTTTTCCTTCTTTTACTTTTAACCTAGGTTTTGATATTTAAAAATAGGTTTCTTGCAGGTATCATGGAGTTGAGTATTGCTTTTTTTAATCCAATTTGACAATCTTGGTCTTTTATTTAGGGCCTTTAGTCCACTTACATTTCATGAATTATTGATATAGTTGAGTTTAAATCCATAATCTTGCCATGTGCTGTTTATGTTTGTCTGAATAAACCTTTTTCTCATTTATTTCTGAAGCATATTTTTGCTTAATATAGAATTTTAGGTTAAATGGTGCTTTTTGTTTTTTGTTTTTTTTTACTTTTGTCAGTACTTTAAATCTGTTTTTCCATTATGTATTGGCTTGTACTGTTTCTGACAGGAAGTCTGACATCATTGTTATCTTTGTTCTCTTTTATATAATACGATATTCTCATATCCTCTGGTCTTTTTTTTTTTAATATTTATTTATTTGGCTGCATCAGGTCTATTGCAGCATGCGGGATCTTTGTTGTGGCATGCAGGATTTTTCATTGTGGCACACAGGCTCTAGAGCTCGCAGGCTCAGTAGTTGCGGCATACGGGCTTAGTTGCCCCACAGCATGTGGGATCTTAGTTCCCCAACCAGGAATCAAACCCATGTCCCCTGCATTGGAAGGTGGATTCTTAACCACTGGGCCACCAGGGAAGTCCCCCTCTGGCTGTTTTAAGATCTTCTCTTTATCAATGATATTCAGCAATTTGATTAAGATATGACTTGATGGGTTTTTTTTGTTTGTTTATGTGATTGTTCATTTTGGTTGGGGTTTGTTGAATTTCTTGAGTGTAAAATGTTATGGTTTATATCAAATTTGGAATTTTTCTACTTTTTCTACCCCCTTCCTTTCTTCTTGGATTCCAATTATATGTATATAGAGTACTTGAAATTCTTGCAAAGATCACTGAGGCACCATTCATTTATTTTAGTCTTTTTTCTTTCTCTGCTTCCATTTGGATAGTTTCTATTCCTACATCTTCAACTTAACTGATCTGTTCTTCTACACAATCTAATCTTCTGTTATGTTCATCCTGTAACATGTTTATGTTAGATATTGATTTTTTTATTCCTAGAAGTTCCATTTGCTTTTTTTGAAATATATTTCTCTCCTCACTAACTTCATGTTTCTCTTTAAATCCTTGAGCATATTTGTCATAGCAATTTTAAAGCTGTTATATGTTAATTCCGTCTTCTTTGTCATTTCTAGGTTTACTGATTTACTTTTTCCTGGTTATGGGTCACATTTTCCAGCTTCTTTACACATCTAGTAATTTTTATTGGATGCTGGGAATTGTGATTGTTATACTTTGAATGCCTAGATTTTGTTGTTTTCCATTAAAGTGTATTTAAGTTTGTTTTGACAGGCAATTAAATTATTTGTGATCAGCTTGATCTTTTTGAGGTTTGTTTTCAAGTTTTTAGGAATGTCTAGAGTAGCCTTTACTCTAGGGTTAGTCTAGATCTAGTACTAAAGTGTGAACCTCCTAGGGTCCCCATTTATCATTCATTGAGGTCTCACTACTTTGGCTAGTAGGAACTCAAATAGCTTCCAGTCAAGTACGATCTCTGGAAATTGCTTATTTTACACCTCCCTAATTGTTCGTTGGTTGGCTTTGAGGAGTTGTCATCCTCTGCTTGCATAGCTTACAATTCATCAACAGACTCAAGTGGACCTCTATGCAGGTTTCTGGTTCCTGCACTGCCAGTTGTCCAAAGTCTGAAGACAGTTATTTAATGTATTTTTGTCTAATTTTCTAGTGTTTTTGGTGGGAGAGCAAGCCCAATCTGTTACATCATCATATCTGGAAGTGGAAGTCAAATGCTGTGTTTTGATTGTTGTTATACTTTAGGCAAAAATGGTTTTCTGATTTAAGTAAAGTTCACATTAATCTACAAAAGACTTAACCTTCCCCTTCAAAGATCACAGTAATCTCTTTTCATCATCGACAAGATTTGAGGAAGAGAAAAGAACAAATGGTCAAAGAAATCCTAAAATGGTTATGTTGTCAGGATTTCCATTTGAAAAGGGTATGTACCCACTTCACTTAGCAACAAACCTCTGCCTCACCACCTTTATTCATTTACATTCTTGGTTCTCGATTCCCCATGTAGTACACCGTGCTCCCCACTTTTTTCAAAGTGTCTCTCAACAGGATTTTCTGCCTAATTATCCAACTGTTCAGAGTCCAGCTTCCCATACAGGGACCATACACATGGGCCACACTTCAGTGGTGGTGGGAGACTAACTCAGGGTTTATTGCCTTTGACCAAGGTAATATCTGTTATTATCAGCAGACCCCTTCTGCAGAAACAGTTCTGCCTTTGTTGTTTAACCCAAAAGAGTACATTTAATCAATCCAGGAAGAACAAAGACCTCTTGGCCAGTCATTGGAAGTGAACATTTTAATTAGATCAGGTATTTAAATGTCTCCAGGTGGGCAGTTAATAAAACAAGAGAACTTTCAATGACATTTAACCAAAATATATTTCTCTCCTTCCAGGATGCAGAAGAGCAATCGAAGGAAACATTCAAAATGATTCCTACTTAATTGATCTCCAATGGATGATGCAGTTATACCCGGCAAGTATTTACAGGTCAGGTGTTTGTTGTTGTTTTGTTTTTGCTCTTTTAAGTAATTTGTTAAATGGCATTTTTATTTATTTATTAATTCAGAAACATTTACTTCACTCTTACTATGTGTCATGCTTTGTCCTAGCCATTCCCTAGTGGTGGCTGGAGATGGTGGCTCTTCCCAAGATTCTTAGAGTCTCGTAAAGGAGCAAGATGTGTAACTGGATCATTATAATATAGTGAACTCATTTTATGGAGATATGCTCAGAGAGCTGCAGGAGCACAGAAAAAGGAGTAATTCTCCATGCCTGGGAAGAGCAACCCAGAGGGGGTATCATTTCAGTAGTAGATTATGGTCAATATATCTGAACCTTTCAGAATTGAGGCAGTTTTGAACTGGGTACATTGTAAGAAATACAAGGGAAAGTAACACAAAAGGAGACAAAATTGTATAGTAACCGCCCATGTACTAGTTTCCATAATTATCAATATATAGCCAATCTTGTTTCACCTATACCCCCTTTTCTCACTGGACTATTAAAAACAAAATGATGGGGCTTCCCTGGTGGCGCAGTGGTTGAGAATCTACCTGCCAATGTAGGGGACGTGGGTTCGAGCCCTGGTCTGGGAGGATCCCACATGCTGCGGAGCGACTGGGCCCGTGAGCCATAATTGCTGAGCCTGCGCGTCTGGAGCCTGTGCTCCGCATCAAGAGAGACCGCGATAGTGAGAGGCCCGCGCACCGCGATGAGGAGTGGCCCCCACTTGCCGCAACTAGAGAAAGCCCTCGCACAGAGACGAAGACCCAACACAGCCATAAATAAATAAATTAATTAATTAAAAAAAAACAAAAACAAAAAACAAAAAAACAAAATGACATTACCATTTTTAACATAGCAGCAATATCATTATTACACCCCCAAAATGACAGTAGATACTCAGTATCCTCAATGTACAAATTTCCCTGAGTAAGAGTCCAAATTCCACCCTGAGCCTTTGGGTTGAGAGGGCTCCAGAAGTTTACTCCATACTGACCTGCCCAAACCCTCCTAGTTAGCGTCCTCAGTTCCCTTCCCCTGCAGCTCCTGAGCCCGAGCTGAACAGGCCAGGATTGCAGCAGCAGCGTTAACCACCAGCAGGTGGATCGGGAAATTATCTTTCTTGCCATAGCATTTATCAACTATAGCTGAGCCTGATTTTCCTTTGTGCTTCTGCTTTATTTCCCTGATAAGTTTCTGACCATTTGACTACTGCACTCATGACTATCTGTGGTGGTTTTAAAATCTGGCTACAAATTCTTTGACACCCCTTCTATTGAGAAATGATGCCTATGCCCCAGTTGAATTGGGATGAGTTTTAACTTCTTTGATCAACAGAGTATAGCAAAAGTGATACAATGTGACTAACAAGGCTGGGTCATAAATGGCCAGGGAGCTCCTGTCTTTTTTGCTGCACCAGTTCACCATACTGTGAGGAAGCACAACCCACATGGAGATGTCACATGTGGGCCTTCCAGTTGAGAATCCCGATTGAACCCAGTCTTTTCACCACCCCACCAGACACCATACCTGTGGTTGAAGAAGTTTCTAGCTGATTTCAGTCCATTATTATTTGAGTCATTCTAGATGTCTGAATCTTCCCAACTGAGACTTGAGGTATTATAAAGCAGAGACATGCCATCGCCACTTAATTTTTATTAGAGAGTGACCCATCTGAAATCCTTACGCACAGAATAATGGATTCAGCATAATAAAATGGCTAATGTTTTTTGCCACTAAATTTCATGGTAATTTGTTACATACAACATTAATAACCACCCTAGTTCCTGCATGTCTGTTTCCTTGGAGCACTAAATCCCCCCAAACTTCTGCCTCAGTTCAATCCACTGAATTACCATGATTTGGGAGACCAGCTAAAGAAATGGACTAAGAGATCTTACCATTCACTCTGCAGAATTTAATGTAATCCCCATTTCTAGTAAAGTGACTCACTCTGACCCCAGGCTGTATCTGTCATCATTAAGTCCAGAGTGTCTTGGTTCCATTTTTCTGGAGAATAAATATCCAGATGCCTGGCTTTATGGTTGTGGGAGAAGGGTTTAAATAGTCTGAATTTCAGTCAGTCTTCCTACATTAAGCCCATCTTCACCCTGCCTCCAATCCTTCCGTCTTTCCTGGGTCCTGCAGAGTCAAGCTTCACTGTTGGCATCTTCTTTGGAGGCACTTACATTTCCTCTGTTTTCACTTGGCTAAGTTGGACTCCACCAGCATTCTCTCTTCTACAGTATTTGTTGGCATAACACGTCTGCTGTGGTTTCCCACCCTCTTTTCTCTGTCCTTGTGTATTTGTATCTTCTTTTTTTCATTCTCAGGCTTCTGATCTCCTAGAAGCAGATCAGGGAAAGTGACTGGAGGGCTGGCCATGTTTTCTGGATGTGGACTCTCACTCAGTCCCTGCTTTCTGGCCTGTCTCTCACCCTAGTCCAACACGATGCCCAATACTGCTGAGTTCTAAGCTCAAGCTTTCTTCTGTGTGTTGCAGACTCTCAAACAATCTTATTCTCAGTCCTGTGCCTTGTTCCCAACTTCCACAGTACCTGACACCTCCAAGTTCTGAGCCTCGTATGGTCTCTGTGGAGTGGACAAGCTCACCACTTGTAAGTTTCCCCCTTTTCAGATGCTACTATGTCAGTCATCGCTTCTCTGTCCACTTTCTGTCTCTCAAAAATGTATCATTCCCCCCTGAAGTACCATTTTCTTCCTGGGTCTATAGCTTTTAAATTTCTTTAGGTCTTAGAAGGAAGAGGATATAAACCTCTGTGGTCAATATACTAAGTTTAATAAATTGAAAATTGTCAATATTTACTTAGAAAGTCACCAGTGAATAATAAAGGTTTGCTAAGACAAAAATCAGAAATCATATAGTAGTTGCTATTTTATATCATACTCACTGTCTAATGTACTTCTTTCTTTTTATTGGGTTGCAGAATATTGAGAGACTTCTATTTCATAGAGAAAAACAGTTGCAAACAATAATGTTTTTACCAGATTGCCCAGAAGTCTTCTGATACTCAATATAACTGATCCAAAAGCTTGAAAGAGGAGCTGCAAGATATGTTTTATCTACAAACAATAAATGCTGGAGAAGGTGTGGAGAAAAGGGAACCCTCCTACACTGTTGGTGGGAATATAAATTGGTATAGCCACTATGGAGAACAGTATGAAGGTTCCTTAAAAAACTAAAAGTAGAAATACCATATGACCCAGCAATCCCACTCCTGGGCATATATCTGGAGAAAACCATAATTTGAAAATATACATGCACCCCAATGTTCATTGCAGCACTATTTACAATAGCCAGGACATGGAAACAACCTAAATATCCATCGACAGAGGAATGGATAAAGAAGATGTGGTACATATATACAATGGAATATTACTCAGCCATAAAAAAAAAACAAAATAATGCCATTTGCAGCAACATGGATGGACCTAGAGATTGTCACACTGAGTGAAGTAAGTCAGACACAGAAAGACAAATATCATATGATATTGCTTATATGTGAAATCTTAAAAAAAAAAAGGGTACAAACGAACTTATTTACAAAACAGAAGTAGAGTCACGGATGTAGAAAACAAACTTATGGTTACCAGGGGATACGGGAAGGAGGGATAAACTAGGAGATTGGGATTGACATATACACACTACTATATATAAAACAGATAACTAATAAGAACCTGCTATATAGCACAGGGAACTCTACTCAATACTCTGTAATGACCTATATGGGAAAAGAATCTAAAAAAAAAAAAAAATGGATATATGTATAGTATAACTGATTCACTTTGCTATACACCTGAAACTAACACAACATTGTAAATTAACTATACTCCAATAAAATTTTTTTAAAAAAGATATCTTTTTTTTAAGTTGATGCACTAACAATACCTCACATTTTTCACATTTTGTCATCAGTAAGTATTCAGTTTGGAGAGAGTTGGTGGGACAATTTTTTGAAGAGCACATAATTGGGAACATAATGAGATATCCAATAATGTCTTTAAAAATCTCAGAAAGATTTCTGTTCAAGGTTGTAAATGAAGCACACACTTCCCTCCCCTTGTTCTTGAAAACCAATTGGAGTGACAATAAGCAAAGAAGAGGAGAAATTCCTACAAGGGCTGGAATTGGGAAGGGGGATATCAATGCAATTTACCAAAAGGCATTGGTAAATTTCCATAAGACAGAATCTAGGTGATGTGATTCCCATGGAGGAGGAAGAGTAGATGGCACTCCAGCTCTGAGCATGTCCCAGTGTGACTGAGGCAGAGGGCTGGTCAACTTTAGTAGTGATACACACCAGAGTCAGGAGTTGATAATTATCATACCTGAGTTTTGTTGAGCACTTACTACATGCCAAACAATGTATTTTTAAGCACCTTACTAGGTATTGTCCCATTTAATCCTGACAACAACCTTATTAAATCTATACTATATCCAGATGAAGAAACTGCGGCACAGAAAAGTTAATATCATGCCCAAGGTTCCTCCGCTAATAAGTGGTAAAGCTACATGTGGGACTAGGGCAGTTAACTCCAGAATCTTGTAACTGCTTTGCCAGACTGAGGCTGTTTCCAAACGGCTCTATTCATTTTGTTTTGCATATAGAATTCAAACTTTAAGGTTCACTTTTATTGATGATATTTCATCTGTATTTGCTTAAGCTAGAAAATACTGAGAGACTGCATTATAAAATTGAGCTTATTCAATTTATTAAAAGTCAGACAGAAAGCACCAAAAACTCACAAATGCTCAAGCTGTCATATAATTGGATCACAAGTTACCCATTCACATATCTTTTAAAACCGGCTGTTTCTCCATGAAAATGCCATGCATCCAGTGGAAGCATTTAAGTGTTGCCTAAGATTTAATTGAGCACAGCATACAGTAGCTCGTTATAATGTACTTTTCTATACAACTTTGTGAGGAGGCACATACAGCAAGCTGAATTCAAAAAAACACTGGGGTAGGATGACAAATCTATAGAATGCATTTTTTAAAGTACAAGTACAAAAGCTGTCAGAAAAATTTTATTCCGAAGTTTGCACAAAAGCTACTTAAACTAGGTATCACAAGTCAACACCTAGTTTGTGGCCCATATAGTAGACTTTGCAGAGGTGTCCTAGGGCCAGCACACACAGGAAGAGGCTCCTGGCAACCGTATTTATACTGCATGATTCTGTGCCCTTGGCCATGGTTGATTGGCTCTACAGTTGATACCTGGGTCAAGTTAGCCTGCTGGATCCTCTCTCCTAAGCATTTGGAATTGGTACTGAAAATTGAGTCAGTGTCTGTAGATACACAGACGCAGAGGGTGTGTAGTGGTGATATTTTTGGCTACAAGGCCTGAGGAGCACAGGAAGCATGTCTTGAGAGAAAAGAATGAAGAAACACACAGAGATGAGAAACAGCCCTGTTGACCTCTGGTACCTGGCTTAGGTTCCTTTGTGAGACCTGGCTGCCTTCCAGACCTTGGTCTAGGACAAAGTCCTGAGTCCTTCAAATAAAATACTCCATTTTGGCTTGAGCTAGTTAGGGTTGGTTTATATTACTTTAAATCATAATCCTAATTTATAGGATTAAAATTTAGTATCATGGGTTAAAATTTAGTATCAGCCCATGGGTGTGCTTTTTACTTTTTATGAGTTTTTGAAGTATGCAAAATGTCTTAAATGAATTTTTCCTATGTTTGCAACTCCTGCTACTTCTGTGGCACGCACAGCATGGAAACCTCTCATCTAAAGCTGCTGAACAATCTGCAGCCAGAATGAAGAGTTTGGCCAGCTGGAAGTGAAAACATCACACCATTGGCAAGATGTAAAAACTAAGCTGCCTCTCGATCAGATTAGTAAGAAGACTAGCCTTGCTGAAGATGCGTTCTTGTATCTGTTGGGTTATCTCTTGTTGCTTGGGGCCCAGTGGAACACAAACAGGAGCCCTGGAGATTCAAAGGCGCTCCCTGCTGCCTGAGGCTGTAGCCTCTGCACTTATTGTTGCTGCTCTTCCTGCCTCTGCCGTGGGAAAGCAGTTATTTGTTTGCACTGGTCTCTCCTTACTTGTTGTTCTTGTTGCTGGTGCAGCTCATTCTGTTCCAGGCCTCCCACTCCTCAGAGACCAGGCCCAGCTTGAAACAGGGCAGGACTCTATGGGGCCTTCCCAGGACAGACCCCACTCCATGTCCTCCACCTGCCTTTTTTCTGTAGAAAAACTTTAGCCAAAGAATAAGTTCAATTAAAGAAGTGAGAAAATACAGAAGCAAAGGAAAGCAATCAAACAAGACCAAATAATAATAGTTTAGCCATTAAACAAAGCCAAGGACCTTTAGTTCCTTCTCAAGGGCTATAGATAATATTCTGAGCCATATCCTGTGAGCTGTTTTGCAGATACTGAAACCCTCACCAGGTGGAAGAAGTTAACCACATGACGACCAGACTGTAGCCATGACATAAGCTGCCACAATTCTGAGAACTGGCCTCAAAGAAATGGGAACAAACCGACCCTGGAACTGAAGATTAACTGTACTTAAAACAATCAAGATGATGATGATCAAACAACCGCATGACCAATTTCAAGATGACTGTCAGAGCTGACTGTGCTGTTTCTGCATGTAGCCCCCTCCCTCTCCCTAGACATCCCTGAGACTCCCCTTTAAAAGCTCTTGTCCACTGATTGTCAGGGGGGGAATCAGCCTTTGGTTGCCAGCCTCCAAAATAAAGCAAACTTTCCTTTCCACCAACCTTGCCTCTCGAGTACTGGCTTTTGAGGGACTAGCGGCTGGACCCTACTTTCAGTAACAAACTGACACAGAGCACCAGAGAGGAGTCAAAGCCCTCCCCCCCTAGACCATGGTCCTCGCTTAACTCAGGTCATGACAATGGGAATATCCATTCCCTTCAAGGGAAATCCTTTCCTCACTACAAGGTGTCATGTGGTTTGCAGCCTCAACAAAATAATCTGGTACATAGTGGATCTTCCTAAATCTGAGATTTTCCAGTCATATTCATGATTATCTTTTCTCCATGCTCCATTTATTGAGTTGGATCTGTTGGCTGGCTGGTTGGGATATTAAAAGTGCAAAAAGCACTTTCTTTGCTCTTTGATGGCCAGGAAAGTCAGGCAACTCACTAGCATAGCAAAATTAAAACAAAACAAAGCAAGCAAAAATAACAAAACAGAAAATACTAGGGAGAAAGAAAAGAGGGAGAAAATCGAAAGACCGAAGAAGAGTCAGAGAGTAGCAAATGCTGGCAACCAAAGAAAACAGATATCGGGCTTCCCTGGTGGTGCAGTGGTTAAGAATCCGCCTGCCAATGCAGGGGACATGGGTTCGAGCCCTGGTCTGGGAAGATCCCACATGCCTCGGAGCAACTAAGCCCGTGCGCCACAACTACTGAGTCTGCACTCTAGAGCCCGCGAGCCACAACTACTGAGCCCACGTGCCACAACTACTGGAGCCCACGTGCCTAGAGCCCGTGCTCCACAACAAGAGAAACCACCGCAATGAGAAGCCCGCGAACCACAACGAAGAGTTGCCCCTCCTCCCTGCAACTAGAGAAAGCCTGCACACAGCAGTGAAGACCAAATGCAGCCAAAAATAAATAAATAAAATAAATAAATTTATTAAAAAAAGAAAGAAAGAAAGAAAACAGATGTCTTTGGACCTTACTGAGAACTTGTGGTTTAGAGGGATGTTCAGTGAAAGGGCAGCTAACTTATTAACCTTGGCAGCTCTGTAAGTAGAGCACAGCAGAACTCAGGCAGTGCCAAATGTAAGGTACCCCAGTGGGCTCAGCTCAGTTCAGCTGCCAGGGGAGCATTTGCTACTTGATCATTAATAACAACAACATTTATGGCAGTTTATGGAATTTATAGGAATTTTCATAATCGTGATCTTATTTGATCCTCATGGCCCTGGGAATTGACAAGTACAGCAGTATTATTGCAACACTTTAGAAGTGAGGAAACTAAAATGAAAAAAAGAAAAGGTTATTTTCTCAAGGTCTCCTGACTCCCCACCTCACGTTTCTTTCTATACATCACAACAGACTTTGATTCAATAATTAATTGAATAGAAACTCAGCTCTGGAAGTTATGCCATGGCAGAGATATCACTCCCCTTTATTTGGAAGAGACAAATAATTGAAAAGCAAGTGGCTATCAAGGACTTTTTCAAGTGAGCAAGTTCAAGTGTCTTAACCTATTCAGTCTTACATTTGTCTTTATAAGGAACAATAAGAGCCCATTTACTGAGCACTTAATGGGATCAGCATCTTAGATGCTTTATTTAAACTTGACAACAGCTATGTGATTGACCTTCATTTTAATGACAAAACTGAGTCTCAGAGAGGTTAAGTAACTCACCCAGTGTTGCACAGCCAGATAATGACAGAGTCTGAGTTTGAACCAGGATCTAACTCTAAAGCCTTGCTTGGTTCTTAACCACCACAACTTGTGGCCTGCGTAAGCAACACTGTGCTAAGTCTCAGGTGAGGTGTCTTGTCTTTGAGTTAAGGAAAAGGTAAACCAACACCTAAGAATGCCAGAAGTGTTATATATATATTAGCCAGGGGGCAGGGAGGAGGGTTCAGGGGAGGATCAAAATCTATTTTAAATTTTTTGACTTAATTAAACTTTAGTGGTCAGGAGAAATTACTTTCCTGAATTACATTTTTCCTTGCAGTTCAGGACACATGAGTCGTTATTCCACTTTTACTTTATATATCGTTGCCCAAGTTTATCTTTATTATTATTGTTTTGATTGCACTATTATCTTTATTTACATAAAGCAGAAGGATTTTTTCTAAAAATAAAAAATCTCTTGAGCAGTAGTTCATTTTTAAAAATACATACCCACCTAATTTTTTGTATATGAATAAATGTGATTCTCTTCATGCTACAGTCTTACAGCACAGTCCTATTCTTTGGGGCTTCCTCTTCTTTTGAACAATTCCACATTTCTTGTCACTTCTCCCTGTAGTTATGTTTTTAATGATATTTCCTTTTTGCCTTTTCATTATTTTTACTGGTGTGATCAAGCTGCTTTCAATCCAGTTTTTCTCCTGATATTTTGCAAGTTCTACCTCCCTTTCATTTCATTAATGGCTGCCTTCCCTTTCCTGTGCTCACAATCACGCTCATGTTTTCCTATTTTATTTGAAGAAAAATTGCCATCAGTTTCTCCCCTACCCCAGGAGTTCTATTATTTCATTTTCTCCTGATCCTAATAAGATTAAACTTTTAAAATATGCTCATTCCCCCTTCTCTTGCTGTTCTCGACTCCCTGCCTTGCTCACCATGAAACTTTGGTAATGGAATTATTTAGTCCTTTTTCCTATCTCCGATTGTTAGACTTTGCTGAGATAGTTAAAATCATTGGTTTCTCTTTTTGAGAGTTCATATTTATCACTTCCTAATATTAAAACATCCCAGGCTAATATTATCTATTTAGATTTAAAGTAAATATATCTTGCAAGCTTCATTGCTCACCACTGTTTCCTCTCCTTGACATCTCCATACTGAATTTTTTTTTCGTTCCTTTGTTTGGTGTCTTTTCTAGAATAGTTTCCTCATATGGAGAACACAGATGATAGAGTCTCTGATTACTAGCACAACCACAATTAAATTTCTTTCATCTTGACAGGAGAATGATCCTTGGTTAACGTAGGATTCCTAGGTTGCAGGCTTTTTTTTTTTTGTAAGTAGTTTGTGGGATGTTAGTTCTCTGTTGCTTCTAGTGTTACAACAGATGAGAAGTCTGATTCCTTGTCCTTTGCAGAAAACCTGTTTTTTTTCTGTCTGGAAGTGTGTAAGATTTTCTCTTTAGCCTTAGAATTCAGAAATTTTACCAAGACATGTCTTTAAAATTAAAAAATCAATACTACTAGAAATTCATTGATTCTTTCCAATATGCAGACTCAAGTCTTTCATAGTTCTGGGAAGTTTTCTACTATAACTTAATAAATGTTCTACTCCTGTCTCTTGTAAATTTTTTCTTCTAGAAGTCCTTTTAAAATTATTACTATTTAGCATGTCAGAACTCCTAAATCTATCTTACCAAAAAGTGATCTTTTCTCATCATTTCTACTGTGCATTTTGGGTATATCTCTTGTCATTATTCTTCTATGCCACTAATCCAATCTTAGCAAATGTTTGTTTGGGAAATCATCTTTTTAGGTAGAGGAAGTCTCTTTCCCCTCACATGCTGGCTGTTCTTCAAGTGTATTTTTATTGTTTTTCTGTTCAAATATTTGTCTCTCCCCATCTGCAGCTCTAGTTCATTGTGCTGTTATTTGTTCTGGCTGGCCTTCCCCATCTAAATGCTGGGCCCTGTTCACTGGGAGCAAGTCCTTTGTTAGCTCCCAGGAGCTCAGTTGGGTTACTGGGGGCTCCTAAGCAGTGGCTGGATCACTGAATCCTCTCATAATCCACTGCTTTAAGATTCTCATCCTGGAAGGAAGTGTCTGGGAAGGAATAGTTAGGGAGTTTGGGATCAACATGTACACACTGCTATATTTAAAATGGATAACCAACAAGGACCTACTGTATAGCACAGGGAACTCTGCTCAATATTATGTAACCACCTAATTGGGAAAAAAAAGTTTGAAAAAGAATAGATACATGTATATGTATAACTGAGTCACTTTGCCAAAGCAACCTTGAGAAAAAAAAACAGAGCAGGAGGAATCAGGCTCTCTGACTTCAGACTATACTACAAAGCTACAGTAATCAAGACAGTATGGTACTGGCACAAAAACAGAAATATAGATCAATAGTACAGGGTAGAAAGCCCAGAGATAAACCCATGCATATATGGTCACCTAATTTATGACAAAGAAGGCAAGAACATACAATGGAGAAAAGACAGCCTCTTCAATAAGTGGTGCTGGGAAAACTGGACAACTACATGTAAAAGAATGAAATTAGAGCACTCCTTAACACCATATACAAAAATAAACTCAAAATGGATTAAAGACCTAAATGTAAGACTGGACACTATAAAATTCTTAGAGGAAAACACTCTTTGACATAAATCACAGCAAGATCTTTTTTGACCCACCTCCTAGAGTAATGAAAATAAAAACAAAAGTAAACAAATGGGACCTAATTAAACTTAAAAGCTTTTGCACAGCAAAGGAAACCATAAACAAGACAAAAAGACAACCTTCAGAATGGGAAAAAATATTTGCAAATGAAGCAACGGACAAAGGATTAATCCTCAAAATATACAAATAGCCATGGAGCTCAATATCAAGAAAACAAACAACCCAATTAAAAAATGGGGGGAATAGGGAGGGTGGGAGGAAGGGAGATGCAAGAGGGAAGAGATATGGGGACATATGTGTATGTGTAACTGATTCACTTTGTTATAAAGCAGAAACTAACACACCATTGTAAAGCAATTACACTCCAATAAAGATGTAAAAGAAAAAAAAAATGGGGGGAAGACCTAAATAGACATTTCACCGAAGAAGACATACAGATGGCCAAGAGGCACATGAAAAGAGGCTCAGAATCACTAATTATTAGAGAAATGCAAATCAAAACTACAATGAGGTATCACCTCACACCGGTCAGAATGGCCATCATCAAAAAATCTACAAACAATAAATGCTGGAGAGGGTGTGGAGAAAAGGGAACCCTTTTGCACTGTTGGTGGGAATGTAAATTGATACAGCCACTGTGGAGAACAGTATAGAGTTTCCTTAAAAAACTAAAAATAGAACTACCATATGACCCAGCAATCCCACTACTGGGCATATATCCTGAGAAAACCATAATTCAAAAGGACACATGTACCCCAGTGTTCACTATTTACAATAGCCAGGACATGGAAACAACCTAAATGTCCAACGACAGATGAATGGATAAAGAAGGTGTCGTAAATATATACAATGGAATATTACTCAGCCATAAAAGGAGCAAAATTGGGTCATTTGTAGAGATGTGGATGGACCTAGAGTCTGTCATACAGAGTGAAGTAAGCCAGAAAGAGAAAAACAAACATCGTTTATTAACGCACATATGTGGAATCTAGAAAAATGGAATAGATGAACCTATTTGCAGGGCAGGAATAGAGACATAGACGTAGAGAACGGACATGTGGACACAGGGTGGGAAGGGGAGGGTGGGAAGAATTGGGAGATTAGGATTGACATATATACACTACCATGCATCAAATAGATAGCTAGCGGGAACATGCTGTGAAGCACAGGAAGCTCAGATCAGCGCTCTGCGATGACCTAGATGGGTGGGATTGCGGGGGGGGGGGGGTGGGAGGGAGGTCCCAGAGGGAGGGGGTATAGGTATACATATAGCTGATTCACTTCATTGTACAGCAGAAACTAACACAACATTGTAAAGCAATTATACTCCAATAAAAAAAAATTTGAAAAAGAATAGATACATATATATGTACAACTGAGTCACTTTGCTGCACACCTGAAACTAACACAACATTGTTAAATAACTATACTCCAATATAAAAAGTTAAAAAAAAAAAAGATTCTCATCCCTGAGGTGTGGGGTGTGGGAGGGGAAATAAAAGAAGTTTGAGATGAAGAAAGATTTAAGAGACATAATCAATGCAACATATAGACCTTATATAGATCTTAATTTTAATCCTATACATATCCTATTTTGATTTATGAGGAAAATTTGAACACTGATCATTATCTCATTATCAAATGAGATAATAGAATTAAATGTTAGGTTTTTAGAAAGAATCTTTTTCATGTAGAGATACATATTAAAATATTTATGGGTGCGATTATATGATGATTAGGATTTGCTTGAAGCGAATCAGGGGAGAGTGGGACAGCTCCTTTTCCTTTCTATCTAGTCTCGGACTTCTCCTCTCCATGTGGCCTTTCCATGTGGTCTCTTTAGCAGGAGATCTGGCCTTCTTGCATGAATGACCCCGAAAGCACAAAATTAGAAGTTGCCAGACCTTCTTAAAGGCTGAGGCTTAGAACTGACACAACATCACTTCCTTTGCATTATGTTGGTTAAAGGGAGACATAGGGTCATCCCAGAATCACTGGAGGAGGGGGCTACACCAGGGTGTGAATACTGGAAGGTGTGATTCATGGGGCTAAATTAATTCATCTACCACACCTACGTATTAATTAAAACTTTAAAATTATAACGTTGAGACGTCTTCTCCTCTCCAGCTGAGGACTGCTGTGGACCAGCCATTTCAGTGGGGAGAGAGGTCCTGAGCCTTCTCTACCCCATTTAGCGTTTGTTCTCTTCTGCCAGCCAGCCAACATCTCTGACCCAGCCAGCATCAAAGCAGGGAGATGCAAGAACAGTAAACAGAGTGGGAGTTTTTACTTTAATGATGTGTTTCTAAGATGGCTTCGCTCTTTGAATGTTTACAACTGATTTCTTCTCTTGCGACGGGACGGTGGCTGGGGCAGAGTTGGTGTTTCATGAGTTCTTTTGAGATCTCCCTCCAGGCCACGGGGAACTTTGTATTGTACTTTCCACAGCAGACAAGATACTTTCCTGTGACTCACTGGGCCCCTTAAAGCTCAGGTTTGTCTTCTGACTCTTCAATGAAGACCCTTTGCTGGGATCCCCTCTTTGCCCATCTCCAACTCACCCAAAGCAGTCCTCTTGGACAAAACTCGGACCAACTCCAAGTTGACTAGATCACATTTCCCACAGCTGGAAACACTACTCACATACCCTTGACTCAGTAATCTCTGAGAATGGAAACCAGTCTGGATGCAGGAACTTGTCCTTAGTTGGCACCATCAGAGAAGCTAGCTAAGCCAGCCATCTTTCCCAGATTTTAGATTTTCCAGGGAGAAGTCCATTTTATCGCCCCGGTGTCAGGGAACATATCAAGCTCTTCAAGTAAATTCACTGAAGATCCTCTCTTTTCATGGGGTTCACACCCCAAACCTACCTCCTTGGGTGGAGAGAAGGGCTTACAGATCTGCTCTCTCCAAACGAATCTTCTCCTAGGTACTGCTCTCAACCATTTAGACCCTCAGTGTTGGAGGGGCTTAAGAATTGTGTCCTGCATAGAAAACAGACTTGTGGTTGCCAAGGGAGCAGAGAGTGGGGGAGGGATGGATTGGGAGTCTGGGATTAGCAGATGCAGACTATTATATATAGAATGGATAAACAACAAGGTCCTGCTGTATAACACAGGGAACTATGTTCAATATCCTGTGATAAACCATAATGGAAAAGAATATGAAAAAGAATGTATATATATATATGTATAACTGGATCACTTTGCTGTACAGCAGAAATTAACACAACATTGTAAATCAACTATACTTCAATTAAAAAACAAAAAAATAATCGTGTCCTGGGTTTTCAGTTACCTCCTTTTCCCAAGTTCCCGAAGATGGCTCATCTCACTTTGGTATCTACTATCTATTGTGTCTTGGCATCTCAATCATGACTTTTAATCTCATATCCTAATACAAATGATCTGTATGTGCAAGCTGAATTCATAGCCCGATTCCTAATTCAAATGTTTGTTTTGAACTTCCATTCAAATGTTCCCAAAAGGTTTTCTTCCTTCAGTAGTACCTTGAGACGAGTGGATTGAGAACAGTTATTTAGAGAACACGGAGAATGCGTAGTGCTTTATATTTCAAAAATAATTTATATCACAACATCCTCAAATTTCTTTACCCGAAGGAGAGACTAAATACTGACAAGTTCCCTTTTCTTCTTCTACTCTGTACAGCTACACAGATATTCATAGTCTAGGAACCAGGCCACTTCACTGACATAGATGATCAGGAATCCAGGGCCCATCTTGGTAACCATAGGAGCAGGCAGCCAATGACATCAGAAGCCTACATCGTGGCTTCTGTTTGCTTAGTGCTGCTATGCTGAAGGAAATCACAAGGTGAGGCAAGGAAAACATTATATAAAAAGCCTTTCACTCCTTTTGAGAGGTACTTGGGAATGATTTCTAAAAGAAGTATCTGAATCCCTGCAGTCATTTTTAAACCTTCAGCTTGCATTAATAAAATTTACAGTAGAAAAGAACTTGACAATTTGAAAATGATGTAAAGTAATAAGAATGCAGATTCAAATATATCTATTTTTTTATCTTATATAAAATATATAAATACATTCTTTTTAAACCAATTGTTAGTTTTGGCTTTTAGTTTGACTATAAAGGCACCCAGCTGTAGGATGGTTATGCCATAACCCCAGACTAAGTCAGACATGTATAAAGTCATTTTAACATAAACAAAAGTTGGATGCAGCAATTATGCTGGCCTATGGTGTTTGTTGATTTCTACCTGAACTCCACTTTTCCTAATGCTCCATTTTCCTTCCAGCTACACTCTAGGCTTCTCATATTACCTCCTCATGCCTGTTCTACCCCATCATTATTGCCAGGTCCACTCATTCATTTTCAGGGAATCTCTAAAACTGTACTTGGAAATAACTTGCCACATGCCAGGTTTATTATTCACAAGGGTAATGCATGTAATATATTTGGCCTAGAGCCTCAAAAAAAATTAGTGATTTCATCCCACTAAGAAAATTCAGAAGCCCTATCCTGGTTAGAAGGAGCTAGCAGTTTGGTTGGTTGTTATATGGACAAGGGAGAAACGATTTTTCTAGCTGCATTGACAATTAAGACTATTAAAAAGAGGGGTTTTCAATAGAAGCTGAATGACCCAGTCCATATGAGTTCCTGATACCCTGGCAGACCTGTCCCATTACTAAGGAATAAGGGAGGCCTAATAACCCTCTCAAACAAAAATCCATGTCGCATGAAATGTGCAAAAATGAGCAAAACGCTACAAAGAAATGTCATTTAGGAACTGTTCAATACATTCATAGCTTGACTCAAACCATATCATTCCAGCCCCGCGGGTACACCCAGTCTCAGGTCACTGTTGACGGCTATATAAGCTGCGTGTCATACAACCCAGGACTCTGGCATTACTTTTGACATAGACCAGCTCAACAATGCAGTGGCCATGTCAACCCTCTCTGGGAGACATAACTTAGCTGGGGATGGAGGGCCTCTGACTTAGGACTGTTGATTCCCTGACCCATTATGTCACCCCTAAGTGTCTTGGATGCAGGAGCTCCCTCACAGGTAGGAGGAGGAAGGCCCAAACAAATGTCCCTAGTGCATCAGCAGGACTGGCTTAAGAGAAAGACATGTGCACAGAACGTCAAGACAGAAATCTTTAAAGCAACTCTTTTAAAAATAGCACTTCTGAATTCAAAAACAATTTGTCCCAAGACAAACATTTTAAACCTCATCTTTTGTGAGCTAATCGGTTGAGTGAATTGAAAAGGTGTATTTTGGAATTGTGCAAAACCAGTTCTTCTGCAATTTGCTTCTGCAAATGGGTTATCCCACTTATAACAATATATATCCTATATATGACAAAACTTTGTCACAAAGAGTAGCTGTGAGAATGCTTGCTCCTACCAGAGTGACTCCACCACAGCTGCACAGCCAACGAAGCTTGTGTAGTATTATTTAGCAGTAAAGCCCACCCCCTGGTGGACATGAGTAGAAATTTAAAATCAGTAAAACCTTTCAAATATATTTCATTCCTCTTTAACGTTTAAATCATAGAATTGAAAATGAAAAGGGGATAGCTGCTTCACTGGTGGGCAGATTTGGTAGAAAGATTTGTGTGTGTGTGTGTTTTAATATACATTTATTTATTTAATTTATTTATTTTTGGCTGTGTTGAGTCTTTGTTGCTGCGTGTGGGCTTTCTCTAGTTGTGGCGAGCGGGGGCTACTCCTCATTGCGGTGCACGGGTTTCTCATCGCGGTGGCATCTCTTGTTGCGGAGCACAAACTCTAGGCGCGTAGTTGTGGCTCGCGGGCTCTAGAGCACAGGCTCAGTAGTTGTGGCGCACGGGCTTAGTTGCTCCGTGGCATGTGGGATCTTCCCGGACCAGGGCTTGAACCTGTGTCCCCTGCGTTGGCAGGCGGATTTTTAACCACTGTGCCACCAGGGAAGCTCTGGTAGAAAGATTTATGTTAAAGTCAAGGCTTTTGAGGCCATAGTGAGGGCTGAGATGTAAAGCCATTTTAGGGTTTGGAGTGGGGCAGGGTCTCTCAGTCTTGGCACTGTTGACATTTGGGCCTGACAGTGTTTTGTTGTGCAGGGCTGTCCTGTGCATGTAAGACGGTTAGCAGCATCCCTCACCTCTAACAGGCTGATGTTTGCAGCACTAGACCACACGCGCACACACATTGCCAAATATCCCTGGAGGCGCTATAAATAACTCCCAGCTGAGAACCACTGGAGTAGAGGGATGACAGGATATGATATCATTTAATAAAATCATTCTCTGAGTGGCATGGACATATATACACTACCAAACGTAAAATAGATAGCTAGTGGGAAGCAGCCGCATAGCACAGGGAGATCAGCTCGGTGCTTTGTGACCACCTAGAGGAGTGGGATAGGGAGGGTGGGAGGGAGGGAGATGCAAGAGGGAAGACATATGGGAACATATGTATATGTATAACTGATTCACTTTGTTATAAAGCAGAAACTAACACACCATTGTAAAGCAATTATACTCCAATAAAGATGTTTAAAAAAAAAAAAAAAGATGTGGCACATATATACAATGGAATATTACTCAGCCATAAAAAGAAACGAAATTGAGTTATTTGTAATGAGGTGGATGGAGTTAGAGTCTGTCATACAGAGTGAAGTAAGTCAGAAAGAGAAAAACAAATACAGTATGCTAACACATATATATGGAATGTAAGAAAAAAAAAAAGAAAGGTCATGAAGAACCTAGTGGCAAGACGGCAATAAAGACACAGACCTACTAGTGAATGGACCTGAGGATACAGGGAGGGGGAAGAGTAAGATGTGACAAGGTGAGACAGTGGCATGGACATATATACGCTACCAAACATAAAATAGATAGCTAGTGGGAAACAGCCACATAGCACAGGGAGATCAGCTCGGTGCTTTGTGACCACTTGGAGGGGTGGGATAGGGAGGGTGGGAGGGAGGGAGATGCAAGAGAGAAGAGATATGGGAACATATGTATATGTATAACTGATTCACTTTGTTTTACAGCAGAAACTAACACACCATTGTAAAGCAATTATACTCCAATAAAGATGTTAAAAAAAAAAAAATCACTCTCTGCTTCTCTGTTGAGAATAGCCAGCAGGCAACAGAGAGACCAGTTATGAGTGGAGATGGTGAAAAGTGGTCAAATCCTGGATATATTCTGAAGTTAGAGCTGACAGAAATTTTGGAAGGACAGATATGGAGTGAGAGGGAAAAAGACTCAATGCTGCCACCAAAGATTTTGGCCTGAACAACTAGAATTGAGTCGCCGTTAACCGAGATGGGAAAACAGCATGAGGAGCTGGCTCTGGAGTTGTTTGGACTTGAGGGTCTAGATCAGGAGCACACAATTGTGGATGTTGGGTTTGAGAGCCATTTTAGACATTCAAATGGAGATGATAGACTGTCTGGAAATTAGGAGAGAGGTCCAGACTGCTGCCATAAGTTTGGGAGTCATTAGCTTACAGACAATATTATAGATAATATTTAATGAGCTTAACAAATGAAAAAAAATATGTATATATAGTATATATTTATTAAAAAGTAGATATATAGAAAGATAGAAGGACTGGGCCCTGAGCAACTCTAACCATTCGATGTAAGGGTATAAGAAATAACCAGCAAAAGAAACTGAGAAGCAGCAAGAAAAGTTAAACAGGCAAGTGTAATGTTCTGGAAGTCATGTGTCTTTGTATGTATTTTTTTTTTCGCTGCGTTGGGTCTTCGTTGCTGCATGTGGGTTTTCTCTAGTTGTGGCGAGCGGGGGCTACCGTTCGTTGCGGTGCGCGGGCTTCTCATTGTGGTGGCTTCTCTTGTTGCAGAGCATGGGCTCTAGGCACACAGGCTTCAGTAGTTGAGGCTCATGGGCTCTAGAGCGCAGGCTCAGTAGTTGTGGCGCACGGACTTCGTTGCTCCGCAGCATGTGGGATCTTCCCGGATCAGGGGTCAAACCCATATCCCCTGCACTGGCAGGCAGATTCTCAACCACTGCTCCACCAGGGAATTCCTAGTGGTTTTTTTTCTTTAAAAAAATGGTTTTATCTTAGTAACTCCCTTCTTAATGTTATCATTCGTGAATAACTGTAATTTATCATACTTTCTGAAATAACTTAATTACCTGGCTGTTTCTTCTAGATTGTGAGCTCCTGAGAATGAAGATCTATCTTTGCATCTTTGTAGCAACTGGCACAGGGACTGGCACGTAGTACATAATAGATGCTTTTAGTTTAATAGGAAATTCACTCCTCTGAAATGAAAACACCTGTACAATAAGGTGACAGTCATTGAGATTCCCAATTAGTTCAAAATCAGCAATAACTCAGATATAATTAAAAGAACTAAGATATTTAGATTATGTGGCATTATCAAGGACTCAGCCACCAACATCTGCTGTACTGAATCCTGCAATGAAAGGGACCCCATTCTTGCCTTGACTTCTACCAAAGTGTCTCAGCTTTTATTTGTTTTACATATTGGTACTCCTGATAAGATTTTATTTG
Organism: Balaenoptera physalus; assembly: GCF_965194825.1. NCBI lineage: Eukaryota > Metazoa > Chordata > Mammalia > Artiodactyla > Balaenopteridae > Balaenoptera > Balaenoptera physalus. The sequence goes on along the minus strand of NC_138889.1, from coordinate 40,140,213 downwards.
ATAAAAGAAAATTAGTTCCATGGTTAAAAACTATGAAGACATTAATCAACCCTAATAGTCTGTTGTCATCAGACTCATCAAAAGACATGCTTGAGGGCTTCCCTGGTGGTGCAGTGGTTGAGAGTCTGCCTGCCAATGCAGGGGACACGGGTTCGAGCCCTGGTCTGGGAAGATCCCACATGCCGTGGAGCAACTAGGCCCGTGAGCCACAACTACTGAGCCTGCGCGTCTGGAGCCTGTGCTCCGCAACAAGAGAGGCCGCGATAGTGGGAGGCCCGCGCACCGCGATGAAGAGTGGCTCCCACTTGCCGCAACTAGAGAGAGCCCTCGCACAGAAACGAAGACCCAACACAGCCAAGGATAAATAAATAAATAAATAAGTAAATAAAGGAGTTCCTTTAAAAAAAAAAAAAGTACCCCTTTATTAAAAAAAAAAAAAAGACATGCTTGAAAACTGAAAAGGCACAGTGAGCCTTCATGTTATCTTTAAAAATATTTAGTTGATTAAGTAAACAATTGCCTAGTCATATTGTATGTCTACCACGTGCCAGAGATTATGTAAAGTGCTTTGTATATTAATACTTTATCTTATTTAACTGTCAATAACAACCCTATAAATTGTGGCACAGATGAGGAAACTGAGACTCGGGGATATTCATAAATATACCCCCAAAACTTCCAGTTAATAAATGGCAGAGCTGGCTTTGAAACTAGATTTGACTCCAAAAAATAGTGGTCTTAAATATTAGGCTCTACTGCCTTACGTGTATGGCTATGAAAGTAAGGCTATGAAATTACTACAAATATTTTTTTTATAATGTAGGAGTTGCTTTTGTTATGGAGGTGAGGGGAGAACGGAAGGATGAAAACAGGAATCAAAATTACATTGTAACATGATTATAGCCCTTACTCACAGATAACGTTAGAAGAAAATGTACAAAACAGAAACACGAATGTCCCCAGGTGGTAGAATTGTGGGTGGGTTTTTTCCCCTTATTTCTACTCTTTATTGGTATTATCCTTAATTTTTTCAAAGAAGGTGTATTGTTTAAGATGAGCCATAAGTCAGCGGGGCTGGTGGTGGTATTTTTTATTATGAAAAAAAAACCTTAACTTACACTAAAGTTGAACTGAAGAGTATAATAAACTGCCATATACCAATTCCAGAACTCAATTCCGATAATTAACAACTACAGTCAATCCTGTTTTGTTTATATTCCCATCCACATCCCTCCCTATATTATTCTGAGTCAAATACCAAACATCATGTCATTTCACTGTAAGTATTTGAGTAGGTGTCTTAAACATAGCTGCAATAAAGCCATTATCACACCTAAAAGTTTAACAGTAATTCCTTGCTATTATTAAATAACCAGTCAATATTCAAATTTCCAGTTATGTCATAAATGCTAAAATGGTTTTTTTTTTCAATTTTTAAGTTTTTTTGATTCAAGATCCAAATCAGGTCCACCTATTGTGATTGGTTGATATCTTCTAAGTACCTCTCACCTTGTATGTTTCCCTCCAACTCCCCTCCATCACTTTTTTCTCCTTGCAAATTACTGAAGAAACAATTGCGCCAACTGCATCCCTTCGGTGTCATTCAGCATAATATGCTGTTCTCTTTCCTGTAAATTGGTAGATACTTGATCAGATTTAGGTATGATTCTTTTTGGCAAAACTACTCTATGGGTCATAGTGTGATCCTCCCTCAGAAAGCACATGATGCTAAGAGTGAGTCTCTTTGTTTACTTTTAGCAGCTGAACAATAGCATGGCCAATGCTTATTATCTCCATTAATTCATTGGAAGTTGCAAAGTGATGATACTGTAATTCCATCATTCCTTTTTCACTCATTAAATGGAACTTCTTTTTTTTTTAAGAAAAAGTATCCCTCATTTACTACTTGCCTCATTTACTACTGTCCAGAGGTACAGTGTGTATGGGAACTGCAGGAAATATTGAATTCTTTTCTGTTTATTTACCAGTTTTCAAAATATTGAGTCAGCTTGCTAGTATCCTCCAATGGTGATCAATTAGTGCTTTGGTTTTTGTATGGTGTCTCTTTATTTTGTATCATTTTGAACTCATGTATTTAAACATATTCAGTGTTTCCACCCACTACAGATATTATTTTCTATATTGATGTTCAAATTGTGCTATCTGCCAGCTGGCTCCTGAGTCTTTTGAGAGTGTACTAAATCATCCTTGATAGCTTCCTTGCTATCTGACCTGACAAGATATGCAGGCTCATTTTATACTTTTTCCAACTGAATATATCTATTTCTTCTTAAAGTAACTTGAGTTTACGCTGATAATTCTAATTAAAAACAGGGCTCTACAGATTTTCCTAAACTTATATCTCCTTTCTCTTTAGCCAAGAATCCTAGTCCTAAACATTGAATGGAATGATAGAATTAGAAAATCACATAATTATTCACTTGCCTTATTCACAATGTTTTATCCCACACAATAATTTCAGAATGCTGACACTGTCACCAATATGACTGTCAACAGTGTAAGATGATTTTGCAGTTCTTTTTTACTTTAGGACATATCCCACTAGGGAGGTACAAATTATTGCATTTTATAGCAATTAGCATAGGTATCTGTGTGGTTGTGGCACCAACTGGTTATATATTTAGGTACATTTGGTGTTTCTTTTTTTTTTTTTTTTTGATTATAACATTGTAAAAATATTTAAGTGATTCCAAAGTCAAATCAACAAAACATGGTATATTCCAAGAATTCTAGCTTCCAACATTGTCCCTTCCAACGTATTCCTCCTCCCACCCCCTTATTGGTAACCATTTTTTTAAAATTATGGTTAAACCTTCGATTTTTAAAAAATATAATCATATACTTGTGTGTATGCGTGCGGGTATAGAGCCCTATCCTTCTTAAATAGTAACATGCTACAACACACTTTCCTCTAGTTTGCTTCTCTCAATTAACAATGTATCCTAGAGAAGTAGCTGAGTTAGTTTTACAGCTACATAGTATCCATTATATGGACATATCATAGTTTTTTAACCAAGCCCTTGAAACTATTTTTTTTTTTTTAATTTTTTTCTTCTAAGTGTGTGTTCGGGATAGAATTTTAGAAATTGGATTGCTAGGGCAAAGCACAACTGCATGTGTAATTTTGCTGGTTATTAAAATTTACCTCCATAGGGACTGTTTTGCAATAACCAATAGGAATATAGGAAAGTGTTTCCCCACAACTTTGTCAACAAAGTATGCTGTCAGATTTGGAATAATGCAAACCTACAGGTGAGAAATTGTAACTCCATATACTTTTGATTTTCATTTTTCTTATTATGGGTGAAGTTGAGCATCTTTTCACATGGTTAGGAACCATGTACACTTTTCCTATGAACTGTCTATTCATTTCTCTTGCTTAGTTTGCTATAGGGTTGTCGGTCTCTTTCTTCTCTATTTTGGAAACGAGTCAATCATTTTAGTCAAGATACAGTTTCCAACCCTCTAATCATATAACTTTTCAGACTATGTGTTTCTTGAAAAGTGGTGACTAGCACTACATGTTCCAAATGCAATCATATCACATTAAACATGAGAGAAAGAACACTGGGCTTGAATCATCTACCATCTCCTTGTCAAATAAAAAACCAAATTCTGTGCCTTATATGTCAAGGCATAAGCTTGTTGCATCCAATTGACTTTTCTCACTATCCTCAACTTCTTAGCTATGTCTGATATGACTATACACATCCCTCCTTAAAACTTCATTTGTGTGGCAAACTGGCTAGGTACAAATCACTTAAACCAAGCTACCTTAAATTCTTTTTAGAAAATGTCAGGACATTAATAAAAGTCAATACTTAAGTCATTTGCCCTTTCTTGCTCCATTTCTTTGGCTATGAGATAAAGCAGTTGGAGAAAATGATTTCTACAGTCTTCTTAAAGTGTCAAATTATCTGGTCTTACATGACTTCCTTTTCAAAAATCTACTGGAGACTACCCAAACTGCTTTTAAAATACATCTCCAAAAACTTTTCCAAGTTTATTCTTCCCCAAATGTCTTCCACTCATTGTCTCTTAAACCTCATTCTTTTCTTTTTCTTCTTTTTTTTTAATTTCTATACTTCTTGGGCCAGAAGCATCAGCATTACCTGGGAGTTCTAAATGCAAATTTTGGGGCCCCATCCCAGAGCCATGGACTCAAGAAACTGGGGCTGAGGCACAGCAACACATGCTTAACAAGCCCCACACTCCCATTCCTGACTGATGCACGCTCAAGTTTGAGAAAACAATGATATAGACTAACCTTTCCCACAATCCTGCGAATGCCCTTGCTAAAAGCTATTAGCTTCTATTGCATTTTAATTAAGTTCCAGGTATTTTTTCATGTATATTGTCTCCCCAGCTAGGCTAGAAATTAAAGGCATGTCTTCAACTCTTATCCTATCAAACGATCCAGCATGGTTCTAGTCATGTTCCAACGTTTGCAAAAACCTCAACTACATATAGCTTGATTCACCTATTGTTGCTTTGAAATAGCACAATAAAAATTTATATAATTTCTTTTCAGGAAAATAACTATTTCATGAGAGCAGTCTTAACAGATAGGAAAATTAAACTTGTTTGGTCTGAGTCAACTCCTTCAAATCTATTGTTTTAGAAAAATGTAGGTGAATCTTACTGTAGGCTCAATAACGGTCCCCTGAGATGTCCAAGTCCTAATCCCTGGAACATATAAATATATAAATACTGTTACCTTACATGACAAAAGGGAGTATGCAGATGTAATTAAGGACCTGAGATAGGGAGACTATCCTGATCATCCAGGTGCGCCCGACAATGTCCTTATAAGGGGGAACAGAGAGAGACACTATGACCAAAGAGAGATCATATGACAACAGACACAGAGACACTTGAAGATGCTGTACTTTTGGCTTTGAAGATGGAGGAGGGGGCAAAGAGCCACAGAATGCAAGGAATGCAGCTCCAGAAGCTAGAAAAGGCAAGAAAACACTTACTTCCCAAGAGCCTCCAAAAGGAACCAGACCTGCCAACACCCTGACTTTAGCCCAGTGAAACTGATTTTGGACTTGTGGCCTCCAGAACTGTAAGAGAATTGATCTGTGCTATTTCAAGCCACTAAATTTGTGCTGAGTTGTTACAGCAGCAATAGGAAACCAATACAAAGCTTTTTGACAAGTTTTTATTGTGAAATATTGGATTTAGAAAAGAAGTACAAAATGTCAACAGTCAGATGTGTACAGGTACAGTATTTCAATAGTCTATACATGTGAACAGCTTAACAGGTTCACTGCAGAATGCATATTTAGACCAATACAATCTAAAAAGGACTGCAATATTCACAGGCTATTAATACATAAATAACTGGAGCCAAAATGACCCTCACTGGTAAATGCTAATCGATAGCTGAAAACAGGCTAGAAAGCACAATACGTCACACCATAGTATCTCCTTACAGGTCCACATTGAGAGGATATCAGGTCATTATGTCAATACACTACAGATTCAGGACTGGGACTCAGTTACTAGTTTATACAACTGCAAAATAATTAAGTTATAAAACCAGGTCATGGAATAAAGAGAGGGCATTTAATTAGGACTAAATACTGTGAAGCCCCTAAAAGGTTTTAGCCTTGGAATTTACAAAGCTTAAGTATTTAGACTCATTTGAATTTTTAATCTCTTACCTAAAAAACGGAGAAGGGGCATCTTTCTTTTGTAGCAGCTCCAACAAGGTATAAGAACTATTACACAGTTTAAAACCATAATGACCACTGTGGATTGACAAATGGCTATGAAACCAGAATACAAACATTATAAATTTTGAAGAAAGGTAATGACGGTATTATGAATTTAGCAAATCCTGAAAACATTAAAATCTGTGTTAAGGAGACAATTACCTATCATTGTTGAGAATACTAACTTTAGGAAGATTATTGCATGAAGATTTCATAAAAATAAACTGGTTTAATTCTTCCAAGTCTGACTGATTCAGTATTTTACTATCACTTGAAAATTACCCTAGATTATATGTTTTCAAATTGGACAAAGTATTATTTGATATGTTTATAATGAATCACTATAGGAATAATCTACTGAAACATGAATCATGTTAAAAACAATTATTACAATCATCCTGTGTTCTGCGGAAAGAGGATCTTTGATAGGACATTCATAATCAATGCTTCAAGACTGATAAATTTAATAACAGTTTACTTGAAACAAATTTACTTTGCCCATAAATTCCTAAGAGAAGGAGCCTTCTACTCTATACAGTATATCTAGCAATGCTTGACGCTTTAAAATTGAACTGAAACTCTGAACTGGCATTTACTAAGTAGGAGCTCAATTCTATTACAGGCTGAAAACCACTAGATTAGAACACAATTAGTCAATAACTTCTCCTAACCTATCCCACCCTACCTTTACCTTTTATAGACAATTTTAAAGACTCTGATATAATTTTCTTATAAATAGTGCCTGAATCTTGCAGTAGATTCCAATTTATTTAAAGATAACCACAGATTGATTTAAAAGATATTTAATTTTTTTCCAGATTTGCTTTAAACTTACAAATTAAGTATGGTGTACATAAATATTAACTTAGATAACCACATATTATAGGGAAAGCAGATATATGGACCACTGCAGAAAAATTATTAATTTTTAAAAATTTTAATAAAAGAAAAATAAAACATGTAACACAAAATATGAACATGAAGCCATATGACATAAAAAATAAAATTATTCCATCAGAAGTGATTTAAAATTAAATCTTTTGGGAAGTATTTTGACATAATTCAATGAATTCAATGACCAACAGCTTCCCATATCACACAGAAACAAACCACAAAATCATCTGAAGTCTAGATGCATTATCAGTTCTTAATACAACCTCAAACATTTTACTAGCAACTTTGATTTCCTTTCGAAATAGGCTTCTGTACATATGCATTTATATACAAACATTTATTAAACATGATTTTAAAACAAACTGTATGTACAAAAGATCAGCATTCCTATAAATAAAAACATTAGGTGGCAAAAAGGCACTTGTAAGTAAAAATCTACAGTCGTTTTTACAAAACAAACACATTTACCTTGGATACTGTACAATAAACATTAATTCCTATACCAATAATGAAAATACTAGTTTACTAACTAATGGTAACGATGTAACTTTAAAAAACATATTTACATATACTCTGAAGTCCATTTAATAAAAGCACCATGATTCTCTCCTAAAGTCATGTTCATGAAAAGTAAAAACACAATTACTAAAAAACCAGTGTTCACAATTTTTCTTGTTTAAAAGTTTCTGTATTTCTAAATTGAAAACTGTTTATATGAAATTAGCATAGTGTAAAACAAAAAAAAACAAAACAAAAAGCCCTGCTGCTCTGACTTCTGAAAACCATACCTACTCTATTATTGCATGTTGTATTTTATAAAGAGCACTACTCATGCACTCCCTTACAACTGTTTAATACTATTGCTGGCAAAAAAGTTCCTGGGTATCAAATAATTTAAAAGTTGCTTCAAACCAGTTGAAGTTTTATTTGAATGTTATACAACTTAAAAAATGCTGTATATCAGTTACAAAAGTGAATAGGAAACATGCCAATTCGTTTGGTGTGCAAAAATATTTTTCCACTACACAGAATTTAAGGGCTTCACAGAATTTTTTTCCAATTTTACATTTTCAGCAGAAACACTAATGAATAACCACTTCTCAAGGGGATGTTAATATGCTTCCACTTTTGTCAAACTTTTTACCCTTTGACAATGCTGCAACCTGTTTGAGTAGTTCTCTGTTTTTGGCCTGCGGAAGACAAAAACATTTACAATTAAAAATGTTTCAAACATTAAGTTCTGCTGAAGAATACTACTTCAAATATTTTATTGAAACACTAACAGAATAAATGAAAGAGTTGATATATTTAGGTTCATCTCTTTAATGTTGGATATGTAGAAGGAAAATCCTAGATTCGTTTATCAGCCCCCTTTGTAATGTCAATATTAAAGTAATTGTTGTCCAAAGATATAATTGGTTACACAAAAGGCAACTTAAAGTGAATCCCTTTAAAAGAGGGTCAAAATTTTAAATAGGGGAAAAATATTTTTGTTTTATCTTAAAAACATGAAACAGAAACTATGAATATAAGTACTGTTGTATAATTAATAAGATCAAATAACAAGTGATAATTTGAGAGGGCTATTTTCAGACAAACACTACAAAGTCTTTCATTTTGATGTTTACCTATTTATAGAGCAAGCATAACAGGTCCTTTTTGCAAAAATATTCAGACTTTATCACTTTACCAAAGGGACTACTCTCTTAACTTAATGATATTCAAAAGAAAACTTTTTGAAGCACCCATCACAACCACCCTTTCTGGTCTTTTTGTTGTTGTTGTTGTTCCTTTAATTGGCATAGAGTTATTTGGTATTGGCTTTGATGTAACTTGAGCAGTTACACATCATCACTGTTTTCAGTTTCATGAAAGGCTGAAATTTCTTTTCAAAGATTCAAGATTTCATTTTGCCATCAATCTGAACTGAATTTGCAAGTCATTCAAATGTTCCATCCACCACTGACAAACACACTGTCCTCAAGCCAATATGCTATGGCAGTCACTAGTGTTTAGTGAGGAGGAAAGTATAAATGGGGGCCTTCAGTGAATATTTTCAAACTTTGACTACATCCATCTCCCTGTGTAATCTCTTAACTGTGGCAATGTAGGTAATAAAGGACCCTCCATATATACAAATATGTTAATACACAAATGCTTTTGGAGTTTTTGAGCCAAAACAGGGAGAATGTTGACAACAGTTTGGAATCTGAGCACTGACAAAATTTCAGAAGATATCCTCTGGTTTATGTTTGAAAACCATTTTCCTGCACAGGTCTCAAGATTTTTTATTATCTACACTTTTTTAACCTCAGTGCTTTATCTTCTACTCTAATTTTAGCCTTTGTATGGCACTCTGCCTTTTCAGTATACCATCTTAAAGCAGTTTCGTAGAATCTAAACCTTTCCCAGGCTTTGTACTTCCACTCTTCAACCCTTCTCCAATCAAATTCTCCCTAATTAATAGGGAGACCTCCAAAATGCAAATATCCTAGCTATCTTACATTTGCAAGTCAAACCATTTTTTAATGTTCAACTGTATGATTAATAGCATTTCTCTATTCCACGATTATTAAATAATTAAGGTGGTAATTTCAAATTCAATTTCAAATTTGGAAAATCATCAAGAATTTAAAAGGATTTTTATTTTCCCTTTAAAACGAAATAGTTTGAGAAACTCAGACGACAAATCAGTGAGAATGCCTGGCAGTTAGTGGAAGTCAAGTGCACGCAACCATTATCAATTGGTGTATTACTCAGCTGACCAGTCCTAGTAAACACAGTAGTTGTAAGTTGTTTTCTTTTCATTGTTTGCTACATATTATTCAATATATAACTATAATAGACTCACTGGTTAAAAAAAGGAATCTTAAGAAACAGAAATTTTAAAATACAAATTAATGAAGGGCATAAAAAAAAGGAAAATGTCTGCAAACTTGCCTCAAAGAGATCTCTGTCAGATCTGTAAGTTATACAAAAGTGTTTACACTGACATAGCAAATCATTGAAGAGTTAATTTTCAAACTATCTTTTCTCATTCATCAAGAAAAAAACAAAAAAATCAATGAGTTTATAATTTTCATATTCTAAGTATGAAATACAAGAACTCAAACCTTAGGTATTGAAAGAAGTTTTTCCTTTTAATTCTTTAGCAGCTAATTTTCAATCTGCATGTATATATTCAGTGTCCTAATCACGTCACTAGTAAATTTTTTTGCTGATAAATTATGTAAGAAAAAAGCCTTTAAGAAAAATAAACAGTAAGTCAGTTGTTAAATGGGGACAAGTCCAAATCTGTCTTATTCTTATTTCGGTACATTTAAGATATACTTTATAGTAATATCTAATATATATGCATTAAAATATTCATCCTAATATTACTTCTTTATTATGCACCATGCAAAAATCAATTATTTAAGAACTCTTAAGCAAGTTAAGTTAAAAATGTTTAGAAATGCTGGCCTCAAGAAAAGAATATGTGGATTACGAATCACACAGATCCTGCTTTGAATCCTGGCTCTGACACTTATCTGCAATGTAACTTGGGAGTCTATTTTCTCATATGTAAAACAGAAACTTCACCATCTACCTCGACAGGAGTTGAAAGAGCTAATCAAATATACAAAACACTTAGCCTAACACAGTGGCTGGTATATGGTAGGCACTCAAATGTTAATTCCCTTTCCCCTTTTATCAACTTATCTCCTAAATGAAGGTATATTTTTTATTTGGCTTTCTTGATATTTTAAGACAATTTGGTTTTTGTTTGATTGGTTGGGATTTGTTGTGGGGTTTTTTTTTTTTTTTTTTTGGTATTTTGGACAATTTTTTTCTTGTGATTGATGCTCAGTGCTTATTTTTCAAGTTTGGTAGTTTCAAATGTTTTGAGAGTTATTAGAACAAGATAAATTTTCTGCTTCAGCATTCAGTTTCTTATCACAGAAAGATAAGAAAAACAGTTCACTGTGTTTACTCACTTAGGTGGAGAACCTTACTAGTACATGGTTGCTAAAGGGAGTGGGGTTAAAAGAGGATATGTAACTGTGACAGAATGTCACCAGTAATAATACAAATGATAAAGGGAAGTGGTCTGACAATAAGGATGAAGTAGAAAACCTGAGTAACCTGAGGTGGGAGTCAGTGCAGAACAGGAGAAAGTATAGTTAAATCTGAGTCAGAAGATATAGGTTTCTATGTCACTTCTGACTCTGTGACCACAGTGTCATCTGGATACCACATAACTTAAAGTTACTGTAAGGAGCAAATAAGACAGCCTATGTAAAATTATGTTGAAAATGTATACTTCTATATAGTTATTAGTTATTATTAAATTATATGAAACTTCAGCTACCAAGAAGAGGTAGGCTTAAGATACCAATCAGGCTAAGATGTCAAAGAGAGGTTCCCTTGTGCTTACAACTACAAAATGAAACAAACTGCTCTTTTGAACAGTGAGAAGTACTAAGTTTTATCATATTTAAGTACTGCTCACATGTTTTCTGTCATGTCATTCTGGATTTATTCATGTTTTGGCTAAATCACATTAAACCAGAGATCATCATGCAGAAGATTTTGTTTCCAGTAATCATTCAGCACTAATAACTGAATGAGTAAAGTAACATAAAACTACTGCTTGCTGGTGGATGAGAAACAATAATGTACAAGAAGCCTAATATATAAAATGGGCAATCTCTCAGAACAGAGGGCAGATGGGCATTTCCATAAATCGTCACTCATTCAACAAATTATTTGAATTCCTACTATGTGTCAGGTTCTACGAAAGTTTCTCTTCAGAATTCTCTGTAATAGTAAGATCAGCATTACGACTATGCAATCTCTACCCTGAATTTCAACAGGTTCCTAAATCCACTTTACAATCTTACTCAACTTAAGCTATTTTCAAAGTATGAAGAACACAAAACCAAAAGATAGGAAATAGCAAATATCCCTTGGTATTACAATGTTAAAAAAAAAAAAAAAATGCAGGGCAATATTAATTCCTTCCTTCCCAAGCTACACTCTCCCATCAAGAGCCTAAAGTCTGTGTGCTGCCATCTTCTATGCTTTTAAGACTTAATTCTACAAATGTCAGAATGTATAAATCTATAGAATATATAATTAACTTAGTGTAGTCTGATTTCTAAATTTATGAAACCTAGGTGAAAAAAGGCTTAAATAAGGAAATAACCTAAATCTCTGTTTGATGCTCTCCATCTCTGCATTCCAGACCTCAGAAACCACCCTCCTCGTCACTGTGGTGACTCTTGGCATCACCATTCAGTTGTTGTGTATATGGACACCCTACTGAGTATCCTCTGCAGTACTCTGAGGCTGGCCTACATCCTTAGAGGCTCCCTGCTGTGGATACAGCAGAACCCTATCTGGCACTTTAAAAATCACAGTACAGGGCTTCCCTGGTGGCGCAGTGGTTGAGAATCTGCCTGCCAATGCAGGGGACACGGGTTCGAGTCCTGGTCTGGGAAGATCCCACATGCCGCGGAGCAACTAGGCCCGTGAGCCACAACTACTGAGCCTGCGTGTCTGGAGCCTGTGCTCCGCAACAAGAGAGCCCGCACACCGCGATGAAGAGTGGCCCCCACTTGCCGCAACTAGAGAAAGCCCTCGCATAGAAACGAAGACCCAACACAGCCAAAAATAAATAAATAAATAATTTTTTTTAAAAAAACCATGATGGTTTAAAAAAAAAAAAAAATCACAGTACAGAGGTTAAAGTGCACTCTTTGGCCTTGCATCTCTGCATGCAGCATGAATTTCTTCCACTCGAGGTCCCGTAAATCAGTTTTGTACCCCCACTTCTCCTCCCGTTATCTGGGAGGAAACAGGAAGAATACACAATGTACTGAAGACCTTACTTTCACCTTAGTTTCATGAATCTGATTTTTAATTTTTTGCTTTTCACCTGATGATCAACTGAACATACTTCAGTGATATCCTCCTCTGAAAACCCCATCTGAACTTTAGGCAAAAGGTTTCAGAATTAATCTACTGAATCTCCTTATCAAGTGATTTCAGGCAATAACTTTTAATGGGAACAGGATTAATAGGTATTTTAAGTCAAAATCAAAGCTGAAAATGCTCTAGATATGCATAAAGTAGGGATACCAATACCAGTCTAAGAGAAAGAATACTATTAACCAAGTTTACTCCTCCTTGCCTAACAGTTTACATAAATAATCTCATTTACCTGGAGTTGTTCCACAGTTTCTTTGTGAGCTTTTTCCATACTGTTCATCTTTGTTCTCAAGTTTGACTCTTGGTACTGAAAGTCTGCCTTAAGTTCAGTTAACTGAAAGATTAAAGAAAAAAATATATATAGATATATATATATATATGTATATACATGTATATGCATATGCACAAACACATCATTGTTAAATATTTTTCACAATAAACTCACAATTCATTATAAAAGTGGAGAATGTTAACAGCAGTTTACTGAGTTTTTAAACTTATCTAGAATTTGTTTTGTGATATAATGAATTCTATCTAATTTACTACTTTAACACTAATACAATTTTAATGTTAAGATAATATTGAAACATCAGTATAACTTTTGAGAAGTTGCCTTTTGTGTTTCTTTTTAAAGGTGGTTTCACTGGACACAGAATTTGGCAACTGGTATGCCAACAGGAAAGCTTAACGGTTAATACCCTGGAAAATGCTTCAGTTAAAACATACTTCACATTATATATAAACAAAGTAAACAGTAAAACTGGTTTCAGGTTAAAATAATTTTTCAATGAAAAAAGAAAAAAGTTTCACACTGGGCAAGTACATAAAGGAACAAGTCCTATCAACCAAAAGCTATATTGCTTTTATTTTAAAATTTATGTCCAGAATTCCATATCCAATACCACTTTAGATTTGAGGTAAAAATGGAGAACAAAGCACAGAAATACAACTAACATGGAATAAGAAAGGAAAGGGGGCTACTTTAAAATTTGGGCTAAATTAGACAACGTAAGAAAAAAGATGGTGATTTGAGGAAGGAAAGACAGCTATATGACAATTTTTTTCATAAATATAAATGACATACATAAAGATACAAAATCTCATGACTTCATACTAAAAAATAAGTTGGTATTATATAATTTCAACATACGAACCAGGCAGAAGACAGCTTCTGCTTATTTTTAATTGGTTTTCATTACGTAAGCTTTAAAGGTTTGCAGGTTCTTTTCTGTAATTACCTGGTAGCCAGTAAACAAAGAAGTACACCAAAAAGAGAAAGGAAGTCACAGTGCCCTATATACTGATTTTCTGAATAAAAGCTCTCGCTTTTTGTCCAATTCAAAGAATAACTGAATCCTGCTTTCTACATTACAAAGGAATTCCCGTTCTGAAATGTCAGCTCACATCAGATAAGCTATGATATTTTCATCACTACACTGTGAGTTGCCTCCAGATTATGAATTTCTGGAAGATAAGAATCATGTCTTATTTCGTCTTTTTATCCTCATGATCTAGTACATGGCTGGCTCTAGAAGTCACTGAATAAAGTGAAATAAATTCTAGAAAATAACGTGGTTGTCTTACATTTACATTATTTTAAAAAGCTGTAAGTATGTAGCTATTTTAGGCTTACAATTATTTTCCTCATAGTACTGCTAATTTCCATCCCCATTAGTGTTTAAGAAAAAAGGAACAATAACAAAACCAGAAAACTTTCCACTAATTGCACTAACATAGAATAGTGATGCTTGAAAAAAAAAAAAATCTAAAAAGGCCAGAATTCCACAGTTCATTACCACGTAGTTTTGGAATCACTATTTTATAGTAAACTTCCCATTTTATTCAACTTTTATCTAGGTTAGTACAGATAGACCTGTCTTTGTGTAACAGAAATGTTTCTAATATTTTGTGTGTAAAACAAATTTCCATTAAAGCTAATTTAAAATATTCTATTAAGCAAAAAGAACCATAAAAAATAAAATACTCGTAACTATCCTATTTTTGTCTTATGTCAATCCTAAATTTCATATATCAAATTTGCTTAAGGTAAGGTACAAATGTATTACGATAAATTTAAATCCATTAACCATCAAGGTGTGGGAAAATGTAACATAAAAGTTACATTTTTTACATGAATGCCAGAAGTAAAAGCCAACTCAGACTCAAGCACTACTATGGAATCTCAGAGATAGCTACATACTACATATTCATAATCACATCTTGTTCATAATTTTAGAAGAACGTTTTTAATGTTCTCCTATTGCTATGGTATATTTGAAGTAGGTCAAACCAGACAGTCTAGGATCATAAAACAAGTACAGAAGTAGGTTCTACCCTCAAAGAAGACCAAACCCCAGTAATAGCAGCTATGAGCACTTATACATGCCAGAAGCTGTAAGTAAACACTTTACATTCTCTTTTAATCACAACCATCTTCCCATGAGATGGTGTTAATACTCTCATTTTTAAAATGAGAAAACTGAGGCCCAAACAGGTAAAATTCTGCTCAAGTGCACACAGAAAGTATTAGAACTTTTCACTAAACAGACAACATATTTGATATTCCTCTTTATCTAACTGATAAAGTCCCAATAAGTACACTTAATTCCTATCTTAGATACCTATTGTTAATCATTACCACATAGGAAATTCCCACAGCATTAATTTTTCTCCACTTATTTGATCTTAATCGAAATAAATATATAATTGGTATATTAGACTATATTCAATTACTTTCTTATACCAAAAGAATTGACATAATATTCCATTTACATCTCATTTTCAAATTAAGACATTAGATCTAATTTTAGATTACAGGCTTACTGAAAACTAATGTTCAGAAATTATTAGAATTCTAATCAGCTCTCAATTGATTCTTAGAACTAAAATTCTGAAGTACCACTTTTACATATCATAATTAGATGGCCTAGGTTCCAATTTGGGCTTCTGTGTCTTATAAGAATCATGTACAATAAACATGACCAAGTTATTAAAGAAAGTCTAACAAAATTTGCAATTATCAAGCAAGAGTCAAGATGTAAACCTTACCAGGCTTCAGTGAACCATGTACTTACCTTTTTATCTTTTTCTAAAATGGTCTGGTCTCTCTGTTGTAAGAGACGTTTAAGTGACATCACTTCTTCTTTCAGTTGACTTATAAGGACAAAATTGTCTGTTCCCCCACTATCTGCTGACTGATTTATAGAGCTACTAAAAAGAAAAAAGTAAAACACAGTTAAATGAAGTAGAAGGAAAATTAGCAGGTGTTCAAATTGCATAAATTAGACAATTCCACAAACATCCTTAAGGCTAATGCAAAAAAATATGTACCTGACAGAAATGGATGCAACTGGCAAATTACCTTACTAATGGCACACATTACATACACCTGCAGAAATATAATTCAGTATTAGCTTTTAGGGGGTCAATACTTCTAGTGTAAAGCAATAGGCAGCCAATTTGTACAGTAACATCAGCAAACTTTTGGCTAATGAACTAAAACAAAGTCACTCTCAAAATACTTTAAATCTAAAAACATTTTCCAAGCAGGTCAATTTCAAATATCACAATTAGTTTTGTGTTTCACTGAAGAATAATTAAGATAATGTTCTCTATTCAGATTTTTTTTCAAAACCCAAATTTATGCCCCAAATAGAACATCGTTCAGTGCCACTTTCTTATTGCTAAAATTAAGTTAAAAATTTTAACTGATTATGTTTACTCTTCTGGGTGACTCAAAGAAGTCAATGTAGAAGATACATGTTCTATTCTTTTACCGAGTAATAACTGGCAATCAGCCATAACTGTTCAACTAAGTTGAATTTTCACAGCACTAAAGGAATTCATTTTTACCTATCTCCATTAGATGGCTTAGATTCCAATTTGGGCTTTTTCTTTGGAGTTTCATTCTGAATTGCTGCAGAGGATTTATGGCTGAAACCAAACATTAATAAAAATAATTAGAGTAAGAAGGGCAGAGGCATCAAATGAAAAGTTATTCTTCTTCCCCTAAAGTTTTACTGAATATCAATTTTTTTAAAGCCTAAGTAACAAAGTTAAAGGAATATCACATCTTAAAAAATACATGTCAAAATACTTCAGAAAATATGTTTACATATTTACCTCTGTTTCCACAGTCCCTGCTCTTGTTCTGGACTCAGATTGCTGATTCTGAAAAATACACAGATGATATCTAATAACAACATTTATTTAACCCATCAACATTTTAACAGCATTCTTCCCAACGGAATCAAATGATATATGTGTATATTCTTTTGTTCTGAGAAAGGCATATTCAACTAAGTTTTCAGACTAAGCTAATATATATTGAATAAATCACATTCCAATAAGATAAATTCTAATCAAATGACTACTAGCCATCTTAAGTCGTTTAAGAAAGGTACGATGATAGGGACTGGATTTTCTTTTTAATCAGGACTTTCAATAATTCAATTTAATATCATACTAAGGCTTAGGGTTATTATAAGCATGAAAACCACCACAACAGGGTTCTATAATGACAAAGTCTGAAAACCATCATTCTTAGGCTACCCTTACTATTTCAGACAGATGTTTTATCTTAAAGTTAAGGCCTTCCTAATAATCCTACGTGGAGATTCCTTTGGAGTAACTCAAGTTGCTCACAATAGTGTGTCAAGTTGAACCAGGAAGTATCTGAATTTTTCTTTCTTTCCTAGTTTTCCTAAGAATCTTTTCCAAAGTTTCTTCTTTCATTAGGCTGTACTCTGGAGCAGTCACGCTGAAAATACTGGGAAATCTCATAGTAACTACTGATTTTACTTTTACTTATAATTACTACTACAGTACTACCTTTTTTCCACTATGCCACAATACTAGTAACCACTTTATAACTCACTATGAATTGTCCATACTTTTTTCCTGTACTTTCACATTGGCCAATCCTTCATTAACCTCTAGCTTATTCATTCAACACATGCAGAGCATCTCCTATGTACTGCACACCACGTAAACTGCTGACCCTTGAACAACATGGGTGTTTGGGGGTGCTGATCCTCTGTGCAGTTGAAAATCTGCACTTTACAGTCAACCCTCCATATAGGAGGTTCTGCATCCACAGATTCAATCAACCACAGATCATGTAGAACTGTAGTAAATATTTAGTAAAAAAAAAAAAAAAAAAAAAATCTGAGTATATAAGTGGATCTATGCAGTTCAAACCTGTTGTTCAAGGGTCCACTGTATATACAATATAAGAGATGTTAAGAAGACCTGGGCTGTGTGACCTTTTGCAAGTTCTTAAAATCCCTGAGCCTTAGTCACCTCATCTGTAAAATGGGTATACCTTATAGGGAAAATAAGGATTAAATGAGTTACCTATGTAAAGACACTTAGTACAGTGCTAGCATACACAAAATAGAAATATGTACATATGTTTGTGTGTGTATATAAAATTTACTATTCTTTTAGCTGTAGAAGCTTTTTAACCATGTTCTTAAGAATCAGCTATAAATAACAAGCTGGGGAAACAGCAGCTGTAATTCTCTCAACCTGAGTTATTCTCTACTTGTGGCAATGAACGGCAACCCTACTGAGGAATTCAGTTGCCGTTTTGTTTCTTTTACAAATTTCATTAAAAGCATTAGCAAGGTATATAATCACACATGAATTAATAGAACTATTCAGACCTCAAAATGAGAAAAATCACATTAATAATGACTTAACAGAAACAGAATCCCAGCTTTCTGAGGTGGGGTATTCTTGCATCCATATTAACCTGAGTTTCTTCCTTCCCCCATCACTATATATCACAATATGTAAGCTCTTCATAATCATCCTTATCCAATGAACTTAAGATAGGGCTCCACAAACTGGCTGCCTACTCATCAAATACAAAATAGTATTTGCATATCTTAAATAACCCAAAGGAAAATAAAAAGTCAATCCATTCTCTTTCCCTTTACTTCTGAAACATTAATTTCAAAAGATTAAGTTACTGTCACAAAATTTGATCTTTATAAACATAATCTGAGTGTGTCCTTTCACAGCATGCTAAAACAAGTAAAGGGCAAGGGAAAGGGACATTTCAGCTGAGTCTTACATCTGACAGTTACCATCATGGTAGTTATTTCCTCATATATTTTCCTAAAGCAAGAAGCAAAAACAAGGAAGGTTTACATTCCTTTGTTCCTTGGGATACACTGATATAGAGGCCACAAGATTTCTTCAAAGTAGCCAGATTAGAAGTCATTATGCAGTCTATCACTGTTACATCCAGAAAGCACTACAACACAGTGAGACAAATGGAAAAATTGCTAGAGAAGCAAACAATCTCAGTGCCTCAATAAACCCCCATAATCTAATATGTGCTTGCCTATAATTCAGAATCAAATGTTGTTAATTAGACAGAACTACATTACATTCCACAAATATCTTCATGTGTTCTTAACTGTGGCAGGCATCAGTTTTCTGTAAATGAAACTGTTTTAACTGTCTAGAACTTTAAAAAGGCTCAGAGAAATTTGTGAAAAAAAAATAAATTCTCCTGAAAATCAGTGTGTATCATGTCCCCTTCTTCTCTGTTTTAATTTTTGTATTTAATTTGCATTTCAATATTCTTGATTTGTCCATGAAGACTAAAACTACACTTTAAAAAAACTTTACACACAAAAAGAGTTAAGATACTACTACTATGGAACTTTTCTCCCTAAGGCAATTTAAAAATCAAGCAGTTGTTAATATTTGAATAGAGTTCCTGTTTTTTAAAAAAGCAAAGAAACATTAGTCAAAAAGATTACTTCTCACACTTTGTGAACCTTCAAGGTTTAGAATGCTTCCATCATGGTCACAAATGACAGTGTTACAATCTGTTCTCCAAAAAACATTTCCTAGTCACCGGTTTAAATTTGCTTTAACTAAAACAAGTTAATAGTAACTGAGGTAAATAAAATTTTTACAAGTAAAATCCTAACAATTCTTTGAACAAAAAAAGAATATTGAGGCTTTTGATAACATGAATCAATGAAGCATCAATTAACTCTGATGTACTTGTATTTTGACTTCATTATATGATCATAACTTTATATTGTAATTCTCTAAAAGTCTTATCTTTATATTTATGGTAAACAACTAAACACACTCATTATGTGTAATTCTGTACACTGAATAAAGTGGGGAAACAGCCCTAGAAGCTGTCATGGTTAACACTCAAGAAGCTTACTGTGTACAATGGAAACTAGACAAGCACATAGCTAGCATTTACAAAAAGTTAAACACCAAAATCTGGCATTAAAATGCCAGTGAGGACTTTGGAAAACACGATTTCAAAGTACTTACTTGTGATGGCTACTGCTGTGACGATGGTGATGGTGATGATGGTGGTGATGATGTTTTGAATGATGCTGGTCTTTCTCAGTAAGAGATGAAGAAGACGAATTTGAATGTGAGGATCCCAGGCTCTTCCTTTGTTCTTTTGTCTTCTGTAAAACTCTCTTGTACGATAAAGTACAGAGCCAGCATAATAACTTCCCATCAACCTTTTAAAAGAAAATACTTAGATTAGATTAAATGTACGTGTAACTGGCTATACGTGAAACCAGGTAAGGTAAACTGCTCAACTGCTGGTGTGCATGTGCGCGCTGTCTCTCTCTCACACACTCACACTCATACACACACACACACACACACACACACACACACACACAGTGACTTGCAAAATGGAAGTAAAAGTATACTTTTCTGAAACTTGGGGAAATGCTTATTTAGAGGATCATAAAATTAGAAAGGATGATATATGGACTTCCATTAGTTTTGAGGCATTTTTACATTTGGAGAGGAAAACTCATTTTCTTATTACTAGAAACTAAGCATAACTTGATGATATACTTCAAAGAAACCTTATCTAAGCACTATCATAAATTCTTAAATTACTGTGTAATTACTAAAACGACAAAGTATTTCCCATGACAGCAAAAATGTTAATTTACAGAAAAAAATGAGATTGAATGACATATAGAATCGACTCTCATTTGCAGATTTTGTATTGGCAAATTCACCACCTATCAGCTAAAATTTATCTGTCACCCCCTAAATCAATTTGTAGCACTTCTGTGATCATTCACCCACATGCACAGAGCAGCAAAAAAATTTGTGTACCTAGACCACAAATGTTCCCAGATGAGGTTAACAAGGTGATGCTCTGCTGCCTTTCTTCAGCCCTCATATTGTAAACAAGTATCCTTTTCACAGTCTACCTCCTATCACATTTTTCACATTTGTGCTTTTTATTGGTGATTTCACTGCCAAAATGGTCCCCAAAAGTAGTGCTAAAGTGATGTACAGTGTTCCTAAGCATAAGGCGGCTATGATGTACTTTATGTGGAAAATACCTGTGTTAGATAAGATTCATTCAGGCATAGTTATAGTGCTGTTTGCTATGAGTCCAATTTAATCAATCAACAATATATATTAAGGTGTCTTTAAACAGAAACATACACAAAACAAAACAAGATTAGGTACCGATCCACTGATTACCACGTTGTGACCAGAGGCAGGGACCTATCCTGTATTGTCCATAGGAGCAACAGTTCTATTCACTAACTCAGTGTTTGCAGCAATTTTATAAAACACAACTCTCACAGACAATGGGAGGCCAGTGTCTGCATGTCAACGGGGAGGAAAAGAGACTTCTTTCCAAAATTAAGACTAAAATTAAGTTCCTATCCTCTATTTGTTCAGACGAGAAGTGCTGGAGGAACATGTCTTACAACTACGGTACATATATTGCTGTGCAGGAACATGGCAGAGCCCCTCAAAGAGACAGTCATCCTCCAAATCAACTGAAACTGATAGTCATCAGGAGGCCTGTGTGAATGCTCAGCAGAGAAATGTCACACACATATAGATACCTTTTAAGTCACTGTAGGTAGAGAAAAACAAACAATGGTATAAAATATGAGCCCCAAATCGAAAGGCACATGACTAACTTTGAATCATATGTGTTAAAGTGTCAATCAGGTATATTTTCACACCAGCAACTTCAAGTAACCAGCAAAAAGGTAGGTAGCTGAAAAGATTTGAAAGCAGTTAGTAATTCTCCCACACCAAATACTGGATAACCAAATAGTACAGAATAGCTATCACAGAATGTTTTTTAAAGTATAGTAATCTCAACTGATCAACATGAATCTACATATCACGTCAGCAAGGAGAAAATGCACTGTTCCTGCACTTTCATCTAACCACCTGCTTTCAGGGACCCAAAGAATACATCAAGCTTCAGTAATATATTAATTATAATAATTTCCAACTTGTTTGTGTTTTATTTAATTTCCAGAAGATGTCATAAAATAAATAAAACATACCTTTCTTCTTCCTTCCTCCTTCCGATCAAAAGCACACTGTTGTTTGCACTGTTCACAAGTCTGAGGTGGTCCATATTTTTTTTCTGAATTTGTGCAACGCTGACACTTGGTACCAATAAATGCTGCAATTATGTTACAGTATTGACAAGGCTTAGGCTGAAAAACAGATATTTTCTTTAATTGAGACATTTTAAAATACTAAAATTTTGCTGCATAAAATATACCCAGTGAACAGGACATATTTTAGGAATTAATTAAGGAAACTAATAGGCAAAAAAGTTTTCTGTGAAGTATGTTGCCCTATCATAGTCAAAGACATTTATTATGTTTCTATTCATTTGCTAACATTTATTTCTAGACTCATTAAACTTTTCGTCAAATAGTTAAATAAGATCGTGAGAAATGTACTTATGACTTGCATAGTATGTTATATAATACAAAAGCTACATGTAAAGACGTTTCAATAAATGAAAACAAAGGTACACAGAAAAGTTTCATGTATCCAGTATTTGGGGGAGTGAACTTCTACTAACTTAATATCCTGTTAGCTTAATTACTATATCATTTATTCAAAACACATTTAACAACTTTTCATCATATATAGGTACAGATGGTGCAAGAAATGTGAGTTTTCAACTAAAAAAAACTGGCACAAGCATATTCAACGTAACTAAAACAAACATACCTTGATTTTCTTTGATATTCAAAAGACAACTGAAGATTTTAGAAACCCTTAAGGCCAGAAATTTGACTAATCATGAGTGTAATATACCAATAATAACTGTAATATACATATAAGAAAAGAACTTGTACTAGGATAACTTCTTGACTTTTGTGACTAAATGCCTGAACTGTGCCACTATACAAAAATTGTCAGAGGTTCTGAGGAAGAGGTAAAGTACAGTTATGCAAACTTTATAAGTAGGTTCTCTACAACCAGGAGTTTGTTTGCTATATTTGACTCTTTAAAGAATAAAATCCTAACTTCCCCACTGAAATTCAATATATATAAACATGCACATAATAAGACTGTTTTAAAATGTTATCTTCCCATCAGACTCTCTATAGAAAGTTTCTTTCCTGAAATATTTTGGTACTTGAAATATTTAAGAACATAGCAATACATATTTTTTAAAAGGTCCATCTTTGTGAAAACATTAATTGACCAGCAGCAATAAAATGAGATGAAAATATAAGATGTACTTACGGTGCCAAATTGCTTCACATTTTGAGCACACTTCTTACAAATCGTGTTAGTTTTGCTGCAAAGGAAATTGTATATAGATGATGAAACTTATGCAGCACAATGCCGAACTAAAGCAAGCAGTCCAAGTGTACTATTAGTAGAAGTGTACCATGTACTTCAGTGGTACTTAAAACTTACTCTAACACAGAGTAAGAATTTTCTAAAACTGCAAACGTGAGGATCTTTCTAGGGCTGTATATTATCCAAATTTGCTCCCCTTAATTAACTTAAGATAAATGTTTTCATACATTTTTATTGTGTATTTTAAATGGAAACAAAACAAAAAATCCTACTGTTTTCTATCTAGTTCCAAAACCCTCACACTTGCCACTATTTATGCACCGCACCGGTGCCTACCTAACCTTCCACTGGGTGCTCTCCACTATTGTGATGCTCACACCTACTTGTGAAGAAATTATTTGCTACTCTCTTAAGCTCTTGTGCATGCACTGAGGCTCTAACAGGAATCACTCCATTGAAAAATATGTGCTGTTCTTCCACTGGTAACAAGTCACTAGATTTCACCCTTGGAAGGTAGCTAGTAACACTATAGACCTTTTCTCCGGTCCATGTCAGCACTAACATTCTGCCATTTTTTAATAGCTTAACAATAACAGTTTATATTTGCACTTTTCGTTAGCAAGGCTGTACATTTTCCATGCAATAATTTATTTCTTATCTCCTCAGGTATAAAGTCTAGCTGTAAAATAGCCATTAATTTTTGGTCAGCATTCTCTCTCCTACCATGCAGAAAGGGCTTACAACTTAAAAGCTTGAGAAACTAAACCATTTTATTTAAAAAAAAAAAAAAAAAAACCGTAACATAAATATGGGATTACAACCCTCAAGTATTCCTTACAGACAATACTTTGTCTTTAACAACCAAAAACTGTTCAATATACAAACCTCTCTTGTTGAAATTCTGATCTGCAGTAAGTACATTTTACAATGGGATGCGCAATCCGACATTCCTGTAATAAGACAATATATTAGTCATTATCTATCTCAAGGCCCCCAAAATTTCACGTTTCTTGCGGAAAATTATTACCCAACCTAGTCAAATGCCTAAAACATCAATAAAATTTGTCCCCCAACGTAGAAAATTGAGTGATTTATCAAATAAGTAGCCAATTACAGCATAATTCCTTAGGGAAGGCTTAGGTGTCTTTGTCTTTATTAGATGAGGGGGGTACGCAACAGATAAATTAAAAAAAGCTGTCAGGGCCGATTCCAAGGATTGGTTAAATGTGAAACTACTTATTATTTTGCACCGTTGCTCACAGACAGCATCCCGGCTTTAATGGGATGGGAGGAGCTCCAAATCATAGAGCATTCTGTTCCCAAGCCAGACGCTTCGCTTTCCTGGACAGGGAAGAAGGATGCCATCAGCTTTGCGGCTTCAGGTTCCTAGCAAGAAAGTGCAAACACCGTCCTCTGCCTCCCGGTGGAAGGAGAGGACAGACTAGACAGAAAACCGAGATGAAAACATCTCCATCCCGGGGTCTCTGCGGCATAGACAGGTGGCTGCCTCACGCAGCCCCACCCCTGACACCCCTCAACGTTGCTGGGGCCCGGCCCCCTCCTGGGTCGCCTGGAAGAGGGCAGGGTTCCGTCCTCCTCTCAGGGGCTTTCCCAGCTGATGCCCAGGTCCTCGGATAACGGGGTCTCTGAGTGAGGAGGCGAGGGCTCCAAACCCCCAAGGCGCCGGCGAAGAGAGAGGGGCTGCAGTGCAGCGGGCACCCAGCTCCCTCGGGCTATGGACGAGGAAACCCCGCCCGCCCACCACCCAGCGCCCACGGACCTTGCAAAGCTGCTGGCCCTGGGAGAGCTCCTCGAAGGGATAGCGCTGGGTGCACTTGGTGCAGGCGTACAGGGCCGAGGCCGCCATCCTGCTCCTCAGTCTCCTCCTCCACCGCCGCCCGCTCCGAGGCGGGGCCCTACGGGGAACTCGGGCGCCGCCGCCACCGCCGCCCGGGCCGCGGGCTCCTCCTCCTCCTCCTCCCCCTCCCCCGCGCCCACCAGAGCCTCGACGCGAGAGACCAAGGTACTGCAGACGCAGCCGTCTCCCTCCGCCTCCACTTCCGCCCCAGCCCACCCAGTGACGCCGTCCCAGCAGCTCCCGCTTAGGCCCCGAGAGCGGCGGAGGGAGACGAAGCGGATAGTTCGCTGCGGTTTAGCTGCGCGGCGGCGGATCCGCTTCCTCCTCGGCCTCCCTTCCCCACCCCTGATTGGCTAGGGAGGCTACTGCGTCACTCGGTCGCTCCGCCCAACTTCTAACCCCCGCTACGCAGGGAGCTCCCACAAAGGGAGGAAGTCGCTGGCCAATAAAAGCCAGACGCTCTCAGCGCGCGAAAGCCGCTTTAAACTCACCCCGCCCAAAGGTCCCGGTCGCGGCTTTTCCTAGCAGCCAGTCCCAGGTTTGGATGGGAGCTTCCGAATCCAATTGGGCAGTTGTTTGCGGAGGTTTACTCTCTGCCCCTACTGTTTTTTTCCCCTTGACTTCTATTGGACCAAATCTTTAAGCTCCTCCTCATTCTATTTGTTATTGGCCGAAAGGTAAGTACCTCACGTGGAGAGGCGTCCCCGAGTCAAACTCACGCTGTCTCCGGCGATTAACGCAAGGGAAGTGATGGAGTGTTTTGAGCTTCGCATTCGCTTTTATTTTATTACAGTCATCCCATTCAATCGCCACTGGAGACAACACAACCCCTCGCCCACGCTTCCCCTTCGAGAATGCCCGCCCCTGTGCAGAACCCCTTCAAGAGCCGCCCGGCAGCCAGCCAGCCCGGTCCCCGCGGCGCGCTACCTTGTGACGTCACCGAGGGAAGAGGCGGATTCTCCTACCACCGGAAGACGTCTGATTTTTTGATTGGCTAGTCAGGACGTCCGTTAGGACGTGTTGCGCTTTTGGTGTGCACTCCGAGCGTGGGCGGCCCTGTGGGGGTGTGTGGCAGGGGTTTCCAGACCCGGGACCAACACCCCAGCCCCTTCCATCAGGGGTTCGGCTTAGGGTCGCCCCTGGCGGGCGGCTCTCGAATCTTGAAGAACAGCACGCGAACCCGGACCCTCCCGGGGCTGCGGAGGTCGGCAGGAAGATGGCGGCAGCGTCGGTCTCTGAGACTTCGGCTTCTCAGTTCTCGGTAAGAAGCGGTTGACGTTCTAATAGGCCCCGGGTCGGTCCAGGCGCCCCTTTGCTTTTTCTCCCTCTTCAGAGCGCTTTCGGCCCAGAGTCTCACTCCATCTTGGGGAGCGGCGGGGGGCGCCTAGGTCGCCCCTTGCTACCTCGGCGCCCACTGCTCCTGTGTCAAGGCTGCACCCTTCCATTGAGACAGGCCGGGCCCGTCACTCCCCACCTGCTGCTTTCGTCTTTCGGCCTAGCCGCCCAGATTGCCGAACGTTGCCTGGACTCGCAGGGATGACTACCTACACCTTGGCCTGCGAGGACAGGGCTCCTGGGTCTCGTGGGTGCAACGGCTCCTCTTGGAAATTCTCCGAGACCAGGTGGGCGCTCTAGTCGGCTTAATAGGCAGCTGTTGAATTGTACGCAGTCTCGAGTGCTTCTGCTGATTCCTCTGCCTGCAGTGCCTTCCCCTCCCATCCTCCCAGTAACTTCGATCTGTGCTCATCCTACCTCGAGCGCGCGCGCTTCCCGCCTTTCTCTATATTACGGTGACCTCAATGTGTAGTAAATGCCCTTTTAGAGAGGCGACAAGGGGAGCCAATCTTAAATATTGTATTGGCCTCTACAAGAGCCACCAGCCTATTCAGTCACTGGTATTTTGTGGAATTGGAGCGGGACCCGCCGCATTGGGAATAGATAGGCAGTAAATGTGAATGTGAAGCAGCTCAAGTTGGAGCCATTAGCTCTTCATCTAGCAAGTGCTGAGTGTCTGGCGTACTTTTAGGCTCTAGGATTACACAGATGAATAGGGGAGAACCCCTGCTCTGAAGGAGCAAAGCACTGAAGAGAAACTACACGTAATTAGGTTATTACACAGTGTATTTTGATAAATGCCACCCTGCTAGAATAATCTAGGCGAGAGTGATTAGCAGTGCTTGGGTAGAGAAGATGGAGCTAGCTGGGTGGTGAAGGAATCGGAAATGTTTGTCCCAGGAACAGAAAAGGAAGGAGAAAAACGCACCGCAGGCATTTTGGAATATGTGCCAAGACAAGAGATGTTTTCAGAAAACTTGTAAAAATTTGAATTGAGCAGAGGTAGTGTGGAGGTAGAGTTCGGTTAGATGAATTGTAAAAATAGGTTAAAATATGAAAAAAGAGGGATAGTGAGAGGAGAATATCAGGGTAAGGTTGTCAAAGAAGTTAACGGGGAAAAGCCTAGGGGGACAGTAAAAGCAGAGTCACCTTGGCGAAAACACACTTTTCCTCAGTTTCAGCTTTTGGTGACTGTTGCTTAAATTTGTGTTAATGAGGCCAGAAGTGATCTTCAGGGTTTCAGCACAGTGGGAGTAACAAGTTTGTAGAGAGGTCAGGGAAGATTAAGAGGAAGGAAGGAAGGAAACAATTGGAGTTACCCAGGAACTAGATCAGTGAAAGGGAAGATAAAAGACGAGCTATTAGACTATTAAGAAGTGTCAGTAAGTAGATGGATGAGATGATATAGGAGTTGTGATTAATTAAATTTAATCGGGAGAAAAAATAATTAAACATAATTAGGAAAGGAGGGCTTTTCACCACTCTCAAAATAGCACTTGGAGACTGAGCAAGGAAAATTCCTATAAATGTTGACTTGAGCTGAACTCTGCCAAGGCCACCTAGCTGAGAGTGGTTACTGGAGTGTGGTCAACCCTTAGTCTTTAAGGTACCCTGGACAGAAATCCTATAGAGTGTTTAATAGGAAAGCATATATATTTTTATATGCTAAGCTCAGCTTTAAGTGGATTCGAAATACTCAGAGTACACTAAGAATACCTTGGACCCTTTACAAGTCAAAGTATAACTTTCTTAACTTTACCTGCTAAATCAAAATGTCTAATTTGGAAGTCACTATGTCTCAAAACAAAAATGACTAAATTTAACTTATCAGTGTATAAGAAATGGCCCTGCTTAGATACTTTAACTGTCCTGTCAGAAATAAGGCTGGCATTTCCAACAGAATTTAAAAAGCACTCCGGCTTAACAGATAGCTGATCATAAAATAAGGCAACGAAAGAAGACCTTTTAAAACTACAACATGAACTCAGAAGGCTACTCATAATGAGATTTCAGGGTTGTGAACATTAACTTTTTATTGTATTTAACATTGATAAACCCAGTATAGGTATAGTAAATGGAAATGCTTTTAGGAGGCAAGGATTTTTATCAGATAGATTCACAAATAACAGTCTTTGGGAAGCAGGTGCAATGTAAATCTCAAATGTGAACAAGGAAGTAGGTGATACTTTTGAATTGTTCTTGTAAGCATTCTTTCTCTGCAACAACAGCAAGAAGAGTAACAACTAGCAGCTAACATTTATTGAAAGATTGCTGTGTATTAACCCACTAGTGGAGAACCTCAGGAAAATAAGTATGATCAGGCATAATGACAATGAAAGTACAGGCAGCCTAGTGTTGAAACAGAGTATCTTTCCTGTTTTTGTTTTAAATTTTCCCCGGTAACCATGGTCAACACTCTTAGGTCACTTTGGACTTAATTAATAAGCTAATCTCCTAATTGGTCTCCCTGGCTTTTTTGCCAGGCCTATTGACAAACCTGCTCTGTATTTCTCTTAAAAGTGATTTATGAATGTATCATAGATTTCATAACATTAAATATATGAAGGATTTATTTTTGAGAATAATAAAATGAATACCTTCATGCCCCTTAGTGCATCTTCCTGCTTCTCTTTTACTCTCTTACACACACACACACACACACACACACACACACACACATTTTGAGATTATAATAATATATAATACTAGTATAGTACTATCTGGCAGGCATTTTAAATACCTTTTATATATTAACTCATTTAATCCTCATAATAATCTTATGAGGTTAGCATTAGTATTTCCATTTTTGAATGAGCAAAATGAGGGACAAAGAGGTTAAGTCAAGGTTACACAACTAGTAAATGGCAGAGCCTCTTTTATATTTCTGTAGAGTATAGTATCTTGATGGGCTTTGGGGTTTTTAGGGTTTGTTCATTTGTTTGCCCGCTATTGTAAACAGTCCTGTTGTGATCATCTCTATATGTTTCACATGTGCAAAATTTTCTCTAGCATGGCAGTTCTCAAAGAGTGGTCTGAAGACCTTTGGGGGTCTACAGTGTCCTTCCTTATCCAGCCGCTTTGTGGGAGACCAGATTCTTCATGTACATCAACCAAAACAGAGAATGCAGAAGCAAATAAAATCTAGCAGCCTTCTTTAAGCCAAAAGTTAAAGAGATTTTTCCAAAAAATGTAAAACAGTGCCACTCTTTTCACTAAATTTTTTGGATGATATAGTTATTTTTCATTCAAAAATTATATTTATGATAACATCATGGGTTTAATATTTTTAAATTAGTAAATATCTTTAAATTTTCTCTGTTTTAATTTTTCATGTGATAAATATCAGTTGACATAACCCACATAAGCAAAAGCTTTTTGGGGTCTTCAGTAATTTTTAAGAGTGTAAGGGCGTCCTGAGACCAAGAAGTTTGAGGAGCAGCGATTTTTGAAACGCAGGTTTGGGCTGTGGGTTACAACTCAGTAATGGGTTGTAGTGTATGTTTAGAAACTTAGGACTGACTTTTTTTTTTTTTTGAGGAGAGAGAGAAAATAGTTCAGTGAAATGCTGGGTCATAGAGTGTGTGCATCTTTGGCTTTATTTGGTAATGCTGAATTGTTTCCCAAAGTGATTATACCAGTTTACATTCCCATCAGCAGTCCCCTTTAATCTATATCCTCTTTAACCGGTGGTGTTGTGTCAATTTTTTTTTCTTTTTTTTGCTGAGAGATGAGTGTGAAGTGGTGTCCTGTTCTTATTCTTATTTGTGTTCTCTGATCATTGATGAAGATACACTTTTTTTTTCATAATTTTACTAGTGTTTTGTGGGTTTTGTTCTTGTTCTGTGAAATGCCTCTTAGTACCTTTTGCTTGTTTTCAATTGGTTTGTCTTTTTTTTTTTTAACTGATTTATAGTCATTCTTTATTCTGGATGTTAATCAACTATTAGGAGTCTTCTAATGCGCTTTAGCTTGTCTTTTTATGATATGTTTTGATTAGCAAGAGTTCTTTATTTTAATGTAAAATTTATTCTTTCTTTTATGATTATTGCTTTTTGGCTAAATTCTTGCTTATAGCCAAGTCCTTAATGATATTCTTCTATATTTTTCTCTACAGATTTTAAAGTTGGGGCCTATTGTCTTTTATTTGCTTGAAATTAATTTGTGTGCTTATGAGGTAGGGATGTTTTATTTATGATACGCATTTCAGCATTACTTGTTTAAACTCGTCCTTTCCCCAGTGGTTTACAATTCCAGCTGTCAGTATATTAATTTCCATATGTGTATGGATGTGTTACTGGGCTCTTTGTTCCCCTGTTATATTTTTCTATACTCACTGTCTTAATGATTTCCTTTTTTTTTTTGGTCTGAGAGGCCAACTATCTTCCTTGTTCCTCAGAAGAAATGGTAGCTATTCTTGGTCCTCTGCTGTTCTTCAGTAGAAATTCTAGAATCTGGTATTGGAATTTTGATTGAAATTGAATTGAATTTCTAGTTCATTTTGGGAATAACTGATGTCTTCAGGATATTGAGCTATTTGAACATGTTATTCCAGTTTTCTGGAGTAACATTTATTTGAACATTTTTCAGTAAAGTTTTATAGTTTCAGGTCTTGTATATTTATTAAATTTATTTCTAGTTACTTTATTTTTTATATGTTTTCATAAGTTGCATTTTCTAACTAGTATATAGAATTATTATTGATTATTGCATATTAATTTTACTCAGCAACTTTCCTAAACTTGAGTTCTAATAATTGAGGGTTCTTGGTATTTTCTGTTGAGATAGTCATAATCAGTGAAGTTTGGATTCTTTCTTTACAGTTTTAACATCTGTTATTTCTTTTCATTATCTTAATGTGTAGGCTAGGAAATAACAGCACAACATTGACTAGAAGTTGTCGTGTAGATAATCTTTGCCTTGTTCCTGAATTTAAAAGGGATGTTTTAAATTTTGCACCATTAAATATGTTGCCATTTTTTTGGTAAATTTTCTAATTACCATAAGAAAAAAGTTATTTAATAATGGCTAGATATTAAATTTTATTGACTACTCTTTTGCATTTGTTGCCCATATGGATTTTCACTTTAATGGGATGGATTGCATCAAAAGATGTTCTAATGTTCACACAGTTTTAGATTCCTGGAATAACCCCGCCTTGGTCATACTGCTTTATGTTTTCTATGTATTTGTGTATGGTCTGCTAAATGGTATTTAAATTTTTATGTACCTGATTTTTATTTCTTCCAGCTGTGTTGCACATAACATTTGAAAAGAAGGCAAGTAATAATACATTTTTTATCATCCTTCACACTTAACACAGTGTCATACACAGAGATGTTTAATAAATATTTGAGGGTACTTCCCTGGTAGTCCAGTGGTGAAGAATCTGCCTTCCAATGCAGGGGACACGGGTTTGATCCCTGGTTGGGGAACTAAGATCCCACATGCCGTGGGGCAGCTGAGGCCACGCGCCACAACTACTGAGCTCACGTGCCTCAAGGAGAGCCTGCGTGCCGCAAACTATGGAGCCCACACACCCTGGAGCCCGTGCACCAAACTAGAGAGAGAAAAAGAGAAAACCCGCACGCCACAGCTAGAGAGAAGCCCAGGCACCACAGTGAAGAGCGCGCATGCCTCAATCAATCAATCAATAGTCTTTTTAAAATATAAGTAAATAAATAAATAATAAATAAATATTTGAGTTATAAGTGTTCCTAAGTAGGATGTTTGCCCTAACAACTAAAGCTACCAGGAAAGAAAGTGGTCAGGTTAAACATTTTGCCTTTAATCCTGAAAGTTTTTCCTAGAATCATATCATTTTAGTCGGAAAAATATTTGGAAAGAGGACTGGATTAGGAGCTGGACTTGGGCTCCTTAGTAGGTGTGAAACCTGAAGCAAATGGTTTATGTTTTCTTAGCCTCTTTTTTCACCTACAAAATGGGGACAGTAATATTTGCTATGCTTGCTTCATAGGGTTCTTGTGATAATTAAAAGAGAATATGAGTGTGCTTAGAGAAAAGTGTGCTAACAAATCTAAGATACCATGTTCATTGTTCTGAAAATAAATCCAAGTATATTTTCCTGAACTATAAAGTGGAGATACTTTCTTACTTGTCAGGAATGTTGTGAAGATCACCCCAGATAATGAAAGTGTAGGTTGTAAAGTGCAAGATGAGTTTGAGGTTTATGGGTTGTTTTTAGTATTAATATGAGAGAAGATAGCATAAACGGCATGCTTAAAGGATCCTTTGCCCTTCCATAGTTCTCAGGTACCATGATTGGATGCATATGGCATTGAAGACAGAAAAGAATTCTCTTGAAATCTTCCAGAATTCCAGATGACTTGTTATTTTTAGAAAGGGCTGTTTGCAAGGTTAGCTCTTCATTGGCATCTGTGAACTTGAGTGGTGAACAGTTTCCTACACAGATCTAGAACTTTAACCTAAATCAGGAAAGAGTGGCTTATTGTGCTTAAACTGTTTATGCAAACAATGTTGAACACCTGTTTTCCTTCTGGGAGTCAGGAGTATAACCAGCCTCAAATAAAAACCTTGGCCACTGAGTCTGAAGAGCTTCCTTCATAGACGCCACTTGACACAGCTGTCACTATTAGTTGCTCAAGGAATTAAGCACATGCTGTATGACTGTACCTGGAGAGGAATTTTCAAAGCTTGCGCCTGATCTCTTGTAGCTTTTCCCTTTTCTGATTTTGCTTTGTATCCTTTTGTTGTAAGAAATCATAGCCGTTAAGTATAACTCTGTGCCGAGTTTTGTCAGTTCTTCAAGCAAATCATTGAACCCGGGGCTGGTCTTGGGGACCCCTGACTCTAATGGTGACAATATTTGGAACCTTCCCAACATTCAAGTTCCAAAATACCAGCCAAGAACTAACCTTGCAGGCAGACCTCGAGTCTGCTATGTTAACTCTTTCTACACAGCCTCCCTATGACATTTGTGCTATTATTTGGTACAAAAGAAACCAAAAGCTTTTGTCTTCTAAGAGATTATAGTAACTTTATTGAATAGGATTATTCAGTTTTATAAGCATTATGCCGTTTTCCTGTTTTGTAAAATATTTATATAATTAATTCGTTCAACAGATTTATTAAACATATTTATTGAGTGTCTTTTTGGAACTTAAACCCATAATGGGGTGACTATATTTTTCCAACATGCAATTTTTCTATGCCAACTAGGTGTCCTACAATTCAGTTCTGACACTACCTGGAGATAGTGCAAACACCACAGGTTAAGACACTAGGTCCCACAAGACTGCCCCCATTTCAGTTGCCACCTGCAAGTCCCAGATGTCCCCAGAGAACCTGTACTTCTGTCAGCCAACTGTAGATTAAGTTCTGACTCTTCCCCTGTCACGTTCAATAATTTGCTACAGTGACTCACAGAACTCAGGAAAACACTACACTTATAATTAAAACCTTTTTTAAACTTTTTCTTATAAAGAATACAACTCCAGAACCACCAAATGGAAGAGACACACAGGGTAAGATGTAAAGGGACTTCCATGACCAATCTGGACACTCCTGGGACCTCACTGAACAAAGAGTTTTTTAGGGAGGTTTCATTATGTGGGTAGGATTGACTAAATCATTAGCCGTTGGTGAGTGAACTCAATCTCTAGCCCCTCTTCCTTCTCTTGAGGGCAGGGGGTGGGACTGAAATTTCTAACCCTCTAATCGCCTGGTAGGTTTTTCTGGCTATCTGCCCTCATCCTAAGCTATCCACGGCCCCCACTATTACCATAACAAAGACACTCCTATCACTTAAAAATGCTGAGAGTTTTTAAACCTCTTTCAGGGACAAAAACTAAATATATTTTTAATTTTTCCACAGGGCATAGAGATGATAAATATATCAGGTAGAAATAGTGTTTCTTAAAAGGGTAAGGAGATACAGTGACAAAAGGTGCTACTTTAGATAGGGTAGTCAGGGAAAACCTCACTGACAGACTTTTTAGTAGATAACTGAGTAGTGGGAGGAAGGGAGCTTTCCAGGCAGAGTAAATGTAGCAAATGAAAACTGTACTGTGCATTTTAGAAATCCCAAAGTTGGTCAGTATGGCTGGAAAATATGGGGGTGGGGTGGGATGGGATAGGTGGTGTGGAAAGAGACTGGTAAGGGATGAGGTCAGGGTTAGCCTGGGGTCAGTTAATGTGGGGAAAGGTAAGAATTTTGGATTTTATTCTGGGATGGAAAGCCATGGGAAGGTTTTGATTAGGGGCATTACTTGAATTATTTTCTTAAAGAATCATAGCACCTACTATTTGGAGAACAGACTGGGGGGACCTTGACAAAAGTGGTTAGGAGGCTATTATGGTAGTCCAGACAAAAAGATCACAGTGGTGTCAAGCAGGGAATTAGTAGTGGAATTGATGAGAAGTTGAAGACTTTCTGTATATATGGTAAAGACAGAGACCCAACCAGATATACTGAAAGATTGGATGTGAGATGTGTATGAAAAATGACTTGTGCAAGGGTTTCGGCCTGAGCAGCTGGGTAGGTGG
Organism: Balaenoptera physalus; assembly: GCF_965194825.1. Lineage (NCBI taxonomy): Eukaryota > Metazoa > Chordata > Mammalia > Artiodactyla > Balaenopteridae > Balaenoptera > Balaenoptera physalus. The sequence continues at coordinate 40,105,281 of NC_138889.1, read as the reverse complement.
TGGTGCCAATTATTGTGGTATGCAATACCATTTGAGGAGTTGGTTTGGGAAATAGATTCAAGAATTTGGTTATAGACATGTTAAGTTTGGAGTCCTCATATTGACATCCAAGTGGAGACAGCAAGTAGGAAGGTTGATTTGAATATAGAGTTTCAAGAGGGAGAGCTATATATTCCATATTTAAACTTGAAAGTTATCAGCAGATAGAGGCTTTTTAAAAGCCCTGAGAGTTGATGAGATCATCAGAGGTATCCATGTAGATGAAGACAAGAGGAGGAAGGACTAAGCTTTAGGGAAGCTCCAGCATTTAGAAAGAGGAAGGAGAGAGAGCCCAGGAGATTCTGAGGGAGACGCCTGGGTGTTAGAAGGAAAATCCGATTGTGGTGTTCCATCCACTGAAGGAAGTATTGGGATGAAGTGATCTGCTGTATCACATGCTTCTGGGAGGTCACTGAGTTCAGCACTGTAAAAGTCACTGATGAACTTGAAGAGCTGTTACTCTGAATTGGTGAGGATTGAAGTCTGGAGGGGATGAAAAGGGAAGGTGATTAAGAAGTGGCAGCAATTACAAACAAGTATTTTGAGGGACTTTGTTATAAAAGCTGAGAAATGAGACAGGAGCTGAAGAGGAGTCCTAAAGTTCAGAAAAGTCTGTCTCTCCTTCCTTCCTGCCCTCCCTCCACTTTCTCTGTTCCCTTCCTCCCTCCCTTCCTTTCCTTCCCTCCCTTCCTTTCCTTACAAATGGCAGTGTGCAAGGTCTAGTAGGGAGGGAGAAATAGATGGCATCTGGAGGGACACCATGTCCTTTAGAAAGGATAACCAAGACTTTGAGTAGGTAAGTGGAGATAGGTCCATTATACAAAGCTCATTCCCTGTGTTATGTGTGTGAGAACAGATGCAAGTAGGTTTGTGGATTCTCTTTTGAAAGCTAGTTAATTTTTCGGTTAATCACATAGAATGTGATTACCCTGATTCTACTGGAGGTCAGGTTGGTGTGACAACTCACTATTATTATCTTTAGTTGTTTACCTAGTAGTTTATCATCTTAACCATTTTTAAATGTACAGTTCAGTGGTATTAAACATATTCACATTGTTGTGAAACAGATCTCCAGAACTTTTTCATCTTGCAAAACGGAAACTCTGTATCTCTTAAACAACTCCCCTTTGCAACCTCCCCCAGCCCCTAGTAACCACCGTATTTCTACTTTGTTGCTATGAATTTAACTACTTTACCTCATGTAAATGGAATCATAAAATATTTGTCTTTTTGTGACAGGCTTATTTCACTAAGCATAATACCCTCAAGGTTCATCCATTATGTAGCACGTGATGGGATTTCCCTCCTTTTTAAGGCTGAATAATATCGTATGTAGGTACCACATTTTATCCTCTACAATTTTTAATAGACACTATGTGTACGTAATTGAGTTATCAGTTTCTTATTTCTTGGTTTAATTTTATTTCAAAATAGTTCTTGTAAATAATTTTTATAGAGCCATTTTGTTTTCTTCCTTTTGCTTTGGGTTGATTTATGTATTCTTCCTATTCTTTGCTTCAGACTTCTGGCAGCAAATGAGTACGTTGATCCAAAACATTCATAGTTAACAATGACTTTGATTGCTTAAACCCTGACATTCAAAATGAGGTGACTGACTTAGAAAATGGAATATATTTAGAATTACTATTCCAAAAAAAAGTCTCATTATAACTTGCATTTTTATATTAAGACTTTTCTTAATTTGTCAACTAACCCAAGCAGTATTTCGATGATGTATATGTAACAAATTTTGTTGAAAGACAAATATTGAACTGTTCATTTTACAAGAGCTAGCAGGCAATGAATTTAGCAAAGATGGTTTGTTCTCATTTCTTGATTGGATGTTTTATTTTTGTTTTGTTTTGGGTTTTGGTAAATTATTTATGCATAATCCTTCTGTTAATATCTGTGCAGTGTTTGGTAATACTAATACAATTCATTTTGAAAATCATAAGTGACTTGCTCATGGTTTGTGTTCATAGATATGTTAAATGCTTCCTAACCATTGATCTTTGAATGGTAGTTGTTAAATGATAGGATTCTAGTAGGTTGTATGGAGACATGAGGTACTCTGTGAAGAACAATATTTAAAGTTAAGCTATGTGATTGATTATGCATGGTGTTTTACAAGAGCTTTGGCAGTATTATATATTTTAATAATTGAAGAACACCCTATTTTCTAGCCACCTCCAAAACTTGATGTCAGTTTGCCCAAAAGTTGAAAAAATGCCAGCTATTAGTCCTTGTTGCATGTGAACACACGTTTCACAGTAGAGTAGCATGGATTTAAGTACTGCTTTTGAGACTTACCTCCTACCCTTTCCAAGCTCTTTGCCCTCTCTTTTAGTTTTCACAGCCATAGTGTATGTTTTGTATTTGCTTTCTTAAATCAACTGGAAAATTGCATGGTTTTTAACATGGAAATATAGTCTTCAATTTTTAATAAGATTTAGATACAATATGGTTTTTGATGGCCTTTTATTCCAGGAGGCAGTTTACTGTATTGTAAATATACATTGTTCCTTTTTACTTTTCTGGACACAGGTTATTCTGGTACTTTATAGTCATAGTTCCCCAAAGGTAAGAGTTGAGAACCTGGTTTACTGTGGCTATTTGAATAAGAAAAATGGATGTCTGAGAGTTTTGAGCAGCTAGCAGTCATATCTTCCACCTGAGCTTTTCCCACTCTTGGTCTTTCTACCAAAAGGAAGTCACCTACAAAAAGCAAAACAGTCAGCATCCCCTGCACTGAAAATTATCTGTGGAATGTAATCCCAAATTGAACGGTATGACAAATGCAGAATGGTATATGTGTGGAAATAAAGTTTTATATTTATGTGTTTGATGAGCTTTAATGTTTTCTAATGGCTTCTCCCTTTTTTCCCCCTAATTAAATGTAAAATTTTTGAGACAAGGAATATGCCTTATTTTCTTTCTATATACCCCAGAGTTTGGGACTTTTGATAGATACTCAGGAATTGTGTAGTTGATTGGGGGAAGATTAATTTAGTCATTTTCTAGCAGTTTCTGATACTGTAAAAAGATAATATTTACTTTTCTGAATATGTATCTTACAGTACATATTTTTAAAATAAACTATATTAATAAATTAAACTAATTAATTTATTTTATAATAAACTAACTAAACTATGCTCACAGTATGCATTGTGAGTACCATATTTAAGTATCTCTGCAGCATTTGTATTCAAGTTGTGTGAACATTATTTCCTTTTTATAGTATTTGGCATATGGCTACATTTAGACATATGAAACGCTTTAAAAGTTTTATTATTTTCAAGTAATGATTGAATTCTGTTGTGTTTGGTCAATGGACTTTAGCTTTTGTCTCCATCAGTGGAACATATGTATATATACATATGCTATTTGTGGTTTAAAATTTTGAAAGGTAATTTCTGTATTTTTATTTTTCAGAACATCTTAGCAGAACCATCAAAGTCTAATGGAAGTATGGTTCACGATTCCTCATCTCCATATGTAATATATCCACCTGATAAGCCTTTCCTTAATAGTGATCTGCGACGTTCCCCAAATAAGCCTACATTTGCCTATCCAGAAAGCAACAGCAGAGGTAATAGAGCCTAACAAAATGGAGGTTTCTTTTGTGTGTTTACTCACTGCTTATAAACTCTTAATTGTGTCTTCCATTTATTGCAAAATTAAAGGAGGAGAGTATACTTCCCCTTTCCTGTTTTTAACCTCCTCAAAATACAATGCCTTTCTTTTGTTCCTTGATTATTAGACATCATCATCCACCTGATCATCAAGACTATGTTACTTTGAGTCATCTAGGACTGCTCTGTCATTTCCAGCATCACTCAGGAACCAAGACTTGTATTTTGCTTCTGAAATATCCCCAAAACGTACAGGTTTTTCTGTCTCTTCATTCTCATTGGTTTGGTTCAGGCTCTCATCATCTATTGCATAGATAATTGTAATACACCTTTAACCAATTTCCCTGCCCTTGGTCTCCCTCTCATCCCCAGTTAACAGCATTGCTGCCATTTGCTGTCACTCATCATCTCTCCCACTGTAAAGAAAAGTTTCAGCACCTCTCCATGGCTTAAATAATGAAGTCTTAGATTTTTTTCTAACTTAGGCTCTACCTGCTTTACCAGCTTCATCCCTAGCCACTCTTCCATTCTTCCTTACCCACATATCCTTTGCTTTGGCTGCTTTGGAATATAGTTGTTCCTGAAACTTGCCATCTGTATTAGTTTTCTTGCTGCCTTAACAAATTACTACAAACTTAGCAGTCTTAAATAACCAAAATGTATTACCTGACAGTTTCTGTAGGACTAGCAGGGTACTCTATTTAGGCTGCTGAAATCACAGTGTTGACTGGACTGTGTTCCCTACTGGAGAGTCTAGGGAAGAACCTCTTGCTAGGTCATTCAGATTCTTGGCCAGATTCAGTTCCTTGTGGGTGTAGAACTGAGGTTCCATCGTCTTGCCGACCTTCAGTTAGCACCAGTCTTTGCTCCTAGAATCTGTCTGCGTTCTCATGCTTTTCTTATGGTCCCCTACAGGAATGGTGGGTCATGTCTCATGCTTCAAATTTCTCTGACTTCTCCCACTGCTTCTTTCTAATTTCAGCCAGAGAAAATTGTCAGCTTTTAAGGGTTCATGTATTTTAGTTAGATTGAGCCCAGTCACATAATCAGATATAATTTCCCTATCTGTAAGGTCCCTAGCTTTAATTACATCTCCCAAAGTCCTTTTTACCGTGTAACAGGTACTCAGGGATTCTAGGATTAGGACATAGGCATCTTTGAGCGTCTGTTTTGCCTACCACACCAGCCATGGTGAAAATTATACTCTTTTCTCTAAAGCCTGGATTGTATATTATTTCTTCATAGAAGTCTTCTTCTCTACCAGCTTCCTCAACACATACCTCTCTCTGCTGTCTTCAGATGTCTCTTCTGAACTCTCTTGGTCCTTTGGTCATACCTCATAGCCTTTACTTTTTTGTCTGGGGCGAGGGGTGGTGGTTTCTGTGTCTATCCATCCTATAGTGAAAGTAGGTATCATTGGATTGATACCAGAAACACTGTAAAAGTATAATGGATCATAATGATTATCTTGGGGCATTGCTACACAGTTCATAACACCATGTTCTGAAGGAATAAAAGAAGCTTATTTACTGTCTTCCACATTATTTTTTCTCGTTTACTTTCTTCTTCCTCTCCTTTTTTCTGCCCTTTCTCTCTCATTTTCCTGAAAACCACTAATTACTCACAGGCAGAATTTAGCTTTATTGCTAACACTAGGTTAAACACTTGCTAACCTTTGCTCTGTGAATAAATCTGCCCCATTTAATTTTTCTTATTCATGGATTCTTTAGTAATTTGCTTTTCTTTGAACTTTAAAAAAAAGTTTCTTTAGATTGACGTAAAGATCAACGTAAAGATCAAAACTAGATGAAATATCATGATAGGATTAGTATCTAATTCTTGGACCTTATGTTCCTGCTAGAACTCTTGCATGTTTTTGTGTGTGCTTATTTTTTTAAAAGAAATTATTACTAAAATTTAACTGATTTTTGCTCCACTGTGGGCTTCAGTTATTTGTGTTTTGCTTTTTTAACCTATGTTGTTTGAAAGTTACACAACTTTTGTTATTTTTCTAAATTGCCAGTCTTTAGCTGCTGTATTCTGATGAGTAGCACTTTATCAATTGTTTTATTAACCATTAAATTAATTAGTATTTTCTTTATCATCATCTTTGAGATACAGTATCTTATGAATAAGATGTTTCTAGTTAGTAAATTGAGTATCACCTATTGAAATTCTTAAAAGACACTTAAAAGAAATTCTTAAAGGCCTCGGGTTAAATTTGTTTCAGCAAACACTTTTAATGCCCCATTACAGGCTAGGATTTACATTGGTAACTATACTTAGATATTGTTACCTACCTAGTATTTTATTATACAGCCAGTACACAGTTTACAAACCAGTGTTATTCTGAGATTGATTTTTAAGATATTTGCAGTGCATTTCCCAATTGAAACAAAAGGGTTCCTAAACTAATTTACAAACAGCTGTTTAACCCATATGTGGCTAAAATATAACACTTCTTTTATCTAGAAAATCATTAGTAAATATAATTGCCACAGTACTGATTGAACACAACTTTAAAAAAAATGAAAGGAATGAAATGCAGTAACATTTCAGACATAGCAAATATATTTCATTTCATCCTTAGGAAAACTGTATAAGGTAGGTATATTCAAAATTAACTAATGAAGAAACATCTCAAAGATGATTATTTTAACATATGCAGTATCAAACCCATTTTCTCTTCCCACTTTTTCCCTGATTTGTTCAGTGAACCCTCAAATATTTACTGAATGAATGAAGGCTTATTTTGAATAGATACTTGCTATGATAAACTTTTTCTTTTATACTTAGTAAATGTTTCTTTCTCAGTAATACTTTAGGGGGAAAAACTTGTTATTTTTTAGTTTAGTTATGGTTTAACATTTTCATTGATAAATTACCATTTCACTTCACTATCTGAAAATCACTTTGAAAATATAATTTGACTAATGCCATGGAAAGAAATAAACTGTGCTTCCTGTAATTCTCATATTAATTTTGAACTTTAGTGAGAAAAGAAATGAACAAGAACTTTGAAATTATTACTGACATCAAAAAATGTACTAATGTTTTTAGGGAGTCCTTTAAAAAAATGGTAACATCACTCCAGAGATTTTCAGTATAACCCATAGCTCATGTCACTTGTTCAGTACATTTCAAATGATAGTAATGTGAAGAATGGCTTGGATGTTTGAAGCATGGTAAGTAGCTACAAGGTAGTTCTACTAGGCCAATGCTTTCCAACCTTTCACATACCATAGTACATATGGACAATAAAATGGTAATATATATACAGCACACTGAGATAAACTGGTGGGGTTGGTGGCAACTAATCTGGGGTCTTTTACTGTCCCAAGCTACTCTTGATCCCCCTAAGAACTGAGAGAAAAAACATCTTGGCGTATCTATTACAAATTTGTGTAGGAACACTCAGTGTTATTGGGACCAGTGATATAGTCAAGTTATAGCTATTGTGTTAGGTATTGGTAACAATTTACTGCCCATCTGTTCTTCTGAAGCATTGGTTCTCAATTTTTTTTGGTCCAGGAAACCCATTATATGTGTACATAAGTATTTCAATGAAGAATATTTTTCCAAATTTAAAAAACATACTATAAAGAGTAGCATTGTTTTATTTTACACTGTAAATCTCTTATTTCTGGCTTAATAGAAGACAGCTTAACTCTCATATCTACTTTTGCATTCCACTTGTGATGATAAATTGTTCTGATTGAAGTATGTGGGAAAGAAAATCTGGCCTTACACAGATATGCAGTTGGAAAACGAGTAAATTTTAATAGCCTTTCCAACAGTTTGTGGCTATTCTTCTTTGACACTACATCACAACTTGGCAAATACAGTTTCTTAAAATTAAGCTGCAGTGTGGATTATGGAAACATTACTGAGTTTTTCATACTCTGGGACCTCAGGACCACCTACGTGGTTGCATATTAACTAGAAGGATTTAAGATTCAGAAGCAGTTGTAATTACACCTGTGGTTTATTACAGTGGAATCTGGAGAAATCCAGATTCAGGCTTCCAAAGTTTTTTCTTGTGATCACATAAAACACACTTCTTCCTCCAGCAATAAACTGCATAACTAGGTTCAGAGACAAGGGCTTTTATTTGGAGTTGGTCACACAGACACTTTTTGCCTGCTCAGCCAGTCAAGATATTCAACATAAAACATATTGTTTACACAATCTAGGCAGACTTCTGCAGCAGGATTCAGTGCCCTAGTCATACAAAACAACCTTATCAGTTAGTAACATACAGAACATTCCCAAAGCCAATTCCCAGAAGTTAGTCAAGGTTCAAGCCTGTAAACCTTTTTTTTTTTTTTTTTTGAGTGCTATTCCACTGAAATTCATTGGTTTGTTTTGAACTTTGAATGGCTCTTTTACCCATGCATGACTTGTTAATTGTATTGACTTATACACACTTGTAAAATTTGACATTTCTTTATACAATATCAAAAAAATTACATTTGTTAATATCACTCAATCTCAATAGAAGAAAATCTTTATATTGGGAAACTAAAGCTCACAGAACAGAAAGCTTTTTTTTATTTAGAATTTTAACTTTCACTTGAATTTTATCATTGGCAGCAATTACTGTCAGCTCTTTGAAGGCCCATGTCATTTGAGAAATTCAGGACAAGCTCATTAGGAAAATGACTAAATACCTTAAGTCTGAATAGTTGTAGTCTAACAAAAGTTCTTTCAAATAAAAAGGGTGTTCCTTTGAAGGAAATGGTTTTTGTTCATTTCACAAGTCAAACATTTGTGCATCAAGACCATTGTCCTTTGTTACGTACTTTACAGATGTGTCCTTCCCATTTTGTCACACAGGATTAAGTAGATGTGTACTCGAGGCTAGAGATTTAATGATTTTTACTGCTTCATCGAGGACAACAAGCGGCTTTGTTTTTTCTTACTGGGAGTGTGTGGCTGTGATGAATACAATGCCAAAATTATTGTTTAGTGCCAGTGCTTTGATTTGTGCTAAAATTAGCAGTTGTACCCAACATTGCTCTTGCATCATCTTTGCAAATGTCAACACAGTGAAAAGAGTAAATAAAATCTTAGTAGTGTAATGAAAATAGTGTTGATCTCACAGACCCTGGTGATGAGCCCCACCTCCCCATGGGGCCATGCCCCATGCTTTGAGAACCAACACAGTAAAGACTCTGAGTACATACAGAGTCATGTTTTGTTTATGTAAATATTTTTCACCAGCTGTGGGAAGAGTAGATAGTAGCTTCTCTTTCCAGAAACTAGACAATAGCTCCTTGAAAGCAAGGACTATCTTAATTATTTTTATGTTCTCTTCTTCATCTTGCAGAGTGCCGTACACATCATATGTGCTCTATGAATGTTGAACTGAAATTTAGGTCAGAAATTAGTCTAAACTGAAGCAATGCCAGTTGGGATAGAGAACAGGAGACTGATTAAGGAGAGATTTATGCATATTTTGGTGGGCAGTGAAGAAGAAGTCCAAGATTTCTATTGTGGAGAACAGTAGTGTGATTAGGACAAATTACAGGAAAGCTAGAACATTTCAAGGAAAGATAATATAATTTTGGCTATATCAAATTTGAGATGCCTATGAGTTAGGTGGAGATGAAATAGTAAACAAATGAAGATAAAAGTGAAGTGTAAAAGAGAACTCTGCACTAATGAACTCAGGCATGAACAGGGATACGGTGGTAAATGAAGCTATATGTGTGTGGAGGGGTTTCTCTGGAAAGAAAGTAGAGGGGAAAGGGTTTTGGAAAATAGCACTGTTTAAATAGTGAGCTAAAATTAGTGGGAATAGTCAGAAGGGTAGAGAACTACCAAGACAGAAAAATACTAGGGAGATTGAAGGTGTGTACTAGTGATTTGGGTCCCCCCATGTCCCCCCCCTAATCTGCAGCAAACTTGTGCTGATAAATTAGTGATAGAAATATTCCAGAAAACAGGTAGACCCCACTTTGTTGTTAATGAGATGATACTGAGGTCTGCTAGGCTTAATGTACCCCAAATTCTGAATGACTGACAAGCTGGATTGAGAAGAGGAGGAAGTCTTTCATTCTTTTCGTGCTCTAGATGTTACTAGAAAGTTTTCAAACTTTGCACATTAGAATCACCTGAGGATCTTCTTGGACTCATGCCTTTCATTCGAAATATTCTGTGGTGGTTTTTGCTTGTTTGTTTGGGGGTTTTGGGGTTTTTTGTTTTTGTTTGTATGGGGTATGTTCTGGGCATTAGGATTTTTTAAAGCTCACCAAGTAGTACAGAAAATACAGTGAAGGTGGGGAGTCACTGATTGTCTTAGGGAAAGAATGAATTATAAATTACTAAGATGAGGTTTAATTTTGTTAGGTAAAGAGTTAGAGATTGCTGCCATGTCTTCTAATTGATATTTTAAATTAATAATCATGGAGACTTTCCTAGATATGTTTATTGAAACATCTACATACCAACTATGTGCCACACATAGTATGTAGCAGTAGCGTTTGAATTATGAATAATAGGTTGTCTCTTCCCTCTATGGAGTTCACATTTCAGAGATGACTGAAGTTTAAGGAAAACTCGTATCTATCTTTGACGCTAAGTTTTCCAGAGGCAATTTGCACTCTCCTACTCAACTAACCAAAATGTATTTAATTTTGAAATGTATGTTCAGGGATACTGTGGGTAAGGAAGATAAAAATTTTAAATCTAGTGTTTGCTGTGGAAGGTCTGTTTGTGAAAATAAAATATGTACAGTATTATTATATTTTAGTATGTCACTTTTTTTCCATCTTTCAGTGTTTGAATTTGCTTCTTGTTCTAGAAATATATTTCCCACTGTATACCTTCCCAATATATGAAGTTAAAAATCTCTCATTGTTCATTTCTACATAGACTATTTTTCACTCAAGGGAATTTCTAGGTAATGTGGTTATTTGAACATAAATGCAGTGGTGCATGACCTCATAGATGTGAGGGCAGTAGAAGGGAGAAAAAAGCAAGAGCTCACTCACATACTTTTCTAAGGAAAAACAAAAGACTTAAGATCCATCATTTCATCACCTAGAATGTTTTTTAACTCAATAAAGCAGGCATGTTTGTATGAAAACTAAATATAAAGGTGAGAAACTATGCCAAATATAACTCTTAAAGTGAAGATATAATGTACATGAACTTCCTTTCATACAAAATCTCATTCTTGACATAGAAAATGTATTCAGGGATGTGTGTGCATATGTACTTACGTGTGTATATATTTTTAAATATACATTAGCCATTGGTAGAATAAAGTCATTTTGCATCTTTATGGTATTGGATTTATTTAATAAAAACTTAGAAAAAGAGCAGTTAATAAAAACTTAGCTATAAGTGATAGACATTCCCAGTCTGAACTAGCTTTGGCAAAGAATCTTTTTGGTTTACAGACATGCAAGGGAGGATTGAACAACCAAGAACAGAAAGGCAGATACACGGGTGCACTTCAAGAACATTAGAAACCAGGGACTCAAACATGACCAACACTTTCTCCCCGTCTGTTTTTTAAATTCTTCTTCTAGCTAGCTTCATTCTCTCTAGCCACAGAACAGCTTTTCCACATATCAGGAAACATGGCTACTAAAAGCTTGAGTTTTAAGTTGAACTAATTCTGGCTTCAGCTTTTGGGGCCAGAGTCCAAAAATCCCAAGAAGAAAGCCATTGTCTGGGCTTCAGTTGGGTATCCCTGTGGGTCAGTCAGCTGTGGCCATATTTGTGAGAGGGTACTAAAGGAACACATCAGTTGTATTTTTAGCCATGTTGAGGTAAGAGGAAATTACCAGGAAAAGACATGTATAAGCCAGACAAACAGTTCCCAAGATGTATGCTATACTTCATACAGTAAAATATAATAAAAATCAAGGAAACAAAATTAGAAATCATAAAATACAATGAAAAAAATAGGGTGACATTTATCAGGTGTGATGACATTGATTATGTTAAAAAGAAAAAAAAAGAAAAACTCAAGAGTCAGTATATGCTTTTTAAGCCAAACAAAATGACACAGATTAAAAGTAAAAAGCTGGCAAAGACATGTTAGGAACATAACAAATAAAAAGGATGATGGCAATATTACTGTCAGAGTAATTGTCATAGACAAATATCAGCAGTTTCATATGATAATAAATAACAAATAAAACCCAGCTTTAAATTAAGAAAGGGAAATACCTAGGTGCCAGAAATAAAATGAATTTAAGGCCAAAAGCCTCAGGGGCACTATTAGGAGTCCTGGTATTAGATATAAGCCTTAGGTATTGGGGTACAGTAGGGGAGAAGTTGGGATTTTAAATCTAGGTAGCGACTGGAGACAGAAGCTTTAGGCCCAAGTGAAGTGGCTTCTGGAATAATGCTTCCTTTGCAAATCTAATTGGAGAAAAGGAACTGGAATCGCTCAGCCACCTGGCCTGGGAAAGAGGCCATGGTAGAAAAGTCACCTGAGGTAAATCAGCCTAGGCCTGTTCTGTGTGCTCTGTGAGGAGAATACGTGAAGACTTGAATAAATGGAGCTATGCAGTGTTCCTCAGTGGAAACTCTTAATATTGTGAATATCACTTAAAGAATGATGTGTGAGAGCTGCATTTTTTCTTTTAATAGAAGGCTTCACTCATATATAAAGGATGGCCTCACCATGTCAACCAATAACAGATTATAGAGCTATAAAAATAGGAAGTGTGGTTTGAGCCGGTTCAGAACTAGACATTAGTAGAACAGAAGGTTCCTAGACAAGTATGTATAAGGATGGAATTCTAGAAATGTATCTATAGATTGACATGGAGAAATAACTCATACTTGCATAAGTGTGATATCAACTAGCAAAGGGGTAATTTCACTAACTTATAAAAGCATAGGAAAATCCAAAAGGATTTCAACAAAATGTTTATAATTATTCTACTGAGATGATAGGATTGTGGGTATCTTGTTTTTCCTTTTCATTTCTGTTTTTTCCTAAATCCTGCTTAATGTGCATTTATTCAGATTTTTTGCAAAAGAAAACTGTTAAACATTACATACTTAAACTTACGGATTTGCAGTACTTGGAAGGAAATTCATATAATCTTAAATACTTTCCTTATCGAGCAAGAAAAGAATGAAAATAATTGTAGTTAACACTGCTGTATGATATATAGGAAAGTTGTCAAGACAGTAGATCCTAAGAGTTCTCATCACAAGGAGAAATTTCTTTTTATTTTTATTGTATGTATATGAGATATAGAAGTTAACTAAACTTAACGGTGTTAATTTCACAATACATATAAATCAACCCATCATGCTGGACACCTTAAACTTATACATTGATGTATGTCAAGGATTTGTCAGTGAAACTGGAAAAAAAAAAACTAAGCATTAATTCATGTTTGTTAAAGAACCAGTAGAGCTAAGAAAAGTGGGAGAAAGAATTAATGTTTGGCTTTTGTTTTGTTTTGAAATAAAAATGCTGAAGATTCCAAGGAACTTCTGAGAAAGATTCTAAAGAAATGCTAGGATTTTAAGGAAAGAACATAAATCAGTTATTCACAGAGTTAGAAATAAGGAGAATATGATAGATGACTGTAGGACTATTAAGTTCAGTTCTCTATTAATAAATGTGAGTGTCTTAATAAAATGTTTTTAAACATAGAAATGAGGGGGAGGGGGTTGACTAGAAAAAAATGTTTAAAACTGTCAAAGTCTCGGTAAGGTTCTAGCCCCAAGTAGTTTTAGGGAATAAGTTTTGAGAAATGTTTAAATAAACAATCTCTATGCTATATTAGCCATTTCAGAATGCAGTGAATGAAAGCATATACTTTTTGGGTCTTTTCGTTAATCCAGCATATCCCTGCAATATCATAGTGGTTGATGTATCAAACAACAATAGAGTGTTCCAGCCAATTGCAATAATAACTGTAAATGCAAAAATAAAATACTAGCAAAATCATTTACTGTTAGGTACAGTTTAATGAAGGAATGCAAGAAATGTTTGTTATTACAAGTTTAATAAATACTCAGTGGTTCAAAACAGGCAAAAAACCTCAAATGGCATGTATTAATTTTCTCTTTTTCTATTACATTTTTTATCTGATTATTCCAGGTGTATCAAAGAATTATTGTTCCTTTAAATACTAGTCTTATGTCTGGGCTCTTTTCCTATTCTCATAGTCTTCTCAGTTGATTTTTCAGGTTTCTGAGTGTGTATTCATGTTTCATATCTGTGTTCTTTCTAATTAGATTGTAGTCTCATTGCATACCAGCAAGAATAAGCTGGCTATATTATAAAATGTATCATTCTCCTATTTGGGGCCTGTCACATCTTAGGCACTGAAAAACTTGGTGAATTAATGCATTATGTTAATACATGGGAATGCGTGCCTTGTTTTGAGTGAGAAAGCTTGATTTTTAAAAGATGGTAGTTCTTCCTACTTATTGTATAGTTTACATGAAGTTTTATTTAAATCATTAGGCGAAATGATTCTGAATATTTAATTGGTAAGAATAATTTTGAAATGTTTTAAAGATTTATATACTGTGGGAGACTGGCAGAATTGATGTTTATATTATAAAGTTTTAGTAATGAAAATACTGGCATAATAATGAAACCAGAGTAAAAGAAAGTCCTGACACTGTCTTGGATATGTGTAAGTAATAATTATATCTGTATGTATAGATATATGTGTGAACTTGGTATATGATAAAGTTGCCATTTAAAGTTCTTCCTTCAATACAAAAATGTTTGTATTGACTTTTCTTTGACTTAAAGAATTAAATGTAAAAGTGTATGAAACTATAATAAAGGAAAATACAAAGTTTATCTAATCTTGAGGTTACAGAAGAACCTCTTAACAAAGAACTTGATGGGAAAGATTGTTAGATATAGCTATGAAAAATCAAAACATCTTCATATCAAAACTAGAATTAAAGACAATAAAATGGAACGGGGAGACTAATGAAAAATGGGCACAGAAATTCATAAAAGACGGCCAACAATATATAACAAAATATTTAAACTTTTAATAGAAATGCAAAATAAACTAACCAGAGTAGCATGGGTTTCTTAATCAGAGTGGTAGAGATATTGTAATTAGTGATGGTCTATATTGGCAAAGACATGTACTTCTGATGAAAGCATAAATTGATAAAACCCTTTTTGAAGGTACTTTGCTCTTTAAAGAGTCTTTAAAATATGAATATTCTGGGACTTCCCTGGTGGTCCAATGGTTAAGACTCTGCTCTCTCAATGCAGGGGGCCCGGGTTCAATCCCTGGTCAGGGAACTAGATCCCACATGCCGCAACTAAGAGCCCGCATGCCACAAGTAAAGATCCTGCATGCCGCAACGAAGATCCCGTGTGCCACAGCTAAGACCGGCTGTGGCCAAATAAATAAATACATTTAAAATAAAAATAAATAAATAAAATATGAATATTCTTTGATCCAGTAACTTAGTTTTTCAATTACTAATTGGTCACAAGGAAATAATCTTTTAAGTCTATCTGATTGCATGAGGGAATGCTCACAGTTCCATAATGCTAAGT
Organism: Balaenoptera physalus; assembly: GCF_965194825.1. Classification (NCBI taxonomy): domain Eukaryota; kingdom Metazoa; phylum Chordata; class Mammalia; order Artiodactyla; family Balaenopteridae; genus Balaenoptera; species Balaenoptera physalus. The sequence goes on along the minus strand of NC_138889.1, from coordinate 40,090,086 downwards.
GAAAAAACTTAGATCAATTTCGATCTCAATTTATGTTATACATATAGGAAAAGATTGAAAGAAATGACCAAAATTGATAGTCATTATCTCTTAGGATTATCAGTTCTTCTCTTTCTTGTATTTTCCTGTGCTTTCTACAGTGAATATATATTACTTTTATAATCAAAAGCTTTTTGAGGGGCAGAGTGCTTAGGTTTTTTTTGGAGATCAAAAAGGAATAGTCCTTTATGTGATTGACTATTTTTAGCTCTATAATTGGATTCTGCATGTGATCCTATTAGTAAAACAGAAAAGATTTATAGTTAATAATGTGCCTTGGGACAGTTTATGAATTTTGTATGATTAGCTAAATATTTTTACCATTTTATAAAATCTTTGAAATGTTTTTACCATGGCAGTATGCTTTTTACTTGAGTACCTAGCACATTTCAGAGACTCAGAAGATGTCTTTAAATGGAGTTTTTTAAACAGTTACCATGTGATGATAATTCCCAAAGTGATCCTCCATCAATTTTATTTTTTATTTAGATGAGTTTATTCTTTTTCAGTGAACTTTTTCCATATGTATTATAGTATCCATGTTTGTATTTGGCAGCTATATTTTCTGCTCTGAAGAATCTTCAAGATAAAATTCGACGTTTAGAACTTGAAAGGATTCAGGCAGAAGAAAGTGTGAAAACCTTGTCTAAAGAAACAATTGAATATAAGAAAGTACTGGATGAACAGATACAAGAAAGGGAGACTTCAAAGAATGAGGAATCAAAGCACAATCAAGGTTTGTTTAATTATGAAGGAAATGAAACACTATCAAAATAAGTATTATAAAATCACTCTAAAAGAAATTCCACATTAGTGTTTTCTAGTGCTTAGTGTCTTCGAGCACTACAAAATTACATTTATATTTGGGAGCATTTTGTGGAACAAGTGCTGATGTCCTGTATTATATTTACTGTCTGAATTCAAGGCAGATTACACTAACATACAGAAAGAGAATGACTTAGGTCATCTGAAAAGGCTTCTAGAGCTACTGGAAAATGTTTATTATACATACTGTAGATTCATGTTAAGCAGCTTGTTAAAACTAATACTTCTGCGAGTGAGCTAATTTCTGCTTTTCTTATGTATTCTTTTTAGAGCTGACATCTCAGCTGTTAGCTGCAGAAAATAAATGTAATCTTTTAGAAAAACAATTGGCATACATGCGTAACATGATAAAGCATGCAGAAATGGAGAGGACATCTGTATTAGAGAAACAGGTATGTTACTTCATAGAGTCACTCTCAAGAAGAGTTAGTTATAGAGAAAATTAAGTTGATATAAAGACCTTTTTTCTCAGTGAGGACTAATGGTGCTGTTACAAATCATCAATTCTCCGTCCATCTTAAAAGGTAATAGTACCAGTAGTTCATTTTGAAGAACTGCTAGTGGAAGCTTTGAGAAATATGTGGTTTGTTTTTTCAGCGAAGCTAAAAAGAGGAGTTTCCTTTTTGGATGACCCTCACACACACTGCCATGTCCTCTACACACAGCTTTGACAGCTTCTGCTTTGGAACAGTACAACAGCATAGGACTGAAATTACTTGGGATCAGTTATGGTGTCTGAAGATTTGATTGGTCTTCATTGTTCTTGCTGTATTTGGTAGAGTTCTACTTAAATTGGAAAAATACTGTACATTTAATTGTGTTTTCTTTCCAAGTCATGTTAACTTCTTTGTACATTATCAAAAGTATAAATAAGCATATTACATACCTCTCTGCCTCTTGAATTTTGTTTAAAGACTCAACTCAGGTAGCACATTTCAAGGTTCTTTATACTTTGAAAAACTTTTTTACAGTTGTTATTTTAACAAAAATATTTTGCTCTGTCACAACCAGAGGTATTTTAATTTCAGTAACCTATGCATTTACGAGAGGACATCTGCAACATCAGTCTTGAATGTATTTTTTTAAAACATACCTCCTTTTCCTATTATGAATATAGAATTTGAATTCATCATGAATACCACAGTTTCTGGGCATCTTAACTTTATTATGCAAAAGTTGAATGTCTATATGCTTAATAATTTGCTGGGTACTCTGCAGTGTGAAAGAAATTAAATGCTTTCCACCTTAGCTTTCGGTCATAGTTGGAGATATCAAAGAAAGATTTGATTGCACAGCAATATTTAAGAGGATGTTTCAGCAATTTTCATTTGTATTATAGGTCTCTTTACTATGCCATTGAGTTTATTTGTGACCATATTTTTTTGTTTCCAGTTGGGTCCTCTTCAGTCCACCTATTCTTGTTGTCATTTTAATGTACCATTACTTTGCTTTTTATTCCTTCATTTTATCTCTTTGAACACGATAAAAATTCCCAGTCTTTTTAAAATCATTTTTTTTCTTATGAGAACTGTATACGTATATGTATTTTTTTATGATAAACTCTTATTCTTTGGAGTTATCTTGGGAATTCCATACTTCTAAGTTGTGTAGGCAGCCTTATGAAATGGTTGTGGATTTGCCTTTGCTGGGGCTTGATGGGTTTCCCTGGTTCTGGTCTGCATTTATGATAGTTTGTTGGCTTTGGGCTCCTGCATCGTGCACATGGTACGTTGCCTGAGATTTATGTCACGTTCTTTGTGTATCTTGTACACCAAGGCTATAGTCTTGCCTCATGTAATATTTGGCTTCAATATTACTTGCTTTTGATTTATCTTTTTTGCACCTGAAGAGTTCCCTTTCTTCAAGCTTGCTATGCAATTATTATTATTTCTGTGTTTTCTCTGACACTTTTATGTGATGAATGGGGTCGGGAAAGGGATGGTGAGTTAAATCTGCCACATGATTGGAAATGGCAAAACATTATGTACAGTAATACGCAGTTCTCTTCATTGGCATATTTCCGTTCTCGGGTTAGAAAGCATTTATAAGACAACAGTGAGATGTCTTGACTAATATTGATATAGCTGTTAGACATATATATATGTCTTTGAATTAAGCCCTGTTTTCATCAGTAAAGTTTGATTAGTCCATTTTATAAGAGTGGTTCCAATACTGGAAGTGAAGTGTGATTTGTGCCAATATTTAACTTAATGTATTATTTCAAGGGCAGCAACTATCCACTAAGGTGGGTAGGAGGAAATTAGTAGTTCACACAAATTCCTGAGAAATGTATTGGTTTGTATTACTTTGTCATATTCAAATTTCTGTTAGTATGATACCTATTGCTATAGACTTGTATATGAAGATACACTGTTAACAAGTTCACATGCTTAATGTTTTGCTTTTTACCAGTAGACCTCAGTTTAGCATACTTCCACTTCTTATCCTAGTTTAATGGTTTATCCTGTGGCTGTCAGTCCTTAAATCTGATAGGTGGCAGTCTTTTCAAATCCTTGACCCTAAGCCTGAAAAAAAAAAAAAAATGATGGATGTTTTGCATAGAATTCAGAGGAAGTATAAATGATACATATCAAAACCCTGATTATTGCCTTAATTAAGAGATTATGTAAGAGAAGCAGACTAATTACAACTATTTGCATGTAGCCTATATGTCTAGTAAATACCTTCATTCAGAGAGTATTAACAAGTCTTAGTATAGAGAACCAAATGTTATAATAGTATATACTAAGAACAAGATTTCACTTGTATTTGTTAATTTTCCTCTGGTTTCATCTTAATATTGTTTTCCTGGAATTCCTCTGTAGTACCTAAGTAGTTGTATGAAAAGCCAGATAACATCCCTAGTACTTATTTTACTTGTAACTGGAAGTTTGTACTTTTTAATTTTTATTTTATATTGGAATGTGGTTGATTGACAACGTTGTGTTAGTTTCAGGTGTACAGCAGAGTGATTCAGTTATACATACACATGTATCTATTCTTTTTCAAATTATTTTCCCATTTAGGTTATTATAGAATATTCAGCAGAGTTTCGTATGCTATACAGTAGGTCCTTGTTGGTAATCTATTTTAAATATAGAAGTGTGTACATGTCAATCCCAAACTCCCAATTTATCCGTCCCCCCTCCCCCACCTTTCCCCTTTGGTGACCATAAGTTTGTTTTCTAAGTCTGTGAGTCTGAAGAAACTTAGTATTTTTTTGATTTTTCAAAGGACTGATTTGTAAAAGTCAGTTTTACAATTGTCTAGGTCATAGCCTACCTTTTCTCAAGTAAAGCTGGTTAGTCTCATTTTAGGTTATTGGTTTTTTTGCCTGGCTACGGTTCAAGGTTTTATATGGTGAAGGAATCTCAGATTCCTTTTAACTTTTTCAGGGAATTTAGATTATTTTTGATTAAGACCTGTAGATCAGATACTTAGGATAGAAGCATCATGAATGAAAAACTATTCATAGGAACACCTTTCTAAAAGTATTATTTTCACTTGTTCAACAAGTATTTATAGCCACTGTACTAGGCAAGTGGAGACCACAAAAATCAGAGACTACTGTGATTCTGTTTTATAGTCTTGTAATATAATAGCATATATGTAAGTATAAAATAGTACACTAAAAATACAAGAACTTTGAATAATCAAAAAAAAAAGAAAAGCCAGACAAGTAGCATACAACATAGTACTCTCAGTGTTAGTTTTTCAGTTTTTTGTCAAATTATTATGCTGTATTTAATATTGTTTCCCAGGTTTCCCTAGAAAGAGAACGACAACATGATCAGACGCATGTTCAAAACCAACTTGAAAAATTGGATCTTCTTGAACAGGAGTATAACAAGCTTACCACAATGCAGGCCCTTGCAGAAGTCAGTGAAAATCTTTTTTACTCATCAATGCATAATATTGGCTCTTATGTAAGATTGGTTATTTTATAATACTGGATATTTTATAGGAAAAAAAGTGACCTTGTAGCAAAGAAACATATAGGAATTTTTTTAAAGGAAGAAATGTAAATTTGGAGAGAAAGTTCACATTTTACCATCTTAGTGTACATAAGGAAGGAGTTCTTTTTGAAAATGTTGAAAGATGAAGTGTTTTTGAGTATCCTTAAGGCTTGTATCACTTCGTTTTTGTTCTCTGAACTAATTTTAGTTTTTTGTTTGTTTTAAATTCTTATTTATTTTTGGCTGCATTAGGTCTTTGTTGCTGTGCGCGGGCTTTCTCTAGTTGTGGTGAGCGGGGGCTACTCTTCGTTACCGTGCACGGGCTTCTCGTTGCAGTGTCTTCTCTTGTTGCAGAGCATGTGCACTAGGCACGCGGGCTTCAGTAGCTGCAGCACACAGACTCAGTAGTTGCAGCACACGGGCCCTAGAGCACACGGGCTTCAGTAGTTGTGGCATGTGGGCTCAGTAGTTGTGGCTCGCAGGCTCTAGAGCTCAGGCTCAGCAGTTGTGACGCATGGGCCTAGTTCCTCCGCAGCATGTGGGATCTTCCCAGACCAGGGATCAAACCCGTGTCCCCTGCCTTGGTAGGCGTATTCCCAACCACTGCGCCACCAGGGAAGTCCTAATTTTAGTCTTAATTGATTAATTTGGGAAGTATTTAATACCACTGAGACTATAAAGTTTCACATTCAGCTTCCATGTAGCCCAGGGGTCCCCAACTGATTAGGAACCGGGCCACACAGCAGGTGAGTGGTGGGTGAGCGAGCAAAGCTTCATCTGCTGCTCCCCATCGCTCACATTACCGCCTGAACCATCCCCCACCCACCTCACCCGCAGAAAAATTGTCTTCCATGAGAAACCGGTCCCTGGTGCCAAAAAGGTTGGGGACCGCTGATGTAGCCTATATGGCTTCATACAGAGGCTGTGTTCTTTGGCCGTGAATTTTACCCATAATTCTGTGGAATTGTAAAGGAGAGTCATGGATAAAAAGTTTACAAATAGACATGGAAACTCCTTTCACTGTTATCACTTTTAATATTTTTATCACTAGAAAAAAATGCAAGAGTTAGAAGCAAAACTGCATCAAGAAGAACAGGAAAGGAAACGTATGCAAGCTAAGGCAGCCCAGGTAAGTTGAAATGTGAGCAGGTAGGCTCCTCACATTTCATGCTACTCTTTATATATAAATAGATGTAAATGTGTGCTGCTTTGATTATTTATAATTTGGAATGGTCCAATATATAAATTTGCAGACTTAGCTTAATATGAAAACTATAAACGTATTTTTATAGGCAGAAAATAAAAGCTGAGCAATTCTTTAGGGTTTTTTTAATTGTGGGCTTTCGATCAGCTTTATTTTTTTTTTTAAATCAATAGACTAAAAAATATCGGCGACTGTATACATAATATAATACGTAATCATCTAAAACTTTTCACATTAGTCACTATTGGAAATGTTTGAAAGCCTCATTCAGTATCGTACTTGTAAGTGCTTCCCTTTTTTGGTGGCCTCGAGACACTAGGTCAGTAGCTGAAGTAGTGGGCTGCCCAACAGGTGGTGACCCATACTAATTTACAAAAGCCACCATATAAGGAAAATGAGCTCTGCTCATTCCTAGCCTTGAATTTTTATCCCATGCAGTGGCCACCAGGTAGAATAGGTGAGGCAGTGTGAATTCACGAATCATTGAGTTTATATATACCAACTAGAACTGCATTTCTAGAAGATACAGCAACATTTCTATATCCAACATCTTACAGGCTAAATAAAATACTTCTGTTTATAACTGAAGACTCTCCCCATGTGAGCTTATTAATTCAAATACCTCTCATTTATTGCCCCTCCCCTTCCAAAGTCTTTAAGTTTTGTAACATTTACATGTATCTTTTCTCATAATATTAACACAAGAAGCAGGTCCTGATTCCAAAACAATAGGAGAGGAGGCTCTGCAATTCAGGTTGTGGCCAGATGCCAGCGGTGTCCTGGGGTCACTTCATAAATGTGCTCGCAGGACTGTAAACATCTATTATCTCATCTTTGTTATCTTGTCTATTTTTTCCAGTGCTTCCCAGAATTCATTGACTTAACATATTCTCTTTCTATTAAACCCAATATATTTTCTTTCTCAGATATTTACCTTCTGATCAATTTGTATGTATTTTTTACCTCTCTGTGCTTTCTGAGTTATATAGTCATGTGGCTTTATTTTTGACCACCAACAAATTTTGAGATTACTTGGTTTCTCTCCCCTTTCCACACTTTAGGGTAGGTAGGCCACTTTACTGTGCCTCTGTTTCCTCACTCATAACATGCAAACTTTAAAGTTATGCTTTATATACATTGTGGTGGTGAGTTCTATTATACATGAAATACGGAATTAACAAGTTCATTATTTTATGAATTTAAAAAATTATTTTGTGGTAGTTTTGTTTTGTATTTAGCAGGCAAAAAGTTGGGACCAAATCAGTTATTACTGATAATATATCAGTAAAGGTTTGTGTTTTGTTTTGTTTTGTTTTTAATTTTTTATTTATTTATTTATTTATTTATTTAAATTTATTTATTTATTTATTTATTTATTTTTTGGCTGTGTTGGGTCTTCGTTTCTGTGTGAGGGCTTTCTCCAGTTGCGGAGAGCGGGAGCCACTCTTCATCACGGTGCGCAGGCCTCTCACTGTCGCGGCCTCTCCCGTTGCAGAGCGCAGGCTCAGTAGTTGTGGCTCACGGGCTTAGTTGCGGCTCACGGGCTTAGTTGCTCCATGGCATGTGGGATCTTCCCAGACCAGGGCTCGAACCCGTGTCCCCTGCATTGGCAGGCAGATTCTTAACCACTGCGCCAGCAGGGAATCCCTCCGTAAAGGTTTTGAGTTCTGATAGTGAACACTGTTGTCGTGGTAGAACAGGGTCTGGGGTTGATACGTGGTTCCAAGTCTAACCATAGTTTGTGTAGTCCTGGGCGAGATATGTAACCATTCAGAGCTTGGGATTTTACCACTGATACTGGTCTTTATTTACATCTTCTTAATGTTGGAGAGATCGAATGAGAGGAAAATATAATGAAAGCACTTAAAAATGTTAAAACTCTGCCACACAAATATATGACAGCTACTGGGAAGAACTTAAGAAGTTAAAATAGTTCACATTTTTTTTGTTTTGTATACTGTTCAAACTCATTGGCTTCATAGGTCTTCCAGAGTAGTAATTTCATGTTCATGGAATTATATCCATTCAGTTTACTATGTATAAAGCATCGTTAGAAGTGTGGGAATGTAGACACTCCTGAGAGTAGGAATCCCTGTGTTCCTTTGTTACTGAATAAATTCTGTCCCCAAAGAATGCAGTCATTGTGGGAAGCATTAGTAATGATCTCAGGATTTCTTTTAACTAATCCACTGGTTCTGGGTGTTTGAGCTCCATCATAATTTCCTGAAGAACTTTAAAATACTTTTAAAATATAAATTTCCCCAGCCTGGAATGTTTAAAATCATGACGTCTGGAGAGGCACCTGACAGTCTGAATTTTCTCATAAACTCCAGACAATTTTGATACATAGGCAGGTTTGAAAACCACTATTCTAGACAAATACACACAAACACAGGCACACACACACACACACACATACCTGTGTATAGGTATGTAATTATATGTTTTAAGGAAAGTTGAAAAGAGCAGTCCTTGTTTGAAATCCTTAGTAACTGTGGAATTTCTACCATATTAAATTAATGTAGTTACTAAGCTTCTAGAGAAAAGGGCTTGATAACATTCTCTGATATACCTTCCAGTTCTTTTGGACATAGATTTCCAGTTCCTTTTTCTTACATTGTTAAGTGTATGAGTTTTTAAAAGAGGAAGAAATTGTACTTTGTTCTCCAGCTGCTTTGTGTCTAGCGCTGTTGTATATGCCGTGCATGAAAAGAAGAAAATGTTGAAACGTTGGTTTGGAGTTAGAAATACTGCCTTTAACTCATTAGATATAATTTAAGGACCAACCTCAAATAAGGAGCTAAAAGTTTCCAGGCTAAGTGAAAGGACAAATTATAGGACAGCACTTTAAGTAAATTGAGAGAGTGGTATTGACTTAAAATATTGGATAAATGTTGACGGATTGATTCCAGATACAGCTACACAGCTATGATGGGTTTTTCATTCTATACTATATGATACTACTGTAGGTTTTTTACAGGCCTTTATGTGGCAGATCTCAAATTTGAATCATAGCTTTTATTTCTACAGTATTAACTTTAGGCTCTCATATTTTTCCTAGTTGCAGACTGGTCTAGAAACAAATAGACTTATCTTTGAAGATAAGGCAACCTCATGTGTTCCCAATGCAAAAAGAATTAAAAAAAAGAAGTCAAAACCACCAGAAAAGGTATGAAAAAAGAACCATTAAGTCAAAGTGCTGGTTATTACTTGGCATAGTTTATGTGAAAACACTTACAAACCATGTGGTACTTCAACCTTGGATGAGTAAATCTCTTTCATTCTCCGTTTCTTCATTGGGAAAATAGGGATAAGTAATATCTACTTCTAAATGTTCACCCTGACAGTGAGATAATATATATGAAAGTGTTAGAACTACATAGCACCGCACAGATGTTAGTTATTATTCAGTATCGCATTATCTTTTGCACTTAAAAGTTTATGTATATACATATGCACGTGTGCGTGCGCACGCACACACACACAGTTTCTCTACTGAGACTGTAACTGATGTTTTGTCAGGAACTATTTTTTCTTTCCTAGCCTTTCCTAGGCTAGGATATGTGTTGACGAGTATTATTAGGAGCTCCAGACCATAATGCCAATAGAGATAAAACAAGCAGTAGCCCAGCAGTAAGCTGAAGTTTCAGGTTAGTCCTATATAGCCAGCTTTTATCATCATGTGAGTAAAATTGCTCTTCTTTTTTCTTTTCCATGCAGAAAGGTTCTAGGAACTATTTTGCTGCACAACCACATTATAGATTATGCTTGGGTGATATGCCATTTGTAGCTGGAAAGGTGAGTTGGTCGAACTCTGGCTTTTTTTGTACAACTTAGATCTTTGAATTAAATCCACTCATCTGCCTGTATACCTATAAACGGCGGAAATATTTTTCAGCTTTTTTACCAATTGGATCATAGTGATGTGAGAATGAGATGAAGGAAAGTTTTATGGGACTGGGGGAGCAGAGAGGAGACTGGGGGGACACTTTAAAGCAGGTAGAGTATATGCAGAAGGGAAGTTATGAGCAAAAGCAGAGACTTTGGTTTGCAGAAGGTGTGGTTGCAGATAGGAAATAGTATGTTTGTAGCACTGGATTTTTAGTATCAGCCCTGTTGATTTGTATTTAGATATAGATATTTAAATGAAAAGAAGTCGCATCCTCTTTGTCCTCACATGCTTATTATAGGATTCATTCTCCAAGAAGCAGTCATACATAGACTTGAATCTTAAGTTCCTTTAGTGCTTAAAAATGTGGAGATGATAATTTTATCAAATATCAGCAAGTACTGGGTGATTTCTAAGAAGTGCTTAACATTGTGTTTATACCACTTTTTCATTGATGTTTGTGTTGCTGGTTGTTTCATGTATAGATGCCTTGAGTATCCAATTAGATTGTGAATTTGAGAAGCTTGAGGGGTAAATTTTAATTTTAGGTATTTATTTGTTTATTTTAACCCCACAGTAAATCCTCAGTGAAAGCTTAGGGAATTAACTATTTCCTAGCTTTTCCACTTGCCCTTTGTAGATGCGTGCGGCCAAATCACTTTTAAAAAGTTTTGTCGTTGGCTGTCCTTTACCCTAAATTTAACCTCTTCTTGGATTGCAGACCATCTTTTGACCTACCAAGGTCAAAAGGTTCATCTTTGAACCTTTGTTCCTAACCAAGGTTCTTCTACTTTGCCATAGAATCTTTGAGTTGGGCTGGAAACAGTTTCTCAAAGGATGACCAGCTGCATCAGAATCACTGACTATGCATCTGAAAAAGCAGATTACGAAGCCCCACCACAGTTCTACTAAATCAGAATTTTCTGGGTGTGGGACCTAGAAAGTATAGTCAGTTGTTCCCGAGTCTCAATCTAATGTTCATTTAGATTTGGGACCCACTTAGTACAGTTCCCTGTCCAATGTCTTCATTATGTAAACATCCAGAATAATAGTCATGTACTCTGTCCAAATACATCTACTGATGAGACCTCATTATACCCTCAAACAGCCCTTCACAGTTCTAGACAGCTTTATTTGAAAGTTCTTAAGTGCGATGAAATCTGTCACTATAAATTCTACTCATTGGTATTTTTTTCTGCTCTCAGGGATCCACATAGACCAAATGAACCCTTAACTATAGGAAAAATTTTAAAACTTTAGAAGATAGCTGTATCTTTTTTTTAACCTTATATTGATAATAGATTGAGAGGTTTTTTTGTTTTTGTTTTAATTAACTATTTTTTGGCTGTGTCGTGTCTTAGTTGCAGCATGTGGAATCTTTGTTGAGGCGTGCAGGATCTTTTGTTGCGGCACAAAGGCTCTCCATTGCAGTGTGCGGGCTTCTCTCTAGTTGTGGTGTGCCAGTTTTCTCTTCTCTAGTTGCAGCACGCAGGCTCCAGAGCACGTGGGCTCTGTAGTTTGCGGCCCGTGGGCTCTCTAGTTGAGGCGCCCGGGCTCAGTAGTTGTGGCGCGCAGTCTTAGTTGCCCCACAGCATGTGGGATCTTTGTTCCCAGACCAGGGATTGAACCCGTGTCCCCTGCATTGGAAGGCGGATTCTTTACCACTGGACCACCAGGGAAGTCCCAGATAGCTGTGTCTTTATTCTCATCTCCTTATTCTAGGTTATAAATAATTATTTTTCTTCAGCTATTCATCGTAAGATATGCTTTATGAGTTTCTTCACACCTCATCACTCCCTTCCTAAATCGAATATAGTCCTCTAAATGTGGTGTGACTAGCACAGGATAGAGAGTCTTTGTCATGTTCTGGATAGTCTGTTAACTCAGCCTAGCATCACACTAATGTCACGGGGAAGCCACAGCATCCCTTTCACTCATTAATTCTGGAGTCATCTGAAGTAATAGGTCTTCTGCTTAGTCCTACCATCAGCCTCTCTAGGTCCTATACTTGTGGAGTTGATTGTTTTATACAGAATTTTTAATCAAATGAAGCACTATAGGAATTGATTCACCCTATCCCACATTAGATTAGAATCTAGTTCAGTCTTCCGTTTTGTATGTGTTATCCCCAAATTTAATTTGCCTATCTTTGGTAATTCTCACTGAAGTCATTAATACTTGAACAGGACAGGTTCAAAGATAGGGCTTTTCTACCTGAGGTCTTCTTTTGAAGTTGTAATTTGTACTTTTTGTGAAATATTCAAACAGCTAAGAATGTGCTGTCATCTGAGCGTTTCCCAAACTATCTGTTGTGGGGGACCAGTTTTTATTTTTATTTATACATTGTCATAAACCAGTACATTTGTAAAGTGAAATAAAGGTGAATTACTAGAGAAAATGAAATTTAAAAGACAAAATACACGTTCCAATTTTTTAAATTACTGGATTCAAGACATAAAATTTCCTTAATAAATGGAGTCAGAAAAATAACAGGAAAAAGAACTTCAAGATTCTTTTAGCTCTTCTAGTTCCTTTGCCTTTCCATGTGAATTTTAGAAAAAACTTCTCTACCAAAGAAAAGGTCTTGCTGGAATTTTGATAGGAACTGTATTAATTTGGGAGGATTGACATCCTTGTTGAGTCTTTCAGCCCATGAGAATGGTACATCTCTTACTTATTTAGATCTTTGATTTCTTTCATCAGGATTTTCATCATATTAGTCCCATTCCTGTTTTATCAGATTTATATACAAATTTTTTGAGCAATTGTAAATTGTATTGTTTTAATTTCAGCTTTTACATGATCATTGTTAGTATATTTGGGTTTTTATGTTAATCTTATATTCTGTGACCTTGCTGAATTCACTTATTAGTCCTAGGAATTATTTTTTGGATGTACGTAAGCTTTTCTATGTGAAGAATCATGTCATTTGTAAATAAGGATAGTTTATTTCTTCCCTTTTAATTTGTGTGCCTTTTATTTCCTTTCTTGCCTTACTGCACTGGCTAGGATTTCCAGTATCATGTTGTAAGTAAGAGTGATGAGAGTGGATATCCTTGCCTTTTTGCTGATCTTCAGGGGAAGGCAGTCTTTCACCAATAAGTATGATATTAGCTGTAGGTTCTTTGTCTGTGCTCTTTGTCAGCTTGAGGAAATTTCTCTCTGTTCCTGCTTTGCTGAAAGTTTATACCCTTAATGGGTATTGGGATTTTTTCAAATGCTTTTCTTCATCAAATGATATGGTTATGTGATTTTTCTTCTTTACCTTGTTGATATGCTGGATTACATAGATTCATTTTCAAACATTGAAGTAGCCTTGCATTCCTGGAATAAACCCCACTTGGATGTGGTATATATATTACTAAATTCAATGTGCTACCTAACAACAAAAACTAGGATAAAAAGAGCATCTGTTTAGCTTAGCTGAGTGGTTTGCAAACCTGGCTGTTTAGAATCAACCGGCAGACTTTTAAATGTACATTTCTAAGCCGTGACCACACACTGATTGAGCTTGGCCTGCTACCTAGGACTATGCACTTTAAACCTGCTTATGGAGCCAAGCTGGTCCAACCATCTGTTTATAAATTGAAATTGCACATTGAGACTTGTTTAGTGTTCAAAACAAAAAGAAAAATTTTGAGAGGGCTACCAGGTTTTTCCCATTGCTTATGTGACAAACATGAACTTAATGCTTCCTACTAGAGGACAGAGAAATGAATACGGTAATAGTCCCTACCACCTGGAAGTGCTTACACTACTTAATAGTGAAAAAGACATGCAAACACAATTACAATATTTTGTGATAAATCCTGTGATCGAGATAAATGCCATAGGTGATCTGAGAATGGACCAATTAATTACCTGGATGTTTTAAGAAAGTCTTTACAAATCATGTATTTGAACTGGTTTTAAAAATGGTATAAAAATTGGCACACAAAAGAAATGACATGTGCAAATACAGTTCATTCAAATAGTGGAGAACAGGTAGGAGATAGTGGGACACGAGGCCAAGGTGTAGAAGTTGCAGCTTAGTGTTATAGGGCCTTGATTTCTGTGCTGAGGAGTTTGGACATTAGAGTCAGCAAGCTTAACATGAAAGGGTGTCAAATAGAAGAACGGGATCAGAATAATATTTTCGGAGGATAACTGATAGAACTATGGAGTTAGAGACTGAAGAGACTGGGAGCAGGGGACAGTTGGGGTGTTCGTCCATAGCTAATAGAGATGGGTGTGTAAACCGAGTGGGTAACACTAGGGTGGAGAGTAAGGGGAGACTGGAGATGCACTGTACACCAGGAGGTTTGTATCACAGGCTTTTCTGCGGAGGCGGAGAGGGTCTTTTTACCCAGGCTTAGGGTGGAAAGAGAAAACATTTTTCTAGAGGATGTGGCTTCAATTACTTCTCTTCATTTTTCTTCAGTCCACCAGCCCCAGCCATGCCGTGGTAGCCAATGTTCAGCATGTCTTACATCTAATGAAGCAACACAGTAAAGTCTTGTGCAATGATCGAGTAGTCAGCAGTGTTCCTTTGGCAAAGCAAGTGTCTTCACGAAGTGGGAAAAGCAAGAAGTCAGCAGTGCCTTCCCCCTCTAGCAGCATTAATGAAGAGCTGGCAGAAGTCTTAGAGACTTTACAAGATGAATTTGGGCAGATGAGCTTGTGAGTTTCAGTTTTTTCGTTTTTTAGTTGTATTTAGTTCTAAAACATCATTTAACTTCTTGGTGACTTTATTGTCTTTCATATTTCAATATTTTAAGAAATATTTGTTGAACACAGTCCTTGCACCAACCACTGAACAAGTTACTAGGACTTTAACCAATACAACTGTTCTGGGTGAAATCTCTCCTTTTTCTATAACTGTTAAATGTTTTGGAGACCAAGGTTTACATTTAAGTTTTATTTCCTTGTTTGGGAGCTTGATCTACATTGACTTTGGCTAAACGTAACTGATAAGTTAGGAAGTGAGTGTTTGAAGAACAAGATCCTTCTCTAGACTTTCCTTTTCTACATATGTAATGCTCTTGTGGGGGAGGCAGAGATATAAATAATTAGCGCTTTGAAATTAAGAATTCTTCTTGCATTTGCATCCAGTACCTTTTTTAAACTTTTACACTATCACTAATAATATGGAAAATTTTGCTCTATTTTAAAAAATTGGGTCTTTTTTTTTTTTTTAGGTTTTTTTGTTTGTTTTTTATGTGGACCATTTTTAAAGTCTTTATTGAATTTGTTACAGAATTGCTTCTGTTTTTTTATGTTTTGGTTTTTTGGCCGCGAGGCATGTGGGATCTTAGCTCCCCGACCAGGGATCGAACCTGCACCCCCTGCACTGGAAGGCGAAGTCTTAACCACTGGACCTCCAGGGAAGTCCCAAAATTGAGTCGTTTTTTAATGCGCAGAGCAGTGGTCCCATGGTGAGTGAGATGTAGTGGACTTAACCAGCTAACATAGGAAACTTAACCAAGCTCTCCTTCTGTTTTTTATACAGTGATCACCAGCAGCTTGCGAAACTTATCCAAGAATCACCAACCACTGAACTGAAAGACAACCTAGAGTGCGAAATGGAGGCGTTAGTGGGCAGGATGGAGGCAAAGGCCAATCAAATAACTAAAGTTCGAAAATATCAAGCCCAGGTAACTCTGTTTTCCTTAACTCGTTTCTAATGATTAAAAAACAAGAGTAAAACAGAACAAAACAACCCCTTTTCTTCAAATATGTTAATTGATGCCCTTGTAAGTGTATCATAGATAGAAAGCTACAGGAGGTATTTTTCACTGTAGACACTTATTAATTCATTGCATTAGTTATTAAGAATTGGTGTTAAGCAGGCTAAGAAAGAAGACACTGTCTTGAAGTCTCTTAGAGTAGATTTTATAATCTAAAATACATCTTCCAAGTACTGAATATATTTAATATTCTTATATGAACAAGCTTTAC
Organism: Balaenoptera physalus; assembly: GCF_965194825.1. Lineage (NCBI taxonomy): Eukaryota > Metazoa > Chordata > Mammalia > Artiodactyla > Balaenopteridae > Balaenoptera > Balaenoptera physalus. The sequence continues at coordinate 40,074,236 of NC_138889.1, read as the reverse complement.
CTCTGTGATGAGTTTAAATGGTTCTAAGTTTACCCAAGTCTTTTTAAAAACACCTAGAAATTCTTAATTTCTAAAGGAATAAATCAGATGTAAATATGTGAAAAAGATCTTTAGTTCCATTTATGTTACTAATTATATTAATAAAACAACCATGTATTTAGTATCTACTAAGTGCAATGGGAAGTCACACTCCAGGGTCTCCATCCAGAGAGAAATGTAATGATTGGTGTATTTAAGAGATGACTGTGACTGCCAGGAGGGGGATAGAGGCAGGAGAGAGGCTGAGAGACCAACTGCGCCATTTAAGCTTATCTTGATCAGAGGTCACCGGTGACTGCAGTTGGGGAGAAGTAGACAGATTTGAGGTGAGTCTTGGAAATAGAATTATCAGGGCTGCTTGCTGCTGGATATCATGTGGAGGGAGAGGACGGTGGTACGGCTGACTGAAACGGAGAAGACTGGTAGCAGAACAGGTTGGCAGACATTTATTAATTGGCTGCTGTGTAATAGGCACAATGCTGAGTGCTCTATGTCATCTTATTTAATTTTCATCGAAGGCTTATGAGGTGAGTATTTCATTTTACAAATGAGGAAACTGGAGCCAAGGTCCTGGGAGGTGGGCATACCTCAAAATGAAATTATGTCACTTGCCCAAGGACATACTGGCTCACTTGTAAATGGCAGAGGTATGATGCAGACTGGGGTCTTTGCAACTCCAAAACCTAGCTTTTTAAGCATTTTTTTCCAAAGTTCACATACTAAAAATAAAAGAATAAATATAAGCAAATGATTCCTATAGGAGTAATTATCTAATTTGTTTCCTGTACATTAGATTTAACTTTATTCTAATGGAAAACCAGTGTGCCAGCAGCGATTTATTTCAGCCAGCAGCTAAAGTAAAAATAAAGCTCCCTATTTGAAATTAAATTATTCTAAAAGGTGAAATAATAAAATTAAAAATCCTTTTCATAGTATTAATACATTACCATTACATCCCTTCATCCATCTGCAACGTGCTTCTTTGTCTGTGCAGACTAGTTTCTAGGATGCCTTTCTCCTTCGTGTATTAAAATCCTGTCTTGCATTTCCCATGTCAGATTTTTTTGCCGCCTCCTTGAGACCTTCCCCCGAACTCCCTTGCTTCTCACTCACCCTGTGCTGCACTTTGGCAAGTCTTAACTTCTGATACAGCACCAGAATTGATGTGTTGACTCTTGTTTACAGGTTTTTATGTCACTATATATTTTAAACACTGTTAAATGACTAGTACAATAGATTTTTGAAGCCTTTAAAAATATAAACCCAGAATATATTATATGCGTTTTAGTTAGTATGAGAGTTAGAAATACCAGTTTTCAGAAAAATATGTTTTCATTAATTTCTCCTTTTTTCCCTGCCTTGGTTTTTTCATATAGCTGGAGAAACAGAAGTTGGAGAAGCAGAAGAGGGAATTAAGAACCACCAAAAAGACTCTTGATGAAGAAGGAAACAGCAGCGGCCGTTCTTCTGCAACCACAGGGACCACAAATAAGAAGGACTTTGCCAAACCGAGACCTGGAGAAAAAAGCAGGAAAAATCTTCAGTTGTTGAAGGACATGCAAACCATACAGAATTCTTTACAGAGCAATAGTCTGTGTTGGGATTACTGACTGGTACCAGGCCATAAATGTTATTCACATAATCCGTACCTCATCAGTCAGATGTTGACAGTTTACTTTCCAGGTCTCATACTCTTACGTTGGAATTAATTAATAGCAGGTATTAAGGGGCCCAAGCTTCATTACACAGGCTTCTTGTGTTACGTATCACAACTAAATGTTAAACCATCTAAATGGAAACCAGGGGAGTTTTAAAGGCCAAGAAGCCACACATACTCTGTTTCTTTGAGATGAATTTGCTGTACTGAGATACTGCACTTTGTAAACAAATAACCAATTTTTTACTTGTGGGTGTGATTTTTTTAAATAGTTCTATATATCTAAGTAAAATGAGGTTTAAAGTATCAAAGTGTGAGGCTGTCCCATAGGCGGTGTTTGAAAAGTCTCATTTTTAAATCTTCCCCTGGCGTGAATCGCCCACTTCTCCTTTTCAATGCAACCATTAAATGTACTGTGTTTCAACTATTGATGGAGGTTTTCTATATTTAAATATTTATACATATTTAAGAGGATTGTTTTCTTTTGCTCTTTGACACTTCAAACATTGATCAATGTTAAATACACCTTTATCGATGTTAATCCACCATTAAAATTATTTTGAAGACCGAAGCATTCATTTTAAATCAGTTAACTGTGAAGATTACAAAAGCATGTTTAAAACTATAAACAAATTGTAAATGAAGTAAATGAGGTTTTTAGAATGAAGAGAGAACGCGGGAGGTGTTGTAAAGCATGTATGTTTGTATTTTTAGATAATACCTGTTTGTAATCATGCTATTTATTTCAAGGCATTATGGTTTTTAATCTTAAAACTTAGAAGAACCCCTTGGCTATTTACTTTTATTGGTGTACAGTGTGAGTGCAGTATTAACTGTACACATGCAGTTGTCATTGTGTTAATAATGTAAATCATAATTTTGAATAGATCAAGACATGTTAACTTTTTATAAATTTGCCACTGAAATCAATAAAGCAGCTTTTTTAAGGAAACACTGAAATTTTCCTCAACAGCCTGTTAATAAAGGCTTTATTTGTTGCAGTCTCTAAAAAAAATACATTTTTAAATAGGACATTAACGTATTATGAGAAACAGTAAGAATATATGGTATTTAATACATAATTTACTTGCCTTTTTCATGCTTACATCAAAACTGGATTATCTCATGGTATATGTTAAGATACTCTTAAGAGTACTAATGAACATGTTAACTAGATATTAAAGCGATTCCTTTTTTGCCTCCCCTGGGATTGAAATGGAGTTCCAGGATTTTATGTAGACAAGAGCATGAATTGTAGTGGCTGTCTGGGCACTAAGCTTGTTAGGCCTTTTACTGAATTCATTGTCTACAAAGTTTTTAATTAAGTGTCCTTAGATTTGGGGGTATTTATTTGTGAATCTCCTAAAATTGTATGTACACTTCTGCTTACATGTACAGTTTTCTTCCTTAGTAAGCAAGGTATGCTTACAAGCGGGCTGTAGACACCTGAATTACACGTTTCGGTACAGTGTGGTGGTGGCATGTGCACCACAGAGGTGGTGGCACAGAGGGAGGTGAGGCATGGCAGAGAAGGGAGTGATGAACAGGGATCATTTCCTGGAGGAGGAAATGATGCCTCAACTCTACAGAACAGGAATAACTCCAAGGGAGAACAGTTCCAGGTCAACAAGGTAAAATGAACAAAAGCAAGGAGGCAGGAATCTGCCCTTTATACGGGAGAATTGGGACTAGTTGCACATTACTAGTACATAAAAGTTGAGGTATGCCGATGAGAATAGAAGGGTAAGCAGACAAGTGACAGGAGGCTCAGGGGCTTCAACTTAACCACACAGGCTTCTAAATTGTATATCCCTGATCATAAAGGAAAAGGTACACCTATGCAACCAATATTCATAGATAAATATAAAGTTATAAAACAGAACTCTGCACTCAAAAGTTTTGTGTAAATATATAAAAAGTGCTAAGACCACCCTCCCAGGCTTCCACACCACACCTCAATGGATTATCTTTTTTTTTTTCTTTTAGATTTAGATTTGTTAGAAACACCTTTATTACAAGTGTTTTTCTTCATTACATGCATTACAGAATGGGTATCATTTGCATGCACTGAAATAACACTGCTGAACACAGCTTCAGCTAGCTTTGTTGGAAGTATCTTTATTATGTCTTCTTAAATACTTAACTACATGCATTACAAAATGGGTGGGTATCACTTCCAGTCCCTGAAATGACACTGTGCTGAACACAGCTTGCAAGTAGCTGTGTTAGAAACATCTTTATTTATAAGGGTTTTTTTTAATTGAACAAATTTGACATGTAACATTGTATAAATTCAAGGTGTACAGTGTGTTACCTTGATACATTTAAATATTGTAATATGATTGCCACTGTAGTGATATCACATTATATAATTATAATATTGTTGTCTATATTCATTATATTGTACATTATCTCTATGGCTTATTTGCTACTTGTTTCAAGTTTGTACCCTTAACATCGATCTTATCCCTCTAAGCTCCATCTCCTGGTAACCACCATTTTACTGTTTTTTGAGTTGGACTATTTTAGATTCCACACATGAGATCATGCAGTCTTTGTTTTTCTCTGACTTATCTCAGTATAATGTGCTCAAGTTCCCTTCATGTTGTTGCAAATGGCAGGATATCCTCCTTTCTCGTGGCTGAATAATATTCTATTGTGTATATATACCACATCATTTGTATCCATTCATCTATTGATGGGCATTTAGGTTGTTTCCATATCTTGGCTATTGTGAATAATGCTGCAGTAAACCTGGGAATGCATATATTCTCTTTGAAATTCTATTTTCCTTAGGGTATTTACCTGGAAGTATGTTAGCTCTATTTTGAAATTTTTGATGAGCCTCCATATTGTTTTCCATACTAGTTGGACCAGTTTACATTCCCACCAACAGTGTACAGTTGACCCTTGAACAACAGCATTTCTGCATTCACAGATTCAACCAACCTCAGATTTTACTGAAACAAAATCTAAGTGGACCTGCACAGTTCTAACTTGTGTTAAGTGTCAACTGTGTAAGGGTTCCCTTTTCACCACATCCTCACCAACACCCGTTATGTCACTTCTTGGTGACAGCCATTCTAACAGGTATGAAGTGTCTTATTATGGTTTTTATTTGCATTTCCATGAAGATTAGGCATGTTGAGTATCTTTTCATGTACCTGTTGGCCATTCTGATGTCCTCTTTGGGAAAAATGTCCATTTAGTTATGCCCATTTTTTCGTTGGATTGGGTTTTTTTGTTGTTATTAAGTTGTATGTATTGTTTACATATATTTTGGACATTAAGCCCTCATTTAATATATGGTGTGCAAATTTTTTTCTCCCATTCAGTAGGTTATCCTTTCATTTTTTGTCTCTTTTGCTGTGCAGAATTCTGAGCTTGATGTAGTCCCATTTGTTTTTTGCTTTTGTTGTTTGTGCTTTCGGCATCAGGTCCAAAAAATCATTGCTAAGACCAATATTAAGAAGCTTCTCCCCTTCTAGAAGTTTTATGGTGTCAGGTCTTATGTTTAAGTCTTTGATCCATTTCAAGTTTTTTTTTTAATGTATGACTTCTGTTAATATATTCAAAGTAGGCCTTATTTGATTACATTATCAAAAATTGCCCCCTCATCTCCTCATTTACTATCAGATTAGCCTATTTTATTCACAGCATTTATCACTATTCAAGTTAATTTTTGTGAATGGTGTTAGATAGGCATCCAATTTCATTGTTCTGCATGTGTTCTTCTCTGGTTTCCCAGCACCATTTGTTGAAGAGACTATCCTTTCCCCATTGGGTGTTCTTGGCTCCCTCGTCAAATATTAGGTGACCACTGGGATTTAATTCTGGGCTTTCTATTCTATTCCATTGGTCAATGTGTCTATTTTTGTGCCAGTACCATAATGTTTTTATTACTGTGGTTTTGTAATATAGTTTGAAATCTGAACACATGATATCCACAGTTTAGTTCTTTTTTCTCAGGATTATTTTGGCTGTTTGGGGCTTCTTTGTGGTTCCACAAAAATTTTTGGATTCTTTCTTCTATGTCTGTAAAAGAATGCCTTTGGCACTTTGATGGGAACTGCACAGAATCTGTAGATAGCTTTGGGTAGTAAGGACATCTAGGAAAGTCCTCCATTGGATTCTTCCAATCCATGAACACAGGATGTCTTTCCATTTGTGTCTTCTTTGATTTCTTTCAGCAGTCTTGTAGTTTTCATTGTACAGATCTTTCACTTCCTTGGTTAAACCTTTCCTCAGTAGTATATTGTTTTTATGCTATTTTGAGTGGGATAGTTTTATCAATATTTTGTTTTCAGATGCTTCATCATTAGTGTAAAGGAATGCAACTGACTTATGTATGATGATTTTGTATCCTGCAACTTTACTGAAATTGTTTAGTCCCAACAGTGTTTTGGTTGACTCTGGGATTATCTATATATAAAACCAAATCATCACAAATAGAGACATTTTACTTCTTCCTTTCTGATTTGGATGCCTTTTCTCTTGCCTAGTTGCTCTAGCTAGGAATTCCAATACTATAATGAATATGAGTGGTGAGAGTGGGCATCATTGTCTTGTTCCTGATCTTAGAGGAAAAACTTTCAATTGTTCTCCATTAACAGCTGTGGGTTTATGGTACACAGCCTTTATTATATTGAGGTATATTCTTTTTTTACCCCATCTGTTAAAGGTTTTTATTATGAAAGGATATTGTATTTTGTCAGATCCTTTTTCTGCATTTATTGAAATGATCATGTAATTTTTCTTTCATTTTATTGATGTGATATATTATTACATTTATTGATTTGCATATGTTAAATCATCCTTGCATACAAGGGATCAATCCCACTTTGGTCATGGTGTATGATCCTATTTGTGTGTCCTTGAATTTGGTTTGCTAATATTTGGTTGAGAGTTTTTGCATCTATATTCAGCAGGGATATTGGTCTGTAGTTTTCTTGTATCCTCATTTGGTTCTGGTATCAATGTAATGCTGGCCTTGTAGATGACTTTGGAAGAGTTCCCTCCTCCTTAATACTTTGGAAGTGTTTGGAGGAAGATTGTGTTCATTCTTCTTTATATGTTTGGTACAATTCACCACTGAAGTCATCTGGTACTGTAGTTTTCTGTGTTGGGATTTTTTTGATTACTGTTTCAGTTCCTTTACTCATTACTGGTCTGTCATGGAGATCTCTCCTCAGAAATCTGGGGTGTTGCTGAAAAGCAATGGGACCCTCCAACTGCAGCCCACAAGCTGAGTAGACTTACACTTACCCTTTTCACTTCCCACCTCCTCTGCTGGACAGGTTGCTGCTGCCGCCACAGCCAGTGTCACCACATCTCCCTTGGCTCCCTAGCCTCCTTTGAGGTTTCATTCACCCAATTTCAGATACACGGATGAATCTCTCTCAGGTGTCCTGGTATGCTGTGCAGAGGCATTTGTGTCCAGTTATGGATGTCTGATTCGTTAGAAGTCAAAGGGAGAGAAAAGGAAGCACTGGTGCCACCATGATGCTGATGTCTTCACTAAAGGATCATCTTAAAGGCACTCCACTTTGGAGACTCCTGCAAAAGGTAAAAGGAAACCCCTGGAAAGTTTTGAAAGGAGAAGTGACAGATTTGCACTTAGATTGCTCTGAATGGAATTTAGATTCTGAATGGAATTAGATTGCTTTGAATGGAATTTAAAGTGAATATGAGGGTATTAAGACTAGAAGTTTTAAATTCTTGAACCGGTTAAATCATCTACATTCTTTTATGTGGCATCAGACCAAGATGATAAAGGCTTAAGGGAGGGAAATGGTAGAATGCACAGAGAGAATGGATTTATAAAATATTTGGAATAGAAAACTTAGCTTTAATACTGACAGACTGGTCACTTAAATACTGTTATAAATTTTCTTGTAACAAATTTCAATGATCGAATCATTTTGGTACCAATTTTGCTAATATTGGATGTACTAATAACGGAAATTATACTTACTCATTGCAAAACGAAGAGCAGGGCAAAAGGTTCAGACTAGTGAGTTAAGTGAAAAAACACTGATTTTTAGTATTTGATTTATCTGATCAAACTGAACATTTCTCTTAGAGCAGCTGCTATGAAACACCCCTTTCCTCAAAAAATTCCAAATAACATTTCTGCAAAAGAAACTTCAGGCAAACAACTTAGAACAAGGACAAAGTTTAAAAGTCAGTTGAAATTTTCTTTTAATTAAAGACCCAAGGGACAAGAAGCTCCTTTGTGTTACAGTACATAACATATGGCTCTTATACAGAGTAAAATAGACACCAGGGAGTCAAGTGTTTATACCAGCGCTGAATTCTTACTGTAGCAGCCAAAAAGTGAAGCAGGATTTCCTTTACTGGCATTGAGACTGTAATACATTTTTACATGCAATAAATTCTTTGGTAGACTTAATCATTCAGTGGAATTACAGAATTTGCAAAGGAAAGTAATCGTAAAATATTTCATGTAAAATTTGAGCACAGTACTTCTCACCATATGCTATTTATACAGACTTCAGAAAAAAGTCAATCCTACTAAACTTTTAAATACTGCCTCAAAATTTGCCAGTTAACTTCTCTGTGTTCAAAAAAAATGTAACTAAAATAAAGTAGGGCAGATAATGAGTTTTTTAAATATGTTTCATGATGTTTCTAGTAATTGTGCAAATGGAAACTAATCTGAAGGATGTGGAATTCTTTGAAATCCTGGACGGCTACCACTTTCTCCTCTCCATCCTCCTCCCAAGCACATCTGTAAGGCATCATTTTGGAACAGCTATCTAATACATCTTAAATTAAGTACATAAATAATGACAGCAATAATTTTCAACTATTACTACACCATAATATCCTCAAGACTTTGCCTTATTACATGAAGAACACGAGTTTTGAATGGTGAAAGTAAATCACTTACTACAAAAAGGAAAAACCCAGGATGGGGAAAGGAGCATCAGATGATCTTGATTTTGACACTGAGGCCCAGCTGTATAATGCCATGAAATGTCAGTACTGGTTTGGCTTGAAAACTGGTGCTCCTCCTCCTGTGCAACGAGTGCTCTTCCATCAGGAAGTGTATTTCTGAAGTAGTTTGTGGTTTGATTTTACCATACACCAAAATTTCTGAGACAGCATTTTCCTTTTAAAATCAGAAACCTGTTCCCACTGTGGATCCAGGACTGAAGCATTGTAATATTCTTTGGGTGACTTATAAGATTAGTGTCATAATCATGTAATTACATGTGGGGTTATTTCACTTAAACCACCTGCACTGCTACAGTTCTAAACTCATCCTAGAGAGATTTAAAATAAATAAAGTGACTTAAGTTCTCTCACAGATGGGTTCTGTATTCAGAAACTTTCTCCTCATGAAGCTGCCGTTGTAATCAGAGTTCATGGCGATGACCGATGGCCCCATCCAGTAGTCCTCTCACACAACAGTCTGTACAGGAGTGACACACTGTGCAGGAGAACCGGCTCTCTCCGAGGATGAGGTTGATCGGTTGGAAATTTCTCTCTGTAGTTCCTCTACTTTCTTCTGAAGCTCTGCTCGTTTAGCAAGAAGTTCTTTATATCTGTTGTGAATGGGCTCCTACAAGAGCAGCACACCCTAAAATTATTTAACTGGGCAATCCTAAACAAACCCAAAGTCAAGTCATTCCAGTATAGAGCTCCTTCCCTAAATGCTGCAATGTGTGTGTTTTCAGCTATGGGGACCACACCCACCTTTCCAGAACATCAGTGAAAATTAACTTCAGGGACTCCTCTGACACCACTGCTCTTTTCACTGGCTTCCCTAGTGCCCCCAAGTGTTTCCACAGAGTACCCTGAAACTGGTACTTAGCCAAATACAATAAATAATTAAGTAACAGTGTAATCTAAAAGCCAATACTCAAAGATTTCCTGTCATTTAGTTGCAGACCTTTTAGTCTTTTAAACAGTTTTAAGCAGTAAATATTCCATAACATTTTAAAAAATCAACCAGAATTTTGTTAGGCTTTTAACTTTCCTAAAGCTATTTTCTCCAGCCTATTAAGACAAGACCTCTAGTCCAGCACCCTCATTTTATAGAAGAGGGGAAAAAAGACAAAACAGAAGTGACTTGTCCAAGGCCAAACAAGCGAGTCATGATAAGAACCAAGTGTACTGATTATCCCTATGTAGTGCTTTTTCTACTACACAATTAAAACTGTTAACAGGAAAAAGTGAAAGCTTTAAATATGCACAGATAATTTTTCTAGATGCTTTAAAGGGGACGAATGTAATTCATACAACTGCATGGATAAAAACTCTCATTGTATATTGCAGGGCATATACCTGTGGCTTCATCCGTGGATTCCACCTTACGTAGTATCCCACCCAGAGCTCTAGGTGGCGCATGCTGGCTACTGGATAAAGGACATGATTGGAATAGCTCCCATAGAGAGGATTAGTGAAGTCCTCCAGCTGACTATTTATGTAAGACCACAATGACACAGTCCTTTTGGGAAGATTCTATAAGAAGGAAAAAGAGTCTCCATTACATAAGCTAATTATACTTTAGATGGAATTTGTAAAGAGGTATACTGTGCTCATTTAAATTGTTTCATAGGGAGAGAGAACTCACGACACTGTGGTGACAGCCCCACTTAGATTAAAATTAGAGGGTATTGGAAAACTGTGCAGTTCCGCAAAAAGTTAAACAGAGTTACCATACCAGCAATTCCACTCTTAGGTATATACCCAAGAGAAGTGAAAACACATGCACACACAACCCAGTACACAAATGTTCAAAGAAGCATCAGTCATAGTAGCCAAAAAGTAGAAACAACCCAAAAGACCATCAACTGATAAATAGATAAAATGCAGTATATCAATACAATTGATTATTCAGTCATAAAAAGGAATGAAGTACTGATACACACTACAAATTGAACCTTGAAAACATTATGTTAAGTGAAAGAAGCCAAACACAAAGGCCACACCCTGACTGATTTCATTTATATGAAATGCCCAGAAGAGGCAAATCAAGAGACAGATTAGTGTTTGCCAGGGTCTGAGAGGAGAGAAGAATGGGGAGCAACTACTAATAGGTATGGGGTTTCTTTTCAGTGTTCTGAAATTAATCGTGGTGATGGCTATACAACTCTAGAGATGCTAAAACCCACTAAATTATACACTTTAAAAGAGTGAAATTTTATGGAATGCAAATTATAGCTCAGTTTTAAAAACATTTCTGTTTTTAAAGATACAGTGAATCCTATTTGAGGCTCTCAAAAAATGAAAGTATCTTTGGAAGTTATCTATTAATTACCTAACATGCAAGAAATTCTCTTTTTTTGTACCAATAATTGTTTCTTTTATTGCTGCGTAGTAGTACATCATATAGAAATACCACAGGTGAAGGGCATTTAGGTTGTTTTCAGTTTTCAGCCACTGTAAATAAATGTTCACTGGTACGAACATTTGTGGGAAGAAAATCAGAATTTTGTGGGAACAAAAGTTTCTATTTCTCTAGGATAAATACCCAGTAGTGTGATTACCAGGTCATATGGTAAGTAAATGCATAGCTTTATATACAAATGTCAACTGTTTATGAGACATTCAATAAATTCTTGGTTGCCTACTATGCACGGAAATATTTACTGCATGCTACATACTGAAGATGTAACGGTGAATTAAAAAATTTAATATCAGTCGTCAAGGAATTTCTAGTCTAGGAAGCACTTACTACATGGCAGTTATTATAGTGTTTTGTATGGTTTATTTTATGTAATCCTCACAACTGTAAGCAGTATTAAGTACTTAAGTAAATAAGTACTATTATCCCTACTTTACAGAAGCCTAAATTAACTTGCCCAACTTCACACAGTAAGTCAAAGATCCAAGATTTGAACCCAGGCAGCCTGGCCCCAGAGCAAGCATTCTTTGCCACTAGGCTTTATAGAAAAGCATGAAGAAACTATTTTATAGCCACATTTTTTAGAATGAAAATTGAAGCAGAGGGAGACACTAATCAAGATAATTTAGAATTTCATACATAGGATAGATGTATTTTGAGGAAGACAACTTGAAATGTAATCCTTACAAGGTTTCTTCTAAATAATATCAACCACTTAAAAGTGGTAACTCTGGGGAAGTGGGGTAACAAATTTTAACTTTCTACTTAATATCTTTTCAGTATTCGAATGTTTTATGGTATTATTTTACAATTAAAAAAAAAAACTAAAATGGCTCATACATATGCAGAATATATTTGGGGAAGTGAGCTGTCCATTCATTCAAATACATTTTTTTTTGCTAATTATATTTTTCTGCACCTGTTTTGATGGTTTTCCATCCTGCGGGAGTAACAGGTACATGGGCACTCCTAAGACTCCACATACTTCAGTTCTCTTTAGGAGACACTGCTTCCTACCCATAAACTCAACTGACAGCTGGCTAGCATGTTCAGCCTTGTGACAGAGGTGCTTTAAAATAGATCAGGTTCAGATGTATGGAAAGAAGCATATTACAGCATATAAAATAAAATATAGCTAAAGGAATCATCCAAAAGAACAACTGTTCAGCTGAAATCCATCAGAGGATGCACTCTAGTAGAGAAAGCACATATTAGGGATACAGGGGGGAGGGTCAGGGCTCATGTTTTACCTCTTTTCCTCTCTGCTGTTCACTGTTACAGAGGAATGTTCCAAACAAACAGCTATATAGGTGGTCCAAAATGGTAATGAGAAAATATTCATTGAATTCAAATGCTGTAGGAAACTGCAAAATCAAACACCACAAACGCACAAAATTATTAAGAAATTTTCTCAAGCATATTCATCCCTGTATACTGGCGGATCCTTTGTAATACTTCTTAAAATTAGGCTAAACAATATTCAAGACTATATATTTCTAAGCCATTATGGTATTATCTGCTTGGTCTTCTGTTCAAATTTATTTTCTGAGAGGATTTTTCCTAATATCTCCTTTTCTTGTACAGTAAGAGTTTGAATGGTCTGATCTTGATGTTTCTGCATCCGTTTATATCAGTTAACCCTCAACTTGAGCCTAATAAATTCTGACTTGTCTTTCTCTGCCAAAAAAGACCATAAGCAACATAGTAAAATGTTTCTTTAAATTTTCAACAACATAGTTTTGTTTTTAGGAATTACACACAAAAAAATCAACGTCTCCAGAATATGTCAGCAATGCACAAAAATAAATTCCAAGGCAGACATGCAGATCATTTAAAAGCCAACCTACTTATCTTTTCAAGGAACATGCACTCAAACCAGGATATCTTGTAATCCAGTACTTTGGCAGCCTCTTTCTAAAAAAAGAAAATTCACTGTCTCTTTAACCTAGGACAAGTGCTTGACTGGATATCTTGCTATTACACAAACAATACAACTTTGGGTGACTGTATCAAGGACCAATAACAGATCCCAGGAAGGAGGGTAAGGGATTTAGTATAATCCTATCCACCTAATGTTTCAAGAATTATTTGAAAGCTTCTATGTAGGACTGTACCATTTATAGGACTGTGAAAAGGAATTCCATGAATATTGGGATTGTGGATTTGGGAAATAAATATTGGTGCCAAATTTTTCTTAGAATGATCCCTACCCCATAGTGGAGGAAAACAGTATGAACTGCATGCAAAAGGCACAGGGAAGAAAACAACTTTGCCTTGAAGTTTCCTAAATTTATAAGCACGGTGACGCGGCAAATTTATCTTCTCAAACAATGTATCTTCTTGAACAATTCATTCTTGAATAATAATTTTTGTGGCTGTGAAGCAAATGAAGCAGGTAATAAAGCACATGCCAACATAAAGCCAATCAATTGTAAGAAACTGTCAAATCCCATTCATTCATTTACAGAACAAATCCCATCTCCTGCACTGTTTTTTTTTTTTTAATTTTTTACTTATTTATTTTTGGCTGCATTGGGTCTTCGTTGCTGCGTGCGGGCTTTCTCTAGTTGCAGCAAGCTGGGGTTACTCTTCATTGCAGTGCGTGGGCTTCTCATTGCAGTGGCTTCTCTTATTGCGGAGCACGGGCTCTAGGCGCACGGGCTTCAGTAGTGGCACGCGGGCTCAGTAGTTGTGGCACACAGGCTTAGTCCACGGCATGTGGCATCTTCCTGGACCAGGGATCGAACCCGTGTCCCCTGCATTGGCAGGCGGACTCAACCACTGCGTCACCAGCGAAGTCCCCCCATCTCCTGTACTGTTACACGCTCTTAACAGCCTTATTTATTAGCCAACCATGAATGCACCCTGACTCATTTTATTACATAGCAAGCCAAAGGAGCTAAGCCTATGATTAGTCTTTCATCTTTGTGGCAAAACTATTATCTCAGTTATGAGAAAATGGCTTAATCAGTGAGCATTTCCTCACAACAAAACTAAAATAGCATTATTTTAGAGCATTATTTAAATAGAGTACTAACTGCTGCTGTTGTTTTTAAAATTCTGAGCAGGAGGAATATTTTGCCTCCTTACATGTTTAAAATCTAAAGGGCCCTTTATCAACTGCTTCCTGATCCCAGGACTGAGGGGATGAGGATGAGGGCAGAAGGAGATGTAGAATCTGGCTAATTACATTACTGGTCCCATTTTAACAAATTTGCTATTTAAATCTCTGCACATTCAATTATTCATAAAACTGATGATTGCCAATAAACATTATGACTATCTAACACATTCAATGCTCAGGAAGAAAATATCATACAGAAAAATATAAGCAGACATTTACAATAAAGACTCACAACTATAGGGGTGTTTTAAGTTCTATCAATGAAACACAAGATTAAACTGGTATTACATTATTTATTAACTTAAGCTCAAAATTAGAGTTAAATTGCTTTTAGATATACAGCATATAAAAAGTTAACACAACTACTAAGAAAGAAATGCATTTGTCATGTACTCTTCTATGTGAACAATTGGTAAATGTGACTGATTTTGTTTTTCTAACAAATATACCAGAACTAATAGTTCACACACATTGCTCCCTTCAAGGTATGTTCCCCAGAAAGCAGTACACTTAACCATCAATGATGACTTTGTAGTCCTTTGATATGGCATATTTGATTTTTGCCAACATTGTCAAATATTACTTAAAGATTGATAATGGTCAAAAGTAGGTCCTATTGTTTTTGGTCAAACACCCAAAAAAAAAAAAAAGAAAAAAAAAGGATTGATAAGGCTTTGTAATAGCTAATATATCGAACACTATCTCAAAGGCAGTTCCAAAGGAAAAATTCAAACCTACTCCAAGAAGCAGTAAACATTATTAAACTAATAAGCATGTTGTATCTCCCTTCCCCCCAACACGCCAAGGGCCTAATTTGTAGAACAAAACTGAATTGTATACACATTTGCACCACATGTGTTAAAATACCAGCCTCAACAAACGGTAGTCATATCTATTACAACACTTCATTTAAGACAGCAGGTTTCAAAACAAATCCACCCAAATTGAAATGCTTATGGGGGAAAAATATTCGATATGTAATTAATGTATTTCACTTGAGGATCACCATTTTTCTCTTAATGAAATAAAGAGTATTTTATTGAAGCTAGAACACAATCCTAAAGCCAAGCAGAGCCAGCAACTGCCCTACTTTATATTCCTGTGGCAGTCTAATGAAAAACCAACCAGGCTCCCAGTTGTGTGAGGTCTAATAAAACTCTTGGATAAATAATTAACTGAAAAAAAAAAATTAACTGATACACCAATGAACTGTATCTAACTTTTGGGTTCTGAGATTATTTTTCCTGAGTTAAACATTTTTAAGACACCAGTTCCTTGCCTCATTAGTGAAGTGATCCCATAATAAATCAGGTGTTTTTCAATCTCCTCTGGTATCTTTCCAAAAGACTAAATCTATTTACAGTAATATTTCAAATCATTTGCTAGAATGTTGACGGATTAAGTCTAAAAAAACAATCTCTCTCTCTCTCCATACCTAAAAACAAAAAGAACTGAATCTATTACATACATACCTTGCCATAATTTCCATCTAAATACATTTTTCCATCAAAAGTGCTTAAAACAGGATTTCATTTCGCTTGAGTTACCTAGCCTATTTCATTTCTTTACCTCCTTTAGCAACGTACAGATGAGTTTCTGGGTGAATATAAAGCCATTATTTAACACTACTTGTCCAAAACAAAAGAGGAAACCTCTCAGGGGTTATTATCAATGCCATGCATTGAAATGCTAATGGAATCAAATTGTCAGGTGTTTAATACTACCTCCAAATAATATCCTTTAACTTAATTCATAATGTAATAATAGGTAATAGTTCTAGTACCTAGAAAACTTATAAGAATTTCCATTTTACATGAAATGTAAGATAATCAGTGATCAAATCCAACTCTGACTGGACAGCTTAAAAGAGAGATGTAAGAATGGATATCCCAGATAAATTACCTGTCTTGTCATTTGCCAGACACAGTCAATAAACTGAAGAAAAACAGGTGATCTGTCTGCATCTGCATGGTTCTTGTCTCCATGGCCAAGTCTCTGAAGCAAAGAATGAAATATTACATGAGCTTTGTGGGATTTTTCAGCTTTTAATGAAAGTAATTTTATTTTCCAAGAAAAGTAATATTTGCTCAATACTTTTAAAAATTCAGAAAATCTTTTTAAAAGGGCACTGCAAGGAAAATAGAAATCACCATAATCCCACCAAGCAGAAATCTCTATTAACATTTCAATGTGCAAACTGCCAGGTTATTTCCTAACATGAGACACTTGTAACAGGAATTACAACTCAGTTTAATAAATAACACTCAGATCCTAAAAGGCTGATAATGGGACACAGAAGCAGTCAGACCTCAGAGCCCAGATTTTTCTTCTGGAGATTTATTTTGCCCTGAATATTAACAGTTCCTTGTACACTAGCTTCAGGAAGCACCCTTCTCCTTTAACACCTTGGCCAGTGCATGAAGGGGACCTGCTGCATCTGAGCTCCAGACTGTCTTTCAAAAAGAATTACATTAGCACAATCTTTGAAAACTTTTAAAAAATGCTTGACATCTCCCCTCAAGCATGCTCTCACCTACTTTCTCAATTTTTTTTTCTCCTCTGAGGACTTCTGCCCCCAATGACTGAGATAAACCTCTACTCTGTACCCTAAAACAGTGATTCTAAAAGTATGGTCCACAGAATTCCGGCAGCAGGGCAGGTCTGTGAGTTCAAAACTATTTTTATAATATTACTAAGACACGTTTTGCCTTTTTCAACGTGTTGACATTTGCACTAATGGTGTAAAAGTGCTGAAGGATGAAAACTTTTGGTACCTTAGGAGGAATCAGGAAGCAAGGCATTGAAATCAATCTATACTAGCAGTTATTATATTCTTCCCTGCCAAACACTTGCAGTTAAAGAAGAAAAAAAAAAAAAAAAAAGCCAATCTCTTAAGCCAGTTTCCTTGATGAAGCAGTAAAAATTATTAACTTTATTAAATCTCCCCAATTGAGTACAAATTTTTTAAGTATCCTATTAACAAAATGGGAAATATACATAATATGCTTCTGCTGCAGACTTAAGTAGGATGGTAGGAAACACGGCTTTTTCATGGAACATCATTTTGACTTGAAAGAACAATATATGAACTATGATTATTAAGACTTGAATATCTTGCAGACATTTTTTTGAAAATGTACAAAAGTGACTACGTCACTTCAAGGAAAACAATGGACAGTATTTGTTACCCATGACACAATTCAAGTTTTTGAGTGAAAATTAGATTGGGGGAAATTTTTATATGCTACAATGAGTTTGATAATACTTTTCTGATAAAATCAGTAGCGGTATTAACAAATGTGACTATATGACATTATATAATGAAATGCATTAATATTGGAAGGGCTGTGTAAATCAGTAAGCCAGTATTTTCCAAATTACCAACACTTGATGTTACAAAACCATGCATGGGTAAGAGATCTATTTATTCAAAGTGCAAGACAGACCAAAGGAATTTAATAGAACAAACAACGAAAAATTCATTGAGTTAGTTTTGGATTCCACATTACAATTAACTGCTAAGAAACTACCATTTGTCGAGTTTTGGCACAGTATCAAAGAAAAATATCCACAATTCCCTGAAAAAAATTAAAATACTCTCTATTTTTCAACCTACATATCTGTGTGTGGTCAGATTTTCCTCATTTCTTCAACCAACAGAACATATTGCAACAGATTGAATGCAGAAGGAGAAATGAAATTCAGCTATCTTCTATTAAGCCAGACATTAAAGAAATTTGCAAAAAATGTAGAATAATGCCACTCTTCTCATTAAACTTCTTTATTTGTTTTGGAAAATACAGTTATTTTTCTTTAAAATGTTATTTATGTTAATATATAATAGTACTATGGTTTGAATGTTTGTGTTCCCCAAAATTCACATGTTGAAATCCTAATGCCCAGTGTGATGGTATTAGGAGCTAACTAGGTCATGAGGGTGGAACCCTCATGAATGGGATTAATGCTCTTATCAAAAGAGACCCCACAGAGGCCCCAGCCCTCTTCCACCATTCAAGAACACAGCAAAATGTTGGCAGTCTGCAACCCGGAAAAGGGCCTTCACCAGAAGACCATGCTGGCACTCTGAACTTGGACTTCCAGCCGTCAAAACTGTGAGAAATATAGCCGTCCAAACGGACTAAGAAAACAGATTTATTTCTTTAAATAATATTTAAATTTTTAAAATTTAATTTCTAATATGGTAAATACTGATAGATATAAACAAAGATCTTTCAGGTCATCAATAATTGTTAAAAAAGGAAAGAGGTCCAGAAATCAAAAAGTTTGAGAATCATTACCCTGTATTAACCATGTGAGCATACCCTCTTGATCAGATGTCCTTTAACTGTCAAATTCTGCTTTCAGATAACAACTAAGGGGGAAAAAATGGAGTAGGTAACCAGAGTCAACAATTTAGGAATCCACTGCAACTTCAAACAGTTTGAAATATTTATGATTTTGGTTACATTTACATGAACACGTACAGCTCTGGCTGACTAAAACGTCATTCTTTTTTTTCTAATGGTCTTTTCATGGTAAGTACATTTTATAGAGAACGGAAAAACATGAGCTATTTGAATAGATACTCCAGATGACCAATTTTATTTAACAATTCAAGTTCAAAAGAGCAGACTACCTTAAATGTCCATTTCTTGCAAGTTTTTTTATAAACACTGCTGGTAGCTACTGGATACTAACGGTTAACATTAGAGACAGCATCTGAGCAAACGTATTTCAGAAAGTCTTTCAGCTAATCCAGGAAAATGCTGCCAAAAATCACACTCTCAGGGGCTTCAAGGCCTCTGAACAATCTTAACTCTCATCTCCATGATTTTCTAAACCTGCCCCTCCCTCGACTCTACTCCAGCCACACTCAGTCCCACCCAGACATTTGCTCACCCTGCTCCTCTTTCCTGGGAAAATATTCCTGCTCCTCACTCTCTAAATTCTATGATTACAACCAACATATACCATGGATGGGCGTACATGAGAACCAAGACCTACAAGGTAACTGTTCTCAAGTTTGCTGATTCCAAATTTAGTGTTTAGCAGAAACACAGATAAAAACCACTTGAATGTTTATTTAATTAAAAGCTACATGAATCTAAAGTATGTTGTAACAAAAAGCAAATACAAAAGCACAGCATCCTTTAAAAGGGACATAATAACCCCATTCCTCTATTTTAGGAACTACTACAGTTTTGGGTACCACACTTGTAGAAAGCCATGAGCAAAGTCCAGAGGACAAAGGGGAGGGTGAGGGGATTAGGATGAGAAAAGACTGAAGAAAACGGACGTTTTGCCAGAACTGAGGATTATGACTGACACAGGAAGACAGCTACTTTCAAATATTTGCAGGGCTACCTTATTTGGATTAGTAGTCATATTTGTTCTTCTTATCTCCAAAGTGGAATGTAAGAAAATGAGAAGTAAATTTTAATTCACTATGAAGAAAAAGTTTCTAGTAGGTAGACTTTCTTCAGTGACACTGGACAGCCTCAGGAAGGGACTTGCTGCTTATTTCTGGAGGTGTTAATGAAGAAACCAAACAACCATTTCACGGGACACCAGAGAAGACATTCAACAGTTAATGCCTGGACTCTGAGGCCCTTCCAACTTTTAGATTTGATACGAATGACAACATCAAAATAAATTTTAAGTCATATAGAGGGCACAAAAATTTGTCATTTCCATAAAACTAACTGCAATACTTTCCATATATATGGTCATTAAGAAGGGTAATGGAAAAGCTATTTTATTCCCAACTCTAAATTAAATTATTTTTTCTCCGTTATTTCTTTTAGTCCCAGTCTAAATTGTTTTAGACCCTGATCCTGTGTGAGTAGTGCTACTTTGTAGGGCTACTTTAAATTAAGAATAATAGGCCAGTCTCGCGTTTTTTTAAGTTTACAGGAAAAGCTAGAAGCGCCCTGTAGCTCCATAACAGTCCATGCTGCTCTGAACTGTCATTTGAAGGTGGAAGTCACAGAAGGGTATCTCCTATTCCCGATAGAGAGTATGGAAGAAACTGGGCCAGATGCCTGACAAACAGCTAACCCTGGCTCCAGACTGCAGAGCCACAGCAGGATAACCTACTGCTTCCAAAACAAGCCCAAAGTTCTCGTGGGAAGTTTACCCATTAGAACAAAGGATCAGATTTAGACGAATACCTAGTGAGTAAAGGCATGATTTTCACACGCCTTACGTGAGATGCATATATGATACACTGAGTCACGGTTCTTTACTCACAAGCTGAAATCGATGTCCAAAGCTTAGCCACTCTTTTTCCACAAGGACTTCAAATCCTCGGATGGTTCGGTAGTATCCATCCAACATGAGCATGGCCAGGGAGGTCAGCTGAGCTGTGCGATCCCAGCCATCACTGCAGTGGACTACCACAGACGTCTTTCCTGACTCTACTTTGTCAGCAATCCTAAGAGCCCCTGCGAGAATAAGCTGCAAACAGATTTTTTAATTAATTTTTTAAAAAATTAAATGCTTCCTTCCTCAAAATTTACTAATAGAGTTTTGTTTAGAGATGACTGTCTCAATATCATGTGGAGAAAAAAAATCAGTCCCTTCCCTAAAAAGAATTTTTGTGAATGGTAGAAGATACATAAATTTTGCTTTTAAAACTAAAAAAAATCTCATAAATGCAGACTCCTATTAATCCGCACAATGAAATATTCAAACAAAAGGTGCCTTTGAGTTCTAAACAAATCAAAAATATGAGTAGGAGGAAAGAAGGATTAAGTTCTAAAGAGATTAAGTTCTAAAGAGATCTATTTCTGAGAATCTTCAAATATTCCATCATCCATTTAAATAAAAATAATACACCAACTTTAGTCTCACCTGTTATTTTAAAACAATGATGCTTAACCAAATTAGAATATGAAAGCAATAAAGCTGGATATTTTAAAATATTCTACAGCTTCTATAGCATTTTATATACATCATATAGCACACAGCAAGCACAGTATAAAACTTCAGAGTAAGCTGCTTTTTTTGTATCTGTATGAATGGAAAATTCTGATCAGACCAATATATTACCATGTCAATTTAACTGGTATCTAAAATAATTTCAGGGTTTTTTTTAAATATGCAGAGACTCTGCAAAATAATTTACCTTTTCTGAAGCTGATCTTGAGTTAAAACTAGACAGAATTAGATGTAACCAAAAAAGAAACACAAAGTATGATATCCTTTAAAATGAACAATATAGCCACATTTTTCTCTGCAATGGCCAAATCATACTTAAAGAACAGCATGATTACACAAACATAGATAAGAAAGAAAAAAAAGATATACTAGGCTTAGAGAATCTCATGATGACCTCCTTTTGATTATAACCGTAGGCATATTCTGGAAGTGAGGTACTCTGAAGCAATCTCAATCTTGACTATGCATCAGAGTCATTTGTGAGCATTAAAAAAAACAAAAACAAACACCTGGTCCCCATTCTCCACTAATCCTAAGTCACTATTTTAAATAACTTCTACCTATAATTCAAATGTATATCCAAACTTACACATCACTGACCCAAAGGATTAAAACAGCTGGAGAGTTAAGACTGACAAGAAAGAGTTATCCCAAAGTGGTCACCTTCATTGACTGATTGATTCATTCCTTCATTCAAAAGATAAACATTTACGGAGTCCCCTACCATGTGGCAGGCACAGCTCAAGGTGTTGGAAATAGAGCAGCAAACAGAACAAAGTGCTGGCTTAACGAAGTTTACATTCTACTTAGGTGAGGCCAGCCAGGTGCAAATAAAGAAAGAAATATACAGTGGGTCAGAGGGCAGTAAGTGAAGAAGCACCATCTAGGTCTAGGGAGTGCTGGCAGAACTGCTATTTTATATGGAGTGGTTGGGAAAGGCATCTTTGAGAAAGTGATATTTGAGCAGAGATTTAAAGAAAGTAAGTGGGTAAGCCTTGCAGGTGTGAGGACTGGGGTAGGAGAAAGTGGTCCAGACACAACTGCACCTCTTAAACTTCTAAGGAAACTTATTTCGGTTATAGCCAGATTTTTGGAGAGAATGTTGTACCTGCTAAAAATTGACCTGGAACTTACAGAATGCTGCAATTTATGTTAGTTCTGAATCAAGTCCTATGGTTTGCTACTTATACATCATACAATGTAATAGATGGTCCCATGACCATGCTCTTTAACAGAAGAGTGTGTATACACTTTGCTACATTCAAGCTTCTGTGTTTCTAGAAGAGAAACAGTAATCAAAATAGTCTATAATTGTCATTAGGTCAATTTAGCTTTCAATTCTGTCTTAGTTTTAGAGGATTTAATGTGAGTACAATCTGCGCCTTCTTAACATGAAAAATCTCATTGCCATTTATTTCATAATATGAATATATGTGGTCATATATATTATAGAAATCTATATTTTGGTAAGGTATCTTACTGAGATTCAGATACTATCTGAAAATATTTGTAACTATATTAACTGAAATAACATTTGGTGCTTCAAACATTATATATATTAACATATTAGGCAAGCTAGGGTTCACATGGTCGTCTCCAAATCATTTAGCATTCAAATGGTATCCTTCATTTAACTACTTCACCTCATGTGCCTGACCAGAATGGTTTTCACAAGCCATGCAACAATTATTTACTGAGTGCTTTATTCATATCATACAGTGCTGCCCTGGCTCCTGAGAGGACAAAGAAGAAATATGATTTAGCCTGTCCTACTCTCCATGAATTAGCAATATATGTTGGGTGACACATAAAAGTAATTAAATCAAGTGCATGGTAACACCTGATTAGCTGGAAAGAAAAAGTAAAGTGAAAAGTTCAGAAAAAATGAAAACGAATGCAATCTGGGAAGACTTTATGGAAGAAATGAAATATGAGCTGGGATCTGAAGGATTGGCAGAATTCAGACAGGATGGGAAAGAGAGGGAAAAAAAGAAGTACAACTGACCCAAATGCATAATATAGAAAACTAATTCATTCAGGCACCAAAACTTAAAAGTAGTTCTAATTATCAAAGCAGTTATCAATTTTTCACTGTTTAAAAAGGTATTTTCATCTTGATTTCAATTGTAAGAAAAGAGCCAACATAGACAAAAGGGCAGAGAAAGTCCTTGTTTGATATTCTATGATAGTTTAAAGAAATAATAACATACCCACCTTAATATGTTCTAGCCAGTGAGTAGACTCCAAGTTAGACAACCAGTGGGTCTCCTCAATGTTGGGGTACACAATCTCCTTAAGTTTTCGTAAAGATTCTCTCATAACATGGATATTGTGGATATCTAGAAAAACTAGTTCTGCATTTTGATAGGCATCTTCACTTTCATAACCTCCACCTTTTGCCTGGAAAAAATAAAGCAAACATCACAGGAAATCATAAATGAATGCACATCCATTGTAATGTTGACATCCCCAAGAATGCCACAAAATATCCAAAAGAATCAAAGATGACATGCATTACTGATGGATAGGAAAACTCCATGCGAAAATGTGGCTGGCTCAAGGCAACTTAACACAACCACGCTCTATCACATGTTCTTCATGAAACAAGAATATACTCTCACCCTGACTTCCTTTTGTTGTTATTATTAAAATTATATGTGATAACAAATATGAAGGTAAAATTTCCCTATCCATATTTCAAGTCCTACTCAAACATAATTTCATAAAGAAGACTGAAGTCACCAGACTAGCAAGCTCCATGTGCAGGGACATCTGTCTAGTTTACCCCCGGCTCATGCTTCTTCACCTCCCTTCCTCTTCACCTCATTTTAATCTTAATATTTGCAAAGTGCTTTGCAATCATAGTGACTGGCTTCTATTATAACCACACAACTACTATTAAACAAAAAGAACAAGTATAAAAGCACAGAGTACTATAGTATAATACTATCACTATTTTCAAAGATGTAAATCTACAAGTACAGAACAGAATGAGAAATATTTGGTGTTCACAATAAGCTATGGCTGGAGAAATAAATTTTTCTGGATTGAATATTTCTCTATTTTAAGAATAAAATATTCTCCTACCTTATGTATAAAATATACATCCTGTCTTATGTATAAAATCATGCTTCTTAGAGCACTAATGGAAAAAAAATTAGGAAGATACAGGAGCAGACACTGTAGTTATACAAAATTAAGAGATTACACCTTTGAAAACAACAAAACTCACCTCTTAACCAACAACAAATTACCAAAGGAAGTTCAAGTTTCCTTTCTGACACTGATAGTCTGGGAAATAGTCTGGAGTTAAGAATGATACAGGTACAAAATTAACAGTGTTTCATTAGGTACCTGTTAACAATGATTACTTCTGGAGAGTGGGGATAGGACAGGCAAGGGGTAAAGGGACGTTCAAATTTGTTGCAACAAATCCTAGAAACATGGCAGTAATAGCAACTACACAGAACCTGTCACAAAAACACACAGAATGAAAATGCTCTGGAATCAGATAGTTATACAACTTTATGAATAGAATAAAAACACTGAAATACATACTTTAAAAGAGTGCATTTTATGGCATGTGAATTATATTTCAACATAAGTGATATTTTTAAAAATAGAGCAACTAGATAGTAAAACCAAAAACACAAAAAAATCATTCAAGACAGAACTGGAGGACAAAGCATTCCATCAAACCCCAAAACCACCAATAGTCACAAGATCTAGATGCTATCAGCGAATGTGTGAAGGAACAAATGGATATAAGATGGACCGGAGAACAAGAGATTCACAAGAGAGTCTTATAATTTGTAGTGTTTGTTCTGCTTCCTTGTTTTAGCTTTCTTCCTCCAGAACTACAGTAAAGAACAACAGATCAATCTAAGAAGTACCACTGAAACCAAGAAGGGTTCTGTCCAGTCTAACAGCCAAGTTATTAGAGAAACTCAGAAATGAAATGAGACTTGGGAACAAATTAGAAATAAAAGAAAAAAAAATCAGAAATAAAGACTAAATTAGAAGAAACTCAAGAGCAAACAAATACAATGGATATTAAATTAAAAGAAATAGACAGTGAAAAGCAAAATATAAAACCAAAACAGAAATAGAAAGCATAAAAAGGATTCAAGAGAAAGTGGCAAATGATGAAGATAGGCAAAGAAGAGCCAGCACAGGAGTAACAGGAGTCCAGAAGAAGCAAGCCATACATGGAAATGAAACAAATACTAAGAACTATGATTAAAGAAAACATTCATGAAATTTTTAAATTGGAAATTACCAATCAAAATAGCATACATGCATACTTGATAATATAGACCCAGAACACAAAACATGAAGACATATTCTGGCAAAATAACTGGACTTCAAAGAAAAAGAAAAAACAAAATCTTTCACAAATCCAAGTAAAAAGAGTGACTTAAAAGGAAAGGAAATTTAGTTTATCATCAGACTTTGAAACTTTATGCCAAAAAAAGGCAACATATTTAAGACATTCAATAAAATCAAATGTAAGCCAGGAATTTTATGCCCAGCAAAACTAACTCAAATATAAAGGACATAAAGCTGCTATCAGCATACAAATACTCAGAATATAGTTCTTATGAGCCTTGCTGAAATATTTACAAGAGAACAACTCCAGACAAAAGAAAAAGACCAGAAAGACATCCATATAAGAATTGGTTGCCAGCACAAAATATTTAGCTACTTGTAGAAGTCAGAAGTAAAAGGCAAAAAGTATGTGTACAAAAGGGAGACTATGTAAAGACTACACATGCTCTGATGACGTAAATACAATTCATTTTAAAATGGGAGCAAATGGAAAAAAATTTAACTTTTCAGTAAATGTACTGGTGATGATACTATTAATACTGTTATTCTAAGACCATAGTAGGATAAAGCAAATGAGTAATTATGTAGCATACTAATGTTATTATCCCCTCTGTCTTTGAGAATCGGAATTTCTGGTGTGGAAGAAAGGAGATACGCATGTAATTTAGAAGAAGTTATGTAAAAACTCGAGCACTGACTTTAAATTGAAAGCACCAGTATGAACTCATGAGGTATAATACTTTATCTTTAAAAACATATAAACAAACGTTTCCAAGCTCTATCCACTGAAAAGACTTAGAAATTAGACCAACCCAGTAGCAAATAATTATCCTTAGCACCCAGATTATGGTTTGAAATACCACTTCTTACTAACAGAAACCAGAACTTCTTAGAGAAATGGCTATTCTAAGCCTGTGGCAGGAAACATACAAGATTTCCTGATGAGTCTGGTATACCTTGTCATACCAGATAGCAAAGATTATTATGGTTATGTCAAAAGAACTCAGGAGATAACTTGAAAGGTGTCCCTCAGACCAAAGGTGGGAATATTTTTTTTTCAAAAAAAAAAAAAATACCATCTGCAATGAATTAGAAATTGTTGACTACATATAAATACATGCATTCATAATGACCCTTAAAAAAATTAGTCACCCTCATGGGATGGTAGGGAGTAAATTCATTATTGGGAAAACTGATAAATAAGGAAAAAGAATCAAGCATTTATCCTGGCTTTCTTATATGAACTGAACTGCTGGTTAACCAAAATTTAGATAAGAGAAGGCGTTTCTTTACAGAAAGAGTTCAACTAAGCTGAAAAGGAAATCATGAAATTAGAATATCACCATTTCTGCAACCCCAGTGAATTAATACATCTCGGTACTGAGCATGAACAGCTGCTGATATCCCAAAAAGAAGAATCAGCCACAAATTATGTGCCTCCTGATATATCCCCTATAGCCTTGCAAAAGGAGTTGAACCTGAATCTGAATAAACCTCTGAATTCATGTGAAGGAAATTCAGAGAACAGAAGAAAGTTGAACCATACCATAATACAATTGGCAAAATCTGCACTGTGGAAAACTCTACAATAAAATATATTGGAGTGAAGGAGGGAGGGAAGGAGAAAGGAAAGGCAAGGGGAAGACTGTAGATGAAGAGAGACTTAAAAGACATATCAAATACAATACTTGAAAAGGCAAGGCTAAGAGTCTAGAGATGTATACACTTCAGTAATAAAAGTATAAAGTAATGTAAGAAGACTACTGTAAAAGTTAGGATAGTGGTTACTCTTAGCAGGGGTAGAAGGTAAATTTAATTGCGGTAGGGCACACATGGAAGACTTAGTGGCTAGTACAGTTTTAATTCTTGGTATGGCTCATGGTGCAAAAGCAGTTGTCATATTCACACTGACAAAGCTATAAAAAATGTTCTTACTATGAAGGTAAAAAAATACTTGTTGCAACAAGGATGTATACTTTTGCAAATTTTAAAAGGGAGATGGTGGGGAGACTGGGTGAAGGTAGTAAAAAAGGGCAATCTTCCAGTTAAAAGATAAGTAAGTAGTGGTGATGTAATGCACAACATGATGACTATAGTCAACAATACTACATTGTATATTTGAAAGTTGCTAAGAGAGTACACTGTGAAAATTCACAAGGAAAAAAATGTAACTGTGTGAGGCGATGGATGTTAAATAAACTTAGGGGGTGATCATTTCACAATATATGCATATATCAAATCATTATATTGCACATCTTAAACTTACGCACTTTTCTATGTCAATTATATCTCAATAAAATGGCAGGAAAAAATATATCAAGCTGGTAAACTAACCTTCCTGAAGAATGCTGGCAATATGTAACAAAACTTTTAAAAATATGCATACTTTAAACTATGATATAGTAATGGTATATCTACGAAACTAGTTTATGGAAATAAAGATGCCAACAAAAGATACTTATTTTAGCTATATTTAAAATACTAAATACTTAAACACCTAATATTAGAAGAATGATTAAGTGCACAATGATAGAGCTGTATGATGAGCACTATTAAAGTTATTTCAGGAATATTTCATGAAAAGAAATAATTCATGTAAAGAGGAAAAACAATGAAAAATAACAATACATAAATGCACAGAACGGTGGGAGAAAATATATCAAAGACTGGTGATTATAAGCGATTTTTATTTCTTTGCTTTGTCTATGCCTTCCTAGATTTTTGTTGTCTATTACATATCAGAAAAATGTCCCAATAGATAAACTATATCAGAGTCTTTTAAAAAAAGAGAGATTTCCGTAGTGAAATACACATGGGAATGACTTAAAAAATAAGACGACACCAAGACACATGTTAATCAAACTATCAAAAACTAAATACAAAGAAAAAATATTAAAAGCAGCAAGGGAAAAACAACAAATAATATACAAGGGAATCCCCATAAGGTTAACGGCTGATCTTTTGCAGAAACTCTGCAAGCCAAAAGGGAGTGGCAGGACATATTTAAAGTGATGAAAGGGAAAAGCCTACAACCAAGATTCTCTACCCAGCAAGGATCTCATTCAGATTCAATGGAGAAATTAAAACCTTTACAGACAAGCAAAAGATAAGAGAATTCAGCACCACCAAACCAGCTTTGCAACAAATGCTAAAGGAACTTCTCTATGCAGGAAACACAAGAGAAGGAAAAGACCTACAATAAACAACCCAAAACAATTAAGAAAATGGTAATAGGAATATATATATTGATAATTACCTTAAAAGTAAATGGATTAAATGCTCCAACCAAAAGACATAGACTGGCTGAATGGATACAAAAACAAGACCCGAATATATGCTGTCTACAAGAGACCCACTTCAGACCTAGGGACACATACAGACTGAAAGTGAGGGGATGGAAAAAGATATTCCATGCAAATGGAAATCAAAAGAAAGCTGGAGTAGCAGTTCTCATACCAGACAAAACAGACTTTAAAATCAAGACTATTACAAGAGACAAAGAAGAACACTACATAATGATCAAGGGATCAGTCCAAGAAGAAGATATAACAATTGTAAATATTTATGCATCCAACATAGAAACACCTCAATATGTAAGGCAAATGCTAACAGCCATAAAAGGAGAAATCGACAGTAACACAATCATAGTAGGGGACTTTAACACCCCACTTTCACCAGTGGACAGATCATCCAAAATGAATAAGGAAACACAAGCTTTAAATGATACATTAAACAAGAGGGACTTAACTGATATTTATAGGACATTCCATCCAAAAACAACAGAATACACTTTTTTCTCAAGTGCTCATAGAACATTCTCCATGATAGATCATATCTTGGGTCACAAGTCAAGCCTTGGTAAATTTAAGATAATTGAAATTGTATCAGGTATCTTTTCCGACCACAAGGCTATGAGACTAGATATCAATTACAGGAAAAAATCTGTAAAAAATACAAACACATGGAGGCTAAACAATACACTACTAAATAACCAAGAGATCACTGAAGAAATCAAAGAGGAAATCAAAAAATACCTAGAAACAAATGAAAATGAAAACACGAACACCCAAAACCTTTGGGATGCAGCAAAAGCAGTTCCAAGAGGGAAGTTTATCGCAATACAATCCTACCTCAAAAAACAAGAAGAATCTCAATAAACAACCTAACCTTACACCTAAAGCAATTAGAGAAAGAAGAACAAAAAACCCCCAAAGATAGCAGAAGGAAAGAAATCATAAAGATCAGATCAGAAATAAATGAAAAAGAAATCAAGGAAATGATAGCAAAGATCACTAAAACTAAAAGCTGTTTCTTTGAGAAGATAAACAAAATTGATAAACCATTAGCTAGACTCATCAAGAAAAGAAGGGAGAAGACTCAACTCAACAGCATTAGAAATGAAAATGGAGAAGTAACAAGTAACACTGCCGAAATACAAAAGATCATGAGAGATTACTACAAGCAACTATATGCCAATAAAATGCACAACCTAGAAGAAACGGACACATTCTTAGAAAAGCACAACCTTCCGAGACTGAACCAGGAAGAAACAGAAAATATAAACAGACCAATCACAAGCACTGAAATTGAGACTGTGATTAAAAATCTTCCAACAAACAACAGCCCAGGACCAGATGGCTTCACAGGCGAATTCTATCAAACATTTAAAGAAGAGCTAACACCTATCCTTCTCAAATTCTTTCAAAATATAGCAGAGGGAGGAACACTCCCAAACTCATTCTACAAGGCCACCATCACCCTGATACCAAAAGCAGACAAAGAGGTCACAAAGAAAGAAAACTACAGGCCAATATCACTGATGAACACAGATGCAAAAATCCTCAACAAACTACTAGCAAACAGAATCCAACAGCACATTAAAAGGATCATACACCACGATCAAGTGGGGTTTATCCCAGGAATGCAAGGATTCTTCAATATACGCAAATCAATCGATGTGATAAGCCATATTAACAAATTGAAGGAGAAAAACCATATGATCATCTCAATAGATGCAGAGAAAGCTTTTGACAAAAGTCAACACCCATTTACAATAAAAACCCTCCAGAAAGTAGGCATAGTGGGAACTTACCTCAACATAATAAAGGCCATATATGACAAACCCACAGCCAAATCGTCCTCAAAACTGAAACCATTTCATCTAAGATCAGGAACAAAACAAGGTTGTCCGCTCTCACCATTATTATTCAACATAGTTTTGGAAGTTTTAGCCACAGCAATCAGAGAAGAAAAAGAAATAAAAGGAATCCAAATCGGAAAAGAAGAAGTAAAGCTGTCACTGTTAGCAGATGACATGAGAATACATAAAGAATCCTAAAGATGCTACCAGAAAACTACTAGAGCTAATCAATGAATTTGGTAAAGTAGTAGGATACAAAATTAATGCACAGAAATATCTTGCATTCCTATACACTAATGATAAAAACTCTGTAAGAGAAATT
This sequence comes from Balaenoptera physalus, assembly GCF_965194825.1. Lineage (NCBI taxonomy): Eukaryota > Metazoa > Chordata > Mammalia > Artiodactyla > Balaenopteridae > Balaenoptera > Balaenoptera physalus. Next base: position 40,043,310 of record NC_138889.1, on the reverse strand, counting down.
AAGGAAACACTCCCATTTACCACTGCAACAAAAAGAATAAAATACCTAGGAATAAACCTACCTAAGGAGACAAAAGACCTGTATGCAGAAAACTATAAGACACTAAGGAAAGAAATTAAAGATGATACAAACAGATGGAGACATATACCATGTTCTTGGATTGGAAGAATCAACATTGTGGAAATGACCCTACTACCCAAAGCAATCTACAGATTCAATGCAATCCCTATCAAACTACCCATGGCATTTTTCACAGAACTAGAACAAAAAATTTCACAGTTTGTATGGAAATACAGAAGACCTGGAATAGCCAAAGCAATCTTAAGAGAGAAAAACGGAGCTGGAGGAATCAGGCTCCTGGACTTCAGACTATACTACAAAGCTACAGTAATCAAGACAGTATGGTACTGTCACAGAAACAGAAATATAGATCAATGGAATAGGAGAGAAAGTCCAGAGATAAACCCACGCACATATGGTGACCGTACTTTTGATAAAGGAGGCAAGAATATAAAATGGAGAAAAGACAGCCTCTTCAATAAGTGGTGCTGGGAAAACTGGACATCTACACCTAAAAGAATGAAATTAGAACACTCCCTAACACCATACACAAAAATAAACTCAAAATGGATTAAGGACCTAAATGTAAGGCCAGCCACTATCAAACTCTTAGAGGAAAACATAGGCAGAACACTCTTTGACATAAATCACAGCAAGATCCTTTTTGACCCACCTCCTAGAGAAATGGAAATAAAAACAAAACTAAACAAATGGGAGCTAATGAAACTTAAAATCTTTTTGCACAGCAAAGGAAACCATAAATAAGATGAAAAGACAACCCTCAGAATGGGAGAGAATACTTGCACATGAAGCAACTGACAAAGGATTAATCTCCAAAATTTACAAGCAGCTCATGCAGCTCAGTATCAGAAAAACAAACAACCCAATCCAAAAGTGAGCAGATGGCCTAAATAGACATTTCTCCAAAGAAGATATAAAGATAGCCAACAGACACATGATAGAATGCTCAACATCACTAATCATTTTAGAGAAATGCAAATCAAAACTATGATGAGGTATCACCTCACACCAGTCAGAATGGCCATCATCAAAAAATCTACAAACAGTAAATGCTGGAGAGGGTGTGGAGAAAAGGGAACCCTCTTGCACTGTTGGTGGGAATGTAAATTGATACAGACACTATGGAGAACAATATGGAGGTTCCTTATAAAACTAAAAATAGAACTACCATACCACCCAGCAATCCCACTACTGGGCATATACGCTGAGAGAACTGTAATTCAAAGAGTCATGTACCACAATGTTCACTGCAGCTCTATTTACAATAGCCAGGACAGGGAAGCAACCTAGGTGTCCATCGACAGATGAATGGATAAAGAAGATGTGGCACATATATACAATGGAATATTACTCAGACATAAAAAGAAATGAAATTGAACTATTTGTAGTGAGGTGGATGGACCTAGAGTCTGTCATACAGAGTGAAGTAAGTCAGAAAGAGAAAAACAAATACCATATGCTAACACATATATATGGAATCTAAAAAAAAAAAAAAGGTTCTGAAGAACCTAGGGGCAGGACAGGAATAAAGATGCAGACATAGAGAATGTACTTGAGGACATGGGGAGGGGAAAGGGTAAGCTGGGATGAAGAGATAGAGTGGCATGGACAGATATACACTACCAAATGTAAAACAGATAGCTAGTGGGAAGCAGCCACATAGCACAGGGAGATCAGCTCGGTGCTTTGTGACCACCTAGAGGGGTGGGATAGGGAGGGTGGGAGGGAGGGAGACGCAAGAGGGAGGACATATGGGGATATATGTATATGTATAGCTGATTCACGTTGTTATAAAGCAGAAACTAACACACCATTATAAAGCAATTATACTCCAATAAAGATGTTAAAAAAAAAAAAAAGACGAGGAATGTACATTTTGCTCTACCCCCTTTTCTGCCTTATATGCCTCTCTCCTTCTCTCATCCTAGACAACATCTTAAGTCTCATTCCTGCTAATTCATGGTATAAGGTTTACGGAAGGGAACAAGTCATTTTACTGGAAAAATACATGCCAGTCTCTGGGGTACCGGCTTCATATACACATTGTCTCATTTCTCCTTTAAGGGGAAATACAGTTTAACAGAGAATGTCTGAAATTCACAATGTCCTCAAAACACTAAATAGGACAGAAATAATTAGGTACATGTTCCATAATTTAATTTAAGGATGGTCACCCCAGCACTGTTTATAATAGCAAAAAAAAAAAAAACCAGAAATAACCTAAATATCCAAAAACAATTGGTGTTAATAATTATCATGTTACAGATATTTATTGTCATAGAAAGAAACAGCACCAATTAAAAAAAGGAAGTTGCAATTATCCCATTCTGTCTCAAATATATGTGTGCACGCATCTGCACATAGGTCTGGAAGTATAACCAAGATTTAATGGTGTTTCTCTCTTATTTAGTTATAGGATTTGGGGTGTTTTAGTTTTGGGGGGGCTTTTGGGGTTTTTTTCTGCTTATATGTGAGGTAATTTTTTAAAGCTAAATTATATCTCTTATCTTTCCTTCTCCTATGGTAGATTTTGTCAACTGGACTAGAATTTCTATTTCCACAATGCTAATACTTATTCCACAGCAGAAATCAGGACCACTGCGCCAGCTAACTGCAAGTTTTCAGTCTGAATAGCTTGTACAGGTGGAGAGCTGCCAGAAGAGGGCAGCACTGGTCACTGAGAACACTGCATGATTTCTACAACAGTGCTGTGCAGACTTCTTTTGTCAGTCACAAGCTCAGTTTATTGTCCAGTTTGGAGAAGGGGAAGAGAAACTAGTAATTGATGAATACCTATTTCTTACGTAAGTAAGCAGGATTATGCACTATTTTTTACCAGGTGAGTTTTGTCCCTAAAACAACCCTGTTAGTTATTATGATTCTCATTTCACAAATAAGCAAATTAAAGTTACTAAAAAGATTAAATAACTGACTCCACATTATACTGGGATTGACATGTACACACTGCTATATTTAAAACAGATAACCAATAAGGACCTACTGTATAGCACAGGGAACTCTGATCAATATTCTGTAATAACCTAAATGGGAAAAGAATTTGAAAAAGAATAGATACATTTATATGTATAAATGAGTCACTCTGCTGTATACCTGAAACTAATACAACATTGTTAATCAACTATACTCCAATATAAAATAAAAATTTTTTTTAAAAAGTTATACTATCAAGTAGAAGAGCCAGGATTAGAATCTACATTTTTATCATTGAAAACCCTGAAGTTTTTCTAGTGCTCTGTGGCTCCCACCAAACTCATGAAACTGTAACTATAATCTTAATTACTGGAAGACGATCTCACCTTATTGGCAACAGCATTAACACTTGGCCGGGCGTCAAATATAAACATTTTGTGAGATTGGGCATTGGAGTCCATAATGGCTTGAAGGTATTTTTCATCTTCTTTGCTTCGCTTCCCACTTACCCCTACCATGGGCTGGCTACACCGAGTGATTGTGGCTTGACTTTCAGGATGAATCCATGATAAAACCTTAATGGGGGGAAAAAATGGCAACACACCCTTTACATGCTTCTCTGTTTATAATTCTTCTGAAAACCATTACTCTATAAAACTCTGCTTTCTAACTGGATTCAAAGCCTAGCCATAAAAGGATATACGAGGCTGCTGTGAAAAATCATCACCTTTCTTTCAAGCCAGTTCTGGCATGTGGAAAACTTGGTCTAATTCGTTAATCAGATATTGATTTATGAAAGTCACTGATTATTGGAAGTGTTGTCTCTAGAAAAAAAATACATTAAAAGGGGGCTAAGTAAACCCCACTTTTAAAGTCTGAGTACTGTATCAGCAAAACTGTCCAACTATAAAGTCTTCAGAATCTGAATTTTTGTACCTAAAATTATTTGAGCTATCTTTCTAGAACACAGTAATTCATCATAAATTTGTAAAGTTTTCTTCTTTCTAGGATTTAAAGGAAAAAAGGCATTTATCACCATGACCAAAGATGTATAATAAGATAAAGAAATAGTGAATACAGAGCCAACTTTGTTTTCGAGTTAAGAACCATGCAATTCTGTGCAGCTCTCTAATATCCATCTCAAATCCTCCAGAAAGTCTTTAGTCTACGTCTTTCCTCTGGTTTTAATTTTACTAAATAACTCATTCCCTAATATCCCCAGAGAAGACCTGCTGCTGTAGCTATTTTTAATCCTGCAACCATTCTCCCATTTGTCATCCTCATCATTATGTAAAGTACAAAGCAACGGGAAAGTTTCAGCACAGCTTCACACTTACTGGGATACGGCCCCGTGACCTGAAGGATGCCACTCTCTTTAATTCTTCATCAGGAATATTTGCCGGCACAACCAAGAGGGCAGGGTAGGTATCACAAAGCTCATACCGTTCATTTATCTTTGTTATTCTCCAGCTTTCATTTGGAATTCCCTGCATGTGAAATAAAACATAAGACAAATTACTGCCTAACAAAAATATTTTAAAACATCAGAACAGAAGCCTCCTATTCAACTTCTCTTTTCTCCACTATCTATCACTTAAGTTGTTGGAATAGTTATTGTCTGCCTGTGGTGACCAGGCTTTTAGGATGAGATATTCTAACACAGGGATCTGTGTTCATTTTGGCATTCAATTTTATGTTAATAGATTTATTAAATCATTAAATACTGAATGAGTGTTGGGTCTGTCCTAAGCACATCAAATGAAAAGCAAGGAAACAGTAAGACTGAAAATGTTCTTGTCTTTAAAAAGAACACAATCTCATACAGTTTGACTGGTGAGTGATTCTGTTGCCATTCATCTATACAAAGAAATTTCTGAGGGCAGACACCAAGTGTCCACCAGAATGCTATGTACATGTTTATCACTTACATACCTAAAGTGAATTTTACAGTATTAATAAAATGTTGCTGATGTAAAACATATTAAAAAAAACAAGGAAGTAATGGAAGGCAAAACCAAAAAAAAAAAAAAAGAAGAGGCAAGGGAAACAAAACAATTTTTGAAAAACACACCAATTATTAAACTCATTTGGTCCTTAAATATTTGCCATATTTATAACTAGTATACCACTTCACATATAGGATTACTTAATAAGACACTTTAAAATTTCCATCCTCCATTCCATAGAAAATAAAGCCATTACATTAAATGGCTGGAATTAAGAAAATACATATATTTTTAATTTTATTACCTCTGATAACTCATAATAAACAGAAAAAGACAAAACTGAAAGAAACCAAATTACAGAAAAAAAAATACATTTATTGAGCACCTACTATGTGCAGGCACTATGCCAGCAGCCTTTCTCTCTATCCCTCCCTCCCTCCCCCTCCCGCCCCCCCCCACACACATATTACTGTATTCAGGTTTCATTACTGTCATTTTATAGATGAAGAAATTGTGGCACAAACTGTAACTTGACCAAAGGAAGTTGTCAAGAATTCCATGTACATTCTAAATCTATCCTTTTAATAAAAAAAGTACATTGTGCCTCAAGAAAAATTTTACTATCCTGGTTCACAAAATTGTTATAAATATCTGAAATCAAAGGGCAGGAGGTACTCTCCTTTAAAGGGGTATTTCTAAAGCTGTTGCCGAACACCCAGGAGGATATTAAAATTAGGAAAGGAAAATTCCCTTCCAGTAATCATGTGATAAATATTATCAATAGAGTTTCCACCTATCCCTAGCCAAGGTCTCTCTTCATTAGTGCCTTACATACTATTTACCCCATTTAATTAGCCTGGTCCCAACTTGCTTCCTATGATCTACATCTCTCCTTCCCTCCTGCTTTCCTCAACTTTCTAGATTAACTGTTCAGGTAAGATCCTTACTTATTTCCAGAAATAAAAAAAAGGTTTAAGTAAGAGATGTTTAAAATAAATGTTCATGCTATAATAAAAAATGTACAATGAAAAAAAATGAATTCGTAAGTTTATAGAGGTGGTACTCAACCAAGAAACTTGGATACCACCTCTAACTCTCCCTCACCCTCTACTTCCAATGAATGATTAATTTTTATGATTTTTTTTCTTCCAAAAGTGCCTGAAAAAAGTTTGCACTTCTCTCAATCTTCACTGTCACTTCCCTAATTCAGGCCATTGTCACTTCTCTTCTGTCCCTCCGCAATCCATTCTCCACACTGCCTCAAAATTCTTTTAAGATGCAAAAGTTATCACATCATTCTTCTGCCTAAAAGCTATCAATGGCTACCTATTCCTTTTCACATAAAGTATAGAACCCTTTATGGGACTTAGCAAAGACCTTCACACTCCTGCTTTCCCCAGACTGATCTCTGGCCACTCTAAACTCTAGTCTAGCCTATACCAAACACCTTCAGTTTCCAGATGGCTTCATATTCTATCACTGGAGTACTTGCTCTATTATTCACAATATTCATCACTGTGGATTTTGATTGTTAGTTTACTTCTTTGAATCCTCCATTAAACATATGTTCTTTGGGAGTCAGGATTGTGTCCTTCTGTTTTAGCCACTAGTACATAGTAGGTGCTACATGAATTTGATGAATGAATATATGAATGAATAAAATCAATGAACCACAAGGAAGCTTCTACAAGAAGCAAAATTAGTTTCTGAAGTTTTCTTAGAAAATATGGTGTCAAAGCTGAGAGGGTCAGGTCTCCTGAGATCCTAGTGTACCATCTTTAACCCAGGTAGGTAACTCCCATCTCTCTGTCACTGCCTTCCCATATCCTTGAAAAATCACTACCAGGGAGAACTGTTACCACTGAGATTGTGTCATATTCTTCAGAGAAATGGATGGGTGGGAGTAGAATCATTGACTTAAATTACCTTAATGGCTAATGTCTTCCTCATTCTTAGAGAAGCTGACACACCTATCTCCACTAAAGGAATTGCCTTCCGAGCAGAAAACTGGAGTTGGCTAGTCAGCATATACATCCTTTGTAGACAGTGCTAAAGATATAATGACAACTGTTGATCTCTGGCATACATCTTTCTACTCTCCATGCAAATCACTGCCCTTCAGTTAATGTATCCATTTGTCAGAGTCAATTTACAACCAAATTAACTGGATTATAGCTTTCCCTAGTTACTTACATTCCAGTTCTGAGGATAAATTCTGTTCTCCTTTACTGCACTTGAGTGCTCTCCAAATTTGTTAAGGAAGATATCTACTATATGATTATTTCTGCAGAAGACCATGCTCATTTTCTATATACTGATTTTTACTATTTTAGCAACTTGATGATTTCTCTTGACCTTATCCACAAATTTCAGGGTCCTCTATATAATCACTACATGTGTCAAGAGAAAATTAAAGAAATACTCTCTTATATAACAAACAAATGGTTACTAACAGTTTTGCCCATTTAAAAAATATATAATCTAATTTCTTCAGGCACTATAACGTATAGGTCTACAAATTTAATGTGGCTTTCCTTTTGTGTTTCAGCGGCAGCACACAAAAAGCCAACCAATCATGACTCCTGTTTTTAGAGCTTTACAATGTAATAAATATAATAATAATGATTTGGATCGATTTCTATGGTTTATAATGTGCCTTTCTGTATATCACTAATCCTTCAAACAATCCTATAAGGCAGTTCCTATTACCAAGTAAAAAATAAAGGCACTGTGACATGAGTGACTCATTCAACAGCACATATCTAAGTGTGAGAGCTAAGCAAGTGCTAGAGCTAGGATTCAATGAGTCATCTAAATGATCTGGAATTAGATTGTGGTGATAGGTGCACAACCTTATGAATATGTTAAAAAACAGTGGTATACACTTTAAAGTAGAAAATTTTATGGTATGTGAATTATATCTCAATTTTAAAGAAAAAAAAGAATAGAGACGCCGTGTGTTTTGAGATGGTATAATCTCCAAAATACGTTAGATGAAAAAGAAGGGTACAGTGTGCACAGAATGCTATTATCTGCTTTAAAAAAATACTGTATACACATTATACAAGCTGTGTAGCATAAAATCTCTGAAAGGATATATGGGTAATGAGTAACATTATTTCCTAAAGGGAGAGGAACTGGGATGGCTGGGGAACAATGCTGGCCAGAAGGGAAACCTTCCTTTCAGTATACCCTTTTATACCTTAAGCATTTTATACAGAGTGTGAGTATTACTGCATCCAATTTTTTTTTTAATTTAAAAGAAGAAAAAAGGAATATTCTGATGCTTTATCTTTAGTCTCAACATTTATATTAAGAGACTACCCTGAACAGCAAAGGAAAAACCATCAACAAAATGAAAAGGCACCCTATGAAATTGGAGAAAATATTTGCAAACCATATACCTGATATGGCGTTAATATCCAAAAATATATAAAGAACTTAAAAACAACAACAAAAACTCCGATTAAAAATGAGCAAAGGATCTGAATAAACATTTTCCCAAAGACATACAAATGGCTAGCAAACACATGAAAAGATGCTCAACATCACTCATCATCAGGGAAATGCAAATCAAAACTACAGTGAGATATCACCTCACACCTGTTAAAATGGCTAATTACACAGCATTGTAAAGCAATTATACTCCAATAAAGATGTACTAAAAAATAAATAAATAATTTTTAAAATAAATAAATAAATAATATAATAAAACGGCTAATCACCAAGAAAACACAAGTGTTGGCAAGGGTGTGCAGAAAAGGGAGCCCTTGTGCAGTGTTGGTGGGAAACAGTAAGGAGGTTCCTCAAAAAATTAAAAATAGAACTACTATATGATCCAGCAATTCCACTTCTGAGTATTTATTCAAAGAAAATGAAAACACTAACTCAAAAAGATATATGCTTCCATTCATTGTAGCATTATTTACAATAGCCAAGATATGGACACAACGTAAGTGCTCACTGATGAATGAATAAAGAAAATGTGGTATATATATATACATAAAGAGGGAGAGAGATCTCTATATATAATGGAATTTTATTCAACCATAGGAAGAATGAAATCTTGCCACTTGTGACAACATGGATGGAACCTGAGTGCACAATGTTAAGTGAAATAAGACAGAAAAAAGCAAATATTGTATGACAATCTCACTTATATGTGGAATCTTTAAAAAAAACAAAACAAAACAAGAAAACAAGCTCATAGATAAAGGGAACAAACTGATGGTTGGTTGTTGGAAGCTTGGAAGCAGGGGGTCAGGGGTGGGCAAAATGGTGAAGGGAGCCAAAAGGTACAAGCTTCCAATTATAAAGTAAATGTAAGTCACAGGGATATACTGTACAGCATGGTAACTATAGTTAATACTGTATTGTATATCTGAAAGTTGCAAAGAGAATAAATCTTGAAAGATCTCATCACAAGAAAAAAAAATCCTGTAACTGTTTTTGGTGACACTGTCTAGATGTTAACTAGACTTACTGTGGTGATCATTTCGCAATATATATAAATATCAAATCATTATGGTATACACCTGAAACTAATATAATGTCGTATGTCAATTATACCTCAATGAAAACAAGGAAAGAAACAGAAGAAAGAGATTATCTTCATTTTCTTCAGTAATAAACTTAAATTAAAAAAAAAAGAGTCTTCTAACTACACCAAATACAGTGTCCTCTCCACTAGACTTTAACTTAGTTGACTCAGAGACAAAGTGTCTAACTCTGCAGTAAAAAGCCAACAAATTAATCTAGTAAGTCAAAGACCATAAAGCATCTGTATCATTCAGTGTAGAGTTCAATGCTGTATTCTGATTACCGCATTTCCTAATCTCATAATTCTCTTTCTGAATGCATATAGCTGTTCATTTACTCTTTTTGTTCAACTGGAGTATAGCTAATTTACAATATTGTATTAGTTTCAAATGTACAGCAAAGTGATTCAGTTATACATATTTTCTCTGATTTTTTTCCATTATAGGCTATTACAAGATATTGAATATAGGTTCCTGCACTATACAGTAAATCACTGTTGTTTATTTTACATACAGTGGTGTGTATCTGTTAATCCCATACTCCTAACTTATCTCTCCCCCCACCTCTTTCCCCTTTGGTAAACATGAGTTTGTTTTCTATGTCAGTGAGTCTGTTTCTGTTTTGTAAACAAGTTCATTTGTATTACTTTTTTAGTTCCACATATAAGTGATATTATATATTTGTCTTTCTCTGCCTGGCTTACTTCACTCAGTATGATAATCTCTAGGTCCATGCACATTGCTGCAAATGGCAATATTTCATTCCCTTTTATGGCTGAGTAATATTCCAGAGTGTGTGTGTGTGTGTACACACCACATCTTCTGGATCCATTCATCAGTTGATGAACACTTAGGTTGCTTCCATGCCTCTGCTACTGTACATAGTGATGCTATGAAACATTAGGGTGCATGTATCTCTTTGAATTAGAGTTTTCATCTTTTCCAGATCACATGGTAACTCTATTTTTAGTTTTTTAAGGAACCTCCAGACTATTTTCCATAGTGACTATACCAATTTACATTCCCACCAAAAGCGTAGGAAGGTTCTCTTTTCTCCACACCCTCTGCAGCATTTATTTGTAAACTTTTTGATGATGGCCATTCTGACCAGGGTGAGGTGACACTTCATTACAGTTTTGAATTGCATTTCTCTAATAATTGGCAATGTTGAGCCTCTTTTCATGTGATTGTTGGCCATCTGCACGTCTTTGGAGAAATGTTCACTTCTGCCCATTTTTTGATCGGGTTGTTTGTTTTTTCACACTCACTTTTCAACTTATTCTTTTTCATATTAATTTCTTTCTTTTCGCTGGACACAGTTATCTCATCTCCTTTCCAAAGTTCTATGTTGAATGCTACTACAACAGACAGCAATTTTTGCCCAGATTCCCAAAGAATATTCTTCATTTTTACAATTCTACAGACATTTGTTAGATTTTCTGATTCCTTTGCCACCTAATTCTGACACTGGATTTTTCGTGTAGCAAAAATTTTGCAATGTTACTTGTAGACTCTTGGTTTTTAAAAGCTGATCCATTTATTTTATATTCTGCTTCATATTTTGCCAGCTGACGGTTTTATAACTGAATGGTTTTATAACTGATGGTTTTATAACTAATTTTAAATTTTACTTGCCACATGCAATTGAGCAACAAAATCAGTTTCAAACCATCTGGATATCTTTAGTTCTCTGGTGATGGCTTTTTATTCTTCCTGGTTTTCTGAAACAAACCTAAAAAAATTAGAAGCTTTATAGTAACTAAAATGCAATGTTTAAAATCTAAATACAAAAATCACAGCCTAATGTTTGTCATATTTGAATTCTAGAATAATTTGAATATCAAATCTAATAATTACCAAGAAACAATCAATGTGTCTGAAAAATTCTCAAGAATGCACAGTGAACATGTGGAAAGTTAAAAGTAAAGACTATTTTTGGTAGAGTTTAAGTACTGCAGTATAGGAACTCTGGGAAGTGGTATATTGAGGAAGAATAGGGAGACTGATACACTGTAACACAGACTTCAAGACTGAATTCTGCTTTAATCTCCTAATGTGGTGAATCACATTTTTAGGTTTTCTAATATTAAGCAAACTCACCTTAGTCATGATGTATTATCTCTTTTGTATACTATCAGATTTGATGTGTTAACATTTTATGTAGAAGTGTGTCCTCTGAAAATGTAGAACTTCCAAAATTTTATGTGGAGCTAAACTATAAGCAGTAGAATTATTAGGATTATTTTATCAGAATTAAATTATAGGATACCCAAAAAGAAAAATCTGAGTGAATAATGCGAATGACATATAAAAACATTAAAATGTAAATATATTTACAATTTTATTTTTATTTTTAAAATTATTAAACATTTTTTAAATAAACTGATTTACTTGTAAACTCTTAGATAAGTAAAGATTCATGAAAGATCATTGGCATAGTCTGAAAAGCTGTTTAAAGAAACTGAAAGGCAATCAAAAAAATCAAGATTAGCCTTTATTAAAGAAACAACAACAAAAACCACAAAACTATATAAAGCTGTTCACTTCTATCCATGAACGTTTTGTTGTAATGAAAAGAATACAGACTATTGAAATTCAAAAAAAAAAGTACTTACCTGCCTTCTATACTCTAAAAGAGAGTCATATAGCTTCCACCCGTTTTCAGGGAATACTTCTTTGTACTCAAAAGCAAAAAGAGGCTACAAAAAGTAAAGAGTTAATAGCTAAAAAGACATTTAAGAAGGTAATGAATCAGAAACGTAACCTTATCATACCCCAAGTTTTCATTTACTTATCTGTAAGGATATTTTGTATTGGTATTCTTCTTTATATTGTTGTTTTAGCTTTAGTTTTATAATTTTGAAAACTTACTTTTTTTTATATTTTCAAGCACAGAAAAGCACAAAGGTCTGCCACCAAGATTTATCAAATGCTAACATATCACCATGTTTCCTTCAGATATCTTTGGTAGCTGTTTTAGGTTTACTTCTAAATAATGAAAGATATTACATAAAAAAGACATCTTCTGATATAATTAATTAGTTTGACATCACAGATATCAGCAGTTAAGCAGCTTTAAAGATTATGCTACATTTTCTAAAACATACTGAATAAACTTTTTATTTTGGGACATGCAATCTGTACCAAAAGAGAAAATTTAATTTACCATTAATGTAGACGGAATAGCAGGAACAACTATGATGATAAACACTCAAACTCGAGTCAGAAGACCAGGATTGATTCTAAATTTTACTTCTTACTAACTATGCCACTGAGTCAATTGTTTACCTGCTCCTGGTTTCAACTTTAAAATACGGATAAATAATATTTAGCACCATAGGGCTACTGTAGAAGTTAGATTATATAAAATAAATGAGGAAACCTAGTACTGTTAATAGCACACAGTAGGAACTCGGTTCTAAGTATTTATCCACCCTTCCCTCCTGAAATTGCTAGACTTAACTCTCAGCTCTCAATTTAAAAGATTTCACATCCTAATGAAAACCACATACAGCGTTTCATCATGAAAATACCCTGGATAGAAAGATCATATAATGATAGAATGTCAGTCTGCAGGGATGGACCTCAGAAATCAGCTAGTCCAGCTTCCTCATTTTATACCTTAAAAAGCTGGTCCTATAGATTAAACCTAAACTAGACATCTGGCAAAGTGGGATTGTAAACAGAGAGATTCTAAATAGCCTAGACAAGTTTCTTGACACTACACCAATAATTATAATATAGCTTTTTCAAAGATGAGAAACCTCTTACCAGGTTATTAGAGACAGGAAATGCATATTTCATTAGATTCTCAAATATAGATCTTCTTGTTCGCCCCTCAGGTTTATGAGCAAACCGTAAATTCCGAATATCCTAGAAAAGAGTTAGGATCCAAGTCACCTATCATTGTTTGTTCACTTTTTATTTAAGGAACAAATAAGGCAACTTATTTGTTCCTTAAATAAAAAGTGAATGAATGTGGGATACAAAAATAGACAACAGCTCCTGGAGGCAGGGAAATTACAATGCCTTATTGAGAGAAACAAAAATAAACACAAGACACTCTGATACAAGGCGGAATTCAGAGGACAGAAAATTTCCCTCTGCTTATGAACTCAAGATAGGCCACTGAAGGAGCCAGCATCTGATGTAGGCACTGGAGATTAGAGATACTATGTCTGAAGTCATGATATTACATGGCTGATACACACTGTCAACATTATGTCCTGGGACTTCCCTAGTGGTCCAGTGGTAAAGAATCCACCTTCCAATGCAGGGGACGCGGGTTGATCCCTGGTCGGGGAACTAAGATTCCACATGCCACGGGGCAACTAAGCCCCCTCACCACAACTACTGAGCTCACGTGCCTCAACTAGAGAGCCCGCTTGCCGCAAACTACAGAGCCCACGCGCTCTGGAACCCGCACGCCACAACTACAGAGCCTACGTGCCACAACTAGAGAAGAGAAAACCTGCACACCACAACTACAGAGAAGCCCACGCACCGGAACAAAAGATGCCGCGCGCCTCAACGAATATCCCACATGCCGCAACTAAGACCCAACGCAGCCAAAAATAAATTAAATAAATAAATAAATCTTAAAAAAAAATTATGTCCTTTCCCTGTGAAAGCCCAAAGTCTGTTATGAATTTCCCTATTAAAAACCTGATTAGCTGTTGTTATATTTCATAAATGTCTTCATTCCCATTATGCTTGGTGATCATTTGCCTATTTATAATCCCTTGCCAGGACTCACTTCCATTGGACCTTCAATTCATAAGGCTCCTGCTACTAGACTGATAGAACCCAACCCTGCCTAAAGGTCTTCCTCCAGTCCATGTCCCAAGGTCTTCAACTATCTACTAGCAAAAACTTTGAATAGTTTGACTGATATCATCCAGGCTCTAAAGTCAGATCTAAAGAGCAAAATTCCCTTCCCTTATTTGTTCTCAAGCAGTTTTCTATGCTCAGGCTGAATGTAGATATTCATGTTCCAACTTACTGAGGTCTTAACAGCACTAAGAAAAAAAACAGGATTAAGAATAATTTCAAGACTATTCATTTTATTTAAGTGGTTTCATCTAGACAGAATTCAAAATAGCTTTATTCCACTGTATTCTGTAAAACTGAGCACATAGACCCTCCACAACAATGCACCTACAGAACATGAACAAGTAGAACATTTTATTATAAATCTGATCCAAAATTAGAATGCCAGCTCTACCACCTTTTAAAACAAATGTGTGAGAACCTAAGCTGATATTTTGTTTTTCATCAGTAAATACCTTTACAACTAATAGAGATATTCATAATCACTCTGTTAAACAGAGCTCTCCAAAAGTACCATAGCAGGGGCCCTACAAATGTTTGGGTTTATTGATAATGGTCTTGTTCTATGGAAAAAGTTATATTTAAAATGATCAAAATTTCAAAGTCACCCTCTTTCATGTCCTCTTATATTCTATGCTCTATTTACTCTTAGACCACAGAATAGCAATCAGGAGACGTGCCTGTCACACAGCTGACAGCTATTATACTCTTAGAGCCCTTCCAACTATAATGGAAAAGCACACAAATAATTACTAAGTCATTAGCTTTAATACTAGATTCATAAAGCTTCTAAGATTGGCATGAGAAAGGATCTTGAAAGTTACACATGTGCTGTTGCTTTTACTTTTTTGGCACTCGCAGAACAGCAAAAGAAAGGAAAAAGATCTAGCAGTGAGACGTACACAGCTGTTAATTAGGCTATATAGTAAGGAGAACAGTGACCTTAGAAGTGGCAATGGTATTAAATATTTATGACTGAATGTTAAGATTATAACAATCTAACTCTCATTCAAGTATCAATGCACTTAAGGAATACCAGTTAGATAAGAAAATACAGGTCTATAACATGAAGTTTTCCTCACCATTGTTTTAGAAGCAGAAAAATTATGAGAACTAGAAATAGGAAAGAGAGGTGACTGTATCATAATCAGTTCCTCCACTACAAAGTACTATGAGCCTTAACTGCTCAGAGACTTATGTTTCTAATTTGTGAATTAAAGGTAATAATGTCCATCATGCCTACTTCAAGATTTTTATGAGGCTCAAAAATGAAATAATGAATGTGAGAGTACTTTGTGTTGAGTCCAAAAAATTCAAGTCTAATTCACAACCAATCACCTTTTTATTACTCCTAAATGTTGTTTTCTTCTACTAGAATGACTCTTCTAGCATGAAATCCGTTTGATATTTTGGAAATTTCTAAAATATCTATTTAATACAAAGCTTTTCAAACAAAAAAAAAATTGCATACATATTACAACATTTACCTTGCACACAGTTTCAAGTCCGTAAGAATTTTCACCTCGACTAGAAGCACCACCAATTTTTTCTACTCTGCTTATAACACCAAGAGAAGCATCTAAAACAAATGGGGGATCCTAAAGGAAGGAAAAAAAATTAAAACTGAGCAACTGATACTGTACAATTATAGCTGAGAAAAATATTAACTAGAAATGCTTTAATTAACAATGACCAAAGATGAACAAACAACACACAGATGTACATATAAAAATCTAATCCAACAAGCCTTACCCGTTCCATGCTTTTGAAATATAACCTGTAATTCGTAACAGTCAGAGTTCCACGTACAGCACCAGTGAATGGACATATATAAGTTACATCTTTGGCTGAAAAGGAAAAGAGCCCACAATTTACTATACATTGTGCACTATTAAAAACTGCACTATCATCTTTTCACAAACAAAATTTAAAAGAATTCTGACTGCTAGTCTAAATTATGATCAAAAAAATCACAGAATCAGTGATTCAAAGAGACCTCAAATGCCAAATCCAAGCTTCTAACCACACACTAATCTGGGGAAGGAATGTAGAATAAATGGGAAGGACTGAAGAAGCAGAGGGACATCCTTTACCCTGAGACAGACACAAGGAAACAAAGATGGCCACTCTCCCTGATGGACAGACTAGGTGTGGCAGTTGGAGTAGTGAGTGGAAGAGTAGTGGTAAAGGTGGGAACAACAGTAAATGTCTCAAGTCACAGTCACCAATCATCTAATCATAGTTCCTAGATCATCTCCCCAATCTGCTGGTCTTCTTCCGGCCACAGTCTAGTGTGTCACCATTCCTCTAACTATACAATACCTAAAACATAATAACAGAAACTCCTGACCTGATTATATTTATATGGAAAATACTGTACAGAAAATGAAACATATATGAAATAGATTCTTAGAAAAAATAACAGTACAGCAAGAGGGTATTATATTCTTGACCGAGCAACAGATGTCAAACTTTGTAGAGAAATAATCACAAGCATTGTTTAATTAAATGATAAATGATGAATCTATACAGTATTATCGCTTTTTAAAACATGTTAATTAAGCAGGGTAACTCAGCTACCACCAGCTCAAAATACTATTTAATATGATAAAGTTCATATGCCCAATACAAAGGTTTTTTGTATCTTAAAATATTCATAAATCCCTGCTATGTCATTATTGTAGCAAAGCAGCAGATAAAGGAACATCTTCATTGTTCCAAGAAACTAAGGCACAATTAGGAGCAAAAAATTTCTAAGAACCTTTCAAGGGGCCTCTGGGAAAACTTAGGAACATGAAATATGTTTAATAAGGTATTGCAACTTCCTGACTTTGCTTTCTATTCCTCACTTTGAAGGACTGACCGCTTTGTATGGAATTTGAAATGAGACCGATCTTATAACAAACATTTCTAACCTTCAAAATAGCTCCCTTGGGAATGTTCAAATATGAGATGAATTATTTGAATCATTGTTTCCAATGCATTTCCAATATTTCATTTAGAGGGAAGCTATTATAATTAAATAAACTAATCATTATAGAAAGATACATAAACTTGCCTTGCAGACATTTTCTTGCCCTTATGAATTTTTATCTCAACTGGGAAAGCTTTAGTCAATGTTACTAAAAACATTTCTTGATTTTTTCCAGAGCCAATTTTCTTCACTCACACAAGAAAATCAGTCTTATTATTCTATATTCTACTACAGGATATGTCCCTCTTAGTCCCAGCCCAAAGGTTTTGTTACAACTTCCCCTTTATTCTAAAATCATGAAATAATATACATGAAAGTGCTTCCAAAATTGAAAGTACTCTACTAGATATTGGGTTGGCCAAAAAGTTCGTTTGGTTAATGAATACGTTATTCAATAAAGTTCTTGATGAAAATTACTTACAGCCGAACGAACTTTTTGGCCAATCCAATACAAGGGTTTATAGCTATGTTACTATTATCATCATTAGGCTTGGCTTTGCTCTGTCCCTTTTATCCTTTTTCCTCAGGCTGGTGGCAGCTAAGTCACTCTGAAGAGAGAATTTATGCCCAGTAGAGTCTGTACCAAGTAGAAGAGAGACTGTGATTAGGAATCTTAACCAGAGCGAAGGACAATAGTAACAACCAGCACTGACAGCCTAGCACTTCAGAATTTATGAAGTACTTTTTACCTGAGTACCTCCCTTAACCTTCAAAACAACCTTTAAATATAAAACCTCTAATTACCTACAATTTTTAGATGAGAGTACCAGGGCTCAGTGAAGTAAAACAAATTGTCTAATGTTTCAGAACCAGTAACTGCTAAGATTAGGACTTGAATGCAATTCCTATGACTGCAAATTCAAATTTCCTTCCATCACATCACGCAAAGCTAAGCCACTCAAGTAGCACAGCCTGTCTCCTGTGTTAAAGGATGAAATATTGCCGTCTGGGGCCACCTCTACTGCTGATGTGCGCAGGCCACAATACCCTGAGACTGTTGCTGTTACTGTTAAAGCATTCTGTTGATGTTCCTAACACTACTCTAACTTTTAAAAAACGTCTAAACTGCAGATTTACTTTAGACCAACTAAGAGTGTCTTTTCTATATGAAGTAATACACTCAAGGTTACCAGCCTTATCCTTTGTATTACATTTAATTTTTTGAAGAATAATCAAGTCTATACAGATGACTTTGAATCCGAATATTTTACTTAATATATTAGGTATTCCTCTAAATTTCGCAATATTGATACTGCCTAGTGGTTACCAAAAGACCTTAGATTTACCAATCCTCTCAAATTTTCCCTGAGCTCACAAAGAATCAATAATAGTTTCCATGAGGCAGACCAAAATGACTTTGAGAATACATATCTATAAGGATGTAAAATATATACAAATAAATGTAATATATGAGAGCATGCAATCTGTGCAGAAAGAGAGGCACAAAAACATACTCTAAGTAATACAAAGAAGGAAAGTCCATTAAGCTATGGGATCGGAGAAGGTTCAAGGAACACAGCCATGTGAGCTGTGCCCCAGTGGCTGGTATCCTTTTAATGGGTAGAGATGTTGATACAGCACTCAATGCAGAGAAGAACCTAAACTAAATTACAGCATTAAGAAGGTAAAGTAACTATTTGGACAAGGTAAGTATATAGTCTGGATCTCTCTAATTTATATTATATCACATTCTCTTCATTCCTTCTCAGTTTCCCTCCCTGGTTCCTCTTCTACCATTTACCAAAGCTATGTTCTTGGCCCTCTTTTTACTCCATACACTCTCTGGGTTATTTTCCTCCTTTCATTTTCAACTAATACCCATATTCTCATGATTCCAAAATATGCACTTCCAGCCCTGCTCTCTCTCCCAAACTCCTACAAGTTTCTCATAGGTACCTGAAATTCAATGTACATAAATATTATACCAAGGGCTCATGAAAATGAGAGAAAAAGGTATCATTCAAGAAATTTTTAGAGATTACTCCTCTGGATCTGGTAACTGATTGAATGGCAGAGTTCAGAAAAAAAGAGCAGCTGAGGATGACTCCCAGATTTCTGCCTTGAGTGAACGGACAACCAGTGTTAATATTAACCGACAGAAAGAATAAAAGAAAAGGAGTAAATTTGGAGATAAAGGTGATGACAGTCTTGGAGATGCTGAGCATAAGGGATATCTACAGAATATCCAAGGGCATGTGTCTAAGACACAGGCATTTGTTTTATACGTATTAAGACAGAGGTTCACACTAGAAGTAACAAATTTTGGAGTCATCAGTAAATACATGGTAGGTAAAGCTACTAATTTAGATATGATCAACTAAAAAGAGTAAATAGGAGAGAAAAGGGAAATGAGCCAAGGATGAAGTCCTAACTGGAGTGTTGCTATCTAAAGGAGGAGACGACAACAAAAGAGATTGAGTGGTAACTTGAAAATCTTTTATAAGGTCATTTATCACAGCGGAAATAGCATATGCTTTAGGCTCAGAAGAGGGAAAAAAAATTGTCTCAATGCTAGCTATAACTTTACTAGCTAGGTAGTCTCCCTATGCCTTAGTTTCTCCATCTACAAAATGGGATTAATATCTTCCTCAGAAGATCACTGTGAGGATGATTAAATGAGACAGTAAGCACTTAATAGTGATAACTACTGTTATTATATGATATCCAGTGGTAATAATACATAACACCTAACTTAGTAGGTAACTCAGCAGAACAAGCTTAGGATACCTGAGGTGAGTAGGGAGGAAAAAAGGAATGTGGAGGTATTCAATCAAGAGTTAAAAGTAAGAAGAGAGAAATGCTAAGTGTGAGGAACTAAATGTACCGCAGGCAATAACAACACATTTAGGGGATAGGTCCTCTTTGGCTTGCTTATTTTTACACAAGGAAATGACATGTGGCCAGTGGAAATTAGGCATTTATTAAGTGCTTTTTAAAATTATGATTGATAATCAAATGAAAGGTGGTGTTTACTTTGACTGAAAAACCATCTAGTGTATTCTCCTATATATTACTTTATTTCTCAAAAGCTATGAGTATTTTCTTTTAATGACTGAATAATATTCCACTGTATATATATATAAATATATAAACATACCACAACTTTTTTTCAATCATCTTACATTATTTCTTTACAGAGTTCTTTTACGAACACAAGCATACAATTTTTTTTCTTTTTTTTTAATTGAAGTACAGTTTCTGTACAATATTATGTAAGCTATAGGTGTACACACGGCGATTCACAATTTTTAAAGGTTTTATTCCATTATAGTTGTTCTAAAATACTGGCTATATTCCCTGTGTTGTACAATATATCCTTGTAGCTTATTTTATGCCTAATAGTTTGTACTTCTTAATCTCCTACCCCTATATTGCCCCTCCCCCCTTCCCTCTCCCCACCTGTGACCACTAGTTTGTTCTCTATATCTGTGAGTCTGCTTCTTTTTTGTTATATTCACTAGTCTGTTGTACTTTTTAGATTCTACATATAAGAGATATCATACAGTATTTGTCTTTCTTTGACTTATTTCACCTAGCATAATGACCTCCAAGTCCATCCATGTTGTTGCAAATGGCAAAATTTCACCTTTTTATGGCTGAGTAATATTCCATTTTATACACACACACACACACCCCCCACATCTTCTTTATCCATTCATCTATTGACAAACACTTAGGTTGCTTCCATATCTTGGAAACTGTAAATAATGCTGCTATGAACACTGGGGTGCATGTATCTTTCTGAATCAGTGTTTTGGGGTTTTTTTTTTTTTTTGGATATATACCCAGGAGTGGAACTGCTGGGTCATATGGTAGTTCTATATATACCTCATCTTCTTTATCCATTCCTCTGTAAATGGACACCTAGAAAAGAATAAAATCTTGCCATCTCCAAGAACATGAATAGACCTGGAGGGTATTATATTTAATGAAATAAGTCAGACAGAGAAAGACAAACACCATACTATTTATGTATACATGGAATTAAAAAAACAAAGGAACATATGTAACAAAACAGAAACAGACTCACAGATACAGAGAACAAACTAGTGGTTATTAGAGGGCAGAGGGGTGGGGAAAGGGGCAAAATAGGTAAAGGGGATTAAGAAGTATAAACTACCAATTGTAAAATAAATAATTTACAAGGATGTAATGTGCAGCACAGGGAATATAGTCAATATTTTATAACAACTTTGCATGATGTGTAATCTATACAAATATCAAATTACTATGTTGTATACCTGAAACTAATACTGTAAGTCAACTATACTTCAATAAATAAATAAATATCTTAAAAATTAAAAAAGCTATGGGTATTTTGTAGATCACCACGCAAATGAAACAAAGTAAAAGCATGAGGACAAAAAAATACCTTAAAAGTGCATTTCCAGTTTCCAGTCCATACAATAAGTTAATGCTTAGTTATTTAGGCTGGACAAAGAAAGGCACCTATATGTAAACGGCTTGCTTTGCAATGGCGATGAAATATATTTATCCAAAACTGAAAAATTTATTCAGAGTAGGAAAAAATAAAGAAGCAAAAAGAGAGAATGTGCTTTAAGAAAAATTACTTGTACAAAGTAACAATTCAAATTTTTATCTATGCAACCCACTATCTTACTGCAGTAATTCAAAAATAATGAAATTTACTTTCACGAAATTCAGCAACAGTTTTTAAAATAAGTCACCTACTTTCAGTGAAAGTAAAGCAAACCAGAAAAGCAGCAGAATATCATTCAACTTGCATGTTTCCCAGTAGTCCAAATCCAAACACAACCAACAGGTCTAGACATAAGCTTACAGAACACACTGGATGCTGGGAAGGCTGGCAGTCATGAGTACACCAAACAGGAGGTGTCTAGGCAGTAAACCTGTTCTCTGTACACTGAGAGTACTGAATAGTCTGTACAGTCACAAAGGAGGAGGAAATTCGACAAAAAATACCATTACAGACCCATGTCTTTAATATTTTCTCCTGGAAGTAAGGGTGGTTCTTCCATTTCTGCTAATTTGTTAGACTCCCTCAGGACCTGGATTGGAAAGGGGAGGAGAGAGCAAGAAAAGAAACATTTTTTTATTCAAAGGCTAATTTTTTACTCAAATTTCAACTGTGTATGCTTGGTCTTATTTAAAGTTATAATACTATATCACATATACTGCTTTAAATCAAATTATAAAGACTATAATGCTGGCATGTGTAACATGTGAAGTTGCTGTTTTTCTACAAAACATGTACTGAGTGCCTACTTTGTATAAGGTACCACACAAAACACTACGTTTTCTCACTGACTCCGACAACAGCCCTATAAGGGTAGGTATTATCATCCTCATTTCTTAGATGAGGAAAAAGAGGCCAGAATTAACTTGTTCAAGATCCTATAGCTAAAAAGTGTCAGAGCCTAGATGTGAATTATAGTTTTGGTGGACTAGGAAGCCCATTTTCTTTCCCTTAAGCCATGCTCAAATGCCTTAGTGCATTTAGACTTGGATGAAATCCAACTCTTATGTAGATTTAATGTTTAGAGAATTTGGAAATGATGTTGATAAAGAATCTTACTGAAAAAGAGATATTTAATAAATTAAAATCAAGATCAACATTTATTGAGTAGTTACCTTATGAAGGATGTTACACTGGATTCCAAGAATGTAAAGGTACAGAATCATGGTTCTAATGGATTTACAACCCAGAGACCACACACATACACGCATGCACGCAGGCACACGCGCGCGCAATTGTCATATGCTAAATACCGCAATTGTCATATGCTAAATATCACAATTGTAATATGCTAAATATCGCAATTGTCGTATGCTAAATATCTCAATTGTCATATGCTAAATACATCCCGCTAACTGCCAAATGCCTCCCCTTTCACCTCTTTCACTGCCAAACAATAACCTTCACTGTCGCCAGTTCTTTACCTCCCATTAATTCCTCAACCTTCTGCAATCTGGCTTTGCCACCTAACCCAACCCCTTCCAGGGAACCTGTTTTCTCCCCAATAACCTCCTCATTGTTAAAGACAATAGGTATTTCTCAGTCTTTATTTCTATCTCCTAGCTACATGTGATACTATCTGCACTTGCCTGCTTCTTGAAAGTACACTCTCCTGGCTAAACTCTTCCTTCTCTGGCCATTCTTTTTCAATGACCTTTATATGCCCTTTTCTCAACCCTCCCTATTTCTTCAAGGTCTGTCCATTTCTCACTTTACTCACTTCCTGTTGATTTCATACCTTATCTATGACATTACCTAACTTCAATCTACATTGTCAGCCGAGATTTTTCTTGGACTCTAGTTCCATACATCCGACTGCTTAAATGTTCCTCTCCATCTAGATTTCCCACAGACACTCTGAACTCAACAGATTTAAAATTGAACTGTGTTCCATACTTAGCAAGAGGCACTACCATCCATTTGTTTGTCCTAGCCTGTCTGGGGGGAGGGCCGAGCAGTGGTCTCTGTGAGCAGACTCAGGCCTTCTACTTCCAACTCAATTTGTTTCATTAGACTAAGAACCAATACTACTAGAAAAAAGATTCTCAATTTTTTTTTAAATAGCTTTTGACTTATTTCCTTCCATCCAAAAAGTAGACTTAGAGTCCTCAAAAGAAGGTAAAAGGGAGAAAAAACAAGGTATTACCACTGCCTTAAAGGTCACCTTCTGCAGGCTGTCAAAACTGAGCTAGATGTCTGCCATGCGTGAGCTCCTATCTGGCACTTACTACACCTCTCTAATTGCCTGTCTGTTTTCTTCCATACTAGACCCCTAGAGAAGAGGTACCATACCTTATACAATTTTGAATTCCCAATAAAAATATAACACGAGGCACATATGTAATTTTTAATTGTCTTGTAGTCACATTAGAAAAAGAAAAAACAGCAAAACTTGATTTTAAAAATATACTTTAATCTAGTAAGTCAAAACTATTGTCATTTCAACATGTAATATTTTTAAGTATTAATGAGATATTTTCTATTCTTTTATTCATACTAAGCCTTCAAAATCCAGAGTATGTTTTATACTTCTAGCACATCTCAACCAGACCAGCCGCATTTCCAGTGTTCAATAGCCATCTATCTAGTGGTGCCCATATTGGCAGCACTAATCCAATGAATCTAATTCTTACTGATAGTCAAGTCATTCCCTAGTTTAAGTTAGGTGCTTAGGGAGGATTACACAAAAGGGTTAGACATTACTTCCACAGCCCAATGCTCACCTAAGGCCAATAAAGGAAGAACTACAAAGAACAAATTACTTCTGTTCAATAAATTTGCAATCTAAACAAATTCATACTTTTGAAAATTTAAAAATGTATTTCAGAAAGTCACCTTAGTGCAATACCTAAAGAACTGAAATATATACACACATACATACTTTTTTAATATTCCACATTCTAAAACTCAAAAAAGGTCATATTTTTGAATGGTATCTCATTGCCAGTTCCTGATATAGTGTTTTATGTAGTCATAAAAGAAACTTAAGAAAAAAGGAAGAGAGAGAAGTAGGGAATGAAGGAGAAAGGGCGGGCCCATGAAGATGCAGAAAAACAGGATAAAAACTTGCACTATGCAAATATATAGACTTCCTGGCTTCAAATCCTGACTGTGCTACATGTTAGCTAAGTACTCTTAGACAAGTGTTCAACTTCTTTATGCCTCATTTTTTCCACCTATAAAATGGTGATAATTACAGTATGCCACAAAAGGGCTGTTATAACTTAAATGAGTTAATACACTTAAAGCATTTATATCAGTGTTGACACAAAATATATACTTAATAAGTATTTTCTATTTATAGAAATAATAAGAGTAAAATTAATAATAATAGTAAAAATTTAGACTAACAAGACTGCCAGAATCTGGTAAGAATTTCTACTAATTATGAAAACAATTAGATCAAAAGATATGAATAATAACTAACACACAGTATACTGAAAAAACCAAACAAGGCTACACATGTGAAAGATCACATAAAGGGAATCTGCTTTATCCTTTGCCCACTGTCTACCACTTGATTTGGAAATACAAAGATTATGTCACTTCCAAAGCTGGGCACTAGTTCTCTATTGCACAGGTATACCTTCTTATAGTTGCTATAGTGTTGTTCCCCATGATTTCCTCTCTTTCTATATTTCTATACTCAGAAGGAAGCTGCAAACCCCAGAAAATATGTGTGTTGTAGACAGGTGTGGAGAGAAAGGCAGTTCTGGCAGAGGCACAGGTGTATGACGAGGTACAATCTTCATAAGTAAAGCTTTGCAAAGTGAGAAAAGACACAGGGAAACGCATGCAAGTAGTGCATGTTGAGAATCATAGGCTCTCTTACACTCTTGGACTAGAAGGTCAGAGAGCAAGACAATGAAGAGAAGCAAGATAGGCAGCTTTGTTTGGAAAATCTGCACCAGATGACAGACTTTTAATAATAGGCACACACTGGAGGTTATACATGAACAACTCACTTTAGAGCTCAAGATACAAAAAGGAACTCAAACAAGTACACAAAGCAGGGCCAAGGGCAATCCAGACCCTTTGTTTACTGGCAAACACTGATTCTGAACCAATCTATCCTTAATGAAACAGAAGAGAAAAAAAAATAGGGCCTAAAAACGAGATTGTTTGACAAGAAAAAAGTAGTATCAGCCTGAAGCTCAAAAAAAGAGCAGTTCTCTGAAAATATTCCTATAAGCATTAGTAGAAACAATGTAAAAACTATATGGCATACCCAAAAGGAAACCAGCCTATCCCCTGGGAAACAGGAATAGAAAGGAGAGACTGCAACTAAGAGAAGTGGGTAAAATAAGGAATTACTACAAAAAAATTTAAATGTAACAGCAGAAATAAAATCTGTGCTGGAGTTAATAAAGAACTGAATGTATTATTCAGAAGACAGCATTTATGTACAGGGCAAACGTGAAAATCCTCTAACAATTTGTAGAAAAGAACAGACATAAAAATCATGAGAGAAGATGATAACCAATAAAAGAATTCTATTCCCTAAAGGAAAAAATTAAAACAGCATAGAAGCAACAATCCAATATGTAATTGAAGAACATGCCTTTGAAATGAGTAAAGATTTTCTAAGTTTGCTGATCAAAATAATTTATAATGTTCCACATAAAAATCAGTGAACAGACATATATGGGTGTATCTCAGCAAAAATTTTTGAACTGTAATTAAAAGACAAACTATGAAAATATAGACAAAAATGTTTAGAAAGAGAGAATTTACATACAAAAGCAAAATCAGGCTACCTTCAAATTTCTCTGTAAAGCCGTATTCTAGAAGACAATAAGAAAATGTTATCAGATTCTTGAAGGAAAATGCTGTGACCTCTCTAATATGGAAGTCATTCTCAGATATGCCAAGTCAACAAAAATGTAACCCACATGTCCTGCTTTTGAAAAAAGAAAAAAACTACCCAAGGCAGTAATTAAGGTGAAAAAGGGGAATGAAAATTAAAACTTATATATAAGAAATTTGTGGTACCCAGTGAAGACAAGTTTTTTATATCCTAACTGCCTTCCAGCCAAAAAAAAAAACAAACAAAAGAAAACCCATTTGGTGGCAGTAGCCACCATACTAACCTCTCTGAGTCTTAGTTTCATCATTTATATTATTACGGTAATATTAATATCCACCTTACAGGTTTGTGAATATGAAATGAGATAGCTGCATCATAAAGGGATTTGCAAGATGCTATTAAAATATAAGAAATACTTATTATTCACTTAAGAGAAGCATCAACATAAATTTGCACTGTCTCTTCTCACAATGGCTTATTCACATGGTGCTTTATTCCTCTGCTCTAAAATACACAGGGATTAATATTTGAGACAGCATGTCATAAAGGGAACCATATATCTCTCTAACTCTTGACCTACTAACTTCTAGACTTAGCTACAGAATAGCAAGCATCTTACTATTCTAAAGAAAGCAGCAAGAGAAGTGATGCTAGCTTCATGGTAGCATAAGGCATCCCTCATTTTCATTGTCCTTTAACATCTAAAATTTTGTATCTATCCATGAACAAAAGTGTCCCCATGGGAGCTATGGAATCCAGCACCATATGCCGAGGGACCTAGAAGGAATCTCCCCCACCACTGCATAATGTAAAAAGCAGACAGAACCTGATACAGGCTGTGGAGCCAGCAGGGGCCTGTGAACTGACTCCAACCCCTCTTAACTGCAGTACCTGGAAAACAATGACTTGAGCAAATACCCACAGATGAGAAAGCCTTTATGGAAGTTCAGGTTTCTAAAGAAGTTCCAGCACTCCAGTTGGAACAACAACAAAAAAATAACAAGTTTGGACCCATTAGAGTAAGAGGACCTTTGCCAGTATCACCCCTCCCCCCAAGGTGGCACAGCCTGGAGAAAAAGGTTTGGAATTCCTCTGGGGAAAAGGGAAAACAGTGAGTGAGCACACAGCTTTCCCAGTTGTGGGGACACTGCTAAAGAAACCCACCTCTCTCCCACAGCCTCAGAGCATTATTAAAGCAAGAGCTCCGTGACTGGGGGAAGCGAGGAGTTCAGGAAAGAGGTAGGTAAGAATACCAGAGGGCATTAAATGGATGTGGTTCTCTGCATTCTAGACTCCAGGAGGAAGGCCACCATGAGTCACTGGAAAAACTTCATCCAAAGATCCCCTAATCTGACCCACCAGAACTCCCAATGCCCCAAATGCCACATCCAGACCCTCCCCACTCTGCAGCCAGCTCCTTGTTCACATTTCCAAGGGCAACAACAGTGAGAGTAAGCTCAGGTAGACAGGGAGTGTACACAGAAAACAAGCCAGGGTCTATGGGCAAGGGAGAAACCACAATCTTGAGTTGTAGCACCACCCTCTGGAAAATGAAAGAGAGGTTAACCAACAGCCAGCCTGGGTCACAGTAAGATTTAGAGAAGACATACAAGCTTAACAATTCTGCCACCAGAGGGAGCAAGAAGTGTGGAGCTGATGTACCCATACAAGGTCACAGAAAGTCCCAGAACACAAGTAGGATCAACAAAAAGTATCTCTCAGCTAGTAAAGATTGGAGGAAGCAACTTACTTCAAATGACAAAACAGCAGTGTAAAACTACAAGGGGGCTTCCCTGGTGGCGCAGTGGTTGAGAATCTGCCTGCCAATGCAGGGGACACGGGTGCGAGCCCTGGTCTGGGAAGATCCCACATGCCACAGAGCAACTGGGCCCGTGAGCCACAATTACTGAGCCTGCGCGTCTGGAGCCTGTGCTCCGCAACAAGAAAGGCCGCGATGGTGAGAGGCCCGCGCACCGCGATGAAGAGTGGTCCCCACTTGCCACAACTAGAGAAAGCCCTCGCACAGAAACGAAGACTCAACAGTCATAAAATAAAATAAATAAATAAATAAATAAAAGAACGTGAATTTCTTTAAAAAAAAAAAAACTACACGGAACATGAAGAATAAAGGAACTGTGACATTACCAAAAGATCATAATTATCCCCCCAGTAACTGAAGGCAAAGACACAGAGATCTGTGATTTATCCAGTAAAGAATTCGAAATAGCCATCTTGAGGAAACTCAATGATCTACAAGAAAATAAAGAGACAATTTAACAAAATCTGGAAAACAATACATGATCAAAATGAGAAATAAACAGAGATAGAAATCATTAAAAGAACCAAACATGAATTCTGGAGCTGAAGAATTCAATGAATGAAATGAAGAATGCAAGAGAAAGCATCAACAGCAGAACAGAAGAGTCAGAAAATAGAATCCATGAGTTAGAGGATAGGAACTTTGAAATAACCCAGTCAGAGGAGAACAAAGAAGAAAGAATGAAAAAGAATAAAGAGGGCCTACATGATCTATGGAACACTATCAAAAGAATCAATAGCAGAATCATTGGAGTTCCAGAAGGAGAAGAGAAAAGAAAGGGGGAATAAAGCTTATTAAAAAAAATAATGGCTGAAAACTTCCCAAACCTGGGGAGAAGGTTGGACATCCAAGTTCATAAAGCTAATAGATCCCCCACTGTTTCAATTCAAAATTATTTTCTCCAAGACACATTATACTCAAACTGTCAAAAATCAAAGACAAAGAGAAAATCCTAAGAGCAGTAAGATAAAGATGGTAAACTACAAAGGAACCCCCACTAGGCTATCAGCAGATTTCTGAGCAGAAACCTTTCAGGCCAGGAGAGAGTGGAATGAATGATATATTCAAAGTGCTGAAAGGAAAAAATTGCCAGCTAAGAATACTCTATCCAACAAAGGTATCCTTCAGAAATGAAGACATTCCCAGATGAATAAAAGCTAGATCAGCCATATAAAATCATCACCACTAGATCTACTTTACAAAAAATGCTGAAAGGAATTCTTCAAGCTGAAATGAAAAAACACTAATAGTAACATGAAAATATACAATTCACTGATAAAGGTAAATATACAGTGAGGTTCAGAAAATTCTAATTCTGTAATAGGATGGTGTGTTAACCACTTAACTTTAAACATTATATAGTTTAAAGGAAAAGACTATTAAAAATAACTAGAGCCAGTATAATTTCTTCATGAATACACAATACAAAAAGAGGTAAATTTTAACACTAAAAACATAAAAAGTTCAAAGCAATCCCTATCAAATTTCCACTGGCATTTTTCAACAGAAATACAAAAAAAAATCCTAAAATTTGTATGAAACCACAAAAGATCTTGAATAGCCAAAGAAATCTTGAGAAAGAACACAGCTGGAGGCATACTTCCTGATTTCAAACTATATTACAAAGCTATAGTAGTCAAACAGTGTGGTATTGGCATAAAAAAATACACATAGATCAATGGACCAGAATAGAGAGCACAGAAATAAAACCACTCATCTACAGTCAATTAATTTACAACAAAACTGCCAAGAATATACAATGGGGAAAGGACAGTCTCTTTAACAAATAGTGCTGGGAAAACTGGACAGCCAAATGCAAAAGAGTGAAAATAGACTCCTATCTTAGACCATACACAAGAATCAACTCAAAAGGAATTAAAGACTTGAATGTAAGACCTGAAAGCATAAAATCCTAGAAGAAAATATAAAGGATAAGCTCCTTGACATCAGTCTTGGCAATGATATTTTGGATTTGACACCAAAAGCAAAGGCAAAAAAAGCAAAAATAAACAAGTGGGACTATATCGAACTAAAAAGCTTCTGCACAACAAAGGAAACCATCAACAACAAAAAAAGACAACCTACCAAATGGGAGAAAATATTTGCAAATCATATATCTGATAAGGGGTTAATATTGAATATACAGAGAACTGATACAACTCAATAGTGTGTCTGGAAATTTTTATAATAAAATATGGGGGTTGCAGCTCTATTTACAATAGCCAGGACATGGAAGCAACCTAAGTGTCCATCAACAGATGAATGGATAAAGAAGATGTGGCACATATATACAATGGAACGAAATTGAGTTATTTGTAGTGAGGTGGATGGACCTAGAGTCTGTCATACAGAGTGAAGTAAGTCAGAAAGAAAAAAAGAAATACTGTATGTTAACACATATATATGGAATCTAAGGGAAAAAAAGGTCATGAAGAACCTAGGGGCAAGACGGGAATAAAGACACAGACCTACTAGAGAATGGACTTGAGGATATGGGGAGGGGGAAGGGTAAGCTGTGACAAAGTGAGAGAGTGGCATGGACATATATACACTACCAAACGTAAAATAGATAGCTAGTGGGAAGCAGCCACATAGCACAGGGAGATCAGCTCGGTGCTTTGTGACCACCTAGAGGGGTGGGATAGGGAGGGTGGGATAGGGAGGGTGGGAGGGAGGGAGACGCAAGAGGGAAGAGATTTGGGAACATATGTATATGTATACCTGATTCACTTTGTTATAAAGCAGAAACTAACACACCATTGTAAAGCAATTATACTCCAATAAAGATGTTAAAAAAAATAAATAAAATAAAATAAAATATGGGGGGAGTGGGGAGAGTAAGGATTTTAAACTTGACCAGTCATGTTAAGGAAAACCACTGCAGGTCTCTGATAGAGGTAAACGGCATGGTCATAAAGGTGCACAAAACTGTATATGATAAAGATGAAAGGATAATAATCTAGGACAGAAATATCAGAATCCTGGATTAGTCTGTGGTAGGAGAAATAAAGATGCATATGAAATAGCTTGTTGGAAGAAGTGATCAAATTTGACCCTAGGTTTACAAAAAAATACAAGCAATTACTGAGTAATACAGGATGCTTTTTACTTGAAGAGAACTGCATTTCAGATATGTCAGTAATGAAAAAAGAAATGCAGATTAAACAAAGAAAGGAGTTAAGGTCAAAACAAGAGGTCAACTCAAAAACACCAGGGTCCTACCTTCCTAAAATGAGAGTAGAGAAACTAAGACAGCAAAGCCAGACTGATTCATTAGGTTTGTCAGCATTCACATGGAACTGTCTTCAGCAGAGAAAAAGTTATATAACCCTCAGATATGAGAGGAAGAGAGAAATTCCCCCCAGAAGAAACCCCCTGGAATACATAAAACACTTTCTCATACTGGACCAAAGTCATGTTACTAAGTGGCTATCCATTCTGTTTCCTATCAGATGTATTAGATGCTGGCCTGCCTCAAGAGCTCTGGCTATATCAATAGATAAGATTATATAAAACCTGCTCTATACTAGCACTTAATACAATATTTAATCCTTTTCTTAACTATCAAGAAAAGTGTACTGATCACATTAAAATCTTACTGGTGGAAAAAAACACACAGATTGAAATGTATAATTTTTTATTCCTAAAACATAATTCAGTTTTGCTCTCTCCCAACCATGTTTTTATCCCCCCATTTTCTTCCATGCCCTCTTTATCAAACTATTTTCAAAGTGCTCAGTAACTTTCCATGCGACTCTAACCTACCTCCCTTTCTCTCCTTCTCTCTGATCAGGAAATTACTATAAAGGAAATTCAGAAATCTTGTCTACAATGATGATCTGGAAGTTGGCAAGTTTATGGGTCAGTTTTCACATGGAATGTCAGATGACAGAAAGAGAGGAAAGAATTTTTCTGAAATCTGCAAAACACTAAATTATAATCACCTGAAAGGGAAAAATGAGTCTGTAGAAGTTATACACTATCTCTCACAGCTTCTTTATGTACTAGAACTGTGAAGAAAAAAATAATGAACTTACTCTCCATTGGATAATTCTATTAAAGAAAATTATTTTACATCAATTTCACTTTATTCTATTTCTATACTTCACTGACAAACCACAAAGTACGCAAATGAATCATACAAACAAAAATCTGAAGAGGCACAGACTGGTGTCTGGGATGGATCTTACTGGTTACATATTTGAAAGCACATCCAAATTCAAGCACAAGGAAGCCCGTTCTTTCTATAACACTGCCAAGGACACTGGTTTTCAGCTGAAACCACAATTAGTAAGATATGGATAATATTACATCACCATCAATGATTGAACAACGACAAAAAAAGGGCGAGTATCTACAGAGGAACAGTCTGGAAAGCATCACTTCATGCTATGGGTTGCACTGTGCCCCTCAATAAACATAGGCTGAGGTACTAACTGACAGCACCTTGGAACACGACCTTATTTGGAAACAGGGTCACTGCCGATGTAATTAGTTAAATGAGGATATACTGGATAGGGTGGACCCCTAGTCCAATATGACTGTCGTCTACATAAGAAGACATCCCTAGAAGACACAGAAATACCGGGATAATGCCATGTGAAGATGGAGGCAGAGATTGGAGTGATGGATCTACAAGCCGAGGAACACCAAGGATCGTTGGTCCTCCCCAGCAGCTAGAAAAGAGGTATCGAACAGATTCTTCCTCTGAACCCTCAGAAGTAACCAACCCTCTCAACATCTTGATTTTAGATTATGAGAAAGAAAGAAAAATCACTGTTTTTCTATCCTCTACTCTCAACACTTCTGACACCAGATGTGTGGTTTTTTCCACACCAAGTAATTCTCCAATTCTCAGCGGATACCAATGGGGTGTCCTATAACTCAGTTACTACACTATCGCCCGTAGTTAGTGCAGACTTCACATTGTAAGGGCTTAGTCCCACAAGACTGCCCCCTACTTCAAGCACCAATCTCAAGTCCCAGGTTGCCAATTGTACTTCTGACCAATCGTTCATAAATCAGGTGTTCCCACAACCCCTCCTTGGGTTCAATAATTTGCTAAAATGGTTCACAAAACTCAGGGAAACACCTTACTTACATTCACCAGTTTATTATGAAGGACAGAACTCAGAAACAACCAGATGGAAGACCTACATAGGGCAAGGAATGGGGTATGAGGCTGTGTGGAATTTCCATGCCCTGTCTGGGCATATTACTCTCCCAGAACCTCAAAAGTGTTCACTTGTCACTTAGAAAATGACAAAAGTTTTCGGAGCTCTGACCAAGATTTAAGGATGAAGACCAATATATATATATATATTTCTTATTACATACTCCAGAACTGTGAGAGAATAAATTTTTGTTGCTTTAAGCCACCCAGTTTGTGTATTCTGTTACAGCAGCCCTAGGAATGAACACACCTAATATCAAGAAAAATTTTCAAGTTTAAATCTTAAAATGCAAGGTGTTCATAACTGCCAAAACTCGGAAGCAACAGAAAAGTCCTTCAGTAAGTGAATGGATAAACAAACTGTGGTACATCAATACAAAGGAGTATTATTTAGTGATAAGAAGAAATGAGCTATCAAGCCACAAAAAGATATGGAGGAATCTCAAAGGCATACTGCTCAGTAAAAGAAGCCAATCCGGCTATGTATTAGATGATTCCAACTATATGACATTCTGGAAAAGCAAAACTATGGAGACAGTAAAAAGATCAGTGGTAGTCAGGGGTTCAGGGAGAAGGGGGAGGGACAAATAGGTGGAGTAAAGAGTGCTTTTAGGGTAGTGAAACTACTTTGTATGATACAGTAATGGTGGAAACATGTCATTATACATTTGTCAAAACCCATAGAATGTACCACACAAAGACTGAACCCTAATGTAAACTATGGATTTTAATTAGTATTATTATGTGTCAATATTGGTTCATCAATTATAACAAATGCACCACACTAATATGTAAATAGGAGAAACTGTGGAGGTTGAGGAGGGGAATAACATAGGGCTGCAACTTTTTTTTTAAAAATAACTTAGAACATTAAAATAACCACAAAAACAACTACCATTGGGACTTCCCTGGTGGCACAGTGGTTAAGAATCTGCCTGCCAATGCAGGGGACACGGGTTCGAGCCCTGGTCCGGGAAGTTCCCACAGGCCGCAGAGCAACTAAGCCTGCGCGCCACAACTACTGAGCCTGCGCTCTAGAGCCCGTGAGCCACAACTACTGAGCCCACGTGCCACAACTACTGAAGCCCGTGCACCTAGAGCCCGTGCTCCGCAACAAGAGAAGCCACCATAATGAGAAGCCCGCACACCGCAACTAGAGAAAGCCCGCGCGCAGCAACAAAGACCCAACACAGCCAAAAATAAATAAATTTTAAAAATTAAAAAAAAACAACACAAACTACCATCTATGACCAATATCATTTCATAAAAGAAAGGAGACTTTTACTTATTTTTTATTTATGGCTGTGTTGGGTCCTCGCCTCTGCGCAAGGGCCCTCCCCACCTGCGGCAAGTGGGGACCACTCCTCACCGCGGCGCGCGGGCCCCCCACGGCCGCGGCCTCCCCCGTTGCGGAGCACAAGCTCCAGGCGCGCAGGCTCAGCAATTGTGGCTCACGGGCCCAGCCGCTCCGCGGCACGCGGGATCCTCCCAGACGAGGGCTCAAACCCGTGTCCCCTGCATCGACAGGCAGACTCCCAACCACTGCGCCACCAGGGAAGCCCCCAAGAAAGGAGACTTTTAAAACCAAGAAGTTAGAATGATATAATCCTGTGATAAAGAACACTTCTTCCCAGTAAAGGATGGCTTATATCAATTTCTGCCAAAAACAAAACAGAAGTAGATAGATAAAATATTATCTCATTACTTTCATTTTACCTCATACACAGAAGATATCATCATGACCTGACCTGGTTAATGCACTGCTTTTAGAAGATCATTATTCATTTACTACTCATAATACCCTGAAAGAGAAGTAGTGTTTTTATTCCCATTTCTAAATGGGGTAATTGACCCTTATAGAAGTTAAGCAACTTTTCCAAGGTGACATATACCTCACAACAGCAGCTGAACTTGAACAGATGTATGACTGAACTAAGACTATGACCATGACATAATAGCATCCTACTGTAACTGTATAGCAAGCAAGTGATATGATGGATCAGAGGCTGAGAAAGAGATCACAACCAGAGGTAAAGATATGGGAGTCATCCATAAAGTGACGATAGCTGAAGTTATGAGAAAGAAAGAGCATAAGGAAGACAGGAGTAGGGAGTTTGGGAGTGAGCAAGGGATGAAGGACATATTAGGGTCACCTTGTTTAGCTGAGGAGAGAGGAACAGCAAGTACACAAAGGAGGGGCAGTCTGATAGAAAAGAAGTGAAGCCATAAATTGTCACCAGGTTTGAAACCTGGAGTCATCATCTTTGACTCCTCTCTCCCCCAATCTTCAATACTCAGGCAGCTTAAACACATTACGTCCACATAAATATTTCTTCAAACCTGTCCTTTACTCTGCATTGTCATTACCCTAGTGTATGCCCTTTATCAATTTTTACTTGGAATTGTACAAACAGCCTCCAAACATATCTCCTTGTTTTCATTCCACCTGCCTCTAATTAATACCACCTGTTTATGTATCCGCGGCTTCTTCTAGCCCTCCCCCAACAATTCCCAGCAAATGGAAACTTAAACACACTCTTCTCTCCTGAATTTTTTAACCTATCTTGAACATATTTTCATATCCATAAATGAAGATCCATTTCTTCTTTCCAAATACCACATAGTATTCAATTGTAAACACATAATTTATTTAACCATCCCCCTAACCAAAAAACATTTCTATTGTTTCCAGACTTTTGTCATTACAAATGTGAGAATCAGCTTGTCAAGTCTTAACCATATTATTTACAGAATAAGCAAGAATTAAAATCTGAACAATATTGAGCCTTTCTATCAAAAAACAAGGTATGACTTTCCATTTATTTAAGTATTCTTTTACATTACTCAGCAGAGTTTTAAAGTTTCTTCATATAGTTTCTTCCTGTATCTTAAGTTTATTCCTGGATATTTTATATTTTTAATTGTTATTATAAATAGGACCTTTCCCTTCCTGATATTTATAAGTATTTTTATCATAGAAAGCTGTTGATCCTTACATATCAATTTTGGCTTTTAGTATGCCTTGTAATGTTTTGCTGAAAGTTGGACATGATGCACCAGGTAAAAAGAGCTGAGATAAACAGGCCCCTAATGATGTCGTAGTGAGGTGAGGAGGTGGGAGGGGAAATGTTCTATAGTCCTATGACTGAATCCCATAGTCCTCTGTCTTTTAATGAGCTTGTGCCCCGGCACTGTGATGTTTACAAGTGCTTCTTTGTCCCCCCGCCCCTCCCACCCCCAGACACAGGACAGGTTGGCTAGAGGGTGCTGAAGTCTGTATTTCTCTTCTCCCATGGGGAAGGTTAGAGGAGGCTGGAATTGGGTATTTCCCTTCCCCCAGGTCAGTTAGGCTCTCACAAAGCCCGTAGGCTGGGCTAGTAAAATAGTTTCTTTTGAGGGCAGGCCTTGTTAAGAAGAACAGAATGTTCTCGACATTTTCAAAATAGCTGCTTTTCCCCTCCCTCTGCCAGAAGCAAAAGAGATTTTTCTCAGTCTTCACTGTGAGAACCTGGTAGGGCTCCTATAGGTAAAACTCACAAAACTATGAAGGCCCCCCTAAGACTGGGACCCCCTTGAGCATTTAACTCTCAGACTTGTCCACGCTGACCCGCCAGCAATTCATCAATTACAGTTTAAGTTGTCCTGCCCCTTACTGGTTCCAGAGACAGTTTCTGCTGACGGGTTTCTGCTCTGCCTGTCTCTCCAATTTGGGAGACAGCCATTTGTCCTGTGATCTCAATTCTCTGATGGATCTAAGAAGAGCTGAATTTCAACTTTTTGGCTTTTTACTTGTTTGTTAGGACAGATGACCCCCAAGCTTCTTTTTGTAACCAGTCACCTGATTAGTCTTTTGTTTCTAAAAATTTTCATTTGATTTTCTTAACTTCCAGGTAAAAAGCATGCTCCTTTTCAGTAATATGCCTCCCATGTACAGTCGTCCCTTGGTATCCACAAGGGATTGGTTCCAGGACCCCCACTGGATACCAAAATCTGAGGATTCTCAAGGCCCTTTTATAAAATGGCGTAGTATTTGCATATAACTTACGCACATTCTCCCACATACTTTAAATCAATTCTAGATTACTGAAAAAAACTAATAAAATGTAAGTGCTATGTAAATAGTTGCTGGTGAGTGGCAAATTCAAGTTCTGTTTTTTGGAAATTCTGTTAGTTTTCTCCCCAAATATTTTCAATCCGCAGTTAGTTGAATCTGCTGATAAGGAACCTGTGGATTCAGGGGGCAGACTATATTTCTCTAATCTAATTGCATCAGACAGTACTTATAAAGAATGCTAAGTAACACAGGCATGATAGTAGGTACCTTGTCTTGTTCTTTCATGGGACTACTTCTAATGTTTTAATATTAGGCACAGTGCTTAATAAGTATTTACCTATTCACTTCTAATTAAAAGTTCTAAAAACCTGAAACAGGTTAAATTTGGTCAAATACTCTTTATTAAATGCCTTTTCTGCATATATAAAGATAATTATGTGGAACCCTCTCTGTCTTGTAAAAGAAGTGATATCAGCAGCACTTTTACTATGCTTAGCTTTGAAGTGTGAAACAGTCTCTACTCCAGAATCAGGATCATTTTAATAAGTGTTCCACCTAATTAAATATACTTCAGGCACAAACACTTTTCCTTATCTCCTTACTATCAACTGAATATAGTCACTATTATTCCTGTTGCATCATGACTATGTTAAATATACTTTTATGTTTGTCAGTTTTTCCATACATTCTAATTTTTTAATAATCTCTATATATGTTTCTATTATAATTATTTGGCTCCTTTTACTAAAACTCTTAACACATTCAGAGCTTTTATTCTTTTAACCCTTAAAGGGGTTAATAATATCTGCAATATAATCTGCAAATCACATCAAAATAATTACAAACCCAATAAACATGCTATACAACAGTATAGCATCTAAGACCCTACTTACTATAGCTTAGCCAACTGCTGACATCATGAACTTGTGGTGAGTAGAGCTGAAGAGCTTTTACTGATACCCAATCTTATAACTGTAGAAGTTCTACGTAAAACTTTTAAGGAAGATGTTTTGTGTACCAAATACTAAGAGTAATGGTGAGAGTAGTAGAGGCACTGGTGATTTTTATTTTTTCCTTAATCCTATTTCTATTTCCCACAAATTAGTACACTGTACTACTTTTATAATAAAAAAAACTCTCAAGGTTATTATAAAAGATACAAAATTTTACAAATATGAGTCAGGTAATTTTGGAGAGAAAAGTTTCAGTAAAATGGAAATCATGAAGGTGTGGTCTGAAGTCATTTCTCTATTAAGCATGGAAATGAGACAACTGTGAATATTTTCAAGTGTGATGAAGGAAGTGAATTAGTGACTGTCTCTCTTCCAAATTTTCCTCATATAACTTCAAAGTTTTTTCAACATTGTTCTCTCTCTGATTTTTATCTAAATATCTCCCATCAGAAAAAAAAAGATCATAATGAGCTAGAAGGGTCAGAGATGGGACTGAATCTATGATAAACGGGCTGACCATGATTTGTTTCACTGAAGAGCAGAAGTACATTCCAGACGCGTGAGTGAGTGATCATGAATGGAAGTGAGAATGAGCACATATTGTGTAAGGGACTAAAAGAAGAATCCCTATCTATCAGGGTGGGATTACACTTGGGGACAGTTGGAGATACAGTGTGATAGTTGTGATGGGATCAATCACAAAGAACCCTGAACGCAAGGCTTAGAAGTCTGCACTCACTACTGTAAGAAACGGGGATCCCCTTGAAGAATTTTTAAACAGGGTATCACATATGAAAGTGATGTCAGAGGAAGATTAGCCTTATGGTAGTGCATTAGCTGCATCAGACAAAGACAAGCCTATCAGACGTAAGAACTAGGGGACTGTTAACAATGGAAAGTAAAGGGGAAATGAGCATTTTTCAAAATATATGACATTCTGTTAAAAGAGAAAGTAACTTCGTATTTCTCATTCTCTGCAACTGATTTAGTCAAAACACTTTTCCTGGGTACCTTCCCACATTCCAAATATGGAGCTCTAAGGATACAAGACAGGACAACAGATATATCTTATCTGTATATATCTTATAGTATATTCTCTTTTTCTTTCCAGAAAGTTTATTTTTCTTTAAATTCTTGTTTTTGTAAATGCCCTCCAAGTTTTTTCTTTAAGTATGTTTAAATGTAGTAGTACTTTATTTACTTATAATGTAAACTGCTTTAGAATGCTCTGCCCTTTCTGCTCCCAAGGTATACCTTTGTCATAGTACCTATCATATAATAATCATGGATTTGCTTACCTCCTTTTCCACTACATGAGTCTAAGCTTCATGCTGGCAGAGGCCATGTCTTACTGGATACTTTTTCCCCGGAACACTCAGGAAATTTCAAGAGAGTGCAGTGAGTTAGTGAATAAATGCATAGATTTTATCGGGAACTATGAATGAAACACAGAATTTCCTTCTTTAGTTTCCCAGATGTAGCTGACAGGTGGTTTCAAGTTTCAGTCAATGAGGAGTGCTCCTCAAACTTTTCCACCAATTAAATACAGCAAATGAGAGGACAAATATTCCCAGTGTCCCAAGGAGCTTTAGTTTGCAACTGGCCACAAGTGTGAAATAGCTTTTAAGTCACATTGATTCAGGCACTATTCTATGCACTAGGGAAATAACCAAGGCTCCTGCCTTTGTAGAGCTTAATTTGAGAGAGGTCAGATGAACAGTAATCAGATAAACAGGAAAAGGTCTTTACCCTTCTAGCACAATAAAACTTTGTTTTTATTTTTTATAAATGAAACTTTTAAAATTTGTTTTTTTATATCTTTTCTTTTAATCTTTTCTTTTATGGTTAATATTTTTGGGTATTATTTTAAAATTCCCTCCTGACAGAAGTCATAAAGATACTGTATTTTCTTTTAAATTTTTAAAATTTTGATTTTCAAGTTTAAGTGCTTAGTTTAACGAATTCAATTTTTGTGTATGTGTGAATTAGGAACCCAACTTTTTTTCCCCCAATATGGCGAACCTAGTGCTGATTACCAAATAGTTTTCTTCCCACTTCTCCGAGATGAATACACAGTTCCTATAAATATCAGTCTGTTCTTGAACTTTGCCATGTCTCATTCATCTATTTCTGTTCTAATTACTTTAGCTTTATATTTGACTAAATGAATCCCCCCTCTTCATTTTTCTTCGTAAGTAATCTTGACCTTTTTACCTTTTCATATAAATTTTAGGATCAGCTTGCCAAGTTCTTCAGGATAAACTTGAATCTGGTTTGCAATGATATAGAGTTAACAGACATACTGAAAATATTTGACATTCCCAGGCTTTTGTGTCTACTTACATATTTGAGTTAGTTTTAGGCTCTTTAATAAAGTTTTATAACTTTCTCCATGAGGTTGTTACATATCTTTTATTAGACTTTGTAATTTTGTTGCTCTTGTGACTAGAATATCTTTTAAATCACACTGTCTAAACATTTTTGCTAAGGTACAGAAGCATGATTTTTTTTTAATTATCTTGTATCCAGCACCAGTGCTGGTAGTGTACATATAGATTTTTCTTAAGTCTTCTGTATATACAATCATTTATAAATAATAAAAGTTTTGTTTCTTCCTTTCATTTCTTATATTATTTATTCTTTTCCTATTTTACTGGCTAGGACTTCTAGCATAATGTTGAATAAAAGTGGTGATAGAAATCATCATCATGTTTCTAAGTTTAAAGGAAATGCTTCTAACATCTTCCCATTAAGTATGAGGCTTATTGTGGAGTTTTGGTGGGTATCCTTTATTTCACTAAGATGTTCTTTTCAATTCCTAGGCTCTCAAGAGTTGATGTTGGTATGCGGGGTGGTGGTATTAATCGTAATAAGTGCTAACTTCAATCAGTTTTTGCTCTGGCTATTGAAATAATTATGTATAATAGACACTGTTCTCTGTTTACCTAACATCTGCTCTATGAGCCTTAACTCATTCCAACTAGATTTGCATACTTACAGAATATGTCAATATTACATTCATGTACACACTCTAGATAAGAAATAATCCTATTATCTCTGACCTCTGGTTCATAAAGAAATATGAACAATATAACACAAATTTTGAAAGGATAATCACACTTGCTTGATTTAAGCCCATTAAATATTTCAAGGGCAGATGGTTAAGAACAAAACCCAAAATATTGTAACTTTTATCTCATATATATTTATGTATATATAAACTATATAAATACATATATATATATATATATATATATTCTGAGATCAAATAGGCCTTCTAAAATAGAGATAAAAAACACAGAATACAATTTCATTTTAATATTTGATTTTGAATTGTAGACAAACATCAGTATAAGCACCATATCACAAGCATCAACAAAGGAAAGGGGATACTGCGTAGCCTGACTTTTAACTTATCTTTTAATCACCACCATTTAAGGAACATACTTCGCTTAAAGCCCAATGCTATACTAATTACTATTTATACTATTAAATAGTATAAATACTATACTAATTAAAATTTATACTATTTATAAATAGAGTTGTGCATTTGAATTTTAAAATCCTGTATTTCATGGGATTTTAGTCTTCAGTGAGCAAATAAATCAACCAAACACAAGTTCCCTAGGTTCTTAATTCCACTGTCAAACTTTAAAAATATGTTCTTATTAAAGAAAGTCTGATTTTAAAAATTGCAAATTTATTTTAAAATAATTTATTAAAAATTCTATACGAAAGGATTTTAAGTTTTTAAATGAAATTCAATAGGCTGCACTACCAAGTGAAGAATAAATGAAGCAAAGAGAAAACACTAATGTCACCGAGGATTCAATTTATCAAACCTAAGTTTGTGCTCAACTTTTTAGAAATACATCTACTGGATTAAATCTGTACATGACTTTTTCCACAACAAACAAGGCTCACAGGGTGAAAAAGTACCACAAATAGAATTCCACCTGAGTAAATATAAGTTCAAGATATCTAGAATAGTCCACTACCCCCAGTGATTTTCCATTCTGCTTTACTGATGTAGGAGCAAAGAATCTTGCTTGACTAAGAAATTCATAACAGAAACTTTCACAGCTGTTACTCCACTACAACACTATCCTTTCAGGAAAGTGTCACTTCATGGTGCCTACAGCAGAAAACCTATACAATTCGATTTAATATATTTAATGAAGCAGGATTAGCTTTTCAATGCATTGTGTTCTTTACACTTCTATTTAAAAGTTGTTACTAACAGAGCTTCTAAAATGTTGAGGCTCAGAGCAGAGATAAACAGTGAGGCTATGTGGAGAACT
This sequence comes from Balaenoptera physalus, assembly GCF_965194825.1. Taxonomy (NCBI): domain Eukaryota; kingdom Metazoa; phylum Chordata; class Mammalia; order Artiodactyla; family Balaenopteridae; genus Balaenoptera; species Balaenoptera physalus. The sequence continues at coordinate 40,000,405 of NC_138889.1, read as the reverse complement.
CAAAGCCTAGAGGTTAACCAACTTCAAATCATCTGTGAAATGATGTTCAAACTACCATACCAAGCCCCTCATCTCATAAATAGAGCCAACCCACGGTCAAAGAACAACATAGCTGTTTGCAGTTAGTTGCGCCTATAATTTACTAGAACACTACCATTTTATAGCCACTAAAGGTATACATAATAAAAGCAAAATATCATAACTAACAAAATTGAGAAGGGGGAGAGATCAGATATTATTAGAAAAACCATCTTTTATGATTAATTAGAAAAGCAATTCTCACTTATTAAGGAATATTGAAAACTGCTATTTCTACCTCAAAAATGTGTTAAAGTTATTCCTTTTAATTAAGAAAATCGCACTTCACATTTGAAAAAACTTAGCAACAAAATCCTGGGAGAATAGTCTCTCTGGATAATATGCTGTACAGGAATATGACCGATCTGAGACCAAATATCAATAAAAGGGCAACACCTAGCTGTGTGCCTTTAAGCACATGATTTAATTCAGCTCTTCCGAATATCAGGTTGCTCCCTGTCAAACGGGGTAGTGATATCTGTCTCACAGGATTGTTGTGAAAGTTAAATGAGATAAGCATGTATAAATATTTATCCAGGTAGCACACTACATTTTTTTCAATTCTTAGAAGTATGTTCTTCCTCCACCCTACACATACAGTTGAAATCAGGCTGCGTTTTTTAAATGATATTAAATGTTACTCATTCATTTCCCTTCCACAACTGAAAAAAAGACTGTGATTCAGGTAAAGATTGTATCTAATAATCAAGGATATCTTTTAAAATGAGGAAACAGGAAAACAGTCAGCCTAAACATATTAGTTTCCTTTTTTCTCTGTCCTTTCAGGCACTCTACCGTGGAAAGTATGGTTAACCTTTGGTTGCCCAAAACCATCTTCTCCTTAATTTAACATTTAACAATTGTCTCTTCATTTGTCTATTAAAAATTATCTGAGGGCCCCAAGAAGTTGTGAAAGATGCTGAATTGACAAGGCACTAATGGGGACAATTCCTTAAGTCACGGACCTGATGTATAAATTTAACAGATTCCCTTAGTATCCTAGTGCTAAGAGAGTCAGTAATTCAGGACATTTTTGTGTCTAATGTAAAACCTGAAGAGACAACAGCATAAAATAAGACTACTCCAGACAAACTTAACATATATGATCACCAGACTCATTATCTCCAAATAGGATGTATGCAAATGATCTTTTGCTTCAGAAGGAGAATAAAAGTACTTTGTTACCTTTTTTTGGGAAGGGAGGGAAGGAGAGAGGAAGGAAGGAAGGGAGGGAGCACGTAGTGCCCAGACCTTGGTTTCTCATACCATTCTCCAATAAAAGAAATCTGGCTCCCTGAGAAATGGATGATGATTCTAGGACGGGGGCAGGAAGTATCAAGATGAGCTTGGAGTATCTTGCAGTGACAGAAAGTAAGGAAGAGCTAATAAACAAACAACAAACAAGAAAATCAACAACAACAGCAAAACACCATAATGATGGGAGTATGTCAAAGGGACACAAGATCTGACTGAAAGAAATCCCAATCTGGAGCTGGAACAATTTGAGCAACAAAGTAGTACTGGACTGTAATATATAAAATAAATATCCATAAGTCTATACTGATATAAATAAATGATTGCATAAATCAATAAATGAAGGAGAAGAGACAAATCTCTCATGCAAAAGAAATAAAAGGTGTTCCACTCTAACAAGGTAGAGTCTGGGCTCCTTAAGCAGGGACTGTGCATAGTTACTTCCTTTCAAAGAGTACAGTATAAGGATAAGAAGGGGAAAAAAGAGTATCTTATAGTGAAAGAACCTAACACTACCTCAACCAAGGGATTAACGTTAACATCAACAGTGACAAATCATGTTGATAGTATGTACCTTTGATATGATGTGATGAAAATGGCTCCTCACCTCTGTGGTCTTCTTCCCCAAAAGACATAATCCCAGTCTAATAATGGGTAAAACATCAGACATTCTACAAAGTATCTGACCAGTGCTCTTCGAAACTAACAGGGTCATGAAAAACAAAGAAAGTCTGAAAACCTGTCACAGCCAAGAGGTGCCGTGCCTAAGGAGACATGACTACTAAATGCAATGTGGTATCCTGGATGGACCATGGAACAAAAAGAAGGACATTAGGTAAAAACTAAGGATATGTGAATAAAGCATTGATTTTAGTTAATAATAATGTATCAACATTGGTTCATTAATTTTGACAAACGTACCATACTAATGTAAGATATTAATAATAGGGGAAACTGGATGTCAAGTATCTGGGAACTCTGTAGTATCTCTGCATTTTTTCTGTAAATCTAAACCTGTTCTAAAATTAAAATTTTACCTAATAAAAGTAAGAAATAAGTTATAATATTTAGTCTGCAGATTAACATTATGACCCTTATTTTGTCCCAGTGCAAGCCAGTCACTCTTATTACAGTATACATGACATCCTGAGGAAATAAAGGGGGTCTGCACACAGAGAAGCTGACAGTGGAGGCCTCCTTTCAGCATCCTACAATGTACTTCAATTCACATCCATGCCTAGTTAAGTAGTTTAACTAAGCTAACCCTCACAAGAATACACACATAGTTTAACATATTTTAGGCAAGAAACAGCAGGTAAAATATAATATTAATAATATAAGCACAGGCTAGAAATAAAAGCAACATTTCTCCCATTCCTAATGAGTTCTTTATCAGTCACAAGAAGTTAAAAACAATGATGTATTTAACTAATAAAATCTGACCAGAAGTAGGCCAAAAAATTTCAAAATTATCAAAAGGCCTAGAGGCCTTTAATGTATTTTTATTAATGTAATGACTAAACCAAGGTTAAATACATATATCAAATATGTATTTTTAAATAGTAATATATTAATGAAAGGCAACAGTGGACTTATATCCACTATTATTAATGATAAAACCTGCCCTAAATGTATGCTATGCTTCAAGATAAGAGCTAATGATATTATGAGGCCTTTTTAACCAGCACAACATATATTCAGATTATAAAGATAAATGTTTATCATTTGTAGCAATGTTTAAAGTCCTGCTATACACAATTTAGTATTTTATGACATTTCACAGGAGATAATGGCAAATATGCAGAAGCCTTTACACACACTTCTAACCTGTCTTCTTACATTTGTTGGATTCTGGTTTTGAAAATGAAATACATGAAAAAGATATAGTCTCAATATATTCTCAACAGCAAATGACTTCATTAATGAAAACAACGTTTTAGTTAAAATTGTGAAAGTATAGCCACTGAGAAGGCAGTCACTTCATCAGAATAAAAAGATTTTGAGGTAAGGTTTAAAGGTTATCACCACATATGAAATTCATTTTCCCCATCATTCATAGACAATCAGCAGTAGAAAAGCAGATGAATCCAAAAATGTACAAAGTGCTACAGGATATCACTGATATGGTTAATTTCATAGCAACAAGACCTTTAATAAATAGAGGAATACCTACATACTATAATGAGGTATGTAGCAACTACAGCACAGTATTTAAGTGACTTAGCTCCAGAACTGGACTACATGAGCTGCAATACTGACAATTAAATGTATTAGCTATGAGACCCTGGACATGTTATTTAATCTCTCTCTGAGTTACTGTCATCTGTAGAATGGTAGTAATAATTTCTACCTCACAGAATTGCTAAAAGTATTACAAGAGATATTTCATTAGAGCACTTAGAACAATACTTGGCACATGGTAAGTACTCAAAAAATATTAGCTATTATTGGGAGTAAAGCATTATGGGAATATTCATGAAAATCTTTTATATCACAACAAAATTCATTAATTATCTTAAAGATATCAAACCCAGAGATGAATTACACATTTTTCTTTTACAAATAAATAAGAATGGCCTGTTCTGGGATATTACATAAAGACTCAGGTCTTTGAGACTTCCATCAGTGTCTCCTTCTTAATTAGTTAAAGGTTATATTGATAGTGTGGCCACAAACAGCTAACAGAAAATACTTCACTAGAACTTAGAAACAGTATACGTACCCTCAAATCAGGAGAAAAGTTCTCTGCAGAAGTTGATATGGAATCCGATGATACAACAGAAGCTGATTTTGTATGCACTGAATTCTCTGAATGAGAAGTGGAAGCACTACAAGATACAAAAGCACAGTGTGTTTGAAAAATGGGCGTGTTAAAAACCAATTTCAGAAATTTTATTAACTCTATTATTTCTTAAAACTTCCACTGCCAACCAGTCCTACTTTGCCTATTCAATCTTACCTCCAAATACTGATAAATTGCAAGCTCTAGTGGTAAGAATAGGGCTAAGTATTATTACCATCCACATTCCCTCTGGACAGGCTTCCCCAGTACTCATGAATACACTCAAGGTTAATTCTTCCTTTTTATCCAACCATCCATTTATTCATCCAATGATCAGGCCAATGTGCAAAACCATTACACCAGGCACTATGATTTGGAGATAAATATGGCAAAACTCTCATGTTCATAAAGCTCACAAGCTTGTGAAAGAGGCAGACAAGTAGATAATGGTGCAATGTGATAACTCTAACTACATACACACACACACACGGGGTGGGGTGGGGTGAGGGCAGAGAGAGAGAGAAAGAGAAAGAGAAAGAAGGACTATGATTACAAACTTGGAGAAAAGAAAAGAAAGCACCTGACTCTACCCAGGAAAGTTCAGGGAAGACATCACAGAGGAGGTGATATCTGAACTGAGTCTTGAAAGATAGGAAATTGTCAGGCTGACAAACAAGTAAGGGAATTCCAAAAACAAACAAAAAACACTACAGAAGTACAGAATTATCAAAGAGCACAGAACACTTGAGAAACTACAAATAGCTCGACAGTGCTGGATGAGCAGAAGAGCAGAAGATGGAAAGTTGAGCCTGTCTTTGTACCTTGTACCTTTCCACCAAACCAAATGCTATATTTTTAACAAGCCTGTCTTAAATATCCACTTCTTCCTTTACAATAAGGAATCACACTCTAGAGTTACTTTTATTCTCTTAAATTCTTATAGAACTTTTGATACCTGATCACATACTGCCTTTTACTGTTTACTGATCTCAGGTATGTAAATTTAGTCTCACCAACTAAAATTTAAATACCCCAAGAGGGAGGACCGTGTCTTTACTTTCCTTAAAATCGACTTCAGTGTCTGTGTATATACTTAACATGTATTATGTTTCTTAAATTCAAAAATACAGGACTTCCCTGGTGGTCCAGTGGTTAAGACTCCGCGTTTCCACCGCAGGGGCCATGGGTTCAATCCCTGGTCAGGGAACTGAGATCCCACATGCCCTGCGGCCAAAAATTATAGTGACAATATACCTATGCCACAAACTGAAATGATTTACATCATTTCCTTTTATCAGTAAAAAAATTTTTTAATTATTTAAGGAAGAAAAATCAATGGTAGAAAAATCTCAGACACTTTGAATTGAAACTTAAAGTTCTGATAAAAAAATATATTTTTCTAAAGTTTCATTCCCAACATATTAAAAGTCTCCCTCACATGAAAAGTCAAAACTTTTTCATTAGATTCTGATGTAATAATCCACCTTGAGGTTGTGATAATATTTAAGAACCATATTTTTGTTTTAAAATTTGTCCATCATAAACCTGTGTATAATGATTACTAAACTATTTTTACAATGTGAAAATCATCTCCCCTCAAAAAACTGTCAGTTCATTTTTTTATTGGTTTTTTCAGCTTTATTGAGGTTTGATTACTAAAACTTGTGTATATTTTAGGTGTACAACATGTTTTGACATATGTATACATTGTGAAATGATCACCACAATTAAGCTAACTGAAACATCCATCACCTCACAGAGTTACCTTTCTTTTCCTGGTGAGAGAATCTGAGATCTACTGTCTTGGCAGTTTCAAGTATACAATACCGTATTACTAACTACAGTCACCGTGCTATATATTAGGTACCCAGAACTTAATTTATAACTGAAAATTTGTCCCTTTTGATCAGTATGTCCACTTTTTCCCTCTTGAGATAGGATTTGAAAACATTTTCTCTCACTCGGTAGGTCACTTTTTCGTTTTATTTTTTCTTTTGTTACAGGGAAACTTTTTGTTTTTGATGTAGTCCCAATAGTTTATTTTTGCTTTTGTTGTCTGCACTATTGGTGTCAAATCCCAGAAACCATTCTCAAGACCAACACCAAAGAGCTTTTTCCCTATGTTTTCCTCTAGGAGTTTTACAGACTCAGGTCTTACTTTTAAATGTTTAATCCATTTTGTGTTGATTTTTGTGTGTGATGTAATACAAGAGTCCAATTTCATCCTTTTGCATGTGGATATCTATTTTTACCAACACCATTTATTGAAGAGTCTATCATTTCCCCACTGTGCATTCCTGGTGCCCTTTCAAAGGCAAGTTGACTGTATACATGTGTGGTTCTATTTCTGGGCTCTCTATTCTGTTCTAATGTCTATGTGTCTATTTTCTTATGCTGGTACCATATTGTTTTGATAACTATAGCTTTGTAATATAGTTTGAAGTTAGGAAGCATGATGCCTCCAGCTTTGTTCTTCATGCTCAAGATTGCTTTAGCTATTTCAGGTTTTGTGTGGTTCCATACTGACTTTAGGATTGTTTTTCTATCTGTGAAAAATGCCATTAGAATTTTTATGTAGAATGCATTGAATCTGTAGATCACTTTGGGCAGCAGTGACATTTTAACAAGATTAATTCTTCCAATCCATTAACATAGGATAACTTTCTATTGATTTGTGTCTTCTTCAATTTCTTCCATCATTGTTTTATAGTTTTCTTCATGCAGGTCTTTTACCGCCTTGGTTAATTTTACTCCTTAGTATTTTATTCTTGTTGATGTTATTGCAATGAATTTGTTTTCTTAATGTCTTTTTTTGAAAGTTCATTGCTAGCATATAGAAACAACTGATTTCTGCATGTTGATTTTGTATCCTGTAACTTAACCTGAATTTGCTTATTAGTTTTAACAGTTCTTTTGGTAGAGTTTTTAGTGTTCCATGTATAAGATCATGCTATCTACAATATGTTTTTATATATTTATACAATGTGAAAATCATCTCCCCCAAAATAAACTGTCACTTCACTTAAATGAATGAAAATGGCATTCCACTGGGAACACTTCAAAATTGTTTTTTCAAATACAAACATCTCTTTATTTTATTAACTATTTCAAAGTATAATTGTGTAATTTTTTTTGTATCCAAGAATCTATATTATACAAAGGAGCAGTCATAAGAATTCTATTATCTAGTTTTATAATGCAAGGAAAGAGAAATTGATAGGCTGAGAATGATTTCTTCCTTTTTTCCTGTACCAATTTCTGAGTAATTAAATTCCATGTGCATTAAAATAACAAGTAAAACAGACAAACTTCAGGCACAGTGCTCTAACAGATATTGTTTGCTGCCTGCTCCATATATATACACACCCCTTTCTTTCCTGACTTTAGTGAGGACAGTTTGTGGCCAGCCCAAGATGACATGCTTGTTTTTTGGCTCCCTTGTGTCTAGGAAACAATGTGACACAATTTTGGCCAATGAGATTTAAGGGGCGGTTTGTTAATTGTTATGGAAGCCTCTTATTTTCTTAATAAAGGGGAGCAGAAATAGCAAGGCGGTCCTTAACCTTTCCCACTTTCTCTTGCCTGGACCAAGAATGTAAAGCTTGGATATACTGTGGCCATCCTGTAAACATGAGCAAATGCTGGCTTGTGAAGGACACAAAAGAGCATAAAGTCCTTTCCTGGTGAGCAGCTGAATCTACACCAACAACTTCCTACTTTGGGAATTTTGGTTATGTAAAATAAATGAAGTTCAATTTTTAAAATCACTGTAATGGAGTTTTCTATTCTGTACAGCCAAACACAATTTTAAGTGTTACAGCAATCAACACACCTCACAAAGTCTATTTTGAATAAGCTGAAATGCATGGTACTATTTTTTATGTATATGACCTTCTGGGAAAACAGAAAAAACATGTAAAGGCAATAAAACACAATTTGGAATTATGGGTAGTGTATACCTAAAAATAATAGTATCGATAGGAATATTATAGCATGTACCATTAAGACATCAAATAGTTCTTGAGAGCCAAAGTATGAAATAAACAAATCTAAGAGAAATAAAATAACAAGCAAAATCAGGTCTTGCAACTAATACTTTGCAGTCTCAAAGAATCAGTCTTCCAAGCAAAAGTGTGGAAAACAGCCTTTAATTATTAATCTCTTTTCAGACACACATAAACATGGGTAGATATTGTGATCTACACTGTTGTATTTGAATAAGCACTAAAAGGTTTTAAACTCCAGGCAGGCAATGAGGGGCTGGAGGGGACAAGGGTGGGAATACTTGTGATTACAGCAAACACAAATACACACAGCACCACCACCACCAGAACCCCTGAAAGTTCTGGTATAAACATGAAGTGGCTACTCAGACTGAAGGTGGCCACAGAATGCAGTTCTTTTTCAGCAGTTATTTTTCTCCTGTCATATGGGCTCTATGCATGCTTCTGATCACCATGGCTACTACAATAATACAACCTAATTTCCACTGCTCTCTTCCATTTCCCCACTGCTCATCTTGAGGTCAAGCTCTCTATGTTGACCTTTTATGAACTGTTCCACAAACAAGCTCTGTATTTCCCTGAATTCATACCTTTGCTCATGCCATTCCAAAAACAATGCCCATTTATCCCAATCTATTTATTAACATCTTACTTACACTTTAAGACCCGGTTAAAAGGCTAGCTTTTCCAAGAAATCTTCCCCAGGTCTTCCAGCTGGAACAAAACTCTCAGTCGACTACACTTCTGCCTATACTCTATAATGGCACTTAACACTTTCCACATTAGACTAGAGCTCTTTGGTTACACAGCCTCCTCCTTTTTAAATTATAAACTGCTAGAGAATAAGAATCTTGTAATTGGCAAGGCATTTGAACTCAGAGCAAAGACTGCAGTCTGCTAATCTCATTAAGTAACCAGTGCCACTTTGGTTTTCCTAGGCCCATAAACTTCACTACATAAATTTCAATCCAAACATTCCTGCTATCCTTGTCATCCTGAACTTCTTCAAAAATGCCAGACCTTCTAGTCCGACTATGTGTTTTCTCCATCCATTTTCCCTGCCCAAGTCTTCCTTCAGCTCCTAACTTTTCCTAACCTTTATACTAGACTTTTTACTCCATACTGAATAAATTCTCTTACATCTTCAACCAAATTCTCCCCTCCACCTCTTTGCTTCAACTGAGATCTCCTTCCAGGAATCCACTTCGCTGCAGCCTTTTCTAGAGAAAACTTTCTTGTTCCACATCTAAAAAGCCCAAAGGTGAAGCCAGCATTTCCCCAGCTCCTTTCTCATGCTTCTACACTAGTATTACTTTTCCATCTTCATATATAAAAGCCTTCTTCCTCTGAGGTTCATGGGATTTGGGTATAAAACCTCTCTGTAACTATCATCCACTCACCTTTTAATTACTCCTCCTCACTCAGTAAGAACTTTCTAATCTGGCTCACTTTCTTCTCTAAAGCTTCTTTCTACTCCAAAAGTGCCTTCATCATGGGAATTTTAATGCCCATAAGGGCAAACTAGCAACAACCTAGCTCAAAATTCCTCACTTCCTACATCCCTCATCTATATCCCCACCTTAGCAATGTGCTTCTGTAGTCACACACTGTACTTTATCATTTCTGGAAACTACCCAGCCTTTGTAATCTTAAACTTAAGGAAACCAATATCTGACCACAGATGCTATTCTTTCCAAATATCTCACTTTCTTAACTTTCCCTTCATCTAATCTTCAACCTGGTGGTGACAACTCATCCCTCAACTCCTCCATTTGTCATTATTATCCTTCATGCTTTACTGCTCTCTCTATCCCCCTTCACTTCCTTCCCCATCCAACCTGGAATACACAGTATCATTTTATACTCTCTCTCGCCAAACACTCAGTATCCTTATATCCTTATCCACTGACCATCACTTCCCTAACTAATCCCTAAATTCAGATCAATATATTGAATAACTATCTACCTTCTCCTGCGCTAATGGAATAAATCTTCACATTGGGGCCATTTAAAACTTATGGTTAGAAAATATTAGCTAGGCCCTGGGCAGTGCTCAGCAACACTCCCACTTACCAAGTGATTTTTCTAAACCATCACTATCTTTTCCCCAAGCCAATCACATCCAATCAATCCAAAGTCCTGTACAGTCTACCTCCCTATCATCTCTTGAATGCATCCTTTTTTCTATCCTAATTTTTACTGTCTTAGCTCGACACCTCTTCCCTCAACTACTCATCCAATATATCATCTCAAACTAATACCAAAGTGACCTTTCAAAGACAGATCTGATCCTATCATTCCTCTGCTTAAAACTTGTTTTTAAATTGATATATAATAGACATATAACATTATATTAGTTTCAGGTGTACAGCATAATGATTCCATGTTTGTATATATTGTGAAATAATCACAGTTAAGTCTTGTTAACATCCATCACCATAAATATTTACAATTTTTCTTCTGATGATAACTTTTAAGATCAACTCTCTTAGCAACTCTCAACTATACAATACAGTATTATTAACTATAGTCACCATGCTGTACATCACATCCCCATGACTTTATTTCATAACCAGAAGTACTCTGACCACCTTCACATTTCACCCATTCCCTCCTACCCTAATCCCCTGCCTCTGGCAACCACCAATCTGTTCTATGTGAGTTCGGTTTTTGTTTTTCAGATTCCACATATAAGTGAGGTCATACAGTATTTGTCTATCTCTGACTTATTTCTCTTAGCATAACACCCTCAAGATCCACCCATGTTGTTGCAAATGACAAGATTTCCCTCTTTTTAGCTAAATAATATCCCGTTTTGTGTGTGTGTGTGTGTGTGTGTGTGTGTGTGTAGCACATTTTCTTTATCAATTCATCCATCAGTGGACCCTTAGGTTGCTTCCATATTTTGGTTATTGTAAATAATGCTGCAATGAACATGAGGGTGCACATATCTTTTTCAGTTAGTGTTTTTGTTTTTCTCAGATAAATATCCAGAAGTCGAATTGCTGGATCATACAGGAGTTCCATTTTTAATTTTTTGAGGAACCTCCATCCTGTTTCCCATAGCGACTGTACCACTTTATATGCTGACCAACAGTTTATCAGGGCTCCCTTTTCTCCACATCCTCACCAACACTTGTGATGTTTTGTCTTTTTGATAAGAGCCATTCTAACAGGTGTGAGGTGATATCTCATTGTGGTTTTAACTTGCATTCCCTGCTTAAATCTTCAGTGATTACTCACTGCCAACAGAATCGAGCCCAAACTCCTTAGCACAACACTTGAAGTCTTCCATGATCTGGCCTTTGTTCTACACATCTAGCTGGAGCTCTTATTCATCTGAACCCATTGGGAATGGCTTTCAGATTCTCTAAGTTCTTTAGCTATTTCATGCATCTGCACCTTTGCTAACCTTGCTTAACCCTGCTGTCTTTGCCTCTAATGTCCTTCATACACTTCCATGCCCTCTTTGCCCATCCATCTTGTAAACATGACTACTTCTTCCTTCACTGTACACTGTACATATTTCTATCATAATACCTGTAACACTGTATTGTATTTACTCATCTACGAGCTCCTCTTCTCAGACACTTTGTTATTGTTTACTATTCCAAGATCCTTTACCACAGATCGTTTCCCTATCTTGCTCGCAATAAAATATGTAAAGCATCTAAAAAAATGTAGCACCACGTGTAAGTATCGATATTAGCTGTAATTATTTATGACAAATGAGTGTTATTACACAGAAATTACCCCACCCCAAGTAAGATTAGCTGCAGAAATTTAAAAATTATAATAGCAAAGTTGCTGTTTCACCTCTCATTAATACTACTTTCAGCTGTGACATATTACAAGTCAGAATACAAATGTCCCCTAGTGACTGCACCCACAGATTTACTGGGGGAGCGGAGGGGACAGCAAGAACTACAATTAAAGACCTGGTATTCACAAAATAAGGAATTATGTCTTTTGGACAACATTATGTTAGAAGTATTAGAAAAATGATTATTTTTCCCACTATAAGGGCATGTGTGTTGGCACTGTGGACGCAATTTAAAAATGAAGTCTGTCGTTGCCATGAACTGAATGGTGCCCCCCCCAAATTCTTACACTGAAGCTCACTATGAGCCCCAAAGTGATTATAATTGGTGACAGTGCTTTTAGGAGATACTTAAAGTTAAATGAAGTCATAAGGGTGGGGTATAAGTTAACATCAATAGGATTAGTGGCCTTATAAGAAGAGGAAGAGAGAAAGCCTATCATTGCCCCCATCCCTACCTGACTCTGCAAGCACACAGCAGGAAAGGCCACGTAAGAAGACAGCCACCTGCAAGCCAGTCAAAGAGAGTCCTCACTGCGAACTGAATCGGCCAGCACCTTGATCCCAGACTTCCCAGCCTCTAAAACTGTGAGAAATAAATTTCTGTTGTTTAAGCCACAAGTCTATAGTATTGCTTTGTATGCAAGCCTGAGCTGACTAATACAGTCATAGAGAATAAAAGTCATCAAAGGAGTTTCTCTTGGATATACTGATAGAAGTGAAAGATTTCCAATTTGAAATTGATAATATAAAATAAATTTTTTTTTATACAAAAAAAAGCTCAAAAGTTCTGAAAAGTACTAAAAAGGACATGGCAGTCCTACCAAAAGAGACCTAATTATGTCATCAGAAATAACCTTTCTCTGGGAAAAATATGAGTAAAAATTAATGTTTACGTTGCCTATTATGTTTTCCACAGAACTACCTTGCCCAAAACTGTTCACCCCAACTTGATAGACACTCCAACTGTATGAAGTCATTTCCATCAAGAAACAGTTTATATTTTCTTTTCTTCTTCCCTTCTTTTATTTCCCATTTTCATGTCTCACTCTAGCTCAATACACTTTTGCTGAAAAAAGCTGGAATCAGCTCATAACTGGATTCCCTCAGGGATGTTAGTCGCATCACTTTGTAATATATAATATTCAAATCTACAAGAATAATGTCCTTCAAGCATCACTCCAACAATCCTGTAGCACTTGTATTCATTATGATGAAAGTGCGTCTACTGGTACCCAACTGCCTCCAAATCAAATTAAATATCGTAATAGCTTTCAGAGTGCCAAGGCTCTCCAACATACCTACTTCTAGCTCAAGTTTACATTTCACTCCAGCCAGACAAACCTGTTCCTTGCCACTGGTCATGAGAATCAGACTCTTCTCTGTTTCCGCTCTGAACAGCTTTTAATTTAGTCTCCAAACTGTCTTCTCTTCTGACCAACTCTGGTTTTTAACCACCTCAAACTTATCTTGAAGGTGCATTTTCCACAATAAACCAGTCCTAAGTTATTCTTACTGATTCCTTTGAATAAGTCTAGTCATTCCAACACCTTTGCATTTGTATTCAGTTATGTTTACACTGATGTACTATGTTTATACTGATTCATCTTTGTCCATATTGATTCACTGTATAATGCACATATACCTTTAAAAAATTTTTAACAATTACCAAACCCTGACTATGTACAAAATACTAGATTACAGAACAGCCTCTGCCCTTGAGATTTCAGCCCGATAAGAGGCATTATACCACATAAGCATATCAATAATACCATGAGAGGTACAAACAAGGAGAAAAAACTCAAAGGAAATGGTAATAATTTGAGGATTAGAGAAAAGAAGAAATACATTAAGTTGAACCATTTGAAATTGTTGTTTTGTAGGTAAAATGGTCAAATATCAACTATTCCACATGGCTCGATGTGGTCAAATGCAGGAGAAAGAAATTCAGCTGGGCCTTTAAGGAAGGACTGCAAGGCACAGATCAAGGCTTTGCAAATCACAAGCACCCCCTCCCACCTCCCCCAACACACACACACACACACACACACACACAGAAATTTGTAAAAAGAGTTTTGGAAAGTATAGGGCGTATTTCGTGAATAATAAGTCACTGACTCAAACAAAATAGATAAAAGGCCTGGTACCAGAACACTGAGAATCCTAAATGCCAGGCTTAAAAACCTTGCTAGGAAAAGGCAAGGGGTTCACAATGAGAAACCACTCCACACCCTCTAGGGTTGCTAAAATCAAAAAGACAATAACAAGCGTTAGCAAAATTGTGGAGAAACTGGAACCCTCATACATTGCTGATGGGAATGTTAGATGGTATAGCCACTTTGGAAATCAGTCTGGCAGTTCCTTAAAAGGTGAAATGGAGTTACCAAATGACATAGCAATTCCACTCCTAAACATATATCCAGGACAAATGAAAACATGCCTACTTAAAAAACTACACAAATGCACACGGATGTTCACAGCAGCATTATTCATAATAGCCAAACAGTTAAAATGCGCCATGCCATCCCCCTCCTTGAAATCCTTCCATGGCTCCCCACTGCTCTTACTTACCTTAACCTCAAGTAGCTACATGATCTGCCCCTGCCTCCTTCTCCAGCCTCCTCTTGTACATCTCTCTCTCTCCTTGCTCTTCTGTCCAACCACAGTGGCCTTCTTTGAGATCCTTAAATAAGCTGGCACCTCTGCAGGGAGCCTAGTTCTGCAAAACTCCCTGACTAGTTCCTCTAAGACTACAAACTTTAAGAAGGAAGAACTGTCAATTTTGCTCGCTATTCTATTCCTAAGACCTAGCATGGTACCTGGTATAGAACAGGCACTCAAGAAATACTGCTCAAACTAATTAATGAGTGAAAAAATAAGAATGATCAAAAGATTGAATTATTCTAATCAAATTCATCAGAGGCCATGACTAGAACATAAGACAAGATGAAAAAGAAATGTGGCAAAGGGGGGCTGGGCGGGGAGGGGGACAGAACAAGGCAGGGGAAGATAAACAGAAAGTTTCATTTTCCTTCTGGAGTTCCTGTGCATATGTTACTTTATATACCATATGTAGTACTCCATTTCCATTGAAAAATTTCTTAGGACATTGGAGCAAATATTTTGTTAAGGAGGCTATGTCTTAAGTGAACGACAAATGATCCTTAAACAACTGGTGGGAATTGTTTTTTGACTGTTATTTCCACTGGAATGATTAAAGAAAAAGTTGGGAATTAAGAAACAAGGATACTTAACAGCAGTATCCATGGCTAAGTGACTTAATCCCCACTCCCCATTACAGTTTCATTATCTGTGAAAAGTACCGATTAGACTATTTTAATGGTTAGCTTTTTGATGGTCAGATCCCTCTTTGAAAAATCTCATGAAAGCTATTCCCTGTATTGTTTACAATGTCAGGGACTTTAAGGTTAAGAACCGTGGCCTAGATTATTCCTTTTAGTTCTAACATAGTCCAGAGCTTCAGAAATGAGTATTCTGCCTTTTGAAATATTCACACAGTATCTAGATAAATACTGAAAAATTAAACTGATTGTCCAAAAGGTATATGTGTATGTAAGTGTATATATATGTATGTTTTTTCTAATTAGGTAATCACAGTCTTGAATATGAAGTTAAGACTCATAAACTAAATAGAAATATTCCAATATTGTATTTCATACAACAGAGTCAAAAGGAAACTAAATCCAATAGCTATACTTATTTCAGGAACTCTGGGCTATCACTGTGTAAATTCAACGCCCCTGATTATAGATAAATAGAAACGATACCCTATAAAGAAATATAAGCCACAATTTCTTTAAATATTTTCATTGGTTTTATATTAAGTGATTTTATCAGAAGCTATATCTATCTTTTAAAATACACTTGAAAAATATTCTAATTTAGCTAAGTAATGATTCTTTTTCCCTTTTTTTCTTTTTTTTTTTTTTTTTAACTAACTACAGATGGGCCACAGAAGTCTCCCCCATAATGTCATTTCAAGTACAATGGAAAGACCTTCACTGTCTGCCTCCCTGGCCCTACCATACATTATCAACAGCTTCCACCATTAGGGTTTCTGAGCTTAATGATTCTATTTCAAACGTCATACATTTCAAAACATACCTGTAATAATTAGGGGGCGATACCTCCTTAAAAATACACATACGGTTGGCTCAATAACTCTTCTAAATAAATAATTTCATCAGAATGAACTGGAACACAAGAATATAAACTCAGTGACTCAGGAACATCACCCTTGCCAATGCCCAACATGGTTATGTTACAAGGCTTCTTATTCTGTGATTCGTACACTTAATCTAACCTTGTGGCCTCAGGACACTGGAACTTGTTATTAGCTTCAGTGGCCTGACTCACTGGACTGCCTCTCCTCTGCCAAGGTGAAAAACAAAAACGCATGACTTGGAGTAATCTTGGCACTTGCGTTTCTGACAGCACACTCATTTTTCTTTCAAACACCGCATGTGGTTTTCCTTCACAAGTCTCTTTCCAAATCTGAAGGCCATATTCCATTTCTTAAGAGTTTAGCTACGTTCTACATTACAGCAAATGGTCTATCCTCAATGGTTCCATTTTCTTAGTACCCACTCGTTCCCTAATTCCTTCCCATCTGGCTTCTGCCTCTATCAAGCCCCTAAAATGGCTCCTTCCTATAGTTGCTAATGACCTGATTATTTTTTTAAAAAAGGTCTTTTCTCAGTTCTGATACTGTAAATTCAGCTCTCTTCACTAGCATATTCTTTTGGTTATCCCATATCTCAGTTTAATTTCATCAATACTCGAGCATCTACTATATGCAAGACACTACTGTTCTAGGAACTACTAAAGATACAGAGATAAATAACATAGGGTTGCTGCCCCTAGTGAGCTTTCACTCCAATGTACTTAATACAAGTACAGAAAAATCACAACACAATATAGAATATGAAAAATGAATGAAATAAAGAACTTAGGGGTTTGGAAATTGGAATGCTCACATACAGCTTTAACTTAGGGGCTTGAAAAGGGTTTTAAGAAAGAGGTAGCATTTGAAGTTAGACTATAGAAGAGGTTCAACACCTTCTCAACAATTTCACTAAGCAAAAGAACAATATGAAAAAGAGAAAAGAAAAAGAAAGAATTAGGAAATTCAGGGCATATTAAAGCTATTATAAGAGGCAGACCACTTTGGTTGAAGTGTGGGATACTTGTAAGGCTCAATCAGAGATATGCCAGAAAAGGTAAGTTTTGATTAGCCTGTACAAGTTCTAAAAAATAAGTTGATATCTAGATATTTAGTTCTGAAAGCAGTGAGAAGCCACTGAAAGCTTCTGTGCTTTCGGAAGATCATTTTAACAATAGGTCAAAGAATGGATGACAACAGCAGGAAAATCTGTTCGAAAACTATTAGGAGACCTCCTCAAGTCAGAGGTACTAAGGACCTAAACTAGCAGAAAAATGAAATAGGACTGGATGCAAGGCACATTGGAGACAGAATCAATAGAACTTGGCAACTGACTTGACATGATGAGAGCAGGAGAGAAAAGGGTCAAAATATGAACCCAAGTACTGCTGACTGAGAAACCAGTGTGCCAAATTAGAGAGCAAGAAAAGTAGGTAGTTTGGGGAGCTAATGAGTTTCATCTTGGAATTTTTAAGACTGAGGTGGCATCAAGGCATCCACAGGGAAACATACGCACCCCATGCAGCAGTAGGCCAAAGGATTTTATATTTTACCTGGTCATGCATTTGTTCATCCATTCATTCAGGTAATTTTGATTTACTGCTTACACTGTGTTGGATGAATGCACTGTGAAGATACATGCGATATGGTAACATTAGATGTGCTCCCAAATTAAATCGTCATGGGAGAGGCTGACTCCTATTCAACTATCTATGAAACTGACTGTGATAAATGCTATAAGAGTGGTTTAAAAAATACTATAGAGTAGAAGAGCAAAGGACTGAGTGCAACTGGGAAAGGTTAAGGCTGACCTGAAAAATGTGTCATTTTGTTATGGACAATGGCCTGTTAATAGGATTTGAAGGTAGAGTGGAAAAGTAAAAACATTCCATACAGAGAACAGCAGAAGTAAATAGATTACTTGGGGAAACCTATGTGACTGGGCTTTGTGGATCATGGCAGGGGTGGAGGCAAGAAAGGCTGAGCTATGTTCTATGAAGAAACCATAGAAATTGTGGTTCTATGAAGGATACCATAATAAGAGTTCAGATTCTATCCTGTAGGCAATGGGGAGCCATCAAACATTTCTGAGCATGTGTTACATAATCAGTTCTATGTGCAGAGAGAGAGTCTGCTGGCATGATGGAGCACCAACTGGGGGAAAACCTCTAGAGGAAGTCAGATTAGTTAACAGGCTATTGAACGAAATCATTAATAGACATTTGGAACAGGCCGCACAATGACAAAGACAGGTAATACAGAAGAAAGAGCAAATTTGAATGGGGTATGTGAAAATATGCAGTAGATTTTGATGTTGTTGAACTTGAAGCTCTTACAAAGTACCCAAGTGTTCATTAAGTAAGTGGAAGTACAAAACTTTTCCAGTTTTGAAGTTCTTTGGAGAGATTACAGTTAGGTGACAGCTAAATCCATGAAACTGAATCATGTAGCCCAGGGACAGGATGTATAAAGCAATAAGAGATTTGAGATTTAGTGAACAGAACTACAGTCATTTTCACAGAATACAGACTGGAGGTAGAAGTCCAGAAAAAAATGGTCAGAGAGATGAAAGAAACAAGAGAAAAAGTTTAGTGAAAGCCAAAAAGAGTGTTCTAAATTGGTAGTTCATAGTACATAATAATACTACAAAGAGGTCAAGGAAAGTAAGAGAAAAATCCAATGGAATTATTAATAAGATATGTAAAATAAATTACTATGTCAACAAGATCTGTATGTTTTAGAAACAATAATCTAATAGGAATGAAAAATTGAGGTAATAAGGCATATTGTCTCTCTCTCAGTAAATGTAACTGTATCCAAACCCACTCTTTCTTCCTATCTTAGATGATAACACATCCCTTCTCAGGTTCAAGGCAAGTCCCTCCTCCTGCGTTCTTCATCCTGCCCCATCCAGTCATCCTCAGGAGAGGAGAGTGAGTGTGTGTGTGTCTGTGTGTGTGTGTGTGTGTGTGTGTGTGTGTGTGTGTGTGTGCATGCATACACATGCATAGACTTTATACAACACTGGATATTCAGCAGAAACTCAACAATGATTTGCTGAATCTATGTCAGGTTCATTAATAACTCTACCCTCTACTGCTCTCTGGATGTCATGTGACTTCAGGAAGTTTCTCTACTTCTTGCCCTCCTTAACTTCTCTGCAATATGTGACACTCCTGGCACTGCCTCCCTATTGGGATTCTTTTCCTCTCTAAATTTCCGCTGTCATTAAAATTTACTGGCTTCCTCCAGGTTCTTTTCTTCCAGTTGCCCCCTAAATATAGATTCTCTTGAAAGTTCTGACCTTGGCTCTGTTCTCTGTCCTCAGTCTCTCTCTGAAATATCATGGATTCCCACAGCTTCAGTTATCACCTCCGTGCCAATGATTTTCAAACATCTTTAGTCTTCTCAGTCCCACATTTACAAATACAACTAGTACTATCTGGCCCCACCCTCTCTCTCTCCAGTCCTATTTCTCACTCTGATCCTGTCTGGCTACTGCCCACACCTTACAATGACACTAAGCTGCACAGTAATTAACCACAGTTATACCAAATAATAGTTTTTAATTGTTCCTTTCAAATGCAAGTATAGGCACCAGTTAGCCAACTATTCTGATAATTAGCCAGTTAATTAAAGAATATTATAACTTTCAAGGACCTCCAAGATTTTAGTGAAACTCCCCTCATTTACAGATAAAATACAGCCCAGAGAAGTGAAGTGAATGATTTGAAATACGATACCGAATAAGTGGCAGAGCCAGATACATCAGGTCCCATTTTGACTAAATCACACTGCTTCTGATACGGAGTACAGAACCAAAAGGACAAATACCCTCAGGGTGTTTACTATCTAACTAGGGACATGAAACAAATGCACACACGCACGCACAAACACACACACCAATATTTCTATCACATAAGCTCACTGTATGAAGATGAAGTTCAGCTGAGACCAATCAAGGAATGCTCCCTGGAGAAAATAAAGCTGAACTGGATTTAGAAGTGGGTTAAGAATAAAACAACCAGAAAGCAGTTTCTTTGGGTTTCTTTCCCATAATTTTTTTTTACGTTTCTGGACAATAAACACAAGGAACATATTCAATATGAGAAGACTGGATTGTTCATTAAATCTCCCATTTAGAATTCAGTATGAAAAGGATGTGATAATAAAAACAAAACTAAAAAATAAAATATACATATATAATGAGGTGAAAAAAAAAAGAATTCAGTATAAATCCAAGTGATACTGTAGGATCTTGAAAGTAAATGAAAGCTCCAGTGACAATCTACTATTATCTCAGAATGTTACTGTTCCCTGACTCATCTACTTTACTGTTTAAGACTGCTTCATCTCCTTTTACTCCACTACTCAGCAGCCATGTGGCTGTGGGCCGGATGCTCTACCTCACTAAGTCTCAGTTTCTTTATGTGTAAAATGGAAATGATAAACTCTACCTCATATAATTGATCATTCATTCAGCTCCTTGTGTTCCAAATAAGACCACCCATTCCCCCCAGCCCCCAGCCCCCATCAGTAGGAGTTATGAAAGGACATCAGAAATCCAAGTGCTCTGGAAGAGTAAGACTGTGTGCCTCCATCTCTCCATAGCCTCCCCAACATCACTGGCAAGTGAAGAGTAGATCCCAGAAATGTGAATGATCTCTACAGGACCTCACCCTTCCCTCCCCCTCAGTACTCAGTCTCCCTACATTCCATCATCCCATCTTAAAAACTGTAAGGACTAACTTCATTATACCCTTTATCTCTGTTTACAACAGTTCCCACAAAAAGTCAGCACCACCAGACTAATTCCCTCCTCTCATCTCATCTTCCATTCACTCCCCCCACAACTCCTGTGCTTCTGAATTTCAAGGTCAATCATCAGCAAAATATCCTCTACCTTCCTCTCCCTTAAATGGTCTCTTTACCTTTTACTCTAACTAAAGCCTGGTTTTTCCCCCTGAGAACACTGCTCTCCCTACAGCCCTTTCAAATGGAAAAATAAGCCCTCTTATTTTCTCACCAATATCTCTCTCCCACAGCTGGGCCTGGAAATTAGGCCTTATTCTCCATTGCCACCTTCAGACTATTCTTCCTCTCCATGTCTAAAAACCCCAATCATTCAATCTTATGTCATCAGGCTACACTACCTTCTACCCTTCCCTGCTGAGGTCAACGACCAGTCTCTAACTCACTCTCCCTCACTCCTTGAAGAATTAGCTTCAGGCTCACCCTGACTCTTTCTAATATCAACACAATCGCCATAATTCTTATTGATTTCAATAGCCATATAAATGAATATTCCAACACCCTGGCCTCTCAGTGCCTTACCTCCTCTTCACCAATGATCTTGTCCTCCACTCTACCTCAGATCAGGATCACACCCTAAAACACTGGCATTCCCAATTAACTGACCTCCATAATTTAAATTTCAAACGTTCTACTACCAGCTCATCTCTCTAGGACCCTAGCCAACATCTTTTAATTGTTCAATTCCACCAAGGCCTCCACTGTTCCTACTGCCTTTCACTGTCTCTATTTCATGACCTTATTTCTCTTTCCCCAACTTATTAAATTCTATAGCCTGTAATTACAATCATCTCTGGTCCTTGCTTGCTTCATGGTACTTACCTGGCAACACCCAAATGCTAGTTAAGCCAACTCTCTGCCTACTCCAGATGTGTACCCATACAGTTGGATTAGTGTAGAGAAAAGCACACAACCATACGGCCTGGACTCACTTTGAATACATGATCACTCACCTCAACCAAGCCCTTAATACTGCCCAGCAAACACACTACATTTCCCTAATCCATATGTTCTCCCATTCTTCCAGACAGCTATTTCATATGGTCTTTTCTGTCCTCATCCTCTACCATCCTCTCCGTCTTGAATTTAGTAGGTGATCTAGATTCCCATTTCACTGAAAAATATAGAAGTAATCAAAAAAGATCTTTCACAGGCTCCCTCAACTACAACCTCTTTGCATCAGTGCATGTGTACTCTGCCTTCCTTTCTCTTACTGTAGGGAAAGCATCCATACTTCTATCTAAAGCATCCATACTTCCATCTAAAGCATCCATACTTCCATCTAAAGCATCCATACTTCCATCTAAAGCATCCATACTTCCATCTAAAGCAGCCATACTTCCATCTAAAGCAGCCATACTTCCATCTAAAGCATCCATACTTCCATCTAAAGCATCCATACTTCCATCTAAAGCATCCATACTTCCATCTAAAGCTCCTCCACTGAACTCTCTCCCCTCATCTTCACAAGAAAATCTCTCCAGCAATTCTTCCCTCTGGTTCCTGTATCACAAAAATTGTCCTCTCTTCTCAATCATTCCAGTCAGCATAGAAACATGTTATTATTTCTCTTAACTTACCCTCCAGATACCACTTCGCTTCTCTGAGCTTCCTTACAGCAAAACTCCTTGAAACGGATGTCTACTCACTGCTTCCAATTCCTCACTTCTCATTCTCTCTGAACCCACTTCCAACGGGCCAACAAAAATGCTTTTGTCAGGCCATCAAGAACCTCCACTTTGCTAAACTCAATTGTCAATACTTAGTCCTCATCTATAAGCAGCATTTGACATAGCTGATCCTTCCTCCTTGAAATACTTTCTATCCTTGGCTTCCAAAACACTGTACTCTTATGGCTACCTCACGAGCCCTTCTTCCTTTCAGGTCTCCTGTAGTGATTCCTTCTCACTTCTGAACCTCCTAACACTGGAGTACCCCTAAACTCTCAGTCTTTGAAACTCTTATCTTCTCTGTGTACACCTCCCCTCCTTAATAATCTCATCCAGTCTCACAACTTTAACATCTCTAAATTGATGAACCCAAATGTATAGCATTATCCCACACTTTTCTCTTGAATTCCAGATTCCAATAACTTATTTATGTAACACCTCCAGGTGAACAATATGCCCCAAACCAAATTCCTGCTCTTCTTCCTGAAACCAGCTCTAACATCTTAGTAAATGTTAATTCTATCCTTCTATACTTTCTTGAGCCAAAAACTCTGGAGTCAACTTTGACTCTTCTCCTACACTACATGTTCAATCCATCAGGAAATCCTATTGGCTGCACCCTCAAAACATGTCCAGTATCCAATCACTTCTCTTTCTTCTTTGGCTACTACCATCATCTCCCTCCTGGATGATTCCAATTCCCTAAAAAACAGTCTCTCTGCTTCTGCATCCTAGTCTGTTCTTAATACAGCAGCCACAGTGATCCTTCTGAAACATCTGACATAGTCACTCCTCTGCAAAAAACCTTCCACTACCTTCCCATCGCACTCAAAACAAAAGCCAAAGTCCTTAATACGGCCCAAAAGGCTTTCACATCTGCCCCCACCCTTACCTCCCTGACCTCATCTTCTACTATTCCCACCCCCCACCCCCCGCTCCTTTGCACTATAACAACACAGGAGCCCTTGCTGTTCCTCAAACACACCAGGCAAGCTCCCACTTCAAGTCCTTCATATCTTCCATTACCTCTATCTGTAACTCTCTTCTCCTAAATATTCCGTTTCTTCCTTTACTTTCTTCAGCTTTTTTGCTCAGATGTTGCCTACTTAGTGAGACCTTCCCTGGCCATTCTATTTAAAATTGCAAACAACTCCAGACCCACC
Organism: Balaenoptera physalus; assembly: GCF_965194825.1. NCBI lineage: Eukaryota > Metazoa > Chordata > Mammalia > Artiodactyla > Balaenopteridae > Balaenoptera > Balaenoptera physalus. The sequence goes on along the minus strand of NC_138889.1, from coordinate 39,976,639 downwards.
CACTCATTCTCTATTCATCCTCCCTGCTTTATTTTTCCCAAAACACTCATTGCTATCTGACATACTTTTTGTTTTACTTATTTATTTTCTGTTTTCTCCATTTAGTTAATACTTGCTGAGTACTTACTTACCACATGCCAGGAACAGTTCACATACTGATAAAGATTAAATAAAATAATGCATGCAAAGAGCTTAGCACATTACCTGACAGAAACACCTTAACAATGTAAAATACTATTTTTATCTAATGGAGGCTGGAATGGGATGCCGCCTACTGTCATCAGAGAACACCAGTTTAACAGAATGAGGTTAAACACAGGGCTGGAGAATTAAAACAAATGAAACTCTAACAATTTTATCCTTAAAGAAGCAAGGAGCTAAATTATCCATAATCAGATATTCTCTGCCAGAGAAAATGTAATACAATTTATTTAAAACATAACAGGAAAGCAAAAATAACTTCTGGAAAAGGAGATTTCATATTTCCCCTCTAGCAACCAGTTCCAATTATTAAATCACTGTTGGAAACATAAGATCCTTTCTACTTTCAACACAAATGCTGTGTACTATGTCATTTCATGACCAAAAAGGGATGTATACCATTAAGCGTTTAATAGTGGATTATTATAAGTAACCATACTGCAAAGCACCTTCACAATATGAAGCATGGGACACTTTGGAGGATGCTAACACATAAACTATTCTCTCACCCCAACTAGGACATGTAAGTTTAAGCTACAAGAAAAGAAAGGAAAATTAGGTCTCGTAAATCATGGAAAGTCATTTAGCCTCTCAGAGCCTCAATTTCATACTGCAAAGTAGGGATAAAAATACTGATACTTGTTCTTATCTCACTGGATAATTCTAAAATAATGTGAAAATGCTATCTAAGCATTAAGATTCTTTTATATATAAACACCACTACGAAGGGGGGGCGGGGAGGGACCAGCATCCAACAGCTGATAATGTACTAAAATATGGAAAATGAAGTTATCGTTAAAATGTTTAAGATACACATGGGGCTATCTAAGAAACAAGGCATCTTCTCAGGAAGACTTTCCACATTAACACCATTCCTTCTGGATGACTCCTTGGATATATACCCCCCTCATCACATTCATCATTGAGTCACAGCTATTTCTTACAGTTCTTTGCTCATGTTTTCAAGCAAGCTTACGTTTTCTAGTTAGGTAAAATGTACAAAATAAATGCTTATGTACCAAGAAAACTTCCCAAATAAAAATCAGAGCTCCTTGGAGATTAGCATTTAGGACATATCCATTATATTTAAAATGACAGCAATAAAATAGTAAGCCAGACCTATTTTCACTAAAATAATGGAAAGGAATAACTGATTTATAGGAAAAGACATTAAATAAAGAAATATTTGAGATGATCAAATCTATCATGACCAACAGTAAAAGACTCGTGGAAAAGTCACCAGATGTCCAAAAAAAAAAAAAAAAAAACATCATCTTATTTTTGACAAAAGCCAAATTGGATAGAATTTGGGCATGCAAATGAAAAGATGACATAGAGAGTCACAGGTTCATGGTCCAAATACTTTTTTTTTAATGACCATTAGTTTCATAACAGTTTCACAGAGTGATTTCAAAGAGTCAAGATGAAAAGAATTTTGGTGTTACTATTCAAATTAAATTATAACCATTCCATAGTATCCGCTTTAATCACAAAATGTCACCTGCCCTCAATGACAAAAAGGATTTTTCCAAATGTATGCTTAAATGAGAAATACAACTATGGTTCCAAACTAAGCAATCACTCTCCATTATCCATATTCCATTTAATTGACAGGCTACCAAAAGGGTCATTTCCTATACCCAATGCCTCTTTTCTTTGATGAGAGTAATCTCCAAAATGGAACAGGAAGTGTTGAGGAAATGAAGGCTTTGTGAATGATGACATTCAAGTCATAAGGGAGACTTGAGGGGTGGAGCTGCTACACAAGATGGTCTCAAAGTTCAAATCTAAGGTTCTATGATTCAGAGCATAAAAATCCTAGAGATAAAATTCTAGGATTACAAATGAAGAGTTATGGTTCTAACTATTGGAAATATTTGCTAAACTGGATCTTACCATTTTTAATATCCCTTTCAGCTCTTGATAGTCATAATGCCAACTCTCCCCTCTTATACACACAGATGCATACATACATAGAAATAAACTATTGTCCCATATGAAAATGTGATTCAAAGACTTCTCCGTCAACATTATTTCTTACGTATACTGCATAAACTTTCCCCATAAAAAGGCCGTCACACAGCAGCAACATCGTGAAATTTTATTCATTTTCAATTAGTGTGGGCACTTTTCTGCCCAAACCTTTTATCAGAATTGTTATTAAGAAATAGTATCGAATTATAATCATTCTGTTCCTATAAATCCTTTAATGGAGGTACAAAAAACCACTGACAAGGTTCAAATACCTAAGCCATAAATAAATACAACATTCCCTGGCCCTGGATAACCTGCAAGTTATTAATAAGGTTCAGAATAATGGAGAGGTAAGTGTACTTCGGAACAAAAACAATCATAATACCTCAAGGGTAGGCCAAACAATTTCTGCCCTCAAGAGCAGTAATGTCTGTACTTAGAAAAGTGTGCTATGTCAAAAAAAAAAGTATAAATAAAACACACATTTTAGAAATTAATAAAGTTGTTATAGACAGAATATGTTCTCAAAAGCTACAAAACTGATAAAAATATAACCAGCACTGAGGAATACTCTTGTTACTAATACTAATTATTCTTTATACTTATTCATATGTAGACTGCTTTTCTCAGGAGGCTCAAAATACCTCAGAATAAAACTGTGTTATATTCTAAATTCTGATTCATTGTATAATCCTTTGGAAGACCAGTTAAAGATTATATGAACATGCAAACAATTTACATTCTCACATGTGCTTATCCAAATTTGCAGAGCCATGATCATTGTAAATGGGAAACCATTCTCAGTAGAACTCCCCTCTTTAATCTACTTCTTATTCTACCCTAAACTACATTATTCTCTTTATTCCTAATTTAAAGGAATCAAGTCAATATTATTTAAATGTTAACTTCTGGCTCCACAAAATAACCAAATGAACATACACACATACCTATGAAAGAACAGAACTTAGCTTTATAGTGACTAAGAGAGGCATAATACAGGACAGCACTAGTCATACTATTTTTCAGTAGTCCTGCCACTATCTCAGCCAGAGTGATGCAGTTTTCTTTCCACCACAAGATCAAAACAGAAATCCCATCATCTGACTCTTAGTCATTCCCACACATTTACTGGTCTGCTGTTATTGCAACAGAATATCTTTTTCCCTTGCTACACTATTCCTAAGAGCAATGTTCCACCCTTCTGGTCTCAAAAGTTCTACTATTTCAAAGTGTAGCATTTAGGCGAACAGAGTTATACAAACTAATTATTGGTAGGAAGATAGAAATTACTCTTTATACGCTTTTCAAAATATATAGTATTAAATAAGGTACTCTCTACTTTTCAATTTTTTTGTTTGTTTCAGTTAGATTTTTTTTTTAAGTTATACTTATTCCTGAGAATTAATCAGGCTAAAAACTTGCTAATTATGACAATTATGTCTAAACAAATGAATTTTGGTCCCTACCACCAAAGTATTTCTTGCCTCAATACTAGTGAACTTACATGCATCCCTGGTAATGCTGCAAAGGCAGAAAAACCTGTCTCCAGATAGCAGGGGTCACTTATCAATTCCAAATATTCCCATGCCTCAAAGTACCCCTCAGCTTCTTCAAGGATGGAGACTAAGAATCTCTACCTCCACTAAAGGCCTCCTAGCCATCTTCCCTCTGGCTCTTCACACTCTTCCCCTCCATTTGCAGGGCAGGAACTTCCTAAGTCTCCTATTTCATACCCTCCCCTCTCATTGACATTTACTGACATCACCAATGTATCATGTACTGGGGACAGTGTTGAAAACAGATTCATTTTCTTCAAGGGACTTATGGTCTAAGAAAGATGCTGGATATCTAAGTATCTCATAATAGTAAAATGTGGGACTGAAAGGATATAAAGGACGCAATGGAAACACAGAAGAGAACACAAAGCATAGAGCACAGATGCAGAAGTGCTCAGTAGCTGAAAATATGAGCTGCAGGGTCACAAGGACTTGGTTTCCCGCTTAGCAAATAATAATTCAGGCAAGTTACTTAATCTAACTTCTTTCTTTATAAAATAAGGTAATGATATCTTATTAAGACCATAGTAAGGATAAAAAACATGACCTGTAGAAAGCAATTCGTACTAAATACTTAACTGGTAGAAAGCGTTCAACGAATAGCACCGTGGAAATACAAGAGTACCCTTGTCAGAAAGGAAAACAGTATGAAATCAGAAATAAGGGTCTCCTTTTAAAAAGGAACCCACTAATTAAATTAAAATGAAGCAAAGCCCTTGGCCCTAAAAGTACTTTTCACTCAGATGTACACTGTAAAATGTCCTCATTTGACTAAGATAACTAAACGTATAAACTTTTAAACGTAAAAAAAAAGTTTTAGTTAACGGATGAATCACTGAATACTAAGCACAAATATCAAGAGGAAAATTTTTTAATATATATAAATAGGTACATATTATACACATACACACACACACACACACCCCCTCACACACATGCATACATGCATCCTATGTAACTTCTGATAGATTCAAGCAGAAGACTGGCCCAAAGCTTCAATCACAAAACCAATTCCATCACCAGTATTTTTCAATGTAACTGTTAGCAAAGCACTGACCCTCTCTGACTCTGTTGGTTTGCTGGACTGTTAATGGAATTAACATTACTTTATTGTCAATTGCACAAACACTGGTGGTATTTCACGATAATGAACAGAAAAATAAAATTCAAGCACTAAAAGATGCCAAAAGTATAGTTATACTCCTCTTAATTCTCCTGATTTAACATTTTAAAATCCCATAAAAACATTTCTAGCAAAAGTGAAAAAGTGTGTCTGAAAATTAGGGATGCAGATAAACATACCAACATTTTACACTCTTAATTCAAAACAACCTGGAAACAAGTCACCTATCTTTCTATATATCCTAGTAAACAAATGCCTCCCGAGGATTTAATTTCTTTTATTTCCAGTCATTACTGATTATAATCATTACAATAAGATTTAAATCACTTGCCTTATTTAAACTGCTTCACTCCTACTGCCAATTCAATTTTTCTTCAGTATTCCATGGAAAGAAAAGGTTCTTTTCAAAAAAGTATTCTCCTGTAAGTAATGTCCTGAGCACATACATAGCATGTTTGCCCAAGAACATTAAAGAATGTATTCTGACTGTGAACGAGCTTTTCTAGAAATGCAAATTTTGCTGTCAATACTTACACAATGGACTACAGTGCATAAGCACTGTTCATGCTCTATTAGTCATTCTGTTGGAAATTTTATTAAAAAAAAAAAAAAGGCCTGCAGTGTGTATAAAGCACTTAGGATACAAAAGACGTATTGTCAGAATATTTGCAGGATCTCCAAAATAGAAAAACAACTCCCCCAAACAAATTAATTACAGCTTATAGTAATTATTTTTTTAAATGCTACACCAGAAACCTGAATTTCTTAACTTAACCAATCTATAGTATAAAAGAGATGACATAAGTGATCTTATCATCATGGCATCTGACTGACAGATGAGAGCCTACATTTTGTATTCTTCAGAGAAACAAAGGGGATCTGAGCTCTGAGACAGCTGGTGCAGTGCATGTTGGCACTTAGTCTGGAAAATCCCTAGGTTCTGAGGTACACATGACCTTGGATACAGTTTAATTTGTATTATTTTATTTTCAGGTCTATCAGCTACATTTCCCTAACTAAAAGTTAGGGCATTATTACTTAGTAATGCAACAGAAAGTGTGAAAAACCAGGTTGTATAGAAAATGGTTTACATACATGTTTTTCTTCTGCAGAGTATTATTTCTTCAAAGATCTTATCTAGAAATATAAATAAATAGGTAAAAGCCAAAGTATTCTAGCCAAAAGGAGTGTGTCCACGGGGAATGGGGTGAGAACTGGAGAGGAGGAGGGACTTTCAGTCCCAGCACCAATCCCAACACCCTCAGCAACTTCTTAAAAGAGTTTCTAAGAACCCCTTCAAAAATCCTGATTCAAACTCTGATGAGAGCTGAAATTAAAACTCACATGGATTCATAAGTAGCCTAGAGAGGAAAAGTGAGCAATTTAGCTGAGAAAAATGTCGCACTAAACTGAACGTTGGTAAGAATAGAGCTCAAAGCGCACTACACTGAAATTGCATTTCCTTTTAGAAACGAACACTTCCATCCAAATTGAAGTATAAGGGCAGAAACACTAGAAAGAGGAGAGTTGACCTATTCTGTAAATGCTTGCTCAACAAACACTTTTACCTGGACAAACAATAGAAAACGCACGGGGAATTCATGCTTTGATAAATGACCTTGCATGTAATTTTCTCATTCCATTATGCAAATCTGAATTCATTATTAAAACCATGAAGTCACATATCCATTCTTTAGGCTATCTAGACAGACATTTTGTTTTCCCAAGACAGAGAAAAACAAATTATTACTATTAATTGGTCACAACCCCATCAGCATAATGAGATACAACTTTTCTGCACAAACTTCAGTCATATAAGTGAAGTTGACATAGGTGTTTTATTTTGTTTTGTCCTGCACTCACTAAAACATTTTGTAGGAAAATAAGAGCATTCAACGTCTCTTCCTCTTCCTAGCCTGCAATGGTTAAATTAAAAATCTAATGTATTGGCATCATTCCGCGATTTATCCCTCCTTAATTCTGAATACTATTCGCTATTTACCAGATTAAGCTGGTTGTTTTTTCTTGCTTGTTTTTGCCTTTTTTTCGTCTATCTGTATAAAAAGGATGAGGAAAACATCTCTCTTTTAAAGTACTTTTAGAATAATAATACTTAACATTAGCATAGCCCTTTACAAATGTCAAAGAGCTCTCATACACATTTATCTTCCATACATATTGCCAACTCTGCGGCTAGATCGCCTGGTAGTAAATTCTGGTTCTACCACCCTGTTGTGACCTCAAGGAAGTTACATAACCTCTCTGTGCCTCAGATTCCTCATCTATAAAGTGAGGATAATGATAATTCTTATACCTCACAGGATTGTTATGAGAATTAAATGAATAATATGTAGAATACTTAAAACAGTGCCTACTACATGGTACACACTACACAGGCATTAACTATTCTTTTAAATTATTGTCATCAACATAAATCATCATATTTAGGTCTCACAACAATTCTGTAAAAATAGGACAGCAAGAATCATTTTACCCTTTTTCCAGATAAGGGAATCAGGCTCAGAGAAATCAAGGGACTCATCCAGAGTCATAGTTAAGAAGTAGAATCCGAACTAAAAAACACAGGCCTAAGAAAGTATCAAGGAATACAATGAAGGAATTATACTGCATAATTAGACTCCTTTTTAGAACCACCATATTTACAATTTTAAGTCTGGTTACAAAAAGAGCAAAAAAAAATATTTGATGGGAAGAAAATTTTAAATTACAAAAATACAGCTTATTAGAAATGAATATGTGATTTTAAAATGTCTTTTTAAAAATCTTACAGTTAAAATATGTACCAAAATTTCCGGAAAATTGAATAATAGCACTTTATAGTTAAACTCAGTCGTTAATTTGAGAATTACAGAATATTTCAAAGAAAAGTGGATAACGACATTTACTAATGTAAGGTTACAATTCAGTAACTATCAATATACCATACACAATACAATATAAAATACACATACAACACTAAAATTAATTCAAATACATATAGTTCAGAAAATACTTCAGAATAATTTAGTCCCTCAGAGATATTGTGAATATCAACTACAACAATGGAGTATCATAAATATAAATGACTTCAATTATTTAAGGTCTCTGGCTTGGTATATAAAGTATCAGCTTCTGTACAAAGCAAATAAAACCACTCCTAATAGTAGCTTATAGAATACAAAGGAAAAAAACAAAGTTTTAACAGTAACCTGTTCATACTATTTATCGAGCACCTACTATTTGCAAAGCACTATGCTAGCTACCATCATTCAAAAAGGAAATCAGATCCTTCCTTTTCAGAAGCATAAAATTTAAAGACCAAGTAGGGATAGTGCCATGGGGGGAATAAAAGGTTTTTTTCCTCTTCCTGGACTACCAGGGGTTCCCCCCTAACCCCAGTGATTTCAAAGTTAGAACCAGTCATATAACTGACTAAAGATGAAGAAACAAACAGTTGATGTTCTTCAGTTATTTTTTTAGTTACTTTTTTCAGGAACAGTGATGAACTGCCTATGATTTTATATATATATATACACTGTCTGGCCTAATAAAACCCACAACGTGACTTGAAGTCTAGGAGTCGGCAGATCACTTCTGGCACTAAATATCTCCGTGACTTTGGAGAAAACACCACCAACCATTCCTGGCCTTCTAACACTTATGGTGCCTTTGGGTAAAGTTATTAAACTTCTCTAGGTCTGTTGCCTCAACTGCAAACTTACAGAGCTGTGCTAGAATCCAAACAGTAACTGGATCGGTGGGGTTCTCACTTTAAGTAGAGACTCCTGGGCCCACTCCCAGCGATTCAGAATGTCTGGCCTGGAACCCAGGAAGCTAGGTGCTCACCAAGCACCACAAGGGACTGAAATGTGCAGGCGGGCCTCAGCCACACTTGAGAAATTAACTACATGATCTCTAATGCACCAACTGTATAAAAAGATGACATAGCAAGATGACATAACTTATTTCAGAAACAAGGTCTTAGGAATTCTGGATCTAGCTCAATGTTCAGGACATAATCTATGTTAAACAAATACTTACAGGGAGTAAGAAAGGAAGGAAGGGAGCTGGTAAAGACAGAAGGGAAGGCAGGGAGGAGGCTAGCTAGCTTACTGGTCATAGTTCTGCCTAAGAAACATACAGAACGATAGTAAAATTAAAACTCTGCAAAACATACATCAGCAGCTAGAAAGCGAAGACCTCAGTCTCTACACACATACAATTTTAAATATAACATCAGCCCTTGTCAAAGTGCAAAGTACTAAGGAGAAAAAAGCAAAAAACAGTACATGGAAGCCAAAAGAATCCTAATGGAAAATTACTGATGACTAAAACTTAGTGATTGTTTTCCCTAGGTAGAAGAGAATAGAATTTTAAGAACTAGGACTTGGAACTGGGACTAAAGTTTGAAGTTACTGGTTAGTCATATGCATAAATTGCATTTGGGGTAATATATGAATTGCAGAAATATTGTTGGCAATATTCCCTTCTGTCCATTTTTTATTTCCATTTTCCCATTCACTTACATTATAATTTTTGAGATGTTTTATCTTCACTTCTGATGATCTTCAAATGTCAATGGCTCTTAACACATTAACTGTAAATAAACACAAAGGAACTTAGGGGAATTCAGATATTTAAGGAACCCTACAGTAAAGTATTCTAAAGTATTCTGTAAAGCCTACAGGGGAGGGAGGGTTGGGAAGAGGCTTTGGCATCATGTTTACTTGCTTTATTATTTATCTGATGTTCAAAATGTAAAACTATTCTTCTGAATGAAAATGATACTATCCTCTTAATCATCAGGCAAAGAAAAAAAAATCCTATTTTCTGTCAGAAGAAAAAAACATTCAAAGCTAGAGAAAATTCTCTCCAAAGATGGACATTCTGAATTCACTAATGTATTGTGTACCTTATCCTTCTCCTGCTCAGCAGTATAGCTGGTCAAGGAAACTCATTTCCTCATCAAGACAACCCAACTGACCTGCCCTGGGACTGCCCTTAACTACCAAGTTTTGCCCTGGAGCTGGGGCACCAGATCGTCAGGTATGATGAGTTCATTACAGCACAGAAGATGCTGAAGTTAAACATGACTTGGGTTCAAATGTCAAACTGCTCTCCCTAATCTTCAGTTTTCTCATCTGTAAAATGGAAACAATAATACTGTTTATTTTATACAGTTATGAGGATTATATGAGAAAATGCATATAAGGGATTTACCACTATGCCTAGCATATAGTAAGCACTCAATAAATGTTAAGTGCTATTATTTATATTATTATTATTGGGACTGTTGATATTAATACTATTAATTGTTAACTACAACAACTTTCTACCACTTGAAAAGCAAAGCTTATCTCAGATGTTCATATTTTTAGGTACTGCCTTTGGTTATAATGGAGGAGTATTATCCAATACTAGTAACAGAGGACATTCATATCATATTAAAATTTTATTTTTGACCTTTGCTGCATTTCCTGGCTCAAGAAAATTAAGGCTCATCATCACTAGCCTATCATCAGCCAAAGTTATTACACCTTTTGCTGATACACAACCTCCTAACAAAGTCCTAGTTGAACAACTATTCGCTTGCTGTTTTCAGTAATAGCAATTCTGTTAAGAAAGGAGATGGATATATTTGTAACTCATGCCTATTAAACCCTATGAGCACAATGAATAATGCTGTATCAACCCAGAAGAGACTCCTCTACCCTCCTCTACTTATCTCCAAATGATTAAACTCCTTCTGTTTGACATTACATGCTTAAAATATTAATATTTAAGTTAGATGACACAAAAATGTATAAAACACTGATTTCTCTGAATTTTCAATCAAACCTTTAGGTCGATGATGTAAAAATAAACACAAGATACTGGCAAAAGCATTCATAAATTAACATGGCCCAAAATGGCCTGCTTTATTTCTCTTATGAAGACCAAAGCTTTTGAACTGAAATGAGAGAAAATACCTAAGTATGACCTGATGCAATATTCTAGGGGGAGATAAAACACATGGACACATGGCTTGGGAATGAACGCCAAACTGCAGAGGAATAATCAGTGCAAGCCATCATCCTCATACCACCACTACTTTACCAGGCAACTCCTTGAGCTCTTCAAATGAAATAACATAGCTGATCATTCCTCATTTGATTTCTATTTGCCTTTCACTTAATGACCTGGCAATTAATAAGTCTATCCCCTTTACTTTATAGTCCTAGATTAAGATTATAAAAATCTGGCCCAAGATAATACAAACAAAAAAAAGTAAAAAGCTTAAAAACTCAAAAGTTTAGAGCATTCCAGGATACAGTTCTCTTTTTCGGTCGGCTACAATATATTATCTCTCTCTTTCCAAGCATTTTCTATTATGGTCATTGCAGGCAAATCTAAGAATGCCTTTGGCATAAGTTAAGTGTTGTACACTTGAACTGAAAAATATTTTCCTTGCTTTAAGATGAGATATGTGTATACATGGGAGAAGTTGCTGACTATCTCCAATACCCATTCTCTCCTATTCCTTAAAGATAGACCTCCAATTTCCAGCTCAGAATAAAGCCTCCCAGAAGAGACTACGTATCCTAGCCTCCGTTGTGGCTAGGTATGGCCATGGGACCATGATCTGGCCAACCGGATGTAAGCTTAAAGGCAGTATGTGATTTCAAAAAAAGTATCCTTTACATAGAGGAACATGCCTTTCTTCTTCCTTTCCTCCTTCCTTTCGACTAATGAAGATCCAATGGGTAAAGCATTGCAATAGCAATTTCAGTTTTTGAGGTAACACTGGAATGTAACATACACTAAGTTAGAAAGAGTCTGTGTCCTTGATACTTTATATCCACTATATCAGATCTGTATTAACTATCTCCAGGCTTTTACCGTGGGGGGAAAAAAACACAAAATTATCTGTTTTAAGCCACTGTTAGTTTGGGTTTTCTGTTATACTCTAAGCCTAAATCCTAACTTTAAAAAAATAATAAAGAAGAAGAGTTTTCCAAGTAAGTGTATTTAGGTTTTTTCAAGTGTATAGGTTGAAACATTTTAAAAGTTAATTTTTATTATATTGAAAACATAGCATTTGCCCTTATTTAATATAGACTAAAAAGTACTTAAAGAGGCCAAGAGTTAATCACACCCAGTAAAGAGTCTTTGAAAGAAGAAAAGTTCATCAGCAATTACTGCATGGGTACTATGTACTTGGCCAGGGGAAGAATTATGAAGCTTGCTCGTTAGTGGTCTATAGTGATGACAACATTGGTACATATAGAGAAACACATTAAGAGGGATAAGCACAGTCAGTTCTGTGTAATAAAGCTACAGGAAAGGGAACTGAGGTTATTATTTTCATTAAGAGGGCATCTTCTCTAGTCCCTTTAATTTTAAGAACCTTGTATCAATCTTTTCATTTTATATAGTTCCGTTTTTAACCTGACTTCCTGTGGAATGCAGGCTTATAAAATCACTCCCTACCCATATCACCTCTCAGTAGTTTTAATCCTATCCACTGATTTAACTAAATTATAGAGTAGGCCAAGAGACGGCAAGTGCTTTATCTATTCAAAACTAACTTCCTTTAAAAAGAGAAAATATTCTATACTAATCTAGAGAATGGTCAAGTCCTGAATCACATGCAACCTTTGTCCCTGATGAATCTGAATACAATAGCATTAACTGGCAGCTTTCCAAAATAAACTCACTGCTTACTGAACATCTGTATCTGGGTTATTTCCTTCCCTTGGGCATAATCCTTTATTGGTTCAGGTGATGGCCTCCTGGAATTCTTTATAACACTTTTTTAATATGTATGTTACCAATAATGCATCTCACCAAGGATCTATTTTTAAGAAAAGCCTAAAACATATATTCTTGATTTGGTGTTCTTTCTTGTGACTATGAAAGAAAAGAGCTCAGGAAATTTCCAAAGAGCGAGATATAATAAATCCACAAGAGATGACTTTTACCTCTCACTACTTCAGTCGATATTTTTACAAAAGTGCTCTCAAGTAATAGGCTTACAGTAGTTCTAACACAGACCTTAACCTAGTCCATTTCAACTAATATTGATGGAGTTACTAGGCAACAATCAGGAAAAGACCCAAGACAATGGTTCTCAAACTTCAGCATGCATCAGGGTCACCTGGAGGTCCTGCTAAAATACAAACTGTGGTCTCCACCCTCAAAGTTTTTGATTCAGTTAGATCTGAGGTAGGCCCAGGAAATCTGTATTTTAACAAATTCCCAAGGGATGCTGATGGTACTGTCCTGGAACTACTGACTTATATTAATAGACTATTGATGATAACATAAGGAAGAATGGATAAAACATACACAGGACCCAGTCTCGGCTTTAGTATTAACTTGTACACTTTTGATTGGTAAGTAATTTAAATGTTCTTCCAGAAAAATATATACAATTACTGATTAGTTCACAAGAATACTGGATATTATCTAACAGAACTTTAAGGTTCTTTTAGGGTCCTGTTATAATGAAACCCAAAATAAGTAATTTTTAGGCTACCAAAATGTTCCATGTCTGATGCAAGGTGTTAATATTAAGGCCAAGGTTGGAGATTCAACCTATCAGCTTCACTTTGTTCTGTAGCTATAGTTTCTACCACCAATCGGGCCAGCTGCCTCGGAAGACATGCCAAGAGTCAAAAGGAGTATTGGTAAGAACGTGTGACTGGATACAAATCCATCACCACTACTGAAAAAACAACCTAAAAGGATATTTCCTACTTACATCACCTCTAAGTAACCTTGGGGCTGAAACTAGAAATGAGACCTTATGACAAAATGTATTTTATAAATCTTAAAAACTCTCCTACCTCTTCAGGCTATAAGTACCATCAGAACTCATGGAAACAGAAATCCAGGATCTACTGTTTTCGAATGATGATAATTCTAAGGAAGACATGCAATTCAAAAATCTAATTAGTTGGAGCTACTTTTTTGATTACATTATGTGCACCTCCCCTCTGATTTTTTTTTAATCTAAGCTAAACGTAAATACAGAATGCTCATAAACACTAATGAATATACAGACTAGAAATCAACTGATAACCCAAAATCATCTGAGACAAACAAGTGGTGCCCAGAGTTAATTAGAAAATGAGGATATATATAGGATGAAAGAAATATACATTAAATAAAATGACTGACAAAATAAATTAGAGAGAAAGAGACCAAAGTAATCAAGGCAGATGGAAAATCCGGTAGGCTAAGGAAACAAGGTTATGAAGACATATAGGAGTGGGCACAGAAAAGATAATGCAGCCAATAAAATAGCTCAGGGTGTCAGGAGGCTTCATGCAAGGGTAACTTCCCAGCTTGAACCTGAAGTTGTGACTTTACAGGCCAAATTCCACATAAGAAAACCCTTTTTAATTCTTTGACTAGAAACAGCAAATAAGACAAGTGGTGAACATTCAGTCAACATTTCTTTATTCAGTCATTCACTGGGCACATATTCAGCATTAGATATATTAGCATGTGATTATGCAATGCAAAAAGTAATCAAAGAAACTCACTTAAGCAGTACATTTTATAACAGTGTACAAAATGGAAAACCAGACTAAGAAGGCAGAATAGTACCAATATAGTGTCAAATTGTGCTGTATAACTTCTACAATTCTAAGGCTCAGGCCTACCCTAGCTACCATATCCAGCCTACAGTATTGTTTTATCAATATCCTACACAAGAATCAGAGCAAAACCAACAAGAAGAAAATTATGGAATACAGCCAGATAAACAGTGTGCTGAAGTGAATTTTTTCACAACTCTCTCTCTGCGGGGCAGGACACGTGTGATGAGTGGACAATAGCAGGATATACAAGAGCTGCTGAACAGCTCACTTAAGTAGACAATACCAAGCAGGACTCACCAAAGAAAATTACTTTTTGTAAGGATGCAAGATGACATAATTCCTAATCATATACAGCTGATTAGGAAACTGCTATGTGAACATCATATTAAGAATGAAACTGTTCTTCTGTGATCAAAGATATCAGGCCTAAGATGACCTAGAAGGCAAAGCTAGAGCAATAGCAATTCTGAGCTGACTACAGATTTATAGATACATACAGACAGTAGATATATAGATATCAAGACTCAATATATGCTTAGTGTGAACTACAGATCCCACAAGAGCCAGTCACCCAACTTAAATGGAGTGTGTCATTTTCCAAAAAACAATGGGCAACCACACAGGTTACAGTACTATTTTTCAGATTTATATTCTTCCTACTTCCCAGAAGAGTGTAAAACATTTTACAAATTAACACATTTAAACATAATATTTAAACTGAATTCATCTAATAGAAGTACTTGAAGAAATTAAAGATGAGTATACTACCAACTTCAGTTATAAATCTGACTGAAGTCTTTTGCCAAATTGAAGATGCGTTAATAGTTTCCATTTTCAAACAAATAGGAAATATACATAATTTTTTGCATAAACAATTTTCCTTTGAACTAAACTCAGCAGAAATTTGTTAATCGAATGTGTAAAAGACAATCTGTAACACACTGAACAGTATTAACTATTATTCTACAGGAGATATCAAAACAATTTCACAAGGCAATTTCCTAATCGAAAATTTGAAAATGAAAATTTCCTAATTGTATAAAACAAAAGCATAACTACAATTTAAGGGTGAGATTTCTGCAAAAGGCTGAGATAATACAGTTCAAACACCAATATTTTGCTTTATTATAGGCTAACAAAAGTAATAAACTTAATCTGGGTAGCCACTTAACATTGCTTTTGTAACCACAGTTGTCCACCCCCGCCCCCCATGTACTAGAATCATCTGTGACTGTTACCCTAAATTAAGTTTAAAATTAAGCTTTCTAACAACTGTCTACAATGCAGCTTTTCTATAATGTTGATTAAAGAGAATGCCACAAACAGGTGTTATGATTCATGAAATAAAAGATATGAAAGAATTTAGCAGGGTGGACTGTATACAGTAGACAATCAATAAACGTTATTTTTCCACCTTCTAGAGAAGAGGAATGAAAGCTGGCATTTTCCTGTGAAAGTAGAGTCATACTTATATTTTTGTCTGGAGAGGATGAAGCTAACATACTCTAGTCAAAATTCAAGGAGTTCTTAATCTTCTCAAATTCATATATAACATAATGTTTCATTAAGAAGTTAAATATATATATATATATGTATAAGCTTTAAAGATGCTGGGCTTTTTTTTTTTTTAAGAAAATAATTGTGCTTAAGTGGCACAGGTAGGTACATTAGTTTGTAATACTAACAGACATTTATTTAGTGTAATTGCAAAAATTCATAACAAAGGTTATCATCATCAAGTATTATCATTAAGATAAAGAATTTTAGAGCTCCAAAGGACCTTACAGGTTTTCTAGATCAACCCCCTTATTTCAAAAGATGAAAAAACTGCATACTGGAAAGGTTAAATGATAAAGGCCAAATCACTAGCTGAGCCTAGGACTTTAAAAGAGCCTGAGCCTCCTGATTTCCAGTACTTTCTTTCTAACAACACTATGCTGCCTCCTGTGGTTCCAAATCCTCTCCCTTGGATGAGATTACTAGTTGCCTCATTTGTGTTCTTTACATTCTATCCTGAGCCATAGTTGTCATTCGTAATTCTCCCATAAAATTGTAATTTTCCAACCTGTTTTCTGAATGATTTTACAGCTGAGTGTAAATCCCCAGCTTTCTAAATTTCCAAGTAATAAACATAAACCTAAAAAATACTTGAAACAAATGTACACTGTACATAACCAAACACAAAGAAAAGTTCTTCTCTCCTGGATAACTCAATATACAAATTCAAAAAAAAACATTTATTAAGCACCTCTGACAGGCAGGGTCTCTGTTTAATGCTGGTGATATGAAGATGAATACGATCCTTGTCCTCAAGTAGCTTATAGCCTAGTAGAGAAGACAATTAAACCAACAATTACACTGTGCTTGTTAAGGACTCTGAAAAAAGCGTGGGCAGGTTGCTATGAACGCATTTAAGAGAATCTAATTTAGAACGGTGGGATCAGCTAATGATTTCCCAATGAGGTCCCAAACAGCAACAGGAAAAAAAATGGCAGTATCACCCATATCTAGCAGAATCCAAAATGAATTAAAAGAGACAGAGCAACTTCAATTTATTCACAGGAAAAAATGAAAATAGTGTGTTTTCACAGCGGTTTAGTATCTAATAACTCTCTAATAACTAGACTATTTTTCAATGGAAAAGAACCTGATTTCATTGTGGCCATATAACAAATACAGGTCTTCCAATTATTTCTTAATAAAATTTTAAATCACTATTTTAAAACCAAAGGAAAAAACTGCGTCTGAAACACGTGTAGTTAACATTCACAACAGCTCTCTGCAAAGCTGCATAGTAAAGTCCTCCTCAAAATCCCATCTGGTACAAGAGAAATAACCTGGAGAACCGGTAGCCCAAGAAGGAAGAAAACTACCACTCATTAGTTACTCGGGAATAACGACTTTAAGCTGGAAGATTCAGACCAGAGAAGCACAGTGGTGGGTATTTTTACTTACATTTTAAAGCAAAGTTGTGGGGGGAGGCGGGGGCGGGGGCGGGGGTGGAGATCAGAATGTAAGGAAAATAGTAAAAGAGATAAGTGAAGCGAAGAGAAAGAGAGGAAAGAGTCGGCAAGAAACCGAAAAGCAAAGACTTAAAGACGGATGGAAAAAACACTGGAGGATGATTTTGGAAAGAGTGGTCAAGAGAGAAAGGCAGGGAGGAAATGGGGGGAGGGCTATCCAAAAAATGAATTAAGAAGTAATGAAAGATTAGAGAATGTAATGAACCGGGGCTTCCCCAACCGCGGATAAAACGACCCCGGAATACAAAAGGTAGAGGAGCCGAAAAAGAAGCAGTGAGTTTTAACCTCCTCTTTCCCAGCCTCTAACCCCCAGAGAGGAAGAAAGAAGACGTTCCCAGTCCTAGGGAAGGAATTCCGGCGCAGTCTTCTGGAACCAGAGGCGGCGAGCTGGGGCACCATCCAGCGTGGCCCCGGCCCCTCGTCATCCCCCTCGGACGCTGGGCGAGGCCCTGGGCGTCCCGGTTACCTGGACAGGGAATCCACGCTGGGTGGCCGCGCTACTGCCGGCTGGGAGCCAAGACTCTCGCAACTCGAGCTCCTCTCCATGGCGCGGCGGAGGCAGCGGGAGAGAAAGCTTGCAGCGACCTCCGCGGCTGCCGGGCTGGAGAAACGCAGGGCGGAGTACGACAGGCAGGGGCCGCGGTCAGGCCCGCGCCGGCCCAGGAAGGAGACCGGAAGCGGCCATGTTCCCCCAGCTTGCACCGCGCGCGGGGGCTGCCGGGGAGCCGGAGGACCCCGCGGCGCCCTCAGACGCCCGCCCCCCACGCGCCACGCACGCTGTGACCCCTGCGCCCCCACGCGCCGCACCCGCTGTGACCGCCGTGCCTCCGCTGGTCGATGGGAAAGAGAGGGGGTGGCACCGGAGGGGAGGGGATTCCGTGAGGCAGGAGGGACCAGGAGTCTGCGGCAGGAGGGGACGTTTTAAAAATAAGAGAGGGGAAACAGGGAATATTACGAACGAGGGTCTCAAGAGAAGAAAGAGACAAGGACCTTAAGGACGGGGATGACTGTGACAGGAATGTGGAGGTCAGGGAAAGTGGGAGGACAGGGTAATAAAGGAAGGTGGGCAAACAGTAGGATGAGGGGGCAGAGGGACGTGGGGGATGAGGAAGGGAGGAAGAGAACGTAGGGACGCGTAAAGGATAAGGATATGAGAGATGAGATGGCAAAATGTTCACCGGATTAGGGGCTGAAAATAATGATTAAAAAATAATAATAATGATTAAATAGTTGTTCATTAACTCATAATTAAAGGCTGCTTTAGAGTTAGTCAGGCATGGATTCAAATCCTGCCTCTGCCAGTTATTTGCAGTGTAATTCAAGGCATGGAACATCAGCTTCCTTATCTTTAAAATAGGAATAATAATAGCCTCACAGATTAGATGAGTTAATACATGTTAAATGCTTAAAATAATGCTTGATACATAGTAAATAGTCAAATGTAAGTAGTATTACTACTGTCTCCGTAAGGGTTGTTAGGATGGAATGGACTAATGTATATCAACAGTTTCTAATACAACTTCAAAAATAGTGGCTGTAGGAGGGGAAGATATAGGAAGCAGGGCTGAGAAGTAAGCAAGTGATTGGTATGGGAAGGGTAATAGAGAAAGTATAAAACAGGTAGGGAAAAAGTTAATGTTTATCATTCTATTTCCGTTGCACCCCTGGCCCAGCATTGTAGAAAGGGCACTAGAACAGAAGCTGAAACTTTCAGTCCTACTGTGAGTTGGATTAAAGTCTCTGTGGTCTGGAAGTGTCTGAAGGGGAAAATCACTTTTGGCATTAATCCATTGTCCACACAAAAACAGTATGAAAGAGGAAATGGGGAAGGACCTGTTAATTGTGTGAAAAGATTAGAGACATATACTATTGGATGCAGTGGTGTTGGACAGAGGGCAAACTTTTAGTAATCTTTCCCTGTCCTCTCAAATTCCCAAGCAGGGCAGGAAGGGAGGGTAGAGGGATAGAACTATGATAAGAGAACCAGAACTGGGTGAAGGAGAAATGCTTCTGCTGGTAATTTTCTGTTACAGAGGACAAAGGAATGCCATAGGAAGGATACCATAAAATGAATTTTTCTGATAGAGACTGAATCCCAGTCACCTCGTGTATGTGGTTTAAAAGTATGCAAAGATTATTTCTGTGAAAAAATTAGACAATGAGTCATTTAAAAAAAAAAAAACACTTCCTTGCTAGGATAAATAGAATTATGTTCATTTAAACTATATTTAATTTATACTGACAACTGATGTTTTTAAGAAAATCTTAAAGCATAGGGCCAGTGAAATTGAAATATTAACTTGCAAGTACATTCCCCAGAGGAACAACTAGCCTAGTTGTGTTCAGTATAAACTATAGTACCTATTACAATGAATGAATATGTGTTTAAGCAGAAAGACTTGGCCTTTCTGTTCCATTCTTCAGCTTGGCAGGGACAGGATGGTAACTGATGGTTTTTATTTCTATAATTTTTAAAGAGAACTGTACTCCCCTGATAGGCAGAGAGAATACGTAGTCAGGAACACTTGACAAGAATAAACATCTACAGTGATTCATTAAAAAAATCTTATTGCTTCTCCATCCCTACCTGCCTTCCAAAATGCTGGCTCACTGTCACCTGAAAGCTTGACATAGATTTTCCAAGCTAAGTTTAGTAGAAACTGATGAATCCTTGAACGGGAGACCCATGTACTTTCTACTACCCAGTTCATTTTTAGCACTGTGTTAATAGAGCACTTGAAACCATCTGCCTGATGATGTAATAATTTATATATGAGTCTATTTGATGATTAATAAAGAACAGTAATGTTAAGTGTACAGATTTTGGACCCAGAAAAATCTGAATTGGAATCCTGATTCTGTCACTTACTTGCTCTGTGATTTTGATTAAGATGCTTCACCAAGACTCAGTTTTCTCATTTCTAACATGGCATTAAAAATACCCATACAATGGGTTGTTTTTCTCTACATACAGTTGATTGTATAGTATCCTTTCTACAGATAAAAACTATAAACTCTAGAAAAAATCCAAAAAAGAAAAAAGAAAAAACGAAACCCTGAGGGGTCAAGAGAGTGAACAGAAGCAGGCAAAGTCAAAATGTGGAGTTAGTGACCAACAGAGAGTGAGTTTCCCATTTTCTGGTGGCTTTGACCTATGGACAGATCAAAATTGTGGTGCAATTCAGAGTGGCAAAAACTATCATAGAAAGCCCACTATCTTTCTGGCCTGAGAAGCCCAGGGCAGCTAGAGAATGAGGCAAGAATTCCAAAACAGAGAACCAGAGAGGGGGACTCTAAACTCTGTATAAAAACTCAGACATATGCAATTTCACTCCTGGGTGTATAGCTGAAAGAAACAAAAACACTAATTTGAAGATACATACACCCAATGTTCATAGCAACATTATTTACAATTGCCAAGATATGGCAGCAACCTAAGGGTCCATCAACAGATAAACGGATAAAGAAGATGTGGTATATACACACACACACACAAAATGGAATGCTATTCAGCCATAAAAAAAAGGATGAGATTTTGCCATTTGCAGCAACGTGGATGACTTGCAGGGCATTATGCTAAGTGAAATAAGTCGGATGGAGAAAGATAAATACTGTATGATATCACATATATGTGGAATCTAAAAAATACAACAAACTAGTGAGTAAAACAACAAAAGAAGCAGACTCAGATATAGAGAACAAATTCGTGGTTGGTTATCAGTGGGGAGAGGGAAGGGAGAGGGGCAATAGGGGTAGGGGAAAAAAGGGGGTTATTATGATATTATTATATGGAATCATCTGCGTGAAACTTTTGAAAATTGTAAAGCACTATAGAATTTTAAAAATCATTCAATAAAAACAAAAGTTTTTTAAAAACCCTATTTTGATTTGAATAACATAAAGGCAGAATGCAAGCAGCTCAGATAAAAAACCTACTACTCTTCCAGTTAAAAGAACTGAAGCAAGATTTGAGTTGTTACCCACTACAAGCAAAACAGAATCTTCAGTTTGTTTCAAACCAAGTTAATTTCTTGCTAAACAAAAGCCTTGGTACTTTGCAGAGAAATAAAACAGAATCCAGAGGCTCTAAAACAATGTTCATAAATGCCAAACACACAATTCAGAATTACTTGACATTAAAAGTACCAAGAAAGTGAGACCTAGTGTCAAAGGAAAAAGTAAAGAGAAGCTAAATTCCAGATGACAAAAATGTTAGGATTATTAGACAATGACTTTAAAGCAGCTAATATTGAACTATGTTCAATGAAATAAAAGACAATACACTTGTAATCAATGAAAAGATAGTAAAACTCAGCAGAGGAATCAAATATAAAAGATTCAAATGGAAATTTTAAGAAAAATACAGTCCCTGAAATAAAAAGATTCACTGGCTGGGCCTAACAGCAGAATGGACTTAACAGAGAAAAATGTCAGAAATGAATAAATCAATAGAAATTATCCAATATGAAAAAGCATGAGGAAAAAAATATTAACAGAGCCCAAGGGACATGTAGGACAATATCAAAAGGTCTAATATACAAATAATTGGAGCCCAGAAGAAGTAGAAAAAATTAGGCAGAGAAAACTATTTAAAGAAACTAGCCAGGGGCTTCCCTGGTGGCGCAGTGGTTGAGAATCCACCTGCCAATGCAGGGGACACGGGTTCGAGCCCTGGTCTGGGAAGATCCCACATGCCGCGGAGCAGCGGGGCCCGTGAGCCACAATTACTGAGCCTGCGCGTTTGGAGCCTGTGCTCCGTAACAAGAGAGGCCGTGATAGTGAGAGGCCCGCGCATCGCGATGAAGAGTGGCCCCCTCTTGCCGCAACTGGAGAAAGCCCTTGCACAGAAACGAAGACCCAACACAGCCATAAATGAATAAATAAAAAAAAATTTTTTAAAAAGAAACTAGCCAAAAAAACTTACCAAAATTTGACCAACAACATAAATTTACAGATTCAAGATGCTCAGAAAACATAAAACAGGATAAATTCAAAGAAAACTATGCCTAGACACATCATAATTATACTGCTGAAAACCAAAAAAATCTTAAAAGCAGCTACAGAAAAATGACACATTAATATACAGGGAAGCACAATTCTAAGGGTCACAGGTTTCCCAGCAAATATTATGAGTGATAGAAAACAGCAGAGCAAAATCTTTAGAGTGTTTAAAGAAAAAAAACGGTAAAACTGCATATATATATATATATATATATATATATATATATATATATATATATATATATCACAGAAACATCTTTCAAGGATGGTGGTGCAATGAAGACATTTTTAGATGAAGGACATTAAGAGCATGTGTTGCCAGCAGACATACACGACAAGATACACTAAAGGAAATTCTTCAGGCTAAAGAGAAATGATAACAAGGGAAACTTGGACTTTCAGGATGAAGATTAATAATGGGAACTATCTGGATAAATATAAAAGACTATTTTCCCTTTTAATTTATTTAAAATACATAATACTTTTTAAAGCAAAACTTACAGCATTTTCTGGTGGAGTTTGTAATGCATGTAGATGTAATATATATGAAAATCAGAGCATAAAGGCTGTCAAGGGTTCATTGTAAATAGAACTATGTAATTGCAAAGTTTCTGTATTTTCCATGAAGTGGTTCAAAAAATTCTAAAGAATCTTATTGTTAAGGTATTATTATTATCCCTATTTTACAGAGTAAAACATTTCTGAAGCTTTGTAAGTTTAAATATTTCAAGATCACCTGAAGTACAATTTAAGTCTACTTAACTCTGATGCCTATCTTCTTAATCACTGTGCTGTGCTTCTTCATGAATAATTCATATAATCCTCACAACAAGCCTTTGAGTTAAATGTTCATTGAGGACTGGTAACAAAATTTCCTTTGCTTAGTATACTTCTATAATCTTGGTCCAATTCTTCTTTGCTCTGGAAGTCCCCTAAAAATAATGACTCTCCCCCAGCTTTCCAGGAGGCAAATGGGATCAGCAAATTATACTAGTATTCTTCATTAAATCATTCTACAATTTTTTTCTAAGAAAGCTGTATTTCACAAGTTTATCACAATACAATATGCCTGCAAAATTCTAATAAGAATTCTCTCTCCCAGCACTCTTACTCACTATTTAATATTGCTTGTAAAGGGCAGAGAGCATATAGCATATTAACCCCTAACCTCCAACCCACCCATGGAATTGTGATTAGATCCCATCAGACCAAATTATTTCCACCACAAAGAAAGTAATAAAAAGGGTCGGGACTTCCAATTCTTGACAAAATGGTGAACTAACATGGACTCTGTCTTCCTTCTCCAGCTCAACACTTGTAGTCATGCAGGAGCAGGAAGGAGATTGGGGGTCCTGAGAAAATAAAAAACTGTGAGAAGTCCTTTGAGAAAGAGAAGGTGACTGGCTTCCAGTGCATGGAGAACAGCAGTCCATATGAAAAGTGAGGGAAGAAAAATTAGATGTGTTTTTTTCCTATACATTAAAACAAGTGGATCACCATCTTCCAGGCATTTCTGCAAGGCAGAAAATATGTGTTAGGCTAGCATCAAGAAATGGCAATGTTTTCCTGGATGTGAATTCAAAACCACGGACAAGAATATCCAGAGTACTTTAAGAATACATAAAGAGTACTTACCAATCAACAACAGAAAGTCAAATAATCCTATTACAAAATGGGCAAAGGACTTGAATAGACATTTCTCCAAAGATGATATACAAATGGCCAACAAGCATATGAAAAAGACACTCAAGGTCACTAATTACTGGAGAACTGCAAATCAAAACCATAATGAGATTCTACTTCATACCCGGTAAGATGGCTACTATCAAAAACTCCCCCAAATAACAACTATTGGTGAGAATATGGAGAAACTGGAATCCTGTGCAATATTGGTGGGGTTTAAAATGATTCAACTTCTGTAGAGAACATCATTGGAGGTTCCTCAAAAAATTGAATATAGAACTACTGTACCATATGATCCAGCATCCCACTTCTGGGTATATATGCAAAGGAATTTAAAGCAGGATCTCAAAGATATATTTGTACACCTATGTTCATAGCGGCAATATTCGCAATAGCCAAGAGGCAGAAGCAACCCAAATGCCCATCGACAGATGAATGGATAAACAAATGTGGTATATATATTCAACGGAATATTATTTAGACTTAAAAAGGAAGGGAGTTCTGTCACATGCTACAACATGGATGAACTTTGAGGACACTATGCTAAGTGAAATAAGCCAGTCGCAAAAAGACAAATACTGTATGATTCCACTTAAATGAGGTAAATAAAGTAGTCAGACTCTTAGAAACAGAAAGTAGAATGGTGGGACTTCCCTGGTGGCGCAGTGGTTGAGAGTCTGCCTGCCAATGCAGGGGACGCGGGTTCGAGCCCTGGCCTGGGAGGATCCCACATGCCGCGGAGCACCTAGGCCCGTGCGCCACAGCTGCTGAGCCTGCGCGTCTGGAGCCTGTGCTCCGCAACAAGAGAGGCCGCGATAGTGAGAGGCCCGCGCACCGTGATGAAGAGTGGCCCCCACTTGCCGCAGCTGGAGAAGGCCCTCGCACAGAAACGAAGACCCAACACAGCCAAAAATAAATATTAAAAAAAATAAAAATAAATAAAATAAATAAATAAAAATGCAATAAAATTAAAAAAAAAAAAAAAAAGAAAGTAGAATGGTGATTGCCAGGGGCTGGGAGGGATGGGGAAAAGGGAATCATTGTTCAATGGGTATAGAGTTTCAGTTTTGCAAGATGAAAATATTTCTAGACATCTGTTGCACAATGAGGTACATATAGTTAACACTACTTAAAAGTGGTTAAGATAGTAAATTTTATGTTATATATTTTTTACCAGAAAAAATAGATAAATAAAAATAGGATTACCATATGATCCAGCAATTCCACTGGGTATATATTCAAAAGAATTAAAAGTATGGCCATTATTTACCTTTACAATAATGATTCAGAAGTTGCACAGTTGAATTCAGCTCCTGTCTGATGGGCCAGAATTTAGTCACAGACCACACCTACTGCAAGAGAAGTTTAGAAGTATAATGTTTAAATATGTACCTCTACTCATTTTCTATTTTTGTGTAACAAATAATCACAAATTTAGTAGCGTAACCTGACACATATTTATTATCTCACAGTTTTTGTGGATCAGGAGTCTTAGCAAGGTTTCACTGGATCCTCTGCTCAGGATCTCACCAGGTTGAAATGAAGGTGTTGGCTGGGCTCTCTTCTCATCTGGAGGCTTGACTGGAACAATCTGCTTCCAAGCTAATTCAGGTTCAGGTTCTTGCAAAATACCTGCACCTTTGCCATGTAATGCAATCTAATCACAGGAGTGAAATCCCATCACATTCACAAATCCTGCCGTACTCAGGGCGAGGGGTTATACAGGGTATGTACACTAGTGTTAAGAATCTTGTGGGTGATCTTAGAATTCTGTCTATCTTGCCTGTTTGTCCAACTAAAAAAATTTGTTTTTAATTGTGGAAGAAGCAGGAAATGGATATTGGGAACAACTAATAGTTTCTAATACAATCCACCCTTTTGGCAACCCCCAAACCTGTGTACTCTCTTTTAATAACACACAGAACATGTTTCTTTTCCTAATGTAATCTCATTAGTAACTCTATACAGCTCAAGGTCCTCTACTTGTGAGTGAAATGCATTCCTCTTCATCATTTCCAGATATGGCTTCCTGTGGTCTGGCATCCTATAAGATTTTTTTAAAATATTATATGCACCTCTCCACTCACACATACACATACACATACCCATTATATGATGGTGGATCAGGAAAGGATAACTACAATAAAAACTCACATTCAGAAGAGGAAAGGATGGGAAATAGTCACAGATCTACAGAAGTCATGAAATCCTGCTGGGTAGAAATTGTAAAGAACCCCCATTTTAACAATGGGGTAAACTTCTAGTTTAGCTCATTTGACATCCTGTATTTCTCTACTCTTGAAGGAATATCTTTCTTCATTATCCTCCATGGCCCTTAGCTTTGCCTTCTAGGAAGTTTTTCTTTGTCCATTATGCTATATGACACATTTGAAGTGGGTATTGGAGAGAATTAATTTTTGGGTGAAGGTGGAGTGTTTCACAATTTTTGCAGCCATCTTTCTGTTGCAGGTTTGGAGACCTTCAGGTTGATTTAGCAGTCAAATAATCATAAGCTTCTAGAACAGACTTGGAACTTCTTTGCCAATATAATTCCCTCAAAACTTAGGCTTCAAGTTTGTGTGTATGGTCAGTTCTCTCTATATAAACCACATCCAAAGATTTCTGTTGGAATAGTTTAATACCTGAGAAGTCTGTGTTCTCTTCACTTGCCTCTGTGCTCTGCTGGCTATTTTAAACAGAAAAACATTTAAAGCAGAATTAGTTGCCTATTTGCAAGGAGGCTCTGAGGCTTTCTAAGTGAAAGGAAAAGCACTAAGCAGAGAGGCTGACACCCAGCAGTAGCTCAATAAATGCAATTGGCCTCTGCATTATTAAAAAAAATGCCACATCATATGATACAGAAAACAAATGGCTAGAGTTAGGGGACAAGGACATTTGTTATTTATAATACTGGAAAGCTGGAAGCCAGGACCTGACCTACAGTAGGAGACAGGCTAAATAAATCAATGGCACATCCATATGATGGGCTATTATATGGCTTTTAAAAATGCTGTTTAAAGATAAATTAGTGGAATGGGAAAATTCTCTTAACAATTAGCAAATAAAGAAAGAGAAAATGTATAAATAGCACAATACCAATGATGTAAAAATAATATATACCTTTATATATGCATGTGCATTTCATCTTTGGAAGATACACGCAAATTATAATCTTAATTTCTGGGTGGTGAAATTTTAAGTTTTTTTCATCTCTTCTGTATACTTCGCTCTACAGTAAGTCCCCTACATACGAACCTTCAAGCTGCAAACTTTCAAAAATGTGAATGTGTGTTCACTGGCTCAATGCCAGCCCCTGTATGCCAGCTGTTGTACTGTACTGTACTTTTCAAGGTACTGTACAGTAAGATTCAAAATGTTTTCTTTAAAAAAAAAGAATTAGTTGCCTATACAGTTGTGATAGGGGTGAATGAGTAGACTCTAGGCAGGGCCTTCAGGAACGGTTCTCAGAATGACGTAGCTCAATAGGCTTTCCAAGGGAACAAACGTTAGCAGTATACTAAAATGAAGAAAGTGGGGAATTAGGATGCTGCCATTGGAATTGGTTACTATATACAATCCAGAGATCAAGAAACAGATACCGTCTAGGCTAGCAATCAGCCCAAACAGAAAAGAAATGGCCTCTACCCTCACTTCCATTTTTCAAGTTTTTTGTGAATGCATCTAATTGACAGAATTGAATTCATATTCAGAATCCTACATACAGGAAGTCTGAAAATTCTATTTTGCAGCCTCTGCCATTCTGGAAGGTACTTTAAAAAGAGGCTAACATACATTCTGGGTGCCAATCCACTATATCCACTACAATTTATACCTTTGGCTATTCTACTTTCATAAACACGATTCTGTTGAGACTTAAACTCCCAAATAACAGTTGCAACCGTAACATTCTTCCAGCCACGATGAAACTAGCCTTTATACAGATTAAAACACACTTACTCCCAAAAGAGGAAACCCAAAGTCTCATCAGTCTCTACAGCTATTTCTGAGTGATGTTTATTCCTTTTCTACTTAAATCACATCCCCAACACAATATCCTGTAATTCAAGGATTGAATAATAAAATTAACCACTCATACTATATAAAGTAGTAGGAGAAATGTAAATAAATGAGTAAAGAAAATAAAGACATAGTAGCACAATGAAGAAAATAGATATCATAATCCTAATTTCCACAATTTATCACAAAGCCTTTGATTGGCACTTACAATTATTTTTTCCAGCACTTCTTCCATTTTTCCTTTATCCTCGTTTAGCACCTTAGATAGTTGGGGTTCTTTGCCTTTTTAGGTGATTCAAATCTTTGTTACAGAGAGATATGAATACATGGAATTCCTGCATGAATTGTGTTGCTATGGTTTTTATTATCTTTTACCATTGGATATAGCAATTAAGGAAGGTACTTCCAGAAGTTCTCCTAGGTTCTAAATATATTTTCTTGCCTTCATAATGTAGCAGCAACTCCCATTTCCATTTGATAATCAGGATTAATCACTTATTGATTCAGTAACTCACCTTCTTGCCTGTTAATTCAGTAACCCCAAGACCTCAAAATAGTCTGATGGCAATCTTGACTTCCACTTTGGTGAGACCACTATTATGTCCCCTCATGAAATATCCCTTGGATGTTAATAGCTCTAGGCCAGCAAAGCACAAATGGCATATGGAAGCAAACATTATTCAAATAGGTGGGTATAATGGTAAGTGAAACCACTCTCACTTCTACACCTTGAGTTACAGACCCAAGTGTGTTCGGGAGGGAAACTGCACCATATATTGGAAGCTGTATTACAGGATGTGTCATAACTGAGTCTTCAATATATACACTATTCTATAATAATAATACCAGCTTCTTCTGGATGACAGGCACATGGTAATACCTGTGAATCCAATGGACACTCCCCATTGTCCCACTTTAGCCGTAAAATGAGTTCATTGTTCAAACACAGTGTTATGTGGGATGGCATGGCAGTGAATAAGGCATTTGTTAATTCTGAGAATTTGGTGCTGGGCAAAAGCATGGCAGGCAGAGAAAATAAGATTAAGCATACAGACTAAGCAGACTAAGTATCTGTTCCTCTGAGGACAGATCATTGTCACTTCATAATGGCAGTGATTCATGTAATCAGTTTATACCAGGTGACCAGTTGCTCCCTCCCAGGTATGGTACCATACTGAAAACTCAGCATCAATCTTTGCTATTGGCAGGTTGGCACTCAGCTATGGAGGTCGCCAGATCAGCTCTGTTCAAAAAAAGTTCATATTGTTCATTCCATCTTTAGCTTAGATTCCTGCCATGTTTGTTTATAAGCTCATTGAGCAAGTATTAGGGTTTGCTAGGAAAAGAAGCTCTCACTGATACCCACAAAAGAGGTCATCTTGTCATCAGATTATTAGGGCCTCTTCCCTAGTGGGTACTTCCTGGTGGGCATTTGCATGGAATAAAAATTTTCAAACTCTGGGCCCATTCCAAGATGTCAATCTGCGATTTCTTCCTCAGGTTTCTTTGTTATCAATCCTGCAATCTGATTCCTTCCCCTTACTTGAATACTTGGCCAAACAGTTTGGCACTAACCATAAATTGATATAGAACTAAAATTATGACCATGCTCCTTATAAGCTAAGTGAACAACAAAAGAGATCCCACTGCAATGGAGCAGAAACTACAGTAACATCTGAATGTTGTTAAATACTATTTTGAGTAAAGAGTAAAAGGCAGTAGAATAGCTCAGAAAACAACATAAATGGTCAACAGAACTGCGGTGCAAATGTAAAATGTGAATCTGTGTATTTCAAGACAACTGGATCTGTACAGCAGAGATTGGCACAGCATTGTAAATCAACTATACTTCAATATAAAAAAAATGAATCTGTAAATGTAAATATTTTGCAAAATCAGCCAGAAAAGAATAGCAAAAATTTGAAATACAATGATAAATATAGCAGATTACATTTTCCAAATATTTTTGCAGAAATAAACCTATCCCACTTCCTCTTCTTACAATGTGATGTTGACAATTCTCCATCAAGAAATGGAATCTAGAGAGCACCAGAATCACAACTATCTTCTGGACAGTCATTGATAGGAAGACATTGGAACTCACCAAAAAAGATACCTCACATCCAAAGACAAAGGAGAAGCCGCAATGAGATAGTAGGAGGGGCGCAATCACAATAAAATCAAATCCCATAACTGCTGTGTGGGTGACTCACAAACCAGAGAACAATTATACCACAGAAAACTACCCACTGGAGTGAAGGTTCTGAGCCCCACGTCAGGCTTCCTAACCTGGGGGTCCGGCAACAGGAGGAGGAATTCCTAGAGAATCAGACTTTGAAGGCTAGCGGGATTTGACTGCAGGACTTCGACAGACTGGGGGAAACAGAGACTCCACTCTTGGAGGGCACACACAAAGTAGTGTGTGCATCAGGACCCAGGGGGAAGGAGCAGTGACCCCATAGGAGACTGAACCAGACCTACCTGCTAGTGTTGGAGGGTCTCCTGAAGAGGTGGGGGGTGGCTGTGGCTCACCGTGGGGACAAGGACACTGGCAGCAGAAGTTTTGGGAAGTACTCCTTGGCATGAGCCCTCCTGGAGTCCACCACTAGCCCCACAAAAGAGCCTATAGGCTCCAGTGCTGGGTCGCCTCAAGCCAGACAACCAACATGGAGGGAACCCAGCCCCAGCCATCAGCAGACAAGTGGATTAAAGTTGTACTGAGCTCTGCCCACAGGAGCAACAACCAGCTCTACCCACCACCAGCCCCTCCCATCAAGAAGCTTGCACAAGTCTCTTAGATAGCCTCATCCACCAGAGGGCAGACAGCAGAAGCAAGAAGAACTACATTCCAGCAGCCTGTGAAACAAAAACCACATATACAGAAAGATAGACAAAATGAAAAGGCAGAGGAATATGTACCAGATGAAGGAACAAGATAAAACCCCAGAAAAACAACTGAATGAAGTGGAGATAGGCAACCTTCCTAAAAATAATTCAGAATAATGATAGTGAAGATGATCCAGGACCTCAGAAAAAGAATGGAGGCAAAGATCAAGAAGATGCAAGAAATGTTTAACAAAGACCTAGAAGAATTAAAGGACAAACAAACAAAGATGATAACAGATATAATAACAGAAATGAAAACTACACTAGAAGGAATCAATAGCAGAATAACTGAGGCAGAAGAAAGGATAAGTGACCTGGAAGACAGAATGGTGGAATTCACTGCCGTGGAGCAAAATAAAGAAAAAAGAATGAAAAGAAATGAAGACAGCCTAAGAGACCTCTGGGACAACATTAAAGACACCAACATCCTCATTATATGTGTCCCAGAAGGAGAAGAGAGAGAGAAAGGACCCGAGAAAATATTTGAAGAGATTATAGACAAAAACTTCCCTAACATGGGAAAGGAAATAGCCACCCAAGTCCAAGAAGTGCAGAGAGTCCCAGGCAGGATAAACCCAAGGAGAAACACGCTGAGACACATAGTAATCAAACTGGCAAAAATTAAGGACAAAGAAAAATTATTAAAAGCAACAAGGGAAAAATAACAAATAACATACAAGGGAACTCCCATACGGTTAACAGCTGATTTCTCAGCAGAAACTCTACAAACCAGAAGGGAGTGGCACAATATATTTAAAGTGACGAAAAGGAAGAACCTACAACCAAGGTTACTCTAGCCAGCAAGGATCTCTTTCAGATTTGATGGAGAAATCAAAAGCTTTACAGACAAGCAAGAGCTAAGAGAATTCAGCACCACCAAACCAGCTCTACAACAAATGCTGAAGGAACTTCTCTAAGTGGGAAACACAAGAGAAGAAAAGGACCTAACAAAACAAACCCAAACCAATTAAGAAAATGGTAATAGAAGCATACATATTGATAATTACCTTAAATGTGAATGGATTAAATGCTCCAACCAAACGACACAGGCTCACTGAATGGATACAGAAACAAGACCCATATATATGCTGTCTACAAGAGACCCACTTCAGACCTAGGTACACAAACAGACTGAAAGTGAGAGGATGGAAAAAGATATTCCATGCAAATGGAAATCAAAAGAAAGCTAGAGTAGCAATACTCATACCAGATAAAATAGACTTTAAAATAAAGAAAGTTACAAGAGACAAGGAAGGACACTACATAATAATCAAAGGATCAATCCAAGAAGAAGGTATAACAATTATAAATATATATGCACCCAACATAGGAGCACCTCAATACCTAAGGCAAATGTTAACAGCTATAAAAGAGGAAACTGACAGTAACACAATAATAGTGGGGGACTTTAACACCTCACTTACACCAATGGGCAGATCATCGAGACAGAAAATTAATAAGGAAACACAAGCTTTAAATGACACAATAGACCAGATAGATTTAATTGATATTTATAAGACATTCCACCTGAAAACAGCAGATTACACTTCTCAAGTGCACATGGAGTATTCTCCACGATAGATGAGATTTGGGTCACCAATCAAGCCTCAATAAATTTAAGAAAATTTAAATCATATCAAGCATCTTTTTGACCACAGTGCTATGAGATTAGAAAAAAAATTACAGGGAAAAAAATGTTAAAAACACAAACACGTGGAGGCTAAACAATACATTACTAAATAACCAAGAGATCACTGAAGAAATCAAAGATGAGATCAAAAAATACCTAGAGACAAATGACAACGAAAACACAGCAATCCAAAACCTATGGGATGCAGCAAAAGCAGTTCTAAGAGGGAAGTTTATAGCAATACAACCCTACCTCAAGAAACAAGAAAAATATCAAATAAAAAATTTAACTTTACACCTAAAGGAACTAGAGAAAGAAGAACAAACAAAACCCTAAATTAGTAGAAGGAAAGAAATCATAACGATCAGAGCAGAAATAAATGTAAGAGAAACAAAGAAAACAATAGCAATGATCAATAAAACTAAAGCTGGTTCTTTGAGAAGATAAACAAAATTGATAAACCTTTAGCCAGACTTATCAAGAAAAAGAGGGAGAGGACTCAAATCAATAAAATTAGAAATGAAAAAGAAGTTACAACAGACACCACAGAAATATAAAGCATCCTAAGAGACTACTACAAGCAACTCCATGCCAATAAAATGGGCAACCTGGAAGAAATGGACAAATTCGTAGAAAGGTATAACCTTCCAACACTGAACCAGGAAGAAATAGGAAATATGAACAGACAAATCACAAGTAATGAAATTGAAACTGTGATTATAAATCTTCCAACAAACGAAAGTCCAGGACCAAATGGCTTCACAGGTGAATTCTATCAAACATTTAGAGAAGAGCTAACACCCATCCTTCTCAAACACTTTCAAAAAAGTTCAGAGGAAGGAACACTCCCAAACTCATTCTACGAGGCCACCATCACCTTGATACCAAAACCAGATGAAGATACTACGAAAAAAGAAAATTACAGACCAATTTCACTGATGAATATAGATGCAACAATCCTCAACAAAATACTAGCAAACAGAATCCAACAGCACATTAAAAGGATCATACACCATGATCAAGTGGGATTTATCCCAGGGATGCAAGGATTCTTCACTATATGCAAATCAATCAATGTGATATACCATATTAACAAATTGAAGAATAAAAACCACATGATCATCTCAATAGATGCAGAAAAAGCTTTTGACAAAATTCAACACCCATTTATGGTAAAAACTCTCCAGAAAGTGGGCATAGAAGGAACCTACCTCAATATAATAAAGGTCATATACGCCAAACCCACAGCAAACATCATTCTCAATGGTGAAAAGCTGAAAGCATTTCCTCTAAGATCAGGAACACGACTAGGATGTCCACTCTTGCCACTATTATCGAACATGGTTTTGGAAGTCCTAGCCATGGCAATCAGAGAAGAAAAGAAATAAAAGGAATCCAAACTGGAAAAGAAGTAAAGCTGTCACTGTTTGAAGATGACATGATACTATACATAGAGAATCCTAAAAATGCCACCAGAAAACTACTAGAGCTGATCAATGAATTTGGTAAAGTTGCAATATACAAAATTAATGCATACAAATCTCTTGCATTCCTATACACTAATGATGAAAAATCTGAAACAGAAATTATGGAAACACTCCCATTTACCATTGCAACAAAAAGAATAAAATACCTAGGAATAAACCTACCAAGGGAGACAAAAGACCTGTATGCAGAAAACTATAAGACACTGATGAAAGAAATCAAAGATGACACAAACAGATGGAGAGATATACCATGTTCTTGGATTGGAAGAATCAACATTGTGAAAATTACTATGCTACCCAAAGCAATCTACAGATTCAATGCAATCCCTATCAAATTACCAATGGCATTTTCTGCAGAACTAGAACAAAAAATCTTAAAATCTGTATGGAAACACAAGAGACCCTGAATAGCCAAAGCAATCTTGAGGGAAAAAAATGGAGCTGAAGGAATCAGACTCCCTGACTTCAGACTATACTACAAAGCTACAGTAATCAAGACAATATGGTATGGGCACAAAACCAGAAATATAGATCAATGGAACAGAATAGAAAGCCCAGAGATAAACTCATGCACCCATGGTCAACTAATCTATGACAAAGGAGGCAAGGATATACAATGGAGAAAAGACAGCCTCCTCAATAAGTGGTGCTGGGAAAACTGGACAGCTACATGTTAAAGAATGAAATTAGAACACTCCCTAACACCATACACAAAAATAAACTCAAAATGGATTAAAGACCTAAATGTAACACCGGACACTATCAAACTCTTAGAGGAAAACATAGGCAGAACACTCTATGACATAAATCACTGCAAGATCCTTTTTGACCCAGCTCCTAGAGAAATGGAAATAAAAACAAAAATAAACAAATGGGACCTAATGAAACTTAAAAAATTTTGCACAGCAAAGGAAACTATAAACAATACAAAAAGACAACCCTCAGAATGGGAGAAAATATTTTCAAATGAATCAATGCACAAAGGATTCATCTCCAAAATATATAAACAGCTCATGCAGCTCAATATTAAAAAAACAAACAACCCAATCAGAAAATGGACTGAAGACCTAAACAGACATTTCTTCAAAGAAGATGTGCAGGTGGCCAAGAGGCGCATGAAAAGATGCTCAACATCACTAATTATTAGAGAAATGCAAATCAAAACTACAATGAGTTATCACCTCACACCCGTTAGAATGGGCATCGTCAGAAAATCTACAAACAACAAATGCTGGAGAGGGTGTGGAGAAAAGGGGACCCTCTTGCACTGTTGGTGGGAATGTAAATTGATACAGCCACTATGGAGAACAGTATGGAGGTTCTTTAAAAAACTAAAAATAGAATTACCATATGACCCAGCAATCCCACTACTGGGCATATGCCCAGAGAAAACCATAATTCAAAAAGACACATGCTCTCCAATGTTCATTGCAACACTATTTACAATAGCCAGGTCATGGAAGCAACCTAAATGCCCATCGACAGATGAATGGATAAAGAAGAAGTGGTACATATATACAATAGAATATTACTCTGCCATGAAAAGGAACGAAATTGGGTCATTTGTAGAGACATGGATGGACCTAGAGACTGTCATACAGAGTGAAGTAAGTCAGAAAGAGAAAAACAAATATTGTATATTAACACATATATGTGGAATCTAGAAAAATGGTACAGATGAACTGGTTTGCAAGGCAGAAATAAGACACAGAAGTAGAGAACAAATGTATGGACAC
Source organism: Balaenoptera physalus (assembly GCF_965194825.1). Lineage (NCBI taxonomy): Eukaryota > Metazoa > Chordata > Mammalia > Artiodactyla > Balaenopteridae > Balaenoptera > Balaenoptera physalus. Next base: position 39,940,735 of record NC_138889.1, on the reverse strand, counting down.
CAAGGGTGGAAAGTGGAGTGGGGTGGTGATGGTGGGATGAATTGGGAGATTGGGATTGGCATATATACACTAATATGTATAAAATAGACAACTAATAATAACCTGCTGTATAAAAATAATAATAATAAAATAAAAGTTTTAAAAAGTGGAGTCTATGTTCTTTCCTTTTAAATCTGGGTGAGATTATGACTACCAAAATAAGTGACATTTGCAACTTCTAAGGCATGAATGATATGGTTTCCACCTGACTTTCTCTCTCAGGATACTTGACCTTGGAACCCAGCCACTTGGAGAAGTCATGTGGAGATGTTCCAGCTGTTTGCCAATACCAATAACTAAGGTTCTAGCCAGCATCCTGCATCAACCGCAAGACACATGAGTGACTAAGCATTCAGATGGCTGTAGCCCCCAGTCACTGAGTTACGCTTAACCTTTGAGTTATCCAGTTATAGTGGAGCAGAAAAATGTTACACCCTCGGTGCCTTGTTGAAAACATAGAAAATATGTGATCATAACAAAAGATTGTTATATGTCATTAAATTTGGGGATGATTTTGGTACGCAGCCACAGATAACCAGAAAAGTAAATGTCTAAAATTGGACTTTATTGGACTGGAACACAATTATCCCATAGTCCACAATGTGTTGTCTATTATGGTGAGTTAACAAATAGAAGCATGAGGCAATCAAAGATTGTATGTCATTTTCAAGCTCACAATACAGATTAAGTTGTTTATTATTTAATGAGAAATTATCTGGCTGTGATATAGAATAATCAAGATGTACTCAGAACGATAGGACAGATAACCAACTTCATACAGGATTATCAGGGCACCTTGAGGAAATAAATATTATTAAACATTTTTGAGAAATAACACACAATACTGAGAAGATCACAGTGAAATAAGTAAATTCAAATATTACAGAGAATATTGAAAACTGAAGAAATCCTGTTAGTAATATGGCAAGACATCACAAAATCCATAAAGATATTCACTCCAATTTATGCAGTAATTCTGCTGTTAAGGATTTGCCATAAAATGAGAGAGGGAGGGAGGAAGGGAGAGAGAGAGAGAGAGTATGAAGATGTTAATTGTAGCATTATCTTTAGAAACAAACAATAGAAATGTCCAAAAAAAAAAAAACAAACAAAGAAATGTCCAAGAATAGGGGAGAAATAAGGTACAGAACATGTAAATAATAGATTACGGCCATTCAAATAATAATTAGGAAAAACTATTTAGAAACATGAAAATATGTTTACAGTATTAAGTGAAAGAATATAAATACCCCTTTATTACAATTACATAATATATATACTCATATGTATTAGAGCTAGACAAGAAAATATTACAAGGCAAAATGAAGACTAGAGTGTCATCCAAAACCAATTTAAATATATATGAGGATTAATTATATGGTAGAAGTGATTTCAAATCAGTGGGGAATGGATGGACTCTTCAAAAAATGGTGCTACTGCCCAAAACATCTCCCCCAGTGACTTGTCCTCGGTGCCTAAAATTGCATCAAGAGAGTATTAATGGAATACTGTATTCTGTAGAAGATGGAGAATAGAAACTGGTGGGGGATGTGATAGACAAGCGATTTGTTAGCACAGTGACTCCTAGATTCTGAGGCAGTGTTAATCACAAAACGAACATACAAATCTTGCACAGTCATGGAAAAAAATGGTGCTAATACAATTGGTTACCCATTTTGGGAAACATTAAAGAGACAGATGATAGACAGATACATATATCTTTAATCAATCAGAACTCTTTTTATATATGAGGTAGAAACTAGCTGTCTGTATTCTCACAAAGAATAATGAAAGCTATATATGGAATCTAAGGAAAAAAAAAAAAAGGTCATGAAGAACCTAGTGGCAAGATGGGAACAAAGACACAGACCTACTAAAGAATGGCCTTGAGGATATGGGGAGGGGGAGGGGTGAGATGTGACAGGGTGAGAGAGTGTCATGGACATATATACACTACCAAATGTAAAATAGATAGCTAGTGGGAAGCAGCCGCATAGCACAGGGAGATCAGCTCGGTGCTTTGCGACCACCTAGAGGGGTGGGATGGGGAGGGTGGGAGGGAGGGAGATGCAAGAGGGAAGAGATATGGGAACATATGTATATGTATAACTGATTCACTTTGTTATAAAGCAGAAACTAACACACCATTGTAAAGCAATTATACTTCAATAAAGATGTTAAAAAAAAAAGAATAATGAAAGCAATAGTACTAGAAGAAAATACAAGAGACTATTTTTATAATTTTTGATAGGAAAGACCTTAAGCAACACAGAAAAACAGAAACCAAAAAGGGAAAGACTAACAGATTTAACTATATAAACCTATGAAACTTCTTTCTGGTGTGTGACACCATAAACAAAAATAAAAGAAAAGTGACAGACTGTAATAAGATATTTGCTATGTATAAAATAAAAAGGAGAAATATTTGCTATGTATAAAATAAAAAGGAGATTTAACTATATAAACCTATGAAACTTCTTTCTGGTGTGTGACACCATACACAAAAATAAAAGAAAAGTGACAGACTGTAATAAGATATTTCCTATGTATAAAATAAAAAGGAGAAATATGGCCATAATATATAGTGTGCCTATAAACCAGGGGAAAGGCAACAACTCTGCAGGAAAATGGACAGAGGACACAAAAACATATTTCGTGAAAAAAATGCAATTAGACAATAATATACACATTAGAATATGCCACACCTCACTGGTTGTAGGATAAATGACAATGAAAATAGCAATGATGTATTTTTCACTCATAGGATAGGCAAAAATGAACATATTGATAATAACTAATGTTTGCAAAGGTCCCGAAAAGGATGCTCGTATACTGTTAGAGACTGTATAACTTGGCACAGCCTTATCTGGAAGATTTTTTGACCGTAACTATTAAAATTAGTAATATGCTCTCTGATCCAGACATTCCACTTATAGGAGTTCAGCTTATTAAAATATGCTTACTTGTATGAAGATATATATATATATATATATATATATATATATATATATATATATACACACATATGTTAAAGGGTGTTCATTACAGACACAAGCATAACAGAAATCGCTCAATTATCCATTATAAAGTACTACACTACCACACAACTATTCAAGATCTCCAGGACATGTTGTTAACAAAAGTAAACAAAAAATTGTCAAGTAAAATATATTTTATTGATATGTATCTAGAAAAAATGAATACATTTAAATTCATGAATATAAATGAATATTAAAAGATCTGCAAGAACAAGGATCACTAGTAACTATTATCAGCTCTTGGAAAGGAAAATTAGTTGGATCGAGAAAGGTGAGTATGGAATGGAACTTTAACTTTCTACTCTATAGATTTTGATACATGATAAACTTTTAATATCAAGCATATATTTATGTAAGTTGAAAAGCAATGACAATCAGGAAGAAAGTGTATTATAAAGGTACCTAGAAATGATCTTTAATAAAAATCATTAAATAATGTAATGCATTATTATAAATAACGTTCAAACCTCTTTCATATACACAGTATTATCACACTTTATCTTTACAACAATCCTGTGAGGTAGTTAAGTAGATAGATATTATCCTCATTTTATAGTTGAGGAAACACTCTTAGAGAAGTTAAGTAATTTGCCATACTTTGTATTATTGTATTTACTAAAAATGCAGTCTCTTTCCTCATCATGAGATAGAGGCAAATGTAAAGAGTTTGTCATATAAATGTAGTTTATGAAAGTTTATACTTAAAAGATAGGCATGTGGCTTTAGTGCATTTTGATAATTTTGAAGAAAACCAAGATTAATTAGAATGATCTTAAGATCATGATATAATCAAAGTATGTATGTAATATAAACAATAAAATGCTATGGAAATAGTAATTATTATAGTAGCCTCTGTCGAGTAGCAGACAGCTTAACAGTGCTAGAAATCCTGAGCAGAAACCAGGCTTTAATATTTCCTAGTGAATTTAGAGCAGTCATCTAACCTCTTTGAACTCCTGTAAAATGTAGTTACTCTTCCTTCTTCTCCTCCCGCATTTTCCTACATAACCACACACACATACACATCAGAATGTGAGAGTTAGGTGAGATGATACACGTAAAGCATCTGGTATGGTGCCTGACGTGTTATACATGTTCCATAAATGGTAGTTTTCTATCTAATTCATTAAAAGAATAAAGAGACATACAGTATAAGTCAGACCGAAGAAGAACAGAAGATGGAACATTGCTGAAATTTTGCCAGTAATTGAAGACCCCAGTATCTAGTGACCTTGGGGACAAGTTAAACAGCATCAACAGATTGAACTATCTGAAGTACATTTTTTAAAACTCTGGGGCTTCCCTGGTGGCGCAGTGGTTGAGAATCTGCCTGCCGATGCAGGGGACACGGGTTCGAGCCCCGGTCTGGGAAGATCCCACATGCCGTGGAGCAACTAGGCCCGTGAGCCACAACTACTGAGCCTGCGCGTCTGGAGCCTGTGCTCCGCAACAAGAGAGGCCGCGATAGTGAGAGGCCCGCGCACCGTGATGAAGAGTGGCCCCCGCTTGCCGCAACCGGAGAAAGCCCTCGCACAGAAACAAAGACCCAACACAGCCAAAAATAAATAAATAAATAAATTTAAAACTCTGTGTTTGAATTTATTAATTTCATATTTTCAGATAATATGATCTGTATAATTGTGATATAATCTATCAACTCTCACTTCTCCATTGAGTAAGTTAAATTGTCTCAGCGTGATCATGGTTCTTAAACTACACATCTATGGACATGTTGCCTTCCTTCTTTGATTCATTTAAATTAGTTTCACATTCATGGCATTTTCATGACTCTTTGACATATTACTTCAAGCATTGGGAAGCAGATAAAAGATTTCTGGCATCTTGGGAAGGATGAATTTGTTCTGGAGGAGATTACATCTTGATGTATTGTTATTGAATCTGCTGGAAAGTGTTGTATGAACTGTCAAGCTTTGGTACCTGCTTTTAGCGTCTAATGTTGGAAATCTAATATATATCACATTTATGTGGTGTGAGTTGCTTATGCTCTCAAGGTCATCTACTGAATTTTTGCTCCAGCTCATGATAACTAAAGGGGGTGTATGAGACAACCACCTCTCCTTGACCTTAAATGAAGTTTGTGTTTGGGGCTGAAAACTAATCAAAAACCTACTTGTCTTCCCTTAGGGCTGCAATCACTTTGAAACATTCAGAACTGAAGATAAAATTGAGTCAGAATGACTTGGAGTTGTTTTTTTTTTGTGTGGTTTGTTTGTTTTGCTTTTTTCTCTCTTGTCATAACCTGAAGATTTTGACATATCTTTGCTAACAACTTTTCTATACTAATATTAATGTTCTCACACCTCCTTCAAATCTTTGCTCAAGTGTCTCTTTCTCGAGACATTTCACATAAATTTTACATATACTGCACTTACATCTCTCTTACCCTCTTCTAATTTTTTTCATTGCTAGTCATACACTAGCAGAAGGTGATAAATGGAATGAAAAAATTTATTTTTTTCATTTTTTACTTATTTATTTTATTCCGTCTTTTTAATTTATTTTATTTATTTATTTATTTATTTTTATTTACTTATTTATTTATTCCATCTATTGTTATTATCTGTCACCTCCAGCTAGGAATCTTTGTTGGTTGTGTCCACTGATGTGTTCCAAGCATCTAGAAGAGTGCTTGGTAAAAAGTGGGCATTCTTGGGGCTTCCCTGGTGGCGCAGTGGTTGAGAATCTGCCTGCCAATGCAGGGGACACGGGTTCGAGCCCTGGTCTGGGAAGATGGGTTCGAGCCCTGGTCTGGGAAGATCCCACATGCCACAGAGCAGCTGGGCCCGTGAGCCACAATTACTGAGCCTGCGCGTCTGGAGCCTGTGCTCCCCAGCAGGAGAGGCCGCGATAGTGAGAGGCCCGCGCACCGCGATGAAGAGTGGCCCCCGCTTGCCGCAACTGGAGAAAGCCCTCGCACAGAAACGAAGACCCAACACAGCCATAAATAAATAAAAATTAAAAAAAAAAAAAAAAAGTGGGCATTCAATAAATGCATATTTGAATGAATGAATCAATATGGCTCATAGGTGCACCCAAGAGAATGCTTGATCTGATTTGATAGTGTTCATGAGAACACCACCTAATCACAAGGGAAAATGGTATTCACCGCCAACAATGTTTTGGGTGAGTGAGTGATGACTTCCTGAAGAATATGTTCTCTCGGCAGAGTATGTTTGTATTTTTTCCCCTTCCAGGCGATCTATCCATCACTAGGTTTAGTTCTAAAACGCATGTTCATTTCTTTGTAATGCTTTCACATTATTCATGATTTATAGTTACCCATATAGTCCGAGATATAACATCTGTGCAGTATGAAAACGGTGAAAAACTAACAACATTCTTGGTGTTACCCAAATAGAGATCTTTGGATCTGTATATAATAGAGATCTTCAGATCTCTGCTTCTAAATTTCAAAGCTTGAATTCTATCATCACACTGCTATGTTGATAAATGTTATTCATACACTCTAAAGGATTTAAAGCAAATTAAATACTGATTTTTTTTTTAATTGAGAAGCAAAGTAATGGGAAATCACGAAAAACAGTGGCATGCTTAGGAGTAATTTAATGACAGAGAAGAAACACCAACAACACCCCACTTCCACCCCCTGCATTTCAGGGGTACAGTTTCAAAATATGGAGAATCCATATATGTGTTCCCAGGCCGAAAGGAAACTTGCATAGGGAGATTGAGGGAAAAAAAGAGATGAGTGCAAACAACTTGAAAGGAAGTTAATCGTGAAGTGTTGCTTTCAGGAGAAGTTGTACGAGGCCAAATCTACTTAATTAAGCCCTTGGAATACAATTTCAGGTTTAATAAATCCATCCCTTACTGAAATCAGATTCATTAGGAATATTTAAACAGGTCTAAACGGACACGATTGACTTCAAAAACAAAGAACTAAAGTAAAGAGAGAAACAAATCAGGATTTTGACTTAATAATCCATCTTTGCTATACATAAAGGAATTCACTGAATGGTTGCCCTCTTCATCTACATTTTGTTTTTTAAATATTTATCAAAGCCTTGCCTTTTCCACACAGAAACTCCACATAATGTTATATAATTCTCATTATCAGAAAGGAGGAATCATATGAGTTTTTCAGAAGAAACAAAAGCTATTTATAGTACTGAACTATACAGGAAATATCTCACTGAAATTTTATGTGAAGGATCTAAAGTGATGTAGAAAATAACATTCTCAATAGCATTTTTGTAGTAACTTCAGTAATTTATTATACATGACTGAATGATTTTTAAATGAAAATAGGTAACGTGATCAGAAATAAGTTTAAGGTCTTTTGGGAGCATTGAATAGGGATAATTAGCTCCACTTGGGGTCTAGGGGAGGTTTCCTAGAGGAGATGATGATCTCATGAAATTGAGTTGTATGAGTCAGACAGGTGAAGAAAGGCAGGAAGGGCATTGCAACAAAGTAAACAGTATGTCAATGCCTTGCTGTTAAAGTCCTCTGATGTTCCAATAGTTATGTAGCATAGTTAAGGAGTGTCTGATTTCTTATTTACCTAATTCAGCAAAAGTTGCAGCCACTACCATTCTAAAAACCTCAATTGAGTAATCCCATCTCAAACCAAATTTGGCTTGGTTCCCATGAGAAGAGATGGAAGTTGGGGAAAACTACTTGTAGGTCACACAATATGATGTGTTCATAGCTGTCCCTCAAACCCTTGTGACATCCCTAAAATAAAAAAAGGCTCTGAGATGGGTTTAGGAAAGCGTGGAGTCCTCAAAAGAACACAAATTGGGCCCTTCCTTAGGGGTTAGAGGTTCCGGTGTGCAGAACATGGGAATTATAAATGGGACTGGATGGGAGTCACAGTACCCTTTTCAGCATCCAGCCCATGACTCTGGAGGAGTCACTGGATTTGGGGAAATCTTCTAGGTCGATCATCCCCATCTTTGATAGCCAAGTGTATAGAACCAAGATGATTTCTAGAATAAAGAATGGATTATTTAGGTTGGCTCCATTCCAGACCTAGGAAGAAGAGCAAAAGATATAGATAAAACTGACATATTTCCAGTCTGGTCCCATAGAGTAGATTATGAGATGGTGATCTGAGGCTACTGCTCCAGCTAAAAATAAAGACTATTTATTTTCCTAGATTGTTATCTGTGTTTTGGATGCCTTGATCGACTAGTATAATGGCCACAGGCGGTAGGATAAAACTTAGAAATTGGGGATCATGAACATATCAGGACGAATAATCTACACCTATTAATAATAGGTAATAATAGGTAATAATTAATAATAATGAATCCTTTTTTTTAAAAAAAATATTTTTGTCTGTGTTCGGTCTTCATTGCTGAGCACGGGCTTTCTCTAGTTGAGTCGGGCAGGGGCTACTCTTCGTTGCGGTGTGTGGGCTTCTCACTGCAGTGGTTTCTCTTGTTGCAGAGCACGGGCTCTAAGCACGCGGGCTTCAGTAGTTGTCGCACACGGGCTCAGTAGTTGTGGTGCGCAGCCTCGGTAGTTGTTGCACACTGGTTTAGTTGCCCCACGGCATGTGGGATCTTCCCAGACCACGGATTGAACCCACGTCCCCTGCCTTGGCAGGTGGATTCTTAACCACTGTGCCACCAAGGAAGTCCCTAATCCTTTTTTAACATTGCCTTGATAGCAAGGTGAATCAACTAGATCTTTGGAAGCAGATTGATAAAAGTATTTTTAAAGCCTAGTTTTTGACATATTGTGCCTTCCTAATTTAAAGATATTTACTGAAGGTTTAAAACCATCTACTTACTTGCTGAAATTAATCCTGCTGATGAGTTAACCAGCTGTATGACCCTGAGAAAATTATTTACTCTCTCTTTGCTTTAATTTCTGCTTTAGTACAAAAGAAATAACAAAAACCTCATAGAATTTTTAGAGATGAAATTAGGACATGTTAAATGCTTACAATAGTGTTCAGCATAAAGAAAAAGCTTAGTAAGTGCAAAATGTTGAAGGTGTGGTTGTTATTATGCAGAAGAATGATCTGAAAATAGACCCTCTCACCTCTCCCTTTCGCTAGAATAAATATCTATGGATTGGATGAATGAATGTTTAGTTATGTATCACCTTACCATAAAAATCAGCACTTTTTTCACTGCTCAAATGGATTTTCTATAGGTCAATATTATTATCTATTTTGTAGATTCAAGGAATTCAGCACTAAAGGAAATAGGGTGGGGATTGGAGTGTTCTAAGGAAAGTTGGATGGACTAGAGAAAAAACCCATCTAGCTTCCATTACTCAGGGTGTGGACAGTCCTTACAGATTCTTCCCTTACATTAGCTGCTTGGCATTTATTAAGTTTCAAGAGCAGAAAGGAATAAGAAGTAAAATGTAATACACTCAACATATTTTAAAATAATTTTTAAAACAGTAATTAAGCAACATAAAAGAAAAATGTAAAGAGACTAAGAGTAATACAGTAGAAGAGAAAATGGGATATAGAAAATGAAAAGAAGAACTAAGAAGGGTTAAGAATTATTGCTACATCCAGCAAAATAATCACAACCAGAGGACTAACAGATGAAATAGTTAAAATAATAAAACAAGCTGAAATGGTATGAACATACCACCAATGTGTGATTTTAGGTAGAGCTGATAAAAAAAATAAAAACCATGTAAGTTAAAAGGGAATAATAAATCAGCACTAACAGTTAAAAAGGTAATAGGGGGTGTCAAGTGAAAGTAGATATAATGTCTAGAAAATCTCACCTACTTTTGTCTTCTCAAGTTTTCCTCAAAGATTCCTTAGGCTAATGTTCTCAGAACACAGACCAATATTCCGTGATTTTGCTTTATGCCTTAAGCCTCATATGCAGCCTTTTAAACTACAGCTCTCGATTCATGCTCCTCCAAATTCTTTCTTCCATAATATCAATAGTCAGTGCTTTCCCTTACTCTAGCTCTCTCATTTGAAAACTTTTGATTTTATTATCACCATTATCTGAAAAGTATCCCATATTATATGAGGCAGGTGCTCCTGAAACTTCTTTAGTCTCTGTATCACTTTAGTGACACAAAGCAAACAAACAAATACGATCTCTAGAAAGACTGGTGCTGATCTTGAGAAATCAGTAAAATGTTAGACTTTTATTAACTATCATGTACAAAGTATTTTTTCATTGCAAATACAAATATATCAATGTTTACATTTTGTAGAAATGAATATTCTTTTAAAGGCCAGCCAGAATACACTCTTTGTTTAAGCTATGTAGGACAGCATTTGCCTAACCATACCCTAGGATATCAACTGGGGTTATGTGAAAAAGCTCAAATAAATTTTTAGGAAATTCCAGTTTTAAAAATAAGTTAAACAGTTTTGTTTGCTAGAGAAAAATTTCAAAAGACTAGCATCTCTTGTATAGAACTAAGAATGCATTCTAGTACTTTCCAACCTAATTTGACAATGGAAACCCTTTGTGTGTTGCAAAACCCCAAAACTAGTAGTTCATGAAATATACTTTGGGAAGTACAGTTTCAAGAAAAAGAACTATACACAGAGATGGGGAATTTAGCTCTCTAACAAAGGCTCTACAATCTTTGAATCCAATTGTGCTATTAAAGGACTAAGAGGAAGTATCCATAGTTTCCGACTTTATATTGCAATGGGACAATAAGCATCAGATATTTGGAAAAATGATAGAGTTAAATGAACTTTAAAAAAAATCTGGACTTTCTGAATGGAGCACTTCATGTTTTAACTTTAAAACGTAAAATAGTTTGAACATATTTTTCTGAGGCGAAATATGCCTTGACATGTTTTGAATTTTTAAAATAAAAGCAAATAAACACACATATGCAGTGTTTTATTTGTTTAATAACTCACATCCAGGGTCAGTTAAATTTGGAGATCCAAATTTTTACCCATTTTTTTGAGATGATCAGCTTTTCTCTCTGTGTCATAAAGAGAGCTCATGTCATTGCACAAGTGCAAATGACTTCAAGAAAGAAAAACTACTATGAAACATGCCAATATTTCATTCTCTAACTGAGACATCTGTGCGCACAATGGACATTCAGAACTCCCCAATACACATTATTTTATAAGCCTTTGCATATTTAGCTTTCAAATTCTATTATTATTGCATCTAAAAGAAGTGATACTTTTTTCCCCCAAATATTATCCACTACCTTTGAAATGCTAAAGTGAGAGCCTTTGAAATGAGTTTTGGAAAAAATCTTGAATAACCAACATCATCATATATATGTAACACTAAATGAATTCACTCAGTCACTGCCCTTTAACAGCTGTGTTTTCTTCTTATAACCCTTCATTTTAATATTTGCAACTGTATCATAGTGTAGCTATAGTGCCTTCTCTATGATATACTCTCTAGAATAGATAAGGGATGTGGAATATTTTTCCATAATAAAGTAGTCATCTGGATTGAATTGTCAAATTCTAATCCGCACACCACCACTCTTATTTGGTTTTGTGAAATGAACAAAGACATCTATCTACTTTGACACACTCGGAGCAGGATTAAGACATCCTTCAAACCTTCTGATCACTCCAAAGATTAACAAAATTCCCCCCCAACTTTGACCAAAAGACCAGATGTAGAATAATCTTCTATTTTTCCAGTAAGTGTTGAAAGGCAGAATTATACAAATGGAGACACATATAAAAATGAGGTTTATATATCTATCTATCTTTTTATATGTTTAACTTTTTCTTCAGTGCTTTGAAAAGTGACATGTTGCTTTCAAGTTAGTATATGAATGAATAATGAGTAAAAACTACTTTGAAGATTATTTATGTTGTATCCATTCATATTGGAGATAATCTTCCTTAATATTTAAGTCTTACATTTTCTCAGGAATAAATGTTAAGGATCAAGCTTAGTTTTCAAACATACATAACCTCTGTGCCATTCTATCCTCACCTCGCATTAGTTCTCAAACAAAGCCTTACACAAATTAAAAATTTTAGTTCATTTCCTTAATGTTTACTAGAGTAGATGTCTTCTTACATGATTTGAACAGAACTGGTTGTTTGTCAGTTAATTTTAAAAAGAAAATAAAATTGGATTAAAGAGAGAATTATATATATGTATACATATACTATATACATACAAATATACATAAATTAAATGTTTGAACTTAAAACGTAAATCTTAAACATTTAAATATATAGCTTATAAAGTGCCTTCCTACATAAATCTTTTGATGTTAGGACCAAGGCCTTTCTTTTCGGTATGGTTTTGCAAATGGGAGGCTCTGAAGTCTTTCTTGCATGAATCACATACATAATGCATCTTGTATGATTTCAAGCTCTGATTTCATTAAAATGGAATGAAAACAAAACACTTGCAAAGCAATCTGAGTGCAAAACCCTTGTACTTAGTGATGGATTGTTTGATTGATTGCAATCCTTTGTCTCTCACATACCTAATTTGGCAGCACTTAAAAATTGTTTATCATGAAATATATCAAAGTGTAAATAAAATACATATGTATAATTTAAAGAATAATAATATCACAGTGACTGGCGTACACACAACCAGGTTAAGAAATAGAATATCGCCAGTACCTTAAAAGCCCTTTCTGTTACACACCCCAGAGGCAACTATTAGACTGACTTTTATGATAATCATTCTCTTGCTTTTCTTTTCAATTTTGCTGTCCCGTATGCATCTTTAAATTATATCTTTCCCTTGCCTTTTAAATACTAAACAGAATAGAGCTGTATTTTTGTGACTTACTTCTTCCCCTCAACATTATGGTGACGTGTTTAGCTAATTCCCTTCTTCAGCATAGCATTCTATTTCAGGACAACACCTCAATTTACCCGTTCTACTGGTGATGGACAATTTGGGTTTTTAGCTTAATTCCCCCCAAAGTAGATCCTAAGACAAAGATTGGGGTATAAGCAGCTTTTCTGGGAAGTGATTCTGGGAAGCATTGTAAAGATGTGAGGAAGTAAGATCCTCAGAAAGAAGAAAAGCAGATAAAGTGAGTGTTCATGAGCAGGTTATCACTATGGGCTTATTCCAGCTGGCAGCTCTGAAAGAATATGAAACACACATTAGATTTATCCACTAAGGGAGGTGGAACTTAGAATACTTGTCCACCAGTTCCTGTCCTAAATTGGTTGAAGATCACCCTGGGGCATTAACTCGCTGTCACTTATGGCTTGTCCCATGTGTGGGCTGAGTATGCTGAAGACACCCCAAGGCAGAGATACACAGGAAGCAGTCATCTTGCACAGCAGCTGTCCAGGATTGGTCGAGAGAATGTGGTGGAGCCCTTTTTGGATCTGCTACAAAACATCCCTTGTACCACTCTGATCCGCTCAAGCCCCACACTGTGTTCACTCTATCCTGTCACTGATTCTTCAAGGTTCAAGATGCAGTTCCCTGAAAAAGGGAAAAACAATAAAGGGCTTAACAATAGGTGAATTAATGAGACAAAGTACAGTCCCTAAGGCTGTAGTTGGTCCTAAGGCTATCATTAATATTCGTCAACCCCTTTACCACCCATTATAGATTTCTCTTGGTCAGAAATTCTCTTGGAGCTTGCCTTGGTGGGATGACCCAGGAACTGAATCTTTGGTTACCTTGCCTTTTTTAAAGACTAGATTGTGGAAACTGCCTATGTGCTATTATCATTGAGTATGGAAGCACCAAGAGGTATCCTCACAAATCCTTCTGCAATGGATAAAGTTGAAGACATTAAAATATAGATTTTTCCTGTCCAAGAGCATGGTATGATTTTCTATTTATCAGGTCTTTCAAAATGATTTTTATTAGAGTTTAATAATTTTATTCATATAGGACTTTATTTATATACCCTAAATTTTTGTTTTTGATGTTATCATGAATGATAAGTTTTTTCAAGTTATACTTTTTAATGGTTGGTAGTGTAAAAAGATTGCTTCTATGTATCAATTGTATCAAGGAAACTTGTTGGATCCTTCGGGGGTTTTCTAAATAGGTAATCATATCTATTTGTGGTTATCCAAATAATGTTTGTTTTGGTCCTTCCTATGCAATTTTTATGTGTTTTATTTCTTTTTCTTGTTTCATTGCTCTGAGTAGACTGAGTGGGAGTGATGATAGTTGGCATCTTTGTCTTGTTCCTATCAGTCTTTAAAATATTAAACCGAACTTTTGTTCCTGGGAGAGACCCAACTCAGTCATAATTTACTATGTTTTTTATATACTACTGACTAAAATTTGGTTTAGGGATTTTCAAAACTATGTTCACGAGTGTAGCCAGTCTGTTATTTTCCTCTCATGTGCCTTCCATCCATGTCTTGTTTTGGCATCAAGGTTATGCCAGCTTCAAAAAGTGAGTTGGAAAGTGTCATTTGTTTTTCACTTCTCTGGAAAAATTCATGTAAAATTGAACTTAGCTATTCTTTGACTATTTAGTAAAATCTTTCTGCTAAGCTGCTTTGTCCTGCTGTTTTCCTTATAGTAAGATTTTGAACATGTATCCCAGCTGCTTTAATGTTTCATGTTATCCAGGTTCTCCATTTTTTTCTTAAATCAGTTTTGAAGAGTTATATTTTGTGGTAATTCATTCATTACCTCTAAATTTTCAAATTTATTGCCATAAATTGATTCACAATAGTGAATATTACATTTCTTTTTAATTCCTAATAATTTTTTTCTCTTTTTCCTTTGATGAGTCTCTCCAGTAGTTTGCTAGTTAATATCTTCAAAGAGTCAACTTTTGATTTTGTCAGTTCTCTCAATTGCATGTTGGTTTTTGCTTTTATTTTTATTAATTAAATTTTTTCTATTTTTATTATTTACTCACACTTCCTTTAGATTTATCCTACACTCTTTTTCTAACTTTTCAAGTTGGATTTTTAAAATTCATTCTGAGCCTTTTTTCTAATGAAAGGCAGTTAAGAGAATAAATTTCTCTCCAAGAACTGCTTAACCAACATAAGTTTTCTATTTTTGTTTAATTACAAACATTTTCTATATTTTATTACAGTTTTTTTTAACATCTTTATTGGAGTATAATTGCTTTACAATGGTGTGTTAGTTTCTGCTTTATAACAAAGTGAATCAGCTATACATATACATATATCCCCTAATCTCCTCCCTCTTGCATCTCCCTCCCACCCTCCCTATCCCACCCCTCTAGGTGGTCACAAAGCACCGAGCTGATCTCCCTGTGCTATGCGGCTGATCCCACTAGCTACCTATTTTACATTTTTTTCATTGATCCATGAGTTGTTTAGATTTTCTTTTTTTTTTTAATTTCCAAGGGAATGGAGTTTTCCCATCATCTTTTAAAGTTCATTTCTAAAGTGAATTGGGGATGGTGAATGTGGTCAGTATAATACTGATGTTTTCAAATTTAACAAAGCTATTTTATGGCATATAATGTTATCAAATTTATGAATATTCTATGCACACCTAAGCTTTTACTCAGGACAATATTCAATTTGTGCTGATATTTCTAAGCTTCTACTTCTTTCTATGTATTTCATTTAAGTGTATTAAATTTAGGTATTTTTTGTGTCTGTTATTTTCAACATCTAGGTCTTCTTCTGCTGTCTGTTGTTTATGCTGGTTCTCACTCATGATGCTTTGTTTACTTGTGTGTTTTGTGACTTCTGATAATGGATCTGATGCTAGTTTTCTTTGAAATTTTGTAGAGATTTTTTGAAAGCCCCTAAGAGGAATTGCATTTTTTTCTGTCGTTTTCTGAGGGTGTACCCAACCTGGGGACAATTCAAATAAAATTCTACACTCAGGTTGTTTTTTTTTAATGTGTAAACTTTTATGAATACAAACCCAAACTCATATGAATGCTGACTTTGGTTATATGTTTCCAGGGAAGAATTTTTTCCCCTTTGTAACACAGCAGGGTTTATTTCATTTTCACCCTTACTCTGTGGTTATATTCCTTTGGATTACCAGCTTTTCGCAGGGGATCTTTTAATTGGACTCCTCACCTTGAAAGTGCCCTAGCCTGTATATCCTGTCCCCCACACCCTGTGAAGTTGCCAAAATGCAAGTTCAAGTTCTCCAGAGTTCAACAGAAATCGTCAGGGCCAAAGCTGATATTGACATTTGCTTATGTCCGAGGATTCCTGGTTTTACTTTATTTCTGAGCATGGCATATTGGTTTGGTGGTAACTCACTGATCTATTTTTTAAATGCCCCTTTATTTATTTTTTCTTTTTAAAATAGTTCGATTGTGATATAAATCACAGACCGTAAAATTTATCCCTTTAATGTGTCCAATTCAGTGCTTTTTTAGTATGTGTATGTATATTTATCCTACTAGTTCTGTGGTTCCTTTTGTCTGGAGATATCTGACTAATACAGCTATCTTTTCATTTTATTGATAGTGGCCTTGGATCACACAAGTTTTTGATTTTGATGAAGTCCAATTCATCTATTTTTGTTGTCGTTGTTGCTTATATTTTTGGTGTCAAATCTAAGAAACTATCTTGTCTAATCCAAGAACATGAAGATTTATATCTTTTTTTTCTAAGAGCTTTATATTTTTAGTTTTACTTTAGGTCTCGTGAACCATTTTGAGTTCACTTTTGTTTATGGTGTGAGGTAGGAGTCAAACAGCATTTTTTTGCATGTGGATTGTGGATGTTCAATTGTCCCAGCACTATTTTTGAAAAGACTGTTCTCTCCCCTTGAATTGTCTTGGCATTCTCAAGTATCATTTGACTATAAATGTGAGTGTTTATTTTTATACCCTCAATTCTACAACATGGAACATTATGTCTACACTTACACCAGTAGCACATGGCTTTTATTTTTGTAGCTTTTTAGTAAGTTTGGAATCTTCCTTTTATTTTAAAATTTAGTATTTTAGTTATTTTAGTCAGGAGGGCCTTTCAGTGTACCTTGCAGTGTATCTCATCTGCATACCACCATAAATCTAAATCAATCACTATTTATTCATTCATTTATTCACAGCAGAATGCCTTTAGTGAAAACCCCAAATAATTTAACTTAGCTTTCATTTGATTTCTAATAATCTATTTCAGATATATAAAAAGGCATTAAAAAATAACAGCCATGTAGTCTTCATTCAGCTTTGAAAATAACATAATTAGAGTCCTTTGTGTACACCCTCTCAATCACATTTCTCTATAATCCCTCAAAGATAATTAACATCTTGAATTTATGTTTATCATTCCCATGCATGTCTTTATATTTGTATTTACATCATTTCCAACCACCTGTTCCCTTGCCATCCTCTACTACAGGGGCTACAACTCTAAATACTTAACACCTAGCCTCTCTTGAAGATCTGAAAGGCCATAGACACAGTCATGGCTAATGAGGTATGGTAAAATCTCTGAGTAGGGGTGACCTTTCCCAAATGGAAAGGTAAAGATTTTCTATAAGCAACATTTTTTGCTCTTCATAATTTTTCCTATCTATTTTTCCAGCTTAGAACATAGACACGAGCCTAAGGTAACTACCTTGCTACCATAAGGTGACAAGAATGAGGAAGAAGACTCCCTCCCTCCCTTCCTCCTTCCCTCCCTCCCTTTCTTCCTTCCCTCCCTCCTTCCCTCCCTCCCTCCCTCCTTCCCTCCCTTCTTTCCTCTCTCCCTTCCTTCCTTCCCTCCTCCCTCCCTTCCTCCCTTCCTCCCTCCCTCCCTCCCTTCTCTTTCCCACTCTAACTCCATATAGTTTGATTGTATTAATACTCCCTCTGCCTCCAGGGATAGGCACTTGACCCGGGACTGGCCAATCAGACTGCAACTCCTTGGCCAAAGTGATTGTCCAGGGATGGGCACATGCCCTAATCAAAGCTTGTGAGATGTAAAGTTGGTTCAAGCTGGATGTGGAGTTATGAAGATATAAGTCTGGAGCTTCTAGCAGCCACCTTGACACCATGAGAGAGGGGCCTGCCTGAGAATGGAGCCAAGACTCAGGAAAGCAAAGGTGAGGGACAGAAAAGAACCAATTTTTGATGACGTTGTTACCTGCTGGATTCAGCTGTGTCTAAACCCAGAACTAGCTCCTGGCCTTTGCAGTTATGTCCATCAGTAGATTGCTTTCTTTAAGCCTATTTGAGATATGTTCTCTTTCCTTCCTTCCTTCTTCCTTCCTCCTTCTCTCCCTTTTGCTGAAAGAACCCTATGAAAATTGTCAATGGTTTTACAGTCTTTTATATATTATTCTTTCTCCTTCCCTTTTCCTGAAAGAATTCTAAGTATGTAAAAAGTTTCTATATATTTAAAGCCTGGAGTTAATGATGATTCAATTTGGTAAAAAGCAAACTTAAAATGCTATTTATGTAAACAAACAAAAGCCCCCTTTTAATATTATTGCATGCAGGTCAGGGACAACAGCATTTACTTTTAAAAATCTAAGGTCAATATGTTTCTTAATTCTCATGGTGTAATGTTTTAGTAATGTTTTTATTGCCAGTGAAGTTAACAGTAGGGCACTACCTGCACTTTGTCTGTTATAGGAATTTAGGAAATGTATTTAAAAGACGTTACACTGCCATTTACAACTCACGAAAATTCATTATTATATACCCAACGGAGTACGCTACTCAAAGTACGGGATTTCTTCTCCCTGTTAGGCAAATATTTTCTTTATGAAATTCTATGATCTCACAAGAAGATGACCATTTAATATCACATCCCAGCTTCTGATCTTCAGGACTTGGACTTGTATGTCAGTGGGCACCTACATCTACATTGCCTTTCTACTAGTCGACAGACTAGTAGTTCTGGCTTACTTTTGATGAAATCTCATTTTCATATGATTTAATTTTCAAGGAGAGGGGTGCTTTGCTAAATAAAGTTGACTGGCAATCTGAAAATTTTCAAAAGGTTGATTGAACACTGATTTCTTTATTTTAAAAATGATGCTTCGAGTCTCTTTGGTTAACTTTCCACTTAGCTTTGGAAAATTTTTTGGAAAAATAATCAATCACAGAGTTTTAGAGTTGGGAAGAAATGTAAACCTATCTCAGCCCCAAGCCCTCAGAGTGAGGAAACACAGTCACAGAGATATAAAATGGAAATAGCGGATACAACGTTTAAGAATTTGTACTGCCTTTGCAAACACAGAGGAGGAAGAAGCTGAGCCTCTCTCTCTTTTGCACTCACGTCTACCCTCTCATTTACTCTCAAGGATCCTTCCGTGGGTACATACTAGGATTGACTGGATAATTTTAGAATTACACATTTCTTTCTCTTAATTTGTATGCCTTTTATTTATTTTTATTGATGTTGATTTTATTTGTTTACAACCTTCCAGAGTCATTGGACAGGCACTACATAAAATATAAATTTTATTATTGCTCCATTAATAATGCTAATAAAAAGGATAATGTCACACATCTTTTTTGGCAGAGGGGGAAGGGACAATGGAACCCCAGCAATATATTTCAACAGTGGAGCAAGAAAATTTGATAGAATGGTTTCCCTTGCCTCCTAAAAAGGCCCATCTTTCTCTCAACCTCCTTGACTCCCAAGAAGGACTGTGTAAATATGCTCAGTGAGGCTGTGTTTACCTGGCCCCGTGTTCACTCAGCCTGGTCTGCCCAAATGCCACACAGCCTGAGGATTAGGCGGTGTTTCTCCAGTATTTAGTAGTTGCTGTGCATATGGGATCTTAATACGAACTTTCTAAGCAAAGTAAAGAATATTGAAATGAGTCACATCAGCATTTCACTAGTATTAGAAGCTTCCCAGAGAATAAATTTGCCCATCAGAACTTTCTGTGATAGAGCAACAATATTGTTGGTGACTGAAAGCATGATTTCATACAAGAGAACCACTTCTGAATTTTTTAAACTATTTTTTTAACACATGAAATTACACGCGATACAAAATACTTGTCTTACAAGTTGAAATCTTTACAGTTATGGGTACAGTTACAGTAATGCAAGTAATATTAGTGCATTCACTTAGAGCAGAGTTATTTGTCTTCATTGGGCTTAACACAAAGCCAAGAATGAATTATTTGCTTAAATGACTTTCTAGTCTTTGAATTAAAAAAAAAAAAAAAAGAAAAATTACTTCTATCTCGTGTATAATGTGTCAGAATGATAAACAATGCCAACAGTTAAGTAGTCTGGTATTTCTGTAAAAGGGAGATCGTATTCCATAGCCTTGAATTTGTAAATCCTTAAGTTTTGGTTGCATATGTCTATCAAATCGTCATTATCTCAGCTTTCAGGAAAATTACATCATCTTTGGTAATAGGCTGCCAACAAACAGAAACTATAGACTACACCATTTTTTTTCCAAAGAATCCTGTATTTTAATGAATAGCTGAATAAATAGACATTAATTATGAAATTCACATTAAGATAGAAGAAAATCCAAACATTTTGATTGCTTTATCTCTTAAATTTGATAGCTACTACAAAACATACTATTTATGTTAGGGTAAAAATAAGGTGAATCACAGGAGTGTAATTGGGACGTGCTGGCAGATATATACAGTAACATGGAGGAGCCATAAAATAAAAGTGTTTATATGTACATAACTTTTTCCTTACTTTTTTGCATGGAGAAACACTGTTTTATAAAATGGGAAAACACACAGTAGACCACATGCAACAAGGACCAATACATGTGCACAGCAGAATAATCAAACAAGACACAACTATGGGTTTAAAACAGAATTTGGGAGCAGGAAAAAAAAAAAAAAGGAAAGAGTTGAAACCTGGAATGCTTTCTTATTGAGGTTTCAGAATATAAATTTGTCTAACAAGCCTCTTGATAGTTTTCAAAAGTTCCCACTTGACCACCTAAGGTTGAAGTGTAAGAGCTAAAAATAAACCATCATATGATACAAAACTTTGTATATTAGCATACAAAAGGTAACAATTTACTTTTTGTATAAAATATAACCTTTTGATAGTATATTTATTTCACATATGTATAAATATAACCCAAAGAATATGCTTTAAGTATTTCTACCAAAATATTCTTTACAAAAGTTTACAAAACAAGTAATTTATTTATATTTACAACCTAGCACAGAAAAGATTCCGAGCCAGTGATGTTGGTATTGTGTAAAAGAAAGAGAGTGCTTCTAGACATTTTAAAGATTGCAAGAGGGCTTTGCAGAACTTTCAAAATGTGTTCTTTTTAGAAAGGTATTTAAAGAGTTATTAAATGATTTCAGTTAAATATCACTTGATAATTGAATACGCGAGTGTATGACTAAAAAAGCTGAAGATAACCTGTGTTCCTCTGTAATGAGGAAAATGATAGTGATATTTTGCATACATCCCAAATCAGCACACATCTTCCCCATTTTGCAGCTGATCTGTTACACAACTCAATAGGAACTCTTTCTTTGATACAGTGCTCAGCCCTGAGGGAGAAAACCTGGATATGAAGGGCCCATCTAGCATGTGGCAATGATTCATCACATCAGGGACAGAAGAATGAGTAGACTGCTACTAATAGATCACATTCTATTTAGCTGTTCACCCAAATAATGTGTCCAAATAAGGCCAAATTGTTTTTTGTCTCAATTATGCTTTCCTTCAAACCTATGAAGTAGATTTGTACACACCCGTACCCACCATCCCTGGTCCTGACCTTTTGCTTCTTATCTTCAACCAAAATATGATACCTTCTACTGCCAGCTTTGGTCTCCAAACTTCCTTTTCTTACAAATCAGTCTCTGGTCAGAGGGCCAGGCTCAATTTCACTCAGCTTGGGGACTAACCAGCAGGCATCATCACAATAAGCAACACCCCAATTTATTTGTGGTCAAATACATCTCCTTTATAGCAATGCCCAATGTGGTGTTTTCTCTTTTAAGTAGTGAAATCTGATGCAGACACATGTGCACTAATATTTCAGTATGATTAGGATAGGTCGCGACTGAATCTAAGATTCAGAAACTGGATTTGGAAATTGGTTGTGGAAAAAAGTTGGCCATCTCTGTGTTCTTGTTTCATCACTAGTTACAGCATCTTGAAGTATAGGATATGTGGGAAAACTGAAAAAGTGAGGGGATGAATCTGGGGAAGAAATTCTATAGTCCACTGGGTGTTCTCTATGTTCTCCAGTTTTCCTTTACTTAGGACACTGTTTGGTTACTCCAAACACATCTGTAACATTTCAATCTACCCTGGAAGTTTTAGGAAACCTAAATGAAAAGACAGAGTGGAGGGATTAAACCACACTTACATATCTGTTAGAGCAAATTAAGGAATTTTTTGCTTGTTGCTTGGAACTAGTACCTCCGCATGATGTGGGGTTTAAACAAGCCAGAAGTTCTATTACTTTTCTTTCAGGGAGAAAAGGAGCTTGTGAAGCCTATTTTACACAACTAATTACACATCAACATCACAGTTCTGTTTGGATAAACTGGATACTGTGTCCTGGGGTGTAGACAGGGAAAAAGTGATCCCAATGTTTTACTTTCAGGTTTGAGATTTAAAACAAGCATTTGGACCAAAATGTTCACCGCTACAGTTACTTTCTGCTTTCCATTTATAAGCCAAGGTATCTTCATAGAGTCCAACTAAAAGTCAACAGTTTGGCCTTTACAGAGTCCTTGTAGAATACTGCCTTTTAGTGCTTGGAGTTTGTGAATTGTCTCCCTTTTCTCCTCTAGGAGTTGTTCCCCAAGATTTCATCAAGGTTGATGTCTTTCATCCAGTCATCATTACCAGGCTCTGTCTTCAATAAAGAATCAATGAAATCAGCATCACTGTTTAGGGCAGGGCCCATGTTATCAGTCTGTTGGTTGAGAAAGTCAAAAGATAAGTCATTGCCATGGTCAGTTCCTTGAAAAGCCCTGGAACTTTGGTTGGGTGAAGGAAAACTGCCGGCTGTCAGGGATGATGGCTGGCTTATGCTTGTCCTCGACTGACTCAACCCTGTTCCTGACTGGTTCAAATTAGGCAAGATCTGTGTGCTTAGCTGATTGGGTCTGAGATTCAGACTTCTGAGTGGACCCATGTTTTGTCCATTTAATGTCTGGCTCATTTGGTTCATGGGTCTCATTTGCACTGCTGGTGTTAACTGATTAGGAGGAGCCACTGCTCTCTGGGAAAATTGCTGGCTACCTACCGCCTGTTGCAATGACTGGTTTGGAGTATAGGCTGTAGGTGTGCCTGGGGGGAAGCGGACTCCTGTAGATTTCAGCGCTTCCTGCTGTTTGGTTGTTGCTTCTGGAGAGGCCCAGTTTGGTGCTGTTGTGCTGGATGTGATCATTACATTCGACGTTCTCTGTGCTGGCATGCTTGCCATACTATGGGTTAAATTTGGTCTTAATTGTTGTGAATTGCCAACAGATCCAGCTCCAAAAGTGGCCACATTATTATTATTATTACTGGGCCCTAAAGTGGGTGGCCGGGGCATCAGAGGGTTGTTTTGATTTGCTATCAATTGGTTTGGGTTTCTGTGTTGGGTCAACTGATTCATTGCTGAAGTGACGCTGTATGTTCCAGGTTGATTGCAAGGCAGGTTCCCATACATCCCTATGTTCTGAACTGCAGTGGATAAGGATGGCATTCTTGTCCCATGAGAAGTAGACATGAGGCTGGAATTTGGAGTTAAAATGGTGTGTGTTGAAACTGGGTTTGCCAAAGCCTGGTTGGAGTTTAAACTCACTGTTGATGAGCCACCTGAGAAAAAGAAGATAATTATATTAGTTCATAACAGTAGGTTATCTCTTCTCTTATAGCGATTTACAATAGCTTATCAGCTCTGAGACTGCCTTTGGGTGTAAGAACAAATAAAGAGAAATAATCATCATAGCATATCATATAAAAGGAATAAGACAGCTTTTGGGGGGAAGTATCACCCTAAGTTACCCCTTGGTCAAGAGTTTACACATTACAGAAAGAAGACTGAAATAGAATGGTTCTATTTTTTAGGCTTTAGTTTATTCTTCTTCTGGAATCATTGAAGGGAAGTGATAGTCAATCTTCCATTTTGAATTAGCTACTCTGTTCCAAGACCAAAGACTACAACTTTGATTATCCAGCTGTCATGAAATCCATGCTACTGGTCACCCCTGGGTCCAGATTAGAACATGTGGATGAACCCTATACATGGCTACTAGATTAAAGGTCCAAATCTATGGCCTTGAAAATCATGTCCAATTTTCATCTGCATCCCCACTCAAGAAGCTGCCATAAGACAGGTAAATTCCCATCTCTTCGAACATCTGGAATTCAATGTAATCCATGGTCCAGTGATTACTTCCATACAGAAAGCACTCTGCTCTAGGAGGAATAGTTATTATCGCACTGTTATCCACACATCATGAACTACTTTCACTCACGCCATTTCCTTCTCATATGATGCCCTTCTTACCTCACCAAGCCCTATCTTTTCTTCAAAGGCTCAGGCCAAGGTCCAAGTTCCTTCATTAAGCTTTCCCTGATATTCCAGCCTCCTCTCTCAAGCTGCATTTGCTCTTTCAAGTTTTCATTTAGCATTTAGCTTCTGTATTGGGAAATACATGGAGCCTCAAAGTGCCAGCTAGTTATGTTGATACCTGTAAATAAGTGATTGAATGTGGGACCACTCAATCACAGTCTGCTGAATAGGGAGGTTCCACCTATCGGATAGTGATTAACTGACATATTGAAATCTTCCTGGCTTGAGGAGGTTAAAATCATCATGGCAAGACATCTTGAGAGGCAAAAATGGAATGCCAGAAAGATAAATAAAAGTGCCTGCTGGATGATAAGTTCCATGAGAGAAAGAATTTTTGCCTGCTTTGTTCACTGTCATATTCTCCAAGTTCAGTGGATGGTGCAAAGTAGGTATTCAGTTGATATTTGTTGAATGAATGAATGAGTGAATGAGAGACTGAGGCAAAGATATAACTTGGAGAAAGATACTCTTTTAAAGTACTCTCCCAGCAGAGAGGCAGGGAGGCCCAGAGAATCAGAGATACTGAGAAACAGAGAACTAGACACACATATGAGTATCAGGATGGCAGTATGTGAAGAGAGCATGGTTGCAATTATAACCCTAGCATATCCCCTACTGCTTGAGGATAGCTAGCGTGGTACACACCTGGAAAGACTGAAGGCCTTGCTATTTATTTTAAAATATGTCCCCACTAAACTACATCCCCCTTGAAGGCAGGAGCAGTCTCTTTATCTCCTTGTATCTCCAGGTTTAGCACAAGGCCCTGACTGTGTAGGGCACTGTTTGATGACGAGGGACCAGAGTCAGATAGGAGAAATTTGGACAATAACTCAGAGTTCACAGGCTGCTAATGAGATTAAGCAATATCAGCTCGGTGTCTGAAGGTTTCATGAGAAGAGAATTTCCATTACGGAAATGCTATGGAAAAAATGTCGAGGCTTTAAAAATCACTCCCTCTAGGGACTTCCCTGGTGGCTCAGTGGTTAAGACTCCACCTGCCAAGCACATACAGTGGAGAAAAGACAGCCTCTTCAATAAGTGGTGCTGGGAAAACTGGACAGCTACATGTAGAATAATGAAATTAGAACACTCCCTAACACCATACACAAAAATAAACTCAAAATGGATTAAAGACCTCAATGTAAGGCCAGACACTATAAAACTCTTAGAGGAAAACATAGGCAAAACACTCTATGACATAAATCACAGCAAGATCCTTTTTGACCCAGCTCCTAGAGAAATGGAAATAAAAACAAAAATAAACAAATGGGACCTAATGAAACTTAAAAGCTTTTGCACAGCAAAGGAAACCATAAACAAGACCAAAAGACAACCCTCAGAATGGGAGAAAATATTTGCACATGAAGCAACTGACAAAGGATTAATCTCCAAGATTTACAAGCAGCTCATGCAGCTCAATAACAAAAAAACAAACAACCCAAATCCAAAGCTGGGCACAAGACCTAAACAGACATTTCTCCAAAGAAGATATACAGATTGCCAACAAACACATGAAAGAATGCTCAACATCATTAACCATTAGAGAAATGCAAATCAAAACTAAAAGAGATATCATCTCACACCGGTCAGAATGGCCATCATCAAAAAATCTAGAAACAATAAATGCTGGAGAGGGTGTGGAGAAAAGGGAACACTCTTGCACTGCTGGTGGGAATGTAAATTGATACAGCCACTATGGAGAACAGTATGGAGGTTCCTTAAAAAACTAAAAATAGAACTACCATACGACCCAGCAATCCCACTACTGGGCATATACCCTGAGAAAACCATAATTCAAAAAGAGTCATGTACCAAAATGTTCATTACAGCTCTATTTACAATAGCCAGGACATGGAAGCAACCTAAGTGCCCATCAGCAAATGAATGGATAAAGAAGATGTGGCACATATATACAATGGAATATTACTCAGCCATAAAAAGAAACAAAACTGAGTTATTTGTAGTGAGGTGGATGGACCTAGAGTCTGTCATACAGAGTGAAGTAAGTCAGAAAGAGAAAAAGAAATACTGTATGCTAACACATATATATGGAATCTAAGGGAAAAAAAAGGTCATGAAGAACCTAGTGGCAAGACGGGAATAAAGACACAGACCTACTAGAGAA
This sequence comes from Balaenoptera physalus, assembly GCF_965194825.1. Taxonomy (NCBI): domain Eukaryota; kingdom Metazoa; phylum Chordata; class Mammalia; order Artiodactyla; family Balaenopteridae; genus Balaenoptera; species Balaenoptera physalus. Next base: position 39,914,175 of record NC_138889.1, on the reverse strand, counting down.
TGGACTTGAGGATATGGGGAGGGGGAAGGGTAAGATGTGACAAAGTGAGAGAGTGGCATGGACATATATACACTACCAAACGTAAAATAGATAGCTAGTGGGAAGCATCTGCATAGCACAGGGAGATCAGCTCTGTGCTTTGTGACTACCTAGAGGGGTGGGATAGGGAGGGTGGGAGGGAGGGAGATGCAAGAGGGAAGAGATATGGGAACATATGTATATATATAACTGATTCACTTTGTTATAAAGCAGAAACTAACACACCATTGTAAAGCAATTATACTCCAATAAAGATGTGTGAGAAAAAAAAAAAAAAAAAAAAAGAATCCGCCTGCCAATGCAGAGGGCTGGAATCCACCTGGTCCGGGAAGATCCCACATGCCGCGGAGCAACTAAGCCCATGCACCACAGCTACTGAGCCTGCACTCTAGAGCCCGCGAGCCACAACTATTGAGCCTGTGTGCCACAAATACTGAAGCCTGCATGCCTACAGCCCATGTTCTGCAACAAGAGAAGCCATTGCAATGAGAAGCCTGCGCACCGCAACAAAGAGTAGCCCCTACTTGCCGCAACTAGAGAAAGCCCGTGCGCAGCAACAAACACCCAAGGCAGCCAAAAATAAAAATAAATAAATTTATTTAAAAAAAAAAATCACTCCGTCTAGGTGCCCCCTATTTTAACAATATGCCCTGAGAAGGTTTATGAGGAGAGCTGTATTTTTAAACAACTAGAATAGGGAGAATTTCCATAAAGATAAAAAAATATTAATCACAGTTAATATTTAGAAGCTCTTAATATGTGGTAGAAATTGTTCTAGGTGTTTTTCATACATCATTTCTGATATTAACATCTGGGCAAGGTGATTATTATAGTACTGAGATTGAAATAAAAAATGATAAAAGAGTTTGTGTTGTGCTTGTTGTTTATTTCATTCTCAGAAGACATGTGAAGTACAGTGCTCTAGAGTGGTGATTCTTACCCATCTGGGGGTTAGCAGCTGGTTGTTAAGGACACCTCCCTCAGGAAAATGCCCATATGCACTATGGAAGAGACGTCTAGGTCCCTCCCAAATACCCAACCTCCCTGTCTTCCTTAGAAACAGAGCCTTGATTTTGCAGCAATCTGCCCAGCTGAAAAACCACATTTGCCAAACATCCTTGCTGATGGGGGGTCCATATGAATAAATTCTGGCTAAAGGCAGAAGTTACTAGGTGATGGACTTCCTTGGTGGTGCAGTGGTTAATAATCCGCCTGCCAAGGCAGGGGACACGGGTTCAATCCCTGGTCTGGGAAGATCCCACATGTCGCGGAGCAACTAAGCCCGTGTACCACAACTACTGAGCCTGCGCTCTAGAGCCCACAGGCCACAACTACTGAGTCCACGTGCTGCAACTACTGAAGCCCGTGTGCCTAGAGCCCGTGCTCTGCAACAGGAGAAGCCACCGCAAGGAGAAGCCTGTCCACCGCAAAGAAGAGTAGCCCCTGCTCACCACAACTAGAGAAAGTCCGTGTGCAGCAACGAAGCCCCAATGTAGCCAAAATAAACAAATAAATAAATAAATTAAAAAAAAAAAAAAGCAGTTACTAGATGAGTGTCCAAAAAACCTACTTTAAAAAGGGAATCTGGGGCTTCCCTGGTGGTGCAGTGGTTGAGAGTCTGCCTGCCAATGCAGGGGACACGGGTTCGAGCCCTGGTCTGGGAAGATCCCACATGCCGTGGAGCAGCTGGGCCCGTGAGCCGCAACTACTGAGCCTGCGCGTCTGGAGCCTGTGCTCCGCAACAAGAGCGGCAGCGATAGTGAGAGGCCCACACAGCGCGATGAAGAGTGGCCCCCACTTGCCGCAACTACAGAAAGCCCTCGCACAGAAACGAAGACCCAACATAGCCATAAATAAATAAATAATTTAAAAAATTTTTAAAAAAAGGGAATCTGACTCATTTGGGAGGCCATTTTACCTTTTCCCCTCTTTCATCTTTCTATCTGGAATATGGATATGAAGACTGGTGATGGGGTGGCCACAAGGCAACCCTTAGGATGGAAGCTATATGCTCAGGAAGGTGGGGTGCAAAGACAAAAGAAGCCTGGATCCCTGATAACATGGTAGAGCCACCAAACCAGCCTTAGACTGCTATCCTTGGGAATCTTTTATATGAATGGGAAAAGAAAAGCCCAAACATTCACCTTGAATTTGATATAATATTTCAGAGGGCTCTTAGCTTCCCCCAAAGCCACTGATAGGCCATGATATAAGAAGCCATGTTCCAAATAATACCCATATTGTCTTTCGACCTCCTTGAGGACAGACTCAGAGAATCCTGCTTCTGCCCTGAAGCAAAGCAATCTTAGAGAGTGGAATATATATATCCCATTCCTAATTTTAGTGGAAAGAGGCAATCTGGTGCAATTGAAAGTGTTTAAATAAATGAGAACAACATATTGATTACTACACTTAACAGGACCAGAAAATATTAATAAACAGAAATATTCACAGCCCCTCCTTCTTTAGAGAATCTCCTTTATGGCCTTAAGCAGAGAGAACTTGGGAAAATAGAGGACAAGCTTAGTTTACATGAGAAGCTGCAGAGAGTTCTGGGCAGAAAGGCTCAAATAGATGCTGACTTGCAGAAGGCAGGGGCAGCACAGGCTATGTGTAAAAGAGGTTCTTTTGGAGTTCACAGAGTGGAAGGGAGGGATTTTAGGGGTAGTGTCTGCCACCTATGCTATATTGAGATATCCATTAAGAAGTTTTGCTTTATTTTTTTGTTTTTTTAACATCTTTATTGGAGTATAATAGCTTTACAATGGTGTGTTAGTTTCTGCCGTATAACAAAGTGAATCAGCTATATGTATACATAGATCCCTACTTCCCCTCCCTCTTGCGTTTACCTCCCTCCCTCCGTATCCCACACCTCTAGGTGTTCACAAAGCACTGAGCTGATCTCCCTGTGCTATGAGGCTGCTTCCCACTAGCTATCTATTTTACATTTGGTAGTGTATATATGTCAATGCCACTCTCTCACTTTGTCCCAGCTTACCCTTCCCCCTCCCCGTGTCCTCCAGTTTTTGACCCACCTCCTAGAGAAATGGAAATAAAACAAAAATAAACAAACGGGACCTAATGAAACTTCAAAGCTTTTGCACAGGAAAGGAAACCATAAACAAGACGAAAAGACAACCCTCAGAATGGGAGAAAATATTTGCAAACTAAGCAACTAACAAAGGATTAATCTCCAAAATATACAAGCAGCTCATGCAGCTCAATACCAAAAAAACAAACAACGCAATCCAAAAATGGGTAGAAGACCTAAATAGACATTTCTCCAAAGAAGATATACGGATTGAAAACAAACACATGAAAGGATGCTCAACGTCACTAATCATTAGAGAAATGCAAATCAATGATACAATGAGGTATCACCTCACACCGGTCAGAATGGCTATCATCAAAAAATCTACAAACAATAAATGCTGGAGAGGGTGTGGAGAAAAGGGAACCCTCTTGCTTTATATTTTAAATGCAATCCACCTTTGGTATTTTTGAGAGACTTCCTAAAGACTTAATTTGCTTTTCAATTATTTTTTGGTGATAGGGCTATTTGTCTTAGGGAGATGAGCCCAAAGGTGGAGATGAAAAGACTGGGCACTATGCAAGTTACAAATGTGACTATGAGGGAGAAATGTCTGCTTACCTTACACTATCTGGGTCAAGATATGCTGTTGGGAGGAGAATGGTTGAACCTAGCAGTTAGAAAATATTCATGCTTGTTTGACTCTCACAGGTAGTCCTGGGAGCAGTGAAATATGTGAATAAGGAACAAAAATAAGCAAGAAAAACTGATGAGTAGACTAAAATAAATTCCAGTTTGGTCTTGATCTGAAAGTTAAATGGGAGCTAGAGAAGGAGTCTAAGAAAGATGTTACAATTAAATATGAGATGGGGGAAGGAGGAAATACTAACAACTGAACAGTTTTCTTCTTTGCACAGTTATGATTTTTATTAATTTTTAAGAACACTTACCAGAATACTGAGCTGTTGGCTGCATGTTGCCCACATTTCTTCTTTGGTCTTTATAATCTGGGGGTGGCCTTGTCAAATGTCTGTTTATCTGATCTTGTGGAGCAATTTTCTCCTTGAAAACACAAATGAAAACATATTAAACTGCATTGTTACTTTCTCAGTTGTAAAAATGTATAGATTCAAAAAAGTAAGAATATAAGAAAAATTTTGCAGTCATAGTTGCGAATCATGGATCTTAGTTTTTATTCATGATTTGCAGTCATAGTGGTGAATCATGGACCTTATTTAGAGACAAAACTTTTCAATTTCAATTTCCTGCATGAAAGTGTAATTTCTACCTCTCCTTAACATTCAACATGTGTTTTGGGTCTTGTAACTACTCTCATTTTCTTTATTTTGCAATTAGCTTTCAGCGAGGACAAAATTTCTGTGAATTCTGAGATGAGGATTTCTAGTTTTGTTTTGTAGCACACCTGATATACTTTGGTACCTATATATAATTTTGTTCCTACCAAGTGTGTAAGGTGTAGGAATAAGTTTGCCAGATAAAGTGCAGGACACTCAGGCATTCTATGTTTTTATTTGCTAAATCTGGCAACCTGAGATTGGAGGAGATAACCTATCAGATACTGATATAGGCATTCTGTGCATATTATCTATTTTTTTCCCCCTCATAAACAACCATTGAAAGTAAGTATGGTTATTCCCACTTAAAAGATAAGGAAATGGAAGCTTCCTTATGTTAAGTAACTTGCCCAAGATCACACAGTGGTAGAACCAAAACCAAATCCTGAGTCAAAAACTTAGGCTTTCCGGCCATACAACGCAAGGGCCTCTTGCTGCTTCGTTTCTCTGCACCCCATTCTCAGAGACCAGTAATTTCCCAGTCTCCCTTCTTTTCTTCCTTGTGGAATCAGCCACCTTTAGATCTTTAGAGTAGGTGAGTTTGGGGGCTAACAGAGGAAACAAGGACATTCTTTTTATTTTGTCAGTGGCCTCAGCCAAAGACCACCAGGAATGTAGAGGGAAGAACAAATCTAACTCCATATTAGATCTGGCCCTTTTCCTGTGCTTAGTCCTGCTGGTTCTGTACCTTTTATAAAAGAATGTTGCCTACAGCCTGAAATATACAGGATAGCCTATTCTCAGGGCTCTGACCTTTAAGAGTCCATTCCTATAGAGATAGAAAGTTACAGAACAGAGAATAACATTTGTCTTGTTGGAGGTTTAGGGGAACATCGAGACTTGACCTACATGGATAGCTGCAAAAACAAAGGATTCTGACACCAAGAAGTTTACAACAACTAACAACTCCCCTCCTTCACCTTCCTTTAAAAGTCCTTTGCTGAAACCCTTCAAGGAGTTTGGGATTTTTTGGGCACAAGCCACCCTTCTCCTTGCAATGAACCTTTCTCTGGACCTGCAATAAACCTTTCTCTGCTCCGAACTCTGACGTTTTGGTTTGTTTGGCCTCGCTGTGTGTAGGGCACATGAATTTGCGTTCAGTAACAGGAACATACCTGTTGGGTTTATCACTCACTGGAGCGAGGAAGAAGGCACATCACGGGGGACCATAGGGTGTCTCAGCAGGAGCGTATTAGAAAGAACCTATTATAGGATTTGGGCTTTGACTGGGTGATTTAGGGAGGGTCTAAGGAAGCGAGGATTTGTTCTAGGTTGTAAGCTGTCAGAAAGTGAGGTTGATTCTATGACTGAGTAAAGAATTATTTGTCACTCATTTAGCAAAAGAGGGGAATTTTTCCTATTTTGTGAGTTGCACAGTGACCTTGTTTATGTCTGTTTTTAGACAAAATTATGAAGTGGCCTTCTTTTGTCTCATTTTATCATGGTCTCAGAGCAATCCTGTCTGAGCTTCGTGTTCCGTAAAATTGTTTATGTCCAACAGAGAACAAAATAGCCTGGCTGTGAGTGTTGTATCAGTTTTGGACATCAGGAGATTCTTTTTTTGTTTCTCAGTATGGATCAGGAAGTTTTTAGAATGGCTTCACTGAAACTTTGCATGAACCCCAAAGCAACCCCCTTTTTCGAAGATAAAAATAATTAGCATAGGTATACAGAGAACAATATAATTATAGAAAAGTCAGTAAATAGAAAAGAAAACCTTGTAACAGATGGGTTAATTAGATGGAAGCCAAATGTGGGCTGCCCAACTTAGAACCCACTTAAACCATGTATTTCTCAGTTTCCCAACAAATTCCAAACCTTCTAAGTAGAATAAATCTACTACAAGGGGAAAAAAGTGGCTTTAAAACAACAACAAACCAAATTCAAATTCTTGTTTCTAAGGAAAAAGACTTGAAAGACTCACAGGGATTTGGGGGCATCAAGTAATTCATATAAAACACAATTTTGATGAGCTAAGTGTAAACGAATCAGAAGCATATGGATTACATTTCTTTTAAATGTGGGTTTACAAATTAAGGGAAAAAGTGGTTGGTGAAACTCTTTCTGGTTTTGCCCAAACCCTGAATGTTTAAGAAACAGTTTGAGATGTTCCATGAACCAAAATGTGGCAATACGCAACCATTCCTGCTGTAAACTATTGTGCAAGCTGACAGTTTTGATTTTTATGCCAACATGGGGCTTTCTGAAATCTTCTCTTTTTCAAAAGCATCTATCGTATTTTCTTATGCAATTTAGGTGTTTCTGTTGTTTCTATTGTAGAAAACAGAATCCACGCATGTGTGTGAGCGATAATCAGGCCCTTGCTGCTCCATGAAAGACTAGATTTCAAATCTGGATTTATTTTTACATACGTTAAATCTACTTCTTGACTTTTTATTCTCCTGAGGGGTTATTTAGGTTGTTCAAAGTGTTAACATACACAGCTCTGGAAACTTGAGTTTCTTAAAGTACTTGTTCACGAACGAGTTAGACTTAATGGCCTTGCACATGGACAAGAATTGCCACACTGTCACTTTGTGCTGAGGGGCAGCAAAGACCAGACTTCAACACTGAATGGAGATTGCTCCATTTGCAAGAGAACGACATCCCCATTCTACGCAAGTGTAAACTCACAGGCCATCCCTGAGATTACTTCTGTGCAACATGAAATTTAACTTCACAACTAATGTCTCATGATAACCCAATATCTTGGACCCAAAAGATATTGAAATATCTTAGAAATATAGAAATAATCTTCTGTTGCCCATATCTGTTCTGCTTCAGTTTCGCTATCTCAAAATGTAAAATATGGATAATTCTAGGACCTTTCTCATACTCCTATTGTAAGGATTAATCCTTTAATTCCGTAAAAGCGCAGCATGGTGCTTGGCACATAGTAGGTGCACAAAACGTGTTGGTAATTATGATGCCCATTGTAACAAGTACTACTCATCTCTCTTCTTTGTGCTTCATTGGTGGGAAAATAATAGAAAGTAAGGGATAATACACTTTCATGAGAAAATGTCTCAATTTAGGAGCCTATGTGGCCTTGCCAACTGACTGCAAATGACTACAAAACATATGCTAATGTAAAGTGGCATCAAAGACTGTTTCTTCCTGGATATGCTAAAAAGCACAGGCACCCTCAATGTCCGCCAAACAAAAAGAAATGTGAATGGTTTATAAAAATCACAAAAACAGCAGCCTCATTCTCATTCATCTCTCACAGCTTAGCTACTGCCCTTTGCACCTGTCCCAGCGGTGACTCAACTGGGACTCCATGGGAGTTAGGACAGTGCCAGGACAGGACCCTCATGGAACGTTTCCTTGCCTTTTAATGAGAGCTGAGAATCCAGAAATTCAACCTCTGCCTGTTACAAGTCAACAAATTAGTAGTGTTGATGGGAATGATGGAAATGTACCCAGTAAGCCAATCTTAGATTGTATGTTTTTCTCTTCTACTGGCCTTGTTTCTTAGCTATTTTGTTTATGAAGATCATAAAAAGGGAGGGAGTGGGTAGGAGGAGTGGAGATTTCAAAACTATGACTTATAGTAGAAATTAGTTGTGTCACTTAGCAATCCAGTCAATGGTTCCCCTACAACTTAGGGCAACATGCAAGGTCACCTATAAGTTTATTTCTCACTATTCCTTGTTCAAGGTCAAATAAGTTTATTTCTCACTATTTCTTCTCACATGCTCTGGATTCCAAACTTAATTCCATTTGTCATTCCTTAAAAATCATAAAGGATTGTTATATTATGATTTGTACTTTTCACTATGCATTAAATATTTCATCATACAATCTCAAACTAACCAACTAACACACACCCAGGCTATACCTTTCGGTCACTGGCCCACTCTCCACCTAGAATGGTGGACCACTCTATCCATCAGAATCCTACAGTCCTTCAAAGTCAAAGTCAAATTTTATCTCTTCTGGGAGACTATCCTCAATCTCTCCAGGATGGATTTTATCTTTCCCTCCATTACATTTTCCCTCGCTATGTTTATACCTTTATTGTAATGCAAATCAAATCTGAATCTAGTGCTTCCTTGTTTAAAATGCTTTAAAGTCCTCTCCATTGCTTTTCTTTTTTTGTTTTTGTTTATGGCCACACTGTGCAGCTTGCAGGGATCTTAGTTCCCTGACGAGGGATTGAACTGGGGCCCCCAGCAGTGGAAGTGCAGAGTCCTAACCACTGGACCTCCAGGGAATTCCCTTCCATTGCTTTTCGACAATATAAATTCTGATTTAGCAAGCTTTATCCTCTGGTCTCTGATCTCTGGCCTCCTAGCCTTTCACTTCCCTATCCTTGTGCACGTGACATGCCTCAGCAAATGTAATAATGTAGTATACTTTATTGTCCCTGAGTCTTTGAATATGCTGGTTCTTCTGGCTGGACCCTCCCCTGTTCTTCCCTCCATCTCCTACTTCACCTTCAGATCTTCAGTAGATATAACTTCCTCTCTGAAACCATTTCTGGTAATCCCACATCACAGCATTTAATCACATGTATTACAATTGCCTATTTATTTGACATCCCCAGAGGGCTCTAAGCTCCTTAAGGACAAAGACAGGGTTGTCTTGTTTAGGGCTGTAGTCCCATTGTAAATTAGTAAATATTTACTGAATGAATTATACGCTTATCACACCCTGGGTTTCTGGCTCCTACTGCAAAGCTCCTTGAGTATAAATTTATTTTTTTTTTAATTTTATTTTCTGTGTACCTTGGCTCTATCAACCTGGAGATGGTTAACTTTGCCTCTTTCTTCTTTCATTTGGCCAAATAGTTTGAAGGGAAAGAATAAAATTTGGAGAAAAGGCTTTGGTCTTAGGAGGCAGGAAGGGTTTGGAGCAGTTGCTGAATGTATGAGTTTGAGAACATAGAAGGGACAAACAGATAAATAGTGAAGTAGGGTTAATGCTTGGGTAATGTGCGGGAAATAAGGACCTTGCCTTTAAGGTAAGGCCACTTAAATGTGGTGAAAGTGGGAAATACATTTTCGGTTTCCTTAAAAAACATCTACTATTCTGAGATGCTTTATTTTGGAGGCCAAATTTTAAGTTTTGAAACTCCACACTGGCTTTTAAAGTTGCTTTAAAACCCTTTCACCTCTAAAATCAGTTTGGATTTGAGTTGATTTAAGTTTTGTCCCCTATTTTCTGCCCCTTGGGGTTCTGGAAGAAGACTGGTTTCTTTTGCCTGATACCAATGCCCATGTTGGTGGTTCTAAACATTCCTGGGCTGGGCAGGGCTAGTCAGTCCAGGTGCTATGCATTCCAACTGTCCAGCAACTGGTAAATCAAGTTTTTTTTTTTCCTGCAGCACTTTACATGTATAGATTTAGCCTCTCTTACAGCCAGGACACCCTCGTGGCTGTCCCATAGGTGGACACAGAGACAAGCACAGTAAGTAGAAATGGAAAATAATGAATTCCCTCTGTTGGGCCAATAGGTATGTGCAGTAGAAATTGGGAGAAAGTTTTACCGTGTCAACCAGCATCTGCTGCTGGAGGAGAAGCTGCTGTTTCTGTTCCATGATCTGCCTCTGTAGAGTCTGTTTCTTTCCCATCAATTGCTGATTCAACAGTGATTGCTGGGAGTTCATGTAACCACTTCCAGTGTTTGGATTTGAGCAGGGGTTGGGACTTGGACTGGGGCCTGTGTTCTGGCCTACCACAGAGTGTTGATCCTAAAAAAGAGAAGGGGAGGGGGTGGAAAGCTACTGTGAATTAAAAGAAAAAAAAAAACTTGCCCAAAGATCATAAGCTTAGATTCCAAACATTTTTCAACTTGTTAAGATCAAACGTGGTTAATGGGTTGGAGATCAGAGAATTGCTTTTCAAATGTAGAAGAAATAATTGCATATCACAGCAACCAAAGCAGCTTGTTTAATGACATTAGGGTACTGGAAAAGCTCCCACGTGACTCTGATGGTGGAACCTCCGCATTCCAGAAGGTATTTATGGCATGTCAAAGAAAATTACCATAAAAACATATGGCAAACCTCTCAATTGTTCAGGAACAAACACATCATAAAGTAACAAGTTCTTCCTTTTCCCTAAAGTTAGCCCATATCATTGCTGATCCTGCAATGAAAATCATTTCAATTCACGTGTTTAAAAGTTGAATAACCATTTTGGACAGAAGGGGCCTAGCTTTCTGTGATAAGGTAGGAAGACCTATGAGTTTCTGTTTCACAAACACTGAAACTTGTTAGGGACGTCACCTTTCAGAGACTTGTTAATTTTCCTCCCTGGTCAGTAAGTCGGGAATCTCAGTGCATTAATCAGTAAAAGAACAGCAACTGACAATAGGGAAGTATTGGTCAAAGACTCACAATTGTGTATTAAATAATATTGGGTATTGGTGAATTGCCATTCTAATTTGAGGTCTCTACCAATGTTTAGGCATTGACAGGTCAGCACCCTGCAGGGCAGAAAGCTAAACCCAGCCAGGTGTTGTCACTAATTCCCAATGGTGTGTTTAGGATTGAGCTGTGCACTGTTGGGGTTACAAGAAAACTCCAAAGCATAGTCCTCATTTTGGAGAATTTATCATCTAATTAAGGAAGACATGACATGCTTACATATAAAATACAAGAAAATACAGAATCAAGTTTTAGATTAAATGATACAAGTACTAAATGAAAGATCCTCCCACTTTGATGATACTCATCTAGGAAGCAGATGCCCGGGCGGGCCTTGCTCCAGAAATTCTGAGGCCACAGATAGGGTACCTACTCAGGTGATTCTAATGCTCATTGATCCAGGGAATGGTCTTTGAGAAACAGTAGCTATATGGGAGCAATAAAATCCAACTTTCATTCCCAGGTGGACTGGGTGAGGTTACAAGAGATTAAAAAGATAAAGCAACTCCCATGATGCCTGATGAGCAGTAAATGGTAGGTACTCCACTTGTGGACTTGCCTTCTCTTTCTTTAGTTATCTGCTGAACTACAAAAAAAAAAAAAAGCCACCAGTTCAAAGCCTGGGGATGCAGGAAACGTGGTCTTGCTTTAATAATCCCTGGGGCTACAGAGCTCACCAACTGCCACAAGGAAAAGGGATACAAAATAATCCTAAAATGACCATACACTGAGGTTTGTTACAGGCCAGTCATTGGGCTTAGCACTTTATGTGATTAATATCATTTCATCCTCCTAACAGAACAATGAGACAATGAGCAAGGACTATTATTTTCATCCTAATTTTGCAGATGAGAAACCTGCCTCAGAGAGATCACTTAGCTGTAAGTAGTTGAGGAAGATTTGAAGTCAGGCCTGTCTGACTCCAGAACTCCAGTTCTCAATCACTATCCTCTATTGTCTCTCAGTTGAGACAGGAAGAGTTGGGGAGAAAAAGCTTCCTACTGTAAATCTGGTCAACGCATCTGTCCATGCAGCAAATGTGTATTGAGCACTCTTCTAAGGGGTCACCCTCAATCAGGCGCCTGGAAGGGAGTGTTTTAGGGAGAAGGGCAGAGGTGTGGGGACTGGGAGGGGGTGGTCCTACTCACCAGTTAATGAAAAATAATTAGAGTCAGCTCCGAGGTAGGAACATCCTCTGAGCAGCTGAAAGCAACTGTCCCTAACACATCTGCACTCAATGCCCAGTCAGATCTGTCAGCTTTAAATCCATCATGGCTCTTGGGAAAGATTTCACCCCACATGTCCTACAAGCCACCAGGACTCTCCCTTGGAGTGTGCTTCTTTCATCTGGGTTAGGGGCTCAGCTCAGGGCCCTGATACTTGGTTCTTTGCTGTGCTATTTTTTATTTCTTAATATCCAATTATTTATTATATAGAGCAACCAATATAGATTTACTAAGTATTGTGTCTTAATTTCCTCATGTGTAAAATGAAGGTAATTACATTCGTGACATAAAACTGGCCAGATGAAATTTAGAACAGTTCTAGGCACTTAGTAGGTTCTAGATAAATTTTAGCAATTAATATTTTTCTTACTTATCTTGTATTATTTTGTGTATGGCAGAGATATTTTAGAAACAATTATTTTTGTGAAGGAGCTTATGGTGTAAGTGTACTTGACTGCACATGTGGTATGTTTGGCTCCCATCATTTTTTAAACACAGGTAGGCCCTTGTGCTCTCCAGTTGGCCACAGTCCCCACTATTCCTCATTTTATTATACCCACCCTTTTCCCTCATTTCTATTACTTGCTTGGCCCATGTAGGCATTTGAAGTTAAGATCTCTGGCTTATATTTTAAAGATGACATACAGATGGCCAAAAGGCACATGAAAAGATGCTCAACATCGCTAATGATTAGAGAACTGCAAATCAAAACTAAAAAGAGGTATCACCTCACACTGGTCAGAATGGCCATCATCAGAAAGTCTACAAATAATAAATGCTGGAGAGGGTGTGGAGAAAAGGAAACCCTCTACACTGTTGGGAATGTAAACTGGTGCAGCCACTATGGAGAAGAGTATGGAGGTTCCTTAAAAAACTAAAAATAGAATTACCATATGATCCTGCAATCCCACTCCTGGGCATATATCTGGAAAAGGTGAAAACTCTAATTCAAAAAGATATGTGCACCCCAATGTTCATAGCAGCACTATTTACAATAGCCAAAACATGGAAGCAACCTAAGTGTCCATCGACAGATGAATGGATACAGAAGATGTGACACACACACACACACAATGGAATATTACTCAGCCATAAAAAAGAATGAAATAATGCCATTTGCAGCAACATGGATGGACCTAGAGATCATCATACTGAGTGAAGTAAGTCAGACAGAGAAAGACAAATATCATATATCACTTATATGTGGAATCTAAAAAAATGATACAAATGAACTTATTTACAAAACAGAAACAGATTCACAGACATAGAAAACAAACTTATGGTTACCAAAGGAGAAAGGGGGTGGGATAAGGGATAAATTAGGAGTCTGGCATCAGCAGATACACACTACTATACATAAAATAGATAAACAACAAGGTCCTACTGTATAGCACAGGGAACTATATTCAATATCTTGTAATAAACTATAATGGTTTATATAATATCTTGTATAAACTATATATATAACTGAATCACTTTGCTGTACGCCAGAAACTAACACAACATTGTAAATCAACTATACTTCAATTAAAAAAAGAATCTCTGGCTTATATTTTACCTGGGAATCTAGGATACACACATCACAAAGCCCATGGACACACTCACTCAAAGTTACTGCATTAAAAAGCAATGCATAGTCATTTCCATTAGGTGGTGATACCTACTAGTGCCTTAGGATTAAAATCCACATCTCCTAATGGCTCGTCTAGTCACCCATGTATCCATCCATCCATTAATAAATTTGATAAATTTTACGGAATATCTACTATGTGACAGGCAGTTTTCTATTTTCTGAAGATCAAAAAAGTATTTACAAAGGGGAAGAATGAAGAGAAAGAAAAGAGGTGACAGAATGCTGACTGTTGGCAGAATCAGTGAACATCATCAAAATAATTTCCACTGAAATCTGGAAAACTACCCTCTGCTAAGATTTATAAAAGATCTGCATGCCAAGAAAATGTAACTCTGTCTTTCTCTCTCTAATCAAACAGATGGACTGTACTAAATTTAGTTTCATTCCTTTACAATACCAAAAGATATTAAAATAAGAGATAAGCTCTCTTTTCGAATTTTGTAGATTTTCAAACCTTGTAGTTTTTAGCCCATGGGCCTTACCATGTACTCTACCATACACATTCTTTCCACTCATGATGGAAGTAATATTTGGCTGCTGCTACATTTTTTTGCCCTTATGTTAGCTGTGAAACACAAAACACCTCCTTACACAGGCTTGCTGTCATTGCCAAGATGTTGTGCAAACTTTAGTACATAAAATATTTTGAAAGAAAAATATGCTCCCATGCGTTGGCTTTGATTTCCATATTCAGCCTCACTCTTTGCCTTACACTCAGCCCATGTAGAACTTGACTTAATAGAAATCATCTGTTTCTCCCTCAGCACTCATTTTCTCCTCAGTTCCTTGTGAAGGCCATGGTAAAAATGGCACATCCTCAGCCCGTAGATGAAAGAGTGTGTGTGTGTGTGTGTGTGTGTGTGTGTGTGTGTGTGGTTGTGAATGAATTAGGCTATTTTTACTGATGTAGTCTTTTATATGCTAGAAAACTCAGATTTCTAGAGTCTCTTTCAAATCATGAACTTGAATGATCTTTCATTTTGTGTGTGTGTTTTTTTTTCTGTTTCTACCAATAAATTACGGTATTTGATGCTAACATACAAAACAGGCTTCTAATCCTATCATCCTGGGATTTAATATACATTTACATTTAATATGCACTTATAGTTTTCCACATCTATGTGAGTGTGTGTGTATGTGTGTGATGTGTATTTAAGATTTTGAAGTTCTTTTATAGTATTGGCTAAGCCACTGAGTTAGGGTAGTATGCCAAGTGCTTAAATATGATTAAAGCTTCTTAATCCTTGTTTTAATCCAGCACAGGACTGCTAGACCAATGAAAGCATTTCTGTATCTTTTTAATAAAATTCTACCAATAATCAAGCTATATCTTTAGAATTATTATCTTCACTCTACTCTTAATCATTCATTCAACAGATATTTGTTGAGCATCTATTGGGTTCGCCAAAAAGCTCATTGGGTCAGTGAATATATTGTTCAATAAAATTCTTGGTGAAAATGAAAAATGTGTCTTTTATTTTTACTTCAAACCAAATGAACTTTTTGGCCAACCCAATATTATACATCATGCATTCTTCAGGCCTTAGGGATCAAAGACCACTCAGCCTGCTGGAAAACTCTGCAGCGTGTCTATACTTCCAAGTTTTCCAACTGGACTATGGATGGGAAATTTATTTTCCAGAACGGTCTCAAGGATGTTAGGAGACCATTTGGTAAATCATGTATATGATGACCAAACCTTTTAGCTGGATAAATCAAAACATGCTCACAAGTGAGTGGCAGTGTGTAAGGTTGATTTACATTTATAGGAAGCTGGATGCATATTTTAATGTATGGAAAATATGGTAAACGAATGCTTTCCCAAATGTGTTACTTTGTTGACTTAAGAGCTTGTCCATGGATCAGCACAGAAAGTACTAACTTAACAAGATCACAAACCATGTCTCTAAAATCTGGCAGAAAATTAAGGGAACTCCTGAACTCTTTAAAATGGAAAACCCTTTTCCTTAGAGGACAAATTACCTGTCCTCCTTCTTATCACCTGCATTTCTCTTAAAGCCATTTTTAAGTCCTTTTGAAAAGAATGTCCAAATTAAAAATTAGAAACAAACCTCATTATTCTAGCCCTAACAGTGAATTCACCAATACCGTCTTCTTTAAAAGTTCAGGCATAAATATTTAAAGAAAGAGTATGTATGAAGAAAACCTTGTAAATCTCAGTAACAAACACCAGAGTGTAGGCCTGGCCCCTAGGTCTGACTTTGATAAAATGGCTCTGTAAATCATGGTCAATATGTGAGATATCTTTTTAAAAAATGTTAACTAATAAAAATGCTAGGATTGCCTGTTTCATTTTAATGGAATGTGAGGGTTCTGTGAAGTAGGTTGATTTCAGCAAAAGGTAAAATGGGGTCCAATTAGACATGTCCTAAAGCAGCAAACAAAAATACCCCTGGTTTCCCTGAAGTATGCTGAAATATTAATACTCACTGAATTCAGTCAGTTTTACTATTAAAGCAGTTTTGTGGGCTGAACAGTGACATAGAAAGTTTCACAAAGCAAGCAGTTATCAGACAAGTATTGTTCTCTTAATATTAAAAAAAAAAATCTCTAAAAAATATTTGTCTTGTTTTGGGCATCTGGGTAAAATGGCTCTCTGTTTCTCTTATTTTGGAAGGGGAATATATAATGGATTTTTTCCCCACAAAAATGAAGTAATGTAAGTTACTTGGGATCCATGAGAGTATTTTGGCGTGGAATGACTGCCCTTTCTTTTTCTTGGCTTCCAGAGCTAGGCATCTGCAATTTGCAAAACAAATTCAAGATAAAGTACCCAGCTGGGCAAGTCTGTACAGTAGATCTCACAAACTGATTTGCTATTCAATCTTTCTCCCCCTCCCCCCAGCTTGTCTCTTTCCCTCTTTTCTTCTTTCCCTGTCTCCATGTACTAACTGCTCAACTGTTCCTCCAGGCTATTCATCTTCTGAACTGTCTGCTTATGAAGCCATTTATTTATCTCTATGCCTGAGAAACAAGTTGCCTTAACTGTTTCAGATTCCCTACAAGATGGCAGGCCCGCTTAAGTTATTTATTTGGGGCATGGATGGTGAGATGGCTGGGAGTGGCTAAAATAAATGAAAAGTTATTGTTTGACACGGCAACAATAATAACAGTGACAACAAAACAATGATCAGGAAATCATCCAGGAAACAACTTTTAAACAGAAAGACTGAAGGGATAAAACACTGCTGTCTTCAGGTTTCCAGTCATTCATTTATTTATTTATTTATCTATTTTTTTTTCCAGTCATTTATTTCAAGGGTCGTTAAACTATGACATGACCAGTCAAATCCAACTTGCTACCTTTTTTGGTAAATAAAATTTTATTGGAACATAGCCATACACATTCATTTATATATTGTCTGTGGCTGCTTCCCCACTACGACAGAGTTGAATAGCTGTGGCAGAGACCTTATGACCCACAAGCCTAAAATATTTACTATCTAGCCCTCTATGGAAAAAATTTTCTGACCCTTGCTCTATTTGGCTGTACTAGCCAAGTCAGGCTAAGTACTTTGGTCTTTTACATTAAATTGATAAAATGCCTTAGAGAAAAGTACCCAGCAATTCTTGGAAGGAACAGGCAAGTTGAGAATAAAAAATATCTATAATGACATCTGTTCACAATAGCCCTTCACTCCAGCCACCATTACAAACAGCAGAAACTGAAAAGCAACTTACACATCTTTTATCCAACTGCATTTTACAGTTGAAGACACTGCCCAGAAAGGTTAAGGAATTGACTTGTACAAAGTCACAAAACCTAACGAAAAGATGAAGAACGATATGCAAATCCAGGAAAATACATTAAGGAGAAATGAATGGAATAAAGTCTATTAGCTTGAGAGAATTGTAGCTTGTCTGATAGAACTGGCTTGCGGGGGTGAGGGGGGTAGGGGATATGTTGAAACGTAGAATATGAAAACACAGAAGGATGTATTTAGATTAGTATTTTCTTTATGCTTTGCAACTCTGAACAGTAGCCGCTTTTCTCATCTATTTTATAGGGCGTTTTTCTTCGCTTGTTCAGAACATTCTCCTTCACCCTGCAGGGAAACCCTGATCATATGTTTATAATCTGTTTGGTTCAAATGATTAGAATGAGTTTGTGGTCACTGTAGAGTTCATCCTTCAGAGGTTACCTAATTTTCAAGTCACCAGGACACTGTGTCTATTCTTAGCCTCTGGGGTGGACACTTGTTATGGGTTGGCACAGAAGAACAGTTCCATGAGCGAGGAAGCAGCATTTAGGTGGGAGAGTGGCCAGGAACAAAACGTCAGTGGGTCAGGGTGGAGTGGGAAGAGTTTGGTAACTCAGGGGAAGGAATGAGAAATTTTTCTTAAAAGAGAAACTTTTCAACGTTAGAAGGGTTCTTTGTGGCAGACCTGAAATTTCTGCTCTGTAAGTTAGCTTTTTGCTTTCTGCCCCTAGAGCAGTGGTTTCAAGCTTTTCGTTGGATAACAGTGTCTTTTGAGGATTTCACAAAGCTATGGATTCTGCCTCTTCTTCCCTCCCCTCAAGTACACATACAACTAACAAGTTTGTTTACAATTTCAGGGAGCTTACAAATCTTCTAAACATTCACAGACCATCCACAGACGTCAGGTTGAGAACTCCACCTCCCATCCCTCAAAGGTTAGTGTTTATGAAAGAAATGAAATGCTTTTCCCCTTGAGTACGTCCTCTACACTGCACATCCAGGTTAAAACCATTCACGCCTCCTCATTGCCTTTGGAATCAAGTTCAAACTCCCAAAAATGGTATAGAAATAAGAAGTCCCTCTATATCTGGCTTCTGCATCTTTCCTCCCGCTTCATCTCTCAACACGTCCTTTCTTCACTTTATACTCTAGTGATATTAAAACACTCGCAATTCTCCAGTCTCACAGAGCTCTTTCTCCTCTCCACAGTTTTGATGTGTTCACATCCTCTCTGCCTGGAACACTCTTCCCCTGCCCCTCCCTACCAAGTAAACACCCACTCATTCTAGGCTCAGCTCAGATGTCCTTTTTTCAGGGAGTCTTCTCTGACCTCCCAAGGCTGTTGAGTGTCCTCTTCTGTGCTTCCCTAAAAGCTGGTACGGATCCATTAGGTAGCATTTGTCACTCTCTATCACAATTGCTTGTTTGCTTATATCTATCTCCCATTATAAATGCTTGGAGGGCTGGGATGTTCATCATGAAATTCACAGGGTACAGTTGACTTCCCATAAATGTTTTTTTTTTGTATAAATAAATACATGAATAAATGAAGCAGTGCAAACTAGAAAATGGGGACAGAACTTGCTGTAAGGCACATGGGATGAAAATGCTAGCACTTCTCAAAGGCAACTGGAAAGCCAGTGCAGGACAGAAGGCAAAGGTTGAGCAAAGTTGTTAAATCCAGTGTTGCTTTAATGGGTGTGCCAGCTTAGAGGGGCCCAGGGCATAAAGGACGTGTTAGGCAGGAAAAGAGCTAGTGGTGAGTGATAGTGGAGATCATGACGATGATGATAATAATGACAATGACTCCGTGCCTTTGTTGTAAGGATGGAGGAAGGCACACTGATGGAGTACAATTTCTACAAACAGTTACCATTTTCTTTTTTCTTTTTTTTAATTTTTATTTATGGCTGTGTTGGGTCTTCGTTTCTGTGCGAGGGCTTTCTCTAGTTGTGGCAAGTGGAGGCCACTCTTCATCGCGGTGCGCGGGCCTCTCACTATCAAGGCCTCTCTTGTTGCGGAGCACAGGCTCCAGACGCGCAGGCTCAGTAGTTGTGGCTCACGGGCCCAGCTGCTCCGTGGCATGTGGGATGTTCCCAGACCAGGGCTCAGAACCCGCGTCCCCTGCACTGGCAGGCAGATTCTCAACCACTGCGCCACCAGGGAAGCCCCAGTTACCATTTTTTAAAAGCTATGTGCCAGGCCATGTGTTGAAGGCTTGACATTTATTACTTTAATCTTCACAATAATTCTAACTATGATTCCCACTTTAAAGATGAGGTTATAGGTTAAGAAATTTGGCTTTTTTTTACACATATGCCTTTAAAATGCAAAATACTTTGAAGGCATAATAAAATAAGGTAAAAGTCAAATTATTTAAAAATATCTCTCTGTTCTATTATAAAAGCAATTTGAATGGATAGGCAGCAATAGTGAAAATAGTCATTCTGGGATCAGACAAAACTAGGTTCAAATCCCAGCTCCACTTTTTTCAGAGTTGTATGTGGTCATAATATTTACCTCAAAGGGTGGTAGTTAAGAACGAATGACATAGAGTAAGTGAAGTGCTTAGTATATTAGTATCAGGTATGCAATAGATGTGAAAAATATTAATATTTCCGCTTAAGTCAGTTTGATATTTACTGAACGTAAATATAAACATATACACACACACAAGGCATAGGGCTAAATAATATACAATTTCTGATTGTCAGATAGTGAGGAGAGTGTGGTGTTTGTAATAATACCAGCAATAAACCAACAAGCAATAATCATCCAAAGATGTGCTCAATGCCTCAAACTTGGCGATAGCTAACTATTATCACCACTGCCTCCACCAACTAAAAGAAAATTAGGAACTTGTGTTTAAGCGTAACTTTATCCTTTGTTGAGTTTACTCTATATATTGTGTTGATATTAATCCCCTCTTCTTTCTTTGGTATAATGTATAACTATATTAAGCTTATAACTCATCTTTACAAAAACATTTATTTCAAAGGGACATACGTTAGGAACCAGTTTTATACACTACACTTGTGCTAGTCCTCTAGAAATGTTTGGAAGGTACTATGGTTTTGGATGGGGTAAGTTATCAGCATTTTCTGTTCTAATTAAACATGAAGGCGATCCAGTAGCAAGTAGTAATGAAGAATAAAGAAGGGATAAACAACACCACAGTTCAAAAGGAAGAAAATCCTTCTTAAAGGGTTGGTTCTTAAATCAAAATGATGTTCAAATTATACATGAAACAAATCTGGAACTTTTAAGAATCGATTTCCAAAGATGGCTTCTAATACCTTGAAAAAACTATAAGATTTTTCCTTTGGAAACAAAACAAAAGTCAATAAGGAATTTTGACTCTGGAATTTCATGTTAATCAAAATTTTATAGACTACTTTTAGCTTTTTTCTCTTTAAGATGGAGAAGTGAGAAACCTAAGAAAATTCTCACACATTTCATGTGATATCTCATGACAAAATACTATAATGATGAAAAATGCTGCCTCTGTAGTCAAACTGCTGGGGTTTAAATATTTCCTCCATAACTTACTAATTGTTCTTGGGCAAGTTATAAAAGTCTCTATGTCTCAGTTTCTTAACTATTAAGGGGTAAATAACAATGCCTTCATCATACGATTGCTGTGTTGGCTTAAATAAGATCATGTAGGTAAAATATGTTGCACCGTTTCTGGCTCAGAGCAGGTATACAAGAAAAGTTAGCACCTATTTTACATTATTATTTTCTTTTAAAATTTTGACTTCTTCTTATTGGGTGGGCCAAAAAGTGCCTTCGGTTTTTTGAGTAAAAATAAAAGACACGTCTTTCATTTTCACCAAGAATGTTATCGAACAATGTATTCACCTTTTTGTTCCCCTACCTTCTGCCGTTTTTCAGGCAACTTCATAATTCCATCTTCCAAAAACTTTTTATCTTTTGAGCAAAGAACTGTTCCAGGTGCCTTTTACAGTCTTCCAGGGAATTGAAATTTTTTCCATTACGAGAATTTTGTAAAGACCAAAATAAATGGAAATCCGAAGGTGCAGTGTCTGGTGAATACGGTAGATGAATCAGAACTTCCAAGCCAAGTTGTGACATTTTTTGCCTGGTCACCGAAGAAACATGCAGTCTTGCGTTATCCTGATGGAAAATTATGTGTTTTCTATTGACTAATTCTGGATGCTTTTCGTCGAGTGCTGCTTTCAGTTGGTCTAATTGGGAGCAGTACTTGTTGGAATTAATGGTTTGGTTTTCCGGAAGTTGCTCATAATAGAGGACTCCCTTCCAATCCCACTGTATACACAACATCACCTTCTTTGGATGAAGACCGGCCTTTGGTGTGGTTGGTGGTGGTTCATTTCACTTGCCCCATGATCTCTTCCGTCCCACATTATTGTGCAGTATCAACTTTTCATTGCTCGTCACAATTTGTTTTAAAAACGGAATGCTTTCATACATTTAAGTAGAGAATTGCATGCGGAAATACGGTCAAGAAGGTTTTCTCACTTAACTTATGTGGAACCCAAACATCAAAGTGATGAACATAACCAAGCTGGTGAAAATGATTTTCGATGCTTGATTTGGATATTTTGAGTATGTCAGCTATCTCCTGCGTGGTATAACATTGATTGTTCTCAATTATTATTTCCATTTCATTGCTATCAACTTCAACTGGTCTACCCGACTGTGGAGCATCGTCCAGCGAGAAATCTCCAGGACAAAACTTTGCAAACCACTTTTGACACGTTCGATCAGTCACAGCACCTTCTCCACACACTGCACAACTCTTCTTGTGCATTTCAGTTGCGTTTTTACCTTTCTTGAAATAATAAAGCATAATATGCCGAAAATGTTGCTTTTTTCCTTCCATCTTCAATATTAAAATGGCTACACAAAAATTCACCAATTTTGATAAGTTTTTTAAAATGCACGCTGATATGGCAGCTGTCACATACAATCTAACAAAATTGTTTCGAATGAAGTTAAAGACAACTAAGTGCTATCAGAGCCACCTTACGGGAAAAAACGAATGAACATTTTGGCCCACCCAATACTTACACACTACGACATTCTTTCATTGATTCTTATAGCAATCTGTTTCCTGTGACCTGTGAACCTTGTTAATTTCATAGTCTTCTCTTCTAAGCTCTCTAGACTTTACTTTCTCCAACTTTAAGATAAGGAAGTTAGGTTAAAATCTCTAAGTTCCATTCTAGTGCTAGAATAGTTGAAATTCCATTTATATAGAATCAAGGTGACCATAGATATGACCATGATGAAATAATTTGATTTATTTTTTCCATTGAGTCTCAAATGCAACCTAATGATATGACATGCAGTGGTTTTGCATATAATGAACAAATACTAGATTGATCCAAGTGGGGAGTGGGGAATCAAACTGGTTATCTTCTTCTGAACTGATTGAATCGAGCTTGGGGATGGAAATGTTGAAAAATGTATTAAACCGAATTCTGGACCTGTTCATATACTTCCGTGTGGAAGGCACAATATAGAACTATATAGCGTTGCTAATAATATCTGAATCAGATATTATGTGTAGAAGGGTCTGTAGAAGGGTCCGTGTTTTTCCCTGATTCTGCAAAATATATCTACAAAATATTTTGCTACAGGTAATTTTTGTGCTTTGAATATCCATTCTGCACTAAAATATACAAAATGTACTGACCTACACAGTAGCCTACAAATTCCGACATTATCTCCTCTTATGAGAACAGAGAGAATATCTTGGTTATTGCAGGTTATCTAACAGACATAGAAATTTAAATCCACTGATACAGTATAGTGACTATGGTCAAGGTCCTCAAATGTGTCCATTTACTCTAATGTGACATGATAAGCTATTTTTGAATGTATTATTATAATGACCACAAAAGACGTTTAAAAAGGAGCCATCTGTTCTCTGTTAAATGTAGTCCTGAAGTCTCCCTTGGATTAGCAAAACAAGCCACTAAATACTTCAGTGGGACTTCAAAAAAGCTGAGTTCTCCCTAATAATCAGTATGGGATGAACTTCAAAAGATTAGAGGTTTCACTTGGATCAATTCCCAGAAAATCAGGTTATTTACCAAATCTTATTTATGCAAACTATACAAACACATTCTGATCTGCAGAGTACCAAAATAATGTTTTAGAAAAATGATAACCTTAAATGAAAAGTCTACTATGGAAGAATGAGGAAGGTCAACTTTCTTTGGTCTGATTATCTTGTCTGTCTACATTAGTCAAATCAGCTGTACGACTATTACCAGATCTGCTGTTACTTAATGGCTATGAATCTAGAAAGATGTACCTAAAATTTCTATTAATTATGTTCAGTAACAACATAAGGGATGTCTAACACACATAAACAGTATTTTAGCTTCTCTGTTTCTGTTGTTTGGAATTACAAGGTGGAGTAGAGAGTCTAAATTATTTTTAGATGTCAACCACTTTTTAGGACATTTTTTCAACTACAAGGATTTCTAGTACAACTTTGGGTTCACAAGCTGACTCTTCATATTAATTCGTTTGAATAGAGAATTCAGAAAAAGGTAGGTCTATTTTGGTACCTGTTCAACATTGGTGACTGGTGTTGCTTAAGTCCCAAATATATTTTGTGTTTATTTTATAGAATATATAAATTATTTATTTACATGTATCTTTTCTCTTACTACACTATTATTATTTTAAGAAAATGGACTGTTTTATTCATCTGTGCATTCCCACCAGCACACATAAGCCTGACATAACAAAGATATATTTGTATATATATATTGTATATATATTGTATATATTTGTTGTTAAATAAATAGTAAATAATTACTTGAAAATCAGATAAACTTAATTTATAACATGATTTGCAATTATTTAACTGTTATTAGAAAGTAACATGGATATCAAAAATTTCAATGAAAGACAAATATCAGTATCAAATATCATATAAAATGCTTTGCCCAAGAATATTTGTTATTATTTGTCAGTTCCAGATACTATAAAATCTTTTCATGATTAAAACTTTGAACTTAAATTTAGCACGTGCAGAGTTATATGAACTTTTAACCTTTTTTTTCTCAGCAATCTGGGTAGGTTGATTGTATTGGATTCTGTGACTTGTAACTGGAAACAGATCCTTGATTTGAACATAACTGTCCAGTGATTTTTCAACTGGGTAAACATTTGTGGCTTATGTTCCTAACTGCTGATCAGAAGAGAATGCAGGAAGGGAGACTGATATATTGTACAGTTTCCAATGTTTACATTGTTTTGCATTTTCTAGATCCATGTGGTACTTTTTAAAAGGACGTACATCTGGGACTGCAGCAGCTCTTCAGCTGCTCGCTGGATCCAAGTAACAGTTCATTTAGTCTATATCTGAGCATTTCTGAATATTTAAATCAAACTGTGACTAAATTTGAGCCAATTGGATTCCCTTTATAATTTGAAAATATTGTTATCTAGCCATCCACATAAGAAAAATAAACACAAAAATAATTTTAAAAATTTCTATCTTGTCCATAAACTTAACAGAACTTGGGCCAAGTATGTGAAATGCCACAACATTGAATATCATGGAAACTTAAAATCAGTCAACTATTTTTTTTTTTTTTGGCCTATGTATTGCCAAACAATTGGCTTGCAAAAGTTATTTAACTAAACTAACTGATTTAACCAGTTGTTTTGGTATTAGTAGGACCCAGCTTAATTATCTTATCCAAGGACTTAATTTACCTGATAGATTTTTAGTTGAAGTTCATCATATTTATCTAGTCCTTGCCAGGTCTTGACTTTAGTTTTCTCCTTGTAGACACAGCTGTACTGACACCCTGAGATTCTAGCATCATTTTTTTTTTTTTTTTTTTTTTTTAACATCTTTATTGAAGTATAATTGCCTTACAATGGTGTGTTAGCTTCTGCTTTATAACAAAGTGAATCAGTTATACATATACAATATGTTCCCATTTCTCTTCCCTCTTGCATCTCCCTCCCTCCCACCCTCCCCGTCCCATCCCTCTAGATGGTCACAAAGCACCGAGCTGATCTCCCTGTGCTATGCGGCTGCTTCCCACTAGTTATCTATTTTACATTTGGTAGTGTATATATGTCCATGACACTCTCTTACCCTGTCACATCTCACCCCACCCCCTCCCCATATCCTCAAGTCCATTCTCTAGTAGGTCTGTGTCTTTATTCCCGTCTTGCCACTAGGTTCTTCATGGCCTTTTTTTTTTTTTTTTTTTTTTTTCCCCTTAGATTCCGTATATATGTGTTAGCATACTGTATTTGTTTTTCTCTTTCTGACTTACTTCACTCTGTATGACAGACTCTAACTCCATCCACCTCATTACAAATACCTCCATTTCATTTCTTTTTATGGCTGAGTAATATTCCATTGTATATATGTGCCACATCTTCTTTATCCATTCATCTGTCGATGGACATTTAGATTGCTTCCATGTCCTGGCTATTGTAAATAGAGCTGCAATGAACATTTTGGTACATGACTCTTTTTGACCTATGGTTTTCTCAGGGTATATGCCCAGTAGTGGGATTGCTGGGTCGTATGGTAGTTCTATTTGTAGTTTTTTAAGGAACCTCCATACTGTTCTCCATAGTGGCTGTATCAATTTACATTCCCACCAACAGTGCAAGAGTGTTCCCTTTCCTCCACACCCTCTCCAGCATTTATTGTTTCTAGATTTTTTGATGATGGCCATTCTGACCGGTGTGAGATGATATCTCATTGTAGTTTTGATTTGCATTTCTCTAATGATTAATGATGTTGAGCATTCTTTCATGTGTCTGTAGGCCATCTGTATATCTTCTTTGGAGAAATGTCTATTTAGGTCTTCGGCCCATTTTTGGATTGGGTTGTTCGTTTTTTTGTTATTGAGCTGCATGAGCTGCTTGTAAATCTTGGAGATTAATCCTTTGTCAGTTGCTTCATTTGCAAATATTTTCTCCCATTCTGATGGTTGTCTTTTGGTCTTGTTTATGGTTTCCTTTGCTGTGCAAAAGCTTTTAAGTTTCATTAGGTCCCATTTGTTTATTTGTGTTCTTATTTCCATTTCTCTGGGAGCTGGGTCAAAAAGAATCTTGCTGTGATGTATGTCATAGAGTGTTCTGCCTATGTTTTCCTCTAAGAGTTTGATAGTGTCTGCCCTTACACTTAGGTCTTTAATCCATTTTGAGTTTATTTTTGTGCATGGTGTCAGGGAGTGTTCTATTTTCATACTTTTACATGTACCTGTCCAATTTTCCCAGCACCACTTATTGAAGAGGCTGTCTTTTCTCCACTGTATATGCTTGCCTCCTTTATCAAAAATAAGGTGCCCATATGTGTGTGGGTTTATCTCTGGGCTTTCTATCCTGTTCCATTGATCTATATTTCTGTTTTTGTGCCAGTACCAAACTGTCTTGATTACTGAAGCTTTGTAATATAGTCTGAAGTCAGGGAGCCTGATTCCCCCAGCTCCATTTTTCGTTCTCAAGATTGCTTTGGCTATTCGGGGTCTTTTGTGTTTCCATACAAATTGTGAAATTTTTTGTTCTAGTTCTGTGAAAAATGCCAGTGGTAGTTTGATAGGGATTGCATTGAATCTGTAGATTGCTTTGGGTAGTAGAGTCATTTTCACAATGTTGATTCTTCCAATCCAGGAACATGGTATATCTCTCCATCTCTTTGTATCATCTTTAATTTCTTTCATCAGTGTCTTATAATTTTCTGCATACAGGTCTTTTGTCTCCTTAGGTAGGTTTATTCCTAGATATTTTATTCTTTTTGTTGCAATGGTAAATGGGAGTGTTTTCTTAATTTCACTTTCAGATTTTTCGTCATTAGTGTATAGAAATGCAAGAGATTTCTGTGCATTAATTTTGTATCCTGCTACTTTACCAAATTCATTGATTAGCTCTAGGAGTTTTCTGGTAGCATCTTTAGGATTCTCTATGTATAGTATCATGTCATCTGCAAATAGTGACAGCTTTACTTCTTCTTTTCCGATTTGGATTCCTTTTATTTCTTTGTCTTCTCTGATTGCTGTGGCTAACACTTCCAAAACTATGTTGAATAATAGTGGTGAGAGTGGGCAACCTTGTCTTGTTCCTGATCTTAGTGGAAAAGGTTTCAGTTTTTCACCATTGAGGACAATGTTGGCTGTGGGTTTGTCATATATGGCCTTTATTATGTTGAGGAAAGTTCCCTCTATGCCTACTTTCTGCAGGGCTTTTATCATAAATGGGTGTTGAATTTTGTCGAAAGCTTTCTCTGCATCTATTGAGATGATCATATGGTTTTTCTCCTTCAGTTTGTTAATATGATGTATCACATTGATTGATTTGCGTATATTGAAGAATCCTTGCATTCCTGGGATAAACCCCACTTGATCATGGTGTATGATCCTTTTAATGTGCTGTTGGATTCTGTTTGCTAGTATTTTGTTGAGGATTTTTGCATCTATGTTCATCAGTGATATTGGCCTGTAGTTTTCTTTCTTTGTGACATCTTTGTCTGGTTTTGGTATCAGGGTGATGGTGGCCTCGTAGAATGAGTTTGGGAGTGTTCCTCCCTCTGCAATATTTTGGAAGAGTTTGAGAAGGATAGGTGTTAGCTCTTCTCTAAATGTTTGATAGAATTCACCTGTGAAGCCATCTGGTCCTGGGCTTTTGTTTGTTGGAAGGTTTTTAATCACAGTTTCAATTTCAGTGCTTGTGATTGGTCTGTTCATATTTTCTATTTCTTCCTGGTTCAGTCTCGGCAGTTTGTGCCTTTCTAAGAATCTGTCCATTTCTTCCTCTAGCATCATTTTTAAAAGTTGCTTTTTTTAAGATATTGGGCAAGCATTAGTATTCCATTTTAGAAAGGTAGTTAAATTAATAGATATTTTGAGAGTTTATTAAGCTTAAAGTATTTTGAGTTCTTTAGAAACAAAATAACACTGTTGTTATTATTATCATTATTATTTTGGCCACACCACATGGCCTGTGGGACCTTAGTTCCCCGACTAGGGGTCAAACCCGGGCCGCCACAATGAAAGCTACAGTCCTAATCACTGGACCAGGGAATTCCCCAAAATAACACTGTTAGACGTAAGGTTTAGATGTAACGTTAATGTAGCTATCTAGATCATATGAAAGAAAGGAAAATTCAGTTCCTTTAAAATAAATACCTATCACTTAATGCTAAAGATGATCATTCTTTTGTACCACAGTCCTTCTATACCCCGATGCTGCAACTTTTTCTTGGCCTTTCAAACATCATCTGAATATTTTTCTCATAAATTTTCTTTACCTTAATCATTTTTTTGGCAGCTGGGTTCATGGTTTTCTCCCAGGTAATGACATTCATTCATATACTCTGCTATAAGTTTCCATACCAAGAAGGTGCTAATCTTTGGATTTTACCTGATCCTTGGTCATAAAAGAAAGTGGGATGGTCGCTGTTTTTAGAGGAAAAGCAATAAGTCTGGATAATACAGTTTATTTTAGTAACTTAATTGTATTTATTATTTATAAGACATTAAAGAGAGGCTATTGGTATGTGCTGAATAACTTTTAGTCAAATTTAACGACAGTGGAACTAACTTGTGTACTTTACTACACTGGTCTTCAGAGGGTGGAAGAAAACAACATGGGCATTGATATATGGTTCCTTCAGTTCCTAGGGAAGCCATGAAAAGTATGGTAATTTACCTGTAAGCATCTATTACAGTAAAGGAAGGCAGTAGTGTTTCTATTTAAATGCAAATAATAATTCACAGTGTTGTATAGAGAGTGATTTATTTTGATATATATATATTTTCCCCCAGGATTTTAAGCTAGCTACTAGATATATTGCCCAAGGACATCTGTTCAAGGATCTACCTTACAAAATAGTCAAGTATTCCTTAGCGTTTATATCTCTGGTCAAGGATGAAAAAACAATCAGGCCTACCAAGATTTATAAAGCATGTCTTATTGAAAGATATTCCTCAGTGGGTTTCAGTTCCATCAACGGAATCAGGAACAATTTGTAGCTTTGGGGATAATCCACTTACTGCAAATTGTAATATGTCTTAAATGACCAAACCAGCCATAATTATCATTATCATTGTAAACCTCCTGATTTCTGTCTCAATTTAGGATATTTCCCCATTGTAACGTCAACACATAAATGCTGTGGTCAGAGAAAATTTACATTCTATATCTTTAATTACATGTGGATACATATATAAACACAGAGGCAAGACTATGAAGATTGAAGTGTTTACAGGTTATATATATTGTGACTATTTTGCCAAGCAAACTGGATTTCTATTTAGAGATTTAAATGAAAAACTGGTTTTCCTGTCTGGGAGGACTTAGAGCAAATCAACGGGGAGATGCAGGAACTGATCAACTGGCCTTTCCTAGGTCCCTTCCTACCTTTATGTGCAGGGGACACTCTGGAAGAGGCAGGTCCCTGGGTTCTACAGGATCATTTCTGATGTCAATGGAACATTCATAGTTACCTGTAGATTAGGTAGGGACATAGGATGCCAACAGAGGCCGTATTTTAGATTGCTGGAGGTCCTAACAGTCCCTACTCAACTCCCCTAATTACACTGTGGATGAGTTAAGGGGAATAGAGAATAAAAAGGAGAGAGGAATAGGGACACATAATATTTTGGACTAAATAGTTACGTATGACATAAACCAGAAGAAAAGTTGCTTCATGCAGACTCAAAAAACTATAGCAGGCTTTATTTGTCAAAGAGAAGTTGTTTTGGCTAGGGGGCAGTAGTCATAATCTGAGAATATCACCCACAGTGTTTGTTAGTTATTCTATATCTTTTAGTACTTTCACATAAGTATATATTTGTAAAGTAACTTCATGATAATGATGCAATGATGTTTTTTATAGTTTTAGAGTCTTTTAAAGTCACATCAACCCAGAAGAATAATTTTTTACATTTAAAAATAGCATTTTTTCCTCCTGTAAAATATTCCATTGATCTTTTATAGCAGTGAAATAAAGATTCAAAAATGGTTATGCAAAAGTCCATAAGCGAACTAGTCAATGACAGAATAAGTGCAATTTTTTCCTTAGCCTTTAGGAAAATGCCAATACACACTTCAGCCTTTCACACGATTTGGTGGTTAAGCATTTGGTTTGCAAGACACACCTCAGTATTTTATTTACTGAAGGCAAGAGAAAGGGTAACACAACTTTAAATTTTCATTTCTGAATATCTGTGTCTGCCAAAAAGATGTGCATGTGTGTGGCTGGGGGAGAGTCTTTATATCATTACTTCCTTAAAATCTACTTTTTTTATTATCAAAGTTCTCTGGGTTTTTTTTTTTGTTTGTTTGCTAAAATCTCATATGCTATAATTCAGCTGAGACAAACTCCTGGATATCTGTCCTCTATTTTGGGGCTGGAGTAACATTTGGTAAACAGAATGTCCAGAGCCTCTTCTTACAGCACCACTAGCAGGCACTGTTAGAGCATTTTCATTCAAGTTTGTTCTACTTGGGCAAAAAGGGAACAGTGGCTTATATCCACTGAGGATCAGTGAACACAATCTCATAGCAACAGACACCAAAACAGTCCCTCATTACAAGCCTTGTCCAACAATCAAGTCTTTAACGAGAACAAAGGTTGACAGTGATTAATCATTAAGCAGTTCCTTGTTCCTTGCTGCACGTGTTCTCAGCAGCCTCCCGCAGAGGCAGTCTGGCATATTTCCTGTCTCTGTGCTCCACTGTGCCATGTCTGAAGGGACGCCCAGGCAGCCTTCTCACTATTTTAATTTCAAATGCTCCAAACATCTACAGAGTTTCTATGTGCACATGTCTTGACTTTTATTCTGAGCCTGGCAGACTCTGAATGGATATAGGGAGTGAGAACATAATAAGCCGTTGACTCCACATCTGCTTACTAGATTATGTTCAAAGACGGTATAAGAAATTGATTAAACACTGTTTTCTGGAATAAACCTTTGAAATCTGTTTGTTTCCTTAAGCAACACGATGGTAAGTTGATATAATTTAGTTGCGTAGTGAACATAAGATAACTTCACTACTGTTTCTACATAAAAATAGCTTCTGTGTCGACAAAGCATCATGCTTTGATAAACAATAAAAATATTTTCAGAAATCCTCCTTCAAATAATTCTGTTTCACAAAGCAACAGAGTTGTAATGTTAACTAACATTGTTTTCATTTTATTCAAGGCTCTTCTTTGTTGTGTTTTTTAATTACTCGACTAGGTACTATTTATTGATCTTAGCTGGTCATGCAGTGGTATATGCATTCATCTTAATAGATTGACTTGGAGGTTCTATTTTTTTCTCTTTCAGCATGTAAATATCACTAATGGTAACCATGCTACCTATGAACTAGGAGGTCGGGTGAAGAGGGAAGAGTGGCTATGAGACAATTTCTAGGAGGGGAGGGACAAGGGTTAGTTAATGCAAATAACAACAACAAATTACCAAGGTAAGTCAGTTATAACTACAAATGTATTGTTTTTCCAATAACAAACATCACATCTAACAAAAATCAAAATGAAGTAACCCTGAGGATTCTTTGTACTTATTAACTCCTCTTTTCCAACAGGTCAGAATTAAGTAATAGCAGGACTCCAGTAGTTCAAGTAGAAGATTTTAACTAGTGTATCTACCATATAAAAACTAAAGTATGAAATCCAATCACAAAATATACAATACACAATTCTCCTGGTATACTCAGCGTTTTAGTATACAGCCATAATTTCTTTAAGCTGAGGTATATTCACTACAAAAAGGAGAATGGCAATGACATTCTACAAACAAAAAGACCACCTTATTATTGGTAATTAAGCTCTTCACCCAAATGTATGTGACAGGGATGACATAATGGTCGTTGACTCATGTTAAATCAAAGCAGCCTGTTAGGAAACCCCATTCAAAAAATGAACATCTTTTAACTGGAGCCTCCTGGGATCAACATTTAAAACTAACAACAGTGAACTCTGAACTGTGAAGGAAAGCAATGATGAACTATAGGAGGAAAGTTTTCAGGGTTTGAGATGTTCTTAGACTATAGTCTTACAAAAACCAACCAATCTGATTATTTCAACTCAATTCAACTTGTGGTAATCTACTCTAACTAGTTCTATGTTTCTCTGTAGTTACGGTAAACTGACCTTACCACACACAAATTACTTTTAAAACACAATATTTGGCTTAACTGGTCTGCTTATCTTGAATCTTTTTCCAGTTTGAAGCTAAGCTTGTAACATTTGGGGGCTTATGTCAGTCTTAGGGCAAAGACCTAAATCAATTACAAGTTAAGGGACTCTCAAACTGTGTGTAGATGGCATGGAACTCTCGAGCAATTTATATATCATGGGTATGAAAATCTCGAAGAAATTCCAATACGTGTTTATTTGAGTCATTATCCGTAGATAACAATATAGATTTCACGTATTGGGAACTAACAGTGGGTCAGTCACCATGCTGGCCGCTTTACATACTATCATGTTTCATAACTGTAACAACCTTCTGTGATAGGTGCTATTAGTATCCCCATTTTACAGATGAGAGAACTGACATTTAGAGATGTTAAATAATTCATCTAGATAGTAAGTGATGGAGCCAAAGTTTTAACTCAGGCAGCCTGACTCCAGAGCCCTGCTCTAATATCAGTAAAAGAAATAATACAAATCTAACTCAGTCAGAGTCTTTGTTATACAGCAGTGGTAAGTATATACTGTTGGCACATAATATGAAAACATACGCCAATGTGGTCTAGTGCAACAGGACCCAGGGTAGCATATGAGATAATATATGTAAAAATCATTTTGTAAACACGACTCCAGTTGGCTAAAATAAAAGCATGAAGCTGCAGACCGGTTTTTCCATTGAGCCAATCCAATCCAATAAATGCAGAAGAGCAAAGAATAATAAAATGAAAGTGTTAAGAAGGCAAAAAAAGGCAATTCATGGAGGTATATGGCAATTCATGGAGGTCTATTAACTATGATTCATGTATGTCAGAATGTGTAGAAGATTCTTTATACCACAGGGAAGACATAAGCCAAAGTTAATTTTCTGCAGGCATTATGGCATAGTTTGTTAAGAATGTGGACTTTGCACTTAGACAGACCTGGGTTTAAATCCTGGGCAAGTTACTCACATCTTCTGATCTCTGTTTTTCTCATTAGTGAAATGGAGGTCATGACTGCAGGGATTGCAGGAGATAATGCATCAAAAGTGTTTCATATCAACATGGCTCAGTTAATATTGGTGACTATTATTATTTTTTAAATTTTATTTATTTATTTATTTATTTATGGCTGTGTTGGGTCTTCGTTTCTGTGCAAGGGCTTTCTCCAGTTGCGGCAAGCGGGGGCCACTCTTCATCGCGGTGCGCGGGCCTCTCACTATCGTGGCCTCTCTTTGTTGCAGAGCACAGGCTTCAGACGCGCAGGCTCAGTAATTGTGGCTCACGGGCCTAGTTGCTCCGCGGCATGTGGGATCCTCCCAGACCAGGGCTCGAACCCATGTCCCCTGCATTGGCAGGCAGACTCCCAACCACTGCGCCACCAGGGAAGCCCTGGTGACTATTATAATTGTTATTTAACTTCTCGTGTCATTACAGTTTGAAAGAAAGAATATAATTTTAAGAGAGGTGTACATCAGAGACCATGTATTTGTGGCTTCCAGAGCCAAAATGAAGGAGGTTAAGTCCCTGGGAAATACACATAAAAATGGCATTTGGGGCTGCCTTTAAGTTCATCATCAGGCTGATTCTGAAGTCCTTTTGCTCAGAACTTAATCTTTACTCAAACTGGCCTCAGTGATCAGTTCTTATCAGTACTTTGGTTGGGTCTCTGTGCCTATGTAGATAGACTTAGATAGTTTCATGCAATGAAATGTTGTAGATCAACTTATTATCTGAGTCTGGAACTGCTCTCTGACTAGTCATGAGAACAGACACTGCCTACTTGAATCTGGTGGTGGTGGTGGGGTGCTTCATGTTGGGAGGGAACAGAGGGCAAGAAAGTGAAGGAGGGGAAGGACTAGAAGATGAAAACTAGAGATTGAAGAGTCATTCTGACCCTCCTACTCCTCCCAGTGGCTGGAAGCTCGTGGTGATCAGTTTATCAAATTACCATCTGCACCAGAGTCAGGACCCTTAATAGACCTGGTGCCCCTCCAACATGCCCTCTGACACCCTACTCCTCCGGATGTTTAGAATCTCCCCCTCCCCAAGTTTGAAGAGAGCGTGTTCCACCCCATCTGGCAGAGATATTCAGATTCTAGGAAGAACATTAATTGTGGGGATGTACGCTAACTGTGGTAATGTCTTACAAAGGCTTTTGGAAATAAATAGTGGGCTTCTTTTGTGCGTTTAGATACAAAGACCCAGAATGTACTTCTAAGTTGCATTTGCATGGAATTATGGGCTTTAGGAACATAAAGAAAAGAGCTGATACACTACACGCTGTCAGTATCCTGAAAAAGAAGAAAAAACTAAACTTCTGCTTTAGAACGCTTTCAGATTAGGAAAGAGAACAGGAAGAACAGAATCAAAATTCTACAGAAAAATTTTGTTTAAATAGTTAAAAAAAGGTGGGGTGGGGAACCAGTCAAATGTTTCCAGTTGTTCTTTCTTGTGATACATGAGAATTATATTCAATTTATAATTTCTGAAAATAATACTAAGTTGTGGTAATTTTAAAAATAATTTATTAAGTTGAAAGACACGAAGAGTAACCAGTAACAATAATAACAACCATCAACATGTATTGAGGGCTTGCTAACGAGACATATTCCTAAACAATTTAAAGACATTACCCTTTCTAATCTTCATGACAGTCTTTGGAGGTATATTTTACTATTACCCCCATTTCATATATTAGGAAAATGAGGCTTTTAGAGAAGTTAACTAAATTGTCCAATATCCCTCAGTTAGTAAAGGGTGAATTCAAATCCAGTTTGAATGGATAGGTGTATCTTGGCTTATGGAAGCCCTGATTTCCAAAAAATTGCGCGTAAATGAAATCTTAAAAACTGACCCACACTTTAAGATTATGAGAATGTATTTCCCTTCCCTCCCTACTTTCTTCCTTCCATTCAAAAACCATAGAGTTCCTACTATGCCATGTCCTGAGGTTGCAGCGGTACATGAAACAGAGTCGTGGCCCTCATGAAGCAGATATTTTAGTGTAGGAAGACAGATAATGAACATGTGGTCATATAATATATCACATGATGATAAGAGCTATAAAGGAAGAGAAAGCGGGACTGGGGCATAGGGTGTGTTGGAGGTGTGGGTTGGAGGTGGTAGGGTGATCAGAGAGACTTCAGAGTTAAGATGACATTTTACCTGAAGGAAGTGAAAGGATAGCTGGAGGAGTTCCTGAAATTCCTTAAGTCTTGAGGTGGGAGCATGTTTAGTGAGCCTGAAGTACGGCTAGTAGAAAAAGAGGGAAGACGGTGGTAGTGGTGGAGGGGGCAGGGTAATACCATAGGGCCTTGTACGCAATTGTTAGAATTTTAATTTTACTTTGAGTGATATGGAAAGACATTGGAGGATTTCGAGTGGAGGAGTGCCGGGATCTGATTTATGTTTGAAAGATCACTCTGTCAGCTATGTGAATAGCTTGTATGGGAAAGGAAAACCTATAAGGAAGGCTATAAGGAATAATTTAGGGGAGAAAGAATGGTTTGGGCCAGAGTGGTGCCAGTGGGAAGTGGCCAGATTCCAGAAAGACTCAGAGGCAGAACCAATAAAGTTAACCCGTAGACTAGATGTGGAGTGAGAGAGAAAGGAAGGTGTCCAGGGCAACTAAAAGATTTTTGGCCTGAGTAATCATTTTCTAAGATGGGGAAGACTGTGAGATAAACAGTTTTGCTTTGTTTTTGGACTTGAGGGGAGTGAGAGGGGGGGAATAAAGAATTTAACTTGGAATATGTCAAGGCTGAGATACACAAGTGTAGGTAGGCAACTTGATATATGAGTCTGGTGTTCAGGCAAGAGATCCAGGCAGAAAGTATAAACTGGGGAATTGTCAGCATAGAGAAGATATTTAAAGCCATGAATTTGGATGTTATCACCTAGGGAGTGAGTGCAGATGAAGAAAAGAAGAGGTCCAAAGACTAACTTCTGGGCACCCCATGCTTAGAAGTCTGGTAGATGAAGAAGAAACCAGCAGAAGGGACTGAGAACCATGAAAGAGTGATGTCCTGAAAGCCAGGTGAAGAAAGTGTGTCAAGGAGAAGAGAGTGATCAACGGATTCAATGTTGCCGAAAAATCATACAAGATGAGAGTTGAGAACTGACCATTGAAATGGACAACTGGATATCACCGATGGCTTTGACAAGAGCTATTTCATTGGAAATCTAGAGACAAGAACCTCACTAAAATGGGTTCAAGATAGAATGAGAAGAGACGTGAGAGTCAGGGGTTTTGAAGAAATTTTTCAAGGAGTATTGATGAAAAGGGGAGGGGAGAAAAATAGAGAGGTAGCAGAAAGGAATGTGGAGGGTTTTCTTTGTTTAGGTTTATATGTTTATGAAAATAATTTAAGGGGAAAATGGCAAATGCCTTAGTAATGTAAACTCTTACCCTATTTCATCTGTTTCAAAATATATGCAGTTTTGTATACTGGTTTTGCTTATATAGCAAATAATACTATTGATAAGTATTACTAGTGAAGTTATAATAATGCCAAGGATAGTTTTTAGTTAACCTGATCATAGCAATCATTTTGAATATAATATCTATAGTCTCTGATACCTTTGTAACAGGAAGCTATTAACTTCAACTTGAGGTCTTCTGGGTGGAAATGCTTGCTGAATGTGCTCCAAAAATCACAGACAAGTTTTTGAATAAAGTATACATTATGGGAAAATGTTATGGAAAGAATTAGCCATTCATTCAGTTCAGATGTAACTCCTGGCATATCAAATTTTATTTGGGCTAAGGTAACTCAACTTTCTGAGTCCTATAAAAATCCATTTACTTACTTATTTATTTTGGCCGCACTGCACGGCTTGCGGGATCTTAGTTCCCTGACCAGGGATTGAACCCATGCCCCCTGCAGTGGAAGCGTGGAGTCCTAACCACTGGAACGCCAGGGAATTCCCTAAAAGTACATGTAAATTGCCCATTACAGCTACATCAGCAGTGAAAGGCTAATAACAACAGCGGCAACAACAACAGTAATAATAATGTAGATGTAGAACCAGACACCTGGCAGTGAACAGTGGATTGACAAGCTACTGGAAACAGCACAGCTGGGGGAACAGGTCAGATTCAGAAGATCTTAATATTGGAAGGATCTGATTGTACATGGTAGTCCATTTTGGGTGAAACTTTTGTTCAAATAAAAAAATCCAGCTGCTAGTTTATAAATCTCCCACCATATTCATGACTTAAAAGTGCAGACTTTGGTTGTTCCTCTGAGTCTCCTAGTTCTGGAGTTTCTGCTATTCACTTGTTAAGTGCCATTTAATAAGGCTATGGAGAGCTTTCGATCAATGGATCCACACTCTACATGGCCAGTGTTGGAGGTACAAGTCAGCAAAGGGTAGTGCATGTAGATAGAACAGTTTTGCACATGCAGATTTAGCAGGGGAAAAGGAAGAGCAACTGGGAAGGGGCCTCCTGAGTCCCTGCCTCACTTCTTCTATTTTTTCTTTTTTAATACATTTATTTATTTATTTATTTATGGCTGTGTTGGGTCTTCGTTGCTGCACGGGGGCTTTCTCTAGTTGCCGCGAGCGGAGGCTACTCTTAGTTGGGGTGCGTGGGCTTCTCATTGCAGTGGCTTCTCTTGGTGCAGAGCACGGGCCCCAGGCACGCGGGCTTCAATAGTTGTGGCATGTGGGCTCAGTAGTTGTGGTGCACGGGCTTAGTTGCTCCGCAGCATGTGGGATCTTCCCGGACTAGGGCTCAAACCCGTGTCCCCTGCATTGGCAGGTGGATTCTTAACCACTGCACCACCAGGGAGGCCCCCTTGCCTCACTTCTAAACCCCAACCAAGACCTGCATAATTCCCAAGACCATCTCCAGGCAAAAGAGTATAAAAGGCAAAAGGTGCCTTCAAGCTCCCTTTCCCTGCTATCTAATTCTTTCCCCCTCTTTCATCACATTCTCATTTTTCTTAAGCACTGCCCTTCTGCACAGGATTCTGTACCCGCTGCTTGCTTCTGAAGTCTAATCCATACTTGCCTTCCCATTAGGACCGCATGCCTCAGATTTATGAAATCCCCTTTTGATATCAAAAATTATCTATCTCGGATGAACTTATTTACAAACCATAAATAGGCCCACAGACATAGAAAACAAACTCATGGTTACCAAAGGGGAAAAGGGGGGGAGGGATAAATTAGGAATTTGGGATTAACATATACACACTACTATATATAAAATAGGTAAACTACAAGGAACTATGGTATAGCACAGGGAACTGTACTCAATATCTTGTAATAACCTATAATGGATAAGAATCTGAAAAAAAATTATGTATATATAAAACTGAATCACTTTGTGGTACACCTGAAACTAACACAACATTGTAAATCACTATACTTCAATTAAAAAAATTGTCTAGGGACTTCCCTGGTGGTGTAGTGGTTAAGAATCTGCCTGCCAATGAAGGGGACACAGGTTCGAGCCCTGGTCCGGGAAGATCCCACATGCCGCGGAGCAACTAAGCCCATGCGCCACAACTACTGAGCCTGAGCTCTAGAGCCCGTGAGCCACAACTACTGAAGCCCACCCGCCTAGAGCCCGTGCTTCACAGCAAGAGAAGCCACCGCAATGAGAAGCCCGTGCACCGCAACGAAGAGTAGCCCCCGCTTGCCGCAACTAGAGAAAGCCCGCACGCAGCAACGAAGGCCCAACGCAGCCAAAAATAAATAAATTAAATAAATAAATCTATTTAAAAAATTGTCTATATCTCATGGTCAGTTCCTCTTGTTCTCAACAAGGTCAGTACACTTCAGACTTTAATGTGCCTATGAATCACTTTGGGATCTTGTGAAAATGCAAAGTCTTATTCAGTAGGTCTTGGCAGGTGTTGGAGTACCGAGTTTCTGCATTTACAGCAAGCTCCCATGCGATTCTGATGGTGCTGGTCCACAGACCACACCTTGGGTGTGCCACGTGCCTAAAGCTACAGGGATGAACTACTGTGAACAGGTGTGGTGGGGTTTTATTGCATGCCCGCTTTCACTTAATGTTTGGAGTTCCACAGGTTTTTTTTTTTTTTTAATTAATAGACTTTTTTTTTTTTTAAGTATTTGTTTATTTATTTATTTATGGCTGTGTTGGGTCTTCGTTTCTGTGCGAGGGCTTTCTCTAGTTGCGGCAAGCGGGGGCCACTCTTCATCGCGGTGTGTGGGCCTCTCACTATCGCGGCCTCTCTTGTTGCGGAGCACAGGCTCCAGACGCGCAGGCTCAGTAATTGTGGCTCACGGGCCTAGTTGCTCCGCGGCATGTGGGATCTTCCCAGACCAGGGCTCAAACCCGTGTCCCCTGCATTGGCAGGCAGATTCTCAACCACTGTGCCATCAGGGAAGCCCTCCACAGGTTTATTTTAGGCATTAACCAGATAAGCAAATGAAATCGGAATTTTAGGTCTCAGTGGCAGAGTTTAAGGGAGGAAATTTTTGTCAGAATGAGGGCGTGAATGGCTGTTACTCCTTTTCAGATTGAATTACCTTCAAGTCACAGGAATTCTAGAGCTAGACTTTGGTGGGAAAAACAGAAGCTCTCCTCTAGGAAGTTTGTTCTCCATAGGGTAGGAACAAACATGCCTCATGGACAGAGGGATACAGGGGATAGACTCTGGTGCTGGGGATTTTTGATTTACTCTCATTGTCTCTCGTGGGGTGTGTGTGTGTGTGTGTGAATGAGCAGAGTTATATGTAAACGTGGAAGCCTGCCTTACACTCATCTCCCCACACAGCGCCTAGATCAGTCACCTCTCCCACGGGCTTCCATAGAATCCGGGGCTTCTCCTTAGTGAAGCTCTTGTCTTACTATTCTTACTATGTGGTCTTGTTCTCTTCCCCATTAGACTAGGAGCTCTTTGAGGGAAAAAAATGTATTTGATCACCACTGTCTCTACCACCATCAACATGGTTTCACACATATTTGTTAAACGAATGGAAAAGTCCACGTTTTCGAGATTTCTGTGACTGACGCCTTATTTTCCCAACTAAGGTTGAAGATAAGAATCCATCATGAGTCCAATACATCGAGGCCTCGTTGTAGGCTGCTTCCTGAATGTTTGCAGCTCTCTGACTACTGGGCCGGTGGCAGGATTGTACTTCCTGGCTTCCTTATGGGTGACTGGGGACATGTGATTAGCTTTGGCCATGAGTCATGAGCTAAAGTGATGTGTGTCACTTTCTGGATAAGAATTTATTTGCTAATGTGAGACCCTTAAGGACTCTTTCTTTTCTCTCTGGTTCGGCAAATGGTTGTGCTTGGAGCGATGGCTGTTCCATCATGCTCAGTCCCCAAATGGCTATGACGCACAGACGCCCCTGTTCCCATTGTGGACATACAGTGTAGGAAATAAAACTTATGTTGAAGCCAGTGAGATTTTGATATTATTTGCATCATAACCTGTCTATTCTGATTAATATAGGTTATAAGGGTAATGTCCCAGACTGAGGGATGCTAGGTCCTGCCTGTTCCCAGGCCCAGCATCCCTCTTCCCTTTAAAGCTGGGTTTTGGGCTTCCCTGGTGGCGCAGTGGTTGAGAGTCTGCCTGCCAATGCGGGCGACACGGGTTCGAGCCCTGCTCTGGGGGGATCCCACATGCCGCGGAGCGGCTGGACCCGTGAGCCACAACTACTGAGCCTGCGCGTCTGGAGCCTGTGCTCCTCAACAAGAGAGGCCGCGACAGTGAGAGGCCCGCGCACCGCGATGAAGAGTGGCCCCCGCTTGCCGCAACTGGAGAAAGCCCTCGCACAGAAACGAAGACCCAACACAGCCAAAAATAAATAAATAAATAAATAAATTAAAAAAAAAAAGAGTTCATGGTTAAAGCAGGAGATATTTAAAGAAATAATTAAAGCTGGGTTTTAGGTGTGGTCCTGACCAAGTCTCTGGTTCTGAAAATAAGGCTTTGCCTTTATTCCTGAGACCAAATTCACCTTGAAGCTGGTTCTGTTTGGAGGATTCCTGTCATGTCTGTAACTAAGTTCTGGTCTCTGTAGCCCAGACTCTCTAGGGTGAGAGGCACTGTCTTGCTTTTGCCATCCTGGGCCTTATGTTTGTGCTCCTAATCATCTGCTCCAGCTCATGCTTGTCTGTTTGCCTGGATTTCTACCACTCCTCCTGTTTCTTTATCCATATGATCCAGCCACGGGTCAGGGCACTCTGAAGACACTGTGCTGAATTTCATTTTGCTCTTAATTCAAATAACTGTATTCCCACCAGTTATCTGTTGCTGTGTTCTGTCTGCCACAGTGATCTCCATCGCTGGCCCCTGTCCTGAATCTGTCCCCAAATCCCAGTGCCTGCCCTGTTATAATCAGGGAATTCTGTCCCAGTTTCCTACCTTTCTCATTCTGCCCTGAATCATTGCAGTTAAATGGGCCATGTGTATTTGTGTCCAGAGACATAACAGATGGGATCTTGGGGATTAAGGTGGCAAACGGAGAGCAGAGGGTTTTTAGAAGGATTAGTCTTCCGCCTGGTGGGGGGGTGGGTAGAGAAGGATGTTGGGGAGCTGATTTGAAAAGGGTCACTTGGCCCCATGAGCATATGTGACAGTCGTTGGATTTAGTCCACTCTCACTGTCCCTGTCTGTCTGTAAAAGAAAGGACACTAGACTTAAAGTAGAAAACTTAAAGTAGAAAACTTTGAGGGCCAGCTGTGCCATTTACTGGCTCTGTGACCTCACACAGATGAATTAACCTCTCTGAGCCTATTTGCTCAGGTGTAAAATGAAGCTAATAACGCATCCCTAATGCAGCCCATAGTGAGGCTGACAGGGTCTTGTAAGGATCACGTGACTCAGCCTACTATAAAGAAGTCTATTCATGTTAGGTGGTATTACGGCAGTGAGGATGGAACAGACAGGCAGATGGTCTAGTCCAGGAGGCATCAGGCTGAACCTTAAAAATAAGTGATGGTGGGGCTTCCCTGGTGGCGCAGTGGTTGAGAGTCTGCCTGCCAATGCAGGGGACACGGGTTCGAGCCCTGGTCTGGGAAGATCCCACATGCCGCGGAGCAACTGGGCCCGTGTGCCACAATTACTGAGCCTGCGCGTCTGGAGACTGTGCTCCGCAACAAGAGAGGCCGCGATAGTGAGAGGCCCGCGCACCGCGATGAAGAGTGGCCCCCGCTTGCCACAACTAGAGAAAGCCCTCGCACAGAAACGAAGACCCAACACAGCCATAAATAAATAAAAAATAAATAATAAATTGCCATATCTTTAAAAAAAAAAAAATAAGTGATGGTGGCATCTTTATATTTGAATAGAACCAGGCGATTGTCACACTGTAGGAGAGGGATACTAAAGATACTAGGTCCAAAGAAGGCAAGGAATGCAGGGGCTCCCTGGGGGTG
Organism: Balaenoptera physalus; assembly: GCF_965194825.1. Classification (NCBI taxonomy): domain Eukaryota; kingdom Metazoa; phylum Chordata; class Mammalia; order Artiodactyla; family Balaenopteridae; genus Balaenoptera; species Balaenoptera physalus. The sequence goes on along the minus strand of NC_138889.1, from coordinate 39,871,259 downwards.
GGGGTGTGTAGAGCTGAAACAAGATTCAGTGAGGAAGAGTTTAGGACCATGAAGTCCTAGAGAACCAGGTAGAATAAGATGAAGCATCTCTGCAGAGGGCGGACCAGAGTAAACTTTCCCGGGCAGGACATTGAGCTATTTATGCTACTGATTGAAAGCCCTGACCCTCATCTACCTGGGAAGTTCAACCACATTGCTTCTCCTGACCTGCAGTTGACCTGGACAGATGTACAAGCTACAGATGGCACTGTTGCGATAGGATGGAGTCACTGTTTTCATGTTTTGTTGCTGGGTAGCTTTGAGGCCTCTGGAGTACCTCCTTCCTCTTGTATGAATTCCCAATGCACCCACTTGCTGCGCCCAGTCTCGTCTCCTCACCTTTCCAGCACAGTTCCCGCACATGTGGAAGCTTTGCTGGCTGCCTGGTAGCCAGGCATCAGCAGTTGGCAAGGCTCCCCAGAACGTGGCCTGGACCACCCAGCTAGTTAGAGGACTGTTGTGGAATGTGGGATCACGTTCTAGAGCGAGGCAGAACCACACTGCTACAGGGGGTGTCCCATCTGTGGGAGGGGGATCTTTGGGGCCAGCAAGGAAATGCAGACAGATTCCCTGAGTTCTTACGAGAGGCCCTGGAAACATAAGGGGTGGCAATTCACTGCCAGGTTTCCACCTGGTAGGTTTTTGCTTACAAGCTGTTCACAGCACAAACATTTTCAGGCTTTGAGCAAACGGAATATGCCAGGCAGAGGGTAGGGAGGCACAGGGAGAAAGCAGGGAAGAGGTGGAAAGAGTCAAGTTATTAAGATGAGACGCTTTTAACAAGAGGTAGTGAACAAGAGGTGGTTTTGCTGAGTAAGGCTGGAATCACCTTTAAAACGGGTAAGTCTCCTGCAGGAAAGTGACAGATTAATTAAACTGCAAACACTCTTGGTTGTCTAGGGTTGGAGAAAATGAAGATACAGGATGATCATAAAACTGGGAAATCCAGATATCAAAGCCACAAAATAGCTGAAGCAAAGCCTAGGGATAAGCTGATTAAGGGATATTTCAGCAGTATTTTAGAGGACCGAAACAGTGATGGGAAGATCTATTTTTTAATAGACACGAGTTCTTACTCAGGGAAAAAAATGTTAGATTTACAATGAAAGAGTTACGAGAGTAGAGAAGGTCATTTCTTTTTTTCAGTGATTTTTAAAAAATTGAAGTATAGTTGATTTACAATATCATGTTAGTTTCAGGTGTACAGACAGTGATTCAGATTATATATATATATATATATATATATATATATAATATATATATGTATAATATATATATACTGTATATTCGTTTTTCAGATTCTTTTCCCTAATAGGTTATTACAAAATAATATGGTTCCCTGTGCTATACAGTAGGTCCTTGCTACTAGTGTAATGTACATGTTAATCCCAACCTCCTAATTTATCCCTTCTTTTCCCCTTTGATAACCATAAGTTTGTTGAGAGGGTCATTTCTGCAAAGCGCCAAGGCCCTGGAGTTAGATGGGTTTACAGCCCCAACTCCACTACTTCCTAATTGTGTGATCTTGTACAAGTTGCTGAGCCTGGGTTTTCCTCTATATGAGCTGGAAATCTTAGTGATGCCAAATCACAGAGATATCATAAGGCTTAAGACAGATCATGTATATGAAAGTTCTCGCTAGTCCATTACGTTCAAACAAATGTTAGCTCTTATTATTGCAGAATTTCTCTAGTTTCTTACCCTGTATTTTTTACATCTTCTAGGTGTGCAGATACATGTCCTCGTTGTGAAAAGCCATCTGCTTGTTGAATAGTTTGGATGTAGGAAGAGACAAAAGGAATAATTAGAAGACCTCCTTTGGCTTCCTACTGACTATAAATTTCCAACCATTTTCTATGGTAGCGATATTATCTCCCCAGCCTGTGTCTAAGGATAATTTTTGACCACTCTTACCCAGTCACCTTATAGAAGGTCTTTTGAGTTGTTATCTGAATTGTTTCAGTATCTTCATGACTCTGTGACTCTGAACACGTTATTCTGGAGGCCTAGAATGCCCTTCCTCTGCTTCCCCCTCTGCTTGCCCTCAATACCCAGCTCTGATGCCACCTTGGGAAACCCATGCCTAAGTCAGACGGGTTACATCCTCTCAATGTGCCCATAGCACTCTGTTCAAGACTCTGTTATAGCCTCTGATAACAACCACCATAAAAACAAAGAACAAACAAACCCCAGCTAACATTTACTGGGGGCTTACAATGTTCCAGACACCATGAGAAGCACTGTACGTAGAAAATCTCATTGACTCTTCAACACATTTTTCCTAAGGTAATGCTATTGTTATCCTCATTTTATAGACAAGAACACTGAGGCTCAGAGAGGTTGAGTAACTATCCCCAGTTAGACTGTAAGCAAGTAATTGACTTGCTTCAAATTTCAAATGCAGTGTTCAATTCTAGACTCATGCTCTAAACCCCCATCTGGTGCTGTAATGTTATGATTTGTTCATTTATTAGTCTTCTCATCTCCCATTAGGCCAAGCGTATTTAAAGAAGAGGACTTATACTTTAGCAAGCAGTGTACATGCAGGCCCTCAATAAATGTTTGCCGAAAACAGAAACAGACTCACAGGTATAGAAAACAAACTTGTGGGTACCAAAGGGGAGAGGGAAAGGGAGGGACAAATTAGGGCTATGGAATTAACAGATACAAACTACTATATATAAAATAGACAAGCAACAAGGATACTGTATACCACAGAGAATTGTACCCGTTATCTTGTAATGACCTATAATGGAGTATAATCTGCAAAAATACTGATTCACTATACTGTACACCTGAAACTAACACAATATTGTAAATCAACTATACTTCAATTTAAAAAAATGTTTGCTGACTGAAAAGATAGGTGGGTTCTCATCTTGAGTAAAAGCATAAGGTGGGCTCATAAAACAACCCTAAAATGTCAATATTCTCTATAAATTGAAGTCATATGTACCACTCAAGAGAGACAATAGTTACATTTGACTTGGCTCCTTGGACATCATTTTATCTGTCTCTCATCCTTTTGGCAACACCACTGAAAGCATCAGCTTCTCATGAGGTGAGAGGGTCCCAACGCTCCCTTTGTTGTGGAGTGATTCATACAGTTAGAAGCATGCTAACAAGGCAGGAGGCTGTACGTCTTCCTTCGTTCTTTATGTAATCTTATTTATGAAGGTTCAGTTTAATAGTGATCAAAAGTACTCCTTTTCCCACCGGTGTGCTCAGCACACATAGCTACAATGGAACCGGATATATAGCTCTACTAGATAGGGAGAGGGAGAGAAGGGATGGTGTTGGAAGCACAATAGGTGCAACACGAGGTAGGGCTGAGGTGGTCTCTGGGTGGCCATGGGGGAAAAAGGTATCATATACAATGCATTTGTTTAGCATCCTGGCTAATAAATAAATAAGGAAGGAAAACATCTCATCAGATCTCCATCACATCACTAACTTCTCTCCCAGTCCCTGGCACAGAGTAGGTACTTAATAATGTTTCATGAATGAATGAAGAAACGAACAGACAGCAATGTGAGAAGTCTTCTCTTCTACCTGTAGGAAGTATGGTAGTACTGGGAGTCTGGATTCAGAACTCAGGTAGGGTAAAATGAGAAGCCGGACTCTTTAGGCAGCAGCTGAAGCTGTTGCAATCAGTACCTGTTTAATGGATACCTGTGCCTCTGGAGTTTCTGGCTAAGGCAACAATGTCCAGGACTGAGCTCATGGGACCTGGATCACTGAATTGGGTACAGTCTAAAGAGCACTGTCTTGTAAATCAACTATACTTTAATAATAAGGAAGGAAGGAAGGGAGGGAGGGAGGGAAGGAAGAAGAAAGGAAGGAGGGAAGGAAGGAAGGAAGCGAGCTCTGAACAATCAATCCTGTGAACAAATCTCACATTTTCTCATTCATTCATTCACTCATTCAGCACATTTTTAAAAATATTTATTTATTTGGCTGCTCCAGGTTTTAGTTGCGGCATGCGGCATGTGGGATCTTTAGTTGTGGCATGTGGGATCTAGTTCCCTGAGCAGGTATTGAACCTGGGCCCCCTGCACTGGGAGCGTGGAGTCTTAGTCACCAGACCACCAGGGAAGTCCCAGCAAATTTTTATAGAATGTTATTACAGCTAGGCAGTGTGCCAAGCACTTCACGTACATTATTCTCTAATACTCAAAACAACTCTAAGAGATATACACCATTATTATACTGATTCTACAGATGAGGCAGCTGAGTCTCAGAAGTAAGTTCTCAAGGATACACAGCACGTGGTTGAGCTATGGTTTAACTTAGGACTCTGACTTCAAAGCCCCCTCTTACTCTCTCCCTTACATTTGTCTCTTACCTTAGGAGCTCGAAACTGAGCAGGGAGATAAGCTGGAAAACAAACTGAAGAGTGTTCTGATGGGAGAACACAGTGTGCCCACAGAGGAGGGGCACCTGCCTCAGACTGAAGGAGGAAAGACCCAAGAAGGAATCCTTCTCGAGGAGATGATATACCAGGTCTTGGAGGAGGGCTGGGAGTTCATCACGTGAAAAAGGCAGAGATACAAAGGTAAGGGGAGCATAGTACATTCGGATTCATTCTTTGCCATTCTGTATGAATGGACTCATTATAAACGAGGTACCAGTAATGTCTAGCTGGCTGCATCTCTATATATTATTTGACCAAATGTAGGGGTAACCATCCACAGATTGAGTACACAAGTTGAGATAGTATTAGATACTTTTCCCTGGATCTGGAAAGTTTGGCAATAGATAATTTTTCTCTTAATTTGCTCCCTCAAGACATTTATGCTCCACCTGCCACAGCACCTCTGCACACGCTATTCTCTCTGCCTGAAAGGCTCTTCTTTTCTCTCTTATAAACATCCAGTTTACCCTTCAAGGGTCAGTTTAAACACCACTTCCTCTGCGAGGCCTTCCCGACCCCAGGGTTAGGTCAGGTCCCCTGACAGTGTCCCCTAAATCTCTCCCATCATGACACTCATCATGCTTTTTTCCCCATTGACTTACTTGTCTATCATCTCCTATAAGCTTTAAACTCCATGAGAGCCTGAGACTGTCCTGTTTACTCCTATATTCTCAGTGGTCAACAAAGTGGTACATGGTAGGCACTCAATAAATATTTGTAGAAGTAATAAATGAATGAGCATGTATTTGATAAGTTTTTTTCTTATAGAAAAGAAAATTAAAAATCAGCAAAGTCTGATATCTAGGAAACAGAGTCAGAAGGCAGAATAATAAAAAAGAATGAAAGGGCTTCCCTGGTGGCGCAGTGGTTAAGAATCCACCTGCCAATGTAGGGGACACGGGTTTGAGCCCTGGTCCGGGAAGAACCCACATGCCGCAGAGCAACTAAGCCCGTGTGCCACAACTACTGAGGCTGAGTTCTAGAGCCCATGAGCCACAACTACTGAACCCGTGAGCCACAACTACTGAGCCCATGAGCCACAACTACTGAAGCCCATGCGCCTAGAGCCTGTGCTCCACAACAGGAGAAGCCACTGCAGTGAGAGGCCCTCGCATCGCAATAAAGAGTAGTCCCTGCTCGCTGCAACTAGAGAAAGCTGGCGTGCAGCAACAAAGACCCGACGCAGACAAAAATAAATAAATAAAATAAATAAATTTATATATTAAAAAAAGAATGAAATAATGCCATTTGCAGCAGCATGGATGGACCTAGAGATTATCATACTAAGTAAGTCACACAGAGAAAGACAAATATTATATGATGTCATTTATGTGTGGAATCTAAAAATAATGATACAAACGAACTCATTTACAAAACAGAAACAGACTCACAGACATAGAAAACAAACTTACGGTTACCAAAAGGGAAAGGTGGGGGGAGGGATAAATTAGGAATTTGGGATTAACATATAGACACTACTATATATAAAATAGATAAACAACAAGGACCTACTGTATAGCACAGGGAACTATACTCAATATTTTGTAATAACCTATATGGGAAAAGAATCTGAAAAAGATTCTCTCCCTCTCTCTCTCTCTCCATATATATATATATTTTATATATATATAAAAAACTGAATCACTTAGCTGTACACCTGAAACTAACACAACGTTGTAAACCAACTATACTTCAATTAAAAAAAAAAAAAAAGAATGTGAGTGATGACAACTTAAATGTCCTGAAGGGACTGATAACATACATTATTATGTAAATATACACAATGGATTTCTTTTTCTTCTGTTTTTCACATTTTATTGTACTTATATGTAAATTACCATTAAATACTAAGCATAAAAAAATGGCAGAGTAAAATGTGACATATGTATAGAATTTATAGAATTGCCTCCTTTATTGTACCCCCCCAACAGTACTTCCTTAAACACAAAATAATTTGCCAGATCTTATCAATAGTAGCATCCAATTTTCATATATTCCCCACACATGAGCCATTTTGTTAAAAAAAAAAGGTTATAAAAATGTTATTCATCACATTCAGGGCAGTGCTGCTGTTTGCCAGATTTATGGCATCTGAATCACACAGAAAGGAAATCCTCCAAGGCAGAGGTATACTCTTTCCAGGCCCCACTTAACTATATTCTAAACATTTTGAACTGAATTTTACATTTTTAAGTGGATCAATTTTTCATTTCAATCCAGAAGTCCCTGCCTGTTTCTGAAATTTGCAACATCTGCTAGGGAAGTGAAGAGTGAAACAATTTTTTAAAGATCAAGTAATGAAAAACAAATCTTTCTTGAAGGATTGTGGATTTTCAGTTTGTTCCACATGAGACTATTTCAGGAAATTATCTTTTAACTGATGCTCATCTTGTTTGTGCAGTAATATTCCCTGATAGGGATGGGCTGTATGATCTGAGAGATTTTCACAACGTTAAAATTCTACTAGTCTGTCTTCCAGGGACAATATCCAGGTTTCTAGTTGTTTGCCATCTCAGAGGGATTCTTTACCTATGTGGGAGACCACACCACATTTTTTCCAGCTTCTAAGATGAGTCATAATTAAGACAAAACTATTCTTTCCTGTGAACAAACTTTATAAAGGATTACCTAGATAATGTAGTTTTCCAATTATCGGACATTGGTCAAGAATAGTAATAGGGAAAACTCTAAAAATATGGGCCAGGTTAGCTTGTATCCCCTGATCTGTTCTCCCATCTTCTCCTCTGACCTTGTCTCTCTGTGGGCTGGAAATTCCCACCATTAGTCATTCACTGGCTTAAAGCTCTCACTTTCTCTGCTCAGTTGACACCTTTGAAGTTTGGTGAAAGAAAGATTTCAAGGGCTGAAGGAAGGGCTTAGAGGTCACATCCAGAGACTCCAGCCCACCTCGAGGAGAGCATTTATTTTTATTCATTTTGTATGTTGGTAGATCACAAAATATTATGTTTGGAAAAACTGTTCTGCTACTAACTTTTTTGTACAGACTCATTTCTAAAATTCATATGGAAGGATACAAGTTCAAAAATAACTACTATACTTTTGAAAAAAAGAAAAACATGATGGGGGAATTACTCTACCAGGTATGTGATGATTTATAAGCCGTTGTAAGTTAAACACTGTGAATTGGCTTGGAAGTAACGAAAAGATCAACAGAATAGAATAGAGAGTCTAGAAATAGACTCACAAATACAAGGAAAATTGTCATATAAGAGTAAGAACATTAGAAATCCATGAGAAAAGAATAGAATTATTTAATAAATGTTTCTGTAACAACTGTCCATCCAAATGGGAAACACAGTTAACGTCTCTACATCTATGGGAAATTGTGATTAAAACAAACTAAAGCAATTTCTTTACTGAAAAATTTCTCAGAGACATTGAATATGCTAATCTCAGAGACATTGAATATGCTAAGGTGAATTGTTAATTTCCAGAAAGGAGGATTCCTTAACATATTTAATAACCAAACAGTTCTTAGAGTTTTTCTCAGAGTACAGCTTGGGAAAATGTAGACTAAAAGATTCACTGGATAAAAGGATCCAGTTTTATGCGTTGTGTACATGCCCACAGAGCACAGCATACTTTGGGAACAGATAAAGTGTTTAATGAATGCCAGTTGCTCGATTTTTGTGTGATATTACCTAGCTCTTTGCATATCAGTGGGCCAAGATGGGGACATGTTATCTCTCTGCCTAAAAGTGAGTCCATGGCCTTAAATTTCCTCAAATTAAGAATGGCTGGGATAAGTCCCGGCTAGAATATGGACCAGCTAGAACAATCAAACACTGAGGCCAGGAAAGTAAAATGGTGCAGCCACTTCAGAAAACAGTTTGGCAGATTCTTAAAAACATACACTTAACATCTGACCCAACAATCCCAGTCCTAGACATTTAACCGAGAGAAATAAAAATTTATGTTCCCACAAAGACCAAATTGGAAACAAGCAAAATGTCCCTTAGCTGGTAAATGTTTAAATAAACTGTGATGCATTCATACAATGCAATACTACTCTGCACTGAAAAGGAATCTGATACACAACTATTGATACACAACTACATGGGTGAATCTCAAATGCACAATGCTGAGTGAAAGAAGCCTGATGCAAAAGGCTCTGTACTGTCTGATTTCATTTATACAACATTCTATACAATAAGACTATAAGGTCAGAAAACAGACCAATGGCTGCCAGGACTGAAGGTGGGGGAAGGAACTGATTACAAAGGAACACAGGGGAATTCTAGGGTGATGAAACATTCTATTAATAAATTGTGGTTATAGTTAAATGGCTATGCATTTGTCAACACTTTGGAAACTATGCACGTAGGAGAACTTTATAGTATGTAAATTATAACTTAATTTTTTAAATGGGGGAAAACCCCCTTCAAAATTGTCTACAAGTTTATTTTCTAAAGTCAAAAAATAATACATGTTGTTTAAAAACTTTTTTTTTAATGGCAAGGAATATACCCGTATAACCTCCCAAGATGGCTGCAGCTCATAATTCATTCAAATTCCTTTTCCTGACACTTCTCACCTTTACCTTGTATCCAAGCTGCCTTCCAAACCATTACCCTGGAGACAATTACATCTGCTACCACTTCTACAACACCTACCATTATACTACCTTATATTATAGTTCTTTCTGCCTGTCTTATCTTATCTAGATTGTAAATTCCAGGCAATAAAGAACCATGCCTTACTTGTACCCACCACATTGCCTATTAAAATGCCTGGCAGGAGTGCTATTAAAAAATGCTTAATAAATAAATAAATCTGTACTTAGGTAATAGCTGCAAGTCTATGAGTCCTTGAAAGGCTGTGAGCTCCTTGCAGACAGGGAGTGTGACCACACAGTCTTGACCTGGGCTTGGTACACTGTAAATACTCAAGAAATGCTTTTTAATAAATATTGAATGAAAAGGACTCCAGGGGAGTCTGATTCTGATTACGCTTTTGTTAACAGGTTGCATGAGAGGAGAAACTGATTGTTGGGGGCAGAGCTGGGCTCTGGTGAAAGAGCTCATTGAAGAGGAGGAGGGGGTACTCTGGGCCACGTCTTGGAAAACCTGGTGGCAGAGGGTAAATGTGCAGCCTTCCAGGTTGCATTGCTAAGTTTCATCTCTTATCGTGAGCTTTTTTTGGAGAACTCTTGGAAGGGAGCTACTTGATTTGGATCCAGTTGGAATGACTAACTGGGGATGGGCTGCAACATGGCATGTTTCCAACTGTGTTTCTTAGGCTTGAAACTGTTCCCAGAAGCAAAGATGATGAAGGCTTCATTTGTTAAGCATGAAAATAAAAACACTTTATAAAGGGTTTTAAGGAAAATCTTTTCTTCCCTTCTATACTTATCTCCCCCTACTGTTGGCCCATCCCTGAATTTTAATCTTTTTTGGGAAAGAGCAATGTTCCTTCTAACTATTTTTCTTAAATTAGACTAAAAGTGGAAGCATTGAATCTATTTTATTTGATGCATTTTATAAGGTTTTAATTGTTATAATTACAGTTAAACAGTTCAACATCCTAAACACCCTAGTCCTTTAGGTGGCCTAAGGGGAATAGGTCTCAGAAGGATGTATAATAGCATAATGAACACTTGTAAAGCCAGAGTTTTATAGTCTTTGTATCTGATGACTAACACACTGAATCCAGGAAGCACAGATTCTGACCTCCATCTCCATGTTCTTTTTTTGCTTCTAAAACAGCACAGCCAGCCAGCTAGGGCAGTTGGTCAAATACTTTGATGTGTGTGTGTGTTTGTATGTAATTTCTTCCGGTTTAAAACTTTGATAAAAACATTTGTTATGGGCTTCCCTGGTGGCGCAGTGGTTGAGAATCTGCCTGCCAATGCAGGGGACACGGGTTCGAGCCCTGGTCTGGGAAGATCCCACATGCCACGGAGTAACTGGGCCCGTGAGCCACAATTACTGAGCCTGCGCGTCTGGAGCCTGTGCTCCGCAACAAGAGAGGCCGCGATGGTGAGAGGCCCGCGCACCGCGATGAAGAGTGGTCCCCACTTGCCACAACTAGAGAAAGCCCTCGCACAGAAACGAAGACCCAACACAGTCATAAATAAATAAATAAATAAATAAAAGAACGTGAATTTCTTTAAAAAAAAAAAATTGTTATTTATTAAACCATTTAATCAAGAGTGACTCCATCAGCTACTGTAAACCTCCTTCTCATTTAATGCAAAAAAGCTTTGTTGTAATAGAAAAGTAATAAGAGAAGTCCTGAATAATTCAAGTTCAATGACTTCAAGTTCTGCCCAGAATTCCTTATCCCCAAATTATTTTTGATACTTTATTGAGTATTCATAATAGTATAGGCATAATGAGAAATTTTAAAGACATAGTCTAAGGAAACAATAGGTGCTATTCCTCAGCACCGGCCTCAGACCATCCATCATGAATTTGAGGTCAGATGTTTGTCTAGTTGGCATACCAGGGGATCAGAGTCTTTGGTTTGATCACATAGGGCCAGTTAGTTTTGCCCTGGACCCCAATCATTCTAAACACGTGGCTTTCAATATATGCTCTGGGTCACAAGAGAACTGTATAGGGGTATCTGGGAGGTTCACTTTAAAAGTTTAAAAGGATCCTCTGCTTTTTCAAAGGACCTCTCCTCATAGGCAAAGGGGCTGGACTTAAGAACAGACTCATATCATCACTGTGTATGAAAAGGTACCATACGGAAAGCTACCTAGAGGAAGTGGAGTTGGAATTTAACTACTAAAGAAGGAAAAGCATTTGCATAACTGCCACAAAGAAAAAATACTGGAATCTTGATTTGTGTGCTAGCCTGTAAGGAGGCAATCAAGATAAGAGCAAAATAGGCCAAGAAAAGGTAGGCTGACTATCATCAGTGGGAGGTATGTGAAAAAAATAAACAGAACTAGACTGGAAGAAAGCTACTGGAAGACAAGTATAATTAACTCAGATTTTAAAATTTGATATAGAATATCTAAATAAAGAAGCATGTGTTTTAGGCACTCCCATTATTTTCTTGTGACACTCTTTTTTGGAACAGTTTCCTCTGCCTAGGTCAATCAAATTCCTGGTTTTTTTCTTTTTTTTTGTTTTTTTTAAGAGTGTGCATTCTGTGGAAGACAGGCAGGCTGAGTTTGTCTGTTGTTGGCTCCTGGACCTGTGAGGTTGTGTGGCCTAAGAACCGGCATTATGGTAACCCAAAGCTCTTGCAGGCTCAAGTTACTGGGCAAAAGAAATTAAGAACTTGGTAGAGGGAAGAAGGAAAAGAGACAGTGAGATCTCAAAGAGAGAAATACAGAGATGGCTGCTGTTACTTTCTCATTTTCTTGAATCTCAGTATCCTCCCAATACTGGGTTCTCTAAGACACCACAGTATCCATCCAGAAAGTCTTTTATTCAAGAGAGGTTGAGGAGATTTCTGTTCCCTGAAATCAAACACTGTCTCACACACAGAGATGAGAGGGAGACAGACAACCTTCGAAACAGGTGACCTGGGTTGTAGCCCTGGCTCCAACCATGTGACCTTGAGCAAGTTACATAATCTCTCTGGTCTGTGGTGGGTTCGGCATCTGAGAACTAAGGATTATAATATGTACTTCTCAGTGTGACTACAGGGATTAAACAAAAAAGGTCTCAAAGTGTACCCGGCATAGAATGGACCTTCAAAAAATGGAATCTGTGAAAAAAATAATGAATGGGTATAGTAACTTTTTTACTTTACCACAATATGATATTTAAATGGAATTTTGAGGAAAATACAGCTACTTCTTTGAGGTGCTGCACATGCAGTTCTATTGTAAAGTAGGCAGGTGACAAACATAAAAAATCCCTCATCTAATGAGTGGCTTAAGCCCGTCAGAATGATATCCAATACAGTTAGACAATCACAAAAAGCTGGGCTTAAGGTAATCCTATCTACAAGATGGGGCCATTGAAACAAGATGGTATGCCCGAGGTTTTAAGTGGGGCTGGAACAGCCCTTTCAGTTCACTCTGGAGAGCTTCACTTCCTCTCACAACTAGGAGTGATTTATCATTCATTCGTCTTAAATGCTTTTAGCACTATTCTGTGCAGGAATTCGGTGGTAAAGAACACACAATAACCATCTGACTTACAGCCCCTGGGACTGACTTGGTCACCACTGCAGTCACAGTTGTAGTGAGGGGTAAGAAAGTGCCACATAGAGAAGACAAATGTTAAGTGTATACGACAGGATGGTAAACGGGGGTATATTGTGACATTGGGTTTAGCCTTATCTCTTTCTTATAATACTAACTGATAATGATAGGGCTGATGGTTAGGGAAATTAGATCTCAAGATTTGAAAAGACAGCTAATACTATGTAATAACTGTAAATGGAAAGTAACCTTTAAAAGTTGTAAAAAAAAAAAAAAGAATTCTTGGTTAAAAAAAAAGATTTGAAAATATGTTGAATCACATAACTATTTAAAATTAGAGATGGAAGACCTTCAAGATGGCGGAGGAGTAAGACGTGGACATCACGTTCCTCCCCACAAATACATCAGAAATACATCTACATGTGGAACAACTCCTACAGAACACCTACTGAACGCTGGCAGAAGAACTCAGACTTCCCAAAAGGTAAGAAACTCTCCACGTACCTGGGTAGGGCAAAAGAAAAAAGAAAAAACAGAGACAAAAGAATAGGGATGGGACCTGCACCAGTGGGAGGGAGCTGTGAAGGAGGAAAGGTTTCCACACACTAGGAAGCCCCTTCACTGGTGGAGATGGGGGTGGGTGGGGGGGGTGAAGCTTCAGAGCCACGGAGGAGAGCACAGCAACAGGGGTGCGGAGGGCAAAGTGGAGAGATTCCCACACAGAGGATCAGTGCCGACCAGCACTCACCAGCCCGAGAGGCTTGTCTGCTCACCCGCCGGGGCGGACGGGGGCTGGGAGCTGAGGCTCGGGCTTCAGAGGTCAGACCCCAGGGAGAGGACTGGGGTTGCCTGCGTGAACACAGGCTGAAGGGGGCTAGTGTGCCACAGCTAACCGGGAGGGAATCCGCGAAAAAGTCTGTAACAGCCTAAGAGTCAAAAGACCATTGTTTCGGGGTGTGTGGGGAGAGGGGATTCAGAGCACCGCCTAAATGAGCTTCAGAGACAGATGCGAGCTGCGGCTATCAGCGCGGACCCCAGAGACAGGCATGAAACGCTAAGGCTGCTGCTGCAGCCACCAAGAATCCTGTGTGCAAACACAGGTCACTATCCACACCTTCCCTCCTGGGAGCCTGTGCAGCCCGCCACTGCCAGGGTCCCATGATCCAGGGACAACTTCCCCGGGAGAACACACGGCATGCCTCAGGCTTTTGCAATGTCATGTTGGCCTCTGCTGCCGCAGGCTTGCCCCACATTCCCTACCCCTCCCTCCCCCTGGCCTGAGTGAGCCAGAGCCCCCGAATCAGCTGCTCCTTTAACCCCCTCTTGTCTGGGCAAAGAACAGATGCCAGAGGGCAACCTACATGCAGAGGTGGGGCCAAATCCAAAGCTGAACCCCAGGAGCTGTGCAAACAAAGAAGAGAAAGGGAAATCTCTCCCAGCAGCCTCAGGAGCAGCGGATTAAATCTCCACAATCAACTTGATGTACCCTGCATCTGTGGAATACTTGAATAGACAATAAATCATCCCAAAATTGAAGCGGTGGACTTTGGGAGCAACTATAGACTTGGGGTTTGCTGTATGTGACTGATTAGTTTCTGACTTATATGTTTATCTTAGTTTAGTTTTTAGCGCTTGTTATCATTGGTGGATTTGTTTATTGGTTTGGTGGCTCTATTCTTTTTTTTTATTACTTTTAAAATTTTTTAAATTTTAATAATATATTAAAAATTTTTTTATTTTAATAACTTTATTTTATTTTTTCTTTCATTCATTTTTTTCTCCCTTTTTTTCTGAGCCATGTGGCTGACAGGGTCTTGGTGATCCGGCCGGGTGTCAGGCCTGAGCCTCTGAAGTGGGAGAGCCAAGTTCAGAACATTGGACCACCAGAGACCTCCTGGCCCCACGTAATATCAATTGGTGAGAGTTCTCCCAGAGACCTCCACTAAGACCCAGCTCCACTCAATGACCCAATGCTAAGACCCAGCTCCACTCAATGACCAGCAAGCTCCAGTGCTGGACACCCCATGCCAAACAACTAGCAAGACAGGAACACAACCCCACCCATTAGCAGAGAGGCTGCCTAAAATCATACTAAGTTTACAGACACCCCAAAACACACCACCAGACGCGGCCCTGCCCACCAGAATGACAAGATCTAGCCCCATCCACCAGAACACAGGCACCAGTCTCCTCCACCAGGAAGCTGACACAAGCCACTGAACCAACCTTACACACTGGGGGCAGAAACCAAAAACAATGGGAACTATGAACTTGCAGGCTGTGAAAAGGAGACCCCAAACACAGTAAGTTAAGCAAAATGAGAAGACAGAGAAATATGCAGCAGATGAAGGAGCAAGGTAAAAACCCACCAGACCAAACAAATGAAGAGAAAATAGGCAGTCTACCTGAAAAAGAATTCAGAGTAACGATAGTAAAGATGATCCAAAATCTTGGAAATAAAATGGAGAAAATACAAGAAACATTTAACAAGGGCCCAGAAGAACTAAAGAGCAAACAAACAATGATGAACAACACAATAAATGAAATTAAAAATTCTCTAGAAGGACTCAAGAGCAGAATAACAAAGAATGGGTAAGTGACCTGGAAGATAAAATAGTGGAAATAACTACCACAGAGCAAAATAAAGAAAAAGAATGAAAAGAATTGAGGACAGTCTCAGAGACCTCTGGGACAACATTAAATGCACCAACATTTGAATTATAGGGGTCCCAGAAGAAGAAGAGAAAAAGAAAGGGATTGAGAAAATATTTGAAGAGATTATAGTTGAAAACTTCCTAATATGGGAAAGGAAATAGTCAATCAAGTCCAGGAAGTGCAGAGAGTCCCATACAGGATAAATCCAAGGAGAACCATGCTGAGAGACATAGTAATCAAACTATAAAAATTAAATACAAAGAAAAAACAAGCAGCAAGGGAAAAGCAACAAATAACATACAAGGGAATCCCTATAAGGTTAATAGCTGATCTTTCAGCAGAAACTCTGAAAGCCAGAAGGGAGTGGCAGGATATATTTAAAGTGATGAAAGGGAAAAACCTACAACCAAGATTACTCTACCCAGCAAGGATCTCATTCAGATTTGACAGAGAAATTAAAAACTTTACAGACAAGCAAAAGTTAAGAGAATTCAGCACCACCAAACCAGATTTACAACAAATGCTAAGGGAACTTCTCTAGGCAGGAAACACAAGAGAAGGAAAAGACCTACAATAACCAACCCAAAACAATTAAGAAAATGGTAATAGGAACATGCATATTGATAATTACCTCAAAAGTAAATGGATTAAATGCTCCAGCCAAAAGACACAGACTGGCTGAATGGATACAAAAACAAGACTCGTATATATGCTGTCTACAAAAGACCCACTTCAGACCTAGGGACACATACAGACTGACAGTGAGGGGATGGAAAAAGATATTCCATGCAAATGGAAATCAAAAGAAAGCTGGAGTAGCAATTCTCATATCAGACAAAATAGACTTTAAAATAAAGACTATTACAAGAGACAAAGAAGAACACTACATAATGATCAAGGGATCAATCCAAGAAGAAGATATAACAATTGTAAACATTTATGTATCCAACATAGTAGCACCTCAATACATAAGGCAAATGCTAAGAACCATAAAAGGGGAAATCGACAGTAACACAATCACAGTAGGGGACTTTAACACCCCACTTTCACCAGTGGACAGATCAACCAAAATGAAAATAAATAAGGAAATACAAGCTTTAAATGACACATTAAACAAGATGGACTTAATTGATATTTATAGGATATTCTATCCAAAAACAACAGAATACACTTTCTTCTCAAGTGCTCATGGAACATTCTCCAGGATACGTCGTATCTTGGGTCACAAATAAAGCCTTGGTAAATTTAAGAAAATTGAAATCGTATCAAATATCTTTTCCGGCCACAATGCTATGAAACTAGATATCAATTACAGGAAAAAAAACTGTAAAAAATACAAACACATGGAGGCTAAACAATACACTTCTAAATAACCAGGAGATCACTGATGAAATCAAAGAGGAAATCAAAAAATACCTGAAACAAAACAATGAAAACACGACGGCCCAAAACCTGTGGGGTGCAGCAAAAGCAGTTCTAAGAGGGAAGTTTATAGCAATACAATCCTACCTCAAGAAACAAGAAAAATCTCAAATAAACAACCTAACATTACACCTAAAGCAATTAGAGAAAGAAGAACAAAAAGCCCCAAAGTTAGCAGAAGGAAAGAAACCATAAAGATCATATCAGAAATAAATGAAAAAGAAATGAAGGAAACGATAGCAAAGATCAATAAAACTAAAAGCTGGGTCTCTGAGAAGATAAACAAAATTGATAAAGCATTAGCCAAAACAAAATTGATAAAGCATTAGCCAGACTCATCAAGAAAAAAGGGAGAAGACTCAAATCAACATAATTAGAAATGAAAAAGGAGAAGTAACAACTGACACTACAAAATATAAAGAATCATGAGGGATTACTAATCATGAGGGATTACTACTCATGAGGGATTACTAAGGAAATATATGCCAATAAAATGGACAACCTGGAAGAAATGGACAAATTCTTAGAAAAGCACAACCTTCTGAGTCTGAACCAGGAAGAAATAGAAAATATAAACAGACCAATCAGAAGCACTGGAATTGAAACTGTGATTAAAAATCTTCCAACAAACAAAAGCCCAGGACCAGATGCCTTCACAGGCGAATTCTACCAAACATTTAGAGAAGAGCTAACACCTATCCTTCTCAAACTCTTCCAAAATAGAGCAGAGGGAGGAACACTCCCAAACTCATTCTACGAGGCCACCATCACTCTGATACCGAAACCAAGCCAATATGTTACAAAAAAAGAAAACTACAGGCCAATATCACTGATAAACATAGGTGCAAAAATCCTCAACAAAATACTAGCAAACAGAATCCAACAGCACATTAAAAGGATCATACACCATGATCAAGTGGGATTTATCCCAGGATTGCAAAGATTCTTCAATATACACAAATCAATCAATGTGATACACCATGTTAACAAATTGAATGATAAAAACCATATGACAATCTCAATAGATGCAGAAAAAGCTTTCAACAAAATTGAATACCCACTTATGATAAAAACTCTCCAGGAAGTAGGCATAGAGGGAACTTATCTCAACATAATAAAGGCCATATATGACAAACCCACAGCCAGCATTGTTCTCAATGGTGAAAAACTGAAACTATATCCTCTAAGATCAGGAACAAGACAAGTTTGCCCACTCTCACCACTATTATTCAACATAGTTTTGGAAGTTTTAGCCACAGCAACCAGAGAAGAAAAAGAAATAAAAGGAATCCAAATCGGAAAAGAAGAAGTAAAACTGTCACTGTTTTCAGATGACATGATATTATACACAGAGAATCCTAAAGATGTTACCAGAAAACTACTAGAGCTAATCAATGTGTTTGGTAAAGTAGCAGGATACAAAATTAATGCACAGAAATCTCTTGAATTCCTATACACTAATGATGAAAAATCTGAAAGAGAAATTAAGGAAACACTCCCATTGACCATAGCAACAAAAAGAATAAAATATCTAGGAATAAACCTACCTAAGGAGACAAAAGACCTGCATGCAGAAAACTGATGCAGACACTGATGAAACTGCATGCAGACACTGATGAAAAAAATTAAAGATGATACAAACAGATGGAGAGATATACCATGTTCTTAGATTGGAAGAATCAACATCGTGAAAATGACTATACTACCCAAAGCAATCTACAGATTCAGTGCAATCCCTATCAAGCTACCAATGGCTTTTTTCACCAAACTAAAACAAAAAGTCTTACAATGTGTATGGAAACACAAAAGACCCCAAATAGGCAAAGCAATCTTGAGAAAGAAAAACGGAGCTGGAGGAATCAGGCTCCTGGACTTCAGACTATACTACAAAGCTACAGTAATCAAGACAGTATGGTACTGGCACAAAAACAGAAATATAGATCAACGCAACAGGACAGAAAGCCCAGAGATAACCCCACACACATATGGTCACCTTATCATTGACAAAGGAGGCAAAAATATACAATGGAGAAAAGACAGCCTCTTCAATAAGTGGTGCTGGGAAAAATGGACAGCTACATGTAAAGGAATGAAATTAGAACACTCCCTAACACCATACACAAAAATAAACTAAAAATGGATTAAAGACCTAAATGTAAGGCCAGACACTATAAAACTCTTAGAGGAAAACATAGGCAGAACATTCTATGACATAAATCACAGCAAGATCCTTTCTGACCCACCTCGTAGAGAAATGGAAATAAAAACAAAAATAAACAAATGGGACCTAATGAAACTTCAAAGCTTTTGCACAGCAAAGGAAACCATAAACAAGTTGAAAAGACAACCCTCAGAATGGGAGAAAATATTTCATGCAGCTCAATATCCAAAAACCAAACAACCCAATCCAAAAATGGGCAGAAGACCTAAATAGACATTTCCCCAAAGAAGATATACAGATTGCCAACAAACACATGAAAGGATGCTCAGTATCATTAATCATTAGAGAAATGCAAATCAAAACTACAATGAGGTATCATCTCACACCAGTCAGAATGGCCATCATCAAAAAATATAGAAACAATAAATGCTGGAGAGAGTGTGGAGAAAAGGGAACCCTCTTGCACTGTTGGTGGAAATGTAATTTGATACAGCCACTATGGAGAACAGTATGGAGGTTCCTTAATAAAACTAAAAATAGAGCTACCATATGACCCAGCAATCCCACTCCTGGGCATATACCCTGAGAAAACCATAATTCAAAAAGAGTCATGTACCACAATGTTCATTGAAGCCCTATTTACAATAGCCAGGACATGGAAGCAACCTAAGTGTCCTTCAACAGATGAATGGATAAAAAAGATGTGGCACATATATACAACGGAATATTACCCAGCCATAAGAAGAAACGAAACTGAGGTATTTGTAGTGAGGTGGATGCACCTAGAGTCTGTCATACAGAGTGAAATAAGTCAGAAAGAGAAAAAGAAATACCGTATGCTAACACATATATATGGAATCCAAAGAAAAGAAAAAAAAAGTTCTGAAGAACCTGGGGGCAGGACAAGAATAAAGATGCAGATGTAGAGCATGGACTTGAGGACACGGGGATGGGGAAGGTTAAGCTGAGATGAAGTGAGAGAGTGGCATGGACATATATACACTACCAAATGTAAAATAGATAGCTAGTGGGAAGCAGCTGCATAGCACAGGGAGATCAGCTCCTGCTTTGTGAACACCTAGAGGGGTGGGATATGGAGGGTGGGAGGGAGACACAAGAGGGAGGGGATATCGTCATATAAGTATATATATAGCTGATTCACTTTGTTATACAGCAGAAACTAACACAACAATGTAAAGCAATTATAGTCTAATAAAGATGTTAAAAAAAATAAAATAAATAAAATTAGAGATTTAACTAAGCAGTTCCATTGTAAATATATCTCTGGAGTCAAGATTCTTATGATACAAAACACTGAAAATGGTTAACCCCAAACAATGTTTTACTGTCCCGAATTCTCTAGGAATAACAGTCCATTTCTAACATCTAGGTGTGTGCTGCTGCCTAGTTAACCAAGGTAAAACACCTTTTGTGATACAAAAACCAGAGGGTTTTCTCCCTCTAGCCTCCATTCCCAGTTCAGAGGTCCAGAATCCTCGACATGGAGCGTCATCTTAGATATATGAAAGCGGAGCAGATAATTTGAAACTGATCCATCTTGGAAATTTTATCTGAGGCTGAGAACACCGCCTAGGTTGCTCCCGCGCTGTACTTGTGAGCCACTGGCCCTGGGCTCTGGCCAGGGCTCACTTTCTGCCCAGTCACCAGATGCATTCTGGGATATTTCTGCCCACAAGCAAAACTTTGGCTTGTTTTTCTTCCCAGCAACGAATACCCCAGAAAACCCTTTGGCTTTGCAGTTTCCCTGCTGCCTTTAAACCTGCAAAGCTATATGTCACACCCACCATAAAATAAGAATAAATGCTCTTTTCTCCTGTTCAAATTTACCAGTGGCTATGAGATGTTTGGCTAAACTTGTCCAAGAGTCCAGGTGCTCCCTCTTTCTCATACACATAGGCAGGCAGTTTGAGACGAACACACTCAGACACAGTTGTAAGACAGCTACAACTTTATTTGACAGCTGTTTGCAAATTTAGCCTTGTTACTGAAGCATGTATCTGCCGCTGGCTGGTGACCATGGAAAACCAATAAATACTTAAAGAGGGAGCAATCGGGAGCAAAGGAACATAGATTGATATTAGAACTTCTGAGTTTTAAGGCTGTCACCAGTCATCTATTTCAGTTCACAGAGGACACGCAAAGGGGGAGAGACCAAAAATACATAGACGTCCAGAAGCAGCAATTCTCTGGATGTTTTATTTCAGAGGGGGCTGTATTCCATGGAGCCTGGATGTATGTTACCATCTAGGACTTTTCTTTCATTGGGCATTCTGAGCCTTGTTTCTATTTTCTTGACTGCTATTTGTTTATTTCTGGCTTACGAACCAGTCCCTTGATATTTTAATTCCTAATCCTGATGGTGACCAAGTATCCCAAGAGACAGCTTTGTTAACAGTGTGAAGAAGATCACTAGATATAGATTAAAATTAGGCAGGGTGGGGCTGTGAAGATATATACTCTATTAACACAGGAAATAGAATGTTGAAAATCTATGTTCTTCTATCAAATAGAATAATATTGTAATATTCTGGTGTTCATATCTTATCTGTAAAATTATGAAACACAGTCAGGTAAATATTAGGAATTTAATAAATATGTACCTAATATAAAAATTAAGGAGGGCTTCCCTGGTGGCGCAGTGGTTGAGAATCTGCCTGCCAGTGCAGGGGACACGGGTTTGAGCCCTGGTCTGGGAAGATCCCACATGCCGCAGAGCAGCTAGGCCCGTGAGCCACAACTACTGAGCCTGCGCGTCTGGAGCCTGTGCTCCGCAACAAGAGAGGCAGCGATAGTGAGACGCCTGCGCACCGCGATGAAGAGTGGCCCCCGCTTGTCGGAACTAGAGAAAGCCCTTGCACAGAAACGAAGACCCAACACAGCCATAAATAAATACATACATACATACATACATACATACATACATACATACATACATAAATAAATAAATAAATAAAATAAAATAAAATAAAATAAAAAATGAAGGAATCTGAGATAATATATCCCAAACTGAACTCTATGTAATTCTAGTGTTTTGTGCATTATGACTGTGTGTTCCACAGGGAAAACATGTTAGAAAATAATGAATTAGGTGTTTTGCTTTGTTTTGTTTCTTAGTGTGAGACAGCAACACCTATATTATATTTGTATACATTATGAATCTTCATTATTTCTTATACTTATTTGGCCACAGAACCATGCGTGTGTGGTATAACAGATTTTGCATAATTCAGTTTGTGATATATTCTATTTAACACATTTTAGGAATGCTTATTTAAGTAAAAATGTGAAATGGATTAATAAATGACAAAATCTTGAATAAATTCAATCACTCAGAACTTTCTGCGTCCAAAACAGTGTGCTAGGCATACAAACCCTATCCCAAGGAATACACATACAAGACTCATACAGAAGCTTGCTCTTACTGTAGGGCATTTGCACTTGCTGTTACCTCTTCCTGGAATGTTCTTCCTCATAACTCACTTCCTTACTTCATCTGCGTCTCTCCTCCAGTGTTGTTGATATAGAGAAGTCTTCCTCATAACTTACCTAAAATAGCACCCCATCACTCTCCAACTCTTTATCTTGCTTAATTTCTTTCAAAGCACCCCAAATAATTTTACATATGTATTTATTTATTAGTTTATTGTCTATCTACCCTACTGGAATATAGCCCCACAAAAGACATTTTTTTTCAACCTTGTATTTTTCCAGGACTTAAAATAGTATCCAGCATTTAGTAGATGCTCAATAGATATTTGGCGAATGAATGAATGAATGAGTAAAAACAATTCCAGAAGAGTATCACAGAAAGGGTAAAAATAAGAAGCTAAAGGAATTTAGGTTGAGGTTGTTAAGAAAGGCTTTATGGAAAAGATGGCATTTGAACTTGGCTTTGAAGATGGGAAGGTTTCTGACTCAGGGCAAATGATGTAAATAGTCTAGGATAAGAAAAAGGCTTAATTAAAGGTCCAGAAGTAGCTTTAAGAAGTAGCTTGGAGACAGGCATGGGAAAGAGACTATCACAGCCTCGGGGCTAGCAGCCTATCCACCACACTCGGGAAGGAGAAATCGCCAAAGTAACACTGGACCTCAACCAGGGTTCCACTTGTATCTCTGAGTCTGGCCTGTTCTATTCACGTTTTCTGATTCAATAGTTCGTTCATTCATTCTGTTACCTGTTATGTGCCAGGCACACTTTAAGGTGATATAGATATAGCAGTAACCAAAATGCAGCAAAATCCCTGAGTTCATAGAACTTACATTCTAATGGGAAGAATGTGATGAATATTATAATTGCAGCTTATATTAGAAAGTGGTAAGTATTGTGGAAAAGTGGAGTAAGGGAGATGAGAAGTATTGGGAGAAGAGTTGCATTTTGAAAATTTTATTGATGTATATGATACATATAGAAAAGTACACATATCATTAAAGAACCACTCTCTGAATTTTTACACACTGAACTAACCCCGTGTACCCAGCATGCAGAACAGAAAACTGAACACTCCCAGCAGCCCAGAAACACTTCTTGTGCTCTTCTAGTAACCAACTCCCCAGCCAAAGGTAACCATTATCCTGACTTCAAATAACAGCGCTCAGTGTTGACTGATTTTGTACTTTTATACAAATGGCATTATATATTAAGTAGTCTTTTTTAACCAGGCTGCTTTTCTGGCAGCATTTACAAGATTCATCCATGTTATTGCATATGGTGGTAGGTTAATCATGCATTCTGATTACTATATGGTATATTCCAGTGTGTGATTACACCACACTTTACCCTTTCAATTGTTCATGGGCATTTGGATATTTTCTACTTGTTGGCTATTGTAAATATCACTGCTATGAACATTCTGACATGTGGTTTTTGGTGGGGGGTATGTATTTTTAAACAGGTTGATCAGGGTAAGGCTCATTAAGAAGGGGATATTCAAGCAAAGACTTGAAGGATCTCAGGAAGTAAGCCATGGTAATCTGGTGGAAGAGCAGTCTTGTCAGTGAGGACACTCATGAGGCAAAACATGGAAGCAACCTAAGTGTCCATCAACAGAGGAATGGATAAAGAAGATGTGGTACATATATACAATGGAATACTACTCAGCCATAAAAAAGAATGAAATAATGCCATTTGCAGCAACATGGATGGACCTAGAGATTATCATACTAAGTAAGTCAGAAATAGAAATACAAACATCCTATGATATCGTTTACATGTGGAATCTAAAAAACTGATACAAATGAACTTACTAATATTTACAAAACAGGTATAGACTCACAGACACAGAAGACAAACTTCGGTTAAGCAAGGGTGGGGAGGGAAGGGTAAATTAGGAGTTTGCGATTAACATATATATACACTACTATACATAAAATAAACAACAAGGGCCTACTGTATAGCCCAGGGAACTATATTCAATATCCTGTAATAACCTATAATGGAAAAGAATATGAAAAAGTATATATATGAATCACTTTGCTGTACATCTGAAACTAACACAACATTGTAACTTAGCTATACTTCAATTAAAAAGAAAAAAAGAGTGTGCCTGATGTGTGAGAAACAGAGAGGAAGCCAAGGGAACTGGAGTGAGTGATGAGGGAGCAGAGGTAGAAGATCCATTCTTTTTCCTGAAACGTCTTTCAAATCTATTCTTCCTCCTTCGTTTCCATTGTCTTCCGTCATCTGGGCCCTCCTCTTTTCTCACATGGACTACTGCATCAGCCTCCTAAACTGACTTTGGATGCCCACTTGTCTTCCACACTGAAGTCAGAATGACCCTTCTAAAACTCATATCTAATCATTTAGGTTACTCCCTTGTTGAAATCTCACTGTGGTTCCCCAATGGATAAAGTTCACACCTTTAGCCTAAAAATCAAAGTCCTTCACTGTTGGCTCCCATCCTACCTTTGTATCTTTAAGTCAGGTTTGTGTCTCTGTGAAACCTTTTCAGAATCAAACCCTTGCTAATATTATGCTGATTACCAGCCAATTCTTAACATTCCTTAACTCAGGTACTGCCTTTAATTTAGGAAGAGGTCCACTGGGGAACACATGAAAAACGCCATCTTTTCTTAGCTCAGCTAACTTATTCCTCTGCTTACCTATCAACCTAGGGAGGAAGGAGCAACAACAAATACTGATACCGTTTTACAAGCAGAAATACAAACGATCAGACACATTAGCAAGTGGAATTAGGTTCTAACTAGCAAAACAGGCTTCCTCTCACAGAATCAGTGCAATGACTAGAGAGTAATGGACAGGGAGGTCCAAGCAGAAGGTTCAAACCCTCTGCCCAGGAACAGAAAAGTACTTGAAAAGAAGGAGCAGCATGAAGAAGCCTTATAAAAATCCTCAAGTGGAAATGAGAGGCAAACTTTGCCATCTGGTTTATGGAGAAAGAGCTGCAAGGGTTGCCAAATGTACTTTAATGGTCATCGGTGGGAAAACCTGGTTTCCCCATATAAAGGGAAAGGATTCCGGAACGTATGCTGCACACAGATGGCAAAGTAATTTGCATTTAACATAAAAATTTTCCCACCAGAATCAGCGAGAAATCCCTGTTAATTTCCTCTGGTTAAAACAACAACTAAGGGCTTCCCTGGTGGCGCAGTGGTCAAGAATCCGCCTGCCAATGCAGGGGACATGGGTTCGAGCCCTGGTCCAGGAAGATCCCACATGCCATGGAGCAACTAAGCCTGTGCACCACAACTACTGAGCCTGCGCTCTAGAGCCCGCGAGCCCCAACTACTGAGCCCATGTGCTACAGCTACTGAAGCCTGAGCGCCTAGAGCCCGTGCTCCGCAACAAGAGAAGCCACTGCAGTGAGAAGCCTGCGCGCTGCAACGAAGAGTAGCCCCCACTTGCCGCAACTAGAGAAACCCCGCGCGCGGCAACGAAGACCCAACGCTACCAGAAATAAATAAATAAAATAAATTAATTTAAAGAAAAAAAGAAAGAAAAAATAAAGGGTGATTGGAACATCAGAAAGAAAAAAAAAACTGAAACAAAATGGGCAAAAAAAAAAAAAAAAAAAGCAAAACAGTGAAATGGGCAATAGAATATCTGGTTGAATAGTTCAACAAAGAAAAAATATTTTAGGGGGAATTATTATGGACAAGGCACTGTGCTAAGCAATAACGGTATTACAGAGGTGACTAAGGCAGAGCATTTTCTTTCTAGGAACTTCCAGTTGAAAGAAGTAGAAAGACATATAAATATCTCTAATAGGAAGAAAACTGAGAGGTGACTTCCAACAGAAGCTCTCAAGGAAAGCGTTCTGTAAGTGATTTTAGTAACTATAGGGCCCCCCCTTTTATGGACTTAAAATAAGCAGACAGAGATGAGCAGCTATGTTGGTCAGGTGAGGAGGGGGCCAGGGCCTGGGGTTCTGGGAGCAAAGTACTTGGAGCCAGAGAGAAATCCCAGAAATCACACCTTGCCTTGCACCAGTATGAAGGCTAATGCCAAGGTATAATTTCAAGACTGTTGCTAATCCAGGAGCGATATAAATAACAGAAACCAAGCTATGGGACCAGAACAGAGTCCAAAAAAAATCCAGGAGCTCAGAAGTGCTGGGGTATCTCGCTGGGCAAGAGGGAGGCATGTCTGGAAGAATTTGGAGGTAGAGTATGGGTGCTAGCAGCAGTTTTCCATGTGGTTGCACAGATGTCCTAAGATTTTGGAGAATATGGAACAGAATTTAAGGCCTATCTGCCATGACATGTAAGGTGGTTATAAAGGTTTCCTGCCCCCAATTTTTCCCTTCCTGGGCACTGCCTGAAGTGATTCTTGAATTTCACCATTCTTTGAGTATAAGATGCCTCCCATTCTCTTCCCTCCTTCCTTTCTCATATATTTATTGAAGGTATATTATATACCAGGCATTGCACTGGGCTTAGGAATTTCTATCAAAACATAAATACCCTAGGAAGGGCAAAACATTAAACCTGGCACAGACTAAGTTCTCAATAAATATTTTTTGAACGAATGCATGAGGCCATTGTCAGCTAACATCTTAGAAAAGATTGTGACTGCAAGCCAGGAGGGAGTGACAGGGCAGGTGGCTAAGGGGATGTACAAGCATCTGGCTGCTGAAAAGAGGTGAATCAAGAGGAAAAGAGTTTTTTTGGCAAGTTTTCTGACTGCACAATTTTGTTCAGAGCTGAATCTGGCTCAGTTCTTTGGAAACAAGAGATGTTAAGGAAAAAAAAAAAAAAAACTGTCTAAGTCCTTGAAGATGAGTTTGTTTCCCTTCATCCACTATAATGAGAGGGTCTCTGTTCCAGATGAAAACATCAGAATGACCTTCTGTAAATCAGGGGGTTGGCTGCACCTGTGATTCTCTAGATCCATTAACATCCTCTGGTCAGGACCACTACACACGTGGTCATGGAAGTTTCGCCCACTGATGGACCAAGTGGGGTCTTTCTATTTATAAGACTCCTGTGCAACCCCTATCACCACCGGTGGTGACTTCAGCCCCTACCAAAGACACTAGTGAACCCCTTCCCCTTATAAACACTGACCTCAGAGGCTCCACTCTGGTGCCCCCAGACCCTGAGCTCCCAGCCTCTGGCTGCCCTCCTGTAGCCCCTCCCCTTGCCCCTGCCCTCTCAGTGCAGATGGTGCCTTCAGGCCCTCTTCCTGCCCTGCCCTCTGCTTCCCCAGAGGGTGGATCTTAACCTTCTTCCTTGCACCACCCCCTCCCTTGCTATAGGGACTAAATTATCTATATTTTGTAGAGAGAACTCTATATTTGTAGGGGATGCAGGGGCCCAGGATGCTCTTGTATAAATTACACAGACCATGAAAAAACAAAAAAACAAAAACCCAGCCTGCAGTTTGCTAAGCCTTGTGCCCAGGATAGAGGGTGAGGGGTGGGAGTGTGGACATGCCCTGAGGAAGGGGAACCTTTTTCTAATTTTTCTCAGAGGTGGTTCTTTCTCTGGAGGTATTCTATTGATCCAGCGGATATAATGGGTCACCAACATTGAGCAAAGTCAGTTTGTTCATTAGGTTCTATATCAACTGTTGGATGTAGAACCAAAAGCCATACCAGACCTGCAGATTGCAGAACCCTGTCTCTAATGTTGGCACAAAGGGACTTGCGGGAGAGCATGGTGCTTGCATACCATGGAAAAGAGAACAGGACTAGGGCTGAAGATCCCTGGGTGAACCCTCGTCCCGCCACCCCGTCCCTGTATGACAGTGGGGACGTCACCTCTTAGCCTCAACTTCTCCATCTGTGAGATGAAGGGTGTGGATTAGGGAATCTCTGAGGTCCCTTCAGATTTCTATGACCCTCTTATAACGCCATCAAAGATTAAGGCCTTTACCCTTTCAACATTCCTTTCTTGCCATTAATAACCAGTTTCAAAAAAGATGCCCACCAATTTGCACTTTAAGTCTTGTGGTAGGAATAAATTGGTATCAGAGTTGTCCAACTATACTCGAAGATAGAATGAGAGAATTTACTTTCGTGATTATTTTGGAAAGTAAGCCAAGGACTGAAAGTGCTAATCGAAAGCTATCACACAAGGAGAAGATGAGAAAAGAATTTGGTGGGTATTGGTAAGTCTCTTTTGGGCTGATCAAAAAATCTTTGATTCAGTCTATTCTTAATTTATGCAGTGGGTCACAGAGGGAACCGGAATTCACCAAATGGAAGGAATATTTTGTCACTCCTATAACAGAGTTAAACGGAAAATGCCCTCCAAATGGGTAAAACTCCCTTATAGAACCTAGAAGATAAATCAAGACAGACACCGGTGACCTAAAGAAACATTTGGTTGCCAAAGTGATGTAACGATGGGAATTTTTCCCTTTTAACCTTTTGCTGCCCCTCTCTATTTTTTCTCCCAGTCAGCAGACTTCTGCTTTTTTCCATTTCTGTTATTGTTTTTGGTTTTGCCCTTGGCTTTCTCTTTTCCTAGGTCTTATTTCTGAACGAAAGGCTGTTAAACCACAGAATTTACTTTCGAAAGAACTGATCTATTTCCTTCTTCTTCTTCGTCTTTGCTTGCCTCCTGCCATGCCAGCAGGCAGCGCTGCTCGGTAAGAGAAGCTGGCAGGAGTAGGGTCTGGGGTTGGGGAAGGAGGAGGAGGAGGGAAGGGGGCAGGCAGGGGGCAGGGGAGAGGAGTCTGAGCAGTGCAGGTGAGGCAGAGGCAGAGCTAATGAGAAGCATATGCCGCCAACCATTTTAAAGGCTGGCTTGAGCCAAGGGAAGTGATGAATTGCAAGAATGTGTTGTGTTCATAGCCGGGGAGCTGGCAGAGATAGCCTAGCTAGAGGACTAGGAGGGAAGACTGTTGTTTTTTTTTTTTTTTTTTTTTTTAAAGAACTCAGGCTTAAAAATACATTTCTCTTTGTCAGCAAAATGTTCTAGTTTCAAAACTATGAATGGTAGACTACCTCTGTCAGCCTAATGCATTTCTTTTTCACCTCAAATTTTGTAAGATACAACTACCTTCAAACTAAAAGACAAATGTCTCTAATAAATGAACTTATATGATAGTGCAACTGTAAGCTGCTTAGAACATTTTTAATACACAGGATAATCTCAGCCCCTGCATTTGCGTAAGCAAACTCCATTTATATCAGGGGTCCCTAGGGAAGACAGGTAGAATCTGAACACAGGTCCAGGAAGACTTGCTCTTTCCTTCCCTTTTCCTTCCTCCTTCCTTCCCTCCCACAATTATTTGTAAAGTATCTTCTAAGTGCCAGAGTCTCTTTAAGGAATGATATGGTGGAGAAATGGAATCTAGATCATCGCCTCCAACATCTATGCCCTTCACATTCGCTGGGATGATTGTAGAGGCTCTACTTCAGAGACCTATAGACTAAAGCTCCCTTTAAATGTTTAGTCTCCAGAATCATAGCCCTTACTTTCCAACAATACATTTGTTAGGTTTTACTCTGGAGAAAGAGCTCAGCCCAAGCTCAGGTCAGAACCTTAGGACAGGAAAAATGAATGTTTCCACTGAAGGTTTCAATAGATATATACCAAAGGTTGCCTTTGGTACCTTCTACCTTCCTTTTCACATCTTTCTTCTAGTTTACAGTGTTGTTCCTGGCTATTCAGTTCTCAACTAAGTGACAGAAATACAGCGTCCACACAGTTATCATTCACTCCTGTTTCCCCTGGTGCCTGGCACAGGGCTGGCACTTAATAGCTAATCAAATAGCTGTTGAATGAATACATGAATGCCTTTCCCCCAAATACCCCTGTTCAAAATTTCCTTTCAATTTCTTGCTACTCAGCCAATCCACCTCCCAATCCAAACTCCAACAAGTTTTATCTCAAATCCTGGCTCTGGCATTGTGTCGTAAGAAACCTTGAGCAAATCATCTCATCCTCACCTTTCAATGGGATTAATTAAACTTACTTTACAGATATGCTTTGAAGATTCTCTAGATAACTGATAACTTAAATAAAACTCCTAGCTCACCTCTCGGCATATAGTAAGGTTTCAATAGATACTGATTACCTCTTCTTCCATTCATTCCTTCTGATTTCTATAAGTATAGAAAAAAATTGGTCAAAGGAGGTCATGCTAAGGTATAGATTTAGTCTTCAATGGTCTATAGTAAAAAAATATGGAAGTGGTAGCTGGTACAGTTTTGAGAAGCTGGGACCCCTCAGAGTCTCTATCTACTCTGTGCTACTTCCATTCTCCTTGTTCTATTTGGGCAGTCAGTATCCACTCTAGCTACCCCAGCATGCCAGACCAGGTGTCAAAAAAGGTGCCTCACTTTTGAAAGGTTGCTAACCCTCCATATACAGCATATTTTCTAACCTTTATTTCATGGGCAAGCAGGTTAATAGAAAGCAAAGAAATCTGGATTAAGAAATAAGATTGTATAAGAATCAAAAGGCATTATAAAACTACATGATTAAGGAAACACTGTAAATAAATAAATGTTCATTCTGTGTTTGATGTCCCCAATAAATAAAGTTCAGGAGGATGAAACCATTCTGATAAACTCCATCCTGTATTTCCTATAAAACTAATCTTTCATACTCCAATTTAATTCAGACAGGAAGGAAATGATCTTAACTAAAAAAATTTTTTTTACACATGGAGATCATTTTATTCACGCAACAATTTTCTAAGAGAACGTCTTAAGAGGGGTTGAAGGAAATAAAGTGTATTATAAAGTTTTATTACATTTAGCTTCACTGAAAAATTATATGATTGAATGGATCTCTTCAAGTTTCCTAAAGCAAAAGTTATTTTATCTGACAGAACCAAAGTCTTTCATTTTTCTTTTTTTCCTTCTCTTAGATTGGCATGATCTACAAGAAAACACACATTTATGGGTTCAAAATGCCGACATGTCTACATTTCTCCCCACACCTCGTGCAGGTTTTAAAATTTATTTGACAATTGAACTGCCCAGTTTAGAATTTTTCTTGCCAATTGCAAATTCTTTCCTGCACAGATCTGTGAATTAATCAGAACAAAGTAGGAACGTGCTAGCCGTAAGTGGAAGAATTTAGCTTAATTTTTCTTTTTGGAAGGAATACATGTTCAAGTACATTATAAGTAGACAAAACATGTAGCTGAAACTTTGGGGAAAAGCTATGAACTTTCCACTATAATAAACCAGTGATGTTTCTAATATCTCAAATAGAATTTTAACAATTTGGAAGTAGCTCTTGTACTATTTCGCACGTCGTCAAGGTAGATAATGAGTTGTAATTACCACTCCTTTGAAAGGGCTCTGACAGGACTAGCTGTGGTGACTTCAGAATGTGCATGCTATGCTCTATTTTTCTTTAGTCCCCTTTGTACTTTATGGCCTTTTTTTTTTTTTTTGGATATTTTAGAATAGGTAACAATATAAAATAGAGAAAAGAAATTCAAATAAAATGAGAACTTCCCTTTGTCTCTCATATATTTTCAACTAAACAACTCTCTTCCCTATTTCAATAAAATCCCTTTCCTTTTCATTTTTCTTTTTTTTGATGAAAGGAGGTAAAAATAATTTTTAAAGGCAATGTGAAATCTGTTCCTACTGCACTTACAGACTGGCTTAATGGAAATAATGCGTAACTTGTAAGCCACCTCCATGAAGATATCACAGAACACAGAACATGAGATCTGATCTAATACTAAACATGACCTAACCCCTGGCTCTGCCACCTACAGTTGAGTGACCTTGGGAAAGTCTTGTAAACTCTCTGAGCTTTGGTTTCTGCTGAGAAATGGAGTTAGTGATATTTGATGATTAAACAAGAGAGTGTAAGTAAAGCACTTTGCGTGGTCCCTGGCACATGTTAATAACATAATAAATAGAAACTATTATTATCACTGGGGCAGGGAAATAAATGGAATATGTAATCCTTTTACTAAGATAAGTTGGTACTAACCAAACTCTCTACCACTCATGGCTGCTTAAAAGATGAAATGATCTGAGAGTTTAGTGGTTCCCATGGGTCAAAAAAATCTCCCTAACTACTTATAGTAAAGATGGATATCATCACTAATAATTTAAATCAGAGAAGCTGGGATTGCTTTATGTTTCCCACTTAGGCAGATCTGATGCCATTCACCCATATTTGGAATTCAGTCCCACTTTCTGAACAGTAAAGCTAGTTTAGATTTTTACTATGGTCCTTTCAACTCTTTACCTCTTTAATCTCATTTTATCCTCCCAACAATGCTGTAGGGAAGGGCAAAACTCAAAAGATCCTTAGTGGTGTGACTTCTGGGCTGGGATAATCTTTTAAGATGATACGGGTCCAAGGAAACTGAAGTCTCTTGTGTATTTGTAGAAGTGAGTGTGTGTGTGTAGAGAGCTACCCGTGCTTGGGCTTTGAAGGATGAGACAGTTGATTGGAGGTGGGGGTGGGTGACAATGAGAAAGGCAGGCGTAGTGTCAAGAATCAGTGTGCTTGACTCTTGGTTGTTGAAAGGGAGGGTGCAGAATGGTGCATGTGGCCACACCTATATAATTTTACTCTGGGAAATATACGTGGCAGGTATGAGATGTAAGAATGTGTTTTTTCACAGAGACATTGTAAAGGTTTCTCAGGCTGTGCTGTAAGTAACTATTTAGGTGGTGTGGGCACAGAGTTAAAAACTCTTTCCCTTTTTGCATGAGAATCTGACCTTTGGTTAACTTCTTAGCTTGGTTTCCCTAGAAACAGATAAAGATGGTATGTGTCAACTATGTTACTAGGCAACATTGCATATGGTAAAAAATGACCCCTCATTGGTAGACTGCATCTGGACTAGGGGGGAAGTACAAATGAGCTGTAAATACCTGATGGGAAGGCCAGGCTTTGGACTTCTCTGAGTGCAGCAATTCTGGTGACTAGAATGTCCCTTGAGAGGACACTGCAAGCCATCTCTTTGGAGTTGCTGTAGAGCTATTGACTGCTGTGGGATATAAGGCTTTTTTAAGCAAAGGCAGCTCCTTCACCTGCCCAGTATGGATTTCATCATCTTGCACCTGAGCTGGTGGGGCTCTAATTACAGAAGAATGTCTAATGCTGCTCTGCTGGCAACTACAGTTCCTATCTTATATCCTTCTGAGTAGACTGATGTCAGATGTGGTATATAGTAATCTTGTGAGCCTGAATGTCTAGTTAAGCCTAAGGAACTGCCTGCTGGATGTTGCAAGCTGGTTTAGTGTCGTGGCGATTTCCTTTGGGTAACATGTGAGGCATGACTTTCTAGGAAGGGATCTGGAAAGAATGAGATTTTTTTGGTAGAGTCTTTTATCCGCATAAACTCAAATTCATTTATCCATCTATCCATCCATCCATCCATCCAGGCAGCCAGCCAGCCAGCCAGCCAGTATTCATTCAGAATCTACAATGTGCCAAGCACTGTGCTAGATACAAAGATATGCAAGGTCCTTTCTCTTAATTAGCCTTCATATCTTATGGAAATAAAAGAGGTATGTATTAATTATTAGTAGTAATAATAATATTAATGGCCAATATTTATTAAATACCAGACACTATGTTAAGCACTTGACATGCATCATCTCATTTAATTCTTAACAAGAATTCTGTAAAGTAGATATTGTATATATTTTCTAGACCATGAAGTCGAGGCACAGAGAGACTGCCTCAAAGTTACAGCTCTAGTGTGGAGTTTGAACTCAGGCAGTCTGACTTCACTGGTACATTATTTAATGTGGTGTGCACCTTAATAATAGCTATTATTAATATTTACTAAGCTACTTTCACAAGAAATAAATAGGGGAATCAGAAGTCAATCTCCTCTTTGCCACACTCCAATGCCTCAGATTTTACTACTCCAGTCTTTATTAAACATGGCCTTGAACCACCAAGGGCTTCCTACAAGGCACTCCTGGCTCTCCATCTCCTACAATGCCGTAAGCCTGTCAATTACAACTTATTTGAGTTAATAAGCAACTACTCAGGAGGCATCAGGGTAACCAGGGGTATAGGTGAAGGGCATATAAAAAGGGCAGAAGTTTACCTGGACCTAATTGTGTTGCAGGCCTGTGTCTCTCCTTTTCCAGAGAAGTCTTAAGCTATTCTCTGATCCAACCTGATCAACTTCCTTTCCCAGTTCTGAAGGGCCTGGCTCACAGTTGGGCAAAAGTGAGTACTGTGACATTTTCTGTCTCCAGTGATTCCCTTTAGAAACCAGATCATGAGATAAAATAATGTATGTAAAGTGACAAGCACTGTGCCTGTCATGTCATAAGCACTCTATAAACCACAGCTATTATTATTCTTTCTTCCCCTGTTGCCTACAAAATGCTGAAAATTATCGGAAAGGCAGACATTTCAGTGGCATTAGCACCTAGTATTCTCTTTAATCATATAGATTCTTTGTGTGTCTGTCAGGAACACTTGTTAGGTGCTTACTGGGTGGGCTGTGGGGTATCAGAGACAACATAGAGACCCTTCAGGTCCGTCAGGATGTTTATGACACACTCAGGAACACAGACTGGGAAATCTGAAAGTGCCTTACAAACCCTTACAAAGAGGCACTCACCACATAGAAATTGTCGGCTCTCCAAGTCTCCTCCAGGAAGGGGGCTGGTTGGATTATGGAGGAAGTTAGCTATTATTGATACTAACTAAGCTATTTTCACATGAAAGTAAATAAGGGAACCAGAAGGCAATCTCCTCTTTGCCATACCCCAGGACCTTGGATTTAACTACTCCACTCTACTTCTGCCCAGTCTTTACTAAACATGGTCCTGACCAGCAGCCAACCTGTCTCGGTTCCAAACACTTTGTCATGAGGAGAAACCGTAATGCTGTACTGTGATTCCTTTCTGTTCAACAAGGACTGTCAAAGCCATTTGGATCTTTTCTGGGTCTGGCGTCTCAGACCAACTTCCTACTTTGCAATTTCCTTCAACTCCTGAAAGAACAGAGAAATTCTCTCCATATTCCACTTCCGGAGATGCTCAGGTCTCTCTGAAGATTCGGGACCTGTCCTCGATATCGAAACCTTGAGCTCTTGCGCTTCTTTGCCTAGGATGAGTCCCAGAGTCAAAAATAATCCAAGACAGAAGATCTCAGGAAAAGGCCCACCTCAGATGCGCTTGTCTGGCCTGGAATTCTGGGGTGAGACTTAAGTGCTGGTCTGTCCGAGAAGTTGACATCTAACGATGGACAGACCAGGACCCCACTCAGTACTCTGCTCAGTTCACCCACGAAACATTTACTGAGCAGGTACTGTGCTACAGTCTGGGGACAGAAAGCTGACAAAGACAAGGTGCCTTCCCTTGAGAAATTCAAGGTCATTTATTGTTCATGTAACACAGAACACATCATCAGTTCCTAAGGAAAAAAAAAAACAAAAAAAAAAAACCACATTGATTCTCAAACTCTCACAGAAGAAATGTTCACTATTTCCTCTAGCCTGGAGTTCTAAAATGTCTGACTCAATGAAGAAAAATGCCATCAACTGCCACCAGAGCCTCCCCAAATGAGAATTCTGTAGCAGAGTGATTCTGATTATCTCAGAAATCCCAGACAGAAATGGAAGCCATATAAATAAACATAAAAGAAAATAGAGGTGCTGTAACACAACTATAAATTGCTCTTCGCCCCGACTTTCTTCCAATCATCCAGGGCAAAAGAGGGAAGTTGGTCTTTGTGGCAGAGAATAGACCAACAGCTGTTCTATATCCTGCCAAGAAGAGAGAGTCTTATTATAAATAATAGCCAACAATATGTCCTCTGGGACTAGAGACTCAGCCAGTTGGAGCGGGGTGTGCGGAGGGGAAAGGGAGGGTTAATGGGACGGGGTGGGGGTGACCAACACAGCAGAGGATGAATTAGGAGAAACCCTATCAAATTTTCCTGTGTACTTATGTTTCTATTACCTCATTAGGGTGATTACATAATGCCACTCCATTTATAAAGTAAAAGGGAAATAAGGGGCAGTACCCTCATTAGCAGTGGCTGATGCAGGACATTAACATACCAGTAAGTCATGTGGGTGAACAATGAATGTTTGGGAACATCTTTTCTTTCTCTCTTCATCTCCTTGGTATTTTGTCTGCTCCTTCCCTCCTTTTAGCCATATATGTGGATCTGTGACTCAGAAATGGATATGGAGCTGACAACTTGGGTGCCCTCGCTTTGAGAGCTCTTCATGGAAGACATTTACGGACTTGGTTTTCCTGTTTTATATTCTATGGGGAAGGAAAAAAACAGAACCATCTTATAGCCATGTATGGGTCTCTTCCTGCAAACTCCACATAGGGTTTCCTAGCCAGATGCAGATTGAAGTTCTGAAATTTCTCACTTCCTAGGATATTTTTTTACTTGTGGAGAAACACCATCCTTTCACAGATTCTGACTTGTCAGTGTCCTAATTCTAAGTTGTAACTCTAGATAGAGATATTTTGGGGGGGCTTCTGTTTATGGACATACTATTAATTTGCATCTCAACTTTTAAAATAGCTCACCAGGGAAGTAGAATTCATCAAGCAATATTTAACAGAACAGGACACTGAGTCCCTAAAATGTGAAACAACCTGCTCAGATAATCAGAGGAAGAGCCCAGGCTGGGATCCAGCATCAATAGGAGTTATACAGAATGTGACTGTATTATATAATTTCTAAGGGAGGTTGGCTAATTTAAGGAGTGTTTGCTTTATCCATGGGCTCTTCTAATGAGGGGGCAGTGTCGGGGTGTTAGGTAGAGATCAACTGTTTTCACGGGTCCCTCGGAGAAAGAATTAGCTATTTAGCCTGTATTTATGTCTTACATATGGTTTTAATTTGATACACTTACCCTTTATTCCTACATAACCCTATTTCATCTCTGTCTCTCTCTTTTCATTTTCTTTTATATTACCTCTGGCTTTAATTTGGGTGGCTCCCAAAAGCATTGTTGCAAAGTTATCTTTTCCCTGAAGATGAGCACTTCTTTTGCATTTGTTCTTATGATTGGAAAAGTAGGTGAAAAGTCCAGGATATCTAAGTCCTGTGCATGAATAGGAAGGGATATCTTTATTCAGGTTAGAAAAAAATAAATTTAAACATTTAGACTGCAGGCAATAAATTTGGGACATTGCACTCTACCCGGGGCCTGGGGAGTACTGTGGAGGTTGACTTAAATTAGCAATCAGTCCCCTCATTAAGGTATACTGTTCCATATGTTTTCTCTTCACATTGCTTTTGGTTACAGTATCTTAACTATCCAGCAGATGGCATCTGCTTCAAAATTCTCATAAATTCCATTTACATTTCAAGACAAACAGGATACTAATACATTGAAACCTCCCTTAATTGACTTCTACATTTAATACCTAGAAAAGCCTGCTAGAAACATACTTAAGGATAGGACAATTAATTCCCTCTGGGAAGGTAAGAGTCATTCTTTTTTCTTGCCAAGACCATGGCAGCATCATGGATACTAGGAAAACCTCCGTCATTTGAAAGGAAACATAATCAGAATTAAACCGCGCAGCTCTCTTTAAACACCTATTACTTTAGTTACTTTTAGCACCAAACAAGAGCTGAGTATTAAAGGCAGATTCAGAAAAAACAAAGCTAATCTCAAACCTCCTCTAAGGGAGAGGGAAGAAGAAAAAAGGGAGCCAGCTCCTACAAGAAGCAAGGGGTGAATGAATACACAAAGCTTTATGGACGGTTACCATAAGAGCCTTCTTTACTGTGTATGAAGAGATGGGTGTGATTGAATGACTTCTAACGTTTAATGACACCTTTGCTCCAGTGCTTTGTAAAGCTCACACATGAATACGCTGATCTATTTCCAGATGATCCTGGGGGCCCCATCCTTTTGTGTCAAGCACAAAGAAAAAGGAGACAGAGGGAGAGACAGAGACAAAGAAACAGCCCATGTAACCAAGCTCTGAACATGATTTAAACAACCAACTTAGTAAACATCAATCTTAGGATGTGTTATGTGAAATGGAGTCATACTCCGAAAGAAATGTTGGCTACATTTAAAAGATCACTTGGTCTAAAGAAAATGCCAAGTTGAATTTCCAAGCAGTAAGTCATCTTTCTGCAAGAAGCTGACAAGACAAAAGCAACAATGTGAAAGGTGAAAAGATGGTTCCTCTGAAAAAAACGGAATAGTGTTATAACCCTGCTGGTTTTTTTTTTAAGGGTCTGGTCCTCTTGTTTTGTATTACCTATTTGTTAGGGATCAGTGTGGCTGTGAAAAGAGCAATGGGTTAGAAATCAGGATACTCGTGTGAGTTGCTGTGTTACTTTGTGTGAAGGGTGTCGTCTTCTTGGACCTCAGTTTCCATCTATGTAACGTAAGAGGATTGGACCCAATGACCTTTGGGTTTCCTTTCAATCTCTGTTTCTTCTGACACATATCCCTGTAGCCACGGAGCAGCCTCTTAGCCCCCAAGTGTGAGTGTGAGTCATAAGGAAGGACAGTGGGAGCTTGGATAGTGGTAGGGTCTGGGGCTAGTTTGCCAAAACTGAGCCATTGGAAAGGTATGCAGCAAGGAAGCAGTTTAGAATCCTTTGAGTTGCATTTTTCCCCTTTTAGTTCCATGGCTATTTTCTGAGAAACAAAATAGAAGCTCAGATTTGGAAGCAAAGTCTTAGAAATGAATCCATTTTGTTCTCACTCTTAGCTCAAAAATCAAGTACATTTTGACCATTCGATTCTTTGTGTAGAGCACCACGCACGTCCGTGATTCTCTGTAAGTTTGGAATTTAAAAATGCCTGACACCTCCTCCTGCCTCAGCCCCAGTGCATAAACACAATGGATTCTTCAGAAATGCAGAGTTAGAACATTTGAAGCAGCTGAATACTGATTTACATGAAAGCTGAAAGTGTACAGTACCAGTAAAATGTATCTTTGACATCTTGGCTTCCAGAGAAACACACTTCCTTTGTTCATTCACAAGTCTACTCTATTTCCACCTCAGATTTAATTATCTTCCCAGTTCTCATTTGCGTATGTGTAGGCTACCATTCAGAGTGCGCCAAGCCCTACATGCGGGAGGCACAAATCTTTTCATTCAAAATAAAAAAAAAAAATGTGGACAAGCCATCCTGACTGCATAGTATGTGCTTTAGACAAAGCCAAAAGATGTTAACTGTATTCCAAGAATACCAATGTCCTTGAAATAAAATTTGCTGTTTGCTGCATCCATCTATATCACTTAGTTGAGACTTTCAATTATGTGTCAGATGTGCAAAAGAACTAATTTTGTTTCTATTAAATCCTAGGCTGTTGGAATGGGGAGGGACTTTATAAAATGATCTAGTCCAATCTCCTCATTTTACAGATGAGGAAAATGAAGCCCAGAGATGAAAAAGGTTTGCCCCAAATCACCGTGATGGATAGAAGCAGAAGTGAGACTTGGATATTTTTAAACTTCCACATCAAAATCAGTTACACATCCACGGTTATCACACTCCCCAGCATCTACCCATCTCTCCATCCAAAACCAAATCACCTCTGAGTTGATCTAGACCTGGTAAACAAAATTAAATGTCCCTGTTCTTCAGGAAGCTCACAGTACAGTTGCATTTGCTCCTCAATAAACTTTTGGGGGAAAAAAAGCCAGCTTCCTAGTTGTTCTTAACAAGTATTTAAAAAAAATTAACATCGTTACAACAAACATTCCACTTTCCTTATTCTCCAAATACAGCGACACTTCATTTATTTGGCTTTGGCAGAGAACGAGGTGTTCCACAGAAGTAAACTCTGCAGACCACTGAAATCAAAACTTTTCAACAGAAATCTTCCTTAAAGAGTATTTCCCATTTCCCTGCCTTTGGAAACAAAGGATATTGAACATGACTTAACTTTTTTTTTTTTTTTTTTAACATGACTCAGAGTGATCTCTTAGGAACATCCATTATCATACTGGACGGTGATTCTGCCCTGTGTCTAATTTTCCAGGTCTCTCTTTTAATACCAGGCAGTTAACACTTTTCACTGCAAGTTATCCTGACTCCTAACAGCCCTTTCACAACCTTTTTTAATTTGCAGTGCCGGGAATCATTTCTGAAAATTTAATAAAAATTGTATCTTAAATCTGTGTCAGAGACAGTAAGGCTTCTGAGGTATAAGGGTCTGAGGTATAGTATACATGAATTCAACGGGTAGACTTGGGGTCCCAAATGATAGTTTTTCTTTCCTGATTACTTCCAAGCTTAGGACCATGCAGGGAGGGCTGGGGATGCCATGCCTTCTGGGCAAGCTGGCGAGCATTGCAGTCAGTTTCACACTAGAATCTTTCACCTTATCCCCAGAGGAGAAAACACTGAGGGGGCTGTAAAAATCCAAGCAGTTTTCAGCAAGGGTGAGACAGCCTCTTTGAGGTACTTGGTTTAAGTAGAACCCAATTCTCTCTGTTCCCATTGTAGGAGCCATTAGAACTCTGCCCACCTGCCTGCCAGAATATCTCCAGCCCCATGGAGTTCAAGTCCACAGCCCCATCTTCCACTTACAGTGGGACCCACTGCCAAGTCCTGTGCCAAGGCCTTTACCTAACAGGGATTCGTGTGTTGTATCCCTACAATTCTGTGAAGTAAATGCCACTATCTCATTTCACAGAAGGAACCTAAGGTACAGAGAATTGGGTCAATTTCCCTAAAGTAAGCTAGCAAGTGGGGAACTGGGGATCTTGACTTGACTCTCTTTGTCATGGATATTCACACGCCCAAGATGGTGACTTTGCAAAACTATGACTAAATAGATGATGAAATTTCTTTCTTCTTCTTTTTTTTCAATCACTTTACATTTATACCTGATAATAGCACTGGGCTTGAAGATGAGAGTTGCATGGCAGAAAGAAGCAATGTTAAGAAAAATAGCAATCTGGATTTTAGCTCACTGCTTGTCCCTTTGCAGGTGTTGATTCAGAGATTCCAATCCCCTATTTCCATGACCTCTGTGTATGATTTATGGTGAATTATCAGGTCAAGGAAAGCAAAAAGAAGCCCAAATTAT
Source organism: Balaenoptera physalus (assembly GCF_965194825.1). NCBI lineage: Eukaryota > Metazoa > Chordata > Mammalia > Artiodactyla > Balaenopteridae > Balaenoptera > Balaenoptera physalus. The sequence continues at coordinate 39,830,013 of NC_138889.1, read as the reverse complement.
GTAAGAAACATAGACATGGATAAGACTACCCTCTTTCATATATTCCAAAAACATTTATTCGGAGCTGACCATGGGATAGTCACCAAAGACTTAATGATGGATAGAAAGTGGTCCTTGCTCCTGGGCTTCTGACAATCCCATGGGACAGTTAGGATTATCCATGCGTTCAGTGCTAGAATAGAAATATGCTAAAAGGTGCTATGGGAGCCTAACATTGAACTCTGCTGAAGGAGCTGATCAATGAGTTAAGACTAGTGGGTTGAGCAAAGCCAGGAGGGAAGGGAAAGGGTACTTCCTGCAGAGGGAACCGCAGACAAAGACAGGAAGGAAGGAGTTTCATGTGGTGTATCTACCATGGCTGAAGCCAAGAGCTGAAGTGATGAAGTGAGGCAGGAACTTTATGTGCTGAAGCTTAAAAGAGTTCTAGAAAATGATTCCGTCATAATAATGCCCGTTTTTATAAGCACAATGACTAAATGAATGTAGGACTAAATTTTCTGGCACGATTGTACGTGGACAAAACATGAAGTTGAAATTTCTGGAGAAAGCTAGTACACTTTACACTCCAATGAACCAGTGAGGTTCTGATATCCCCAAGAGAATTCAAACTGTTCGGAACCTGTTCTTGTGTTACTTAGCATGTCTTCCTTCAGTTACAAATTTTTGTCCCCATGTCTCTAAGTGGATCTGGACTTTTCAGGCCATATATCCTGATTTTTTTTTTAATTTAGAAAATATCACTACCTACATTATCACACAGCACAAAAATCACCCAAATAACCATTTTATGACATTTCAATGGGGAACATTAAAGTAGGCACAAAGGGCCTGGCTCTAAATGAGAAAAAGACCTAATGAGAAGAAAATGTGAATTTAAGTGAAAATTACAGGGTATTGCACTTCTTTCATGAGTATAAATGTGCTGCAATTCTTTAAAGCCGAGGCCCTCCTTTTAAAAACTGAAGTGCCAGGTTCAATGTTACTACTCCCTGGGAGAAAATTAGGGCCCTTTGGAAATTAAATCACCTCTTTTACAATAGCTGCTATGTTTTAGTTTACTGATGGTAGTCTTGTGGCTGGGATCTAAGAGTCATTCCTTTCAAAACTGTGCAAGGCAGTAGCTCAGAGAGTGGATAATCCAAATCTGTTTCTTAAATATCATACTCTGTTTTTCATGAGACCAGTGGGAAGTAGCATTCTTCAGTGTCATGGAAAGGGAAACTGAGAACACAAGAGGTAAAATGATTTCTGGGTCTCATGAGAAGTTGGATCTGGAATCAGCAATTTTGATTCCCAAGTTATTCTGCATCTGAAATATACACGTATGCATAGATGAAAGAAACTCAGTGAACAGACAACTGTGCCCGATGTATCTGGTGATTTTGGAACAATCACTATTTGCTTGGTAATTTCTCCTTGAGGGACTTGGTTGTCAAGTTCCCAAGAAAATGCTCCCATAAGGGATTCATTTTCAAATCCTCTGAATTTGTTTTAAGCAGATTGACAGCTATTCTTCTGATGACAAGAAGTTGTCTCCCTGGACTATTCTTTGCCTCTGGTTTTTCTGGATGAAGAGCTAGTGTGATTTCCACAGTTGGGTGAAGGACAGAAGTTCACCCGGGAGAGTCTGAAGGGTGACTGAGGGCCGGAGGCAGGAAACCAATGTAATGCAGGTCCTTTTTCTGAACAATGTCATCAGAAGAGGAAAATATAAAAGTGGAAAGTGAATTTGAAAAGATGAATACAGTTCTCTGCTAAGTGCATCAGTTGTTCAAATAGAGAGAGAAAAAAAACCTGAAGCCAGACTTGCTTCCTTGGAATATGGCTGTCTACCAGCAGCCCGGTTTTGACATCTGGATGTCAGCGCACCAATAAAGAGTGGAGGACCCACCAGTCCTACAAGACAAGAGCCTTTCTTTCTCTATGAAAATTCTGACCTATAAGTCAGAATTTCAAAAGAAATATTTTCAGGTAAGTCATTTCATTTCCAAACAAAACTTCCCTTCATTCCTTCTTTCCTTGTTTTTCCATCTTCCCTCCTCCTCTTCCTTTTTTCCCATTTCTGAAGTTTTCTCTGTGTTAGGAGGAAGTATCTCAGATGAATCCTACTTAATATAAACAATACCCCATAGGTATAAATGTAATAAACGGAGAAAAACTCATTTCCCTCTCATTTTTCTAGTACTTCTCCATGAGCAAAAAAGTCTTTGCTTTTCACTTTATCTGGTGTTTCTGTTGCTTGGAGCAGTACAAGCTTCCCAGTTGCACACGGGGTACACTTTCTGATTGACTGATTGATTGCCCAGAGTAACAATAACGCTAATTGAAAACAACAAATCCAAAGTGTGACCAGAGGTTATTTAACCTCTGGGAACAGAGGGTTCTTCAAAGCAGTGTGAGACACGTTTACTGAAAACCTGCCACGTTCCAAGTAAGGTGAATCAGACGGTTAGCGTGAAAGCTGTGTTCAGCACAGGCACGTCACTGAATAGAAGTCTCAGAACAAAATAGGAAGCCAGCATACTGGGAGAGAGAAGTTCCACTTTCAGCCTGATTTAAAGAAAAAAGCTTATTTCAAAGAAAAATGGCTATTTTAATCATCAATTAAAAAAATCCCACTGCTATTGCTTTGATATTCTTATCATACGTTTAATCAATGAAGGGAAAGTAAATAAAAAATTCGGGAGGGGTTGGAGAGGGGTACTTTTCGCATTGGTTTGCGTTACACAGAATGACTCAAAAGAAACAGAAAGTTGCAACAACTGTGATGTGGCATTTATAATAAATGCCTCAACCTCATAAGGCCCAAACACTGATTTAACTGGTAATGCCAGGGGGATGATGTAGTATTTCCTGTGCTGTTTTAACTTCTCAATAAGCATGTAGACACTGCAGTGAAGCCCAGGTAAAAAGTTCACAGCTGGAGGGGGCGTATAGGAGGTGCTCTGGAAAGCTATAAGCTTACATAGGCATCAGGCTGGAAATAGCCCTGGAAGAATGGAGGGGGGTGTCACACATGGTAATAATTTGAAGTTTACAGAACGTGGGTTTTAGGGGCTACAGTAAGGGCTGAGGAGTTTTCTCTCAAAGGGGTTCTGAAATAAGGCGTGGGGAAAGGATGGGGAATGTAGCACCAGTTAACAGAATCTGGGTGCACTTGAAGAGTATGGCTACTAATTTTACTTCTTAGGGTATCCAGGAGGGCAAGCCCCCCTCATCACCAGCTCTCTTCATCCAAAGGGGGCCCATTTTTAAGATGGGTCTCAAATGCTCTATCAACTAGATGGGTCACTCCCTGTTTTAAAATCTCAACTAGAACTTTGTACCTAAGAGCATTTTTCTTCCTGGGCCTTCTTTAACTTCTTTAACTGTGTACTTCTCTTAGGACCCCTTTCCTCCCCTTCAGCTTCTCCCACCACGAGATTATAACTGTCTCCATGACAAGGGCCAACTCTCGTTCTTCTCTAGTACACTGTAGCCAAATATGATTATGTTGCCAACAACCCCCCTCCCCATCCCAATGAAAGCTTTTCAGTGGCTTCCCATTGACTTTAGGATAAAACCTAGCAAGGTCTTTAACGTGGCTCATACAAAGTCCTTCATTTGGTCTCAGTCTGAGTCTACCCTCTTGTCAATCTTTCTGGCACTTCACTGATCTTTCCTTCCCGGCACATTCCTGCTCTCTCACTTCTTGGCTTTGTGCGTGCTGTTCCCCCGCCCGGGACAAGCTGTCCACCCATCTCCACCCCCCCTCTGTCTGCTGCTGACTCCTCCCTCAGGGCTCATAGTCTTCTTCAGGGACCCTTTCCCACCCCCGACAAAGTTACGCATCCCTGTGCTTTCCTATGCTTCTCCTCTCATAACTCATTCTTCATTTTTACTGCTTGTATCTGTTTTAGTATCTGCTTTCCCAACTAGACGGCAAGTGCTGGGAAGTCATTGCCCCTCTCTTATCTTTTTAGCACTGTACCTTTGGTGCCTAGGGCATAAAGCTTGGATGTATGGTTCTACTATATGAGAACTCAATAAATTTTATTATTTGAGTCAATGAATGAATGAATGAATAGCGACTGTAATAATAACCACCATGGGCTGAGTGCTTACTATGTGCCAATGAGTATGTTGCATACTTTATACATATTATGCCACTGAACCATCACAGTGGTCCCATTATTACCTATAATACATATTATTACTCCTATTTATAGATGAGAAAACCGAGTCTTGGAGAGGTTATTAATGACTCAGGTTTCCTAGCTTGAAAATGACAAAGCTGGGATCTGCATCCAAGGCTGCCTCACTCCAAAACCTATGGCTTTTTATGCGGCCATAGGTTTCTCAAATAGCTACCCAGTAAATGCTCATTAAAAAAATACACACAGAGTATTGAGCAGAGTTCCCTGTGCTACACAGTAGGTTCTTATTAGTTACCTATTTTATATATAGTAGTGTGCATATGTCAATCCCAATCTCCCAATTTGTCCCTCCCCCCCTTTCCCCCTTGGTAACCATAAGTTTGTTTTCTACATCTGTGACTCTACTATGAAAATAGAATCTAAAAAAGAGTGGATATATGTATTTGTATAACGGATTCACTTTGATGTACAGCAGAAACTAATACAACATTGTAAATCAACTATGCTCCAATAAATATTAATTTAAAAAAAACCCACACATGCAGGGACTTCCCTCCTGGCGCAGTGGTTAAGAATCCGCTTGCCAATGCAGGGGATGAGGGTTCAATCCCTGGTCCATGAAGATCCCACATGCCGTGGAGCAACTAAGCCTGTGCACCACAACTACTGAGCCTGAGCTCTAGAGCCCACGAGCCACAACTACTGGGCCCACGTGCCACAACTACTGAAGCCCACGCACTGCAAAAAGAGAAGCCACTGCAATGAGAAGCCCGTGCACTGCAACAAAGAGTAGCCCCCCGCTTGCCACAACTAGAGGAAGCCCGCACGCAGCAATGAAGACCCAATGCAGTCAAAAAAAGAGAAAAAATACACACACGCAGAAAAAGTTGTGAATATATTAGGTTCTTCCAACTTGAGAATCCCTTTGTAATTGTATGACTTGAATTCACATGATTAGAACTGTTCCTAATTCCAACAAAAGTCTCTAAATTCCACATCCAAATCCAGTGCCGAATTTCTTTTTTTGCGCATTAATACAATGTCTGCTGGACCAGACTTTGACCAAGGGTTTCAGTTCTGCTCAGATGCTGCCTGAGTGCTTAGAAGTGAGATGAGTTCATGTCTGTACAACAAGCCAAGGGTGGCCAGAACATCTTTTACCTAAGTGTTCCAAGGTTCATGATTGGCCAGCTATGGGACACCGGTGTATGACAACTTCTTATTCTATTTTCCTAAAGATATACGATTCAATGTAGTGCTAGGTTAGTACCAAGGTTCCTAAGAATGGCAATATTTACTTTAAAAATTATAAAACATAGAAAATTAGGTCACAGCTCATCAGCTCACTATAAGAAAACTCTCAACTACCGAGTGATTCAGTAATGGACCCTCCTGTGTGTTCCTGGAGGACGGATGGATGGAAGCAGAAGCTGGGTGACTACTGATCAAGTCCACTCTAAAAAAGGATGTGTACTTTGGGTGGGTAGTTAGACAAGAGAACTTCTAATGTCCTTTCAAATTCTACGAGAAGGAAAGTTTGATGAAATGTTTAGGTAAATTACTTTGAGAGTTTGTCTGAATGCTGAAAAATACTTGTTAAGTATATGTATGTATATCCAAGCTCTGGATTCAGATATCCCTAAGTTCAAGTCCTTCCTGTACCCTTACCAGCTATATACCTTGGGCAAATCTCTGGGACCCTCTAAGCCTCAATTTCCTTTTCCATGAATAATAAAATTCACTACTATATTTGTAGAAGGCAATATATTCAGACTGTGGGGTATTCTTACTAACTGCATGATCTTGTGCAAGTTAACTAATCCCCACACACCTCACTGTGGTGTAATATGTGGAGGATAATAGTATCTTTCTCAAAAAATTGTTATGAGGATTAAGTGAATTAACAATGTAAAGTGCTTGAATGGTGTCTGGCACAGAATAAAGCTTCAATTGGCTTTAATTATTGTTATCATGATCTTGGAAACAACTGACTTTTTTTAACTTTTCATCTAGGAGTTTCATGTTTTATAAACTCCATTGCCGTTTGTCCTTTTGCTTGAATTCTAAGTGCAGAATAAAAGTTGAAAGTTAGGAAATGATTAGAATTTATGCTCTAAGCCGGGAAGCCAACATCTCAACAAGGGACTGTATTCTTAAAAGGCGAGAAGGAATGTTTTTGTGTCAAAGTGGACAGGAAATAGCTGATGTCCAGAACCTAAAGTATCTGAACAAAAGTGATCTTTTGGTAATGATTTGGAAAATGTTCTGAATACATGTCTCACAGATTAAAGAATGCTTATACCTGTTTTTAAAAAAAGGTCCAACATAGCATGAGTGTGTTTCATGTTTGGTAATTGCAATCATTGTTGCTTTTGTTGTGGTCATCCATTTACAATGTTTGGTGTCAGTCTATTTATCTCTTGCAAAAATAAAATACAGTGTGTGTGTGTGAAAAAAAAAAAAAGATCTGACAAAACTCCTCATAAAAATAGTACTTGAATAAACTGAAGTTTGGAAAATAAAAAAAATAAATAAAAAATAAAAAAATAAAAAAAGGTCCAAGAAGAGTTACTAAGAAAAGTGTCCTGGTTTTATCAAATATTTATTCCAAAGCCAAGATAAAGAAACAGAGTTCTAATGCATTCACGTTTACAACTGATATTAGCTCTCATGGCACAGCAGGGCAAAGCGTGATTTTTTTTTTTAATGTCCTGTGTCATGCCTGTATACAACACTCTCTCTGTTACGCTCTCGTTCTCTCTCTCTCTCTCTCTCTCTCTCTCTCACGCACACACACACACACGAGAAAGAAGACAGAGCAAAGAACTTTGCTTAGCTGTTAGTTTTCCAAAGTCCTTTGGGATGACAACATAGAGATCTAGCAAGAAGAATCATGATTCATTCCATAAATCTCTCCAATATTCATAGAGGATGATTCAGGTCTTGTCTGGTTCTGGGGAGTGGCCTGTTATTGTGAACTTTTATGTTCCAGGCACTGCTTAACAAAAAACAGTACCATTTAATCCTTACAATAATCATGTACGGTGGATATTACTCCCATTTTATAGATGATAAAACACAGAGAATCGACGTACTTTGGTGACTGTCACACAGCTAGGGGCTGGCAAAGTCAGGATTTGAACGAAAGTCAATTTGATGGCAGAGCTGACGCTCTTAATCACTCTCTGTTCTGCCCTGTATTGGGAGACACGGAAGGCAGAGCTGGTGCTGTTGGGATAGAGACCTCCCAGCCTTCTCCTTGCTTTTGTGCTTGGTCCAGGCCCGATAGGGAAACCGGTTAAGGTGGCCTTTGACCTACCCAGCCTCTTAGGCCTGCTCCCCTTTCCTTCCCCGATGTCTTTCAAGAAAAGATTGAAAACTTGCTCAAAGGAGAGTGTCCGTGACTAGTGATGACTCGCTACCCATGCCAGGGAGCTGTGCAATTCAATTAGCAGCAAAACCAGTGGTTCTTCTTCAGAAACCAACCCCACAGGACAGAGAGTATCTTACTCTGCCTCTGCCTGATTCTGACTCTTCTTAGCACACTGCCTGGACCTTGCTGATAGGACGTCAGTGCTGCAGGACCCTCCCTCTCACTAACGGTAATAATGAGTGTGTAAACAGTGTCACCATGTGCTGAATGACTAACTGGGGCTGGCACACACTGCCATCCTGAGGGTACAAGACAGAGCCCCATCTTTGTCAAGGGAAGGGAAGGACAGCAGCTCCTGAAGGAGGAGAGGATCAAGGTCTTCATCCCCAAAGGATTCTCTGTCCCCTGCTTTGCAGTCATTGAGTCACCTCAGCTCCACTGTGGCTTGTGGAGAAGGAAAGGGAAGGAGCAGGGAAACTGGGGGAGAATACAGTGTTGCAGAAGGGCTCGACGAGCCCTATTAGACTCAGCCCTGAGCCACCTACTGGAGAAGCTCTAATGATGCTTCCTTGGATAAGAGCTGACCTAAAAAAAAAAAAAAAAAAGAGCTGACCTAAAGCGAGACCACATTCCATTAAACCATGGAACCAGACCCCTAGGAACGGGTTATATTAGATAAAGAGTAGGATGAAAAGTCTTCCATGTGTTCAACCAATATTGACTGAGTGTTTACTAAGTGCCAGACACTGTTTGAGGTACTGGGTAGACAACAATGAACAAAACTAAAAAAGTCCCTGCTTTCACGGTGCTTAAATTCTAGCGAGGGCAGAGAGACAGAAACAAAAACACAAGTAAATTGAACAGTGTGTCCAAAGGTGATCAGAACTATGGAGAAAAAGAAACCTGGTAAGAAAGCTAGAGAGGTGGGGAGGGAATCAGAAGTACAGACTCTGAGACGGGCATGAACTTGGTGCGTTCTGAGAAGGCAGGTGTGGCTGGAGGAGAGAGAAACAGGGAGAGTGATGGGAGTTGCAGCTGGAGGAGGGGTGTGAGAGAGTGTGTGTGTGAGACAGAGAGAGAGAGTGTGCACTCCTGCATGTGTGATTTTGTAGTAAGATCCTGTAAAGACCATGAGGACTTTGGCATTTCCCCCCAGTGAGATGGGAAACGGGTGGAGGGCTCAGCGGCGGACAGACTAGACAGAACACGTGGCCAGACCTCCCCAGAGTTCCGTGCAGCCCACCACAAACGCCTGATTTGCCTTCCCAAACAGGCCCACTAGGCTTGCCCTTCGGAACTCTTTTCTTCTGCTGATAAGCTTCCCTTTACACACGTTTTTCTCTGGCCATAGCATCTCCAGTCTCAGCGCCCGTCTGTCCAGTATAGCCTGACACTATTTTAAAACCAGCTCTTCAAGACACGGACTGCCTTTCAAAATGCCTTTTTCTGCACAACAGGGCACGCATTTCAAGAAATAACAAGGGGCCATTTCTATCGAAGCAAATGTGTTTCTTGCATCCAACAGCAGGGCTCCACAACAGTGATGTTTCTATTTCAGAAAGTAAGTCTATTTTGTCAGCAACAATCCTTTAAAACCCAAAGTTGTCACATAATCCCCTTACTCCGTGCAGGATAAGTAAAAATCCAACAAATGAAACACTTCTTCTGGAAATTATATCCCTTTTGGATTTTGTTTTTAAATCATCTTTTAAAATCTGTCATTGGTAAACAGGATTGAGAATCCCAAAATTGCCTCAAAGATTTGTTATGAGAGTTAAAGGAAGGAGAGGAAGTGACTGTTTACTGGGGTCTATTGAGTTCTTTGAATATGATATGACATGTTAATATGGAGACAGGAAAATGCATACCCAGGACTACCTGTCTTGTTTTAGTTTTCATTTCAAACCCATCTTACATATGCATTCCCAAAGAACAACTTCAAATGCCATATTTTGCAAGTTTGTGATTTCAAGTGGCTAATCTGTCTTGTTGGCCTCTGTACAGAATTTTAACCTTTTTTCCCTCTTTGTTGGCCTGAGGGTGATGACAGACTCAAATATGCTGATAAATAGGGCCAAATAAATAGAAAATTCTCTCCTAGGAAAGATGCAGTCAGAGCAAGAAATTATCTGACAATGACAGTTTTTTAAAAAAATTTCTCACCAACGTTTCTGGTTCAACAACTTTTCTGCTTGATGTAGTCAAATGTCAACAAAAGTGTTACTTCTTAATTATCTGAGTATCCTGAGTCATAATAGTAATGCGTATATCACTTCACTTAGGAAATGTTTTATTCTCAATGACATTAGTTATTTTTACAAGAATCTTTATGACCCATTGGAAAGAAGATAATTTTCCTTTGATGGCTTTCTCTACTACAATAATTGACCTCAGTTGATTCCCTTCAAAATTATATGAGAAAGCCCAACTTTTCAAAGATGGAGATAAAGCAAGTCTGTGAACTTCCCCTCTCCCGGTACTTCCCCTAGAACAGTAGTTCTCAGCTCTGATGCACAGTAGAATTTCCTGGGGGAGCTTTAAATCTATATAGAGAGAAAGAGAGAGAAAAGATACCCAGGCTCAAACTGAAGAGATTCTGACTTGATTGGTCCAAGGTGGGCATGGACGTTTTTAAAAATGTACAAAGAAAATTCCAGATAAATACTAGTGTGACTTTAGAAGACACAAGTACACTATAAAAATGAGAGGAATTGTATTGCTTAGATCAGTGGTTCTTGATTAATTCAGATTTTTAAATTCATTTTGCCACTATAGGAAACTACACAGCTGTATGTTCAGTGTGGACAACAGATAAATCTCATTTCAGCCTCAGGGGCCCTGACCACAACTAGTCTTTGACTTTTCTCTATTGTTCACCTCTGTCTTCAATGATTAATTTGTTGTTACTTCAGCCTCTCTTGTGTAGCTGAGACTTGACTACACCTGCCAGGAGGAAATAGGTGAGCCCTCTTTTTAGGAATTTACATGAAGGCGAAGGGGCCTCCTGGGTAGAAAAGGTGCATAGAGGTTTGAACTCTATCCCGAATTTATGTTCATTATTCAGACATATATGCAGAACGGTAAAAGAGTACGATGGAAACCAAGTTATTGAAAGGGGCTGGAGCTTCCTGGGGAAAAAAATGCTTTATGAAGAAATTTAGAGTCTGGTATAAACAGAGCACTTCAGCAATAGGCCCACAGAATAAGAGGGAAGTGGTTTTGCCAGCAAGACAAATGGCACCTGGAAGTGTCCCGAACCACGCTCCTGGCTGAGGGTGACCTGGGGAAGGAAAGAGGTGTGTGGGAAGAGAAAGAGATGTCGCACTAAGCTTGGAATCGCTTTGGGATCCACAGCCTGTGGACACGAGACGCTCCAGGCAGTGGAGGCCAGTGGCGTCTGAAGTGTGGCTCCAAGTAGCAGCAGCTGGTATGGAGCATATAAAACACTTATTTGGGACCCCCAAATACCCGAGGTGTGGAGGAAGGGCTAGAAGTAACTTTCACAAGATCAGAACTCTCAGGTGAGAAGGTAGTGGGGGAAGGTTGTAGCCTGTGAGATGCCAGTTTTGATCATATGTGACCTCATTTGCACTGATGGGCTATGAAGATGTGGATATTTGTGTGCACTGGCTATTACCCCATCCTTTTATTTCCCCAGTCACCAAACCCCGTCTCTTCCATCTGTATTACTCCAAAGGCCCTGTTTTCTTTCTCCACTCCAGTCCATGCTGCAAGTGCCTAATATTACAGAGAGAGATTAAAAGAGCTCAACATGGCATTTCACCACTGGCCATTTTGAAGATTGGTTGTCTTCGTGGGCAGTCAATCAGACTAGTCACAGCCAGCTTTCTCTAATTGCATCAGCAGACCCTTAGGGAGGAGTCCTCCCTTCATTTATCTTAGCTGTTGAATCAAATACACCACAAATCCTTAAAATGCATACTGTATTAAAAAATAAAGGAAACCAAGTTTGGTGGAGCATAAGATCTGGGGAGACACAGAGATGTATTTAATTAGTTTAATCTTCGCTTTTTTAAAAAAATGAAAATTTCAAGCCGTTACAGAATTTCTCTGATTCCTCACTGATGTTCCCATTTCCAACATGCAGTGATCTTGCCTAGCCCACTTGCTGAATAAAGATAAGTCAGGCCACATTTCTGCATAGTTTAAACCTTGCTTCAGTGTATATGTTGAGAAATATAGGTCAAGGGGCCTTTGCATGCTTCTTACATAGAATTATCTGTATACTTGCTAATACTTTGATTCTAGAGATTCATGGGAAGTGTAATTGAGCTCGGGGGGGGGCCAGTATTGATCTGGAAATCAGATCACAGTTCTAATCAGGGGTCTGACGAGTGAATGAACTTGGAGAAGCTACTGAATTTCTCTTGCATATGTGAAAAGGGAGTAATGACTTTATTAGAAACATCTCTAAGATTCACGCCACCTCTACTGAACCTAAATTTGAGCATTTACATAGTTGAAATAAATTAAGCTATTTTTTTGCTCCTCAGCCAGGGTGATATTCAGCAAGGAAGAAAAGGAAGGGGATCAAGTCTGCTCAACTTCAAAGAGATCTCTCTCAAGTAAAGGGCCATTTTCTAAAAACTTACTTCATTCTAAGAACAGATTTACTACAAAATGAACCCTGAACGGAACCAGGGATCCGATCTCACGCCAAAGTGACTGTGCCTTTAAAGCAATGAATGCCAAAGCTGGCCTCTTGCCCTGAACTGCCAAAGGAAACAGGAAGGCAAAGCCAAGCCTCCCAATGTGATAAACTCCATTTGTCACCTTCTCACATGTGCCTCCAAGACTAAACTTGTCTCTTGGTGGCTCCATTTCAGTTAAGTACTTTTAGACCTCAGTCCAAACCCCTTCTCTTAGGATTTGGCTCAAAATATTGATAACCATAAATTTCCATATTTATATTTCCAATCTGTGAGGACTTAAAAAAAAACTATTATGGAAACCAAGTACAATCTTAGGGAACAGACTGTGTGTTTAATTTATACAATGAAACTTGGGCTGCAGCATTAATACTGTAACAATACTGAATAATTTAACTGAATTGTATTACATTCTTTGTGCTGTAAATCCTTTCTGTTACTTTTGTGTTTGGGGCAAAATCATCCATTGAGCCTTGCAAAAAGGCTTTTATTTTGCTTTTATATTCTTCTGTTGCTTTGACATCTCCTCCATTTCTTTTTATTCGATTTCCTTCTTGCTAGGTTCACTTCTAATTAAAGGAGTAACTGCAGCTGAAAACAATGACAATTTAATGGTGTGAAGGAGATCGACTATTTTGGGTGGAAGTAGTATGAAGTGGTTGGCAGTGCCTTCCACATTCTAGTTAGCTGGGCACTGGAAAACGTGAACACCTCTGCTCTTTGAAGTAGACGGTGATGCATCTCTCTGGTTGGCTTTGCATTTATTGACTCATGTGTAAGTTCCAGGATCGTGCTTAAAATGGTAGAGTTGGAAGGAGTCACGCAGATCATATAGGCTAACGGTGTTCTACGGATATGTATCCATTTCCAAGGAAGTTTTCATTTGGCAGTGGGACCAAAAATAAATAAATAAATAAGGCTTATGCAGTGAGTCTCTGAAATAGCTAAATTTAAAGGATTGTCACTTACTCTGCAGTTACGGTTGTTTCAATTTTTTGTAATGCTGAAATGCATTTTCTTTCATGAAATTATGGTAACAGTAAGTGGTAGTTGTTTTAATGTTTAATGCCTTTACACAGAAAAATGAAATATAGCAAATCTCTTATAAAGATGATCTTGAAAGATAAAAGTCTGGGGACCACGCATTTGGTCTGATCATCTATTTCACTGTGATTTGGGGAAAATGAGGCAGAGTGGCTACCTAGTTTTCATGCAGCCACCCAGCTAATCAATGGCATCAAAGCCGTGTGGCCTTGGACAGGCTCATACTCTCAAAGCATAGCAGTGTGTGAAGAAAAGTACAGGCTGTACCCACCACACTCAAAGAGCTACCCAGAAACAGTGCTAATACTGGGTTCTGTTTATCAAGCTCTTGTTTGCAGTCTTTTTGGTGGCGTGAGAGTTACAGCTGATATCTGGGGAATGTAATTTCCCTCAAAAAACAACCACCGAAAAACCAACCAAGGCAAATGGTCCCCAAAGATTCACCTCTTCAATAGACTCTATCCTTGGAGAGGTCAGTGTAGAAGAAAGATTCAAGGTCAGTCTAATTTTTGTGCAGATTATGATGTGCAAGGCCACCTGAAGTCATCCACCTTTGCATCTACCCCTGGGTTCCATCTTTCTCTCTGCATCAAACACGGAGATACTGGATACTACAAGAGGAATGAAAAGAGTACCGACGAGTATCCTAATACAAAAAAGATTTCAAGTCATTTGTGACACTGGGATAAAAGTTATATTTCTGTGTCTGAGATTTCAAGTTATCTTTGTAAATGGCTCTCTCTAATTGAATCAGCAAACCGTAGGGAAGAGCCTTCACTTCCTTTCTGCTGTCTGTTATGCCAAGCACACCAAGAGTGCTCAGTAAATAATGCTGTATGGATACAGCAGACCAAGCAGTGGGTGTAACATATTTTGCTTTTGATTGTTCCGCTGAAAGAAATGATTTAAATGACAGAGTGACAAAAGGAGTAGGCAACAAAGAAATGTAAGTGGAAACTTGAGGGTGACTCTTTATTTCATTCTTTAAAGCTCTGCTACACAGACAATTATGTATTAGCTTTCAGTTCTGAAGTTTAGAAATTCAATGTTACATATCACACAGCCAATCAACAGATTTCCCGGAGTAGCTACTGATAATATGTCATGTTTTCTTCCTGATATAATATTCCCCCAATGAAATCCATTGCTTATTATTATCGATATTGTGCTATCCTGGCAGCAAACCTGAAGTGTAAGGATATAGGATTCTATTCACTATTTCTTATTAGTAAAGTTAATAACTCAGAGAAGGAGCTAACAAACACAGTTGTCTATTTCGTCACTACGGTGCTCACAAGTCCAACCTTCCCTCTGTTTTATTTTAGAAAGGGTGCTTATAGGTATTACAAAGTTTGGTAAATTGTCTGATATCTTGTTTCCCACAGGGATTCTATCGTCTTCACTTTTGTATCACGGGCCCCTCAATACTCCACCAATCACTGAGCACAGGTTTAAGTGCCTGCGAAGTGGTGGGGCGAGTACTGGCTGCTGGGGATTGAGAAGTGACGGCTGTTTAGTGAACAAGACAGATAATTCTGGAAAGGGTGAGAAGAGCTGAGCTAGGGGAAGTCGGCTGGGGGTGGATCTGTCTGACCGGCTTCCGAAAGGAAGTGATGTTGAAGGGGAAACCTGACTGATGAGTAGGAGTTTCCCCAAGTTCTCTTTTTCTTTGTCTTTTCAGGTTACTGGAAAAGCTATGGCTGAGAACATACGGTTTCATGTGTCATCTGCTACAATGGTCTATGTGAAAAAATGTTTCTCCTCTTCCTAACTGGTGTTCAGATAGTATAATACCTTTCCACGTTGATCATATGCTAATGCGCCTGAGCTATCTGGCTTTTCTGTGCAGTTTTCTCAAGCTTCCCTAAACTTGAACCCTGAAGTGAACCTTGGCGGGTCCTGCTTTGTGGGTCCCTTGTCTCCACTTTTAGAATCAACTTGTTAATCAGTTCTCCACTATCCTACCTCAGGGCAACGCGTAGGTGAAAAAAATTCTTCATTTTAAAAGAATTACAACAGAAAATTATTCTGACTCTATTGCTGTGAGATGTGATTCTCACAATCATTTGAAATATCATCTGAGCTGAGTCTCAGAGACACTCGGGGGAAAGACAAGCCTGTAAAACCTGGACGTGTGAATGGTGTGTGTCTTGTAATGTCTGATGGAGCAGAAAAGCCAGCCTTGGAGAGAGAAACCAGCTCCCCTCTTAGTCTCTTTACTGTTTTCTCTCTGTGAAATTTTAAATTCCACATGTACTATAATGCAGGCAATGATGGAGAGCTGCTCTCATTCTGAAAAAGAGTGGATATATGTATATGTATAACTGAATCACTTTGCTGTACTCCTGAAACTAACACAACATTGTAAATCAACTATACCCCAGCACAGAATAAAAAATAAATTAAAAAATAACATCAACATTTACAAGATATGGATAATCACTCTGAATCAACAATTCATAGGAGTTATTACTGTTTTACATACATGCCAGGTATTTTTTGTTTTGCCTATCTAATGAATATGATAAAGTATCACATTGTTTTAATTTGCATTACCTGTTTACCAGTAGTATGAGATATTTTATCCTATGTTTATTGGTCTCATTTTATTTTCTGTAATTTTTTTTTTTTACAAATGATGCCTATTGGTGTCGTTTTCCCAACTTTGTACTGAGTTTTCTTGTTGCTTTTGTCCTATTGATTTGTTTGCAGTTATGTGCGTGTGTGTAACTATACATATTCTAGATATTAAAGATATTTTTAATTCAAAAAATTTTAAATTCCGCGTGTACTATAATACAGGCAATGATGGAGAACTGCTGTCTTTTCACTGAGACATAGACACACACACACAAGCACATACACACACACACACACACACACACGAGCACAGCCCTTTAGAGCTGCCTGCTTAACTTCTCACAGCGACTTCCTCCATTTGGGATGGGCTGTGGTCCCCGAGGGAAGCCTCGGCATCTGAATTTGGCAGGGAATCCCATTCCCATGGAAGTTGGGGCTGCCCTCACACTCCCAAGGAACCGCTTGCTGAGATTCTCACCCATTTGCCTCTGGCTTCCCTGGAGAACATGTGCACACAAGGTGGACCAAGGAGGGGTCTCCAATATTCCCCAGCTCACACAGACCCACAGGTGATGAGAAACTTCTTGCCTCTTGGTATGAGGAAAATGAAATCTCTGTAGATCTTCACCAACCCACTGCTCTACAAACATGAATGCTGGCAGCGCTTTCCATATCAAAACCGTCCAAGTGGAGCCTGACCTTTGGACCTTGGGATCCAATGCTGAATTCACATCCATTTAGATTTGACCCCATTTCAAGTGTTCAGAGAAATGTGAAAGAATTTTACAGTAGACCCTCCATCACCCATCCTCCCCCCAAACTGAATGAAACATGAGGAGGAAAAACAAATGGAGAGATTTGTGAGAATGGTTGGCTTCGCCTGCATTTGCAAACAGAAATAGGCAATTTGTCAGAGTTTAAATTGCCTTATAAAGTATCTTTATACAGCAGAAGAGATGGTCAGAAATGCATTTTTTGGCCCCAATTTCCTTTCATTTCTCCCTCGGGATCTCTCTTTCCTACTTTCTACCCCATCTTTCTGACCCTCTGGTTTTCTCTCTGACTTTGGCTATGTAGGCAATTTCAACGTCATCACACGCGTGGGTCAAAACCCTATTTTAGGAATCATCATGGTTGTAAGAGAACTGCTTTTTCAGAAGCAAATAGTTCTGTGGACTTTATTCACAGCATACAAAACACAGCCTCATCTGCCAAGTCCTGCCTCCCAGACCTGGCGTGGAGTCTAGGCACACAGCCTGGTGGGGTCACTGGGCCCGGCTGTCTCACCGGCGTCTTCTTCACTGCCGGCTGCGCTCTCTTTCTATGTTCTATGGAATAGTTCTATGAAAATAGAACTGATGGCTCCCAACTGTTTTATCCTGATAAAACATCCTGGTGTTGATGCTCATCCCTAGGCATTAAGGTAGTATCCACGCTCTAAACGTCTGTAAATGACCCCTAGAAATGAAGAGCTCTATGCCCCTTTCCTGGTGATACTCTGGCTAATCTCATTTTCCCTCTTCCCTTGGTCTGAAGGCCTTCTTCCCTCTGCCGTGAAGGTTCAGCAGAAAATACTCCTAGTTTCCTGGTTCCAAACCTGGAGCCCGGCTGAGGGGGGGTAGCCCCTTCCTGGAGGTTTCCGTAGCAAAGAGCTCTGTACACACCTGGGGCTCGCATGTCTCTCTTGTACTGTAATCCTCTGCTTCGCCAAATAGATTGTCTTCCTGATTCCGCCACGATTCCTGGCTCAATCAATGTACACTGAACAAATTTTGTTTTTCTTCATGTAAAGTTAGAGAAGTCATGGTTAGGACTCGAAATGTTCAAAGTCCATATGACTCAAATAGACTTCCTACAGGCTCGCCTGAGGACTTAATAAACTTTCCTCAAATTGTTCCTGTGGAAAAATGCACCAGGGGTGCCAAACAACCAAATTAAAAATGAACTTTTGGAACCCCACATTCAAAAGTGGAGACTGTTCAGAGAACAGTTACCTGCTTCTAATTTCTGACTGAATGAAAGGGTTCATGTTTCTGCCTTTGAGAGCAGGGGTACTGGAACAGCCACCCAGACGCTGCTAGAGAACAGAGCTAGGAGTGTGCAGGAACTCTCCCTTTGCTCCAGCCCCAGAATTTCTCTGCACCAAGAGTCTCCCTCATTTAATGAGAGCTGTATCTGAGGTGTCAAGACCTCCAGGTGAAGAAAGCTGTCAGAGGGCTTTCACTGTGCCAGCATGAATGAAATGCAGCCATGGTATTTGTTTCCTTGCACATTAGTTATATATATATGTGTGTGTGTGTGTGTGTGTGTGTGTGTGTGTGTGTATATATATATATGTATATAAATATATATATAAAATAATGATTCTACCTTCTTTCCTTCATTTTAAAATCCTTTCCTATGTTTATAACCCTTGTACTTACTCTTCTGCTTTGTTTCTGAGAGGGCTATCAGTACAGATTTCCAGGCAATGAGAGCTTGGTGTAACCTGCAGGTACAGTACACAGCCAGAAGTATGTATCATTCCTTCTACACAGTTAGTTATCCTGGATGTCTGTTAGGCAGGAGCTAAATGTGATAAATGTCAGCCAGTGAACTGACTGGCATAGAAACCAAAATCCACCAGGGAGAAGGGCAAAACCACTAACATATTTTCAGTTGTAACCAGATCAGACTGTAACTGCCTAATCCCTGATAAATAAAGGGGGATAAAGAATTGAAATCTCCTTTGGAAATAGGTCTATTACAGAATTTCACAGAAAAATATTTAAAAAAACCTTGATGTACACAGGACTATGAAAATAGATGTTCTATTAACCAGAATTAAATTACACACACACACGAACACACACACACAACAAACACATACATACGTGAAAGTAAAAGGGCAGTCAGTATACTGGGCCAGAAAATTGTCTGACATTGCATTAAAGACACGGTTGAACAAACTCCTTGAGGGCAGGGATTCTGCATTCATGTTTTTGGCTAAGAGACACAGTGTGTGGAGCTGGTTAGAAGCAGACAAACATGATCTGAATTCCAGTTCTGCCACCTGATAGCTGTGTGATGCAGGCAAATGACTAAGCCACTCTGCTCTCAACTTCTTCATATATAAAGAGGAGAAAATGATTCCTGTTTCTTAAGAATGTCACGCAAAGAGCACTTAGCTCATTGTAGGTGCTCAGTACATGACGGTTCCTTTCTCATCCTTCTTTGCACATTCTGCAGCACCAAGTATACTAACTAGGACATTATCTATGTTCAACAATTGTCTTTCTTTATGTTTTGAATTCTTTTTTCTTATCTCCTTAAATGGGTTATGATTTCTCTGACGGTTTTAAGATTTTACCTCTCATACACCCTTTGTCAGGGAGCTCCTGGCTCCACCAAAATGAGAGTAAATAAATAAACAGAGAAACACAAGAATCCCATCCTGGGATTCCCAGGATGGTGGCAGGAAGGCCTAGGATGATGGTCTATCAGCAGGCCTAGAGAACACCCGTCAGGATCGTGGTGGGGACAGAGGGCTCCTGGGGAGACACGTCCAGGAAAAGAAATGGAGCAAAGAGATTCTCTGACAGGAATTATAGTGAGGAAAATGTACTGAGATGTTTTGCAGAGCTGTTGGATGGTATGAGAAGACTTAGCCAGAGATTCAGAGAAACTTCACAAATGAAAAAAAAGTTGGACACTTCAGTCCTGGAGAGGAATTATAGTTATATATACCGTTTGTCTTAGCAGGAAACATTATTTCTCTCTTCATGACCCTGAAGACACTGATATGGACTCAAGCAAAATTTTGATATGGCCATGATGAGGCAGAGGGGGAGAGGGAGAAAGGCTGTAAATGGAACTAAAATCTTCATCCATTATAATAAGAAGCAGTAGGTAGCGCCTAAGATGAATAAATCAAGAGGTATAAGTTACAGATCAGTTTAGAAATATGACGGCAAATACCTGAAGAAGCAACTCAAAATGATGAAAATGGTTTCCTCTAGAGACTAAGCGTGAGGGTCGGGGTGCCAGTGAATGGTTTTTGCATTTTAGCACTGCTTGTCTTTTTAAATTATGTGCATGTTACCTTGATAAAAATAAAAATTTGGGGCTTCCCTGGTGGCGCAGTGGTTGAGAATCTGTCTGCCAATGCAGGGGACACGGGTTCGAGCCCTGGTCTGGGAAGATCCCATATGCCGCGGAGCAACTAGGCCCGTGAGCCACAATTACTGAGCCTGCGTGTCTGGAGCCAGTGCTCTGCAACAAGAGAGGCCGAGATAATGAGAGGCCCACGCACCGCGATGAGGAGTGGCCCCCGCTTGCCGCAACTAGAGAAAGCCCTCGCACAGAAACGAAGACCCAACACAGCCATAAATAAATAAATAAATAAATAAAATAAAAAATAAAAATTTTAAAAATGAGGACGGTAATTATATTTTATACTCATAAAATTCAGAATTATAGAATAAAATTGTAACAAAGGAAGTAAACAAGGTCTGATTACTCAAGGTAAAATACTCAGCAACGAGTTTTGTTCCAGAATATTCATGCGCTGTATTTCTCATTCCCATGGAGCTCCTACCACACAGCAGATCCGTTTGTTACATTTCTTACAGCAGTTGGCATGGCTTTCTGTATACAGGAGGTGCTTAAGTTTTTGTTGGATGATAAATAACTATACCAACTGCTGAATTTTTTCATGGTGATTTTTAATGAGCTTGGTCTGAAGAACAGAGGGGTCACATCTGGAGTTTATAGTTTTGTTTTATATGGAGGGAGAAGATTATAGCTTAAATGGATTTGAAAAGTCTCTCTGAAATTTGATTCTGAGGTAGACATTCCACAGGTCTAATCTACTTTATACAATGCAGGGGTTTGCCTGAGACTCATTTGAGACAATTGATATTTGACTGAGGCAGTCTAACGGGAATTTAAATTATGCATTCTTATATGGTCTCTAAACTCTACTCTTGGGATAAGCCAGAACTCTGGTTTATAATCTCTGCCCTGAAGGAACCTAAATTCTGGGGAGGTGCCTCAGGGACACCCTGAAAGGGGGAGGGGAGGAAAGAAGTATTCTTGCTAAAACAGGGTGTGAAAACCACTGAACAGAGTTTTAGAAAACATTAATCTGACCACATTATCTCAGCTTCCTGGGGAAAAGTATTCACTGAATTAAAAGCTAGTATTTTGGCCTCAGATTTTATAATGCAGCTTAGTAACAGAAACATCAAGGTAAATAGTGTCATAGTGTCTTTGCAAAATTTCCAGTGTAAGATGTCCATTGTGTTACCTAATTCCCCCAGTGATAAATGTACCTTTGAATTCACGTCCAGGAAAAAGTTAGCTTCCATTGATGAACCTGCACGCTTTCCTTTATGTTAACGACAACAACAAAAAGAACCCCTATATCCCCACATGATTTCTTTTTTGCCTTAGTTGCCTGGAAACGCAGAGTTAAATGAGAGTTCAGTTTTGGAAATCACCCACTGCAAGTGTCTACTAACATTTAATTTGTATTGTTTGAATGGATTTGGTTCTGAGGGTCCTTATTTTGCAAAGAGAAGCAAGCCAGCACTTGTGAATTGCCTACCAGGTGCAAGCCTTGTATTTGTTGTATGTCTTATGGGTTATTCCATGGAATGTGTTCAAGAATCCTGCAAAATTGGTGTTGTTGTTCTCACTTTACAGATGATGCAGCTTAGTTTCAGGGAATTTAAGTAACTTGGCCAAGGCTGTATGGTCATTATGGCTATACGGTCATTAAGATGCTTATGAAGTAAGCAATGTATAAATTCTCAATAATGTACATTTTATATTCAGATTGATATCAGAAATTATTCAAACCTATTTATTTTCCTTTGATTTCAAGACCATACAGCCTATCTCTCTCTCTCTCTCACACACACACACACACACACACACACACACACACACAATAGCTTCTTTTTTTTTTCATTCTTTACTGAGTTTTTTAAAAATTAATTTTTATTGGAGTATGGTTGATTTACAATGTTCGCACCATAACTTTCCCTTCCTTCTTTTCTTCTTTCCTCCTCTCTTTCTGTTTCTGTATCCATATGTTGGAACTTTCTCTGTTAGCCCTTGGAGGTACAAAGATGAATGATAGACTCTGGTCTCAAGGAGCTTACCGTTTAGTGGAGAGGTTAAAATACAAACTTACCAACAGTTAAAGGTTGAAAGCGATGAATGCAATGAGAGATGCAAAATGCTTAGTGAGTTCGGAGTGGGGAGGGAAATTTCAGGGTCCGAACTCACTACGAATTCACAGTTCACTGGACCAAACAGATACCTAAATAAGTATAACACAATGTAAGAACTGTACTGGAAGAGTTTTCACTATGTTGTACACACTAGAGGGGGAAGAAATGGACTTTACCTGTTTCACAGCTTGAGGAGGGGCGGTTACAGCAACATGGGCACTTAGGGCAGGGGATGGAGAGGGCCAGGGGCTGGGGTTCCAGGACACCTCACAGCTGTCTAAGCCGGTGGACAGGATACTGCAGTCAGTGGGGAAAATGTAGTGGTTGGGCAAAAGACCTTCACTGGGAGGAGAGCTGGTCCTGTGAAGTGGAGGGAGCCTCAGGGAGGGATTGGATCTTGGGTAAAGCTGAAATTCCAAGGGGGAGGCCTGGCAAAGCCACAAAGATAACTGGAACCTCAGCCACTGGGCACAGCCCCAGGAGTGTGGAGCAAGGCGGAATTTCTTAGACACACTGTCCAGCCCATTACTGGGAGGGACAAGGGAGCATTGCAGTAATGTGAGCGCACGGGCAGTGGCAGTGGTCATGGAGAAGAGAAAGAGGTGTGGTTGCTCATCAGTGGCCTCCGTAGTAGCACCTGGGAAGGTGGCCTAAGGCAGAGAGAGAGGAATTATACTGACGCAGAGGTCTTGAGCCTGGTAACTGGGAAATTGGGGCTCACAGGGGTAGGAGGGCTGATGGGAAGTTATTTTGGAAGGATGCTGGGGGCTTGAGCAAGCTTGAAGGTAGAAAGGAGAAAGTGAAGATATAAGAGACTAAACGGATAGACCAAGTCCTCTGGAGCAAGAGCAGAAGTCCACTGTTGGCCATAGAGAAGCCAAGTGTGAGGGGCAAGGGGGAGAATGGGACAGAGGACCAGTGAACCGGCAGGGACATTCTAGGGTTGGCAGAAGGGAGGAGCTGCCTGGGCCCACAGCAACTGCACGTTCAAATCTCTGAAATGTTCTTGGCATACAGATCTGGTGAAGGTCTCGTTGCCCCTGGCTTGGGCCCCTCCAGTATATTCCCTATACTATAACTTGTCTGAAGAGCACATCTGATTCTTTAACATTCAATAGGCTTGAATTTCGCAACTACTCTGTGGTAGGCATAAGTTATGCCTCTGTTTAAAAACAACCTGCACACTTTTCTCCACAACTTTCTATTGCCCTCAGGATGCATTTCTAACCTCCTTTATAATGGTGTTTAAGGCTCCTCACGATCTGACCCCTGCTTACCACCCAAGTCTCATCTCTCCTCTCCTGACCTTGCACTCCACAGTCCAACCACACTGAACTACTTGGAATCTTCCAAAAGAACTCAGCCTCTGCCTGGAAGGCCTTTTCCCTTTCACCTCCCTGCCTCCTAGTCTTCCTTGAGGTAGGCACTTAGATAATACCTCCTCCAGAAAGCTTTTTCTGGTTCCCAAGGCTACACTAAGTGCTTCATCTCTGTGTTCTCAGAATACCTTACAGTGACTTCTATCAGAAACCTTATAACACTACATTATAATCACTTGTTTCTTTCAATTACTTATGAACAGGGATTGTATTTGGTCATTATTGGTAAATTACTGATGGTCCATACATGTTTTCTGAAAGAAAAAATCATGTGGAATATTGCTGATAAAATTCTTATAACTGACTCTTATCTGCATGATTCCCCAGGATATAAGTCAGCCCAGCCTCTGTCAAAAGTGCTTCTGTCGAATCCCCTTCCACAGTTTTAACCCATGGAGCAGCTGAGAGTGAATTCTCTGAACTGTTGTCAGGTCCATGGGCAAATGTCTTAAGAGAAGACTTGGTATAGATGAAGGTGGAAGGGCTAGCTCCTGTTTCTACCTTCTGGGGAGGAGAGGGGGGATGTGTTGGGGACCTTAAATCCTCAGAACAGAAGAAAGGATGATGGGTCAATGGTATAATTCTGCTGCTCATTTCTTCAGCAAAAACGTTGTGGGTGCCAACCACAGAGTAGACATGTTAGGGACTGGAGTATAAGGGTGAACAAGATGGACACAATCCCTGCCTTCAAGTGGCTCGCTGCTTCGTTGAGGACGACACACAAGAACAAAGAGATATGAGGGGTGATAGCTGTCGAAAGAGAGGAAGTAGAGGCAACTAGCAGAGAATACAGAATGGGAGCTTATCCAGATTGGGAGGCCAGGGAAACCTTCTGGAAGAAATTGTTTAGCTGAGACTGAGAAAGCTTAGGGTTAGGTTAGCCAGGCAGAGTAGAGCGGGAGAATGTTCCAGAAAGAAGGAACGGCATGTTTGAAGAGCTGAGGGTGAAAGCGTGGTACTTTTCAGGACTTCAGTTGGAGGGAGCTGGAGGGCACAGTGTATGGGAGTCTGCGGGCCACAGACAGGTGATAGCGTGGGGCTAAGGGAAGAAGAAAGCTGGGAATAGAAACCAATCCATCTGGAGGGCTTGGCAGGAGCCAGGTCACACAAAGCCATGGAAGGAGCTGGATTTCATTATGAGAAAATGAAGAGCACTTAAGGGGCTTAGGCAGGTGACAGACATGGTTAAATTCCTGTTTTAGAATGCTCACTCCACTGGCAGGTTGGCAAGATGGCAAGGACTCAGGCCAGTCAGCAAGCACTTGATGCGACAGGGGCAATGTTTTTCCCATGGGTGTGTCCATTCAGACTTCATTCACCTGTGCCAGAGGCTTGCGGGACACAGAGACGGGGCTGCCAGCTCACCAGGCTCTCCCCAGCATGCATCCTTTTCCAGGAAAAGTGTCTTCACCCTTGTTGCCAATAACAACTCCAGTGGCTAAATGTCCTCGGCACCCCTTTCCAGGCCTGCCATAAAACGGGTCTCAAAGGAGTTCAGGGAAAAGAGGTGAGTTCAAAATTGGTTTGTAGGGAAAGGGTAAAAGAAGAGAGGGGACAGCCAAGGGGAGGGGGTACTGGACAAAGACCCAGAGACATAAAGTCGAGATGTGAGCCAAAGACAAGAACATGAGGTCCACACGCTCTTGTGTTCACCCACACAGGCGTGTGGGCTACAAGACCTCGGGCCAGAACAAGCTCCCTGTTTATGAAGTTCATGTTTCCTAAAGGTGGAGCTGAACTTAAGCTCCTGTGAAAAGCAAACTGGAAAATGCCAGTGATTCAGGGTGGAGGGAATTAGCAGCAGAAAGAAAGGGAAACAGGTCAACCACCCCCATTCTTTCATCCTCAAGGGCCTTGAAACTTGATTTTGCAGGATGCACAGGCATGTAGTCACTTTATTGTGCTCTACTCCATTTACTGCTTGGAGAATAAGGTGCCACTTTATTGTTCAGATTCATTGCATAAAACGCAAATATTCATCCGGAGTTGTCTAATTAGCATCCGGAGAGCTGCCTGGGCTCTGTGTGTGTGTGTAAGTTGGGTCTTCCTTGCTTGCAACGCAATGTAAAAGAGTAAGATGATTCACTCACGCTACATCGCTCTGATTCCAGAAGTCTCAATATTTGTGTGGTCTTTTGTTTCAAACCTAGAACGTCTTATGGTAAACACCTTCTGAATCTCAAGTCTCTGTGCCTGACTTTAATTAACCATTAATATGAACACTTACTGATTAGCACACGGGCTAAATGGGTTTTTGCTTCCTTTTGATTTCGCAAAAAGACCCCACCACCCCCCTCCACCGAACTGATACCAACTGACATCTGATTAGAAAAGGCAAAACTAATTGGAATGGGTGCAAAGGGGATTGTTTGAGTCACTTACATTAATGCACATTACAGTTAAGTATCTGTCATATTTTCCATTAACCCTCTTGCATTTCCCTCTCCAGGATCAAATCTATTTCTTAACCTCATACCCCTCTTTTCCCTAGTTAGAAACTTGGTATTCAACAGGCTAAATTACCCACTAATGCTTTAAATGCACAGCTCTTATGGACGGATGCAAGGCATGGACAAAGACCTTGGAATGAGTGGAATGAGAATAACAGAAGCCATTCCCCTAACTGTGGATTTAAACGCTATGGATTATGATTCCAAGGCTAACATGTTCTTCTTGCTATTGTGTTTACTTCTTTACTGAGGGACACAGGAATTAATTGTTGCTTTACAACAATTCAGTCTATTGTGAACTGAGCTATTGCATACTAGGATGATAAAATGAAATAGAAATGAAAGTGGAATATCTAGCAAATAGAGTTCTATTCTATAAAAGGTTAAAGTAACATGTTCAAAGTTGAACTTGAAATCTTAGGGGAAAAGCCCAGATGATTTGGGCTCAGTTACTACATAAAGTGGATTTAAGCAAAGGACAATGTAGTATGCATACCCAATGGGAATCCAATAGTATTAGGGACAGATGTCTCCTTCTAATCAAAAGCTCACTGAGGAGAGAAACCATGACTTCCTGATCTTTTGATGGATGCAAGGAGAGTTCTTTGGATCACTTAATCTTTTAGTCTTCAATTCCTGGCACATTGTAAGTGCTCAGTAAATTCTCATCATATGAATGAATGAATGCAAAAATTATGGTTTTACCCTATTGTGAACCTCTAACAGTGACCATAAACAGGTTCTAAAATCTTGATGGATGATGTTAAAGAAAAAGAGAGTGAATGAATTTTCTTTATCACTTAAAAAAACATAACGAAGACTTTGGATTTTTTGCTTTAAAAACTAAATCACATATCCACTCCCTTGGGTTTTTTCCATTTTTATCACGGATCAGAGGTACCAGGAAGCCCAGCAGCAAATCAGCCTAGCAACAGAAGCAAGAATAAGTCTGCAATATGATGAAAATAGCTCAATTTGAAAACACTTTCTGATTATTTATAATCTAAAAAAACTTTAAAAAAATTTTATTTTTCCCTTACTACATCACACCTTCATCTTTGTTCCCAGTTGTAGTATCAGTATCCAGAACTCAACAAATAGAGCAAGCACTCAACAAATATTTTTTGCATGAATGAATACAAGCTATTGCTAGAGTGAAGAATGGATCAGTACTAAAGTTAGCCTGGAATCTTTAGTTCCTGGCTCCAAGTTGGGCAGACTAGGAGACTAGAGGTCTGTGGATTGAGATAAGGCAACTGCATCAGAACTGGCTTAAATTTTGCCTGAGGTAGAAAAAAACTGGGAATGTGGACAACAGCGAAATTTCAAACAGACATCACAAAAAAGGCTCTGTTAGCACAACCCAGACCACCTGTACTATTTCCTTAACCTAGGCAGCATAGTAGTTATTAGCACTGGGCCAGTGCTGACTGCAACTCTGAGCAAGTTATTTAACCCCTCTAAGCCTCGGTGTCCTCATCTATTAAAAAAGCGTTGATAATATCTACCATTTGGGTTATTTATATATGGCACAGAGTTGGTATTCATGTTAAAATGAACAAACCAAAGAACACTAACAAGACACAAGCAAAATCCCTCCTGCTAATTTTGCCAGTCAAGAGTCTTTAGTACAAGATGACATGATACTATACACAGAAAATCCTAAAGATGCTATCAGAAAACTATTAGAGCTAATCAATGAATTTGGTAAAGTAGCAGGATACAACATTAATGCACAGAAATCTCTTGCATTCCTATACACTAATGACAAAAAATCTGAAAGAGAAATTAAGGAAACAATCCCATTTACCACTGCAACAGAAAGAATAAAATACCTAGGAATAAACCTACCTAGGGAGACAAAAGACCTGTATGCAGAAAACTATAAGACACTGAGGAAAGAAATTAAAGATGATACAAACAGATGGAGAGATATACCATGTTCTTAGATTGGAAGAATCAACACTGTGAAAATGACTATACTAACCAAAGCAATCTACAGATTCAATGCT
The DNA here is from genome assembly GCF_965194825.1 of Balaenoptera physalus. Lineage (NCBI taxonomy): Eukaryota > Metazoa > Chordata > Mammalia > Artiodactyla > Balaenopteridae > Balaenoptera > Balaenoptera physalus. The sequence goes on along the minus strand of NC_138889.1, from coordinate 39,802,151 downwards.
ATCAAGTGATCAATGGCATTTTTCACAGAACTAGAACAAAAAGTTTTACAATTTGTATGGAAACACAAAAGACCCTGAATAGGCAAAGCAATCTTGAGAAAGAAAAACAGAGCTGGAGGAATCAGGCTCCAGGACTTTAGACTATACTACAAAGCTACAGTAATCAAGACAGTATGGTACTGGCACAAAAAACAGAAATATAGATCAATGGAACAGGATAGAAAGCCCAGAGATAACCCCACACACATATGGTCACCTTATCATTGACAAAGGAGGCAAGAATATACAATGGAGAAAAGACAGCCTCTTCAATAAGTGGTGCTGGGAAAACTGGACAGCTACATGTAAAGGAATGAAATTAGAACACTCCCTAACACCATACACAAAAATAAACTCAAAATGGATTGAAGACCTAAATGTAAGGCCAGACACTATCAAACTCTTAGAGGAAAACATAGGCAGAACACTCTATAACATAAATCACAGCAAGATCCTTTCTGACCCACCTCGTAGAGAAATGGAAATAAAAACAAAAATAAACAAATGGGACCTAATCAAACTTCAAAGCTTTTGCACAGCAAAGGAAACTATAAACAAGATGAAAAGACAACCCTCAGAATGGGAGAAAATATTTGCAAATGAAGCAACTGACAAAGGATTAATCTCCAAAATATACAAGTAGCTCATGCAGCTCAATATCCAAAAAACAAACAACCCAATCCAAAAATGGGCAGAAGACCTAAATAGACATTTCTCCAAAGAAGATATACATATTGCCAACAAACACATGAAAGGATGCTCAGCATCATTAATCATTAGAGAAATGCAAATCAAAACCATAATGAGGTATCACTTCACACTGGTCAGAATGGCCATCATCAAAAAATCTACAAACAATAAATGCTGGAGAGGGTGTGGAGAAAAGGGAACCCTCTTGCGCTGTTGGTGGGAATGTAAATTGGTGCAGCCACTATGGAGAACAGTATGGAGTTTCCTTAAAAACCTGAAAATAGGGCTACCATATGATCCAGCAATCCCACTCCTGGGCATATATCCAGAGAAAACCATTAATTCAAAAAGACACATGCACCCCAATGTTCACTGCAGCACTATTTACAACAGGCAGGACATGGAAGCACCCTAAATGCCCATCAATAGAGGAATGGATAAAGAAGATGTGGTACATATATACAATGGAATATTACTCAGCCATAAAAAAGAATGAAATAATGCAATTGCAGCAACATGGATGGACCTAGAGATTGTTATACTGAGTGAAGTAGTCAGACAGAGGAGGACAAGTATCATATGATATCACTTATGTGTGGAATCTAAAAAAAGGGTTCAAATGAGCTTATATACAAAACAGAAATAGAGTTACAGATGTAGAAAACAAACTGGTTTTCTAAATGGTTATCAGGGTGTAAGGCAGGGGATGGATAAACTGAAAGATTGGGATTGACATACACACACTACTGTATATAAAATGGATAACTAATAAGGACCTACTCCATTGCACAGGGAACTCTAATCAATACTCTGTAATGGCCTATATGGGAAAAGAATCTAGAAGAGAGTGGATATATGTATATGTATAACTTATTTACTTTGTTGTACACCTGAAACTAACATAACATTGTAAATCAACTATACTCCAATTAAAAAAAAAGTCTTCAGTATAAATTATATTAACATGTGTGTCTGGAAATTCACTCTGGATCCTGGCCTTAGCACTAGTTTCATGGAGTATTAAAAACAAATTTTTGTTTCTTTTGTAAACTTAAAAGATAAATGATGGAATATCAAAGATAAAATGAAAATATAAAAACAATGCTCCTGGCTTGCCATGAACAACCCTCAGTATATCTGTATCAGAACTCTTCCCTTTTGCCAGCATAATCCAGTCAAGGTAAGTCATAATGGAAATCACCAAATGGTCGAGGGCCATTTGTAATGACCACCTAGCATCTCCTGGGTCTCTATCCTAACTACACTCTAGATTTTAGGTCACTTACGAAATCATGGGTTTGTTACCGTCTTTTAGATTCATTCCTCGGTTCTGAGTATATTGACTGATTTTATTTCCCAGCTTTTTGAGGATTTTGGCTGGGTTCTGTCTTTGGCCCTTCATGCTCCTGACTTCCTCTCACCTGATTCTGCCCCTAAAACCAAACCCTGACACTAGCCTAATTGGCTGACCCTTTAGCCAACCCCTAACCCCCAGCAAAGGGGTGGTTTGGATGTTATATTGTTGCAGAACTCTGAATTCATAATTATTTTCCTATTAGAAAAGGCACTCCCAGTTGAATGAAGGTTCTATCTCTTCTCTGGCACTTTCTCTGGGCAATTATCAGGATTTAGAAGCACTGTCAGTATATGACAGCTACAGTGAGTCCTCATTTCTCCACCCTCAGACCAACTGGGAAACAATTTTCTGAGTCTTCATCTTTAAGGTTAGCTATACACAAGATTAACTTAAAGACGGAGGGAGGAGAACATTGCTTGATTTATGCCAAGGGTTGATATATAGTGTACTGAAGGATAAACTTGGCTACGTAGAGAGAGTGGGGTGAGGTTCCTAATATACAATTGAGGAGCTTGGCTTTAAACTAAAAAGGAAATGTACAAATTTATGTTTTGGTCATAACAAACTATCCATTCACTGGCTGCCTTCCCTCTCAGAATTTTTAGAGATGGGAGAATTCTAAACCAAATATAGAATCCACTTGAGTTTCATGGCTCTAATGTTACAAAAAAAAATTCACACTTTTAAGGGTCTGATTATACAGCTTTGAAAAAGACCATTTTCTAGTGCAAGAGGTTAGGGCTTTGGATTGAACTCTCATGAGCCCCTGGTCAACCAATAATTCTTTCACACCTTAAAACAAGTATTCAGTGACTTGAAGATAAATCAGAACTGCATGCATTACATCCCTCTCCTGCCCTCTCCCATAACCTTCCAATCGGAAAAAGAAGAAAATTATAGCCAGGAGGTATTTCCACTTGCCAAGCCCCAAACACTAGCAAGACAGAGTTGCTGAAGACATTTTGTGAAACACTGAATACCATTTGTTCTCGCAGTCTCCAGAGAAGGGATTATTTAAAACTACTCCAGGCATGGAACAATAAAGATGTCTCCAACAATTCGATTATGCCGCATCTATCTCTCGGGTGCCATTCACATCTAGGAGAGCAGAAGCGGGCAGGTACCCAGTAAAGGGAGAGGGACATATGAATTCCCCCAATTTCAGTCTCTGCCTGAGCATGCAGCCCTGTCTGGGTTCAGAGTTCTGAAAGGTGAAGAGAAGGCCATCTTTGCACAGTCTACTGGGTAAATTCTAAACAACTGATCAACAAATTCAATCTATCATTTTGCAGCAGAGAACCAAGATTTCCACCATTCCCAAGGCTAGACTGTCCCAATTAACATATCCCACTAGTAAATCTTGCTGTGTTTGACATAAAGTGAGTATGACAAGCAGAAAAAAAATTCATGACTACTGTTTTCGTTCAGGATGCTTTAGTTGATAAACTTAAGAATTGCTTAATTTCCTTCCCTCCCATGGCTTTGGTCATGAGTATCAGTGATTTGGCTAATCTGAGATGAGAACACAGATTTGTACTGTCTACTATGAATGGCAGAGTTAAAACTACTCTCTCTGAGTTGAGAATACTTAGCAATATACCGGATGAGACAATAAAAATGGAAAAACCTAGAAATATGTACATCCAAATGAAAATTACTTCTCAAAATTATCCTTTTGGGAAGCAACTCATTTACTTTCTTTATTGCCTTCAGGGAAAGTTCACAAACCAAACATGAAATGCAGTTCTATCACATCATAGTTATTCTTTGTTTTTTTGACCCAAAGCAGCATTACTCTGCTTGACTGTTTTCAGAAATAACCCCGACAAGATGAATATTACTGCATTGATAACAATCCACTCAATGTGCTAAAAGCTCTGAAGACAATCCCTAGAGAAAAACTCTGCAACTGTATTGAACAATAGCACCATTATTAGCATGCGTCCAACCCCTTCAAAGGTGAATGCTTTCAAGAGGGTCACACTTATTTGACTACAGAGCTCTGATACGCTTGCTCACAACTCAGACACAGAACACTTCAGAGTCATACTTCATGGAATTGTTGAGCCGGAAGGGACAATATACAAGTTCAACTGACAAGGTTGGGAGAAGACTTTGATTGAGTAGCCGTTGCCTGCCTGTACAGAAGAGGCCTTCAGCTGGACATGTCACCACCATTTCTACCACTTTTTGAGGGCCTTCTTGAAAAGATGAAAATGATCTTGGCATCATAAGTGTCATACACACTGGGAAAAGTAAAAAAATATCCAAGGTACTGGGAGATGTTTGTGGATTTGGTCATTAGCACCCATTGGTGTGCTTGGGTCCTGGAAGCTGGCATGGGGACTCAGGGGTCAGAAGTATGGTGGACAGTTGTTGATATGAGCAATAGAGCCGGAAACAAGACAGAGGATGTTGGAGGTGGCAGGAAGGCTCCCAAAGAAGGGCTGATGGGGTACCAAAGAGCTATATTTCCTGTTGTAAATTGCTTATTTTGGTTAAGCTTCATAATACTCACTCTCAGGAAGGTCAAGCGTCACACAGATAGTTTTTGATTCTTTTCTTTAACAGCTCTGAAGGTGATTAGAGATTTGAGACTCCCTCTATCCTCCCCAAACTTAATTCACTGTGTAGATTATGTAATATGGCTCGATATTATAAGAAATATTTCTTTTGAGAATTTCACAGTGATCTACAAATGGCCATTCATTTCCCAGCAAATCCTTCTTGTGAGCGGTATAGCCTCAAGCCTGAAAGTACAACCTTCAAAGTAGACCATCAGAATCCTGGCTCTGCTACTTATTATCTGTGTAACTTTGGAAAAGTCATTGAACTTCTCTGTGCCTCATTTGCCTCACCTATAAAATGAGAATAATGGTAATTAGTTTATATGGGTAAAATGAGATACCACAATCAAGGCGGGGCAGAGGTCATGCCAGTTACAGAGTAAATACTCAATAAATGCTAACCTCTACTAATATCTCATTATTTATGGTCATTTTTATGGTCAGAAGTCCGGGCCCAGGAAAGGTAAATCGCTACCCACTCACCATATTGCTGGACAGAATTAAAGATAGTTCTCTTTTATTCCTCTAGTACTGTTTATGAAAAAATTTGAGACTTACTCCAATGGGCTTCCTACATAAAAGTAATGCTTGTTAAAAAATATTCTGATATCATGTATGGCCCTTTCCATGATAATCACAATAATAGCCAACTTTATTCTAGACTCCCGCCTGAGAGATATATCACTTACTCTCCAAAAATCCTAGGATGTACATTATCATCGTCACTTACAGGTGAGGAAACTGAGGCTTAGAGAGGCTCACTGATTCGCTGGAGGTCACACAGCTAGAGTGTCAGAGTTAGAATTTAAACCCAGATTCACCCACAGCAAAGTGGCTACACAGAATATTAGAAAGTAGTTCCACAATACTGTTTGTTTTTAAACGATCCCCAAATTACCCACGCTAAAAATGGAACTTTGTAATATACACATGACTCTACTCCAAGTCCATTCTTCATAATCTACGATTTAGAAAAACACACTTCGTAAGTGGTTAAGAGCCGAAAGTTTACTTGGGACACAGCTCTTGAATCCTAGTTGAGTCTAGTTTTCTCCTGGCATATATCTAAGGCAAAGGTTAGCTTGGCCACAGTCTGTGGTGCTGGTGGCATTCTTTTCTGGGCAGTAGCCATACAAACTACTCTAGGAATGTGATTGGAACTAGGCTCTGTGCCGTCATACTGTCCTGACACATTGTTTTGACAGGTAACGTGCTGTCTTTGTGCTTGGACGCTAACACAGATCTGTCAAATTACATGCACAAAGCAACATTCAGCCTTCCTGCCTGCCTGCCTGCCTGCCTGCCTGCCTTCCCTCACTTATTCCAGGAAGAATTTTTCCTTTCAAGTTCCCTGGGGATCAGCACTGATTCACCAGTGTGTGTTCTGGAGACACAGGGCTATCTCTTCATATGATTCCTGTTTGGGGCAGGATAAAACCTCTGCTTTATGTTAACCACAGGATATAAGGTAACCACAGATTTTTTTTTCTGTTGGTAGTCATGACAATTTCATGCTTTAACACTTAATTCACACATTACCTTCTCCGGCAGCCGTTCCTGATTTCCCCTTGCTCAGTAAATATCCAAACTTTGTACTCCGTATCATTATCTTTTCCACTCAGTATTAAAATGATAGTTTTTAAAGCCTGTCGGCCTCTCCAGACTGTACTTGCAGACAGAGAACATGTCTTATTTAGGGTGGCTACTCAACCCTCATGCACCAGCATGGAATCACAGCAGGATCTATTATGATGGGTTGGGCGTTTAGACATTTCAGTTGGTTGGTGTGGGTGGAGATTTGTCATTAAACACTCTTAATATCATGTCTGGCCTTATTTCAGTACTCAGCACAATCACAACATCATGCATGCGGTAGGTACTCAGGGCATGCATGTCGACGTAATGACTGATTTATTGACTGAACAAATAAACACCGGGCATGGGCATATCAGAATGTAACTGACAACTGGACTTGTCACTAAAGGCATGGATTCTAAGGCAACCTTCTTAATAAGCAAGAGCCTTGGATCACAACAGACCCGACGACAGTGATGCTCTACAAGGAAGATGCTCTTGCCTCCAGATGCCTCAAGTGAACCTTCGTGAGGTCTCCAGAGGCATCTGTCAGCACCATCGCTGTCTTTGTGGTCTTGATTCTGTCCCAGTGCAAACATAATGGTAACCAAAGCAACCGGACCGAGCTGAATGGTGTCTGGGTACTCTGCGCTGGGAGGAGCAAAGCCCTTACCTGTCTGTGTTGTTGGGAGACTTGGTACCCCAGTCCTGTGATGGGCTGATTCTGCATCTTCTGCAGCAGGATCTTCTGCTGAAGTGGTAACGGTGACCTCAGCAAAGGCTGGCTCGAGAGAGGTTGGGTGGGCTGAGCTGCTGGCTGCGGCTGCGGCTGCGGCTGCGGCTGCGGCTGCGGCTGCTGCGGCGGCTGTTGTTGCTGCGGCTGTTGCTGCTGCTGAGCTGCAATCGAGCTCTGCTGCGGCTGCGACTGCGGCTGGGTATAATGCAGGAGAGGAGGCTTGCTCTGGGGAGGCAAAACGGAAGGCATCTGCTGGTTGGCTTGATCTGAGTTAAAATGAAACAAAGGCTTGGTGCTGCCATGCCGGGGCTCCATGGCTGTGTGGGGGTTGTTCATAAAACTCCGACTAAGGTCCTGAGGCTTCTGCTGCAGGAGCACGTCCAGAGGCCCTCCCTGGGCCGAGGGGCTGGCCTTGTACATGTAGTTCGCCATGACCTTCGACTGGCTGCCGCCGCCCACGACCCCCGGCATGGGGGAGCTCTGGGGGCTGAATGGCTGCTGGCCAAAAGAGGGGCTGGGGATTTTCTCCTGCCCAAACGGACCTGGGGAGGGCCCCGCCGAAGAGGGCAAACCTGGCCAGCTGGTCGGCTGGTGCTGCTGCATCCGGACGTGCTGCTGACGATTAGCAGCGATCTGTTTGAGCTGCTGGGCGTGGGATACTTCCTGCCAGCTCGGCAGGGCCCGGCTTGCTCCTGAGGCCGTCTGGGGCTGAGCCTGGCTCTGAGGGACCGAAGGGATCGGGGAGGAAGCGGAGAGGGCCGAGGTGGCCATGGAGAACGCAGGGCCGGCGGATGAGGGCCTCAACTGAGGAGAGCCCGAGGGGCCCTGGGTCAGGCCGGGTGAGTATTCACTTTTGATCACCGTCTTCTCCATGGGCAAGGACGGCCGGGGAGTGCTCCTCTGGCTTTGCTGACCCAAGTCGATGTTAAACGGGTCGTCCTGCTTTATGGTGGCGTTGATCATGTTCTCCAGCTCAAGGTCACTCATGGGAGGCACAGATATATTGGTCAGTTCATTGAACAGTTCCTGCAGCTCGGGATCCATCAGCTGCTCTCCGGGGTCATCTCCGTACCTGTTAGAAAAAATATTCTCCTGGGTCACTTGACCATCCACGTGCTTGCTGCAAGAGAGAGTCTCTCCCGGTTCCTTCTTCACTTCCTTTAAGCCCATGTTGAACATACCATTTCCAGGAGAATGTGTATGGGGTGGCAGCGTGGCAGTCTTTCTCAGGGGTGCTTGGCTCATGGGCAAGGTCCCTGACATCATATGACTTTGTCCATTATTTACTTGGAGGCCCCCTTGTCCTGCAGTGAGGTTTTCCCCAACACGGATTCTTTTGATATCAAGGAATGAGTTGTCGACAAAGCCATTAGGCCTCTTGCTGTTGGCAGGGGACAGGTTAACTATCTGCTTTCTTTTCAAGGAACCCTGGAGCTGAAAGACAGAGGGGGAATAAGAAAACAGAACATGAGATATTTTTCCAGATATGCGTTCAGTCAAAAGAGACAGAATATTTGAATGTTTTTTCCGTTTACACACAGGATGAGGCACAAATGAAGCCCAGTTTGGAGTATAATGAAACTTACAGTAGCACAAACAGAGCAAAATGTTTCTGGAGGAGCAGGTCAATGAGGGGTGACAGGTCATAGAGGTTCCCATGATTGGTGCGTTGGCCGATGGATGAAGAATCCTTCACATGTCATGGGGAGTTATTGATAATGCTTACGATTAATCACCAAAGTGGTGCTGTTTTCTGGAACAGGCCAAACTATTCCACATGCATGCACACATAACCCACACGGCCACAGGCCACTGGACTGAACACAATTTTGACCAAGATGGGAAACACTGTAGAGTCTAAAGCTGGGACCCAATTTCCAGTTTCTTTTTCACAGATTCAACCCCATCATCACTCTTATCCTCTAAGTAAGTAATCAGAATAGTTGTCGTGTCGAAGGAGATAGTCTCTCTGTTGTTTAACTATTTTTCTTCCTATGATTCTGCAGCTTTGCATTTAAGCCCCTGTAGCAATACTGGGTGGGTGCGCAGAAGCTATGAGGTTATCATTTATCAAATGAGACACTCTAAGCACAGATTTTCCTGGGGATTCATTTTTTATCTGGCCCGTCTCTAAATCTCTTAGCCAAAACCAAGGTGTAGAGAGGCAGTACCGCATAGTGGTTAAGAACTCAGGCTCTGGAACCGGCTAAGCGGAGCTCAAATTCCAATCTGTCACTGAGTGCTAAGTGACCCTGGCTCTTGACTTATCTGAGCCTCAATTTCCTTACCTGGAAAATGGGGACAACAGCACTTAACTCATAGGAAGACATGAGACATGTAAACGTTTAGCACAGGGCTTACTGAAGTAAGAACTCAATAAAGTTTAGTTTATAAAAAAATATGGCTTACTACCTTCTCAAAGAGGAGCATCTCTCTAAACAGCAACAGTAACAACAAAATATTAAAGTACTTCAATCACTCACTCAGTGATTAGACTGTATTCTATTAACTTCAGACATTATAGAGAGAAATTTAAGGACCATACAGTCACACCAGTAAATTAATAAGAAACATAAAACATGCACCATTGATCTTGAGATCCTTGTTGCTTTGCCTCTAAAGTGAGAGGCTATATCTAGCAAAGGGTGGCTTTCCCACTGCAGCTGACCCACTTCAATTATTTAATGTTCGCTCAAGATAATTGCAAATTACTGAGGCAGAAGGACACTTCCCAGATATAAAATTCTATCACTTCTCCTGTCCTCCCTTTTCTCTTACCATCACTCCCCCACCCTCCTGAAGATTTCTAGGTAACCTAATTAGAAAATGAAATTAACGTAACCGAGCACCTATTATATGCCAAGTACTTTAAATATGGTTATTTTATTTTCCTTATTCTTTACAACAACTCCATTAGACATGCGTTATTTTATAGATAAGGAAACCAAGGCTCAGGGAGGCTAAGTAACTTGCCCAGTATAAGTGGTAGACCTGGGCTTTAACTCAAGTTCTGCATAGTTCTAAAGCCTGTGTCACTTCCACTATATGATGCTGGAGTCACATTGTTCAGGGCTAGGGTCTGCCTTGTATGAAGAGGGAGGGGGTAGTGAGCACAGAGATATCCTGGATCTCTCGTCACATGATGAGGAATCAGGGAATGGCGGGGATGCAATCTAGGGCTGAGTGTGAACGATATGTTTCTTGTCATGTAGTTCCTCAATACCTGTTTCAGTAATCCATTACCTGTGGGTTTGCCCCCTCACAAGTGTGTCTAGTTATGGTCGATGTACCATGCTGGTATAACCAATGTTTACCTTTTACCATTGCTAATGGGCAATCAGAAAAAGGAACCTGACCCAAGCTGGGCCAATCATTCCTTCCATGAGAATTCTGAAATCGGAGAAAGTGAGACCAGGCTCTCTTTGGGTAGCTGCACAGCCATTTATAAAACTTGTGAAGTGTTGTTCCATTAAGCCAACCACAGCCATAGAGGAAGTAAGTCTGTGGAAAGAGAGGGAATGATGCAGAGAGGAAGGACACAAATTTTGATAGCATTTGAAGGCCTGATTTCAATCTTAGGCCAGCTCTGCCTCTCTCGTTGTTTTCCTTGATACACTATGGAATCTTTACAATAAAGGCTCCTTGTTGCTTAAGCTAATGTGAGTTGAGCTTCTGTTACTTTCAACCAAGAGCCCTAACTAAATCCCAAGAGATTTAACATTTGGTGATGCGCAGTTTGCAGCAAGGGATAGGGGTACCCTTTGCACCTGGCTGTGAAGCTTTTGTTCTCCTCATCTTTGCTGTCTCTCCATGTTTCCCTGACTCCTAATCTTGTCTATTCACTGATATAGGCCAACATCATCACAGAACACTGTCAGCCATCACTGCATTTGGCACAAACTGAAAGTGGTCACCGTCTGTCCTCAGGCGGTCAGGAAGAGCACAGACCAAAGAGGGTCAGCCGTGTTACCTTAAGAGAGGCCTGATTTATTTCACGCTGATTTATTTCAGCATGTTACATTTTGAAGGTTTTTTCCACAACTGGTAAAGAAAAAACAAAGGAAAACATTCTTTTTCCAGGTTTGGGTTATTGCCTTTGATTTATTTTCCACTGCTTTGAAAAAACCTGTTCTGCCAGATTCTCTACTGCTCAGGCCACTCCCTGGGCAGTTCAGTACATACTCTGGGAAGCAGCTCCAGGACTTTCTCTAAGCCACCAGGGCTGGAGACGGAGTAATAGAATTAGCGGTGGTGGTAGCAGTAGTAGTAGTAGTAGTAGTAATAATAATAGTAATAACAACAACAACAAAGTCATTTATTGAGGGCTCGTGTGCTAGCCATCGTGGTAAGCTTTTTATATGGATAATCGCATCTAATTCTCACAGAACAACTCTAAGAATCCTCGCAACAACAACTCTATAAGGTTGATACTATTTCTACCCTCTCCCCTCCCTTTTACCGATGAGAAAATTGAGGTTGGGAGACTGAGTAACTCTTCAAGGTCACACAAACACTAAGCAATAAAGCCCTGCACCAAACCAAGGATTCCCACTGCTGAGCCTGTGCTGGGAAGTAAATGGTACCCCAGGCCCCGACAGAGATAAATAAATGGTGCCCACACGCAGGTGTTGAGGAGGCTGGCCCAGGATCTAGTCCTGATTCTGGCATTACTTGCTTTGCTATTTCAGGAAGTTATTTCTCTTCTATGGACCACAGTTCCCTCCTTTATAAATAGGATTATCTCTGAGAACACTTTCCTGCCTGAACCCAGAAAATAATAGACAATGAGGGAGTGAGAATTGTTTTTTAGGTATATGTATCATGGTGTAAAGTCACCACCAAGCATAGCTGGATGGATGGCTTAAGGTGGGAAACAGAAGTCCTCCTCAGTGACGTATGGAAGACATCCCCATGGTTAAAGAGATTCCATTAGGACTTCATCAGGCATGATATTTACCAAGAGAATTTTGGGGATAGTCTATGTCCTGCCTTGTAGAAGCTTCTAATCAAAGTTATGTCACCAAGGCCCAAGGAATGCACAGAAGTAGAGGCACAATACAATCTCAGTGATTCTCAAAGTTCAGTCTTGGCTTTGAAGTATTTTCTTTGCTGGACTAAAATGTCTCCATCGGATATATGGCTTTGAATTGTGGTACAGAGTCTCGAAAATTTCTGTGACAAAATGGAAATACTGTATTCTAGAAAGAGAGGGAGAACACAGAGAGTCATATCATGAATACCTCAGTGAGAAATCGTTTATCAGAAAATGCAATGCCACTTTACCAGGCCAGGAATAGTCCTAAGGGAATGAGACTCAATCAGAGGAATGAAGACATGGGTTTACATCAAGAAAGATGGCGGCTGGTTTAGGGAAGTTGGGAGCTCCACAGTGTAGACCTTCCAGGTGGCTGGGGAAGATGGGATGGGGGCAGGTAGAAGTACAAGGGCAGGGTATATCCTGAAAGCCAGAGGGGACAAACAATTTCCAGAAAGCAGTTAATAACATTGAAAGGGTAGAGGAAAGAATCTCCAGAACAAATCTCTCACCAGGGCTGACTTACCCATTAGGCTGGGTAGGTACAGTGCCCAGGGCCCACAGTAGTCTTAGGGGCCCATGAAAATATTTTAATTTAATTTAGTATGGAGGAAAAATTGAACTTTTAGGTTGAGGAAATGTTTTAATATATACAGTAATATATTTATCTTGATGTCAACACAGTCATAAAATATAATTTAGGGCTTCCCTGGTGGCGCAGTGGTTGAGAATCTGCCTGCCAATGCAGGGGACACGGGTTCGAGCCCTGGTCTGGAAGGATCCCACATGCCGCGGAGCAACTGGGCCCGTGAGCCACAACTACTGAGCCTGCGCGTCTGGAGCCCCTGCTCCGCAAAAAGAGAGGCCGCGACAGTGAGAGGCCCGCGCACCGCGATGAAGAGTGGCCCCCACTTGCCACAACTGGAGAAAGCCCTCACACAGAAACGAAGATCCAACACAGCCAAAATAATAATAATAATAATAATAATAATAAATAAAATTTAAAACTACATATATAATTTAAAAAAATTTTATAAGGAAGAAGGGGCCCTCAAAAGCAAGAGGCCCCCCAAAAGCTCTCACATAAGAACTACTATGTATTGAATACTTAATTTAAGACAGGTGCTCTTAAAACAAGAGTTGTGTAGAGTCCCATTTAATCTTCTCACAGCTCTCTGAACATGTATCCTGATCTTCATTTTTACGTGAAGAAACTGCAGCTCCTGACTTTAAGATTGCATAGTGAATGATATGGAAACAGGTTGCCAACCCGGGTCTGGTTCCAAAGGCCTCCTTCTGAATCACTAACCACACTGCTTGCTTTCCTTTGGCCTTCAATTTGCCACATGCCAACACTGTTCTCAACACAGTGGACACAGAGAGCCAAGATAGAAGGATAACAGAATGAAGACGTATGGCATGTACAGGGCAAGGGTAAGGGCATTCAGGACTCATAGAGATGGATGGCAGGAGAGGACGGTGACATCATTGGTTGGAGGTTGATGGTGAAAGCTCAGGACATCACTCTCGAGGCTCCAACAGAAGAAAGGGAAGAGACAAAGGGTCACTTGGTCATTCAAAAAGATTTATTGAGCATGCAGAGAGGGTTCTGAACCATACCCTGTCCAATGATCCCTGGCATGAGAGAAATGCAGATGACTAAGCTCGTGGCAGCATGTAAAGGCTTCAAGTGAGTGCTACATTTCAATATTTATACTTTTTCTAGACGGACTGAGAGGCACTTTTTGTTTTGTACAATAAACTTGCACCCCAAAATTATTATGTTCAATTTGTGAGATTATGCATACAATATCACCCTTTCACTAGCCATCCAAGAAAAGGGCTTCTTTTGGGAAGGATTTCAACACAGCAAGTCTCGTCTGGTTTGCATATGACACAGGAATCAGTGTACTTCCCTTCGCTGAGATCCAGCAGACTGTTTCCTTTTACTCTCATCCTTGTTCTGACTCTTCTCCTTGAACACCTCCATGCTATTTGAGGCCTGCGGTCTCTACTGGGGGAAGGGGTAGGCCTGCTCAGGGCGGGGCGCAGACACAGTGGCCTGCCTGCCCCAAGGGCTGCGGATGGAGGTGCCGAGAAGCACATGGACAAGGAAAATCCAATACACGGTGGCATCAGGGCTGCAGTCCCCTGGTAAACTCTCCTTTTTCAACAGCTGTGCTTTACTCTTCCAAAGGACTAGAAACACAAACTTCCTGGAGGGATTTAAGAACGCCATTATTGCACAATCCTCTGGTTTCTGTTTCTTTCCCTGCCCCCTATCCCTTTCCACAAATAAATGCATTCTTTGTCTCCTGGGCTGCCCTAGAAACAGGGAATATGCCACACAAAGGTAACAATTCAGTCCATAGGTCACATTTTTTTTGCTCAAGAAGATTTCTGTCTTTCTCAAAAAGAAATAAACACGAGAACCAAATTTACTGCTGCTTAGATACTTGAGGGACTATCTTGGTCCCATCATCTGTAAGCTTTCCTCAGGCCATTTTACTCATGGCTGATTAGAGATAAGGTTCAGAATAGATAATATGAGAAAGAGATCAACTCCCCCAATAATTTATGACTCGATTTGATTCCTGAAGTAAAAATGTTTGGGATCCTGAAACAGCAAATTCCAGCTCATCACAGTACTTGAAGGTAAGAGTGATTCTTCCCTGGCTCTCCTGCCCCCAAACAAACTAGATGGGGTTATAAGGCTTTTGCTGAAGACATCAAAAAGCTCCTACTTCTTATTTAGCCCTTGTAGAGTTCAGAGCTTCTCCGTACTGCTTCCCTGTATTGCGAGGTATTGTTTTATGTCCATATAGTAATTAGATTTGCCCAGCTAGATTTTAAGGTCTTTGAGCTTGGGCACTGTGTCTTATACTTGACTGGCTCCTTTTAGTACTAACCACAATGCTGGGCATATTACAGGTGTTCAAATAGTAGTTTGTTGGATGATCTCAGTACTTGAGAAGCTGGACCCTTCTAACAACTGAGCAGTAAAACAATGGTAAGACGAAGGCTGTGGTAAATATCTTCATATCCAATTCACAAGCAGTTTAATGGTTCCACTAGAGTTTTGCTTGAGTGATCACTTTCTTCTGAACCCTGAAGTCAAGGAATGAGAAGCTCTGAGAACTGAAACCACGTTGTCATCCATGTAAACCACACGTGAAGGTGTGTGTGAAGCTTTGTGAAGGATTCCAGGTGGTGCTGAGCCTCCTGGGCTGCAATTCTAAGCCCCACCTTGACTCAATGTCCCATGCGAATGAAACCACTGCAGCTGAAATGAAGTTGGGCAAACTTCCTGTATGATTTTTAGGAACTTCCATTCTTATTCCTTCAGAATAAAGTGTGATTTATTTTTTAATTTTATTTTATGTTTCTGGTGGAAGGTGTCAGGGAAGGCATGTTAGATCTATCTGGAAAATGTGTCCCATAACTTTGTTCCGTAAGGTCTGGACTCTGAGAAACGTGACCACTTAAGTCAATAAAATAGCTATGTTTTTAATGAAACCAAAGATAAAGTTTTATATAGAAGCCAGAGCACTGCAAATTCAGGATCTTTGTAGAGAAAACAAGTCAACACACTGTCCTTCTAAAGACACTACATGCCAAAGAGTCCCACATTCAAAACATCTTTAATGCCTCTCTGCCCCTTTCTTATTGTTCACGGTTGCCTGTAGAAGAGTAACCAGAAGAGATGGAAGTTGCCTCAGAAACACACCCCTCATTGCAGGGCAGAGTGAGGACGTCTCATTACAGCGTCTTCTCAGTTTGCACACTTCTAGCCCTTCCCCTTGGAGAATGTTCCAAGTTTATCATCAACTCACAAAACATTCACTGAGGGAAGAGGGATGAGAGCCCATGCAACACTTTCTCAGAGCGGTAGACATCCCGTTTTGTTTTTTTTTTAGTTGAAATGTAGTTGATTTACAACGTTGTGTTAGTTTCAGGTGTACAACAAAGGGATTCAGTTATACATACATATATATATAGATTCTTTTTCAGATTCTTTTCCATTACAGGTTATTACAATGTATTGAATATAGTTCCCTGTGCTATACAGTAGGTCCTTGTTGTTTATGTATTTTACATACAGTAGTGTATATCTGTTAATCCCAGACTCCCAATTTATCCTTCCCCTCTTCCCCTCTGGTAACCATGAGTTTGTTTTCTATGTCTGTGAGTCTATTTCTGTTTTGTAAATAAGTTCATTTGTATCATGTTTTTAGATTCCACATATAAGTACTATCATATATTTTACACATCCTGTTTTATCAAGGTGAACGGGAGGCTGCGGGATCTCAAAGGAACATGGAATTGAGCTGCTAGTAAACCTGGGATGTGAATGCTACTCCCCTCCTATTCACTGAGCTTGAACCCGTCACCGTCCTCACTGTAGGATGGGGTTTTAGGGGGATTAGGAACCATGTAAGTAAAGCACCAGCAGCATTCCCAGCTCAGGGCAGCGCTCCATCACTCGTGGCTCTTTTTCAGTAGAAGAGGCAGAACTTGAGTCTGAGCCTGTGTGAGGCTTCCTGCTGTCCTGTTACGTGCCAGCATGTGCTAGACAAAGGCAAACTGAAGACAACAAAACGAGCCTTTCCTCATCTGTAAAGTGGCATCTGTTTACTCATTCATTCAACAGATATTTATTTAGCACCAAGTATATATTCTGTGAGGCTGTTGATGTCTTAGGGTTGTTGTGAGGACCAAGTAGCTAGAGCACATAAAAGCCTGCAAAATTTGGTCTTGGAACATAGTGTTCAATAAATGTGAGAATTGATAAAAACAAACAAAAAGGAGTGTACCCGTCTGTCTGGAAATAAAACGAAAAGGAACAGTGCAATGTGATGGTTGCTATGCCGAGGTGTGTATGGGATTAGCTGTGGAGGAGAGTGGCCTTTGCCTGGAAAGATAGGAAAGGAATCCCTCTCCCTTCCAAGGAAATACACTCCCAAATGTGCAAATGATAAGATTGTTTTATGATATTCTGCTACACTGCTAGTGACAGTGTAACAAAACTTGTTGTCTAACAACGGGGGAATGTTGAAATTAAATTAGAAAATTCAAGGTAGAAGTACTTTGCCATATTGTCTACTCGCTTAAACAGTGTCATTCTAGATCCACTTAGTGGTAACCAATGTGATTATCCTGATGACTATCTCCTTGGTCTTCCTGACTAGTTGCAAACAATCATCATAAAGCAGGGGCTGGTGGGGCCACCTTTCAGAGATGGACCTTCTGTGTTTAATAGCAAATGAACAGAATATTCTATAAAAGCTTGAAAAACCCAACCACTTTGTGCATGAAATACTTTAATCATGACTCACTTTTTGCCCAAAATATATCGAAGCAAATCCCCAAAAAATGCTATGTCTAAAATGTTGGCAATTCTCTGGAAATCTCTAAATGTCCTCCTCAGCAGAATGTACAATGTATTAAGTACCATTAATCAAGGGGCTTCTCTCTCCTCCTTAGCTGGAGGGCCCAGTCTGGAAGCTTTCATTCTAAGGGGCCTAGCTTAAGGTCAGTGTATCTCCTCTGTGAGGCCTTGCCCTCCTACTTTCCCTCATGTTTTTTCTTCCTGCTTTAATGATTTTAGCACTTTCTGTCTAATATTGTCTTTGGTAATGGATTCAGGTCTGTGAGTTTTTCACTTCAACGTGATTCCAAGGAGTCAGTGGAGGAGAGAGTACTTGTGCATCTCATGTGTTCTCACAAGCCCAGTCCAGCACTAGCTCGCTGACTGGCGGATGATTTGACTTACTGGGCAGTCAGTGGTCTGGGAACATTAGATGAATCAGTTTATGGGACATCTATGATTCTCTGCCATTGGCCATGAGTCATACCACAGGGCTTCATAAACCATAGGGCTGATTCTTAGCAATTCTTTGTCCAGCTGCAGAGCTGCTGGGAACTGGGGCAGAGCCGAGAGGTACTGGAGTGATAGGAAAAGCACCGGTGTTCTAAGAGCTTGCTCTTCTTTCCTTATGCTGGTGGGAATTGGATTTATTCCAAAACGTTGGCCAATGTGAGTATCAGGAAAACCCAGGTGGCAGAGAGAATGCCCTCACACCATCCCAGGATTGTTGCGATTCATTATTTTGGGGTTTGAACCCAGGTACTGAAGAGTCCCCACTTTTTTGTAAAATAATACCAGTGTAAAACCCAGCCACTCCTAATTCCGTGGCAGCATTTCTCCCTCATCCTAAAGGGCTTACCCGACTTAAATAGGTACTAAGGGTTCCTATTCTTCCCAGCCTAATTCTCTCCGACCACATTCTTCCTTTTTCCTCACGCCCCCTCTGCTTCATGCACAGCGAGGTACCAAGTATTGTTCAACCCCATTCTGAGAATCTGACCCTACATCTTGCCTCTCCCCACCCCAATCTATTCACCACACAGCCCCCGCCCATCCCAGTGTGTTCTCCTCATAGCAACAAAAGGGATGGTCCTCTCACACCTAAGCTCCAGCCATATTATTTTTTTTCAATTCCCCCAGACACAAAAGGTGATTTCAGCATCAGGTCTTCTGCATATACTGCTCTGTAACTCTCCACCTCCTCTACCTCTTCTCACTCTTATCGTAGCTAGCTCCTTCTTTTTCTTCAGTGTGACCCCAGCAGAGGTTTTCCATGACCACCTACCTAAAATACGCTCTCATGGCTGGCTTCCATCTCAACCTCCTGATTGTTTCCTTTACAGTGTTTATTACAATTTCCTAATATTTGTATTCATTTGCTTCCAATTTTTAAGTCTGTCTCCCATGAAAGCCCTAGATAAGTCTGTCTCCCATGTAAGCCCTATCTATCTCCCAATAAGCCCTAGAGAGGGAGGCTTGAGCTGTGTCTATCTTGGTGACCACTGTAACTCATCTCTAGTGTAACCCAAACAAATAGGAGGTCAAAAAGATTATTTAAAGCAAAATAAAATGTCTAGAAGGAAACACTTCAAGATTCTGAAGTACTTTCTGGTGGCAGGATGATGATTGTTTTTCCCACTTTGCTCATATGTCTGTGTTTTCTAATTTTTCTATATAGGAACATATATTATCTATATAATTAAGATTGACGCGAACATGTTATTCAGTATGTCTGCCCATGCTAAATAACCACACTTCTCTGAGAATCCGGTAGTGGGGCTTGCTTCTGATGGCGGGACATCCCATTTCCCCAAGCCCCAAGCAGACTGGATCAAGGCGGACATTTGATTCAAATTGAACCATTTCAATGCTTTTCTAGTAATCAGAAATTGAAACAAGACCTTCTCAACAGTCTCTGTGCACTTGAAATGAGAGAGATGTAGGGCTGCCTGTACTGGAATCATTCTCAGTCATGCACAATGAGAGACAGAGAAAGCGAGTCTACAGAGATGGGAGAATGAAACTGATGCCCAGAGTAAAGCCAGGATGAGAAACCACGCTGAAAGAGAGGGGGAGGGAGGAAGGAGTGGGAGAGAGACAGAGGCACAGAGAGATTCCTGAAGCTTTCCAATTCCTGGTTCCAGCCCTTTGGGAGAGTCAATTAGATTTCCCGTAATTGAGACGCCCCTGTAACCTTCCAATAAATCTCCCCCCAACATACACACCTACACCTTTTTTTTTTTCCTCATGATACTTCAAGGGGGCTTCTGTCTCTTACAACAAAGGATTCCCAACTAAAACAAAGATGTAATAAAGCCAATAATTACGTTCCAATTAGAGTTTTCATAAGGTAAACGCACATTTTTCTTGACTGATTAAAACTGAAAAGCTGAGCAGAGGCTAAATGCACACATTTATTTTGGTTTCTCTTTCAACTTGCCACGTGTGGTCATTAACCCAGCTCTTCCACAGCCTTTATGAAAGGAGAGCGTTATGAATTAAGAATGAGGGCGGCTGTTCCATGACAGCAGGATTCTAACAGGGTTCCCATTGTCTTCACATAGCTCGACACGGCATACCCAGGGGAGGTCCAGAGATGATATCTCCACCAATTCTCCCCTCGATGCACAAGAATATCCTGAACATAAAACTCCCATCTGAATTGTTTAGACAACCCAGGTCTGCAACGTGTTAACTGGTTTGGATGCTATCACCTGGAGACAGAGGCGGGAGAGATGAGCAGACCTTTTAAGAGGTTCCTGCAATTTCAGGCTCATCTTTAACTCCATTACAAAGGAATGTTAAGCAGCATTTAGAAGGTAGTTTGGCAAAGTACCTGAAAGCACCAAACAGCCCCTTTGATGTTTTTGGCATTGATGTCATCATTCTTTTAAAACTTTTGAAGAAATATTTTTCTTATAGCAACTGTATCAAGGTTCAATACAGGGTGTTGATGTGTGTTTTTTCTCTGGTCGAATGTTAGTCTGAGTAACCATGAACCATGTAGAGAGATGCTCCTTTAGAGAGACCTCAGCTTTCACTCCAGCCTATGTTTATTTTCACATCAAAGACACATCTAAGGGGAAATTGCTTAACTGGCTCTCTGAAACATGAAGAGGTTTACAGAGATATTTGGTTATAATTGAAAAAACAAAACCAAAACCTACACTTCGGGCAATTTAAGCCTTTCATGCCCGGAAATGTGAATGTATAATGGCAGATAGAAAACTTCCTTTGCTTTCCAGGAAGGTCTGAAGGCAGACTTTTGCAAGCAGGAATTAAAATCCCACTATTTGCCATACATTTATGGGAAATGATTCTTGATGATTTAAATGACATTAAATGGGGGGACAATAAAGCCTTTATATTGTTTGCAGTTTAACTGCTCTTTGAAGCAATGTCCTATAGCAAAACAATGCCCTCACTTTGATCTAACCTGCTCAGCCCAGTAATTATATGACTGAGATGAATTCTCCACCTGACAGCTTCCAATTCTTCATGTGTGGCCATATTCTTTGAAGAGGGAAAATAAACCCACCTAGATTGGAAAATAAAACTTTAAACAAGTCAAAATTGTGAAGCAACAGTAAGTCTCTCTGTCAAAGCAGTAGGCTGAGCAGAAAGCCTTTTCCCAGATGATGAGAACCTCTGTTTCCCAGGATAGGCTTACGTTCTTCTTGAAACTTATCTTTATTTTTTTTTTTCTTGATTTTTGGCCGTGCCGCATGGCCTGTGGGATTAGTTACCCAACCAGGGATCGAACCCGGGCCCTCGGCAGTCAGAACACAGAGTCCTAACCACTGGACCGCCAGGGAATTCCCAAAACGTATCTTCAAACAGGAATATGTTACCGTTCCTTTCTGTCAATTCATTTCATGATAAGTCAATATTCATCATTTTTAAAAAACGAGAGGAGAATGTACTAACCTGGGCCTTGGGTTAACTGCTAACTGACTGTTCCCTGATGAGAAACAAAAAACAAAAAACAAAAAACTGTTCACCCCATTATAAATGGCCATGGGATAAATCAGACAAATAAAAGAGCTCATTTCGCACCATTCTGCAAAGAAAACTATTTACTGTGTTGCTTGAGTCCGCTTAAAACATTAAAAGCATAGTCTTAACTCAGAAAGCTCCTAATCCTCAAAAATATTGCTACTGTTTATTTCATTTGCCTTTTAGATACAACACAGGACAGATTTAAACTGAGAAAGCTCACCAACTGCAACCTTGTAAATTGCTTTTAATCCGGATGTCAGCAGGATTGATGCCTCTGGGACTTGAGCCCCTACCCCCCCAAACATACATTTCTTCTCTGTACCTGGCTTGCGATTAATATCTTGTATCCACTAGTTAGATTTCTAGAGGATAAAATACTTCTTTATCCATGACTCGTTCTCTGCATTTGTCATGTCTCCATATACGCCATTCCACTCTCAAAGAGGGTTTTTCTCTTCAACCAGTGTGTTTCTTTCACTGTCCTCAAATTCCAGCTCAAAACTCACTCCTTCTCAGGGCCTAACTGTGATCACTGCTCTATTATTTTGTGCCCCAGTAAGCCACTCTATCCATGGTTTGCTTTCCTCGTGTATTTAAGACTTTTGGCTTATAACTGTTATTATACCTTTTTCAGTGCCCCCAGCAAGATTGTAAACACCGTTTTGTGTCTTCTGATGTCTTCTGAGGCAATACATTGTAGTGGTTAAGAGCCCAAGCTTTGGCACAAGAGACCTGGATTTAAGTCCTGGCTCTGTCCTCTACGAGATAGTTTGGGTAGTTTACTTAACCTCTCTGAGCCTCAATTTCCTTCTCTGTATAATGGACGTAACAGTTCCCACTCAGTAGTTGTAGTGAGTCTCAAATGAGATAATGTCTATAAAGTCTGTATTCAAAATGTGGCAAATAATTAAGGCTTAATAAATATCAGCTATTATTTTCATCTAGTCTTCTGGGTCTCTCAACAAAACTTGGATGAGTGTTCAGCATACAACAGAAAAGAGGAGGAATCAACAGTGTTCACTGGGTGTCTGCTCAACAGAAAGTACTTTCCATATAGCATCTCATTGAATTCCAGCTTCCCTACTTACTATCACTATGACCATGGGCAAGTCACCTAACTTCTGTACCTTGATTTTCTCACCTGTAAAATGTATATAATAATGATACTTATAAAGCTGATGCAAAAATTAAATAAATTCATGTAGAGTGCTTAAAACAGCCCTGACACATAGAAATGGCCAATAATACCAACTATTATTATTATTATTATTACTATTAAATCCTTACAACAACCTTGAGAGGAGATATAAGGAACCTCATTTTATAGATGAGAAAAATGAGACTACAAAAATTTAAACAACTTGACCAAGGTTGCCTGGCTAATAAGTGAATCAAATTTGCCTGACTGTGAAAATCTATGCTGTTGATGAAATGCGTTCACCAGAGAAAACTTCCATTTCATGCTAGGGAATTACTCCAGGGAAGCACTAGAGTGACAGCTAGGTCCTCAGGGAACTGTCCATCACAGGCACCGGGTAAGAGGTGAGGCCCTCGCGGAGTGCAGGAGATGGCCTCCCTGGCGTGGAAACCATGCAGAGAAAGGTGGGCTTCATTATGAAGCCCATGGGTAGGCATCAAAGGACTAGGTAGGGGAGTGATACGATCTGTAATGTATTTTAGAAAAAATACTCTAACAACACCCAAGTATTTGTGGGTGGATTGGAGATAGGCGAGCTTAAGCCAGAAGACCAGGGAGAAATATCTCAGCACTCAGTAAGGGATGGTTAGAACTGGACTTGAGCTAAGGTGCTGGTGGTGGAAATGGAGGTGATGGGAGAGAACTTAGGAAACAGAAACCAAATGAACTTTGTGATTAATTACATGGGAGAAATGTGAGTGACAGAAAGGAATTAGGGCCAAATCCAGATTCCTGGATTAGTGACTGAGTAGATGATAGAGTCATATGCTGAGAAAAAGATTGTAGGGAGGGAAGTCTGTTTTAAGAGGGGGGTGGGGAGGCAAATGACAGGTCCAAGTTGGCCCATGTTGGGCTGGAGATGTTGTAAGTCACATGGGTGGAGCTGTCTCCTTGCTGGCTAGATATTCGGGTCTGTAGATCAGGAGAGAGCTTTCAGCTGTCTAAAGAGCTTGGGCAGAAACGCATCTAAGCATTAGTCGAAGGAATGAACATGGTTCTGAGTCCAAATAGAGAATTTGGAGTGAGAAAAGAAGAGGGATGGGAATGGAACTTTAGGGAACATTAAAATTGAAGGAGAGAGCGGGAGAGGAATAAGGTAGAGGAGAGGAACAGCTGAAGGAAGAAGGGAGCTTTAGGGAGGGAGGTCGCAACTTCAACCAATGATGAGAGGTCACCTGGAACAAAAGCAGAGCTGTATCCACAGCATCTGACATTTGATGGTGGTTGGGGGAAGAGGCCAAATCACAATGCGTTAAGGATAGAATGGGAAGTCACAGAAGGAAGCAAATTGGTAGATTATTTTTCGTAAAAGCTTGATTGAAAGAAGGAGAGGCAGGATAGCAGCTAGAGGGAGTTACCTGCCTTATCATTTTTTATATCCTTCACAGCAGTTGTTACAATAGTTTGTATTTGTAAGTACGCAGTTAAACATTTTTGAATGGATGATTCTGTCGTCTTGCCTAATTCCTTCACTTTATCTCATTCGTTTTCTTCCATATTTTCTCCTCTTCTCTACACCAGTAAGGGAGGTAGTGAGGCTGAGTTTCCTTGTTCAAATAGTAGATAGAAGGCATAGAGTTTGCCTATTTTTCCTAGAGTAGTTAAACATATTGCATGTAATAGGAAGCTCCATAGGCATTTGAAGTCAGCCAAGATAAGAGGGAAGCCAGGCCTTGAGAAACATAGGTATCACTGAGAAAGCAGAAGTGTTGCATCCAGGTATTCTTTTCGTTGGGTTTTGTGTCCAAATAAATAAGGGTATATAGGAAAATCCTGTTTGAGGAACAACAACAACAGAAACTACCCAAAGGAAGACTTTAAAAGGGATGGATGGCATTGAGTGGCTTCAGTGAAAATTCCAGTAGCATAGATTCGCAGGAAATCTAAGGATACTAAAAGCCTATTTAAAATGGTATCCTACTTGATCTTGATAACCAATGGTAGTTCAAAGCATCAGGATTGGGTCTAATCACTTGTTAAATTAAGGTCACGTATGGGAATTGCTTTTGCCCAGATAGTTTCCTGCTACCGAATAAGAAGGATCTAATGAAGTTTGATCTTTGGATGCCTATCATCATGTATTATCAAGCCTATCATTTTCTCCATCAAAGAAAACAGTCAGAGAATAGGGGGAAGAGGAGAGAGAGAACAATCCAACAACCCTTGATCCATCTATGCATCAATTCAGACTATTTTCCATCATCTGTGTTCACCTAGCAAGCACACATCATTTCATTTCTTGCTTTAGCTTCTCATCATATTTTTAAACTTTCAATATCATTTAGTAACATTCTTTTTTCTCCAGGATATCTCGTGTCACAGGTGCCTTTTTCTTTCTCTTTATTACTTTTGGCAGTAGAAAGAGAGTTTTTTTTTCCCCTCTCTCCCATTGACCTTTATCTATTCCTAGCAAATTCATTGCTTTATGGCAAGAGCTAACACGGTCATACGCAGATGCAATTTATCTTTGCACGCAGTCGGTCTGCGTGCATGTGTCTGTGGAGTGTGCTTCTCTTTTATTGTTTGACTCCTTTTAACTCCACTCAGATCTCTCTAATCACAGTTTGGAATTCACCTGAATTTCCCTGCTGTGAAAGCTGAAAACGCTGACATCAAGTTGCTAAGACCACAGCTCTGAAAAGGAAATAGCACATCTTTATTGGTGGGACCCATTAAAAGATATGAATGGGAGGTTTTTAAGTAAGATGTTGCATACGTATGACCTCCAGGTGCTTGACAGTGACACTGCCCCACATGTTGGCCATCTCCTCCATAATTAAAGAAATGCTTTGAAAAAGAATGGAGCTGTTTGATTTTCACACTGAAACATAATTCTGGGAATTCAGAGCCCACAGCTTGCTATGCCCAATCCAAAGGATGGAAAAGGTTCATACAAATCTTTTCATGGGGCTGAGAGAGTCTTCGGCATTCTAGCTTCATTCTTTTCTGAGGGAGAAATTTTAATTTCTTATGATTTCTTATGTGTCCATTTTCAAGGTTAGTTTTTTTTTTTCCCCTCAAAAAGGCTGCTATAGCAACAACCACCCATCACAGAGTTCTTCCTTGAGTACTTACAAATGCTGCCTGTTAAGCAGATCCCTATGCCACATGAAAGGCCAGGGAGAAACATAAGCATATCAGTTGGAAAACATAAACTAGATGGTAAAAATAAACAATTTTTTGAAATGGAAGCGGAAGCATTCATTGATTGGATGGGGCACTCCATACAGATGATGGCAATTTCTCTATAACAACAAACCAAGCCGACACTTACGTGGTGACCAGGCTCGAAGGGCCTTGAGCGAGGTGATAAACAGGAAATGGGACTCAGGCCATTGCCAAAGAGAGCCTGAGCTCTGGTGTCTGCTCAGAACTCAGCAGCCATGCTTGTGGCGTGTAGGATGACCTGAACTGGTGTCCATCCTGAGAAAGTGGCCTTGGGCCTGCCGCTCTATGGCCCTGGGGTGATAGGAGTGTTCTGCCCAAGAACCTGTGTATATCCCCTCCCCTCTAGTGGGGGAAGCTGGACTAAGAAGACTGACCCATTGGCACAGACATAGAGAACAGACTTGTGGTTGCCAAGGGGGTGGGGGGATGGGGGAGGGATGGAGTGGGAGTTTGGGGTTAGCAGATGGAAATTAGTATATATAGAATGGGTAAACAACAAGGTCCTACTGTACAGCACAAGGAATGATATTCAGTATCCTGTGATAAACCACAATGGAAAAGAATATTTAAAAGAAGAATGTATATATACATATAACTGAATCACTTTGCTGTACAGCAGAAATTAACATAACATTGTAAATCAATTATACATCAATTAAAAAAAAAAGACTGACCCACTGGGTGTGTTCCTTGACCTACCTCAAATGTCACCAGTAATATTTGTGCTGAGATCATTACAGTCTATGAAGTACCGATGGGATATGGAAGCCATCTGTAGAACCAAAAGGAGACCGTTCTTCCACCCTTCTCTCCCCTCTGTGCTTCTACTTCCCAGGCAAGAGGGGAGGCCTCTGACCTTCCATTCTTGCCCCAGTTTCACCCTCCATGATCATGTGTTTGACACCCATGCATTAGCCATCCCTTCCTTCCCTAACTGAATTAGTTTGAAGGAATAGCTGGCAATACATTCCCAAGGCTTGACTTACTCATCCTGTTCTGTGGAATAAGGAACATACCTGGCCTAAAGGAAAGTGTCCTCTGAAAGAACTGGAAATGGGGAAGCCAAGGGAGAAAGTGTAAAAGCCACTGAGTCAACTGCTGAGAAGAAATGCCGTAATTTCCCCCTGTGGGTTTGTCAGCAAAGGCTCTGCCCTCTGCCCTCCAGGCCTACTCTGCATTTGAGTCATGCAAAGTCAGAGAGCAACAGGCAAGAATGCAGAAATATGTTTAGCCTCACCTTTTATGAACAATCAGAATTCAGTTTGCATTGTGCAGTGCAAAAAAAACAGGTCTAGGTTTTCTAGAAGATACATGAGAAAGAGGCAGAAGAGAAGGAAAATAGAATGTCATAGAAAAGTCTTTGAAAGGAAAAAAAAAAACCCACTTTGTAGGCTTTTTTGTCCCCCTTCTTAATGACAAGCAAGGGATATTCACGTTGAATCATGCCGTTCAAAAGGAAACATACTGGGGCCAAATTTATATGAGGAGAATTTCACTGCCCTGCATTGTTTTATTTCAGACAGCTAGTTACTGTGAGGCTGTATTTTCAAATTCTTTCTTCAAACATCTATGCCCTTGGGCAGACATATTAGCTCATTTTATATTGAGAATCTCATTACATCAAGTAGAAATCCTAAGCCTGATAAAATGATTTACCCCCTCAATTTAACTTTTATTTTAGTCTCCCACCAGCTTCCCTGAAGTGGGTTTGCTGCCAAGCTATAATACTATTTTAGACTGAGTCATCCAGGCTCAGTGAACAGCTTTTACTCTGCTCCTAATGTTTCCCCATCCCTGTTGTTTGAATAAAGAGAATGTGTTCTTCTATGGGTTTGCATTTGAAATGGTTACCAACGAGGGAAAAAAGAAAAAATGGAGGCTTAAATCCAGGGTGTTTGGCCCCGAGGGAACACAGACTCCCCTCTCTCCGTCTCTATGGCTCCCAAAAGGGGGATTGAGGGCTATACATTTTTAAGCTCTGCTGAAGCCTAGAAAAACACTGGAAGCATATGAAGGCACTGGTATAGTTGAGTACATAATGCTTCATTTATTCATGGGGAGAAAGTATTTGGAGTCACTCACAGAGGGTGTGGTTAGAGACCCCTCCTGGAAAAATCAAAAATAAAAATGAAACATTAGGCGAAGTCCTGCTCCAGGAAATTGGCATGCCATCACCAGAGTTGCAGGGTTTTGAAAAAATAATAAAGGAATCATACCTTCTGAGGGAAATCCAGACCATTCTTTGATTGCCCAGACTTTGCCCCTGGGGCAAAAGATAGTCCAGACTGAGATACATACTACGATGATTCTTGGTGAGGAATCCGCATAGAAAGACCCAATTTTACCTTCTGTCTCTCAGAGTCATTGTTTTATCCTAATCTGCTCAACTCCTGTTCCTTCTTACTCCCTCCTCCCTCCCCACTCAGAACCTCAGTTTTAAATGAACTCATGCAAATCAACCCCAAGTAGCCCTGGTTTTGCAAGTCCCACTCTCAGTGTTCTGGCTTCTGCATCTGTGATCTCATATACTCACACCCTCCCTACACATCTACTGATTTCGATTGCTGGCTCAGTGGATGGGAAAGCCTGAAATATTTTCAGAAATAAAGAAGTAGCATCTAAAGTTTCACCCAACAGAGAGGCCCCCACCATAAAAGGAAATTGTGACTACTGAGAAGTCGCTCTCCTTCTTGGACTCCCCTGAGAGCTGGTTCAATGGCAGATTTGAAGGACACCTTCTTAGGTGTCCTTGTCAGCAGAAGGGCCTCAGGCCCCACCTGGGCTGGGCTCCCATGGCTAGGATTAGGTATAGCTGGAATGTGAAATGGAGCCAATAACTCCAATCCCAACAGGCAAAGAAGTCAACAGTAGTGGGGAGGGCAGAGGCAGGAAAAGGTGAGCTGGTTGGGATTAAAAACACCGCGACCAGGGTCTCCAGCAAAGCAGAGACAGTGAATGGGAAGCATCATTAGAAACACAGGTTGTCAGAGTTATGCTTCTGCTGTGGTTCTGAACCAGGAAAACCAGAGCCAGGAGAGGACCTGTGGGTTCCTATGTTGGCTCATGCTGGCTGAGGCCACACTGGGAGTTTCACACAGAGAGAAGCAGGGATAAAGCAGAGAGGGCATAGTAAATGTTTGGTGGTGGGAGGTGAACTTGTTTTTACTTCACTCGTCCTCCAAGTAATCTTGGCTCAGTAAGTTAATTAAATTGGCCAATATATGCCTCACCTGTTACCTCCTACAGGTTCTGGTCAGGATAATCATTCTACCAACATGGAGGACCTCTGTCCCACATGTGTGAGATCTAGTGAACAAGCAGACCATAGTCTTCAAAGACTTCGAGGACTCACTGGGGTCTAGTGGGAGAGACTGACAATGGTTGAGTAAATATAAAAGGTCAGGAAACAAAACCCAGAGTTAGTAGAAGGAAAGAAATCATAACGATCAGAGCAGAAATAAATGAAATAGAGACTAAGAAAACAATAGAAAAGATCAATGAAACTAAAAGCCTGTTCTTTGAAAACATAAACAAAATTGATAAACCTTTAGCCAGACTCATCAAGAAAAAAAAGGGAGAGGGCCCAAATCAATAAAATTAGAAATGAAAAAGGAAAAGTTAACAACAGACACCACAGAAATATAAAGGCTCATAAGAGACTACTACAAGCAACTCTATGCCAATAAAATGGACAACCTAGAAGAAATGGTCAAATTCTTAGAAAGGTACAATCTCCCAAGACTGAACCAGGTAGAAATAGAAAATATGAACAGACCAGTTACAAGTACTGAAATTGAATCTGTGATTAAAAAACTCCCAACAAACTCCCAAAGTCCAAGACCAGATGGCTTCACAGGCGAATGCTACCAAACGTTTAGAGAAGAGTTGACACCTATCCTTCTGAAGCTATTCCAAAAAACTGCAGAGGAAGGAACACTCCCAAACTCATCGTATGAGGCCACCATCACCCTGATACCAAAACCAGACAAAGATACCACAAAAAAAGAAAACTACAGGCCAATATCACTGATGAACATAGATGCAAAAGTCCTCAACAAAATACTAGTGCTCTGAAGAAATAGGAAGCAGAGTAAGAGAAGAGAGTGTACTATGTTAAACAGGATGGTCAGGAAAGATTGCTCTGAGGCCCTGTGATGGGAGGGGCCACCTCAATGAGAGGAGGGCATCTCCAACCACTCTAAGTTCCAGGGTCTCATGTTGGGCCATCTAGAGGAGGGAGGGACCAGGGGTGCAGATCCCGAGTCTTAGTGCCTATTGAAGCACCGTTTTCATAGGGCCCTGGGAAACCCACAGAGCCACCTCACCACAGCCACGTGAGTCAGACTCTGGGGCTCAGAGTCATCCTGAAGGCTGGTAAACTTTCTCTCCTACCCTGACAAATCTGAGGCCAGGAAGCCAAGTACCCCCTGGGATTCTAATATAGCAACGCAGGCAGCAAAGAGGCACCAAGCTCCTGTAAATAACATATGCTTTCTCAGTTGGAGGCAAGGCAGTGCTTTTTGGTCTCCCTTTACACCCCTGTAAGAGTGAAGAACGCACTTCTGCTTGAAATTCTACGTGCTTTTCATTCTTAGTCAGACTTCCACCACTCACTTAAATTTGTACGTGTACCTTCCCACTGGATGGGTTCATAAAGCGGACCTGAGGAACTATATGTTTCACCCTCTGGGATGACAGGCCAGAGAGGACAAAGACATGGCTCAAATATTCTAACCCGAACTGCAAAGGATCATATTGTGACGCTGAGGATTCTGAATCAGTTGGCCTCCCCTGGAATGCAGTGAGACCCAAACAGAGTCAGCCTGTAGCACCATGTACCTTGTCTGTGTTCAT
This sequence comes from Balaenoptera physalus, assembly GCF_965194825.1. Classification (NCBI taxonomy): domain Eukaryota; kingdom Metazoa; phylum Chordata; class Mammalia; order Artiodactyla; family Balaenopteridae; genus Balaenoptera; species Balaenoptera physalus. Next base: position 39,771,565 of record NC_138889.1, on the reverse strand, counting down.
GTTCTACTCTGGTCTGACAACATGGCAATAGGAGGTCCTGGCTTGTGTGTGTAATTTAGAGACAGGTTTTGTGCTCAATTGCTAAGCTTTCTGGTGTTCAGCCACTGGGACATATGGAGCTGAGTTCTCCCCATCTCTGCAGGGTTGGGAGGAAGAAGGTGGAAAAATGAAACTGGTTTCCAAAGTGCTTTTCCCAAACAAATGACTCCTCAAGCTTGAATGTGCTCCCCTAAGTGGAATATCATGCTGATTCACGTGTGTGGCAAAGAGAATGAGTACTTCAATGTTCAGTTCATTAAGGGAATCACTAAATAATGGCTCTTTTGAATACTACCTACTAAGTGCAAGGGACTATGGGTAGCCATAAGAAGATACAGAGAAATAAAATACAGAGCACATGAAGGTAATGATAACACAACAAAAGCTGAGTTATTTTTTAAAGAACAAAGGCAAAGTAGTTAATAAGAACGTAGTTAGTAAGTAGTAATAACAAATGGTGAACTGACTTGACCGTCATGAGTTTAGGTATCTAAATGAATCAGACTGGCCCAGAAGGTTAGTCCAACCTCTTTTCGTGGGTCTAAGCAGACACAGTTTAAGATGGGTGGAATTTAGATAAGTGGAGATGTGAGAGGAAGACATTGCAAGGGAAGAGAATCTGATGAGCAAATGTGGGGAGGAGATAAACAAAAAACCATGCAAGTTGACAAGGCAAGGGAACAGGACTGGCCTTGCTCTTCCACAGTTGGATTACTTTCAGAAAGTGACGTGGCCTTGGACGCCTTGATGGGCTCAGTACCTGTCATGCTGCAGAAGCATTCTCAGCAAGCTCTCATGCAGAGAAGGAGTTCTAGAGTACCACATCAAGAATGGAATGGGCAAATAAGCTATCTGAAGCATCTACCCCATCACTGCCTAGACAATACATCATCCTCTGCTTAGACAGACTAGAAGCATCTTAGAACAAAGATGTTCTATAATCTGCTGAAAGCCCACCACACCAATGAGTAAATCCTTAAAATAATCATATTTAACTGACAATGAATAAACTTATGCAACCAAGGAACAACAGGTGGTATGATAATAAGTCTGGAAAGGACCTAAGAAATAATTCGGTCCAGGGCCCTGCCTTTTAACAAGTGACTCCAAACCATCCCCAGAGAGACTTCTACTCTCTTCTTAAATATAGACAGATCAAAGACTTCCACAACCTCCCTCACTCTGGCAAGAAATCATTTTGATGGCTAAGAAAATGTTCTCTATTTAATTCAACCAACAACTGTTAAACCTACAATTGTAAGTCATTGGGCCCATGCCACAGTAGAAGCAAAACTTTGTTCAGGGACTTCATCTTCTAGTAGAAAAGCCAAGCGTGCACACAGAGAACTTGAACCGAAGGCAGTGAATGACACTGCTAAGCTCTAAGCTCCTTGAGGGCAGAGACTGTGTCCTTTTCATTTTGAAATCCCTAGAGCCTAGCACCATGCACAGCATATAGTAATTTCTCAATAAATGTTTGTTAAACTGAGAAAGACATGCAAAAGACTAAAAGAAAACAACATGGAAAGATGGATTCACAATAATGGAGTTGGAGCAATCTTCTGGGTCTGATTTATGAAGGTTGGGAAGGAACAAAATGAGTCAAGAAGTGGTGCAGGAAAATCCACCTCTTGCTTGCTCGTTCATGAAATGAGTGTTTCTGATGTGCATCCTCTTCATAATGTTTCTACATCACCAAGCACAACAAAAAGGTTACCTTTTTCATTTCTTTCCTCCAAGGTAAACACACTCTCCTTTCATTTTTCCTTTTAGCACCTTTTCCCCCCATTGTTCCCTTCCCTGTTTTTTGCCTTTTCTCTGAATCCTCCCACCATTTCTCCGTATTAAAATAATTACACAACTCCTTATAACTATACAGACTCTTACAGCTTGTAAACACACTTCTATGTCCATTACCATATTTGATTTTTACAATAACCCTATGAGGTGGGTTGAGAAAGTAATAGTATTTTTGTTATAAAGAGGAAGAAAGGCAGGTGTGGCACTGTGGTAGATGGAACAATAGTCCCTCCCCCCCAAAGATGTCCATGCCCTAATTCCTAGGACCTTTGAATATTTCATCATACGTGGTAAAAGGGACTTTGCAGGTGTGATTCATTAAGGATCTTGAGATGGGGACATTATCCTGGATCATCCAGGTGGGCTCAATGTCATCACAACAGTCCTTATGAGTGACGTGGGCAGCAGCAGAATCAGAGCTAATGTGAGGACATGACACTGCTGGCTTGGAGGTGGAAGGGAGCCATGAACCAAGACATGCAGGCAGCCCACAGAAGCTGGAAGACCAGGGAAAGGATTCTCTCCTAGAGCCTCCGGGAGCACAGCCCTGTCCAAACACTGATTTTAGCCCAGTGAGACCCATCTTGGACTTCTGCCCTCCAGAGATGCATGTAATAAATTTTGTGTTTTAAAGTTTAAGTCCTCAAGTTTGTGGTAATTTCTTACGGTAGAAGAAATTAGAAAAAAATAGAAACAAAATAAAGGCATGAAGTTCTCACATAGCCCACGGCTATCAGAGCTGCGTCTAGAACCCAGGCCAGGCTCTATCTACCACCTGGCTCTGTCTTTCTTGGAGTTCTCCTATTTCCTCTCATTACTTTTTTCTTCCCCCCCACCCCACACCTTGTTTGTTTCCTTTAAACCATTATTATAATTTGTAATAATTTTCTTTAAGTAGGAGTTTTTGCATCTCTCCTCCCACCAAAATGTAAGCTCCAGGAGAGGACCTAGGCCTTAAGTCTGTTCACCACTGAGTCCCTCATGCCTACAATGGTGCTGGGGAACACTCAGTGCTCAGTACATATTTGTTGGAAAAGTCACACCCTTGAGCTAGACAACAGCTGAGCAGAGCCACAGAGGCTGAGATGATGACCAGTGCCCACTACAGACCTGAAGGATCAGGAGTGATCTGCTTCTTGGGAATTGAGAGGGAAATTGCGTGATGAGTTCATTGCTGTCCCCAAGGGCCCCAGCAGAGGCCCCCTCCACATGCCCAGGTGTGAGGCCTGAAGCCCATGTTTGAAGAGCTCACATGCTGGCGACATTTTCTTCTTCCTTTCTTCTCATCAATAAGCCTGTCTCCCATTGCCTTGAGCATTTTGTTTCCACCCTGCATCTAATTGCTTTTGGATAATTATATCATTAACTCTTGGAAAGGAATAATAAAAAAATAAATCAGGTTTGTGTAGCAAGAGGCCCGGGTGAGCCATTTTCAGCTTCTTCCGACTCCTCCTGTCTTCGTCCTCATTCCCCTCCTCTCTCTGACCTTGTGAATTAGAATCTCAGCCAATCGGGCCCAAGAATCCGGATCTTTAAAGCGTCCCTGAGTGATTATGGTGATCAGTGAGGTATGGAAACCACTGATCTGGAGGATCAGGGTCCTCAGAGATCAAGGAGAAACTGAAGAATAAAGTTAAACAAATTACAAAGATCCCTGTGTTTACTTTAGTTCTTTCTTCCAAGTTGCTCAAGGGATAGTGTCTTGCTTTCCTTAGTTATTTCTGGACCAGTGCTGTGATTCTGAATATACAGGATGGGAAAATGATGCAAAGAGAAATCCCCCAGGCAGGTAGCTAGATTCATCACTGATGAATAGATACTCATCTGAAGAACGCCAGGGTCAGGAGCGAGTGAAGGATAATTTGGATGCTAAGCCAGGTCTCCAGCTCATTTCTGGAAGGAGAGAGAGCAGGAAGGGTTCCTGAAGCCGTTGATTTCAAGCTGGACCCCACAGAGTCCTCGATCCTCTATGCCAGCGAGAATCCACATTCTCTCTTTTGCCCCGGGACAGCCTGGCTTGCCAAGAGGCTCCCAGATCATGAGAGGATTACCTCAGTTGACAGCGGAAGGAGTCTCAGTGGTCTCAGATCTTAGAAATAGGCAGACTTGCGGGGGTATCAGGAATCTTCATGACAGTGTGTTTCCACTGATATGTAGGAGACGATCAGTACTTATTCAATGATGAATTGAACTTCCTGCTACAGGAGGCCTTGAACATATGTGGATGTGATTCCTTGTTACCAGCAAGGAAAGACTTGTATTTATCTGGTGTGTATTATTAGCTGATGGCAAAAAGAATTAACAGACATGGACTTGGGTGCAGTGTGTGTAAACCCTCAATAAACATGTTCCAAAGAAGCATCGTATTTTCTTTTCATTACTTCAAATCTAAATTTCAACTTTTCAAACCATTCTTTGTTAATCATAATGAACTCATTCAGGATTAGCATACAGTCATTGTGATTAATGGGTGAGTGTCCTGGCGGCCTTTGCGTCACCACAGGAAGGCATTCTTTTTGGCAACACGTAAAGAAAAGAGGAAAGCAGACTTCAAAGGAAGAGCTGGGAAACCAAGGAAATCTTAGTTTCGTGCCCATTCCATAGTTCTGTCTGCAGGGGTTTAATTGCCCTGATAACTGGCCTGGTAGTGTTGCCCTGGGGCGACAGCACAGATCCACCAGACATTTCTCTAGATGTGTAGATACAGCAATGCTTGGCCTCCTGACTTGCAGATAATCTCTCTGAATTTCTAAGGCGTGATTCCCTACTAATGGGGAAGAAAACCTTTTTTTCTTCCCCCATGGGTGCCGTTCAAAAACTCTTCTGCCTTTTCCCCAGTTGCAGAAAATTCTCAAGTCTCCTTAAGTGCCCTATTGTAAATGGGTCTGTGGGAGTAGCCATGAAGGGAGGGAAAGATAACCAGACAAAGGAGAAAACTGCCTAAGAAACGGAGGTTGGATGAAGGCAAATCTCTCAGGCTGGTGTGTGTGGGGGGCGGGTGCGGTTTGAGAAACTATAAGCCATTTAGTCATAAGAAATTCTAGCTCCACGGCTGCAGTAAACCATCACACCTGTAGGCTTTTATTTCTCACAGAGGACCCTGTAAAAATCCAAGGCAGCAAATCGGAATTCTGTGCGGTTTAGAGGGAATGCAACCACAGATTCCAGCCAGGAGGGAAAAGATCAATTATCCCATTCTTTACGTGCCCGGTCTCGTACTCCGAAAGCCCCATGTAAGTGAAATGTGAGCCACAATCCTGGCCAGGGCAGAGGAAACGTAAGCTGCAAACCTGCGTTATGCTTAGTGAATGCCCTTTATGGTGCTGGTGCTGAAATGACAGGTCTCATAGTCACTTGCCTGACGGGCTTGATGAGCATCTGAATGATGTCAGGGACCATTTCAGGGACCCGAGCTGAGCCATGGGCTAGCTGAATCTATCCATTCGAAACCCTTCAGTGCTGGAGGTCTAGGTTTCTCCTCTTGGATACATTCGTGCACAGGAAAATCAAGGTGGTCCAAGGTGGTGAGATGGCCATCTCTGTCTCTCTCATGATCAATGACCACCCTTACTGTTCTAAGCATTCCTTCTCTTGTTTCCCACCCCTCCGTGCCCTTGACGGCATTGTAGCCAGCTCCCAGGCAGCCCCCTGAAAGCAGGAACCAGATTTCCAAAAGATGTTATTAGAATTTACCTGGGCAAGGTGTGCCTGAGAGACATGTAAAGTCTTTTTTCCTGGTAATCACACATCTGACCATCTCTACAATTGGCTGAGCTCCTCCAGGTCAGGAAGCTTGTCTGCTTGTTCACTGCATCCCCGGCACTCATGCAGTGTCTGGCACCTAATAAGGCTCAATAATGCTTGTTGAATAAAGAGGCTGGCAATTTACCATTTGCCCCGGACATGTGTAATAATCCACATGCATCTGGTTTTGTGGTTACGTGCAGTGTCCCCAAATATGCTAGGGGACTTCTGTCCTGTTGAGGGAAGACTGCCATTTAGATATGTAACATTCTTAGAGCCAGCTCTAAGATACAGCCTGTCACAGTCACCCAGGGTTTACTCTGGAATCACCAGGTGCTGGGCTGGCAAATAAGGGAAGCAGCAGCCACTGTAGCCTTTATGAACCAGAGGACTATGTAAGCTGAGGAACAGTAAGTATCTAAAGATGAGGAAGGGAGAGAGAGTGACACAGCCTTCACGGGTAGGGATAAGGAGTTACCCCGGGAGGCAACATGATTTAGAAATGTTCCAGTTCTGCCGGCCATGGATTCCCTTCCTATTCTCTCAAGGGGCTGCTTCTGCAAGCATTCCAGAGGGCATTCATCCACCTCCCTGCCTTCCACACACAGTATTCCTCTGTGTCAGGCACTGTGCTAGAAACCGGGAGACAGGCGTGAATAAGACCTATCCCTGCCCCGAGTGCTCCCAGCTCAGCTGGCAAGAGGGGTGGGTAAGATGATCATTACAATGCTGTGTGCTCTACGGTTTGACTCCAGTGGGGTAGGCGGGAGAACCACCCGGGACGGAGACTGGAAAGACAGTCTTGATTCTGGCTCTCTTATTATCTTTTAGCAAATCAATCCCGGGTTTCTCATCAGTAAAATGTTCATCATGACACCTGCCTTACCTAACTAGAATGGTTGTTTTAAATATTTACTGAGATAATCCCTGGGAAAGCATATTTAAAAGGATAAAATTCTATAGCTACCAGTCTTCTTTTCATCACCATGCTTTTGTTTATTTAAAGTCAACACGTGTGTGTGTGTGTGTGTGTGTGTGTGTGTGAGAGAGAGAGAGAGAGAGAACAAGCATATGTGCATGCACCCAGTAAAAGGGCATGAGATGGAGAGAAAAGAAGGGTCACAGATCACAGAAATCCTAAGAAGAGTAAATGTGGTTCCAGAAACCAAATGCTAAACCTTCTACGGTTTGCTAAAAGAAGCTGCTTATGTATTAAGCGCAAATGTAGCTTTCTCAAAATAATTCCCAATCCAGGGCTTCTTTTGCTTCTTTCTTTCCCCCTAGGTCATCCACTGGTGAGAATAGGTGATGGCCACATGGACCGGCACTTATCCCCTAACTTGGACCATTTATTACATACCTCATGAGCCACCTTTTATTATTTTATTATTGCCTCTTGATAAAGCATTTTCTGCTTGTGGCCATTAAGCCACCACTTAGGAAGAGATGACATTGCTGTCTCTTCCTAAGGGGGGGAGGGTTAATGAGTTGCCCTTGAATGACCTGAAAAGTTCATGATTTATGCAGAGTCCTGGAGGTGGAGGCAGGGAAGCAAACGAGCAGAGAGGAGAAGAGACAGACTCTGAACAGAGAGTGTTTATGGTTCTTGAAGCAGAAGCACTTTACCTTGTACAGGCTGAGCCATGAGGTCTCTGAGCCATGCTGCACAGAAATGGTGCGGAAACACTTCCCATCTCCAAGTCTCAGCCTCAGGGAGTTGTCAGCAGAAGGGGCAGGAGAGCCATGGGGGGACACCTGGAACGTGACAGGTGGCTGCTGGTTCTGACTCCAGCTGGAACAACGCCCATGTTACACAAGCGCATGCTCACATCTGTGGACCCCGTCTCTCCGGGTCTGGGCTACAGATGGGGAGGCAAGCTCCACAGTGTGTGTGCTGGGTTGGCACACGCATTATGAAACCCTAAATGAATCAGTACTATTTGCCTGTTCTCTGTGTCATGAACAGTTTGTGTTATTTATGACCCCCAGCAGCCCTTGACGGGTTACTAACGGTGAGGTGAAAGGCAATGAGTAAAGGTTCTTCAGTGAGACCAACATCAAATGCGGCCCTTAATCATCCCCTCTTCCCTTTCCTTGTCATACTCGAGGATGGCCTTTTTGGTACTATGTTAGGCCAGGCAGTAATGTGAGTCAGGCCGTGAGGATAAAGGAGAAAAGAAGGGATCAAAGCATTCTTTAGAGGATGCTTATCTGTCGGTAAGCAAAGGGCATAGGTTCTGGTTGCAACTGCACCGGTGGGCAGGGTTAGAGTGGGAAAGAGGCCCACAGCGGTCTCCAGCTTACGAGACTTCTAATTCACATGCAGAGCGGGAACCCAGACTTCAGGAACGCCTGGGAAAAGGCTTCCTTCTGACAGTAGTACTTTTGCCGATATCCTGACTCATGAATGATAACTGTAGCGTAAGCGTCCACGATGTGCAAGGTGCTATGCTGGGAGCTCTGAGGGATACAGGACATCGTCCCTAGTTGCCAGACACTTAAGAGTCTAGTTGAAAAGATAACGCTGTATGGAAACAGAAAGGTAAAATTTTATGAGAGAAAAATGATAGCACATAAAGGAGTAATAGAGAAAGCAAATACTGGATCAGGGTTCAGGGAGAGATGTCATCTTAGACTTTGAAAATTAGAGAAGCTGTCTGAAAGTTGTTTTTTTTTTTTTTTGGCCGACCTGCACCACTTGTGGGATTTTAATTCCCTGACCAGGGATTGAACCTGGGCCCTCAGCAGTGAGAGCTCGGAGTCCTAACCACGGTACTGCCGGGGAATTCCCTGCCTGAAAGTATATTGTACTTGAGTTGGACCTTGGAGGTGGGGATGCTCTTGGAAAGTGGAGAGAAAGACAATCACATCAGATTGGCTGGGCTACAATAGAAACCTAATTTACATTTTCAGTCATTCCATAAATATTGGTGGAACAATTCTTCTGTGCTGGGCACTGTGTTAGGCCCTGAGGATGTATCTGTAAATGACACAACACAGACATGGCCCCTACCCTTATGGGGTGTACCATCTCACTACAACATGAGTCAGCTCCGAGTTCACACTACAATAGAGGCATAAACCAAATGTTCCTGGAGTATAGGGGAAGCCCACGATTCTGATTAGGGTGATCAGGAAGGAGAGAGATTATTTGAGCTGAGCCTGAAGGATTCCAATAAGGAAGACCAAGAGATGAAGAGCAGCACAGGGTAAAGGATGGGCACGAGCGAAGTTACAGAGGAATAAAAGTGCTGGTCATATTTGAGGATCAATGACTCTGGATGCTGGGGTGTGTGGTCTCTATACCGTGGGCTGAGGTAGGCAGAGGGCAGACCATGCCGTGAATGCCATGTGGACGTCACGCTATAGACAATGGGGAGCCACTGAGTGTCTCTGAGCTGGCAACTAAGCTTGATGACAGTGCATGTGGGTACAGGCGTGGGGAAGCAAACGGTGTTTAAAAGGAAAAGGCTGTAGCAGTAAGGTCAGTGCAGTAATTTCAGGCATGGTTCCTGCAGAATGCCATAGAGCACATGGTGCCCAAATCTCTTGCTCACTCAATGTTTCCATCCACAAATTGGGGAAATCACAGCCACTGTTTCTTGAAACCCTTTGTAAAGTTCAGCCTGAAAGGAACAGAATATGGGTGGGCAAAACTACCGCAACAGTTATATGGGTTTCTCTTCATCTGTTTAAAGTGGATGGGTGATTTGTTGAATGGCACACAGGGAATCATGCTAACAGGTTGGTCAGTGTGTTAAGACTATAGCTCTCCCTCCTTGGTGCCATTTCAATTATTTCCCTGGATTGAATGGTCCACTATTATTGGGTTACTTATTAAAGAGGACTGGTAGGTTGAAGCTGTTTTCACTTAGGGTTTGTATGACATGTTCATAACTGAAATGGAGAGTTGCCATAGTTACCTGTGTGAGCTGTTAAACAGAGCACAATCTCCACTAAAAATCTCTCCATCAAGGTCAACTAGACATTTTCAATCAGCACCAAATCATTTGCTGCCTAATGGAAGTTAATGAAATTATTAAAAGAGCAGAAAAAATTGAAAATAAAGTTAATATGGATCTATTTTATATTTAAGTATATCTTAGTGACCAGCCATTTCTGTGGGGTTCCTACCAGCTGGAAATTCTACAGTATAACTGGACATCTGGAGGGAAGTTTAGAGTAAAAACACATTTGAGTTTTGGCACAGATTACTGCTTTCCAATCCAGCCCATCATTAACAGCTTCTGTACAGTATTGTTCTTACTCTAGGGGCTATAAAAATGAACCAAACCTTTGTTCAATCTAAACTTCCTTTCTTGGTCAGCTATTCCTGCTGATTTCCCATCCTACTGAGCCTATTGTTTCCATTGGAAACGTCAGAATGGAAAGGAATACAGGCTGCTTGCTTTATAAGTAGCATGTTCCACTCCAGTAGACCAAGGAGAAGAAAACAGACATGGTTCGGTGAAAGAAGCTCAGTGCTTCTCAAACTTTAATGTGCATACAGATCACCTGGAGATCTTGTGAACCTGCAGATTCTGATTCATCAGGTGTGGGGCGGGGCTTGAGATTCTGTGTTTCTAAAGAGCTCCCAGGTGATAAGAGCGCTGCAGGTCCACAGACCCTCTCTTAAGTAGCACAGTCCTAGTTTGCTCCGTCATTTGTTATTAGAATCATCATAAACATCAACTCTAAAGTGCTGCCACACCACCTTCTCACATGACACAAAGATGATCTGTCCCACTCACATAGGTGTTAGAGTTGGCTGACACTAAGACGTTATCCAGCTTCTCATTTCATCAGGCCCACAGGGCCTGGGGCTCCCAGGCTTCTCCCATACCTTTTGTAGGACTGTGTTTTCAATTTCCAATTACTATACGGCATCTAACCAGAAGACAAATAATAAACAAGTAAATAACTCAGATGTGGAGTTAATGAAATGTCTTCATCCCAGAGCAAAATAGCATTGAACTGATCTTGACTCTTTAACAATGAAAGAAGCACAAATCAAAAATTAATCATTCAGCTCAAGGTAAACCAGAATTTCACTGATGTGACATTGACAGAAAACACACAGAGTAGGTGCGAAGTCCAAAATTGTGATTTATTTAAAACATGGAGACTCCTTCTAGTATGGCACAGGCTGACATTTTACATTATAGTCTATTTTAGGACAATCCATCGTTGGGCTTATTTTTTTTGGTGGGCTGATGTGCTATACATCATCCAGAGTAACCATCTACATGGTACAAATACACTAGACAGTATTTAGTTCAAGATTTATCAAGCATCAAACTTGGAAAAAAGGTATATGGGGCAATCACTAAATTAAAATCAGAGATTTATATTACGCTATACAGCCTATAACGTGGACCCCCCCCAACACACACACACTGAATTGATTAAATCCTACTAACCTTTTTTAAAAGAACATTTAAAAATTAGTGAAAAGAGGTCTCTTCATTTTAGACTAGTGGTTCTCAAACTTTAGAGTACATCAAAATTACCTGTAGGGCTTGTTAAAACATAGACTGCTGCTGGGCCCCAGCCCCAGATTTTCTGATTTAGTATGTCTGGGCTGGGGTCTCAAATTTGCTTTTCTAAAGAGTTTCCAGGTGATGCCGCTGTTGCTGGTACACACTTTGAGAATCACCACTCTAGATGATTAGTTCATGTCCTTGGTTGTATATAAGAATCCTAGATGGGAACTTTTGAAAATCCTAACACTTGTGTTTCCATCCAGACAAACTAAACCAAGGTCTCTGGGGGTGGAACCCAGCTACCAGCAATTTTTAAAGCTCCCCAGATGGTCCTCATGTTTAGCCAAAGCTAAGAACCACTAGGTGTGATGGAAAAGTTACCTTCTTGCAGCTGAGATATACAAAACGATGATCTCAAGCTCATTGTCCCAGACAGTTTATAATGATTCCAAGAGCATAACTGAGCAAAATCATGAGCAGATAACATGTCCTACGGCCACAGAAGATATAAGCACGTGGAACATTGCAATTTCATCACCTCGTTTAAAGATTATGTTCCCAGCATTTACTCTGTGTGTGTGCGTGTGTGCACGCTTGCATGCATGTTCATGTGTTTGGCACTTGGACTCCGAATAGGAGGTCGGCTGCCAATTCTCCCATGCAGGGCTTCTTGTGCAGAAGCCTAAACCAGAGGAGCCACCTACATCGCTGAGCCACAGAACTTTCTTCAAGATGACTTCCAAAAGAATGTCATTTTTCTAGTGAAATCATAACATGGTTCAGAAACCCAAGAGGGATATGTGACATTTTCCCCCCTTCCTCACTCAACAGCTTTCTCTACCTCATGCCTCATCACAATCTTCCAGTTGGCAAGAAGTTAGGGAAAAGTAAGAAGATTCCAAAATGCTCTAAGTTTGCCAAGCCATGCTATGTACCATGGCTTGCTGTTTTAAATCTTGAAGAAAGGATCCAAACCAGGGACATGAAAGATGAAGTAAGATCTATAACTTGAATTTTAGTTGCATTTAAGAATAATTTGCTATAGTTAGATCATCTGCCATTCCTACATTCAAGGCTTGAGATTTCTTTACAAGGGAAAAAAAAATCTTAGGTTTCTTTAACTCTAAATTACACTTCTTGCTTGGTAACTTCTACCCATTGTCTTATACCAATCATCTAGGATCTCTCAAAATGGGGCTAATCTTTTTCTGATGTTAGAAATATTTATTAAATACCTACCATACCTACCATTTTGTATGGAATGGATACAAAAGTGAAACAGTCTCTTTAATTAGGAGTAGAAAGACAAAAACACAAATTCTATAATAGAGATATGGATATACAAAAGTAGGAGTGAGCAGAACATGCAGAAAAGACTGAGAACTACTTCAGAAAAGACAGCATTAAAGATGCGTCTTGAAGAATGGGTAAAATTTCAGCAGAGTAGGGATGAAGAGATATTCCTGACATTCCTGGAAAAGGGAGCAGTGTAAATAAAGGCAAAGAATGATACAAAGCTTAACCTCTCAAGAAGACAAAACAATTATAAACATATATACACCTAAAAACAGCCTCAAAATACATAAAGCAAAAACTGTCAGAAGGGATAAATAGACAACTCAACAATAACAGTTTGAGACTTCAATACCCTACTTTCAATAATGGATAGAATAGCTAGATAGACCATCAACAGGAGAAGACTTGAACAACTTTATAAACCAATGAAACCTACCTGATAGTATAGAACACTCCATGCAACAAGAGTAGAATACATATTCTTCCCAAGTGTACATGGAACATTCTTCAAGACAGATTACATATTTAGAATTCCATTTATATGAAATGCCCAGAAGAGGCTAATTCATAGAGACAGAAAGTAGATTAGTGGTCCAAGAATCCTGAGAAAGGGGGACAATGCTGAGTGGCTTTTAATGGGTATGGGGTTTCTTGATGGGATAATAAGTATGTTTTGGAATTAGATAATGGTGATGGTTGCACAATTTTTTAAATATACTAAAAAACAATGAATTGTACACTTTAAGTTTAAAGTTTCTGGTAGGCCAGGATCATGTATTTGGCAAAGGAATAGAATACAGTTAATAGTGTGCACATATACATATCTTGCTCTTGCCCATATCACTTATAGGAAAGGATTTCCAAAAAGTTATCCTCCGAGCAGGAAATTTGGAAAAAATGAGTATACAGAATGAGGTCAGGAATTTGTAATAGTAACTTATCCATTCATTCATTTCTTCTACAAGTATTTATTGAGGACCAATTGTGTGAAAGACCTTCTGCAAGGTGCTAAGGATTCAGAGGTGAATAAGACAGACAATAGTTTGCCAGAGTCTATGACCTAGTGAGTCTACTTTAGAATCAACCACACTTCAGTCTCAGAGATCAAATGTTAGCAGGAGAGTATAGTTATTTTTGCACCTATAAAGCTGTAGCATAATCATTTGATTTCTCCCACCCTGAAGAAACAATATGTGAATGATGGTCAGCATGACAACAACAAAAAGGAAGGAATCTTGAAGAATAGTAATCTATTAGCATGTCTCACATAGACAGAAATATCAGCCATTCTGTAAACATAAACCTGTAGGAGGGATACATATAGTATGCTCTTAGCTTTCTGATAACAGCACGGCAATGTTCCTACCAAATACCATGGCTCTGATTTCATATCTGACAAGCAACTGACCTTGTAATCTGTCTCCCCTACATGTGGGAAAGGATGAATTCCTCTGTGCATTGGGATGTTCTGGTCTGCTGTGTATTATAGATCTCACTGTAAGGGCCCAAATTGGTATTTGGGTTTATACATCAGTCTCGTCTGTGTTTGGTGCTAGGTATTTCTGGAAGCCTGATAAAATTTACATTAAATCCTGGAACATAATGATCACACCCAAGATATGGCTACTCTGTAACGTTTGTAGAAAACATATTAGAGTAAAACTACTTAAGTGTTACATATCATTTAATAATATACAGTGAGTGCCTTCTATATGCATGATACTCTGCTAGGAGGTATGTGAAACACAAGATATGTAAGACAAAACCATCTCAAGTGGGTACTCCTAGATAAAGATATTTCTTGATAATTTTTATCCAAGGTACTTAAGGCACTTCACAGACATTAATTAAGCTCTTTGAATATGAGATTACACTCAGAATTTTTCATGAAAATGAGTGAGGATATGAATTTATTTGATGTTTAATGGAATATTTCCTATTAAATGGAAATACTTTTAAGTTCAATATTGAGCATATGAAACATTACAAGAGAACCATTACAAAGAATGGTTCTATTAATATGAAATAAATATGCTGTTGCCTGTTTTCTAGAAGTCTATATTCTGATTTCCATTTTTGTTGAACACCATCTGGGAAAAAGTAGCTAAATACATTTGTTTTTATTTTTTATGTGTCTTTATTATTATTGATTTTAAAGTTTCACAAGCACCTAGATCTGTTATTTCTGGGCCATGTCGTGTCTCCAGGCATATGAGTGTCAGTCCATATAATCATTATGCACCTTGATTCTCTTCCCTCCAAAAGATGAGGTGAATATTCAGCCTTCTCTAAGTCAGATCACTTGGCAGGGAACTAGTTTAATATAGTGAAAATACTGAAATATGGAATATTGAATGAAATGGGTTTTATGTTTTTAAGAAACATATTGTACTTCCAGTGAGGAATACAAGCTCTTAATAAAAGTCTCTGCAAATGAAAACAACAGTGAGGTATCACCTCGCACCAGTCAGAAGGGCCATCATCATAAAGTCTACAAACAATAAATGCTGGAGAGGGTGTGGAGAAAAGGGAACCCTTCTACACTGTTGGTGGGAATGTAAATTGGTACAGCCACTATGGAGAACAGTATGGAGGTTCCTTAAAAAACTAAGAATAGACCTACCATATGACCCAGCAATCCCACTCCTCGGCATATACCCAGAGAAAACCATTATTCGAAAAGATACATGCACCCAATGTTCATTGCACCACTATTTACAATAGCCAGGACATGGAAGCAACCTCAATGCCCATCGACAGAGGAATGGATAAAGAAGAAGTGGTACATATATACAATGGAATATTATTCAGCCATAAAAAGAATGTAATAATGCCATTTGCAGCAACATAGATGGACCTAGAGATTGTCATACTAGTGAAGTAAGTCAGACTGAGAAGGATAAATATCATATGATATCAGTTATATGTGGAATCTAAAAAATGATACAAATGAACTTATTTACGAAACAGAAATAGAGTTACAGATGTAGAAAACAATCTTATGGTTACCAGGGGGGAAAGGGGCAGGGATAAATCGGGAGATTGAGATTGACATATACACACTACTATATATAAAACAGATAACTAATAAGGACCTACTGTATAGCACAGGGAACTCTACTTGGTACTCTGTAATGACCTATATGGGAAAAGAATCTAAAAAAAAGTGGACAAGTTATTTGTAGTGAGGTGGATGGACCTAGAGACTGTCATACAGAGTGAAGTAAGTCAGAAAGAGAAAAACAAATACCGTATGCTAACACGTATATATGGAATCTACAAAAAAAAAAAAGAAAATGGTCAGAAGAACCTAGGGGCAAGACGGGAATAAAGATGCAGCCCTACTAGAGAATGGACTTGAGGATACGGGGAGGGGGAAGGGTAAGCTGGGACAAAGTGAGAGAGTGGCATGGACATATATACACTACCAAATGTAAAATAGATAGCTAGTGGGAAGCAGCCGCATAGCACAGAGAGATCAGCTCGGTGCTTTGTGACCACCTAGAGGGGTGGGATAGGGAGGGTGGGAGGGAGGGAGACGCAAGAGGGAGGAGATATGGGGACGTATGTATATGTATAGCTGATTCACTTTGTTATAAAGCAGAAACTAACACACCATTGTAAGGCAGTTATACTCTAATAAAGATGTTTAAAAAAAAAAAAAGAGTGGACATATGTATATATATAACTGATTCACTTTGCTATATACCTGAAACTAACACAACATTGTAAATCATCTATACTCCAATATAAAATTAAAAAAAAAATAAAAGTCTTTAATGGCTGCTTTTATTACTAGGTAGGAATGGCTTATAATTAGATATTGCTGACAATCATTCTTTGTATATGTTTAGTGCTTTATAGTTCATAAAGCCTTTGTAACGATCTCTAAGATGCCTTCAAATTCTATTACTCTATGGATCTCTGAATTACTCAAGATCATACAGCTAGTAAGTCAGTAGGACACAGAACCCTATTTATTTCCTTTATAGCTCTTATTACAAACTATAAATACTTGGTTTATTTGTTTATTTATTTACTTGTTTATTGTCTTTGTCCCCTACCAGGTTACAGGTTCCAAGTACTTCAAGATTCCGGAATTACTTATTTACTTAGAAGATCATGCTTCTTATATATTTAAAATCGGCCACACTCTTGTCCAAATAGTATACTGAAATTTAAGAAATGAGTCAACAAAGTTTTGCTGTATGTAAATTAATCTATCCTTCTTTCCCCCAGATTCTATCTGACATTTCCAACTATTTGATACATAGAAATTTTATAATCATATTCCCTATTCTTACTTACCACATTGTGGTAAAAAGTGAATGGCATGTTCCAACTAATTCAGCCGCTATTGCCTTCATTTCCTCCAGCTAAGAGGGGTAAACAGAAATGGTTACCATGGAAAGACACAAATACCCCTGACTGCTATTTCCTCATTTGCCACGATATCATGTATTAGAAGAAACAGCAAGGATTCCTTCTAAAAGTTGAGCTCCAGGCATGTACAAGGCATTAGATCCATAGTGTCTGAAGCCCCTCAGGCAGCCCAGCTATAGCAGAAGGAGGGATGGTAATAACAGGGGACATTTACTGAACCTTTACCCAATGCCAGATATTGCACCCAAACTTTTCTATACGTTTTCTCATTTCATGCACATGCCAGGCCTACGAGTTAGATCTTATTATTACTGCACCTTTACAGAGGAGGAAACTGATACTGAGACATGGTAAATAACTTTCTCAAGTTCACTCAGCTACCACGTGGCAGAAGTGAGGTCCTAACCCAGGTGTTTTCGATTTTTTTAAACTGTGGTAAAGATCGACTTTTCTTATCATTCATGCAGCTTTATTTCCTGAATGAGAATGGCATGTTCTTTCCCACCTCTGGAGGAGGGATTCTTCTGGTTCACTGATCAGGGAGGTGCTCTTAATCCCTGATACCGACATGCATCTCTGAATGACAGCACCCATCCTTTGAACAAAATGATTCTCTTTCTATGGTGTCCAGGGTTGGGTTTGGGGAAGAAGGGATGAAGGATGCATGCCTTGTAACGCAAGTCTTCCTGATCTAAACGCGTGAATGTTCAACCAACATGGGGGCAGCGTTCCCCTGGCCTTCCTCTGCCACAGGACCTCGGAGAATCACATGCCTCTGGTCTCTTGGCCAAATCAAGCCCATCATGCTCACCTGATCTCAGGAGACCCTGGTGTCAGGTAATGGAATGTGTAAGCCAGAGGTCTTGTATTGCATTTTAGTTTTCTGTTATTAGTTTGGGCATCAGACCAGGGGATCATTTTAACAACAACAAAACACCTTATAGATTATAATGAAATGAACTGAGGCCCCTGCACCTAGCTAAGGGCCTGGAACACAGTGGGTACTTTAGTGAACTAAATTACTGTTGAACTAAACTTTGGTAACTAACCCAACTGAGGACCAACATGGAACCAAGGAGTCCTGCACTAAGGTGCCAGTGAACTCACTTATATGTGACCATCTAAACACATCTAGGAATCAATCTGATGACCTAGGGTAGGAAGGAGTCCAAGATTTGTAGGAAGACATATCATTTGAGGAAGTCCAAGCTATTCCTAAATATAAATCTATATGGTAAGTTACAATTTTCTAAATTGTCCTTTTCCTCGCCATCAGGTTTCTTCTCTTCCTCTTTTTACTCTGCAGAATGAGCCACATATTTGCTTCAATTTGCCACTTCCCTCTGACAGATCTAGTTATACGTATGCACGTAATACATACACACTTACATAAACATGAGTTGAAATCAATTTAGATAACAACTGACAAGAAATTAAATATTTAAAGATGTTGTTGATTATGTAGTTGTCACCAATGTCTAGTTAGCGTCCCACACTAGAAAAAAAAATCTACCATGATGATTTCATCTTGGCAGTCTTCCCCATCTCCCCCCAAACTACAACTGCTACATATTTACTCAGAACCTTAATTCACAGTTGTTTATTTCCTGTTTTCACAGGCAAAGTTGGGGAAAACATACCTTAGTGAATTTCCAATTTCAGAGTTAGTAGCATACTACTGGTATGACAGGTATTCATTTAACTTTAATATAGGAAGGTAGGCATCTGTTGTTCTTTTGACTGATGCCACAGTTCATTTTCTCTCCTAAATAACAGAGACATTTGAAAATGCATGAAAGCTCACTTTCTGCTTAGTTTCCTGTAAGTATCTTTACACTTACTTCAAAGCTGACCTTTCACTTAGATCGAAATCCATGTTACTAAAAACTTGCAGAGAAGGGAACTGAATCAATAAGTTGAACATTAAAATAATTTATCTTGCTTTATTTACTGTGCCCTGAACAACTTTGAGGGTTTATAATTTCTGGGGATACCCTGAGCAGCCCGAGTGAAGTGTCTGCCAAAAATCACATCTGACGAGTGCCCTGTTACTTTTTTCCACTGCTGTTTTTAAAAAGTGCCATCGGGAAGCTTAACTACAATTCTCTTTCAGTGCCGTCAATTTTCCATGAGTTCAGGCAGGTCACAGTACAGATCTCAGATACACAGAAAAGTGTAAGTGGAAACCGGGTTAAAAGGAAAGGAAATGTTGTATATACTTAATATCATAGAAATCAAGTATAAAGGAGAGACCGCTGAATTGTACAGTAGAATCAAGTTGACCGTCTTAACTGGAAACAGAATTCAAATTACCTTGCGCTTGGTTACTGGAGAGGAATGAGGAGGCTTTAAAAATAGACACCACTGTTTCGGGCCTTTGTTTAAAATAGTAATTCCCAAGACTAAATTTCTCTTACTGTCTTTTAATACGCCTGGATCAAAAGAAGCAAATCTGACTGGTTTAGGAAAATCTTTAGGGAAAACCTAATTCCTTTGTTTTCTCAGCAAAGACTTTGGATAAGAGTCTAAGTTTACTTTAGCCTGTGCATTTTGAGAACTGGACGACACATTTACTGGGAGCTAGAAAGAGTTTCCTCACATGATCTAAGCTGTGGAATTCCTTTGTTTCTTGCCTCTCAGAGAGAAGAAGAATAACAAGCATTGTACTCTCCACAAACTCACTGACCATCCAGTCTCCACTTTAACATACTACACGTACTGTGTGTGTGAGCGGGGAGAGGGGGGAGCAGGGAGAGAGAGAGAGAGAGAGAGAGAGGAGGAAACTGTGTAGGTATTTATGGCCAATATTAATCCCCTGGCTAATGTGTATTATTATGAGCAAATTAGAAAATTAGAATTAGGTTAAACCTGAACGTTATTAAATAGATTGGCCTTTAATACTTGGCTCCTTTATTTTTTAACGACCTTTTTGATATACTAATCACATCAAAAGGCAGTCTCTTTCCATCATATAATTTCCCTTCCCATACTTTTCCCTACAATATTCCCATATTCATCAAGGCACTGTGTCATAACTGCTCTTTGGCCTCTGTCATTCCTATTTTGAAAGGAATGATTAAGAAATAGCCATGGTAAATGTTACTTGGAGTTATTAGGGCCAAAAGAAACCTTAATATACCTAAGCTAATAAAAATACAGGATTCTTCTTTCTGTATGACTTAAGATCCTTCTATTGTAATCAAAAACGGAACATCAAAAAATGCTGAAGTGAAGCAAGATGGAATATGAAAAAAATGAAGAAAAATATACTTTGCTGTATTCTGTGCTGATATCCACATTAAAAGCCTCCTCCTTAGTCACCCTCTTCAAGTGCTAATTTCCAGGCAGCCACTTGAGCTCATGTTACTGTCCCTGGACTAGGAGATCTTTGTTTCATTCCTAGCTCTAAAGCTTTGTGGCCAAAGGAAGTTATTTATGCCATCTGTAAAAGAGGGAGCAAATAACTGCCCTTTATCTTGGGTTCCACAAGGCTACTCAGGAAATTTATGAAAAATCTATTTCAGTGGCTGCTGAGCTATGAATGTTGGGCTCCTAATGGCTGCTAATGGGAGATCTTATTTCAGTCTTCCTGTTTTCCTTACCCCCAAGCGGTCGGCCAGCGTTTAGGAGAGGGTGAGAAAGATGGGGGTGAATAATGTTGCTTGGGTGAACGAACCACCAGGGACTGGGTTTGATAATGCATCCTCACTTGGGAATGCCTGAGGTGGAAGAACCTGTGAACCACAGCACAGGAAGGACCCAAGAAGTTTCTTAGTTAGAGACCAGTGGGTTTCTATGACCTCCCCAAACTTGTGAATCCTCCGGAAAACTTTACATTGTTCTAGGTTACTGGGTCCCCTCCCTACCTTTCTCAAACACTTGGGGAAGATTCCCCGTCCTCTACAGTAAAATGCTGATGAGAAAGATTTCACCACCCATTCTGAAATTTAAATTGTTTTGTCTTCCAAGAAGGTAAAAAGTAGTTCGTTACACTTTTTCCTACAGTAACTTCCAGCACTCTTGAAAGTAGTTACTTAATTATCCCGCAACTTTTGTTGCCCAGGATAAGTCATTTGATGTTTACAGTTCCTTTAAAGGGAAATATTCCAGAACCATGTTCTAATAAAACTTTTTTTCCATATCTTTTTGTAATGTACCATGGACCAAATTAGCTCTACTAACACAAATCTGTACACAAATCAGATATATTAGGCCCATCACCCACCACCTATGTTAAAAGACAGTGGTATTGTTGGTGGGAATGTAAATTGGTACAGCCACTGTGGAAAACAGTATGGAGGTTGCTCAAAAAACTAAAAATAGAACTACCATATGACCCAGCAATTCCACCCCTGGGTATATATTCGAAAAAAACCAAACAAACCCCAAAACACTAATTCAAAGAGATACATGCCCTCCAATGTTCATAGCAGCATTATTTACAATTGCCAAGGTATGGAAGCAAACTAAGTGTCCATCAACAGATGGATAGATAAAGAAGTGGTATACACACACACACACACACAAACACACAGATACACACACACTGGAATACTACTCAGCCATAAAAAAGAATGAAATTTTGCCATTTGCAGCAACATGGATGGACTTGGAGGGCATTATGCTAAGGAAATAAGTCAGACAGAGAAAGACAAATACTGCATGATATCACTTACATGTGGAATCTAAAAAATACAGTAAACTAGTGAATACAGCAAAAAAGAAGCAGACTCAGATACAGAGAACAAACTAGTGGTTACCAGTGGAGAGAGGGAAGCGGGGAGGGGCAATGTAGGGGTAGGAGAATAAGAGGTACCAACTATTAGGTATAAAATAAGCTACAAAGATATACTGTACAACATGGGGAATATAGCCAATATTTTATAATAACTATAAATGGTGTATAACCTTTAAAAATTGTGCATCACTATATTATACACCTGTAACTTAAACAATATTACTGTATGTCAACTATACATCAATTTATAAAAAGACAGTGGTATCAACAATTACTATCCCAAATATTGACTACACAACAATTCTCTTTTCTTGATCTGTAAGAGAGAATAATAAATCTCCAACCACATTAAATTCTTTGTCAAGAATCACAAGATCCTTAGAGAAAGGTAATTAGACAGCAGGAAATCAGACTGGGGACTCCATCTCCCCTCTTTGCCTACTCATAATCGTTTTGATCAGCAGTGACTGTTGTTTTTTAGAACAACAGTACAGAAGCTCTGTCTCTCAGGACAGTAGCAGATGATGGCAAAGACCAAAATACAGAGGGTTCCAGACTCAAAATGGCTCAGCTTAAGATTTTTCGATTTTACGACGGTGCGAAAAATGATATGCATTCAACAGAAACCCTACTTGGAATTGTGAATTCTGACCTTCTCCCGGGCTAGCGATATGGGGTATGGCGCTCGCTGGTGAGACTGGGTAGCGGCGACAGCCACGGCTCCCAGGGAGCCACCCGATCACGAGGGTAAACGACCGATATACTTACAGCCATGCTGGACCCGCACAACCATTCTGTTCTTCACTTTCAGTACAGAATCCAATAAACTACATGAGATATTCAATACTTTATTATGAAATACGCTTTGCATTAGATGATTTAGCCCAACTGTAGGCTAATGTTCTGACCACGTTTAAGGTAGGCTAGGCTAAACCATGATGCTCAGTAGGTTAGATGTATTGAATGCCTTTTCAACTTAAGATATTTTTGATTTATGATGGGTTTATCAGGAGGTAACCCCACCTTAAATCGAGGAAGATCTGCAATACAAAATACTCAAGCAAAGGCAAACATTAAGGACCTTTGAAATTTCCATCTGTGTTGCCTATTTCCACTCCTTCCACCCACATCTAATCTCTATGATACAATAAAGACCTGGGTATGTGGGCAGTAATGACTGCATAATTTTGTCGTTTTGAAAAAAAAAAAAAAGCTATTGAATTAAGGAAGCTGCAGAAAGCTAGGAAAACTTACTGAAGACCTTCTGAACAAAAAGTTCCCAAACCTTAGTAAATTGCCGGGGAGGCTTATCAGTGATGATGTTTCACTTTCTTTATGTGGTTAATTGCTTCCTGCTTCCACGGATGATTTCATCCCTCTTTACCTCCTCTTGTTTTGTTACAAGTGCTCCGGCATTGGCATGGTTCATCTGGGCCTCCATTAGACTTGTGGCGAGCGCAAAAGCCAGGACTGAGGGAAGAAAATTAAGAGTCTACCCTGTTCATGTTAATTCATTTTCACATTCTTGCCTTGGCCTGATTTCATCCTACTGTTGACAATTTATATTTTTCTTGTTAGTTATTCAATACTCAGAGGCTTAAAAGTAAGACCAGGTAGAAGAGGAATAAAGGAAGACATGAAAATGCTGTTATCACCTCTTCTGAGCTACTTAGCTTTTGGAGCTGAAGCACAGCACTTCTGCCCAGCATGAACAGGCTGAGATGAATCCAAGCCAATCCCCAGGGCAGAAGGGCTAGCAGAAGTTCTACACGACATGTGGAGCTTGGATTTTCTCTGAGCAGAGTCTCAGAAGCCACTCCCTAAGCTTTCATGACTTTAAACCAGAACTCTTTGGTGCCGCACTTCTCAACTCCAGTAAGATGCAGCCTGATGCAGTGCTGCCAGAGGTAGCCTCTAGACTTCCCCCTCTCTCTTCGCCAAAGACCTTTCACCGCTCAAGATACACAAATAAGACATCCAGAGTCTAGAACTTGCTGATTAGGTGACGTGTCCGCCCTTAGAACGCGGAAGGCCATCTGGATTGGGGTGAGCATGTGGGTCAGGAGGTCAGAGACAGTTGACAAATCCATCTGTTCCATCAAGGGCCACCCCAGGGGCTGTCATTATAGGGACATACTGGGAACATTACTGTCCCTGTCCTTCAAACGGCTGTATGATGCTTCTGATGCAGGGTTGCCAGATGTAGCAAATTAAAACACAGGACACAATGTGAATTTCATTTAAACATCAAGTCCTTTTCTTAGTATAAATCTCATACAACATCCTGCCTGATTTCACCACACTGTTGACCATTTATATTTTTCTTGTTAGTTATTCAATACTCAAAGGCTTACAGTAAGCTCAGGTAAGTGGGGATAAAGGATGATGTGATAATACCATTATCACTTCTGGTGAGGTGTTTAGTTTGGGGCTGAAGTGCAGTACTTCTTTAGTATAAGTATGTCCCATGCAATATTTGGGACGTATACTTAAAAAATGTATTCGTTGTTAATCAGATACTCAATTTTAACTGAGTGCCCTGTATTGTACCCTACCAGGACCCTTGACACCTCTCCTGAAATGCAAGGGAGCAAAAGTTTGCTGATGCTCAGACAGTTCTTCAGAGCAGGAAGGGCTCCAGCTAGAGCCTCCACTGTGCTTACCCTCAGAATCGGACGTATTTGGGTATATCACATGGACATACGGAAGGGAAATCCCACTAAGGTTCATTTAGATGAGGAGCCAGAGAGCATCCTGAGAAAAAAACTCATTCTCAGAGATGAAAACCAAGGTACATGAGTTTGAACCACTATCACAGAGAAAGGGGTGATTCTGAGCACAGCAGACCTCTGGGCCCTTAGATTGCTTTCCTTACCACCTTCTAAGGGCCATGCCTAGAACGTCCTAAAAATAAGGGTGGTGGTGCAAAGACACAGGAAGTATAAAATAAGCAAACAAAACGATGCAGCATCTGAATCAGGATCTGTGCATCAGCAGGGGAAGCACAGTCAAGCACAGGCAGCCTGGAGGCTGTTGTCAGTGGGCACCTCAGCGGCAGCGCTGGCGCTCTGGCCGACATCACCAGCGGGGCCAGCCATCGTCACAGGAATCTGCGGCAAAACCAGAAGACACTGGCGAAGGTGAGTGGACAATCAAGAACGCTAGTCTGAGGGGACATTAATTTAACCAACCTTTACTAAACACCTCGTATGTGGCATGCAGTAGGCTAGATGCAGAAAATACAATATTGAAAAGATATGGTCCCTCACATTAGTCCAATGTGGGAAAGCAACAAGTCTGAAATGAGCACAATATGGTATGATTAGAGCTCTAATAGTTTGCAAGCTCATGGGAGGGCACCTAACTCCTCTTTGGTTGGCTGAGGTAGGTGTCCTGGAGAGATGGCTTCTAATTGAGGTCCAGTCGACCAGCAAGAATAAGTCAGGAGGAAGAGACCATAAGAGAGGGGGCTAGAGTTCTCATTTGAGTGGGTGGGAGAGTTAGGGAAGTCCTGATTTGTGCATGTCATCTTGACCTCATTTTCCTGTTAGGCTGCTGTGGCTCCCCCTCAATGTCTCGGCCTGGTATTTATGTTGAATTAACACTAGAATAAGTGTAAATGACACGGAGATAGAAGACCCTGACAACACTTAGGTCCAAGTGCTATTTTATTGTAGATTTTCAGGAGCACCTCACAGGAATGCAGGCATTACACAGGCAAACAGTATATTTTGCCATATATGTTGCACTTTGGAAGTCCTTTCTTAATGAAGAAAGTACTGCAAAAGTCAAGGAATTAACTTATCCCTCTTTCCCACTGTCAGTTCTAGGAGGGGACCCATATACAAAAGCAACCCAAATGCAGCACTGATGAGGTTATCTTACTCCTCTTGAAGGATCTCTCTGTCAGGTTTTGCAAAGCTGATTTCTTTTCCTCTGGTCAGAGTAGCCTCAAAATAATAGGTTTCAGAATAAGAAAACAACTATTTTTTTGTTTAATCTTAATAATAGGGTATTTCAGGTTTGTCTAATGAAAACCAGAAGCTGATGATCTAATGCAATCAAACACTAGTTTCTGTGCAAAAAGAAATAGTAAAATAACGTAGGACCTTGTTTAAATAAGAGTTATAAATGATGCCAGCTAAATGGGAAAAAATAGCAATAACCTTTTAAAACATTAATTTAGACTTTTATTGGAATACAAAGGATCTGTAGTGTCTGAAAGCAGGCATTGTCTCTCTTTTTTATTTCAGTAGAACTGTGGCTTGAATACAACACAGCAGGGTGTGTGTTTTCTAAAGTTGGGTCCTTATCAGAGTGTTCACTGCCTTTTGCCAATAAGCCTTTATTTGGCAGAGTTTAAAACTGCTGACAAATGGGATTCTTCCTGTAGCATTATAACATGGTACAGCTAAATATGCCTAATTACATAAACCCTCCAAGGACAGTGGGGAAATTCACAGTTTTGAGAAGATTCACACGGACAGTCCTCACATAGGAAACAGGAAAACCTCTGAGCCCCTGGTCACCTTGCTCCTACTCCTAATCTTATGGATTTTAAGGTAGGCTCTGGAGGCATTTAAGAGACAGTTTTTACTCCTGCACATGTTGGTCCATGGATGTCTGTGGGTGTCTGCAACGTTCCTTCCTTCTTCTAATTTGTTCCTGTTCAGAGATAAATACGTTTGAAGAGTATTATCCAAAACTCCAAACGTTAATTCCTTACACATACCTTGTGTACTTTTAGGCTCTATGAATGATGATGGACAATCTGTTTAGAATTGAGAAGGGGGACAAATGCCCAATCATTTCATCACCAGGCTCTATACTTCCAGGAGCCCCCTCTGAAAGAACAGAAGCCTCACTTGAACTGGCTTTGCTGGGAAAATGTGTGCTGCAAACCTTGCTCTCTAATTATAGCCAGGGGAACACGAGGTTTGTTTGGAATCAGATGCAGCTTTCCACTACCATAATTACACATTTTATTTCAAACACCTAACTGCAGTGTCTGAAGATGTTAGCCCAATTGTACTAAATAGCATGCTGGAGTTCTCTCTGGGGAGGGCTGGAGAGAATAAACGAAGAGGACAGCAGTTGACATGATGGGCATATGAGGGTCTAATAATTTCATGGCAGGAAGGCTGATGGGTAAAGGAATGAGCACTGGGCTTTTCCTTTAGAGCTTGGATGTTCTCTTCCGAATTCTGCTCCCTAACTGACTAGGCTTTTTACTAACCAGGCAAAGCAATTAGTAACTGAAAGCCCACTGCTGGGCAGACGCTGAGTAACATTGATCAGGGCCTCGAGGGACACAAACCAAATATATACATCTAGAGAATTCTCATAATACAGTCAGGAAGAATGATTATTGAGAAAAAAAGAGAATCAGTGTCTAAACTCCAGGGCTAGCTGACATGCTAAGTCATGGGCAAATCTTCCAGAAAGTCCAGGAGGAGGGATCTGGGAGAGGAGAGAGGTGGAGAAGTAGATTGGGACCAGAAAAGTATGTAGTGGCAGTGGATTCAATTCAACAATATGTGGAAATGTGGAGGAATTCATCAGCTCAGTTCCCCAGATTCAATCACTAAATAATCCTCGAAATATTTGTGTGGCACCCCTCCCCCCCATGGCGCTGACCTTAGAAGGCAGGGATCCTGGGCTTGCTATCTGATGAATAGCTGTATTTTTATTGTGGAATTAGAGGAAGTGGAGTAAACTGAGAATGA
This sequence comes from Balaenoptera physalus, assembly GCF_965194825.1. Taxonomy (NCBI): domain Eukaryota; kingdom Metazoa; phylum Chordata; class Mammalia; order Artiodactyla; family Balaenopteridae; genus Balaenoptera; species Balaenoptera physalus. The sequence continues at coordinate 39,744,356 of NC_138889.1, read as the reverse complement.
CAGAATAGTAACAAACAATGAGAATACTCACTGTCTTACTTGGGATCATCTGTCAGCCTATCTGATGAGGCAGGCTTCACCACTGGAAGTTTTGGAAGAGGTGCCAGATGTATACCAAGTATTACTCTAAGTCCTTTACAGACATTTCCTTTTATTCTTATACAAGCCCTGTGGAATAAATATTATTTTCCCCATTTTTGATTCAAGAGGGAAAAAAATGTAACTTAGAGTGAAGTGTATTGCATTCTTTTCATTCCATTGCTTTCTCAGTGCTGTGGAATCTCTGCGATCCATTAATAATATTCAAAAGCATCCCTTACATTTATAAGGCATGTAATGTGAATGGTTTTCCAGGAATTTTCAATGCATTACCTTACTGGATTCTCAAAAACAACTCTGTGAGCTGGGGAAAACAGGAACTATTACCCTCATTTTAAAGAAGGTCAAACTGAGGCTCAGAGAGGTGACCTGCTTTCCTCAAGGCCGGAACCAGAGGCAGCTTCTGTCAGTACTAATCCTGCTTCCTGTTTTCCCTCTGGAGACCTTGAGGGAGACTGAGAAGTATCAAACAGCTACCACTTCATTGCTAAACCCTGCACCAACTTGTGGACAATAGTCTCATTAAATGCTCATGATCTCTGGATGGAGACCAAGAACCGTCCTATCTCTGCAAGAAATCTCTACAAAAACATTTTTCTCTCTTTACTCCTCCCCCTCATTTTAATGCTAAAATATTTACAGTGATAGGCCAGATAACATCGTGCCGTCTTGTGATTTTTCAGGGAAAAGATAAGAAGCACGTGATAAGGCTCAGAATTTTCAACAACCTGGCACAGTAGAAGGAACGCTGGTCCAGGCATTAAGAGTTGTGAGTTCTGGTTCTGTCTCCTCTGTGAATTAGCTGAGTAACCTGTCACTTTAAACCTGCTAGGACTCAGTCTCCTAGTCTATAAAAGGGACTGTCCTGATAAAATCATGATGTGTAAGGGCTTTAAACAATTGTACACATATATAAATGTGAAGGATTGCAACCAGAGCAGTTTGTCACACAAACATGGTGACATGCAGTACTATCACATAAAATATAGATGATTCTTGCATCTACTTCCATCACCCCAAGGTGAAGGAAAATGTTTACATGTTCAAATGACTGTTACGGTCCTGTCTTACACAGGAGCCGTCAGGATAAGGATATACCTTTTTAAGTTATTGGTAGCAGAAGCTTCATGATTTGAAGGAAGCCAGACAGGGATCTCATAGGGAATTCTATCTCTTTGGGACCCTAAGGCTATAGGATCTGGTAGGTTTTTATGAGAGAAAATGGGAAACTATGCTGCAGACCAGTCTGGCTGAATGTGCTCACTACTGGCTCGTAGTTAAAATTACTTGGAAAGGGCTTCCCTGGTGGTGCAGTGGTTGAGAATCTGCCTGCCAATGCAGGGGACACGGGTTCGAGCCCTGGTCTGGGAAGATCCCACATGCCGTGGAGCAACTAGGCCCGTGAGCCACAGCCTGCGCTTCTGGAGCCTGTGCTCCGCAACAAGAGAGGCCGCGATAGTGAGAGGCCCGCACACCGCGATGAAGAGTGGCCCCCGCTTGCCGCAACTAGAGAAAGCCCTCGCACAGAAACGAAGACCCAACACGGCCAAAAATAAATAAATAAATAAAAATTGTATTTAAAAAAACAATAGCCAACACACCCTATGGCCCAAAATCATAAAACAAAAAAACAAAAAACAAAAAACAAAAAAATTACTTGGAAGAATTGGATACCATATTGCTATTAGCAGTGAATCTGGGAGGCAGAAATAGGGGCCAAAGCAAGGAATTTGGAGTCAGACAGGGCCGAGTCCAAATCTAAGTCGTTATCACTGTTAGCTCTGTGATTCTATCACTTAACCTTTCTGACCCTCAGGGTCTTCGTGTGATGGGCACAGCACCATAGCACAGAGCCATTTTGAGGGTGAGATGAGATGCATGTACAAAGTACTTCAAACTAGTATGTGCCATGAGGTAGGTTCTCAGTAAATGACAACACCCAGATTTCACACACGCCTTGTTGTACCACAGGGACTTCTCGAATACTGCAGTGACGCAGGATCACTCATCCAAAGGTGAAGGTAACTCACCATCACCAGTCGTTCTTTTCGGGTTGTAAGAAATAATTCAACATTTGAAATGCTTTTGGTAACATGTTTCCTGAGTCTTTACAGGTTAAAAGATGCAGTTAGCAGCCCTTTTGAATGTAGAAGCTCTAAGAAAAGAGCTTGGCACACTCTTTGCTCAAAACAAAAGGCCCTGCAGTCTCCTGGGGACCACGAGACTTGAGTTCAACCACTAAGTTACTTCAGGGTAGGAATCATGTCCCATCCTTTCTTTATTTATTCAAAAACCGTTTATAGAATGAGCACACCTATGAGTTAGTGTCAAACTCCCTCACTGCAGGTGCAAAATGAAAGAAGAAAATAAAAATAAAGAAATTAAAAAATAATTAAAGATTATAATAAGTAAATAATTGCATTCACGGCTAAAGAATAATATTTACGCTATATAGCTAATTTCGTGGCCAATGCTTCCTTTCCTATATCATGAGTGATGTGTACTATAATCTCCTAGGCATCCTCAAATCCCAGATTATTTATTTATGTATTTACATGGCTTAGGAAACACATTAGGTCCTCACATGACTGTACCATGGAGGCATAAATATTTACCGCATAAACCTTATTTTGACACTTCCTGCACTTACTATTTTTAAATTTTTTATCCTAGAATTCATCATAGCCTTAGAAAATGATTCAAGGATGCATTAACACCCTCCCCTAATCAGAAATGTGAACAACTGTATCGTTAATTTCTTTCCTTTTAAATCACAGATCCAACTTATTGCTTCTACAGCTCAAGTCAGAATCTTCTGGATTCAAGTCTTTCATGAGTAAAGGCTGTGTTTTAGGTAGAAAAAGTTTGTTTACGCTTTGCACATAATTGAAGAAACAAAGCCAATTTAGCTAAAACTTTCCTTTTTTCTTTCTCTCCCTTGATTTCTGGCTGGGACGAGGTTTGCACCAAAGAAAACTGTGTGACTGAGTTACAAGGAAGGGAAAATAAACTCAGAGATGATGTAGGTTTTTTGCCCTCCAGTATGACTTCCAGATCTATCACAGACACGTTTGGGGGTATTGTTAGGAGGAAAACATGCATTTAGGGTATTTCTATTTCGTGTCTTGAAAGGGGGATTGTTTTTGTGATGGGACGTAGAAAAGAAAGGTCTGATGCAAGCTAGTCACAGCACCTGCCACTCTGAGAGAACAGCGAGGGGCTTTAAGCACAATGAAAAAGAGGAATAAAATGCCGGGTGTTTATCTCCAGCGTTGCAGATAGAAATATATCTCCGCCCAACGTGAAACATCGCCTTTAATAAGACTGCCCTGCATTCATCTCTCCTGCATACACATGACGAGCACACCTAATCCGTCACGTCAAGACATGTTAAAAGGAACCTTCTTTCCCTGTTCCTTTCTACTCTGAATAAGTAATTATGAAAAACAAATCATGGCCATGTCTCTTTCTTTCTTCAGTTTTATTGGGTTTTGTCTGCCTGTCTCCCGTGGACATGAAGAATTATTCTGTTCATTCAGATCCGATGATTTTCTTTGGGGGGTTGTTTCAGATAAAACAGAGGGTCTGATTTTGTCAGGAATGTAGCTCTGGAAGTCTCTAAGAGCAACTATGCATATGAATTTGAGGGCAAAATGTCACCCTCTAAGTGAACTGAATGGAGAAAACACAATAGAAGTCTGTTAAAATGCTGCTTTGGGCAACAAGAAAAAAAGGCTGGATGTGATCATTCTTTCTGAAGGCCTTGTAGATGCCGACACATAGGATGATTTGCGGGGTGCCTGCATTCAGATATTTCTTTCTGCGGCGTGTACTGCTCTGGATAAAATTCGGGGGCTCTTACTCGGAGAAAATGGCCTTCTAGCCTGAAAAGGCTTATTCTTAAATGCACACAAGGCTACCTGATAGAAAGAAGAACATAGTAACATAAATACGTGTGTGTGTGTGTGTGTGTGTGTGTGTGTTGAATAGATTATCTCATCAAGCAGTTTGGAAAGCAAAGGGCAGAGGAGTTGGGACCAAGCTGTAAGTTCACCTAAATTTTGATGAATGAAATTCTTCCCAGGTAGGAAGGTAGAAAGGCATGAAACAGGCCTGTATAACCTGGATTTCAAGTCGGTTTTTGGATCCTGACCTCACATCTAGGCCTAATTCCCTGCAGGATCTCCCTCCTGCCGCGTCCCGAAGTCCTCCAGGACTAACATCGCCCTTACACGGTGACATGTGACCCAATCATGTCCCTCACACTGGGTGTCACAGAAGGAAGGGCTTCAAAAGTGAAGTATAAAGCTGTTGTCTTCCGTCAACCTCCATCTGCCCCTGTCTACTCTCTGTCTCATTCTCTTTGTGACTCTGTTCCTCTACTGGTTGTCTCTCTCCCTTTGTCTTTCCCTCTCTGTCTTTATTTGATCCCCTTCTGTATTCTTAACTGTCAACTCCATACATATGACTCCTAAGTCATTGTACTCAGATCTGAATGTCTTCTACGCTGTATTCTGAAATGTCTAACTACTTGTTGGACATCTTCACCTGGATCTTCTGCACCTCAAAATTACCATGTACCAAACTAGATTCAGTTCAACATCTAAACAACTTCCTTTCTCACCAGAAATGACAAAAACAAAAGCCACTGCCACCAGGTGAGTAAAGCTCTGCTCTGCCTCATGACTCATCCAGTCATTCATCAAACACTGTTGAGTCTCCACCTTGTTGGGACGCTGAGGTCACAAAACTGAGAAAGAGAATTCCTATACTCCAGAAGCACGGGGTCATACCTAGTCAGGTATGTCATCTGACTACACAGTGCTTTGATCTGAGACCTCACAAGATGTCACGGGAGCACAAAGGAGCGATACCTAATCCAGCCTAGGGGAAGGGGGTAGTTGAGGGTACCAGGAAGACATCCAGGAAGAGGTAACACCTGACTTGAGTCGCATGGGTTCTGTAGGAGTTAGTCTGATGAGGGGGCTGGAGAGATACGCTAGCATTTCTTTCAGAATCAGCAATGTGACACAAGCCTAGACAGATAGTCTGGCAACTCCAAAGAACTGTAAGTAGTTCTGGATGACTAGAGCACAAAGTGTTAGGGGAGGGGCATGCTCACAGCACCCGTGTCCACAGTCTGGGGGTCTTAGGGTCATCTGTGATGGATCCCATTCTCCCTCACTCTATGTAAGGTAGCTGTCAAGCCTTACCTATTTCACTTCCACCAGATATTCCTCTGCTCTAGTTCAGACTTGCTTTACCTCCTGTTGGGCCAGTGTAGTAAGCCCTGTTTCAGTCTCCATCCTTCCTCCGCTCCAATTTATCTGATCTCCCATTACAACGTATTTTTGAAGACTAAAAGCATGCTTTGTAGTCCAGCAGCAAGGGCATCACCTGGGAGTTTCTTAGACATGCAGGCTCTCAAGCCCCTGCCTAGACCTTCTGAATCTGAATCTGCATTTTAACAAAATCCCTTGGTGATGTGAATGCATACTAAAGTCTGAAAAGCACTGCTCAAAAGCAGAGCTCTACTTATATTCTAACACTGCTGAAAAACATAATCTTCACTGGCTCCCTCATGCCTAATGAATATAGTTCAAAACCCCTCATCTAATTTCTACTTCTTTCCAGCCCAACAGGACACTTTCCTTTTCTAGAACGTGCTTCATCCATCCCTCTTCATCCCCTTGCCTTTGCTCCTGGTCTCTTCACTTGGAGCCCTCTTTCACTTATCAAACCCTTTTGATCCACTGTGCTGAGCTGCCTCCTCCTCCATCCTTCCCAGGTGTGTCTCTCTCATCGCTGAATGTCCAAAGTACGTACGCTATTTCTTCTTAGTCTGTCCTATCTTGCAGTAGAGTTATCAGTTACATTTCCTGACTGTTAGTTGTCTATAAAATCCTGAAAAGCAGAGACTACAGCTTCCCCATATAATTGTCCCTCATGATTTTAGTGAATAGGTGCTCTATACATATTTCTAGGATAAATTATTGAAAGAAAATATTTGTACTCAAAAGGTGAAAAAGAGTAAACACAAATTGCTCTCGATAGCAAAAGAAATGTAAACTCAACCAGCACTCACTTTGTAGCCTCCAGGAAATGACCTCCATTGGGTTGAAATTACAAATCTGACAAACAACTTATCCCCAAATACTACAGCTACCAAAATACATAGTGGACAGAAAAACCGACCACTATGTGGCCAGTTAGAAGTTCTGTCCAAATATTAGAAGTTCTGTCCAAATGTCTCAGTTTTAAACTTTGTACCTCCTACTTACCTTAAATATCACAGGGTACATGACCAGAAAGAATTCTAGGTTTATAACATCATCTTTTCTGTCCCCACTAAAGAGAGGGAAAGTGGGAGCTAGCCGTAAGTCCTTTGATCTTCTTTAATGTATCATGTAAAATTTGTATTAGCCATGTAATTAGCTATGTGTCTCCTGACACATGAACACATTTACCAGAAATATTCCTTTGAATCAATGTATATAAAGCAGGGAAGAATCATGGCGGGTGCAGCAGAAACGTGCAATGTTATCAGGTTAGGAAATATCCTGTTCACAGAATGCTGATTTGGTGAAAGAAGGAGAGGAGCTTTGCTGGGAGAATACCAATGGCGTTTAACAATGCAGCCCAAACATGTTGGGGCATTCTAGGTGACCAGCTCTCAATGACAAGCCCTCAAGACAAGCAGCTTGCCTGTCTGCCAGAATCTCACAGATTGGAAGCAAGGGAAATACTCAATCTCTCTCTCTCTAAAGGTGGATGGACCAAGGAGGCCACTGCAGTTATATTAAGTGCTTCTAATTATCACATTCCCACAGCCAGAATACAGGGTAGTTCTACACACCGATTTTCCCAGCAGGAGCCCGCCAGAAGAAAAACTGGGAGGAAGCTTTGGAAATCGTCTTCCTTTCTCATACTTAGAAGAAATCATCTTTCTTTCTTATAGACGGCCAAGCTGTGAAATTTAGGCCCCCATCTGAATTTTCTGCTTCCGTTTTCAGATAGTTTTTTGTATTGTCTGGTTTTGTTTAGGTCCCAGTGAGTTCAGAACCATGAGGCATCCCTGTGACCCAAACGCTGCTTGCTCCTAGGCTTGGACCTTTCCTTCCCTATCAGAACAGGGCAGTATTAGTTGACAGGAGGTCCCTGGCATCTCCGCTGAGTATGCAGTGTCTGGAGTCAACTAGCCTGGGTTCAAGTCTTTACTCTGTTTCTTACCAACCGTATCACCTGACAAGTAATTGTAACCATTCTGCCTGTTGGATCTTTCTTTGATATTCTGATCATCATTAACTTATTAGCATTAACTTTGATTTTTTAAAATATTATATTAAAATATTATTAACCTTGATTACTGGGTTTGGGGCACCCTCTTAAACTTCTCTCACGAGGAGGAGAGTGCCTCCCTTGCCTCTCCCTAGTCCTGGCTTTGTGTCTCAGTTTGCTCATCTATAAAACCAAGCGAAAAATAGTAACCATTTCATTGGACTGATGAAAGGAATAATGGAGATAATACACTTACAGTGTTTAGAACATCACCTTGCAAATTATGTGAACTCTTACTGTTATTTTCTTTGACGCTGCAACTCTGTTCTTCCCACACTAGAGGAAGCGCATCGCAACAATGCTTCTCGAACTTTAGCAACCTGAGAATCACCTGGAGGGCTTGTTAAAACACAGATTCCTGGACACTGTTCACAGAAATCCTGATTATTCGGGGCGGGGGGTGGGGACACGGGGTCTGAGAACTTGCATTTCTAACAAGCCCCCAGGTGCTGCTGTTGTTCTGGGCATCAAACTTTGAATTTGAACAACATGGAGGTTAGGGGTGCCAACCCTCTGCTTAGTCGAAAATCCGAGTATAATTTATAGTCAGCCCTTCGTATGCTTGGTTCCTTCGTATACGCGGTTCCTTCATATCCCTGGTTCTGCATCTGTGCATGCAACCAACCTCCGGTAGTAGAGCAGCGTAGTATTTACTCTTGAAAAAAAAAAAATCTGTGTATAAGTGGACCCACGCAATTCAAACCCATGTTGTTCAAGGGTCAACTGTACTTCACTACAGGGAATGAATGTAACTGGAGGCTCCCTATTAAATCTTGGATTGATCCCTCACCAGCGACGTGTTTGTAATTAATCACCAGCGCACACACTTACTCTAAACAGGGCCACTCACACATACATCCTCTGCACAGGTTCATGTTGATAAATAGAATTGGCTGCCAACAGCCTCTGCAGCTTTTATCTACGCATTATAGTTTTTGTTCTCCTTTAGAACTTCTAGAGCTACGTCTCAGCAGTGCTTATCCTGACTTTGTAAATGAACACTTAGAAAAACACCTCAGAAGTTTCTGAGACCACTCAACGACAAAGTCTTGCCAGTATTGGTTGGTAAAGAGATTCAGTACCCCGGTTCAGTGCCATTCAACCAGCTCTCACCAATACCTGCTATGTGCCAGGCACTGTGGACAAAAAGATGAAAGGACCCAGGACGTTCATCAGAATGCACAGTCCTCAGGAGGAGAGAGGCACGCGAACAGTAAGTCATAATTCAGGATTATATGTGACAAGACAGCAACATGCAGGGAGGGCTGTGGGGAACAGAGAGGGCACCTTAGCATTTTCTACAGGCTCCAGCTAAGACATCCTGGAGGAAGCATCAGGAGAAGTGACTCTTCGCTTCCTGAGGGCTACTGCCAAGTGTCTGTGAAGCCCCAGGACCTGTAACACTGGCCTCCTGGCCCTCAATTCACTCTGCCGGAGGGGTGCAGATCCTGATGCTCTGCTTTCTCTCGGGTGCGGCTGTGCCCCCAAGAGGGCAGTTCTCTGCTCCCCCACAAGGGTAAGTCTCACCCAGCAGGCTCTCCTTGGTGCCCAAGCCTGGGGAGAGATGTCTGCCTAACTTTGGAGTCCAGTCAGTGGACTAAGTCTCTCACTGCAGTCCTTTTTTTATTAATAATGGTGATGTTTCTTCTGTATAGCACAGGGAACTTTACTCAATATTCTATAATAATCTATATGGGAAAAGAATCTGACAAAAATGGATATATGTACATGTATCACTGAATCACTTTGCTGTACACCTGAAACTAACACAACATTGTAAATCAAGTATACTCTAATATAAAATAAAAAGTAAATTAAAAAAAAAGAATGGTGATGTTTCTCACTTTGTTTGGGACTCAGGTGGGAGAGAGGGATGCCATATCTTGGGTTCCCTCAGAAACTCCAGCGGAGATTAGTAGCCAAGTTGTGTCAGAAAGGGTGAACAGAAGGTAGTCAGACTGGATTCCTGTGAAGGCGGTGGGTCTGGGAATGCTGACAGGGCTCAGAGCAATCTGAGTTCCACCTGCCTTCTTGCTGGTTATGGTCGTTCAAAAGGTCCTTTAGGGTAGGGTCATGCTGTCTATTAGGAGACCTCGTGCCTTTCTTTGAGCCTCATTTTCCTCCAAACAATACCACCCACCTGACGGGGTTGCAACAATTCACTAAGAAAATCTGGGAGGAAAATCTCTGGCTCACCAGATTGACCTGGTCCCACGTTCAGTCACTACCTCCATGTTACTCAGAACTGGGCTTTGCGCTGTAAGAATGCCTGGAAGGCGCCGTCACTTCTTTAGAGAAAAGGCGACAGAAGGAACCTTCCTTGCCCTGCCCCCTCCTGCTTTCGAGAAAGCAGAGGCAAGTGAACTAAATCATGATCTAAACATAGCCAGCCACGCGGCTGGGCAAAACGACTGCAGCCTGAACAATGGCTCTTGGCTGATGTACGTCTGAGACGTAACTGCAGCGTGGCCTCTGTGGATGGAGTACCATCAAGTATTACAAGAGGAAACATAAAAGAAAACACGGCACATAAACAAGCTCCCCGGATCACTGACATAACAAGCTCTTTCACTTCACTACGTAAAAGCCACAGAGCAAAAGGGTTCTGCTGACCACCACCCACTGCTTCCTATTTCCAGCTCATCGAAGAACTGGCCCTCTGCCTGCCTGCAGACAGGAAGTGCTCCTGGTTGGCTGACATGCTTTGCCTCCGTAACCCAGGGCCTCCATCTGTCCGCATGGTCAGACTCTCTTCCCTGACCACGTAGAGAAGCCTGTTTTCTTCTGACACCTTATGCTCTCATCTCTCCCTCAACCCCCCGCATGGATTGAAGATGGTTCACACTGGCCCTGGGCCCAGGTAGCCTCCTCCAGCTCCGCCTCCCCGCCCCCCCAACAAAGGTTCATTAAATTAGTCACTTGGACTTTCCATAGAGCTGAAGGTCACTTGCTGTAACTGTCAGCCAGGAGAGAGGCACCACTGGGGGAAGTTTCAGAGGCATGGTCTCCTTGAGTGGGAGGCTTGCTCTCACCTCCATGTTGCTGCCCCTGGACAGTGCACACGTGCTATCTCCCTCCAATGAGGAGACAAGAGTGCCCTCCCTCCAAGACACCAAGAGTTCCCCAGTGACAGCTCAGGCTTCCATCCCTGACAGGCTAAGGCAATTGCCTAAGCAGCTTCTTATGTTTCATGTTTTCCAACTAGAAAAACAAGGATACTTAACCTCCTCACAGGGGTGATCTGAGGACATATTAACCAATTTCTGAAAACCACCTGAAGAGTTTGACCAGAGGAGGTAAAGAATGGTCACTGTTCATCCAGAAGCACTGAGATTAAATAACAACTACAACAACAACTCTACCTACTTTGTTTGGGCTGAAAAACAAATTATCATTGAAAACAAACCTAGGTCTCTTTATATAATGTTTCATCTCCAAGCTGGAACTTTAGTATCATGAGGCAATAAAAAACAAAGCACAATGGAATCCTAAACTTGATGTTCTCTTGGCTCCGTGTCTCGCTTGCAGTGGTGGGTGGACTCTGTAATTACAGTGGTTGTGAAGTCCCCAGACATGTCTCAATCGGGCAGGCAGGGCAGACTCGGCACTGTATTAGCAACGGCAGTCACTGGGGGAGAGGGTTCCAATGGCTTCCCTGGCAGCATTGTCATGATTCAGCAGACAAAGAAAGTGCCAGAAAGCCAGACACTACAAGAAGAGACTGATAAACATTCCGTGCTTTGTATGTCTCTCAAAGCTGGCATTTGGAGAATGCGGTGAAATTTCAAAACTCCAGAAGCAAAGATGCATGTAGGAAGGGGTCAGACCTATACTGCACAAGCTTCATTTCTGACAGGGAGTGGTCCCTGGTTGAGAGAGGGGCTGTCCCACTTGATATTTCACCCCACTTGACATTTCAATGTCCAAAGTGAAGGACTTTCCCCAAAACATCTTGACACAAACATCGTGGAGCTTTGTCTATGAACTCACATAAAGTACAGAAAGCATTGTTTATCCATCTGTGTCTAACCGCTAGTGGTCTGTGGAAGAATGGCAGGTACTGCGGTAGGAAAATAATTTTAATCATGAACCTTCATGGGACTTTGGCAAAATCTCCTCAGCTTTCTGTTGAGCTAAATGTTAGTTCTCCCATCACCACTGGTCAGTCGACTGACAAGAATGACATGCTTATGTAGGAGGCATGAAAATCGTTAGAGATAACTACCTTTTAAGTTATCTCTTGCTATGCGAAACTTGACTCTTACAAGTAACCAACTATTTTACTTACCTATACCTATGATCTATCTTTACACTAACATATCTATTTAATATTAATGTGGAATGAGAGAGAAGTAGATATAAAGCTAGCATATATGGTTCACAAAGAATCCAAATAAAAATCTTAGAACCTATGTATTTGCTTATATCACCTCTGTGGGTAATAACTTCTGTAAACTAACTGCCTGATAATTTAAGATCGCATTTTGTTTTTTCTTTCCTTTCCTTTTATTCTTAACCCCCAAATTACCTATTTCAAACTTCAAGAGGTGGTCCCTAATTCTGGTATTCCATTCCGTTTAATTCAGTTCAAGGAGAATTATCCGTTGTGTTTCCAGGGCTGTGGTTTTAGTATTCAAAAGAAATATAAATCACATTTCCTGTTCTCAAGGTATTTCAAGTCCTGTGGGGAAGGCAAGGCTAAACACGAAACATGTTTGTCTGAGAGGATATGATTACTGCTAAAATGAATTATATGGATAAGAGGTGCTACAGAGCCCCATAGACTCCAAGGTTTGGTGAACACTTATAGTTTATTTACAGAGGAAAGAGTCCTAATTTTCATAGTCTGTTGACATGTGTTGGTTTCCCTAACATGGTAGACCACCCAGTTGTCCTTCTCTAGCTTTGTTTTGTTGGTCCTAGGGTGACCAGGCCCACACACGGAGACAGGCTCTGAAAGCAAGATGCTGCTCAGGTTGACCATCTGTCTAGGTTTTCCTGTGTGATACAGGGGAAGTCCAGAGAAATCGTGAATGCTCTCAAAAGTCAGCACATGGGGAGCTGCTCAGGAGAGAGCCCAGAGCTGGCAGTAATCTCCACTCCTAATGCTTCTGAGAAGTCTGATGACAGGTCGACAAGAGTAGTCTTGAAATCAGAGCAGATTTCTTTTGGCTGGGCAGAGGCTGTAACTGGCAAGTCCTAATTTATGTATGAAGTCTACTTTTTAATTTCACAGAGGAGCTGTCACCAGGTTCGAGGTAGAATGATCAGGGAGCGAGACTACCCCGTAGAGAATTAGCCGGGGGCATTGCTCTTCGGTGATCCTCCAGCTCGTCTTAAAATTCTCATTTAGAACAAGTATCATTCAGATGCCCAGGTAAAGAGAGAATTTGGTAAGGGGATGTGGCTAAGGCATCCTTTTCTCAGCCTTACCTTTCAGGAAAGGAAATAAGATTTGCTGTGTTGGGAGAATAAAGTCTTCTTTGTGCGAAAGAGCAAATGGTAGAGGAAAAATGTGAAAATTCCCAAAGTTGTGCCTTTGAGCCTTCCTAATTAACACAACAGCACAGCTCTCCTTCTGTTTCCTGTTGACTAGCGGGCAAAGGGCGGCTGCTCTTCCTTATGACCCACAGATGTGAAAAATATTGATTTGTCAGAATCCCTAAGGCTCTAATGAAATTTATGTGATTTTCATAAATACAAATTGTATCAGAACTGTTGTCATAGAAACTTGAGTGGGCAGAGCAGCCAAGGCAGGAAAAAGAGGAGAAATCTGTGGTCAGTTTTAGTGTATGGTCCCTTGAATCTACTGCCAGGCAGTGATCTTCCTAAAATGTAAACTTCATCCAGAGGCTTGCCATCCGCACTTCATCCACTTGCTGAAGTCTCAGTAGCGAGAAGTTAAAAGCCTTCAAATCAGCAGCCCGAAATTACCTATCCAGAATAATTTGCTGTCAGTCCCTTACCCCATCTCCTAGCAAGCCAAATTCAATTACCAGCCAAGCCCCTAATCCTCTAAACCAGCGTTTCTCAAACTTCAATGAACAAAACAGATTGCTGGGCCCCATCCCTAGGGTGCTACCTGAGAATTTGCATTGCTAATAAATTCCCAGGTGATGGTGACCTGACACTGCTGGTCCAGGGACCACATTTTTAAAAAAGCCACTGCCCCACTGCCTCTACTCAGTATGCCCATTCCACTCTATGTAAAATAATATCACATTCTGAATTTACTATGGTTAGTCACATGTCCTGCACTATAGTGTTTATGGTTTTGAATTAGAAAACAGTATATGTTCTCATAAGCTTTGTGTCTCTCTGTCCTACCACAGTGCTTTTGCACTATAGAAAGAGATCAGTAAGCTCTTGTTGTTAAATCAGGGGGAAACCAGGCAGAAATGACTGTCTTCTGAGCCTACAGAAAACCCTGAGATGTTTATGATTAAAGGATCCCACAGAGCTATTTACATCTAGGGGAGGAGCCCCTAGCTCCTTCTGCTTCCATGTACCCTTCAGGTGGCCTTCTATCTCTCCTTTCCCTTTAAAGGTATTCTTGTCATTTGAACCTGATTGACAGTAAAGAGTCAGAAAGCCCTGTTGTTGTTGCTTTTTAATTTAATTTTTATTTTATATTGGAGTGTAGCTAATTTACAATGTCGTGTTAGTTTTAGGTGTACAGCAAAGTGATTCAGTTATACTTATACATATATCCATTCTCTTCCAGATTCTTTTCCATATAGGTTATTCCAGAATATTGAGTAGAGTTTCCTGTGCTCTACAGTAGGTCCTTGTTGGTTATCTATTTTATATAAAGTACTGTGTATCTGTTAATCCCAAACTCCTAATTTATCCCTCCCCCTCACCTTTCCCCTTTGGTAACCATAATTTTGTTTTCTATGTCTGTGAGTCTGTTTTGTAAATAAGTTCACTTGTATCATTTTTTTAGATTCCACGTATAAGTGATATCATATGATATTTGTCTTCCTCTGTCTGACTTACTTCACTTAGTATGATAATCTCTAGGTCGATTCATGTTGCTGCAAATAGCATTATTTCATTCTTTTTTATAGGAAAGCCCTGGTTTTGAACCCAACTGTAATACTTATAAACCCCACGGCCTTTGGTAAGTTGACTGACTTAAGCCTCAGCTTGCCCATTTCTGAGATGAGGTCTAATAATCCTTAATTTACAGATTTGTCTTGAGGATTAAATAGAATAACGCATAGAATCTGTTGTAGCTCTGTGCCTGCCACCCAGTAGGGATTCACTCATCTATTATTTATCACAAACACAAATCTGGGGGAGAACGCACAGTGTAGTTTGCTCTGCACCCTCTAGGAGTGACCCTTGGTGCGCACTTGCCTATAAATTACTCCACGAGGTTTGACAAACGGCTGCAGGATAACCTGCGAGCCACTGCACCTTTCCGTGAGTATCAGTGACCCCAATTTCTGCTGGGGGGATAAATCTTCTTCCATTTTAATAAAATTTCTCAAGCGTCAATGGAAAGCAGAAATGTCACTGAAAGAAGCATGTGGAAACTGCAGAGCTGAGAGTGGGGAGTGTCCCTGAGGACCAGTCTCTGAGAAGATGCCTGTGTCCTGTGATGGGGAACATTTAGAAGCTGAAACAGTAGGAATGTGGTGGGGAAGGCAGGGGAATTCAATCTCCTTTGCCTCCTCCACACAAATCAATCACAAAGGAAACAGGCATTTGAGGAAAAAGTTCCTTTAGAATGTATTTCTATTACCTCATCTCATAAATCTCATTCCCTCCTAATATGATTCCTTGAGCAGAACGGCCCGGATCTTATACAGCCTCTTAATGGGCTCATTTTTGGACTCTGTAAGACAGACAAAGGAGTCTCGGAATCCCCCAGATGGGGACAGGAGCAGGTTAGAGGACCAACAAGAGGGTCACTTCAGACTAAGAAGGGATGATGGGAAGCTGACCGTCCAAATATCTTCAAGTTACTGGAATTTTCTGCTTCCGTGCTGAAGGAAGAATTCTGGGCAATAAAAACATAATTAGAAGATCTACACTATAACTTACTTAAGATTGTGTTGTCTCACGTTCAGCATCCATATGTCCTGAATTTTATTCAACAAGCACAGTGTTCATATTTTTTTCCACTGTTCGAATGGCATCGTTGTGTCCAGGAACTTCCCACAGTTTAGCTTCCAAATTATATCACCCAATTTGCCTCCTGTCCCCCACATCATGAAAAATGGGGTAATTTTTGGTTTGGGAAATATAACCATTGCAATATATGCCCTTCATTTTGCAAATGAGGAAAGTTGGATCTTACTACAGGTTGGTGTCAGCACCAGAGGGCTGAAACCCAGTTTTTCTGACTCTCAATACATGACTGCCTTCTAGTATACTATGCAGCCATCAGGTTCATTTTAAGCTTTTAAAAGGCTTTTTTTTTAAATTAAAGAAGCACTTTAATCCTGACAACATATCCCAGAACCCCCAGCTTTCTGTCTGCTTACAGAGAAGAAAAATAAAGTTAAATGATATATACATAACTTCATGGGGACATTCTCTTTATTTTATTAATCTAACTTTTAATTTTTTATTTATTTTATTTTATTTGTGTGTGTGTGTGATCAGCACATCCATGCAGAATCAGGTCAGAATTGTTTCTGCATCCAGAAGAGGCTTATTGAATCAAGTGCTGGCATCTCTACTTGGTTTCAAACAAAGCATTTCAAATGGCTAATAAGATACTCAGAAGTCTTCTCATCCAGGTCTAGCACCTATGTTTCAGCAACTATGCTAGGTATTACGTATTAGAAGTTAATAAAAAGAGAAAGACCTTATCCTCTTGGAATTTACAGCTCAGCTTAAGTGACCTGAGCAAGAGGGTCTAGGAAGGGCCCTCTTGCTGTCCTGGACACAAAAAAACCCAGGGTCTGGCATGGTTTAATTAAATGACCATCCTTCCCAATTAGCCATGAAAAACACTGCTTGTGTAACTATGTCATTATCACTTCCTGCCTGGATTAGCGTAATCCTGATATGCAGGCCTTCTGTGCTCCAGCATTTCCTCTGGGGATTTGCAACCTTTGCAAAACCCCAGCTTTAGAATGCTGGCTAGAGCCAAAACTTCATTACTCACATTACTTCTATGCCAAGCAAGCTTCCCGCGCTTCCTTAACAGAGGAGTGCACGCTGTAAACGTTCTGTAGTTAAAAGGATGAGTAGAAAGCACTTCCCCAAACCTGGGGCTGTCTCGGCAGTTTAAGTATACACTTCTCTCACCCCAAGCAAAAGTTGGCAAGTGCCAGCCCCAGACAACATACGTGTTCATCTCCTGTTGCCTGTCAAGGAAAAGCTGGATATTGTAGAAATGATTCAGACCCTCAGTGGGATTGATGGGGTTCTTTCTTCCAACTCTACAATTCTGTTTTTCTAGAATAGCTACTTCCTGGGGACTTCCTCAGATAGGAAAACTGTCTTTATCCCCACAATGTCATTTTTTCAATCATAAACTCACATTGTTTTCAGAAATGAAATAATACTAAAGATGAATTAGAAATATTTCAAATGAGGAAACTGCAACTGAGAGAGAGAGATAACATGCTTCGACAAGGTCACAGCAAGGATTAGAATCCAACTCTCCTAACTGATCTAAAGAACTACTGTGTCCTCTCTAATAAAGAGTTCAGATTCCAGTGACCTGTGCTATATGGCCACCTTCTCCCTCTACATTTATAGAAAGGGTCATTTTTTATCTGTAGGCTGTCCAACTCCTCAGTGCTGTAATGGAAAGGATCCTAAATGTCAAACACCATTTCTCATTGGTAATATTGCTTAGGTAAATATCTCAAAATAGATTTTCAGCACCAGAGCAGGAAGATGCCCATGAAAGGAAGCTCCAGCTTCTGAAAATACCACCGGGCTTTCGCAAAGCCAAACTGCATGAAACAGATCAAAGAGCATTACATTGCCTTCTGGTTATGGGTCACTCTATCTCTGTGAATCTAGTCATAAAAGCACAGAAATTCAGAGCTGGGAGGGACTTCAGAGATCATCTTGTCAACTCCTTCAGTTTAAAGGTGAAGAAAGCGAGACCCAGAGAATACGAGAGACTCGCTCCAGGCTATAGAACTAGTTACAAGGAAACTGTCTGTCCTTTCTCCCTCTGTCACACTGTCCTGTAACAAAAGGCCTAGGCCACCAGATATATTCAGTGGTTGTGTCAACAAGAACAGAGAAGATGCTTTTGATTTTTTTAGGGTGATACAGATTGGGACAAAGCCCCAAAGTGACCTCTTCCAAAGCAGGAGAGCAGCACATGCCAACGTGCAACAAATTCCTGGACACAACACAGAAAAAAGAAGAAGGAGGAGGAGGAGGAGGAGGAGGAGGAGGGGGAGGGGGAGGGAGAGGGGGAGGGGGAGGGAGAGGGGGAGGGGGAGGGGGAGGAGGAGGGGGAGGAGGAGGAGAAGGAGAAGGAGAAGAAGAAGAAGAAAACCATCCCACAACACCGAAAAAAGAAAAGAAAACCACCGCATCATGGTCTCAAAAGAAGTCGAGTCTGAGATCTGATATTCACCATTCATCACATACCCTTTGATGCATGATGCTTAAGACAGTTAGTGTGGCACTTTCATAACTAAAGCAAGTACAAAAAATGTCAAGTTCTACTTTAAAAACAGTAAGGCTCCTTGCAGAAGTGATTAGGGGAGAAACCTAGCCATCCTTTATATTTTCCTCTCCACTGAACTTGTGCAATATAGTTCCCTAAATGTCTGGTGCCCAGAACTTCCAAGGGCAAGAACTTTGCAAAATAACATTTTTTATTAGAAAAACTATACATAATTATCATAGAAAATATGCAAAATACAGAAAGTCATCAAGAAGAAAACCAAACAGATCTATATATTTACCATCCATAGATAAATACTGTTACTTTTGAAAATATCTCTTATCAGTATTTTATTTAGGCATGCATATACACAGATATTTTCAAATAAATTGGCCTCACATCATTATATATTGCTTTGTAGCCTGTTTCTGCTTGTTTTCACGTTACAACTTACCAGGAACTTTTTTTTTCCAAGTAGTTATCAAACTTTACTGAACATCAGAATCACCTGGAAGGCTTGTTAAGACAGAGTGCTGAGTCCCAATTCCAGTTTCTAATTTAGTACCTCTAGGGTTGAGATCCATAATTTGCATTTCTAACAAGTTTCCAGGAGATATTGATGTTGCTAGTCTGGGAATACTCTTGGAGAGCTATGGTAGTATTACAACATAACTTTTTGTAAAAAAATGGCTGTAGAGTATTTTGAGTGTGGTATATGATAGGCATTTTGACTTTTTCCAGTTTTCACTGTTATAAATAATAATGTAATAAATATATATTTTGCATATCTTTTTTAAAAAAGAGCTTTATTGAGGTAAAATTCACATACGATCAAATTCACCTATTTTAAGTATACAATTTTTTGTTTCTTTAAGATAAATTCTAAAAAGAAGAATTGCTGAGTCAAAGATTATATATGTTGATATACATTGACAAATTGTCCTCTGAGGTCGTACATAATTAGATTCGCACAGCAGAGTATGCACATCACTTTCTGATTTCCTTGGGCAACCCAGAATAGTATAATTTTTAAAACACCTTTACAAATTTGAAAGGAAAAAATAGTATTGTATTGTTGCTTTTATTTATATTTCTTTGACATCAATTGAGGTTGAATATTTTCCGTCAGATGTTTATTTGGTATGAGTATTTATGATTTTGTGAGTTCTCTGCCTTAGGCAGGATATTTGTGTAGGTATCCTTCATAGCACAGACCATGAGGACATTGGCCATCTTAATGATTGATAAATCGACACAGGGAAAATCCTATGTAAAATGTTATTTCCCTACAATTCTCATTGAACACCAGCATCCATCTCTCTCTCTCTCTCTCTTTCACACACACACACACACACACACACCCCTACCCCAAATTGTGAAGGACCTCCAGGCTATGGGCAGTCCCAGGGAAACCTCCACTAAGGTGCAGTCCCAGGGAAACTTCCACTAAAGCAGCAAAAACACACTAATTTAAAAACCCCCAACTGAATCCCGGGAGTCAGTTCTACTGCAAACAGTCAATTGAACTGAGGTAAAGGATAAGTGTTACAATGTTTATAGAGTTAATTTTAAAAGAAAGTGGTTATTTTACCTAATCGGTGTTTCATCTTGTTTTCTGCTCTGCTCTGGGGGTTCATGGGCTCAGCCTAGCAGGTGTCTCCCTTGCCCAGTTAGAAGCTGGAAGGAAGAAGGCCTGCGGAGAGAGCTGTAACCGCTGATCTTTGAAAACTTTCCTAACTTGCCACCAAGGAAGCCTTAAGGTTGAATACCAATTGCGAGAGCTTTGGTGGAGAATTCTGCATTCTTGGGCTCTTTGGCATTCACTGGGGGAAAAAATGTCATATATATTTTCACAGGTGAAGGAGAGTCGGTGCCCAAAGAAAGCATCCAATACAAAGGCACTGTGTTCTAGGTTTCAGCCTGTCTATAGAGTTTTTGAGAAGAGTTTCCTTTTCCTAAACTTCTTCTGAATAAATACAAGGTGACTCTTCCATTAGACCAGCATGATTTGAAATTATCTTTTTCTGCGTGGTCTGCCCTGCTGACTGCTCACCTCTTAAAACCCATGTGTTAGGAATACTTTTTTATTCCTCTTGTCTTCCCCCTTAATACATTCTTCCTGAGGGATGTTCTCTGCTCTTACGGCTTCAGCTCCACCCTGAGACTGATGGCACCAAACACCACATCTCCATTGGCAAATGTGTTCCTCCGTGACCTTGATGAATGCCCTCTGGGAATTTATCTTCACTGGAAAGACTGAGAAGGCTGACAGAAGATGCAAACCCAACGTGTTTAAAACGGAACTCTTTAACTCTCTCCACCTCAAACTTTCCTTCTTATTTTCCTCATTTCCGTTAATGGCATCCCCACTTACGTTAGAATCATAAGCCTTATCTGGATATTCTATATTCACTTGGTCCCTGAATCCTGCCTCTTCTGCCTCAAGCATGCATCTCCTATCGGGCTCTCCCTGTCTCCCCCCCTGCCCTTGTGCATTAGCTCAGACCTTCCTAATCTCTGGCCCTCCCCCTGCCCTTGTGCATTAGCTCAGACCTTCCTAATCTCTGGCCCTCACTACTTCACCCCTTCTAGCTGGCCTTCCTCCTAGTTTACTTTCTTCACTCCAAACAACTCTGTGCCTTCAAAATGGCCTCCAGAGGTGTATTCCCATTAAAGAAATCTGATCATGTCACTCCCCTGCCTGAAGATGGCTGCCCAGAGGACTAACCTAAATTCTTTGGCATGGCACCTAAGACTTTCCACTACCAGCCTCTTCTTCCCTCCTCACTTCCCTCCACCACCAGCCCCCCCTGGCAGGCTTTGCTCTAGTCACACGGAATCTCTGTTCCCAGAACAAGCTATTTTTAACCTTTTACCCCTCCAGGTTGTGTGCATTCTTCTTCCTCTTATTTGTCACAAAATTTCCTCCTTATCCTTCAATGCCAGCTGAAATGAATCACCTCATTCATTAATTCATTCACTCATTCAACATAATAATTTTTAGCATCTATTAACTGCAAAAAAAGAAAGAGAAAAAAATTGTGCTAAGGGAAGCCAAACAGATAGGGTCCCTGTTCTCATGGAGCTATGAAATTTTTCTTGAAGACTTTCTTGACACTTGGCAGTTAATAATTTCCTCCTTACCCTCATAGCATTCTGTTCATACCGCTATGATGGCAGTTAATAAACCATAATGTAATTAAGTCTGGATTCCTGACTAGACTCTGAGCTCCTGGGGTTAGGGATGGAAGGGATGAATTGATGATTAAGTCTTACTCGCCTTTATATTTGAGGAGGCTATTCAACATAGTGGTTAAGATCATGAGTTCTTAGACAACTACCTGGGTTCAAATTCTGCCTCTACCATTTACAAGCTCTGTAACTTTAGACAATTTAAAAAAATCTCTCTGTGTTTTGGTTTGTTCTTCTGTTGAATGAACATAATAATAGTAACCCATAAGGTTGTAAGGGTTAAAGGAGTTAATATATGTATATGGTAGGTGCTCCATTTTTATTAATTCCACTATGGTGCTAGTAATAGAAAGCCCTCCATAAAAGCTAACTTAATGAGTGGATGGATATTATTTAAGTATAATAAGATCCATCTATCTGTCTATCTACCTATCTATCTACCTATCTAATCTTACTCAAAGACCATATCACCTCATTCACAGGTATGAGAATGGTCAGGCCAGATGTAGCCCACACAGCCTAGGGCAGTGATTCTCAAGCTTTAGCATGCTTTAAAAATCTCCTAAGGAACTTATTAAAATTCGTATTTCTGTCCCCTTTCTGATTTAGTAATTTTGGAGTCGATCTCAGAATCTGCATTTGTAATGAGCACTGTGCAGATAGATGGTCCTTGGACCACACTTTGAGAAATACTAGCCCTGGCTGGTATCTTAGACCCTTTCCCCTGCTGCGGGTCCCAGAACCACACATTGTCTCACGTGAACAAAGGGACTGGAGGGGTCCTGCGGATCAAGGTGACACAGTACCATGTGATCACACACAGGATCCCTCTGTGGAAGACAGTCAGGGAGGGAAATGAAGTCCATAAAATGCACTCTGTAGAGACCTGCTACAAGGACACCTGCGTCATAAAGCAGGGCTGACTGTGAGGGTGGATGAAAACATTTTCTAGTAATCCCCCTTGGGTTATTTTCTAAGAATCGGCAACAGAGTGATGGTATTTAGGGTACGTAGGTTGAGCTTTATCATCAGTTTCATGTTGAGTTAATTTATGATTATTAATCTGCCATAAATTACTGATGTGACATTTGGCAGGTCACTCTGCCTTTCTGGGCCTCTTCTTTCTGTGAAAAGTGATTTGGGTTAAAGTTTCTCTCAGAGTCCTTCAGTCCTGTTATTCACTGACTCCTAGGCTGGGAATTGCAAACCACCTACCTAAGGCCTGAAAGAATTCACGGCTCTCCTAAGAGAGAGCAGTTTTCTAGGTATTAACCACAGAAGCAGTTTCCAAATGTCAATCAATAGCAACACACCTGGATTTTTAAAGATGAAGAGAGAGTGCCAGTTCCACTGGGCAATCTGCGCCAGCGCTTAGCTGAAACAGGAACAAAAAAGCACATCTGAAACAAAGAGCCATTCTCTTCCCTCCTGCCCAGCTGGCGGCAAACCTGTTCCAGCCAGCACTTTCTCCAAAGGCCTCACTCTCCTATCCTCAGGCCCTGGAGATGGCCACCACAGGAGGCAGGTACTTGAGCTACTCCTTCCTAGAGGATCTTGCTGAGGCCACCTGTAGGTCATCTGGTCACACCCTCAGGAGCAATCTAAATGCACTAGCAATAGTGAGTCCATGCCTGTTTTTCTGGAAATCCAACTCCCATTCCTGCCTTTATTTCTGTTATGCCATTGTAGCATTGTGATTTATAATAAGAAATATATATTTGGTCTTTATTCCTGTTTCTGGCACAGAGCTCCTAAAACTCTTGGAATTTCCTAACTGACAAGAGCAATAAAAGTGCCTTTTGTTATATTAATGAGACAACTTTTGGACCACACCTAAGGATGGGGGATGGTTGCCCATGGAGCTAAACCTGTGATTAGAAGATTGCAACTTTAAGTCTCACCCCCAAATATCCTGGGAGGGGAGAGGAGTTGAAGATTGAGTCCCATCACCTACAGCCAATGATTTAATCAATCGTGCCTTTGTAATGAAGCCTCTGAAAAAACCCAAAAGGTCAGGGTTTGGGGAGCTTCCAGGTTGATGAATACATGGAAATGTGGGAACAGTGGAGTTCCTGGAGAGGGCATGGAAGCTTTGTGCCCTGTCCCCATACTCTGCCCTAGGCATCTCTTCCATCTGGCTGTTCCTGAGTTATATTCTTTTATATTAAACTGATGATCTACTAAGTAAAATGTTTCTCTGAGTTTTATGAGCCACTCCAGCAAATCAATCAAATCCAAGGAGGGGGGGTCTTTGGAACCTCTGATCTATAGCCACTCAGAAGCACAGCTAACCAGGGTCTAAAATCGAGAGGGGCAGTCTTGTAGGACTGAGCCCTTAACCTGTGGGATCTGACGTCATCACCAGGTAGTGTCAGAATTATAGGACACCCAGACAATGCTGGAGAATTGCTTACTGTTGTGGGAACCACCCCCATTGGAATTGGTGTCAGAACTGTAGCCATCAATGATGGAAGAAAAAGGATTGGGAGATAAAGAAAAACTTTATTATTCCCATGTCACCTAACATGTAACAGGGCCTCTAGTCTTGAGCTATTTTGCTGTACATTATACAAAGTATGGTCCACAATGAAAGTACCTTCCAGATGTGTGTTTCAGGAGGACCCAAATTGAGAAAATGTATATGCACCTCAGCATCACACAGTCCCTTTCTCCGGGGTCATGGCACAGCAGGTGGGTGGGGTGCAACTCTCTACCCTTGTGCCAAAGCTGTGCGGCCGATGTCTCCTTGGCTAGTGTTTTCCAAGCTGTTAACAAACAAAGGAATCCTAGCCTTTCATTATTTCTCCCTTCTCTGCCCATATCACGTGGTGAA
Source organism: Balaenoptera physalus (assembly GCF_965194825.1). NCBI lineage: Eukaryota > Metazoa > Chordata > Mammalia > Artiodactyla > Balaenopteridae > Balaenoptera > Balaenoptera physalus. Next base: position 39,720,297 of record NC_138889.1, on the reverse strand, counting down.
ACATTTTTCTCCCCAATTGCACTAATTAAGTAACAATTAATGTTTTCCCATTTAAAAATTAATCAGAGACATAGATAATGGCTAATCAATGCTTCTCATCTTCTCTGAAGTACCAGTGGAATCATTTTTATTGTTCCAGCAAAAAGCACAGAAAATTGACCTCTCAGTGAGTTTATTCAGTCTTATCACAGATACAGTTTGCTTTCTGATGAAGCTTTTTAGAAAACTGAAGCTAGTTCCGGAAACTCCAGGATGCCTGAATTCTGCATTTTGACAGAAAGGTGAGCAGAAGCTACCTCTCCTCACAGTGAGAGGTTCGAGGGTGGATGCACGGATTACCAGGTGGTGAATGACAGAAGGATTTCTTGGCTAAAGCACCTGGCTGAAAGCTGTGGAGAGAAAGGATGAGAGAGGAGGTTGGCTTCTGTGTGGAGTTTTTACTTCTAGTTCTGAGTGGGTGCAAATTCCTTCAGCTCTCGGTTTCCACCTGTCTACCATCTTTCTCACCTATCTCTTCTCTTCCTCCTTCCTATGTCCTCAAGGTCATTGATGATGGGACCAGAGAGAAGGAGGTACAACCCACTGGAGGGAAAAGTGAAGTGGGCCTCAGATTGTGTGTGATCTGAGGAGAATGACACAATATTCGCTGTCTGCTATTTTTATCTGTCTGATGGTGATACATGGCTTTATCACATAGGTGTTTATATCTTCGTCTTGACCCAGATCGTGCTTCTCTGCCTAATTTCCCCTTGTGCCTCAACACTCTACCCAGTCAGGGTAGGTGCTCCTTTTCTGTGTTCCCAAGGTATCGTATTTAATTACTTGTTCATTTTTCTGACCCTCCCACTCTATTGTGCAATCCATGAGAGTAACTTTGTGCCCAGGGCCTCAGTAAAATGCCTGCACATGACGGGTGTTCAACAAATGCTTTTTAAAATGAATTACTAACAAAAGGTGTAAATAAATGCCGCATAAAGGACAGCGTTTCTTCTGATTGTCACTGCAGACATGAGATTAATAAAGCAGAAAATAAGTACCGTCCAAAGTTAAATTCCAGTGAGACACAAAACAGTGCCCCAAAGCCTGGTACAAAGAGTCAAATCAGAGCTGGAGACAGGGTGATGGTAGAAACCAAATAATGAATGGCAGATGCCAAGGGATGGGAGTTATGTAAAAATCAGGAAACGAGGGAGGTAACAAGGAAGCTGTGCATCTTTAGGGGTAGGGGGCCTCTGTGGAAGGCCTTTGCCTGCGTCCTCCATCTTCAACTCTGTCAGAAGAAAGAGGACTTTCATCAGTGTCTTATAATTTTCTGCATACAGGTCTTTTGTCTCCTTAGGTAGGTTTATTCCTAGATATTTTATTCTTTTTGATGCAATGGTAAATGGGAGTGTTTTCTTAATTTCACTTTCAGATTTTTCATCATTAGTGTATAGGAATGCCAGAGATTTCTGTGCATTAATTTTGTATCCTGCTACTTTACCAAATTCATTGATTAGCTCTAGTAGTTTTCTGGTAGCATCTTTAGGATTCTCTATGTATAGTATCATGTCATCTGCAAACAGTGACAGCTTTACTTCTTCTTTTCCAATTTGGATTCCTTTTATTTCTTTTTCTTCTCTGATTGCTGTGGCGAAAGAAATTAAAGATGATACAGATAGATGGAGAGATATATCATGTTCTTGGATTGGAAGAATCAACATTGTGAAAATGACTCTACTACCCAAAGCAATCTACAGATATAATGCAATCTCTATCAAACTACCACTGGCATTTTTCACAAAACTAGAGCAAAAATTTTCACAATTTGTATGGAAACACAAAAGACCCCGAATAGGCAAAGCAATCTTGAGAATGAAAAATGGATCTGGAGGAATCAGGCTCCCTGACTTCAGACTATACTACAAAGCTACAGTAATCAAGACAATATGGTACTGGCACAAAAACAGAAATATAGATCAATGGAACAGGAGAGAAAGCCCAGAGATAAACCCACGCACATATGGTCACCTTATCTTTGAAAAAGGAGGCAAGAATATACAGTGGAGAAGAGACAGCCTCTTCAATAAGTCGTGCTGGGAAAACTGGACAGCTACATGTAAAAGAATGAAATTAGAACACTCCCTAACACCATACACAAAAATAAACTCAAAATGGATTAAAGACCTAAATGTAAGGCCAGACACTATCAAACTCTTAGAGGAAAACAGAGGCCGAACACTCTATGACATAAATCACAGCAAGATCCTTTTTGAACCACCTCCTAGAGAAATGGAAATAAAAACAAAAATAAACAAATGGGACCTAATGAAACTTCAAAGCTTTTGCACAGCAAAGGAAACCATAAACAAGACCAAAAGACAACCCTCAGAATGGGAGAACATATTTGCAAATGAAGCAACTGGCAAAGGATTAATCTCCAAAATTTACAAGCAGCTCATGCAGCTCAATATCAAAAAAACAAACAACCCAATCCAAAAATGGGCAGAAGACCTAAATAGACATTTCTCCAAAGAAGATATACAGATTGCCAACAAACACATGAAAGAATGTTCAACATCATTAATCATTAGAGAAATGCAAATCAAAAGTACAATGAGATATCATCTCACACCGGTCAGAATGGCCATCATCAAAAAATCTAGAAACAATAAATGCTGGAGAGGGTGTGGAGAAAAGGGAACCCTCTTGCACTGTTGGTGGGAATGTAAATTGATACAGCCACTATGGAGAACAGTATGGAGGTTCCTTAAAAAACTAAAAATAGAACTACCATACGACCCAGCAATCCCACTGAGAAAACCATAATTCAAAAAGAGTCATGTACCAAAATGTTCATTGCAGCTCTATTTACAATAGCCAGGACATGGAAGCAACGTAAGTGTCCATCAACAGATGAATGGATAAAGAAGATGTGGCACATATATACAATGGAATATTACTCAGCCATAAAAAGAAACGAAATTGAGTTGTTTGTAGTGAGATGGATGGACCTAGAGTCTGTCATACAGAGTGAAGTAAGTCAGAAAGAGAAAAACAAATACTGTACGCTAACACATACATATGGAATCTAAGAAAAAAAAAAAAAAAAGGTCATGAAGAACCTAGGGGCAAGACAGGAATAAAGACACAGACCTACTAGAGAATGGACTTGAGGACACGGGGATGGGGAAGGCTAAGCTGGGACGAAGTGAGAGAGTGGCATGGACATATATACACTACCAAATGTAAAATAGATAGCTAGTGGGAAGCAGTCGCGTAGCACAGGGAGATCAGCTCGGTGCTTTGCGACCACCTAGAGGGGTGAGATAGAGAGGGTGGGAGGGAGGGAGACGCAAGAGGGAAGAGATATGGGAACATATGTATATGTATAACTGATTCACTTTGTTATAAAGCAGAAAGTAACACACCATTGTAAAGCAATTATACTCCAATAAAGATGTTTAAAAAAAAAAAAAAAAGAAGAAAGAGGACTGATAAACTAACCCCTGAATCTGACAACTTAAGCTAGATTGCTATTTCTTTCACGGCAGGACCATGCCTTCCATGTCTTTGGTATTCCAACAGGAGCTTCCCACAGTACCTTGCAGAGAGACATACTTGGATAGTAAGCACTGATTTGACTAAAGCACAGTATATTCTGATAAACAGGGTGGAGACCTTCATCCTTTTTGTACACTGATGTATCCCAAAAGTCTATACGTGTGCTTGTCACATAATTGGTCCTCAGTAAACATCTGTTGAATGAATAAATGAATTTTTAAAACCTCACAGCAGGCTGTTGTCTCCATGGCCAGAGTTGAGTAGTGTTTCTGGGTAGTGTTTTCAACTAAGCCTCAGCAAGGTAGCTCATGGCTCATCAGCAAAGCAAAAGGAGATAATAAACCTTAATCTGGGTGCATTCATCACCTAAGAAAGTACACCCGAGGTCCAACTGGTGGCGTTCTGAGGGTCTCCTACTTGGGTGACTTTTGTGCTCATTTTTGAAGCAAGATAAACAATTCCTTTTCAAGAAGCACATAAGTGATAGGAGCAAGGGGACAGCTTCTTTCCTCAAACTGGTCTCTGCTCATGTCCTGATACCTAGAAGGGAAGCTCTGTGTCTGTTAGACACTGAGGACCACATTTCAAAATTTAGGGTAAAACTCCCCCTCTCAAGCCATGCATTTTTTTTTATCCTCAAATAACACCCTTAAGAACAATGACATGAAAGCACAATACTGGTGGTGGAATAAATTTCACATGAAGCAGTGCATATGTTAAAAGCATTTACAGTTCCAGAGAATGTGGGTTTACATTTCACTTGTCCTGCTCCAACGCCCTATGAATTGACTCAGCTGGTTTTAATAATAATAATTTTTTTAAGTGGTGGGAATATCTTTCTGTGTGTACATTACAGAATGAGAGACTCTCGCAACAAGAATTTAACACCAGCGAAAGCACATGTGTACGGACGGAAAAACACGAGTAATTCCCTTTCATGTGTTTTCCAGCCTCTCCATACATAGAACACCACACACTGAACGGGGGCCAAAGTGCCAGTGGTGGACGTCTTTCTAAGGGGCATCCTTTTTGCCAGTTGCCATGGATGATAAGATTCTATTTCTTTCCTAACGTCCTTCCCCTCCGTTCACGCCAGCGCAATCATTTTTGGCATTTACAAGCCATCTCTTGCCAGCTTCTCGCCTATGCAAACCTGCCACACCTCCTCCTCTTTCCAGAGAGGCTCTGGAATTCAGGGGGCTGTGGGAAGATGGCTTCCAGAGCCCTTGGACACAGACAGCAGCCATCAGCCACAAACCATCTTGCAGGAAACGTTTCTCCGCCCAAGGAACAGACTTGAACGTAGAGAATAACTTTTATATTTGTTCTGTGACACTCAGGGAGCAGATGAGAAGAAAAAGGATTCTGGTGACAATGGTCTTGGAAATAAAAGACCGGAGGGTTTCAGTGGACAAAATTACATTTGTAACAGGTTGAGTCTGAGGCAACTGGGGAGCCCTGGAGATAAAGGACTAGAGTTCAGGGCAGAAATCCAGTCTGGCTTGGAGCAGCTCAGATGTTGAGAGCCATCCGCACAGAGAGGGCGACTCTGGGGGAGGAAAAGGGTAGGAGACACAGAGCTGAGACCAAACCTCCTGGGCCACCTGCATCTAAGAGGCTATATGAACCAGAGTGTTCGGTGAAGGAGACAGAAGGATTCACAAGAAGAAGAGGAGGTGGACAAGCTCCTTGGATGCCGTGGAAACAAGGGGGAGAAAGGATGTCAGGAAGCAAGAAAGGGGATGGGTCATCAGCCACGCCAAAGGCTGCAGAGGATTCTAGAAGGTACGGACGGAGGTCTCCTCTCTCGCCTTCTCTCCTCCAAAATCATCATATTTCTCCAGCTTCCACTTCACTCCAATACGGTTCCAATTAGAATCGCCTCCCCTGAGAGGAGCAGAAGACAGAGAAGTCTTCCCTTTTATAGATTATGCTTTTGCGCTGTTACTTTTAGAAACGTGGCCCTTTTATCCCCTGCTTCTCTCGCGGACAAGGGGACGGAAGGAAATGTGTGGAGCATCTCCCACGGGCTAAGCAGTAAGCGGAGTAAAAGGGTGACACACATTTGAGCAGCAATGACTTAGGGAAAGGGAGCACCAGCATCACCAAGGCAGGAGCGGGAGGTGACCCGGCCTCCCATCCCTGCCGTCCACACTGAGGAAGGGTCACACCCACCTCTCTTCTCTTTCATTCTGTCGGACGAGACCTGCCCAGCTCACCCAGTGGTTGTGCGGTCACAGAGGATCTAAAAGCCTGCATGAACGGAAGGTACTATTCAGGGGATGTCTGCCTCTTTTGTCCTGGAAGGCCCGTACCAACTGTACAGCCAATAGGAAGACTTCCCTGGGACACGCCGGTGTATGGTCACTTCCCTCCTCTGAAATTCTACAGTCAACATGGCGACAGCAATTCTTCTTCTTTATTACTGAAGTGCCCTATGAGTCTGATCTCCTGAGTGAAACAATAATATCCTTGAGAAGAGGGGCTGCATTCTAGGCTGGTGGGATACCCACAAAGCCTAAGACACATTCAGTTGGTAACCTGAATTAAATGTCTCGCGTGGCTCCCGGGATAATTCAAATCTCTTGCTACTATTTCCCTCTGACAGTGGATTTGTTGCAAGGAACAGTTTCTTGAGTTGGCCTTTGGCTATAGTAATATTCTTGGAGCCCACAAACCCTAAGGCATTGTTTGATAATTGCCATTCAGCGTTTCCAAGCACTTTGGGAAACATGGGGTGAAGCAGCTCCCGCCTAGCACGTGCTGTATGAACAACATGGAACAAAGCAAGGAGGGAAAACAAGAGGGAAGGATGACCCAAACTCCTGGGGCTAACGGCTTCTTAATCCACGCCTTCTAGTAATTACCACAGAGGACTATTTATTTTAAGCGTCTTGCATGCACTTTCATTTCTTCCTCTATTGCTTGTTTGGTGACCCAGAAAATTTTTACCATCCTTGCAAGAATAAAGGAGTGTCAGGTTTTCTTGCAGTTGAGATGCTATTCCTCATCAGGGGAAATGGAGACCAAATTAAACTTTGTTCTGCAATTTAAAAACATATCTCAAATGCAAGCCAACAAAAATTTTCCTGGCTCTAGTTGAATTTTTTTTTTTTTTTTAATGGTGTGCAAAACAAACTGCCAGAGTAGCCCCTGGTTGCAAAAATCCTGAGGGGATCCACAGACTCTGTCATACACTGGAGGATCAGGGGAAGGAAGACCTGGCCTTTACATCGTCTTCCTCCACTTTAGTGCTATTTGCCCTTAACACACCAAGGAAAGGAAAGTCAGTTTCTTATGCCCATGCTGATGTCTTCTGAAATCTCAGTTCTAAAACTCACCTACTGTGAAAGCAAAATACAGGCTGCCCTCAACACACATAACATACATTTGCATGGGAGAAAGAAGATACCTCGATTTGCATGATGCTTTATTATCTAGAACACGGAATCACAGGCATGATCTCCTTTAATCCTTATACCTACCATGTGAGGTATCATGACCCAAATTTTACAGATGAAGATGGGGTTCAGAGATGTTGAGTCATGGCGGAAGCCAATGTCAAAGCCGGGGCTTGAAGCAGGGTTAAATTCCCTGGCAGACCCATGCTTACTTAACCTCATGACGTTGTCTCCGTACCTGTGATATTAGGAGCTTAACATTTGTTATAATTCATAGCTACGGAAAGACATATTTTAAAGTTTAACTCATTATAAAAATGAATAAGCTAACAATTATTGAATGCTTACCTGATGCTAGATACTATATTAGACGACTTATATACATTATTCTAATCTTAACAAAGTTTCTGAGAAAAAAAATAGTGTCTTAGGAAGTAAGGCAGGGGGGCTCATCTTGAGGTAGGAAGGAGCTAAGGTATCCAGGAACTATTCTGGGGCGCTCGCTGTTGATGGTCCGTAGGAAGGAATCCTTTTGGGAGAGGCACAAAGTCTTGACACTCAGAAAGTCTCAGGTCCAGCTGTGGTCCTATGAGTCAGGAGAAGACGGAGAAAGTGAGGTCACCTAGTTGTAACGAGTTGTAACGGAGCTGGATGAGATGATGATTGAAGGAGGAGCATCAAGGGCTCCTAATGAAGGCCATCAGGTGGTGGGAAGGAAGTAGCTCTGCTACTTGAGGGCCAGACGAATAAAGCCAGTCACTGTAATCCTTCCAGGCTTTAAAAGGGGCCTTGAGGAGTTTGGATGTAGTGATGCTGATGGGTGGGAGCTCAAAACCGAAGATTGTTTTCCTGACTGACATGCCACCAGGCAGGAGAAATAACGACTGACCACAACTATATGCCAAGCACTATTGTAGGCACTAAAAATACAGAGGTGAGAAGGAGAAAATATCCCTGTCTTTATAGGACTGATTGTCTCATGGGGAACAAATATACCCTTTGTGGTCCTCTTTCAGGCCACAGTGGCCTGAAGAAGCAAGAGTTACATGTGTGAAACAGACATGGAAATATATCAGGTAAATGCCATTTTACCAAAGTAAGTCTCTCCAGATATACTGTTGCTTTAACTCTTGATTGAACCATAAAAGTATAGTAACCGCCAAATTGCATGGTGTACTCAATTTCTTGAGTTCAGCTGTCACTGCCAGGAGGCCCTTTGAGGATTATGAATCATTACCTAGACCGTGTTATTAAATGGGAAAAATATGTTATACTAGAATGTGACTGTCAATTTTCAGGGGCATTACAGTCCCCTGGGAACTGTGCTGCATCACAATAGGACAGGGGTGACACAGGAAGAGGGGAAGGAATGCGGGTGATATGTGAGTTCAATTCTTTTCATAACTTACATGGTAATGAGACAGGTTTTATCCAAAATAACATTAGTAGCATTTGCAGACGACTATCCAAATGACAGGCCACTGCCAAAATTACAAGGTATGTCAGTGTGTACTATGAAAAATCTGACAGTGCTATGGGGGATGGGTTTTCACTTTTGGCTAAATCTTTCTAGGCCGTGAAACACACCTAGAAATACACCTTCCTTCATAGGGAAGCTGCAAGGATGTTGAATCTGTTTCTATTGTTTTCAAATACCTTTGTATCGGATCTAAACATTTCTCCTGAAACTATTAGCAACTCCAAGCCTACGTTTAATCAAAAGAATAGCCGTAAAAGATAGAAAGCGGGGTGGGGGAGACATGAACATCTATGAGGGAAAATACAGCTTGGGAATAATTCGTTTTTTCAGGTTGGAATACAGACAGTGGTGTTTTAGAGGGAGGTGGAAAAGGTTGAACATCCTGAGACCTTGGTTCTGTGTGTGTGTGTGTGTTTGTGTATGTGTTTAAATAAGATCCTGTACCTGAGACACAATTTAAATCCTGATGAAATCTACAATTTTATATGCTCTAACTCAAAAAAAATAATAAATCAAATTATTAAAATAGCATCTTTTTATGGGAATCTTTCTTTTTCCTTTTTTTTTTTTCCCTTGGCTGACATGGCCAGGCTGAGACAGCAACACTCACTTACAAAAACTGTGGGAAAAGACATTAAAAGTGATTAGAAAAACAATAAAAGACATCCGTGGGTCTGTACAACTCTCTCAGACAGCTTTATAGGGAGGGATTAAAGATGTGGGCCTCGACTGTGCAGTAAACAGAGGTCGGCTGTCACGATGAGGACTTGGTTCCACATCAGTGGCTTATCTTTTTTTTTTTTTTAATAAATTTATTTATTTATTTATTTATTTTTGGCTGCGTTGGGTCCTCATGGCTGCGTGCAGGCTTTCTCTGGTTGCTGCGAGTGGGGGCTGCTCTTCGCTGCGGTGCGGGGGCTTCTCATTGCGGTGGCTTCTCTTGTTGCGGAACATGGGCTCCAGGCGTGTGGGCTTCATCAGTTGTGGCATGCGGGCTCAGTACTTGTGGCTCGCGGGTTCTAGAGCGCAGGCTCAGTAGTTGTGGCACATGGGCTTAGTTGCTCCATGGCATGTGGGATCTTCCCGGACTAGGGCTCGAACCCGTGTCCACTGCATTGGCAGGCGGATTCTTAACCACTGCGCCACCAGGGAAGCCCCAGTGGCTTATCTTTAATGCCCGAGGGGAGAGAGCAGACGTACAGCATATCTGAGTGAGGGGCCACCTCTCCGAAATCACCCCTGACTTTGATCAGGAGGCAGAGCCAGGGGTGGTACAAACACATTTGATCTGAAGAGTTAAATCTCCCCCAGCCAGCTTCCAGGGGTGGTCTCAACAATGCTGTTTCACCAGCCACAGAGAAACATCCGTTAATCCCTGGCATAGATCAGGAAATGGCTGCAGGAATGATTCCCTATGAGGTGAAAAATGGGAGCTGGACAACCAATCTCCTAAAACTCCCAACACCACAAGGAATCAGAGGATGTCACAAAAAGTCAGCTTTAATCAAGCTTGATTGTGGTAAACACAAAAACATAACGCAGCTGAGGCACAATATTATTAATCGTCACCAGTGTTCCACGAAGTAGGTGTTAATTGTCTCTTGTGCTTCTCTGAATATGTCTGGTACCCAGTTTTGCTGCTGACTTGAACATGGATTAGATGTGAGGAAGAACAAAAGGGTCAGGAGGATTTCTAGGCAACACAATCTCTAATAAAAATGACATGGCCATTGCGGGAAGAAGATAATGCTCTGTGGAATTCTAATTTTGACCCTCTTCTGAAAAAAAAGAAGCCAATTTTCATAATCGTTGCCCAATGAAATGGTCATCCTTGGCAGTGCTACAGGCTGTACACATGCCTGAATTTGATTAGACAACTTCCCGAGAAAAGCTGTGTTCTGCTTTTGTCCCTCGGTGCTTAGGTCGGTGTGACTGTCTGTCAAGTCTGTATCATTCTACCTGACATTACATCTCTGCCCAGCAACATAGTGCTGTGTCTTGTGACAATGACCTTACCTTCGAAACACCTTTCAAATGAAAAGTCTGGTTCACCTGGGCTCATTATAACTAAATATATCCTTCAGTCTAAAGAGACATAGTTCACTCGTCCAAAAGGAAGGATGATAATAGACGTTACAGAAGCCAGGGAATGGCAAAAATACCCAGGATCAAGTCACAGTATCAAAGAGAGAAACCTGACGTCAGGGTCCCTAGCCTTCCCTTTACAGCTCTTTACCCTCCAATCTCCTTCCTTATTTCTTTAACCCCCTTCCTCAAACTCTTAATAATTTCAAGACTTCTGCTTCTTTCCACCCAAGCCTACATACAGGGAAGACTCTAACATCAGTAATGGAATCAGATGTCTATGACTCAAATATAGGCTCCCTTACTAACCAGCTTGTGACTGGTAGCAACTTATCTACCACCTCATCTTATTCTGCTCCTTCTGTTAGGAGATATGTGGGAGCTGGCCATCCTCCAGATCAAGATGACGTTTACACAGTCTTAACAGGTGTTACAAAAACATAAAAATTCTACTTTTCTGCTAGACCTATACAAACATCAGCTGGTACATTTAGTGCAACTATTGTAATAACCATGAAAACGTTCCATTACTAGGAAAACCTTTCTTTACTTTCTTCTCTCTTTGCCCTGCCATACTCCCCCCACCCCCATCCCATCAAGCCTTTACAATATATTATTTGAAAAGAAGCCTAAGATGCAAAAAATATAGCTTTTGGGCAAGTGTCAAGACAGACAGCAAATCTTCCCTTATATTGTAAATTTCCCAAACTCAGGCTTATGACTCATCTATGCTCTCTTAAGTGTTTAGAATGTCTTTTTTTCCCCTAGTGGGTATAAGGAAAAGAGACTTGCTAACTTTCAACAGATAGAGTGGGAAAACTGCATAAATTAGAAGACCTGAGTTCTAATTCTGCTCTTCTGCTAAATGTTTTTGTGTGATTCTCTGTGTACCTCAGTTTCCACTTCTTTAAAATAGAATCTAAGATCTGTCCTACCTTCCTCCCAAGTTTTGGTTTATTTTATTAAATAGGTATAAGTGCACTTTAGAAATTGTGATGTTCTGTAAGCATCAGAGCAATGTTTCTGAGGATAAAGTCAATCATTGTAGGTACTCCTGGTCCAGAGCCTTTTGCATTCAACAAATATCTATTGAGGCCCTCGAGTGTGTCAAGCAGATTGCTAGGTACTTACCTATATATAAGTAGGTTTCATCCCTCCCCAGGTTTCTTTCCCCACTAAATGACTTTCCATCTGACACGATACACCTCTTCATAGAATTAAACCACAAAAGCAGAGGATTGCTACTAGAAGCTGATTAACTTCGATTAACATTTGCCAAGCACAGACTATGGCTAGTGGTTTCATTTACAATATTTCATCTAATCCTCATAATAATTCCATTATGCGCATGTCACGATAACTGTTTTACAGATGAGAAAACTTACAGTCAAAGCTGTTAAGTAGCTTGCCCAAAGCCACAAAGCTAGCGAGAGGGCTGACTTGGGATTCAAATCCAGGCCTTACTCTAAGCCCATTCCAGGAGGTTCTCTCTTGCTGGACAGGAAATGGGGTGGGGTGGGGGGATGGGGTCTCCTTACCTCCTACCAGAGGAACAGATTTTTTTTCATTATACCAGTTAATGATGGTGCAGCAATAGGAAACTTTCCGGAAGCCCTTTCTTCTTGAACATCCTTTCTAGAGCTTCTGCCATTAGCATATCTGCTTACATTTTCCAAGGCCGTGAGCTTTGCATTGCTTTTATTAACAGACTTAATTTTTTTGAGCAATTTTAGGTTTACAGTAAAACCACACAGAAATGACAGAGTTCCACATATCCCTCCCCCTGACTTTGTATTTTTACATTCTTATTTTTCTCTATGTTTATAACCTGATAAGCATGCTTTTCACAAATCCCTGTTGTACCTTTCACTGTTATTTTATAAAATTGAAATTTCCATACCCAATATTTTGCTAGAACTGGGCGTGGGATTGAGAAATAAATCAGTAAGTTTGCCTTTTGGACAGACTATGGAAAAGCTACCTGAAATATACGGAAGTCAAAAGTTTGCATTTGCATTTGCGAAAGCAGGGAGAGCCTTTGGTGAACTGGGCTCCCAGGGCAGCACTACATCTCTTGTCACCGGGCCAGCGCAAGCAATACCCCAGGAGCAACGTTAGAGAAGAATGCATGAGCACTGGTAAAGGAGAAGATTTCACCACTCTGTAATTCAGCGTCTGTGTTAAACCTCGAATTCCAAATGGAGCACAAGGGACTCTGAATACAGCCATGACTTTTATATTTGTCCAACGTTTCTAGGATTTTTAAACATTTTAAAAAAGTGTTTCTAGGATTTACTCTTTTTCCCCATCAGAAGAACTGTCATGGGAAGATGCGGAGACATAGAGTCCGCTCTGTGTTTTATTGGTCCAACTGGCACCCAAATCCACTAAATAAAGACTTTGAGAGCCCTGATTTTAAAAATCTATTTGATGTAGGAGTGAGGAGTGGTCCACAGAGGCTGAGCTGCTCTCTGGGAGCTACTCACTGCAGTGACAAAGGTCAAGTAAAGTCTGTGATGCTCCCTCCTGTGGTCCACCAGCCTCGGGGACGTCTGCTACTCATGATTTTCAGAAATAACGGGGCCTTGGGAGGACCCGGCCTTCTAGAAAAGGAGCATCGAAGTGTTGAAACCAGGGTGCTTTCTCTTGGTTGAACAGCTGAGGGCTGCCCAGGTGTCTGGCTGCAGGTTTCTCTCTTTTTATAGCCTGTTCCAATCTGTTTTCACAGGTGCTGGTGTAAGAAGGTGGTGCCTTTCAGTGAGGTTTGGCCATGTCTGTGAGGGCTGAGCATTGGGTCTTCCACAGAAAAACTGCTGTCCAGGAAATTACCCATGACCGGAGGAATGTTCATACCAATTCCTCAGCCCTGTTCATTCCGTCACTGCTATTGGTTTGGGGTCTAGATCAAAGTATGGACTGTGGACCAGCAGCCCTGGCGTTGCCAGGGAGCTGGCTGGAAACGCAGAATCTCAGGCTCTGCCCCAGACCTACTGGATCAGAATCTGCATTTCAACGAGACTCGGGATCCATGTGCACATTACAGTTTGAGAAGCCCAGATGCAGAGCACTCACAAATTCCTCCCTTCTGGTAGATGGCACAGTGTATTTTCTTACTTCAATAAGCGGCATCAGATACTTGCACGCTTGAGGAAATTTTACAGCAATATAGCATAATGAGGTTTTGCTTCGAAATGAATATTAGCTTTTACAAATTGCCTATCAAAACACAGGAGAGACAGAGTACTTTCTGAGTCCCTGGAAAGAACAGATGCACAAGACTGTATTAAAAAAGTGGCAGAAGGGGCTGATAGAATAATTACTCTGTAAATGTTAGCTACCATGGTAAGTAACTCACATGCATCATGTCATTTTCACAACTCCACTCTGTAGGAACTGTCACCATCTTCATCTTAAAGATGAGAAACTGATGCAGAAGCTTGAAATCACTTCCCAAGGTGACACAGGTGGTGAGTGTCTGAGTGGCCAATGGAACCCAGTAGTTTCTGGCTTCAGATCCCTACCCCTTAACAACTACATTTCACGGATCCTCATAGGGAGAGAGACGTTTTACAAAGGCCTTTACAAATAAGCACAAAATATCACAAGCAGGACGTGACCTGATAAATGTAACTGGATTTAAAGAAACAGGTTTCACTGACTTTCAAATCACAGCTCAAACAAATAAACAAAACCAGCATGATTTAGCACCTATATCTCCCCACGCCCCGCCACTGAACTATTATCTACTCCTCTGACTTTCCCGGTGCTGAGTTGTGTTCCTTTAACTTATCATCTCCACACTGCCAGGGTATCCAGGGATCCTCCGAGGGGCTTTTCTCATCTCTGTGAATCAAGCTGCCCCTGAGCACCGCTTTGATTGCCTTCTCCACACCTTCCTTAGAAGTGAAGTGTGACAGAGAAAAGAGATATATAAAATGTACACATAGTAGGTAGTTAATAAAAACTACTTTTATTTGAGTTATTATTGCTCAAATACAGATTCTGGGGTCCTATTTTTCTCAGAACTTTAAATTCACCCATTACCTATGCCAAAAAAAGTGTATTTGGAATTTCCTTGACATTTATTAGGTGCCCTAGAAATAGCTATATTTTAAATGAATGAACGAATAAGTGAAAGAATGAGGGTATTAATTGAGGCTCAGTTAAGAAATCACAGCTGATGCTATCCCAGGCTGCCTTGGAAGTAAATGCTTGAACTTCCAGTATCACTTACCCAAAGTGACTAGAAATTTTTAAATGTCAGAGTCACGTCCGGGAATGGGCCACTTATTACTGTCGTCTGCTCTGCTACTTTTCACACCGGTCTATGGACTGAGCACTCCAGGAGAGGCTTTGCTCCTGACTCTTGCACTGATTAATCTGGCTGGCGTTTGGCCTGGCACTCATGTGGCCGAGGTATCCTTGGCCTCTGGTTAAATGGAGTTGTCCCTCTGATGTTTCTGACTTGGCAATGAAGTCTTAGCAGCCAGAGTCATCACCACAGCACCCTGCTATTTAATCTTTGCTGGAAAGTGATGTACACAGACCTCACTTGTATGAGAACTCTTCTTAGGTTTCGTGAAAGCCACGTGAGAAGTTGCCAAGTTTGTGCTTAGAAACAAGCACATGTTTGAAACTTTAGTTTTCTTTTTCTCAAGCTCTCCCGAGTTGGGAGCTTATAAACACAGATAAGAGAGTCTGATTTAAGCAGTTCCTATTACCTCCCCGATTCGGTTTTTAAAATCTACTTTTGCTTGAATAGAAAATAGAAAGCGAACAAATCCAACCCCCCCCCCCGCCCCGCCTACTTCCTTTCCTGAATAATCTAGAGACTTAGGCAATCCTTCCTTTCGCTGGGGATGTGACTATAGAGTATTATTTTATTGACTCATAATGAAGAACTTCTGATGGGAAAACCAGTCAACAGTGAAAAACGGCTTGGGGGGTCCCACAAGCAAAGAGAGAGCACATATTCTTACTGTGGCAAGTGGAAAAAACAGGAATGAGGAGACCTCACAGACAAAAATGCCCTAGAAAATAGCAAGTCCTTTACGTGAACGCTATGACCTTTTTGAGGAAGTTGATTTTTTTCTCCATAATGTGTAATGAAAATGTGAGTGGTAGTGTGAACTGCTCTAAGATTGGAGGAACATACCAGCAAGTGCAACTGTGTGTGGGCAGGGACTGACAATGGAAATTTGGTGGTGAACACAGAGTGTGGGCAGAGGGAAAAAAAGCTCATGTGAAACATCACTGAAAGGAAGTGTCACAGGAAAAAGTTATGAGGCAGCATTCTACAGGGCTAGTCAGAGCTGCATCAAAAGTGCTGTGCCTTAGCTCATTAAAAAAAAAAAAAAAGAATCCTACAAACAAATAAGCAAAAGCTTTCAAATGCCCGAAGAGACGCTGATGAGAACCCATTCCTCTTTGAACTGAACTAACATTCCTGGAATTCAGTCACATCATATCAGCCAAGAGCAGATTCCAGTTCAGTGCTAGGGACTGGATTTTTTTCTACATCTGGTTCCACTCATAGAAACGACCACCTCTACACCCATTACTCTCCTGACACATCTAGTTTCATAGAAGAGGTGATTCCCCTATTGGTGCCCTGAGGTATGATATGATGAGAGTTTGGAAATGCATATAAATGGATTTCCATTATACAATGAAAGCCAACAGGGCCTAGTCTAGATTTCTTATTGAAGTAGATTTTTTTTTTTTAACTAGTGGACACTTTGCATAGTACAAGTTTTGTGCTTATTCATTTACTACCTGGTAAATCTTTGTATTTTACCTTAGTGTTTTTGATTACCAAGAGTTACTCTTAGGGAAACATGAGCTTGTAAAAATCATTTTAAATGGACGTTTTAAATTCTCCATTTGAAATACCTGAAACAGGCTTTAACACTGTTTGTGGGCTAGACTAGAAAGAAAAGTAGTCTCACCACTATGACTAATTTCAGGTAATTGAAAATCTATGGCCTTGAAATCATGGCAAAACTGATTAATTTGTGACAGCACATCTGTTTTTCTCCTGACAGATTTACTAATTCATGTCATGCTTTATCATATCCATCTGTAGACACACAGTGTAAGCTATTAGAACTCCAGATCGACTCGCTACCTTGTTTGTTGTAGATTTGATTATAGGTGTCTTTGTTGAATTATCCAGAAATATTTGTAGGAAGTAAAACCTTCATTCAGAAATGAATACATCACAAGAGGAAACAGCGTTAAAAGATGGAACTAGGATATTTATATTTTTATTAAGTTGGCTTAATTATAATTATAAAATATTAAAGATGACTAAAGAATTTTTCTTCTAAAGTTCAGAGCCAAAGCATACTAGGAATTTATGTGGCTGAGGTTAATGGTGCATGTTACTAGATGACATAAAGAAAAAAAATCTTAATTCCTATTTTTTTTAACCCCCCCTTTTAAGGAAATGATTTCATACTGAAAGATTCGCTAAGAGGAAATAAAAAAGCCACATAGATGAGGCAATTTTAATAGATCACTGAATGTTTACTTTCAGTGGTGAACCTAGAGTCTGTGATATCCTTGTATATAAGCTGTAGACAAACTAGGTGAGGGAGGGAGCTTGGGTGATACTGATGGGTGACAAACATGTGCCAGGCACTGGTCCATAATTCTTAGCCATTGCCTCATTCAATCTGCCCCCAAAAAGCCTAGGAAGGAAATATTGTCATAGATGAGCAGTCTGTTGATGAGAAATTTTAATGAACTTGTTCAAGGCCACACCATTAGTGAGGGAAAGGGTTGGAGTTTCAAATCCATTTCTGCTTGACCATAGAACCCATGATCCTACTGGCCATCTCTTTTAGAGGGACTCGTAATGAGTCAAACGCCCATACAGAGAACCGATTCACGGAAGAATGACAACCCATAAGGCCCTTATGGCACACCATAGAACTCTGACCTCTTCCCTGTCTTGTTTAATAATCTGTGTTGATGACTTGGTTAAATTTTGTAAAAACATGCTTAGTCAATTTATCAATGACATGGAGCTGAAAGCAATAAAAAATATACCGAGCACAGAATTCAGAACAAAAGGATCTCAACAAGTTAGAATCATGAGCCGGCCCTAAAAAGTTGATGTTTGAGGGGACAAACATTAAGTCCCTGTACTTGGACATAAAATATCAATTGTACAGAATGAACAGGATTGGACAGAGGCAACCTAGCAGGGGCTAATGTGTAAAAAGGAGTTAATTCAAGTAATCAAAATTTTACTGAGGGCCTATTCTGAAAGAGACAACGGGATGCAGAGAATTTTAGTTGACACGGATCAATCAATGTGGCTGCCAAAACAACATGGCTGTGAGGTCGCACATATAGAGTTAGTTCTCCTCAACTCTGCTCTTGCCAACCCCTCTAGGAAGGTAGTGTTCAGTTTTCGGTACCCCTTTTAGAAGGGAGATAGCCAAACTGATAACTTGTTTAGAGGACATGCCAGGTGACATGGAGAGAGAATCCGAACTACTGTGATATAAGAAAGATGAAAAGGACTGAGGACAGAAGCATAAGAGTTATCTTTAATCAGCTAAAGTTCTAGCATGTGAAAGAAGGGTTCAACTAATTGGGTGTAGACCCAAGTTCTTGTCTAGGAACAATTCACAGAGTTATAAGAAGCCCAACTCAGAGGAAATGGGCTGCATCAGAGAATACGAGGTCTCTTGGAGAGAGTGTTAGAGGTCTGGCAGCCCAGCTGGAAGGCCACAGATGGGGGCTGTTCTTGTTCTGGCAGAAATCCCTGCATGGATTGATATCCAATTGGGTGACATATAAGGCATTTTCATACAAATCCAGATAACTATGTGAAGTTTGGACTTCTGCAGTTGCCCAGCCCACGAGTAAGCAGAGTCCAAGGGAGGAGAGTAGAGGCTTTGAAATCAAGTGAGGTTGAGCCTTCTGCAAAGCCAAGAGTCAAGGCTGGCTGAGGAACAGGGTTGGGAACCTGGCACACTGAAAGATGGGCAGTCAGGGAAGCACATGGTTTCTCTGAAGGATGGAATTTGCTCTCACTTTTGAGAAAAATTATCTGCAAAATGTGCCAGACCCTCCAAGACAAGGTCCTTATAATCCTCCTCTGTGGTCCTTCATAACAAGGAGTATCATTGTGACAGATCTCTTTCTAACTGGATCCAAAGAAGAAGGAAACCATCAGGTAAAGAGCCTTAGAATAGGACTTAATATCACCCAGACACAGATATGGTTAAGGTTCAAAGACCTTTTAAACATGCTTCTAACTGTGAGAGCCTAAATTTTAAGAAAAATGGAGGTTACATCTATGATGAGGCATTTTGTGATTTTATAATTACATCCCTTGTCTCCCATCCCAAATCTTGCTAGCACAGCTAGACTGTTCAAAAATAATTGTTTTCCAGAGATTAGGAAGAATTTTGTCTCTAAGCTAGCATTCCTTGGAATGATCCCTTCTAGATATTACTCACAGCCTTCAAATTATCTAGAGGCAGAGTAAAACTCTCCTTTAGTCTTTTTTTTTTTTTCACATCTTTATTGGAGTATAATTGCTTTACAGTGTTGTGTTAGTTTCTGCTGTACAACAAGTTGAATCAGCTTTATGTATACATTTATCCCCATATCCCCTCCCTCTTGAGCCTCCCTCCCACCCTCCCTATCCCACCCCTCTAGGTCATCACAGAGCATTGAGTTGATCTCCCTGTGCTATGCAGCAGCTTCCCACTAGCCATCCATTTTACATTTAACTATCCTTTAGTCTTATTAAGGGCAGTCAGGTTATCCATAACTGGGATGACCTATACTTGGGACATATGCCAGTATGAATGATCAGCTGCAACTAGACATTGCCTAGTGACCATGAATCATGGAAATTTAGCTGGCTTTCTTCCTGCAGGCCATCTGACCCTGCCCTTGTGTGAACCAGAATTGAATTATTTTAAGATAAAAATTCTGGTGGAGCATATGCCTTAGAATAATTTACAATACGGTGAACTCCAGGAATCGCATCTTAGGTGCACCATTAAAACTCTCGGCTAAGTGGTTCAGGAACCACTTTGTTCATTCTCTGGTGCTTGCTATCTTCCACTGATTAAAACATGATGTCGGGGGAATGGAATTATGTGGCATTGTTTCCCCAGCTAGAAAGACACCATCAATTTGATCAGACTGCAACATTCACGTGACAGAACACCACGCTAAAGACATGCTGATAGATGTTTGTGAGCTATCCTGTTTATATAACATCTATAGCTCCAGAAATAAGAAGAAATAGTAATACAGCAGCTAATCCTGTGAGGTTCAAAAAGACAAACTGTATTTTCTGGAATATATGAAAAGCAGCCGTGTATTTACCAATTTCAAATGAAGCACTCTCCTTTGTAACAAAATGGAAATTTCTCTTTGAAAAGCAAGATCTTTATTTTTCATCCGTCTTTATCCTATTGCTTATAAAATGTGAAGAACACATACTTGACTTTTAACCAGACCATCTCCCCATTTTAGGTATATGCATGTACTACCCTGACCTGAATTTTAAGAGACATTAACAAAAGCAGCTGACAATTCCACCATGTGGTCTTTTTCTCCTTTCTGTTGTTGCTTTTTAATTCTCATTGTAGCTGTGTCTGCAGAGAGGACAGTCCCCAGAGGGGAGAGGATCTAGGCCTCCTGTTATCTGGACCCAAGCATCCTTTTTACACCCCTACTTTTCCTCTGAATGGAACCAAATGAGACAAAGCACAGGTCTCTATCCATCAAAGGGTAAACTATCTAGAACTGGCCTCAAAATAAGAATCAAAAACTGATAGTCACAGAAATAAAAGAAAGACCAAGCCTCTGTAACAGCACACCAGGTGGTCAGTCCAATAAATTCATGCAAACAAATGGTCATTTGAATTGGAGGAACGGGCTGGCAGAGTAGAAGGGGGTAAGGTGGGAGGTAGGAGTTATGAGTTAACTAGACCAGTTTAGTTATTTTATTAACGGGTCAGTTCAGTCCCAGTGTTTGAACTCATAATACTGTGTATTCATAGCTGAAGCCTACATATCTGAATAGTCAAAGTAAAGGTGAGAGTTTAAGAAATTCTCTACATTATCTGGGAAAGGGAGAAGCTAGGTGCTCAAATTATGGAGTAGGGCTCTCTCTTCAGCTTGAATCCACCAGATAATTTCCTGTTTCATTTTGTCTGAGCGGAAAAACAAGCTACCTCAATACAAAGCAGTTTACTGCAAGGAGAGAATAAATTTCTTGCATTAAATAATCTGTCCTCTTTAGTTTACAGCCTAGAGTTGGGTGAGATAAAATCTAGAAAATCTGCAAGTAAAAGAACCACGTTTTGAAACGTTGCTTTCTTTTGTTCAGATGAGCTAAATGTGTCTCTCTTCTTTATTAGCCAAAGGCACAAGAACTAAATACAAAATTCCTTGGGGAAAAATGTTGCTATAGGGCTGAGTCCATTGGCTCTTTTCCCTCCCTTTATTCTCAGGAAGAAAAGACACCGAAGGGAATGCATTAAAATCCTTCGGAGAGGTTCAGTTCGCGATCCCTCCCAGCCCCTCAACTTCTCCAGCTTCTCTGACATTTAAAGGAACACTGTCAAATAGGTGGGGTTTATATTTAGAATCAAAATGCTTAAACATTCCTAACGAGAACAGATATAATTCTGTGATACATATGCTTGCTTGGGAAACAAGAGATTAAAAAATATTCAGACCCTGAATTTTTTTTCCTGATTGTTTTTATGTGGGCAAAATGAAATTAGAAAAGCCAAATATTCTGAACGGTGTTGGCATCCAAGCTATATAAAATCTTTCAACTTCATGTTCTCCCTCATCTGTAGGCTTTTTTCCCTACTGACCTGACCTCTGACAGAACCACAAGTCATGCTATTGATCATTCATGCATTCAAAAATATATAAATATGGAGAGAGAGAGACTGACTCTCTGCAAAGACCTGTGAAAGGCTGGTGCATTCTCGAGAAAAATATGATTAGTATATTTAAATCTACAGAATATTCCCCAGAGCTCGCTTAGATTTTACCTCTGTTTACAGAATCACCTCAGTTCACCACTTGGTAGTGCTGGGGAGCTCCAGTGTACGGGTAAGAATATTTTCCCAAGAGCACCTAAAGGGGGTGAGGGGCCAAAGAGGGAAAGCTCAGAAGATAGGCTTACAGGAAGGACCAGGGATGGTGGAGTTCTCTAGTTCCTCCAGTGATAAAGTACAGAGGAAGAGTCAGGTGATTCTTCCATCAGCTCACAAACTCAGAAAACTAATATGAATTGTCTATGCCTTCTGGGTGTCTGCTTCACCAAAAAAATAAACACACAGGCAGAAAGCTGAGCAAGAGAGAGGCATAATTTACTAGACTCTAATGGAAGTGAAAGGCAACTTGCGCGAGTAACCAGGTCGTGTACATCCACAGCGTGGAAGACAATTCCAGATGACTCAGTACAAAGGCAAGTTTGTATACTTAAAAGTGGGATATTAGAAGTTTATTGGAAAATTATCCTCTGATTATTGAACTGCCGTCAATTTTCAGACAACAAAAACTACACGTGCTACCATCTTTCCTCTCTTGCTGACTTACAGTGAGTCACAAAAGGGTTAACATCAGCTCTCTCCCTTAATCCCTACAGCAAGTAGGTTAATGATTAATTGTACCAGTGGGTTTTGTTTATAGAATTGAAACACTGTTGTTGTATATGTCAAAAGAATTAAGCCTCTCTGATCATTGACACATTTTAAAATGTTTAATTTCACTGCATGCAGATCTACAGAAAGATGCACAAACTGCACATTTTACAAAAGCAATTAACAATTAAATTTTTAGAGGATAAATATAAATAAAAAGGGACTATGGTTAATTAATGCTTTGCACACACAAACTTATTAGCAGCTGCATGCCTTTTAAAACAAGAATGGAAGAGACAATAAGATTGTTGTTCATGTGCTTTCTTGAAGCAATCACGAAAATAAATAGTTCATGCCGGTTGGGTTATTTTCATTCAAGGAAAAGTTATCTCCAGTCAGCCTCAGAACAGGACTAGACTTAAAAAATCTTTTTCAAGGTGACCACTGTCCTGGGCTGCATGAGCATAAAACCCCTCCTCTTGGGGGAACTGCTATCTGTTTGCCTATTCATCTACTTTCTGATTGTCTGTATGTACCAAGAAAAAGGAGACGTGGGCAACTGCAGAGCAGGCAGGGACTGACCACGAGGTCACCAGTGGTAATGCAGAGGTGGGGCTGTACGTCCCTCCCATTTAAGGGCAATGCCACATGGAGAATTCCACAGTAGTTCTAGTGGATAATAGAGGATGCCCTGTCCCCATGCTGGAAGCAGGAGGTCCACTCCTGGGTCTGAATTACTCCTCTTCTATCCTCTCAGCCCCGAAAAAGAAATTGCTCCTGTCTGTTATGTTTGGGGTAAATAAGGCTAAACAAAATTATAAATTAAATGCAGTTTGTCTTCTACCTGCTCAGCCTACTTAGAATTCCTGGCCTTTCCTGTCTCAAACTCCTCATTTTTTTTTTTTTTCACTCCCCATCTATACTTTCTGTAGCCCAAGTCTCCTATATGTGAATTTAAATCAACATGTCATTCTTGTGGTCCTTGAATTTCAGGCCTCATCTCTAAACCTGGAACGTTAAGCATTAAGAAGCAAATGGCAGAAGGTATTTAAGGGCAAGAGTCTACTCAGAGCCTGTAAAAATCACTTCAGGAAAAGGCAGACATGGGTGACCAGCCCAGGTCACTAAGGTCTGGGAGGCCAGAGCTGCCCACATGCAAATTCTGCTGCTGATGCGGTCAGGACCCCAAGCTCAGCCCCACTTGCTGAGATCCTCAGTCACATTCTCCAGAACAGATACAAGCCAAACAAGATTTAAGTCCAGGGACACATTAGCAATAGTCTATATACCAAGAAGCCCCTTGCTCTTCCTTCAACATAACTAATTTTGAATAATAGGAAATAAATCTGGGTCAATTTTTGGAGCTGTAAATCCAGTCTCGGTAATTCTGACCTCCATTAACATAGATAGTATTTCAAATTCCATTGTAACAGTTGCTCTAACTCTTTGGGGGCTGGGAGGCAATCCAAGTAACCCAAGAGAAGTAATTCTTTCACATGCCTCAATCCCACCACTCCAGAAAGTATGTAAGGGAGGCTGGAGCAAAAGACACTCTTAAATTTGTTGTCCCTTCCTCATGACTCCTACCTCTACTGTTTCTTCCTCATGCTTGACCTGTATTTCCCCTCAGCTGATGCTTGAGTATCTTCTATAACGTTTCATATTATTTTCAGTCACCTAGGATGACCAGGCAGTGTGCTGAGTCTGAGGATAACAGACTCTACTTACAGACAGCTTACAGTCTAGCTGGAAAGACAGATCATTAAATGAACAATTGCAGTAACTGTAGTAAATGCTGTGCTAACAGAGGTGTCACACGTTATGGGAAAGCCCCTTCTGAGGGGGTGGGAGTGGAGTCTTCAGAGAGAGGAAATGATGATTCAGGATGTGTAGGAGTTGGCCAGGTGAAGTGTGAGAGTGAGTATGGAGGAGAGCATCCTGGAAGAGGGAATGACATGGGCACAGTTCCAGAAGGGAGAGAAATTTGACACACTGGGGGAAGTGGCAATTCTGTCTGGAGACTCAGAGTGAGGAAGACAAGACCAGGTCAGGAGGAACTGGGCAGCAGATAGCAATGGGAAGCCACTGAGAGGGATGGATCTGGGAAGTTATCCCATCTGTTTTGCATTTAGAAGATCACCGGTGGCGGTGTGGAGAATGGAAGACTAGAGCCAGGAGGACATATTAGAAGGCTGTCAACGGACCCCATAGACACTGCTTCAGTCCCTTCGAGCACAGCAAGTTCACTCTCCCCGGACACAGCTCAGTCAACCTCAGGACTTTTCTGAGGACCTGGGAATGCTCCTTTACATGGCGCCTCTTGTCAGACTCACTAATGGGGACACTTTCTAATTCTACCAACTGGGAACATACTGAATAGCTCTTCAGACGTCCTAAGTCAAATATTGTATCATGTCGTCCCCATGTTTTTTTCTGAGAAAGGAGTAAATTCCTAGAGAGATGTCAAGAGTTCTTTCACCTGTTCCTCATGTGACACAGTCCATTCAATTTGTTTAACACTGAGGTAGATGGAGGGTCCAGTCCTCACACATCCTGGGAATTTACCTCTGAATTGATTTGTTCACATATATCTCTTTTGTAGTGTGGCTCGTGGGACTGAAAAGCATACCCTAGGTGTTCTGTGAACAAGACAGGAGTAGAGGGGCTTCCCTGGTGGTGCAGTGGTTAAGAATCCGCCTGCCAGTGCAGGGGACGTGGGTTCGAGCCCTGGTCCAGGAAGATCCCACATGCCGCGGAGCAGCTGGGCCCCTGCACCACAACCACTGAGCCTGCACTCTAGAGCCCGCAAGCCACAACTACTGAGCCCGTGTGCCACATCTATTGAAGCCCACGCGCCTAGAGCCCGTGCTCTGCAACAAGAGAAGCCACTGCAATGAGAAGCCTGCGCACTGCAACGAAGAGTAGTCCCCCTCACCGCAACTAGAGAAAGCCCGCGTGCAGCAACGAAGACCCAATGCAGCCAAAACTAAAAAGAAATAAAATAAATAAATTTATTTAAAAAAAAAAAAAAAAAGACAGGAGAAGGCCTTTCACTTCCCATGGAGAGACCACTAGTTTTCTGGGAAGTGGGCAGAGCACTGCCAAAGTTCCAGAAGGGAGAACAACATCCATCCTTTCCTTCTTCATTAGTCACACTAGCCTCCATCTTTAGCTGCCCACATAACTACCCCAAGTAAAGGCAACATGTTCCCGCCACTCCTGAAGCTAGGGGTGAGCATGTGACTAAGACTTACATGGAAGTATCGTGTGTGACTTCTGTGAAGAGTCCTTAAAGAGAGGGGCTGTCCCTACTGCTGCAGCCACCTGCTGCTTCTTCCTGACTGAGCCTCGAGCAGCCATCTTGCCCCCCACGTGGAAGCCACATGCTGAGGCTGGGAGAACAGCGAGGGAGTATGTAGATCCCTGACGCTGTGAAGTGCCTCCCTCTCCTACCATCCCTTGGAAGAAGTCCATCCCTTGGGACTTCTTTCATAAGCGAGAGAAAGAAACATTTATGCTGTTTTACTTACTGTGATTTTTGTGTTTTGTGACTCACAACCAAAGCTAAGTCTGACTGATACACATTCCTGATTTCAGTTAATTTATTTCTATTAACAAAGCCTAAGAATTGGCTCCCCCCACCACCACACCACATTATGAAATACTTTTTAGCCTTTTCCCTTTGATCTGCTATTAAGTTGCATGCTTTTTCACTGAAATGATAGTTAAAAACCACCAGGGATCTTCACAGGAAGGCTTGGCTTCAAGGACGGGCAAGGAGAGACATGATGTACTAGGCTGGGGTGGGGCCTCTTTCCTTAGAGAGGTTGTACCCTCTTTAATTTAAGATCCAGGTTCCAGATTCTTCTGGGGCTGTGAGTTTCTGAGCAAGGGATGACAAAACTGAGCACTTCTTTGTCCATCACGTAGAACTTGTTCTGGGGCGATGTGAGGTGGTGTAGGGCCACGGTGACTCCATTGTTTTGGGAACCTATTTGTCAGTGCTTCTGTCTGAGGTCTCACTACCCTCTGTTATTCTAATTTCCCCCACATTCAATATCCTGATGCATACAGGCTTGCTAAATCTAACTCTGCTTTAGTCAAAAAGGTTTCTGTTGACTCATGTGAATATGCATCAGGGGAAAACAATGGCAACATTAATTGGCAGAAAGCCAAACCCATCCAGACTCTTCACATTTTCTATAAAAGATGAATAAAACAATGAATGCAAAAGTCCCCGTATGTTTCATCAATTTGGACCAATGCGAAAATGAAGACCAACCATTTCATTAGGCAGGGTTCAGCTTCTAGTTCCATCCGGAAGAGCATCACTTATTAGCATAAAGAGAACATTACTGAAACTATCTCTTGAGGGATGAGGAGGGGAAGGGCGGCAAGGAATCAACTTGGGTAAATTAAGAAATAAAAGTACTTCCTACATATCTGAGGACTTCAGTTATATTATTATCTCCAATTAGAAGACAGCAGTTAAAACAGATGAAAGATTAGTCACAATATAACAGGGAAGAAAAATCTGACTCTATATTGGATCTGTTTCTTTTACTTTAACCTTTGTATTCTACTGCTTTTGCTACAAGTTAAGAATGTTGCCTACAGCCTGAAATATACAGGATAGTCCATTCTCAAGGCTCTGACCTTTAAAGGTATTACAATTTTCCATTCATATAGAGATAAAAAGTTGCAGAACAGGGAATAACATTTGTCTTGTTTACAGGAACACCATGACCTGACCTACAGGGACAGATGCAAGAACAAAGGATTCCAACACCAAGAAGTTTGCAGCAACCAACCACATGCCCTCCCCTTTTAGTATAAAAGAAGCTTGAATTGTAACTCAGGGAAGATGGTTCTTTGGGACACTAGTCCACCATCTTCTTGGTCTGCAGCTTTCCAAATAAAGTCACTATTCCTTGCCCCAACACCTCATCTCTGGATTTATTAGGCTGTCGCGTGGAGAGCAGTACGACCTTGGACTCGATAACAACAATAAAAGTGTAAACATGACCCTCATTAATGACATCGCCAACAATCAGTCTCTATGTACAGTCTCTATGTCTCTTTGCCTGCTTAGTGTTCTAGATGACTGGAACTTTCCCTGGTCAGGAGAATCCATGGCTGAGCTCTATATGCCCCAGCTGCAAAATGGAGAAGTTCTAGCTTGGGCTTGCTGAGATTCCAAGTCCCTTTCTTGAATCAGATCTCAGAGTAAACACAATTCTCCTAACAAGCTACTAGCTCAGCTTCATTCTTTGTCTTCTGTTTCTCTATGAGGAATGAATGGAATCTCTCTTGGGAATTATCCTGTGCCTAAGAGGAAAACAAGAACAAAAGTTCCCACATTTGGAAAACTAAGAGCCTGACATTTCATCAGAGAAAGAGGTCCTAAGTTAGTATGTTCCTCACAGCAACACTCCTGCAATTTATTATTTCCTTCAGGTCATGGTTATGCATCATGCTGGCATTTCTTCCTGCAGACATCTCGGCAACTTCTGGGCTCTGACAAGTTAACATCTGCAGTCGTGCAAAGTGTGTGTATGTGGGGCGGGAGGTGGGGATGAGGTGGAGAAATATTGAAATGACATTAAGAGTCAGTCTGACTGAAAATGGCCCTTTCAGGAGAGAAAGCACCAGTGTGTAAAGCAATCAGAGGGCAATGGCACCATCCCTTACCCGCATAAAAGGAACAATGAGGTGACCAAGGAGGAAAAAAATAAGAAAGACAATTTCATGTAACAAAAGCAACCAAGATGGTAAGTTTTACTTCTGAACTTCTTTGCTTTTATGTTTTGGAAGCAATATTTCATAAGATTACAATGACTCATACCTCTTTTGAAAAAAAAGATGGCTTTTTCTTGTCTTTCCCTTTTCTTAATAAAAAAAGAAAAGAAAGGCCTCATTCGTTTATGGTATGTAATCTGAATATACATCGTAAAGAATTACAGTTGACCCGTGAACAACGCGGGTCTGAACTGCAGGGGTCCACTTATACACGGATTTTTGTCAGTAGTAAACACTACAGTACTACACAGTCCACGGTTGGCTGAATCTGAGGATGTAGAGGAACCGAGGATATGGAGGGCCAATACAAGTTATATGTGGATTAATCCCCATGTTGTTCAAGGGTCAACTATATTTTCATGAACAAATTCTTCAGAGCAATATAGATTTAAATTGTTGTATATGACTACTTATAATACGTACCTACTTGAAGGATCTACAAAGCATTTCTCTCTTCCATGTAAATGTGAATCTTTACAAAGGGAAGTGGATCTTTGGGTCCTCAAGAATAAAAAGGAGAGAGAGTAGGAGGGAGGAGAAGGAAGAGGAAGGTGGAAAGGGAGGAGAAGAAGGAGGATATTTAATTCCCTAAAGGGAATGTACACACCCCAATTATAACAGTATCTTGCCATGTACAATTAATTCCCTCATAAACTCTGCATCCTCTAGAAATCTGTTTGGATTAAGAAACAATTACTTTAAGTTTGGAGTTTTATTCAATGTGTTCCAAGTTCTGAGACCACTAGGACTGCTCCAGAAGAATGACTCACATCGAAAACCTATTTATAATCAAACAAGTAAAAAGTGTTTACAAATAAATCAAAATGTCTATGAATTTAAAAGCCTGAATAGATCAACTGGAGTCATATAAAAGCCTAATAAAAGGACCTGGGAAAGTCTCTAATGGAACCGTGACACCCTGAAAAACATCTTGTGAATCACAGAAAAGGAGGAAGATTCTGATTTCATCCATTGAGGGTGAGGTAGAAAAAAATCATGCAAGAAAAATATAGCTTTCCAGCAATTGTATCGGAGTAATTAAGTCCACATGAAAAGGCACAACATGGTCATCAGCCATAGAATCCCAGAATAGAATCAGGGACTCTTTAGGAAAGTGCTAATTGCTTCAATATATTTCTGCAAAGCTGACAAAAATAAGAGGTTGGGAGACTGGAGGTACAGGCTTGCTTTTAGCAAAGGTATTTTGATGTAAAAGAAAAGCCACTGAGTGGGATCCACGCATGACTCTGCTGTGTTCAAGAGGGTACTTTTCACATGTAGAACATGAGCTCCTAAGGGAAACACTCTGTTCAAAAACAGGTGTATGAATGCAATAAATATCTGCTGAGACAATGAACTTAAATTGTCTTTTTGATCATTTATGAATGACAACCTGGCAACTGCAAAAACACGAAAGACAACAATAATGTAAGCAATTCCAATATATTCATTTAATCAACAAATATAATGAATACCAGTCTCTGTTTTAGGCACTGAGGATTCAGCAGTATCCAAAATAAAATATGTCTCTGGCTTCCTGGTGCTTACGCATCAGTGATAAAGGCTTGGCATATCTGGATCTTGGCCTGAACTGACATGTTTAACATGCTCTAAAGGATGGGCATTTTAATGATTTTTCAAATTATTTTGCCATGAATATACTAACTGAATGGTTATATACTTCCTTAAGAATTGTTGGCTCTGGAAGACAATGTAACAAGCCCAGTCAAATTAGCCCAAAAAATGTGCAAAATGTTTCTTTTCACATACGGCTCTACACTTATTAGGCTCTATTCATAATCATAAATATCCAGATTTTTTTTCAGATAATTGTCACCCATAGAACTGTTATCTGTGAGGCATCATAGAAAAAGCAAAAGATGGCACCCTTTCTCCTGAGGCACTATATTCCAATGCAAGAGGTCACAAGACACAGAGAAACGCCAATGACCAAATGTAAACATAAGTACTTACTAACTCGAATGCAAAACGCATTTGTGGTGTAGACACTGAAATGAATCTGTAACAGCATACTTAGGGGATGAGTGAATCAGTGAGGGTCAGCTGTACACAAAAATACTTAGCCTTCACAGGATTTACTTGTTGAGGTGTTTACCAAAAAATTCAGTGTGGTCATTCTCAATGACATGAGTGCAAAAACACATTTTAAACTGAAATTTTTTCCTTTCTTATCTACTGTATTAGTGAGGGTCCTGACAGGAAATAGGTCCAATTAGGATAATTCGTGGAGGGGTTAAGGGGTTAATCATCCAGGTGTAGGTAAGGTATAGGGGAATCCCAAGGGCTGCAGCAGGAACCCAAGGCTAACAGCAGAGACGGTCAGCATTCCTAGACTGAAGAACTGGAAGAGGAAGAAGTTTCTGAAACCAAGTAGGAGAAAATCCTATAGAGCAGGTTACCTTGAAAGGCAAGAACCTGCTGGCTAGAACAGGGTAAAAAAGGGTGGACATGGATCCAAGTAGAAGGGGTGAACAGAAGGTATCTAATAGGGCTTCCTTGGTGGTGCAGTGGTTAAGAATCCACCTGCCAATGCAGGGGACATAGGTTCGATCCCTGGTCCGGGAAGATCCCACATGCCGCCGAGCAACTAAGCCCGTGTGCCACAACTACTGAGCCTGCGCTCTAGAGCCCGCGAGCCACAACTACTGAGCTCGTGAGCCACAACTACTGAAGCCCGCACGCCTAGAGCCCGTGCTCCGCAACATGAGAAGCCACTGCAATGAGAAGAAGACTGCACACCACAACGAAGAGTAGCCCCCGCTCACCACAACTAGAGAAAGCTCGCAGGCAGCAACGAAGACCCAACGCAGCCAAAAATAAATAAATAAATAAATAAACATTAAAAAAAAAAGAAGGTATCTGATACATACACCAAATATGCTATTGCCCAACTAAGGTTTTTAAATATTCCTTCAGTATTTATTGAGCACCTACTATGTGCCAATCCCTGCACTAGGCAAGGACTCTAAAAGATGAGTATGTTATGGTATTTGCCCTCAAACAACTCAGAGTCTAGTGTGAATGACAGACATACAAAGAGACTAAATAAAAGACATTGCTCCAGGCAGATTCTGTACCAGAAATAGGAGAAAGTGCTGCAAGACAAAAGAGACTGAAGAGGAGCTATCCTTTGGAAAGGGGACATTATTAAGAAATGGCTGACACAACCTTACCTGTAATATCAAGTTAATTATATTCAGGATAATAAAGAGGTCACTGAATTATGGGCTATAATTCTACTGATAAGTTTGTAAAGATAATAGCAATGTTCATTAAGAGGTCTTGGCAAAACCCTAAATGTGTTTTGGGTTGTTTAAAACCACAATTCATATCAGAAATAGTTCAATGTCTTCATGTTACAGATGAGGAAATCTGCTTAATCTATTTAGTAGCAGAGAGAGAGCAAGGACCCAGGTCTCCTGACCCTCTGCCAAGGTGGGCCTGACAGGATTTACATGTTTTAGAAATAATGTTAGCTGCACCTAAATTAAGTCACTTACCTCCCCCTCTCATCCCTGTTCTACTACACTTCATTTCTTTGTATCTTTCATTCTTCTTACGTTGGTTGGAGGGCCTCTCAAAATTGGCATCAATGAAGTTCTTAAGAATCAGAAGCTCAAATTCCTAAAATCTGTTACTAAGCAGTAAACTTCAGTAATGTGTTTTTCACTCTACTATTTGTGGTAGCCTGTACTTTCCTGGTGTGATTTCTTTTTATATAACGTGTGAATTTTGCAGCATGATGTCAACATGGTGAGATGCATAACCATATGCCACACCACTGAATGCTCGAATCTGCGGGTTGTCCTTTGAGCAATAACTGCAGTGACCTAATTGTTCCCATTTATTGTTTTGTTAGTAACAATTATTCAGAGTACTTTAATACAACAGATCTACCAATATCTTTCATTTAATCATTTCTACAAGACTGTGCGAGAACTCCCAAGGATTCCATAATTGGTTCATCATTAAACATATATTTAGTGTCTAGTATATTTCAGGCACTGCATTCGGAGTTTAAATATAAATGTGACATGGTCACTCCCTTCAAGAAGCTCAAGCTAAGTTTAATTCAACTTCACCAGTTTTAATTGACTTACAAGACATGTCCGAGAGCCAGGCTGGTGAAGACATGGTAACGAGCGCAGGGGTATGATTCCTGTTTCTTGGACCAGAGTACAGGGCACACACTGTGGCTCACAGGCTGATTTCCTTGGCAAGCTGGATGATTACTCTTGCAACAGCCCAAACGCTACCACTTCTGAGAGGCTGCCTTCGACTCTTCTCCTAACGTACAGGCTGACGGCTGGAGGTCGCCTTGCCGTCAGAACCCTTGTCCTTCCCTTCCCCCAAGAGGTCAAAGATCTGTCTCCCTCTGTCCATGCCCACCTTCTTTGGTACTCCTTTTGAAAGACTCCCCAGTTTCTAGCTGAGAGCAAGAACAGCTAAACATGGAGGTCTTGATCCCTAAAAGAAAACAAAATTGCATTTTGTTTTTGATCCTTCAGGTGTTTGGTCTGGGTTTTCCAAGTAAGCCCTCAACAGAAGATTTTTACACATTTAAGGAGAAATAAGGTTTACTTATATGCCTAAAGAAAAATTGATGTCTTTGGCAATAACAGTACCTCACCTGAGCGTTCTGGTTCTCAATGCCTGCCTAATTTGTGTTTTGATGGGGTTACTTTTCACAAGTGAGCAAATTAAGCAATAAAGGTTTTTATCAGTTACCTAACAATAGTTCCTTAATCTTTTCAAAAAGGCTTGTGAACATAACAAACAATTTAGTTTATATGTCATTAAAAATTAGCTTCTTTGAGGCCAAATGGATAATTGTGATGATTGATGAGTAGTATTAATACAAGAGAAAAGTAAATACTTCTGTTGAAAAATTTTTATGATTGTAGAGCTAATGAAATTGCCAGAAGGCCAAATCATCGGGTGATCTATTTCATTCTGCCCCCTTTAGACAAAAAGAAAAAGAATGCAGATTCTTTTTTCTTTTATTCTTGCCTGCACATACCACATATAAATATAGTTAACTAGGTGAGAAAATAAAGACTGTCTTGGGTGTGGATTTTTGGGCAACTCTGCAAAACTACATAATATTGTCTATCAAATACTTTGGAAATTTCTGGAAATAATGGAGGCATAAAAAGGAACATTGGGAGAACATATGGTTTCAGCAAGGTATTTTAAAATATTAAGTTTGGTGGATAATAGAAAGACAAAAATTACAGAGACCATAAAGTTATGAGGATAAAAAAAGCAAGGGAAAGATATCCAACCTCCTGAAAAAACACGATAAATACCATTCTTTCAAAGTAACTTAAGGAAAGATGTTAAAGCCACTTCCCTTTTTGTTTTCATAAAAGAGATTTACTCTGCCCTCAATAAAAGGACTTGTTTTTTTGTAACTGCTCCAGTTAGATTTCTCTATTGTAATCTGGAAATCTATGGCTTTGGGGTACTCTGAGCATTGTGTGTGCTCTTTCTGCTGTGTAAAGGATGTCATTTCAATTACTCGCTGGCCCATCTTTTAAGTCCCTTAAAGGTTACAGGGCAAATTCTGCCCAAACATTCAATATAATGTTAAAGTTACTATTTAAAAGTCAATGTACAGAACTGTCTTAGACTCAGCGACTCTCGCGGTTCTCATGGTTTTTGGTTTATGCTCACAATTCCCTCAATTGATTGGTAAGTTGTGGTCACCTTGATGGTATTGCTTCATCCTTAAACGAGGTTGGCCATAAACAAGTTTCAGCCGGTAGGTATCCCATATACCAAACCGATCACAGATTATGCACATTGCCATCACTGCCTGGGACTGCCTGTTTTTACCTATGCACACAAAGTGGGCCTCTTGTGAGGGCTGGTCCTGGCACACTGGGTAATACCCATCACCTCTGTTGCTCGGTCTGCGAGGTGGTGAGGCTGCCTCAGGCCATGCCACTGTGCTCAAAATACGAGAAGTGCTGAAATCCACTTTATGGCGTGGTGTTTAACTGCTGTCCCTTAAAAACTGTCCAGGCAGTATATGCTTGGCTGTGAGTAAATCAATGATGATCATAAAATACAACAAATTCCAAACCAACTAATCTGAGGGCTTTGAACATGCCATTATCAAATAGAAAAGGTACTTTCGGGATTTTTTTTTTAAGGTTGATGTCCTGGTTGTATAAACATGTACAGTCATCACTAAATAGATGCCTCTCAGTTACAGAGTCAACAAAGAACAATTTTTTTTTAAAGCCCCACTTCCTCCCCAGGAAACGGTGTATGTTCAGAGAGGAAGTTGTCTTCCTGTTTTCTCCATACTAGCACTCCTGCAAGGTTTTTGTCTAAACTTCCAAACTCAGAGCCTCCATCATATGGAACAAGCTCTTCTTAACAACTGGCCACATTTTATAGCAGTGAATAAAAACAAAAAATTATTTCCCACAAAACATAAAAAGTATTGTGAGCCTAATTTGTCACCTACTATATTCTTAAGTACTACACCCCACCCCAATCTCCATCTCATTCATGTATAGTGAGGGCACTAGATTAATCCACTGGGGTTATTCTGTCAAAAGGTTTTGCAAAATACGTCAACTCTTAGTTTTCCAATTATGAAAGAAACTTGACAGGGCACCTGCTTTTTATTATTTCAGTGTTTTGTGATACAAACCCAATGTGCCTGGATCCAAGAATAAAATATAATTCAAGAACGTTTTGTACATTCTGCTCTAAAATTTTAGCATTTCAGTAGATTTTTGGGGCTATTAAAAAGAACCCTCTGAGACAAACAAAAGTCATTTTTCCCCTTTTTTTAGTTTTTAAAGTCAGTTAAGGAGCTTTTGTTTCATTTATTTCACCTGGTGATGCTTGAAGTAATAAAATTCAGATAAACCTGAGACTCAAGGCAGGGCTAGATCTAGATGCTATTTTCAATGAGATGAATTTGGGTTTGGTAACTTTTCAGTTTTTCTTTTTACTCTTGCTTCTATATCCCCAGTTTATGTCAGTTATCCATGAAGTCAAGCTTTTTCAGTGTTGTCCAGAAGACCATCTAAATCAGAATCAGCAATGAAATGCAGATTCCTGCATTTTATAGGTCTCATCCCAGACCTATAAAATCAGAATCTTTGAGACTAAGCCTGGGAATCTGCATGTTGACAGCTGCCCAGTGTGATCCCTTAAGGGTGTGATAAAGACATAACGGCTTATCTCTCCCAGGGAGAGTTACTTGTTCATAGCAATCAAAGGCTTGAAAACCTTTAAAACATATAACTTT
This sequence comes from Balaenoptera physalus, assembly GCF_965194825.1. NCBI lineage: Eukaryota > Metazoa > Chordata > Mammalia > Artiodactyla > Balaenopteridae > Balaenoptera > Balaenoptera physalus. The sequence continues at coordinate 39,685,053 of NC_138889.1, read as the reverse complement.
TCTTTCTTTCTTTTTTTGGACAAAATCTTTTGGGACAAGAAAACTTTTTCATGCCCCTCAGATCTTACAATAAAGGCAGCTCCATCTTCATTTACTATTCATAAATCGAACTCAGGAGATCAAATATAGAGGAAAAAATAATTTGCATTCTTTATTGGCAACCTATATAGCATACTGTGATGGGTAGATATTCTGAGAGTAATTAACCTAGGGAAAGGCATTATAAAATCCATAGGCTAATAGAACTACCATATGACCCAGTAATCCCACTACTGGGATATACATTGAGAAAACCATAATTCAAAAAGAGTCATGTACCACAATGTTCACTGAAGCACTATTTACAATAGCCAGGACATGGAAGCAACCAAAGTGTCCATCAACAGATGAATGGATAAAGAAGATGTGGCACATATATACAATGGAATATTACTCAGCCATAAAAAGAAACGAAATTGAGTTATTTGTAGTGAGGTGGATGGACCTAGAGTCTGTCATACAGAGTGAAGTAAATCAGAAAGAGAAAAACAAATACCGTACACTAACACATATATATGGAATCTAAAAAAAGAAAATGGTTCTGAAGAACCTAGGGGCAGGACAGGAATAAAGACGCAGACCTAGAGAATGGACTTGAGGACATGGGGAGGGGGAAGGGTAAGCTGGGACGAAGTGAAAGAGTGACATGGACTTATATACACTACCAAAGGTAAAATAGCTAGCTAGTGGGAAGCAGCCGCATAGCACAGGGAGACCAGCTCGGTGCTTTGTGAACATCTAGAGGGATGGGATAGGGAGAGTGGGAGGAAGACACAAGAGGGAGGGGATATGAGGATATATGTATACGTATAGCTGATTCACTTTGTTATACAGCAGAAACTAACACAGCAATGTAGAGCAATTATACTCCAATAAAGATGTTTAAAAAAAAAAAAAACAGCTTCACAGTATCTTCATAAGTTATTAAATCATCATTGTTTAACCATTGCTCTTCAGTTACACTGGTGGATTTCTCCTGGAAGTTTGGTATAAGAATAATGGCAAAACAAACAAAAAAAAGAATAATGTTTCAGTAAACATCCTTTGAATATACGTCTTTGCTTTTATCTCTGGTATATTTTTAGGTATGATTTCTATATGAAATTTAGATTTCATTTGCTAGATCACCACGTATGTAACATTAAAGTTTCATCATACAAAGTCAGTTTACAGATATTTCTTTTGTCTGTTACATGTTTAAAATATATTTTACAGGTTTGTCACTTCACTTTTAAATTTATAATGACTTTTAAATGTTACTACAAAGCAAAACATGTTACTAAATGTGCCTTAAAAAAATCCATAGGCTCTTTTAATTGTGATTATTTTGAGTACATTTACACTTGAACAGTGCCCCCAAAACTTACTATCAGTTATTTTTTTTAATTACCTTCCAGCAGGAAATTGCATTTCCCACATCATGTAGCAGACCTAAAAATCTCCCACTATGCTTCAAGAATATGTTACTCAGCATTCCCGATATTGTCCAATTTTAAAGAAATAATTCTTCTTACATTTCTACCCAAAAAAGAGTTCTAGGTCCAGGAAACACAAGCAAGCATACTTTATAGTAAAGGCTCAAGACTCTGATAGAGAAGCAGACTTGAAAGCAAACTAAAGGGGTGGATTTAGACAACCAACAGTTAACTATACTTAATTTTGATGATTCTCAATAATGACTACAGCATGTGCCAGATGCCTTGTCATTTTAGATGTGTCAAAACAGTTTATACAAATGTATCAAATGATTTATCAATCACTTACTAATTAATACAGCATTGAGATGATTAAAAGGCATTCATTCACGTAACTCAGAATGACCAGTTAGACTTATAATGAAAGAGCTATAAAATGTGTTGCTCGTCATGTCTTCCCGTAAGTCATTCAACCATTCCAAGTGTCATTTTACTCATACGTAAACAGGAGTAGGAATAGGAACTATGCCAAAGAGATATTGGGAGGATTAAGTGATAAATGTAAAGTCCTTAGCACAGCATCTAGCATACAGTAAGTGCCCAATAAATGTCAAGTTATTATAATTATTATTCTTGTTTTCCTATCTCTAGGCACCGTGTTAGACAATTAATAACAAACCATGATACTTTTATAAAACCAACATGTCGTTCAACTCCTAACACTATTTTACATGGCAGCATATGTAAATAAAATCGGTTTAAGATTTTTGAAATTCTTCTGCCTCTTCCTTTTCTATAGCTTCATATGTGCACTACTTCCTCAAACTACATGTTACATTGACTTCATTCTACTCATTTATTGAAATACCTTTAGATTTAAAGTCCTCATCTATCTCTGGAGCTAATATAATAATCAGAAATTTGGGGTCAGATAAGCTTATGGATAACGATTACTTTTTTTTAACAATTTAAGTAAATTAAAGTTAAATAAATTTTAGGGAGATCTGAAAGTTGTTGACAGTCAAAGGGTACAGAAATATTTCTGAAATCTTAACTCTAAACTCATATATTGATGTGATATCAAAGCCGCTTGTGAAGGCTTTTTTTGTTAATTAGTTTGTGGAGTGCTGCTAAGTGAATTATTTAGTAAACGATTCTCAACAATCAAACATTTCATCATGGAAACAGAATGATAAACAATGCTCCTTGGGTCCTAATTATAGTCATAAGTGCATTCATTCAATAATTTTTATTGAATTCCTTCTGTGTGTAAGCCATTGTCCAATCTGACAGGGTCTTTGACATTTTTTAAAAAAGAATATTATTATCTAATTTGATGAGCTCAAAGTCTTATTGGGGAGAGAGAAATAAAAAGATATCATAACATAAAGTTATGAACGAAGGGAGATGAATGCACAGAAGATGGAACAAATAATTATTCATGAGAGGGATCTAAAAAGACTTTCTTAAAGGCTCACTTGCTGGGACCTAAGGGGTAGTTGTAAGAAAACGGGAGATTAGAAGGACGGGTGGGTCTTTGAGGAAGAAATTACACATCTTCTATATGACAAGCACTTGGGGAAAAGTGGTAAATTTAATCACGGCTCACAGGGTACCTAGTGGAGAGAGTGGAAAGAGGTTAGAGTGCTAACCCAGAAACTGTGTGTGTGTGTGTGTGTGTGTGTGTGTGTGTGTGTGTGTGTGTGTGAATGGGGGGGACAAGTGAGTTCCTTTTTGGACACATGTTTGATGCACCTGTGAGACACAGGCATTGATGTTCAAGGGGCATCTTGATCTGGAGTTTAAGAAAGAGATTCAGTGTGAAAGATAATGGACTTAGAAGTCAGTATCTGATAGATGGTAACTGAGGACACATGTGTGTATGGGATCACCTGAGAGAGCAAGCAAAATAAAAAGAGAAATTCAAGGGCAGATCCCCAAGGAATACTAACATTTAAGGGTTTAGCCCAGGAAGACGATCAAGCAAAGAAGGAGCAATTAGAGCAGAATGAGGCAAGAGGCAGTCTGGAAGCCAAAGTTGTAGGGGAGACGCTTTTAGGGAGCAGAGATTGCCATTGTTTTATCAGTCAGCAGCAGTGGGTGAAGCTTCTCTCTCAACAGACAGGGCTGCTAACAAGGAGTTAATTCACTGTAGTTCACCACTCTTTCATAATCTCCAGGAGAAGTGCTAGCAGAAAGAAAATGGTCCCATGATGGAGATGGCAGAAGAGAGGAAGAAAGAAGGAACAAGAGGCTAAGATAACTCAGGAATGAGTCATCAGCCCATAAACAAGAAAGAGTCAGCAATATGACCATGCCTCCTGAAATAAAGGAGCAAAAGGAGCTCTCAATTAAGAAGAAAAAAAAGTCTTCCTCAGAACTGAGGCGGCATGGTAATTTAAACAATGGCTTTTGAATCCCTGCTGCACACTGCTTGGTATAACTCAGTGAGCATTTGTTGACGAATGAACTTGGGAAAGACACTGCCAACTGGGGCCTTGGTTTCCTTATGGTATAATTAGGGGGAGTAGTCCATTTGGTTCTCACAAGTATCCTATGTGGTAGGGACTATTTTTGGCCCACTTTACAGATGAGTTAGCCAAGATATAGAGTTTAGGAAATTTGCCCAGACAGGTGATAAGTAGCGAAGTTGAGTTTCAGATTTGGGGCTTTCTGTCCACAAAGCTCAGGCTTTGCTTCCCATGGGGACCCTTAGAACTTTCAAAGTACTTAAATATGCTTCATTTTTCTCCCTTTAAATGTGAGGCTATGAGGGAAGCTGGATAAGTATTGTTACCTCCACAACAGGTAAAGAAATTGAGGATTTGCCTACAAGTATATGGAAGCCGGGTCTTCTAACTCTATTTTATGGCCTTTTAAAGATCAGTAAATGTATTACATGAACAAACATTAACTTTGAGATCAAAATTAACAGCTTGGAAGGAAACTACTGTTACTCTTAAAACGGTATAAAATATCTTTTCTTTCTAGAAATTATAGCACCATGGAAATGAATCATCTGAGATTCTGTCTTAAGAAGTAGAGATGGCAGTTTAAGTATAGCCCTCTAAAAAGTAGCAGCTTTTCCTCCATCATCTTACTAGTTAATCTTCCTGGGAACAGGCTGATATTTACTCATCCCAAGAGAGTGTTGAATTGTCTGGACTCCAAAAGATACCAAGGATAAGGTTTTAAGTTCCTCACCATTAGTCATCACATGGAGAAAAGTGACAGAGCTCTTTACAGATGGCATTGCTCTTTCTTTGCCCTTAAAATGGCAGTAGAAACAAAATTCAATGGGTTTAAATTAGGAAAAGTCAGTAAAGAATGCCCTCCCTTCCTTAAAAGTGATCTGTTCCCCCGGTAAGATGTGAAATACTCTGCGGTCTCTAGACGACAGGATCAGATAGGCTAACAATGCATTTGAGAGCTTTGCAAAGAAACGTTAGACAAAATAGATCAGGTTAAAGTGGACACAGACGCCCCAAAGCAAATTCTAATTATTTTTATTCCCAGTCTTGGAACAAAGAGACAATTGAAAAAAAAAAAAAAATGTAGATTGTGTGTGTGTGTGTGTGTGTGTGTGTGTGTGTGTGTGTGTGTAGTGAAGGTATTTCCCCTTCATTTGATTATTGATGTTCAGAATTGCTATGTAATATAATACATAAGCAACCTAAATAGTTGAATAATAAAAAGTGAATCCATCCTTAGAACCAGGAGAACGCACATTTCCAGCATAGGTCTTTTGAGGCCATGCTCAGGTTATTCTGGTAAACTGATGTGGATGAAATGAAGGTTTTGAGTCAAGAAAGTCTGGATTCTAATTCCAGCACTGCCATTTCTAGTCATCTAGATCCTAGACAAGTTGCTGCACTTTTCTGAGCTTCAGTTTTTCTAAAAGGTCTATAAAATGGAGAAAAAAAGCACTAACGTTTTAGGGTTCTTATGAGGATTAAATGTGATAAGGGATGTAAACTCTCCAGAATCATTTGCTCCCCTTTTCCTCTATGGATTCCTACTCCTTCCGTGAAAGCATACAACAAAACAGGAAATGGTTGCCGATGGTGGTAAGCCATGAATTCAATTCCAAGGCAGAAGGTTTAAATAACCAAGAAAACTCCAGGAATTGTTGATGCAGTTATCTTCCAGATGAGAAATGCTCACAGTCATGTGGAACACGCTGTACACTTGCTTCTTAGTTCTTGGCCAAAATTCCCGTCTTGAATAGCAATGGTTGGCTACCCACACTACCTCGAAATGCAGCTATATTTCAGCAGTTGTCAAATAGCTAATGTGTGCTGAAAACTGTAGAAAGTTGCCTTTTCCTCCTTAAATTCTTACTCACATCCATTTGTGCAAAAATGTCCCAAATGTATACGCTTTGACCTTTCGTGAGAAATGAGATTTTTGAACTCAGGTCCAATTAGGAAGTACAGGTCGAGGATCCAGGAAGAATCATGTGCCTTTTGAAGTTAATTACGAGTTTCATCCTCTAGCTGATCTTGGATAGTTGAGCTTGGGTTTAGCTGTTCCCTCATTGAATTTGCTTCACACCTAGAAAAGACCTAACCTGTAAGAGACACGCCTCTATGTGCTCCTTTCCTATACGTAGAGTGAAGGAAGCTGCATGCCTTGCTCATGAAATCATGAGTCATTTGTGTAGCAAAGTGAATTGGCCACTTATGTTTGTACAAAGTTGAAAAGGGGATGGGCTGAGAAATGGGGCAATTCCAAGGTAGAAATAAGTGCTCTAGGAGGAGACTATGAGCTCCTTGAGATGCTGGGGCTTACTGGGTTCACAGTGACTAGGTCCCCAGCATGACCATCCTCCTAAGTCACAAATCTTTATGGAGGCCTTATGACCTGCGTGACACCAGCAGATGACACAGAACATTATGGGTCACGGAGTTCTCTCTTCCACTTCCTGTTATTTTTACTTGTCTGCTTTGTTTCATGTTTTCAAAGGTCTAACTACCACCTCTATTAGCTGCTCTGAATGAGACGCTGGTCAGTGATTCCTCTGATGAATAACCATCGTTATCCCCTCTTCTGAGATGAGGACATCCGAGGGAGGAAACGGTCAGAGGCTTGCTCAATGCGGTGCAGAGAGGCGGAGGCGGACCGCACCCTTGAGCAGCTCACTGCCCAGCCCACTGAACCCTGCCGCCACCTGGACGCCCGCTCCCTCCCGCCCTTCCGCCTCCATGCCTGCAGCTGAACACAGCCCAGATGCACCCAGCACCCATCACCCGCCGCTGCTTCGGCTTCTGCCGGCCCTCCCCTCTCTGGAACCCATTTCCTCCCACTCTTGGACTTTTTATCCTCATAATCAAATGACATTTCCGAGTCCAGAAATTGAAAGAGCCACAGTTTAGGGCAACAAAAGCAATGAGAATGCCTTTCTAGTTTTGAGCTTTAGGTCAAAAGAAACCCCAAATATAGTTCATAAAATTATAAGAGAAGAATAGGAAAGTTGAAGGCTGGGACAAGTACTGCATATTTCGAGGCAGAGTTATAGACTCAATTTTTTAAAAAAATATTTACCATCTTTGCAGATCTATGTGTCCCCAACCCACGGGAACTCCACACACAGTGTTTACACACGTTGTCAGAGTGAAAGCTCAATCCCTTTTAGGCCTGCCTCCTAGACCAAAGGAAGAAGATGTAACACTGGACACTGGAAGAAGATTCCCAGTGTTACCTAGAATGAAGAATGGGGAGATTTTAACCTACTCTTCAGTGTAAACCTCACACTCATACTTGGCCCTCTTTTCACAGTCTATATCCTGACTTTTCTGTCCTAAAGTCTATGGCCTCCCAGGAAGAGGAGACCACTGCCTTCTCCCATTTTAACTCCTCTGTCAAAGCCCACCTCAAATTTTACCTTCTCCATGCAGCCTTCCCAAATCCTTCCCACAGAATTTTATTTTACTCCCTTCTCTCAACTGCTAACAACTTTCACTGCTGGTATCATTAAGTTTAGAGCTTCACAGAGAGAGAAAGACAAATATCATATGATATCCCTTGAACTTCTATACAAAACAGAAATAGACCCACAGACATAGAAAACAAACTCATGGTTACCAAAGGGGAAAGGGGAGAGATAAATTAGGAGTTTGGGATGAACATATACACATTATGTGTTTATGGTTATAAAATAGATAACCAACAAGGACCTATTGTATAGCACAGGGAACTATACTCAATATTTTGTGATAACCTATAAGGGAAAAGAATCTGAAAAAAATAGATATATATGTATGCATAACTGAATCACTTTGCTGTACACCTGAAACTAACACAACATTGTAAATCAACGATACTTCAATAAAAAAATAAGTAAATTTTTTAAAAAGTTCAGAGCTTTGTCATTTACCTATTTCATGTGAGTATTTGGTCTCTGGTATCATACATATCTTATACCCCTCACAGAGTGCCCAGGCCCGTGGCATATTGCAGGTGACTGTCATTGAACAAAAGCTTATTGATCACCTATGTGTGTCATATATCATACTCTGTTCTGAGACTAAAAAGTAGAAAAAGACACAGTCCCTGGTCTCCAGAAGTGTGGAGCCCACTGAGATAGGGAAGCAAAGAAACAACTAATGGGAATCAATGGTACGTGCTTTCTCATAGAGGGTATGAATGCAGGGCTGGAGCAACACAGTGGAGGGCATACTGGGGAGCAGAGGTCAGACGGTGATTTTTGAATTAAGTTTTGAAAGATAAGCAGAGGTTCACCAGAGAGACAAAGGGCAGAGGGGAATCCCACCAGGGGCAGGAGGGCACACAAAAGCAAACAGGCACGAAGAGGCCATGTGTTCAGAGAATTTGCAAGAATGACTGGAGACCAGGGAATACAAGAGCAAGGCAGTGGGTGTGTGGAATTAAGGTCCAGATATTCTACTTAAATGGATGTGTGAATGCACCCAACATAAGCACTTTACTCGGTTCTTATTACATGTTTTATTGCTGCTTCTATTAACGTAAAGCCAGAATTTGCTCAGCTGTTTTATAATTTGTCAATTTATACCTCTGTGTCGTTAAAATATATCCCTTGATCCTGGGAAATTCACTGGAGGAAAGTGAGAATGCTCATTCCTATGCATTTAGTAAATAAAATCTTATACAAACATAAACACGTTGTCCATCTTTAAAAAAACCACACATCATAGGACATAGAGACTGTTACTCGAAGGTGCTGATGGCGCACACTTCACACAGCACTAAATGCTGCCCTGCACTGTTCAGGGCATGGGAGGTCGATAGACTTTCAGAGACGTCAGATTTAAAGCTGACGCTTCATACAAAGAACACCATTCACTGACAGCGTATTTGAGCATCTTCCTTCATTGCCAGATCTGTGCTTTTGCTTTTACGGTTTCCTCTCTATTTTATAGACTCAACCTTTAAGTCCTCCTCTCTTTTTGAAGGTAAGAAGATGACAAGTCAGAGATGACTGCAGGAGTGGGTGAAGGCAAATAATTGTTGGCAACTTTCCAGGCGATTACCTAGCTGAGAACACATCACCCTAATGGAGGTTATCTTTGATAACCACAGTCTGTCTGGTTCAGATACGTTACAAACATTAGACTTTACTATGTAGCCACTGCATTAATTTGTGCATCGTTTTCTTGACTGTTCATTCTTATAAGTATGAACCCAGTGTAATTCAGTACTTCCTTGGTAAGCCTTCCATAGGAAGATTGGAACACTTCTAGTGATTATAAACCATCTAGGCTTAGCAGATGCTGGTAATCTATGAGATTGTGACCTGAAAGGATTTATGTCTAAATGTGATTTCAAGTCTCTCCCTCTTCAAGACTCCATTTTACCTTGCATGCTTTACATTCTCTCAAAGTACATTATTTCTCTTCAGAATCCTCTTTCTTATTTAATAATTACTGGCAAGGTAGACATTAAATAGGTAAATACATTTGCTTTCTGCTTTGGGGGTGCCTGTATTAATTTTGAGTTGTTTTGAAAATGCACTCAAAAAAATTTTGAGCGTGCCTTTGAATTTTTCCACAGCGGTGTCAGTGACAGAAGGCAGGTGCAGCATTGATTTGAACTTGCTTTAAAGGCTGATATTTGACTCCAACTCCAAAAACAATCATCATTCTTACAATTCAATCTGAAGGCACATGCCTCCTCAATGAACCCCTCTTAATTGTCATCTTTAATGAGGGCATTCCTTGGAAATCCACTTTTCAGCCTGCCCTTTCTTACCCTCAGACTACAAGGCATGAAAAGTATTTTTATCTTGGTAAAGAGCAAGTGACTTACTTGGGTCAACCCTGACTATTACTTCAAGATCAGAATTTCTTGAACGAACTTGTAAGGTATCAACACACAGAGATTTTACATTGTTCCACAAAATTACCTGGTGATGGAACTCTCTTCCTGCTCCATTGATTTCATGTTAAAATTGAACACGTTTCATGGGGGGGTGGGGTGCAGCACTAGTGATAATTTCTCTTTTCTTTTTTAGTTGATTTGATGTTTTCTAAAAGAGGAGTATTTACATAGGCCAAAGAAATTCAAATCTCAGAATTTTCCCTCTAATTCCGACCTTGCTGTGGTTGTCAGATAAAACGCAGGCGCCCAGTTAAATTTGAATTTCAGATAAACAACAAATGCTCTGTTTAGTACAAGTATGTCCCATTCAATTTTTGGGACATACTTGTACTAAAAAGAGCATTTGTTGTTTATCTGAAATTCAAATTTAACTGGGCCTCTTGTATTTTTATTTGCTAAATCTGGCCACCGTTTATCTGGGGGCAGTTGAATTATGAGCAGAATTACATTATCTCTAGATTGCAGGTCTCCGAAATTCCTAAGGGGCCATTCTTTCCACGAGTATGTGCAAAAGTAGAGACTGTTGCACTGGCCATTCCCAAAGGCCCCAAGGAGCCATCTGGCTCAGGGTCTAATGGATCTAGAAGACACTGGAGATTAACCAGTCCCTCCTTTAGAGTATGCTAAAAAGCTCTAAAGCAACAAAAATAATGCCTTTCACAGAGTGGGCACCTCCATGTATTTTTGTTGAAATATTTCATTTTCATTACTGCCAGTCAAGAGGAGTAAGATGATAAAATATGACATCTTAAAAACAGTTTCCACATAACCCTCACCTCTCAATCTAAGTGTGTCTGATTCTTCAGAAACGAGATGTAAACTCCACCTTGTTCAAGAAGCCTTCCCTCATCGCCTCATCACATCTACCACCCCATCTGGCCAGCATTTATCATTTACACCATTCACTCGACATTCAGCATACTCTGCTTACTATTTGAACTGACTTTTCATTTATAAATTCCCTGGGGGGAAAAATGTAGCCAGTGGTAGCATAGCTCTGTGATTTACAGCGTGAGCCCTGGAGTCAGACCAATTTTGGTTTCAAATGTTGCTCTGCCCCTTCCTAGCTTTGTAACGTTGGACAAACACATCTCTGAGACTCAGTTGATTATCTTCATCCCTCAGTAAAATGGGGTTAATAATACTTCATAGTGCTGTACTCAATGAGATCATGTATGTGTAGTGTCAACTCTTAGAGAGCACTGACCCGTGGGAGGCAGTCATGATCAGCGACATCATCATCATATTATTATCTTTTTTGAATCCACACTCCCCGCAGTGTCTACTGCTTATCAGGACCTACAAGAATTGACTGAAGAATCAGCGCCTGAGAGCCGGCAGAGACTCCAAATTCCCAGCCACCCAGATAGTGAAAAGCGCTGCCTGGGGACAGATAAGTGAGCCTCATTCACTCTACAAGGTAAAGATTCCATTTTCTTATTTCTCTGCACTCCTTTAAACCTACACATTTAAACCACTGCCCAGTGCTCTGTTTGGGAGCATGTGACAAGCAGGAAAACTTTAACTGCCTTAGAGATTTGTTTCCGTAGTGGCACCGGCATAGTGAGCCCTCCTGGGACTCCAGTCACCACACACTTCCTGCCTGACTCTTTATTGACTATTTGCTGCCTCTATTTTTCTCTCAGTCATCAGTGAGGAAGTTGCATAACTTAAAAGCCAAGTGGGACCCACTTTCCTGCAATCTGAAGTCACGCATACTATTTTTCCTTACTGTAACTCTTTTTTAAATGCCGTGGAAGATGCTCTTCTAAATGCAAAGTGATTTTTTTGGCATCCTGGAGTATATGTGAGATTGGATTTTTGATGTTTGATTTCCGGTTGCACTATAATCAATAAAGTAACTGGGGATATATATGTTAAAGCAAAATACAAGTTTCAAGTATATCCTCTGAGTTCTCTAGTGGCTTTTCCCAAAAATCACACGCAAAATCCTCTACGTAAAAACAAAAACATTTTGGGTCATCCATTCATTGGCATAACATTTGCACAACTGCAATCTCTTGGAAGCCTCCAGCTGTGACAAATTCATTTTTGTATCAGGACCCAGCACCTTTTTCATAACAGGTATTCAAGGAACATTTGTTGAGCCAACCAATGAACAAATATTTATTCAAGAAATATTTATTGAGCACTTAGGAGATGTACTGCCCTAAAATCCGTCTGCAGTATAGTGTTATTATTACTATGGTCGTTAATAAATAATGATTTCACCACAACATTGTTTATAATGCAGCCATCCAGCAAGCCAGTGACATCAACTCTGGGAGTTTGGGTGAGAGAGTTCATAGTTTCTGATTGTTTAGACTTAACAGCAATTGACCTTGTCATTGCCATTGTTACCCACAGAGAACAACGTGTTCCCAAGTCCCCATCTATCTTATTTCTATTGATTAATAATTTTAAAGTCATTCCAAACCCATCAAGACTCAGAGGCAGCCTGGAGCCTTTCCTTCTCTAGTGGCCAAGTTGGCATCACAAGCAAAGTCCCAATCCTGCAGCCTTCAGTGTGACCAGTCTGTTCTGTGTCCCCTGTCATTTTGGGAACAGTGTAACACTGTAGGGGCCAGGCTGTCCCCGAGGTTAGAGACCCCACCTTTAAAATGATTACTCTGGGAAAAGCGGGAAATATTGTTTCAATTATAAGGATAAAACATGGACAGCCATGAACCACTTAAGAAGTTGCCTAGTAGTTGACTTTACCACAAAACCAAAATCACTATTTAGCTGTTTGCTTCTGCACAGTATAGGGAAGATCTGAGTGGCAGCTCAGACAAGCTAGCTATTAATTAATTTATTTATTTTTACTGTTCTCTGGTCCTGATTTTGCTATTGAAGATTTCCAAAGTCTCAGTGTACTTCAGCGTTAATCGAAAACAGCTCAATTTGCCCCATTTGCAGATGCGAACAGACAGCGCCTAGGTACACAGAGGAGCAAGTTTCTTGTACACAAGAAGTGAGTGAAGTTTCCTGAAGAGCTTTTCAGGTGTTTCCATTCTTGACTGGTTTTCATTCCCCCTTTCCAATACATCACTCCCTTGTGTTTCACCTCATTTCCTCCCAGTTTCCGCCTCTACTTTGTCACATATTCATTGAGACCCTTGTAATCTTTCATTTTCTCCCGGTAGAATCTGGCAGCTTTATTAAAACCAGACTATTTCACAATGGGAAAATGTTCACAGGTAAAGCCTTTACGCTGGCAGCCTCTCCCTCCAACACCCACTCCCACCACCAACTCAACCCCACGTGTCATCCCGCCATCGCAGACTGAAGGGCGCTGAATCACTTACAGGTATTGCTCAGGATCAGCACCGGCCTTGCAGCCTGGGCCTTGTGCTTTGGGGAGCCATGGGCATCGCAAACACAGACAAAAGAAATGTATTAGCCGACATGGTCACTTGGAATTTGACGCTCAGTGCTGCCCAATGCCACAAGTCACCCTAAACATCCACTCTTATGAGTAGCAGTGTTCAGGCCCCAGGGGGATGTGTCTCCATGTCTCCTGCTTTGTGTCTTGGAAGCCAGGGTGCTTCCCCTTGAAGGTGGGAAGGTTTCTTCTGGCTTGTGATGCTGCCAAGGTCAGAGGACACTTTGGAGGGTGGGGAGATTTGGGCAGTAGAAGCACTTAGGTAAGAAAAAGACTAATTAACTTGTCAAGTCTTTCCTCTTGGCATGAATGCAAAGGAAAATGAGGGACCATTCCTAGTAATGCCGACCTTCCATTTTGCTGCTGCTTTTTGTGTTCTAATTCCTGGTTCCAGCAGTACCCACCTATTAGCATGATACTCCCAACAGGTGCACATCGTGGCAGAACATCTTGTAATATTAAACAAGTCCTATTATTCTTGAAGTTATACGTAGGGCTAGAAGTGACCTGTTTGATAGAGATTCTTTGGCAACTAGATCAACACTGAACACTAGAATTGCTAATAGTTTTCATTAAAATATTTAATAAGATTTCATTAAATTTCCCCCAAAATAAAATTTCAGCTTCATTTAAACCATTTTAATTTAAACTTTACATTCATTAATTATACTTCAAATTTTACCTTTTGTTTTGCAGAAAATTGAAGATTTTAGAGGAAAAATAACTTTTGAGAACAAAAAAAAATTTTAACTTTTTCATGTTTAAGTTACACTTGTGATGAAAATGTATTCAAATTGTGCACACTTTGAATAAAATTACATTTTACTTTTAATACTTTAGCATCTTAGATCGTGAGAGTCAGTAGAAAAAAAATACATAAAATCTTTGCTATGACAACAAGATTAGGGATTTTGCAGTAATGAAGGCAATAAAATAAATTTTATGGATTAATTAATACTTTATTAATTGTGAATAACTTAATTTTCTTTTTCATGGAAACATCACCAACCCAACAACAGAATATCCAGATGCACACAACAATAATTAAATCCAGTCATTAGGTATTTGTTGACTTTCAGTCATACAAGAACCCTACCTTTCCATATATTTTTTCATTTTGTCATTATAAACGTATATTTGTCAAAGTAGGAAGACAGAAAACATCTGTTTATTAGCCTGATTTATAACTTTTTAATATTGAGGCATATGGTATGTAGGCCTCCATTTGTCTTGCCCTGAACCCTGCAAATGTTAGAGGGCAGGTCTGCTCAGATATTTTCATCTTTTTGAAGCTGTTCTCAATAGTACTGGTCTTTTGAACTATTTCTTTATGGTGATTGGTTTAGGTGTAACAGGACTGGATTTTTCCCTCAGGAACGTAATTAATGTATGTTCTCAATAGGTAGTCTGGTTTACAGATAGGGATAAAGAGTAAAAGACAAGGATATTAAGTTCTTTGGTCTCATAATCAGTTTCAAATCAGTATTTTTTGACAACCTACGTGTACTCTTCAATATGCTTCCATATTTTATTCATAATATAGAAAGAGTTACACATGCATTTTAGGAACATGGAATTTTGAAATCAGACAATCCTGAATTTGCATTGTAACTCCACCACTCACTACTAGGGTGATTTATTTCAACTACTTAAGCCTTAATGTCTTGATCAGTAAAATGGTGATGGAAATACACTCATAAGGTTGCACCAAGGACTAGAGATAATACACATAAAGTGCTTAGCAGATAGTAAGCATAAAATAAATAGTTATCATTATAATTTCCACATGTTCCAATTCTTAAATTTTAGTCTGTTCCTTCATTCAATAATCCCCCCTGTTCAAAATCCTTTGAGTGGTTAATGGAGGGGAACAGGGTTGGGAGGTAGGCAAAATGGATGAAGGGGGTCAACTCTATGGTGATGGATGGTAACTAGACTTGTGGTCATGATCACTTTGTAGTGTATAAAGATGTCCAAATATAAAGCTGTACACCTGAAACTTACATACTGATAATTTTCAAAACCCAAAACCCAACCAAACAACTCCTTCATAGCTCTCCACTGCACAGAGTGTACCATCTCATGGCATTCAGCGGCTCCAGTTTGTCCTTCCAGTCTTAAACTCCAGCCTTCTTCCCACCCCACAACCACTTCCCCAAAGACCTATACTTTCCTGCCTCTATGTCTTTATTACCACGATTCCATCTATTTGGATGGCCTCTCATCTTCCAAGGGTCAGTTCAAGTGGCACTTCTTGTGAGAAGTCTTCTCATTTTCCAATTTCAATTAACGTTCTTCTCCTTGTGTTCCCATAGCACTATCTCTGTAGCACTATTAGAAAGCTCATTTCAGTAAGCTTGGTATTATATCAAGTTTTGTGTATGCATCCATCATCTCTGCCCCACTGTCCGCTTCTTCAGGATAGATTGTGTCTTTTTCACCTTTACACCCATGCCTCTCCCCTTCCCACTGCCATGTAACATAGTACTTGGTACAAAGCAGATGCTCTTAATTTTTTAAAATTTGAATTTGTTGAAATCTACTTCAGAGGAATAAAAATAAAATAAAAACTTTAAAAGGTTATTATTCGGATTCTTCAAGTACTGGTGATTCTTGTTCTCATGGTTATGAGATTTTTTTTTTTGATGTTTGTTTTTTAAATGGCATTACTTATACTTCAAAACTGTTTGCTGATTTCCAGGAAAAGCACTTTGTCGAAAAGCACTTCTTATTGACCAACGGAACATTGTGATATATTGTACCACTTAAAAAAACATGCAATTTATGTTAACATATTGGAAAGATTTCAATATTTAGATATTTCAGTGGTTTCAAATGTCCACAAATTCTTTGATATTCCTCCCTTCCAAGGTAGGACCTAAATGTAGGTCCCCTTGAGTGTAGGTTTGACTTAGTGACTCACTTCTCTTCTAAGAAATAGAATAAAGTGGAAGTGATAGTATGTAACTTGGGAAATTAGAACATAAAAATGATCTCTCATGGATCACTCCCTCTCAGGGAAGCCAGCTACCATGTCACGAGGACAATCTAGCTGTTCTATGGAAAGGCCCACGTCGGGGAGTCTCCTGCCAACAGCCACATGAGTGGGCTTAGATTCTCCGGCCCTTTTCGAGCTTTCAGATGACTACAGCCCCAGCAGCCAGGTTGGCTGCAACCTCATGAGAGACCCTGAGCTGGAACCATCCAGCTAAGCTGCTCTCAGATTCCTAACTCTCAGAAACTGTGAGATAATAAATGTTAGTTGCTTTAAATTGGTAAGTTTTGAGGAAATTCATTAATCAGAATAGATAACTGATACAGATATTATAGAAATATTATGAGCATTCTCACTGTAGATATTCATAGTTTTAAATCTATGATCATTAATTCCTGAAAGTGGCAAGAAAATTTGAGGCAGTTACCAAAAGTCATGGTCTGGAACCCACTTTTCACTAACTGCAGTGGATATGACTGTCATTCATTCTGTCAACTAGTTATATAATAAACATGTATTAAATTGTCTGCTATCAGGCAATCACTATTCTAAGCCTTGGAAATACAAAGACAAATAAGATAGGGTGCATGTTTTTAAAGGCTCCAAATTCCACTGTTCTCCACCGTCTTACCCACTGAAACTGATAAAAGGATTGATATCAATCTGAGGAGT
The DNA here is from genome assembly GCF_965194825.1 of Balaenoptera physalus. NCBI lineage: Eukaryota > Metazoa > Chordata > Mammalia > Artiodactyla > Balaenopteridae > Balaenoptera > Balaenoptera physalus. The sequence goes on along the minus strand of NC_138889.1, from coordinate 39,668,189 downwards.
CCTACCTAATTGTGTGAAAAGTTATTTAAGAATTATTTTGTGTAATAGAGAAGGAATACGGGTGGAATTCAAGAAAAGGCACTGAGCCAATTATAATTTTAGCAGGTAGGGTCCCACACAATGCCAGGCCTGACAAACAGCTTCAGGCTTTTAAACCAAGGACAGTTGTCTCGGGGTATGTGACAAATGGAGTTTTGTGAAATGGTCTGTCTGCCCGTAGTCTAACACACATAAGAACAATCACTGTCAATAACGCCATCCTCAGGGATGAAGGACAGTGACATCAATAGCAGGGAAAATATTCCATTAGTAAAACATCCCCTAATTAATACTAATCTGTTCCCTGGAAAAGCTGCTTTAGAGAAAAGATTTTTCCCCCTACATGCCAAACTGCTGAGCATTAATTTGGAAAATTTCCCGTTTACTTTCAAGTAATATTAAAAAGCTTCACTTAGCAAAAATTAAAAATGAATCTATTTCTTAGTTCACATAATATATAAAGATGAGATTTTTTTTTTTACAGGCAATGTCAAGTCCTAATTGAGCATATCAGTTAAAAGCAACTAAATTCTATTATTCTCTGAACTGACATTTACTACCCCCTCTTTATCATAAAAATGCATTTATTAAGTACCCAATTGCATGTAATCTTAGGAACTGTAACATAACAACAATGACAGATGTGGCCCTTGTTTCCCTAAACCTTGAAAGCCATGTCAGATAAAATTAGCAGAAAACAAATAAAAAATGCATAAAGAACAGAGAGAATATTTTCATATCAATTCATTTGGGAAACAGTAAGAAATTTTAGGTTCAACTGGAGAACATGAAGCACCTTGAAGGTGACACAACGGTAGTTTACATTATCTGTCAACGAGGATTCATAGACTCAGTAACTCATCAAGCTCTCTCCAGCCTCAGGGCTCTGGTACCTCCTACTATGCATGTTCTCCTCTCGGCCTGGTTTTCAGCCTTTAACCCTTCAGATTTAAAAGCATGTGTTTCTGGGACTTCTCTGGTGGCGCAGTGGTTAAGAATCCACCTGCCAACGCAGGGGACATGGGTTCGATCCCTGGTCCAGGAAGATCCCACATGCCACGGAGCAACTAAGCCCGTGTGCCACAACTACTGAGCCTGTGCTCTAGAGCCCACGAGCCACAACTACTGAGCCTGTGAGCCACAACTACTGAAGCCCACGCGCCTAGAGCCCGTGCTCCTCAACAAGAGAAGCCACTGCAATGAGAAGACTGCGCACCACAGCAAAGAGTAGCCCCTGCTCGCTTCAACTAGAGAAAGCCCACACGCAGCAACGAAGACCCAACACAGCTGAAAATAAATAAATAAATAAATAAAAAATAAAAGCATGTGTTTCTTTCTCAGGGAAGTGCTCCTTGACTTCCCCCAAATAATATCACATTTTCTTAGTATGCAACCCTTTCCTTAACCTTATTTATCATGCTTCATGGTTCCCTTAATAACAAAGATACGCTCATCCTAGTACCTAGGCATTCTCTGTCCCATCACCTTTCCTTACTATTACTTGTTACAGAACACAAATAAATATTTATATCATTATTTCACGAACACATGACTGTAAGTTTCATGCAGTATGGGGGGGGGGTCTCTTTTCTTCTCCTCTAGTGCCTGGCACATTGTAGGTATATAATACAGATGTGAGTATATGAATAAACGAATAAACAGTACAGTGTGTGTCCAGAGCTTGAGCTCTCAAGTTAAACATACTTGGGTACAACCCAAATTCTCACTATCCAGTTATGTGACCTTTGGCATGCTTTTTTCCTCTCTAAGATTCAGTTTCCTCATGGGTAAAATGGAGATAATAATAGTAGTTTCCTCACATGGCTGTCATGAGTTTAAATGAGAAATACGTACAATGTATTTAGCTTGAAAGCTGGCATAGAATAAGCGCTTATTATTATTGTTGTTGCTGTTATTGTCATAACTGTCTCATGACAAACTTAATTCTCCAATTTTTCTCTCTTGGTCAGCAGGGTAGGGGAGAAAGGACTTCTTGCTAAGCTTCTGGACAGCTTAGTCTTGATCACTTACGGTTTCCTGTCACCTTGGCTGCCTGGCTCACTCCCAGTGGCATGAGCTAAATTCACCCACACCTCTCAGCCACGGCTGGGCTGCATTCTTATTTTCCTACAAGTCTTTCTAGACCTACTTCTTTGATTTATCTACTTTTATCTTTTGTGACAGCACCCAGTTTCTAGGATCCAGCATGGTTTCTCTGAAGGGAAATGAATTCATACTCAAAAATGGTTCCACTCTCCTGACTTCCGAACACTGTCCCCAGACCAACCACATACCCCCTGACTTTCAGGATGACTTCCTGCCCCAACTAGGACAGTATCTGCCAGGAAAGTGGATGGCTACTGTCCCCCATCCCTTGGGACATTTTAGCTTTGGGGACAAACAAGTTTAGTCACTGACGCTGAGGAAGGCCTCATGCAAAGAGAGGGCTCGCTTGCTCAGTCAGCCGGACCAGACCAGACCAGACAAGCCTGATTTGCCTGAAGGTCCTGGCTCCCGGACCCTCACTGTATTTATAAGTCTTAACAGTGTAACTGTGAATTCCATTCGGGTGATGTTGCTTCTGGCTGGCACGTGGCCACGGTTTCCGTCGTTCACAAGCAATTTTGAGGCCTGCTGATATGGGCATGGAAAGCACTGGGCTCTCTTTTATGTAACCGTGTGCATGCATTCTCTTGTAAGGTTGTTTTGGATATCTTTTACATTTATTAAATATTTTCTGAAAATACAGCTACTTCCAGCTGAAAAAAAAAGGGTTTTCTCTTCTCTCGCCTCCCAAGATATTGCTTTGCAGAACACTCTATAAAAATAAAGAGCTTTTTACTGAGTTCAGGATTTAAACAAAGACAAAGAAAAAGCAGTTTCTAAGCAGAAAAATCCAACAAAGACTTTACTTCTTACCAAATAACTTAAGAATGTCTGAACAAAAACATCCCAAACCTGGCTAGTGCCAGAATTTCTCAGATAAGTCAACAGAGGAGAAAAACACAAATCTAACCCCAAAGCACTAAGAAACCTATGAATGGCAAGAAGAAAACAATAGGAAGTTGAAAAAGTTGTTAAACACTTAAAGAATCAAATTGTAACTGTTTCCTAGAAAGAGCAATTATACCTCAGAGTGTTTCTTAATTAAGTTCTTTTGGAAGCAGCAGGGAAGATCCTACAGGGGTCCCACCTGCTCCTCCAGGAGGTCTTCCACAACCCCATGGACTGCAGGCATCCCTCTGGACCGCCACTCTCTTCTTAGAAGCTCCTCCATCCCATAATGCCTTGTGTATCATGTCATAAAGCATTTCTCACCATGTGTCTAGTCTTTTGACCTAGACTGTAAGCAACCTGGGTGTAGAATATAGACTTCTATTTGCCTTATCCCCACAGCACCTACCATGATGCCTTGAACACAAGAGATCAATACACATGAATTGATTAACTCACTTAAGAATTCACAAATGTTTTCTTCAAACCAATAGAGAATAAAAACCTGAAAGAGTGCTTCATTTCATTATACCAAGAAAAAAGTAGAATCTGCTATTCCAGAAATTTTAAATTATTTGGGGTATTTATTCAATTTTTGGAGAGACTGTGGAATCTTTGGGCTGCAAAGAAATATAGCCACTTGGTGTTTACTTTCATATAACATTCTATCTTGCAAAATCAAAGCTAGATATCAAAGGCAGAAAAGTGGATGTGGATATGGAAAACACAAATTTATTTGCTGTATTATTTTGGTATCCTAGAATCAGAGAAATCTTTTCTTAAAAAGGAAAATATTATACTCAGCATACAAATGTTATTCTTATCAGCAGTTGGCAAGTTTTCAAAATTGTTATCCTCAATAGGACAAGGTGAAAATTGAAACAGCTTCAAAAAACATTTTTAATGAAATCTGGTCTGATTAATGAAAGATTTTCTACCATATGACTGTCCTTTGGTCCCATTTTTAGAAAGAAAATCTTGTGCTATTTAGAATATGGATATGATAACATTTGTGCAAAAATTTCTCGTTTACAAAAATACATCAAAATGCATTAAAATATTTTTTCAAAGATTTATACATTTTGTTCTTTCAAATACATACATATAGTTATACATATCTGTACATATTGATTCTCAGTTTAAAGGCATTATTTCACTTAATGCTCTTTTAAAGATTTACACATATTGTTCTTTCAATGATTTATGCATATTTCTTTTAAATTTAGGAAACTGAAGTAGTTAAAATGTTGGAAGAACAGAACTGCATCTCATTTATCTTATGGCATCCTATATGTAGAGATTACGACTAGATTATACTAGCTCTCTTTCTTCAAATGAGTAAATGAATACACAGAGATGTTAATTATTTATTAAAAAGCATAGAGGGACAACTGCCTCTTGGATTTTCTGATTTTCAAGACTGCTGACATCAGATTATGTTGATTCTGTTTTGGTCGATCTGAGATCTATAGAGTCCCCGGGTTCTCTTATTTCATTCATGTATACATTTGAGGATGGCTGTCAGGAAATGAGTTGATACTAAGCTTAATATGTTGTGATGTCTATAGATGTGACACTTGCCTAATTGACACCCTACCTCTTTACCCAGATAAGGACTTTGTAAGAGATCATCATATTCACTTCTGCACTTCCTTCCTTATTTAATGTTCTCATGGTCACATGAGTTCAACAAATGCTCAAATCCTGAACTACATTTCCATGTTTAGTAAATCAGGAAATAGTGAAAGATGTGCCTTGTGACTTTCATTCCAAACTTAGATTAGGCATGAGTATTTAATGATGAGTGAATGGTCATGAATGAGAAAGATGTCAAGATTTTAATAATCTGAATTGATATCTAAAACAATTTATCATAAAAACTGCATATGTAAGGGATTTAAATCAATACATTTCTCTCTCAGTGAAAATTCTCCTGATCTCCGCAAGTAAAATCAATTATTTCCTCTTTAATGTCTCAACATTGTTCTCATCATAGCACCCAAAACACATTATTGTACTTCTTTTACACACCTGTCTTTTAAATATGAAGTTTCTAAGGAAAGGCACTGTGTTTTACTCACCTCTGTACCCCTATTAACTTCAAAAATGCTGAAACATAGTGGATACTAAATATGCTTGTTTCTTAAATTCTGAATAAATAAATGTTTGTGCAGTCTATGCCATTAAGCATTTTGTACTGGAGTGGGGAGATGATCAATCATTCAATATTTAGTGGTACCTACTGTAGGAGGTAAAGGAAGGCAACAGTGAGATGTACCCTGAGGAATTAGAGGTTACAGAAATGAGATTTCCCTACATACAATGGATCATAGCAGAGATGAAAAAAAAAATCAAATGCAAGAGACTAAGACTTGACAGGAAACTAATAACCAGCTCTATTTAAGATCTTAAGAAAAAATTTGCCAGTAGGAAAGAAGGTTGGTTGCTCATACCTAGGATCGTTGAGAAAGTCACAGGGGATTCATTCATATAAGCACTGTCTAGTGTCCAAGCTTATCCCACCAAAGGACACCACCTACCCAGTTCTATGTGCAGGTATATCCTTATGGTAAAAATATATCACCAGTGTTCTTGTTCTAATCCTTTGAACATTTAAATAATTTGATTAGCCACTCTTGCATTGATTCCACGCTCACCAAGAGTTCTGATGGTTATTATGGAACTCACATAGCTTACTCAAAGGTAAACGATGCATTCGCCTGAGAACTTGAGTGTCTAGTTACACTAGTTTTCATGTTGAAAACGAATAAACTGGCATTCTAATCAGCCTCTGTGAATCAGGTGAAGATGAGTTTGCCTTGGTTGATGTAGCAACACGTGGTATCCTGACATTCTAGTCATTGTGCTTGTGGGTCTGAGGGCCAGAGTTTGATTTTAACAAACCCTCCAAGCTGATTCCTCCCTGTGGGAGCTTGTGGCCTTCCCTAGGCATCACACCTCTGACTCCCCGTGAGCCACCTGCCTTTTCTTCAAACAGCTGCACAGATGATGTGCTTAACACTGTGCTTCAAACCACCAGAGAGTGACCCAAAATAATATGTAATTAAGTGAGGAATTGTTTGGCACAAAATGAAAGTGCTACACAAATTCCAAATGAGTAAGGATCCTTGTGGTGGGCAATTATCCAAGGAGAGATTCCTAAAGGCCTATGGTCTTAAGAGAGGGACTTGATGTCTGGGTAGGATGTAGGTGGGTGGAAAGGAGGGGAAGGGAATTTCTAACAGGAGGACGTGGATCCACAGATGTAGAGGCCAGAACGCTGAGTCACGTTATTAGAGCATGAGAACTACAGATTGGTCAACAGGCCATCTCTTTACCCCCTTTTAATAAAACCTGGAGATTGATGAGAAAAGAAATAACTTGAACTGTAAGCATTAATAAAACAAAACAAAATCAAATCAAACCCAACATCCTATTATGTGCCTAGTTTCAGAAGGATATTAACCTCTTAATTATTTGCTTGTAAAAACCAATTTTTTAATGCTATCATTTATGCAATGAGAACATTTATATGAACTTTTAAAGCAAACTGAGAAGAAAAAAAGTAATAGCCACCATCAAAAGAAAAGCAAGTTAGAATATTAGGGTTATTTTTTATCCCAAATTTATTTTCGAGACTAACACAACCACAGGAAATGAGCGAGGCATTACAGTAGTTATTTCCTAATAAAAGGAACTTTAAAATAGATAACTTTCTTTTTAATTACTCCCCGAATAATTGTTACACATAGATAAAACTATTAGCTTTGAAAATGCAACATGTATAGTGGGGAAAATTTATATATGTATGTGCTTTCCTCCATTCTTTATAATACTGAAGGGAAGAAGGAAATGAAAAAGAACTAAAATTATTTTCTCCCAGATCAATCTTGACAGATCACCCTATTCCTCTGCCACATTAGTGTTCAGTAGGAGGAAAAGAGGAAAGTGAAAGCAGCAAAGAGGAGGAGGAGCAAGGGGGAACAGGGGGAGGCAGGAAGAAAGTAAGGAGCTGGCTGCACCTGCTCAGATGCAATGTGGCAGGTGGGCCTCAAAATAAGAACTCGAGCCCCTCTCTCCCTTCCTTGCCTCAGTCAACACCACCTCCATCCTACTCTGTGTGTCTTTCCATCCACCATTTAAATCATGCCTCTGGATTGAGACCAGCAAAAACAACATAATTCCTAAAGGATCACTTTTCACACATATATGTGTATGGAATAGAAGAACCCTGTAAATTGGCTTTAGTAAAGGTACGTTCAACTAACTGAACCCACCAAGGATGTCATAGGACACTGAACCCTCCAAAAAGTTGCAATGGAAATGTGGTTTTCATTCCAGGTCAGCTATTGTTTTACTTTTTGGGTTTTTTTTTTTTTTTTAATTGAAGTATAGTTGATATACAATATTAAATAAGTTACAGGTATATAATATAGTGATTCACAATTTTTAAAACATTTTTAGTTATTATAAGATACTGGCTATATTTCCTGTGTCATACAACATAGCCTTGTAGCTTATTTTATACCTAATTGTACCTCTTAATTCCCTACCCCTACCTTGCCCCTCCCCCACTTCCCTCTCCCCACTGCTAACCACTAGTTTGTTCTCTATATCTGTGAGTCTGCTTCTTTTTTGTTATATTCACTAGCTTGTTATATTTTTTAGATTCTACATGTAAGTGATATCATACAGTATTTGTCTTTCTCTGTCTGACCTATTTCCCTTAGCATAATCAGGACAGCTATTGTTATAGATGTAGGTAACCCCTCTGATTCGCCGCCTAAAGATCTCTGTCTCTGTCTCTCTCTCCCTCTCTCTCTCCCTCTCTCCTTCTGTCACACACACACAAAAGTACACACACATTTGCACACACGTGCAAACTTAAGAAACTTCAACATTTCTCTGTTCCAAGAGAAATTTTACATAAAAATATAGGGATCTTTTAGAAAAACTTCATTTTCATTTCATCTGCTGTTAAACTGGGAAACTCTTTGGAATCCTGTTTCTGAAAAAGAGATATATGCTTAGATTTTAAGAGATTACTCGTGTTAACAAAATCCAACAGTGATAATAGAAGACCTCTGTGGTGAATGTATTTAACTTCTGAAAGGCATATAAAAACATAAATCTTCCACATTTAAGTGGAACAATAGTGACATAAGAACGATCCTGAAGAATGACTCTTCAACACTTTGAAAGTCCCATAAACAATATTCTCTCAGGAAAGCTATAAAAAGAGTCAGTTTTGCCTGAGTCAGAGCAATTTTATCTAACTAATTGCACCCTCTGGACCTTTGAAAAACTGACATTCTCCATGACAGATCAAATTTGGATGTGGCTCATAAAGAAGCTCCCAAGGAGACTTTCATGCTTATTTTCCTCCTTAAGATCTAGAGCAAGGGTTGGCAAACCATGGCCTGAGGGCCAAATTTGGCCCACTGACTGATTTTGTAAATAAAGTTTTATATAGACACACTCTTGTTTACATATTGTCTTTGGCTACTTTCGGGTACAGGGACAGAGCTGAGTGGTTCTGACAATTACCATATGGCTTACAAAGTCTAAAATATTTGCTCTCTGGCCCTTAACAGAACAAGGTTTGCTGTCTCCTGGTCTGGAGGAATTTGCATCACTCCTTTAGACTGAAAGTCAGGATACCTGGATTTTAGACTTCATCCTGCCAGTAAACTGCTATCTGACCTTGGGCAAGTAATCACTTCCCTCAGGGTTGACTTCTTATCTATAAAAGATGGAGGGTTAGCCCAGGTGATCATCTATTCCTTATTAATTCCTTCTAAATGTCTGTGTTCTTAGGGGTTAAGACCTTTCCTTATAATATGATATTTTAAAGAAATCCAAATCAACTTAGAAGAAGTCTTTCTTCAAAACCCCAGTTTGCAGTGAAATGTTTCACATCATTTCAAGCATTTAACAACCAAGCGATACCTCCTTGCTACTGTATCATGGATAAGCCAGAAAGCTGCAGATTAGAGCTGGAAAGAGAATGTAAACAGCAGTAAAATCTGTTTTAGACAAGGCAGTACATCTGGCCCACACTTTCCTAGAACAGATGCACCGCACTGCTTGTGCCAGATATGAATGCTCTTTTCGGTTGTGCTTTTGGTAAGTGAGCGCCCTGTGCTGCAGGTCTGGGATCCTGAGGGAAATGGCAGGAGTCCTCACACCAAAAGAGCACTTTGCATTGATGACAAAAGCAAAACTTCTTTGTTTCAGTAAGAATGAGGCTGTGCACTGTCAGAGCTTGAGTGCTATGGGCATATTCTACTTTATCCAATTTCCCTCTAGACACAAGACAGAAGGATACAAAATTAATGAAACGATGGTAGAGCAAGAATAGTCTCCTCTCTTCCAAACTCTCCCCAACAACTAAATGAACTTCTGCGACTGCTGTCTTGACAGAATAAAATACTTGAGATATTGTGTTACCCTAAAACCCCAAACACCTGAAGTGCTTTTAAACAGAGAGCAGAAAAGGCATTAGATCTCAATGCTAATGACAATGATTTTAAAACCAGCAGGACTGTTATCTTTAAAATAAACATTTTTCTCCCATTTCTTTTCTGCCTGGAAAATAAAGGTGTTTGCAGGTATCGTTGCACCTCTAAACCAGAAATGATTGGTTCTTGGTCTCCATAGCAGGGGATTTTGAATAAGAATAAGCACATATGGAACTTAGAAAGCATAATGAATGCTCACTCACTTTGAAACACTGTGTTTCAAAACAGAAAGAAGTGCCTAACAAATGGGAGAGTTTTTCCAAACCCAAAGAGTACCAACCCTACAAATAACAGAGCTTGGCTACCAGCATCTCATCCACATCCTCTAAGGGATACTGAGTTCTCTGCATTTACCACACATTATAGAGTTTAGCTGGCACCTTTGTTTTCCATAGTGCCTTTCTTTGCAAGAAAAAGACACTAGTGCACCGTCCATCATTTCTGCTAGATCATCTTCCCAAATCCCCAAGAACAGCACTATCTGCTTTTCTCTCTCTCTCTTAGACAGAAACCTCTGAACTGGATGCTAATATTCTGCAGACCAAGCAAGAGCCAAAATGGATTTTAAAAAATCTAAGCTGGCATATCTGCATCAGTCTAAGGAGTTTCAAAGGAAGAACTGCAACGTTAAGCTGATTAGCGGAGCTGCGGCTCTCCCTTGCCCCCGCCCCTCCCCTGAGCTCTATATTTTACTTTACCTTCTCTTCTTGGCCAGTCAGTGTTTTTCTCATCCTCTCAGATCCTGCTTAAGTCCCATCTCTGACCACACTTCTCTTGAGCCCTCATGATGCTTTGAACATAGAAGGGGCTTATAAATTTTGTTGGTTTGTTTTGAGAGTCTTCCTAGATGGCCTCAGCCCATGTTGATCTCTACCTTCTTTTAACTCCTTTGAGGTTTACTGTCTCTCCCACGCAATTAACACCTTATTATCCTCAGCTCTAAGAGCCTGGACCACATAATACATTTCATTTCTTCTTTATAACTTTTTCATGTGAGTTGGTTTTCTTTCTCCAATTAGATTGTCAGCTCCCCACAGATGAAGCTGTTTTCCATAATATCTAGTAAACTGTTAGGCACATAGAAAACAGCCAATAAATACTTTTTTTTTTCAATCAATAGCAGCAGTTTTTACATGGCTTGAAAGGTTACATAGCTTGCCAGTTGTGTTGTGGGCGACTACAGGTCAAACTTTTATATCAGAAACAGCAATAAGGTGTGGAAACCCCCAAATGGGATAATTTTAATAAATATATATGGAATACCAGGGCCAAATGAAAGGGACCATTTCAGTCATTACTTGCAGGGTGGAATATATAAACACATAAAAGAACAGCTAAGTAAACGAGGAAGGATATGTATAGAATTCACTCATAGTAAGAATATGAAATTTAACTAATTGATCAAGTACAGGCCAAAATGGTTACAAAACTTAACAATTCATTCCTTCATTCATTAATATAATAATCATGCACTGAGTCTGGCTATGCATATAACCCATTTGGAAAACGACATAGTCTTTTACAGTACATCCAGTTTCTTCAAAGCTCACAGATTTCCACAGTTTACACCTGCCCATTGTTTAGAATGCTGCTGCAATGAAAGGAAACTGCTAAGCTAATGTTTATTTCAACAAACACTTTATTTGGATGCATCCTGACAACTCAAACATCTGTTTTAACTAGAAACATCAATCGAGTCGACTTACTACATTGATAAAATTGGGAAAATTGCTCAGTATTCTGCTCTGTTCTGCTTGTATGGACACAGCCTAATGCTTTCCATGCCACAAAATTAGTACTTAAGTGGTTAAAGGAACCGGGGGAGCTTTTGTATACTCCACGCCACCTGTGCTCTAAAGAGAATTAGGCCTGAAATACCCAGCTCCGAGGACAAGCTTGTTTCATTAATATGGAGGAGACAAGAAAACTGTTACTTAAAACAGTTGGATTATAAAGTTTGATTTAAGCATTTCACGCTAGGACACCTCACATAAGAAACCAGTGACGGGTCTGTATAAAGGAAAACAGCAGCATTAGGCTCATCAGACACAAAACAAAACTGAGCCAAAGAATATTTGTGTTATGTTTCAAGTCAAATAGCACATTCTTTACTTCCAAGTGAGAGAAGATTTATTTTTTCTGTAAGTGGCTAACCTCTGGAAATAATTTGAGAGACCAGAGAAAAAGAACTCAATTTTGAATGAAATCACCATTGTGAGTCCAAGCCTGGTTGTCTCTGCAGTGGTATTTCCACAACGGCTGTGGTTGTCATTGTTCCAAACTACCCCCCAGAGAAGTTTAAGTTCAGCTCCTGGATCAGTAACTCTTTTTCCAACATTAGGTGTCATCGTAGCTATTATCGCTGTAGACAAGATTTCCATTTTAGATATGATATGTCGAGATGTGCTTGCTAATGTTTTTTTTTTTCTTTTTTAAATTTTATTTATTTATTTATTTTTGGCTGCGTTGGGTCTTCGTTTCTGTGCGAGGGCTTTCTCTAGTTGCGGCAAGCGGGGGCCACTCTTCATCGCGGTGCGCGGGCCTCTCACTGTCGCGGCCTCTCTTGTTGCGGAGCACAGGCTCCAGACGCGCAGGCTCAGTAGTTGTGGCTCACGGGCGTAGTCGCTCCGCGGCATGTGGGATCTTCCCAGACCAGGGCTCGAACCCGTGTCCCCTGCATTGGCAGGCAGATTCTCAACCACTGTGCCACCAGGGAAACCCGCTAATGCTTTTTGGTCCCAGCTTTATTAAGATGTAACTGACACATAACATTGTGTGTGTTTAAGGTGTACAACAGAATGATCTGATAGACGTTTATACCGCAGAATGATTACCACAGTAAAGTGAGCTAGTACATCCCCACCTCAGATAGTTAACCATTTTTTGGTGTGTGTGTGTGTGGTGAGGACATTTAGGATTTACTCCTAGCAACTTTTTTTAAAAATTTATTTTACTGAAGTATAGTTGATTCACAATGTTGTGTAAAGTGCAACTTTCAATATGCATTACAGTATTGTTAACTATAGTCACCATGTTGTACATTAAATCCCCAGAATGTATTCATTTTATAACTAGAAGTGTGTACCTTTTGACCACTATCACTCTTCTCTCACCTCCCCAGCCCCCGGCAACCCCCAATCTAGTCTCTGTTTCTATAAGTTCGGTCGTTTAGATTCCACATATAAGTGAGATCATACAGAATTTGTCTGCTAATGAACCAGAAACTACTAGAAGAGGTAAGTCAAGAAATGTGACTTATTCAAGTGTCTGGTATGAACAGAGTCAGTCAGATAACGAACTTGTTCACGAAATGGGGTAGAATATTATTGAGTCACTGATGGAATACAGCTGATGGAAGCTTCTTGGAGAAGCCGAACTAAGTGGGAAAGAATTTAACTAGGGCTTTGCTGAAGGGTCATTATCCAAAGGAATAAGTAGCACCTTTGGGCTTCAGGAGCCTGTGGAGAAAACAGAGAATGCAGAGGTACTGTGGCCCAAGTCCAAGTCAGAAACAGCACGTGACACCAGGACTAGACTTCAGAGGCACAGACTGGCCAGCCAGGGGTGAGGCAGGCTGACACAACTACAACTGCGATGAAAGACATAAATCATGCTAACATCTTTAAGACTGTCAGAACTGATTTACTGACTACTCAAGCTCCCACACTTGAGCACACTGATATGGTATGGCCCAATTCTTCTGACTTGCCGTAACTAAGTGCTGTGCTATTCTTTCAATGGCTGGCAGGCAGTGTCAGGTTTGGATGATTTGATACATTGGAAGGAGACAGGAAAGGCTTTAGATAGCAGCTCACTGGGGTAAATTTTCTTCCTTCTCCCGGGTGGTGGCAGTGGAGGAGGTGGAAGTGAATAGCTGTTGACCCCTATTGGAGGAGTCATTGCCAGCGCTATCATTTCTCTGGGGCAGCTCTCTTCAGAAAGTCCAGCACAGAGTGATGCAAACGCTTTGGCTGTTTTGGCCAATTTCAGAGTGAAGGCAGATTCCTGGGACAGAATAAAGAACTTTCAAAGTTTTGGTTTTCCTGAAAACTGAGGCCATGCATAATGTGATTATACTTTTTCAAGGTTAAGAATTTATACTTAGTGTGAACTGATAACACCCTGAGTTTCTTTTATGTTTTTGAATTCAAGGTACAGGGGAATCAAAAAAAAAAAAAGTGAAGTCACACATCCTGGTTTCAAAATTCTAGGGCTACCACTTATAAGCGGTCCACACAGAGTCTGTTTTTTATCATACGAAAATGGAATAATGGCACCTACATCTCACAGCGCAAGGGTCATGTCATAGAGCAGAATGATGGTCAACGATGCAGATATACCAGTAAGTTCTGGAATATTAGTATTCCAGAACTCACTCCCTGACCCCTCCCACAGCTATGCTGACCCGCTCATGTCCTCTTCACATTTCTGAGCTGCAGTTTTCTCATTGGTAAAATAGGAAAACTACTGATTCTGAACAGAGTGGTCGTGGTGATCAATTGAGATTAAGGGAGTGTTTCTTGTTATTATAAGCTTCACAGACATCATCATCAGTTACATTGTATGAGGACATATTAACCAGTAACTTTTTTCTTTGTTGATATATAGCAGTTTGATTTATAATCTACATTAAAGACCAAAGCTAAACAAAAGCTAAGGGTCTGTGCCTTAGAATGCTAAATCACCCTTAAAATAAACCACTTGGAAAACTCGATTAGCTGTTCAGTTTTATACTGTGATTATTCTTTCCCCATGTTTTCCTCACAGACAAAAAAATAGAAAATTTGGTTTGTTTTTCACAGTATTAAGAAAAGTTGATGAACTGTCTGTGTCCGTGTTATATATTTAGTGGATTTATTATTATTTTTGCAATGCTTTGGCACAGCTTAATTTTAGATGCAATTACCACATTATAATCTTGGCAAAACTCACTGTTCCAAATGATGCTCTGATGTACAAATGAGTCTTCCTACTAAATGAAAGCTGCCAAGGGGAAGGTACCATTATAATATATAAAAATGAAGTCTCACTGAAGCGCAGAATAACTATAAATTTCATTTCAAAGGCATATACTCAAACTAAAAAGAAGTTACAATTAAGATGTCTAATTCTCCTGAAATAACCCTCTAATATATAATAATTCACTGTAGTGTACGCAGGCAGCCTGGATCAAACAGCATCTCCCTACACTGTGAACTAGAAACTACTATTAGACTCTAATGTGTTGAAATATTTCTGCCACTTTTTTCAGAATATGAAGATAAACACTGTTTGTGTGGTCAGAAGATTCTGGAATCATTTTATCACTGACACCATAAGTTGGTGTGAAGTAAACTTTTTATAAGTGTGAGTGCTTATAAATGTCTTCTGTAACTTACAGTATTTTCCTTAGCTCTGCCTCACCATAATACCATACATGGACTTTCCAACATAAAGGGTTTCTTGCTTTGGTAGAGAAACCAACTTTGAAATGAGGACTTTTAGGACTTATTATCTACTAGATGATCCTTCTGGGCAGATAAATGTATTGCTTTTCCTTCCAATATCTGCTGGATATTGATTCAATCAATACAATTGATACAACAGCATTTTTGAAACAACACTGATGACTACTGCAGTGGTTCTCAACAGGGGGTGATTTTGCCCCCCTACCCCAAGATATTTGGCAACATCTGGGGACACTCTTGCTTGTTATAACTGGAGAGAGGAGGCCTACTTGCAGCTCGTGGACAGAGTTCAGAGACGCTGCTAAACATCCTACAATGCACAGGACAGCCCCCCGTACAAAAGGGAAATTATCCAGTGCAAATTCTCAACAGTGCCGAGGGTGAGGAACCCTGTCCTTTGGGGTTTGTATCTCAGTCTGACAACTTAACAGGTATTGCCCCTCAACACTTGCTGCCTGATTCAGTATCCTTGGGACAGCGATCGTTGTGAAGGTCAACATAAGAGCCGTTCATTTCCGGCCAGGATCCCATAAACAACACCAGAACACAGATCCAGACCAATGGGCTCTTAGTTTGTTTCAGGTTAAGTTCGTGGAATTTACTTTGAAGTTCTAGTTTTGCTTTGTTCAATCATTTTCGAAAGTATGTAAGTATCATGCTGGTTTAGTTCATTAAGACTATTTTTGGACGTGTTTTAGTTCAGTTACAACCTTGATCGTTGGGTTTTGTTCAGTTCAGGGTGCAGCCCATTCGTGCCATTCTGGCTTTGGCTATGGTTACTTGGTTTACGGCCTGGCATTAGTGCCCATGTGAGTGTGCCTGAGCAGAAAGCTGTGGCTCATCACCACCGATGGCCACAGAACCTTCTGGACTCCAAAGGACTTAATTTGCTCTTCACTTTGTTTTGCAGGACGACTCAATAATGCAAGCACCAAACCAAGAGTTTTTAGCATGCACTGACTCCCCACTTTCTGTTGCATGGTATAAAATTATAAGACTTCACTAAGAGAAGTAGCTTATTTCATATTACATTTATGAAAATGTACAAGAGTCTCAGTGTTTTCAAGTTTTCCTGAAACTGTTTACTTGAGTACACTGTGAAGAAAAAAGAAAGGAAAAAAAGTTCTTAAAAAATCTCCAGGGGTTTAAAAAAAAGCCCATTTACCCTTATTTTGCAATGGCCCTGGTTGTGAAATCATCAGACTGAAAAATACTGGAGGAGTGTTGAGGGTGGATTCTAGTGACAAGATTTCCTTAAGGCTGTAAACAAACTAAATTCATTAAGAGACAGCAACAGAAGTGGCAGACTTCACCATAAAATGGGGAACACATTTTCTGGCTGAATTATAGATACAGCACAAAACACAGTTGTTTCATTTTTTAAAACCTCAGTTTCTGCAGGCTGAAACAGAACATTTCAATTGGCTCAGTTCATGAAAGACATCTGCACCTGTTCACAAAACAGCTTAAAGAAAAAAAATCTGCACGAAGGATTTTAACTTATACAGACAGTAAGGAATAGCCTCTGGTCCACAAGCACCCATAAAGGAGGAGAAGTATGAAGCAAAGGGCATCATAATTTTTTTTTTTTTAACTACCAATAAATAATCATCTAAGATCTGCTTACAGCATTATTTCAGTTTTACCTGTGGCAGCTCCACTTGCCTGTTCTGGTTGTATGTTAAAAAGCTAGGCGATTAAAATTCAATTATGTGGGTTTTTCTTTTATGTAGCCTAGGGTTGAATGAATTACTGGCAGGAAACTTTAGCTCATGAATTCAATCAAAAATCCTTTCATTTGTCAGAGCCACTTCCTGCCCTTCTCCTTTAAACATCTGCTTCTCCAGTTCAGGGAGAAAACACTCTCTCACTCTCTTTCGCTCTCTCTCTCTCTCTCTCCACCCCCCCCCCCCTTTCTTTGTTAAAATAATAAGCAGTCACCAAAACTTCCCTTGCAAAAGTTACAAATTCTCTCTTAGACTTACACTTGCTCCCAGTAGAGTTTATTTAATATATCTTTAATAGCTTCCTTGTATTCCTCTCTTCCTTTCCGCTTTAAATTCTGGAAAATCTCAAGCTGACAAAAGAAGACATTTTTAAAATGCGAACCTTCGCAGGGATAAGCCCCGGCCCGTCTCCGGGCCAATGAGATGGAAGCAAAGCAGCCAGGCGGGGGAGGAGGACAGGCTGTCGGGAATTGCTTGCACTCCTTAAATGGCTGGCACTTCCTGCCAGAAAAGGCCAGCTCTGCACAAACAGAAATAGGGTGGAAAGAAAACAGGAGGAGTTGCTCAAGTTCAAAACAACGTGCGCGTGTCCACGCGCGCGCCGAGCGCGATCCTAGCCGCGCGGCGCGGGCCTCGCCAAAACATCGCCCAAGGAGCCCACGGCCCTTTCTCATCAGCCTCAGGCTGGTGTTTAGCCCACGCCGCCGAGAAGGCGGACCCAGATGTTGAAGTTAGGAGAAAAGTGGAAAGTGCCTACTGAGCAGCCAGCCTTCTCTGAGCACAGAGAAGTCCGTCAGTGGCCCCGGGCGCCCTCCCTCTGCGCCTACAGACTTTCTCTTTGGGAAACTGACTCAAGGGCAGACCTCAGTGGCGTATTCTTTTGCCTAAAAGATCATGCTGTTTCTTCCTCACGAAGTCTAGAGTGAAAATCAGTAAAACCTGGGCGCTGTGATGCCTAATGATCGCAACCCTATTAAAGACCTTTAAAAATAATGATCACCCCCTTTTGTGAATATCGGTGTCACCCTAGAGGGAAAGACACCTGTGTGAAGAACGCTTACCTAGAATTTATAAACATTTTAAACTGTACAAAATGATGATGCTTTAATAAGACATGGTACGTAATACAACCAGCTGTTGTATCATGGTGAAGCATCCGAATGTTTTCATATCTAAGCTATGCTTGTAATTCTAAAAATAGATAAAGAAGCTTCCGGTTACTTTACCCTTCATATTCGTATGGATGGAAGAATTTGAGCTATAATGATTAGAAAATTACTAGTATCCCCAAACCTACTACAATCAATACATTCATAATTCCTACATGTTGTAATGATTCATCCTTAAATTTTTAAAAAATGGGTTATATGGTTAAAGCCATTTATTGTTATGTTAATAAGAGTAATAACAACAGATAATATTTCTGAGCCCTCACCATGTGCCAACTGTGATACAAAGTTCTTTACATGCATAATTTATTTTAATCTCTGCAGCCCTGTGTAGAACTATGATTATGCACATTTGAAGAAACAGAGGTTTACATCATTAATTTGCTGTAGGCCAGAGAGTTAATATGTATTGTAGCAAAGCTGTGACTTGTACCTAACATCTGCACTCTCAAAGCATACACACACACCTATCCATCCTTTCGATACGAAACACCTATTATCTGGAAGACACATTCAGTCAAATGAGATAAGATGTACACAAAACATTTTTCTAAACTTATACATCTATTTTATCCAACTGGAACATAAGAAACAGTATATCTTAAAATGTCAGATGTCAGATTAAAACACATACATACTGAATTGTAGAAACAATAAATAGTACAAGAAGAAAATAAAAAGTCGATAAAACTGCTATCAACAAGAAATCCAATACTCCTTTGACATACAAAATCTAACATTCAAGGTATTTCCAAACACCAAGTGTTCCTTGAATTTTCCAAAGAATTTTCAAAAATAAATTTAGGGAACATTTGGGAATAGCAAGTTTCCAAAACAAAACGTGAATAGCTAGATTAGTTTGTCAGTTTTGCCATTTTCTCTTTCAGTGGAAAGTTCATTGGACAAATTAAAATCTCACTCCAGACAGGATGTAAGAATGTTTTTGTAAGTCACAATTTACTGTATATTAATGCCATGTGAAAGTTTTCTTTCCCAAACAAGAACCCACATGAAACTTGGTTATTAAACCTTAAATAAACCTTTATTTACATACCTATAAGCCTCAAATTTAAATTACCTATAAATGGATTTTTACATTTCTTTTTAGTTTAATTCCTGAGTGTGGTGGGCAAAAGGTTACATCCTTTATATAAACTTCTGCTTTGGGCTAAACCCAATATATCCTCATTTTGAGGTTTCATCTGAAATGCATCAAGTTGGATGATTTACTTCCGTACAACCTTGTATGGGCTATAAAACTGTGGTCCAATTCAAGCTCTTTCTATATTCATGTAAATCACACTATCATGCTTAATTCTCTGCATGTCACATTCAACAAAAATGTGAGGGCTTATCACATAGCCAGGTACTAACTATGCTAGGCACTAAAGACACAGAAGTACATAAAACACAGTCCTATCCTGGAGAAAGTTGCAGACTCCTGAAAGAGACTGAGAGGTAAATACATCTTAAGAACTGGATAAGTGCCCCAAATGAAACATAACCCAAGTGTGTGGGGACTCATAAGAAAAAGTGATCAATTCAGGGAAGGCCCTCTCCTCTAAAAGCATCTCATTCATCCATTCAACAGATATTTATTGGATTTTGAGGGATAAGGAGGTATTTACAGGTGGGGAAGGTAGAAGAAACATCATATGCAAAAGCATGAAGTTCTGAAAGGGACTTCATGTTCAGGGACATGGGTAAAATATGTACAAAATGCAATGAGAGCACCAGGGGTCAAGTGACTGATCCTGTCTGGGGTGTCGAGGAAGGCATCAGGGAACAGAGTACATATGAGCTACCTCCTGTATCCACAAACTCCCCTTGTAAGCCGATAATTCTGAAAGCCGTCAAAAGCACAGTTACAGATTAACTGCTCAATCCCTTTAATATCAAACCAGTGAGAAAATTCCTGTGACATTTCAGCAGAAGTCCGAATGGAGTCCAATGGACCTAACTGACTTGCTGAGGAACAATGAAGTGTTCCCACGTGCCCAGTAGAGAAAAGTTCAGACCGTGCTGCCTGCAGCATCACACCCAGGAATGGGGTTACTCATGGTGACCGATGGATGTCAGGTTCAAGGTTGGAGGTCTGCTCTGAGGGCACCATGGAGGACTTGCACCCAGTTTGTCAATTAAGAATGGAGAACCACCTCCCTCAGACCAGCGGTTCTCACAGAGCCCTCACCCTGTCTCAATTCTGAATTTCAAGTGAAACAAGGACATGATTCATACCCCCAGTTGCTTTTCTTTTCATGTGTAGCATGATCAAAAGAATAATTATACAGAAAGAAATTCTGCAAAGACAAAAATGCGTGTGATCCGCCTTACATAAGGACCTCAGTGTACTGCTGGAAACCTCTGATTTGTTCTGTTGGCTGGCAGCTTCAGGTTACAAGCAGGGAACAGAGAACCCTCATTAACATCTTCCTGGGCTCCAACAAACATAGAGTCAGCTCAACACACCCATTTCGTCTTGACAAGTACATATCAGATTCAGGCCGTGCAAAAATAATAAACCTTAGTAAACAGTCTGATGACTTATAAGGAAGAGAGAGATGGGGCACACACAGCTCAGTGAAGGGACCCCAGAGAAAGAATTTGGAGAGTTTGCTAAGAGAAGAATTCTGAGATAGGAGTTCAGTGGCCGAAAAAACAAAAAAAAATGTCACTATGCTTTTAAACCCTTCCCACACACTCTTGCCTAACATCTCATACTTCCCCCCCACCAACCCACACACAGAAAGCCTAGATCAGACAGAAAAATGGATAAATTTCCTACGGGGAAAGTTTAGCATTTTCTCCTGGATTGACAGTCTGGCGTCTGCTTTCCAGTTCATTTCAACCCGGTTCAATCCAACTCTGTACACATGGCATATGCCCCTGCCCTTGCCTCTGCAGAACAGAAAGTGGCTAAAGAAAACCACACACTCGGGATTGCAGGTCTCACTTTAAATTCTGGACCACTAACCTCAAGTGGGGTGTCAGTGCTGTCCTGATCCTAGTACAATTTTCTGGTTCCATTCACTCTGTCATTCTCCTCCAGGACTATTTCACACCTTTTCCTCTCTCCTCAAACCTCTAGCACCTTCTGCCCAATTGTCAGTCCCAGTTGCTGGATTAACTTGAATCTTATTTCACTGAGAAAAAAGAAGCAAGTAGAACTTCCACAACCTCCCACCAAGACAACTAAGCACTTAACTGTTTATACCTGCCTTCTCCAGTCTGGCCACCTGCGTCTATTGATCACTTGAACTGTGGTCAGTCCAAACTGAGATGTGCTTTTTTGTGTAATACACACTGGATTTTGAAATTTTCTTATAAAGCGTGAATGTAAAATATCTCGTAAGTAATTGTTTTATATTCAGTACATGTCTGAATAATTTGTACATAGAGGGTTAAAAATCAAATCATTAAAATTATTTTTTCCTGTTTCTTTTTTTTTTTTTAATGTGGCTGCTAGAATTTTTAAATTACATATGTGGCTCACACTGTTTTTCTGTTGGGCAATGCTACTCTATTCTCTGCTGTGACTATAAGGGAACTACCCAGGCTCTAAGCTGAAACCAAGCCACCCCCTCCCTGAGCATTAAACCCTTTCCTCTCTCCCAATCAGGGTCTTCACTCCAACAATTCTCACTGCTTTCTCCTTCACCAGTTTCCCTCCTCTTCTTGGATCACCACCATGTGCATGCAAACATGCTGCTATATCTCCTATTTAAAACAAAAACAAACAAAACCAAAAAAACTCTTGACCACACATCTTGATCCAGTTACCACCTTATCTCTTTATAGTAGAACTCCTCAAAAATCATTGTCTATATTCACCGTCTCCAATTCTTCTCGTTTCATCTCTTATGAATCCCTTCCATCCCCACCCACTCCACCAAAATGGCTCCTGTCAAGGCAGGATGTGCGGGAGCTAGCTGAAGCCAACTGTTAAATTCAAGAATTCTGCAAGCTTCCTCTGAAACTACTGGTAGCTTGAAATAGGCTATGATGGAGGTATTTACAGCATGGAAATTGGTACACACTACAAATCAGAAGAGCTGGTTTATCAGCACTGCATTGATTGAAAGTTACCAATGGCCTTCACCAAACTTTATAATCAATGATCAGTCCTCAGCTTATCTAATTTATTGGCAGCATTCTGCATGCACAAACACTGTCTCCTTCTCAACTCTTTTCCCCACTTGTCTTGTGGGGCACTGTCTTCTCCTATGTCTTCTTCACTGGACACTGTTCTTCCATCTCCTTTGCTGGTCTGGCCTCTAAATACTGGAGAGTCTTAGCACTCAGTCCAAACACCTCTTCTTTTCTTTATCTACACTCCTTCTCTGGTGTTTTCAGTCTTGTGGCCCTAAATACCCAAACATATAACTTCAGGCCAGACTTCACCCATGAATTCCAGCTAATCTGTCCCCTGCCTACTTGACGTATCCACTTGGTTGTCTAATAGGCATGTCAGACTTAACATGTCCAAAATAAAAATTCCAACTCCCCCCTCCCCCGCTTCTTCCCCTGTTGCCAAACATGATGCTCCAATAATATTCCCCAGCTCAATAAATGACAATTGTAGTTATTACAGGCCACACATTTTGAGTTATCCTTGGTTCTGCTCTTTCTTTGACACCCCACATCCAACGCATTGCGCTCCTATTGGCTCTATCTTCAAAACATATTCTTTCTTACTTAGAATAAGATCAAATCTTTCTAATGGTCTACAAAGCCCTATAAAGTACCCCTGCTACCTCTCTGACCTCATCTCTCACCAAGCGCCTTTAGCTTACTCCGATCCAGCTGGAACACCTTTGTCAACAAAGATACTCCTGGCTCAGAGGCTTTGTAATTGCTGTTCTCTCTGAGAGCTCCTCTCCCAGATGGTCACATGGCTCGCTCCCTAACTTCCTTCTGCAGGACCATGCTATATGAAATTAATCCCCTCCATGGCACTTATCACCGTATGACACACTATGTCTTCAACTGCTGGTGTGTTTATCATCAGTCTAGCCTCAGCAGGCATATTATTTGTTTTTCATTGCTCTAGGCATATTATTTGTTTTTCATTGCTCTACACCTAGCACCTATGAGTGCTTGGCACATACTGAAAACTCGATGTTTGTTGAATGAATGAAAAAACAGATGTCGTATTACCAGCTTTGGATCATGAAGAAAGCCACTGTCACCTTCTGTTCCGTGTAAAGCATTAAGTGATGGACACATCTTAAATGGCATAGTATTTGATCTTCTCTGCCAGGCTGCCTTTGCATACAGACTCAGTAGTGAGAGAGGCTTTTTTGGCCTGGCAAAACAATTAAATCTGACTCAATTCGGAATTAATAGTGATAATGACATTACAAACTCTTTTCTTTTAATATTGCCTTTTTAAAGGAGGATTTCAGGGACATCTTCATCTGAAAGCTGTCTCCGTTTCATACTGGGGGGTACAGGCAGGAAGAACTCTGATGGAAACAACTGGAGTTATCCCCTAGGACCATGGCCCTGTTTGATTTGTGGACTGGGGTGAAGGGAGTGTAGGTGACAATGAAACATGCCAAAGGTTTTAACAATAAAGTAATCTTTACAAATGACGTGTACATACCAATGATGACTTTTACCTCCAAGCCCCTCTTTCTCTTCTACCATTGATTTGCCCAGAAAACCAAGGCTGAAGTTGCATAATGAAAACCGTATCCCCCAAACTCCTGTCTCTTTAGTAAACTAAAAGGTGGTGGGGACGGACAGGAGGCAACCCTCTCAGCCCCATCACCCCCAGGATTTTCACAGGGGAAGAGGTCTCTGGTACCTCTCTACCTAGAAATCAGAATACATGCCATGACTCATATACGGTTATCAGCAATGTACAGTACCTCTTTTGTTCTTCAAGATACTAGGATAACTATATAGGTAGGCTTAAATTTTAATGGTCATTATAACATTATGTTTATGGGGTATGATGCAATCCAAATTCTTGCTTTATAACTGAATTTTTAGACTATAAGTTGTTTATAAGTGGGAAAATGCCTGCATTATTATTATCATTAATTAGGTTTCTAGTCAAGTCCAAAAGCCAAGTATATTTTAACTTTCTATGGTGGTAGGAACAATCAGTAATGATTATTCCTTTGATTTATGAGGTATTAGGGGTTCCATCCACAGTTGAAAATGCTGGCGAAGCATCAATGGAAAAAATAGGCCTATATATAAGGACAAAACAAACCATTTAAGCACCAGGTAGTATAGCAAGAACTCTCCTAGATGTATGGCTTGGCTAATATCCATTCTGTCCTATATACTTTGGCCCATAAGGTTTTGTTTTTTATGTTGTTGGGGAATATGTACTTCTCTCTCTTATTATATAAACACATATACAGAGAGGCATATGCAATAGATAATAAAGTCAACTGAAATTTACTTAGTACTGAAAGTGTACTACACATTGTGCTGAGTTCTCTAAATAATGTAATAGTTAACAGTTACCTCCTACATGTGTATCAAGCATTTCACACGCATTATATTTAATCCCCACAAAAATGAAAGCAAACCCTTAGATAACGCTTTGTGCAGGGCACTGTTCTCAGCTCTTTACTTTCATTCGCTCCTTTTAGATGCTCAGCAGCCCTATGCAGTGGGTACTAGCACTGTCTCCATCTTCAGATGAGGCAGCCGAGGCACAGAGCGAGTATGAGATTTGCCCAAGGCCATATCAGCTGTAAACAGTACAGCTGGGATTTAAACACAAGCAGTCTGGTTTTGGTCATGTTCTTAGTCAAGTGTACCTTGCTGCCCTTTTCACAGCAACCTAGAGGCAAGCATCCTCATTATCTCCATTTTCCAGATGAACTACATGAAGTCCTCTGCACAAGGTTGCTCCGGTATTAGGCAGAGCTGGGATCCAAGCCCAGGTGTGACATGAAAGGCTAGGTTCTCACAACACCTCACGCCCACTCTCACAACTCCCACTATTATATCTTGTCTCTTTAAATGAATACTTAGTTCCTCAAAGTCTGCTGGTGTGCCTTCAAATTATTTTGCATAATCCCCTAACCACAGAAATACCCAAGGCTCTGCCTATAACAGATATTCAACATGGGAAAGAAACTCATACAAAGAGTGATTTTGCATCGAAGGCAAAGATGAGTAAAAAAAAAAAAAAAAAAAAAAAAAAAAACCCATCAACGCCACAGCTTCCCTTTGTTTCTGAGAAAAAGCCAAGGAAAACTGACTTTGATTTTCTAAATCTTCCTTTGATTTACCCCACCAGAGGTAAATCAATGCTAAAATAACTACCGAAGGCCACCCGACATGTGCTGATCTAACATGACAAATGCCAAGGAATTTAGACATTAAATTGACCTTGGAATCCAAGCTCCCCTTCCTTAACTCCAACAGAAAAGAAATCACAAAATCCACATGGAGTGGAAATCTTCCTATCTAGACTATGGGTGGGGCTTGGCATTTACTAAAAGCAGATACTTATCTCCAATGCAATCCTGTTTAGGAAGCAGCTAAGGTTGTTGTTTCTGTACTCAATGGAATGCTGCCTCTTTATAATATCCATTGCTGGGATTATTGCTGGCAGCACACGGACAGAGATTGGCCACCAAAATGTGTCTAAAATGTTCAGAGGCTCTTTTAATATCTTTCTCTTGGTTGAGAAATAGAACCTGGGATGTAAACCCCATTTCTCATCAAGGAAAGGTGAAGCCATTTCAGCATACGTTTTGAATGATTTATATTGTCTGACAAGGTAAAGGTAAATTCTCTCACAGGATTTATGGCACAATTCTCGGCCATCTGAGTTTTGTTGATTTCACCTTGTCTCATTGCTCAGAGAATTACAATTAAGTGAAAACCCCTAATGTCAAGGCATCCAATAGCCCCAGCGCGGGACATTGTGACTGTTACAAGCATTTTTCTCTGTGAAAATCACCAAATCTTACAGATAGTCACCATGTCCCCACCTTACCCCCCAACCTGCAGTGCGGCACTTTCAGACATATTTAAGGAAGCGATGATAAACTCTTTACCAAGGTAATAGGAATAAATACAATACGCTGAAAGAATCATCTGAACTTTTTTTTTTTTTTTTTTTAAGATTAAAACTCGTGCGGGACTTGTGAAGGAATTTTGACAGGTCCTCTTCAGATTATTTAAAAACACATAGGTGAATTTATTTGAAGTTAAATAACGGCAAATCCACTCACAAAAACAAAAATAGCCCTTTGAGACTTTCGCTCAAGATAAAGTTCTACTTAATCTATGCAAATAGTGATAGCACTTTCTAGAAAGAGTTCTGAAGTCAGTCACACACACAAACCTCAGTGGCAGCACAAAAACATCCTTTGTTGCCGGACGTGAGAAAAACACACTCGCTTCTAAAAAAAGCCTAGGAAGGAAGTGGAAGAACCTCGGGGGCGAGTGGGAGTGTGAAAGGAATGCTGGAGCTCTTCCTTTTTTTTTTTTTTTTTTTTTTAAAACATGTAAGCTTGCTGTGGTCCTCAGTAGTAGGGCAGTAGTTCAAGAAAGCAAAGTAAAATCGTTGTGGTATTTTTTTCCTATTTCACTATCAGCCAAATAGATTTGAAAATCCTGATCAAAGTAGGTTGATATTCTGGCATTAAATTGCCCCAGGGTTAAAAATTAAAAAAAAAAAAAAAAATCAAAGGAAGTCAAACACCTGCATTTGATTCTAACTTCACACATCTCAAAACAACTTAGACTGCCAAAAAAGTATTAAAAGAAAAGTTATCCGAGAGCAAACACAGGTAAGCAAAGCATTGTGCTGAAAGTCTGCAATGTCACACAACAGGTTGTATCCGTTAGAGGAGAAACTGAAGCCTCTTTTGAAAACACAAATATGATCATGCCTCCTCCCGGCTTAAAATCCTTTGGTACCTTCTCATTGTGCTAAGGATCAACACAAAATGATCAATATGGCTTACAAAGCTCTTCATGACCTGATTGCTGCATATCTGTCAAGCATATCATCAGAGCTCACATCAGTTGAATGCTTATTATGTACCGAGCACAAAAATTCTTTCAATTAACCCCAGAACAACCCTTTTAGGAGGACACTCTTATTGTCCCCAGTTTTCAGATGAGGAACTGAAGAAGTTGAGTTACTTGCCAAAGATCATAAAGCTGGAGAGTGCTTATGTCAGACACTGTTTACTGAGGAAACCAATACACAATTCCCAATCCCTCCTCACTGGGCTGCCTCCGTGCTCACAGCCGGTAAATCTACATTCTCACTTTCCCTGCTTTCCTTACTATCTGGGTTGTGTTCTGGCCAATGACATGTAGGCAGAAGTCCACCAGAGGATTTCTGAGAAACTTATAACTTTGCAGATAAAAGAACCTGGCATTGCACACCTTTCCCCTCCCTCTCGCCTCCAGCGGGGCCATCATGCCCAGGGCCACTTCCAACTCAGAAATGACAAAGTGACAGCTAAGGATGCCTGTGATGAATGCATAAGTCTTGCACCAACCAACCCTGAACTGCCTATTTTCACCCTTTTTGTTTTGTGGGGACAATATATTTATACTGTACTTTATATATTAACTCTATTAGGCAGGCTTTCTGTTATTTGGAGCCAAAAGTACTCCTAACGGATAGATCCGTGAGACCAGGATCCTAACTCAGGAAATCTGATTCCACAGCCTCTGAGCTTAATCCTGTTCCTCCCTATTTCACTCTCCCTTTTGCTCTCTTCCCTATGGCCACGCCACCTCTAAGTTCCTCAAAACTACCATGTTTCTTCCTGCCCCCAAACCTTTACTCTTCCCTCTACCTGGAGGAATCTCCTACTTACCCTTCAGAGCTCAGTTTAAATATCACCTCCTCAGGGAAGCCTTTCCTGATCTTCTAACATCTTCCAGACAAACTCAGTTCCCCCCCTATTTGCTCACAGAAACCTATATTTGCCCTCTGTAGCCCTAATCACAATTACGAACAAACAAGCATTTAATACTCATCTTCCCATGCTACCTGGTAAACTCATGAGGTAAGGAACTGTGTTCTGCTTGGACATAGTAGGCAGTCAATACGTATTTATTGAATGAATGAATAAATATCGGCCTTCCTCACCCTAAGTTAATTCTTGAGCTAGACAGATGGAGACAGGAAGTCACACCTTACACATCTGAAACCACAGGCTGGAATACATCTTGTTTGACTCTATTATCTGCCATAAATCTCTCAACAGAAAGGAAGGAGGGAAACTGAGCTGCAGAGGCTGAGTGTGAAGACATAGGAGAAAGACATAGTAAGAAAGAAAGGAAGAAAGAAAGAAAGGAGAAAGACATAGTAAGAAAGAAAGGAGTACTTCCGGTCCCAAGATAGTGGCAATCCCAGAAATAGAAAAGTACTCCAAGAAGAAAACAGTGAGTGGCAGGATGGCGACTGCAAATGAAAGCAGGGATGCCCTTGTAAAGACACAATTTTTAGGAGGCCAAATATAGGCACAATATAGTATTTTCTGTGATCTCAAGTTTTGCGTTCGACATTTTGGGAGGCTTTTCTGTGGGAAAACATTTCCAACTTCATAGGGGAGTTGTAGGAAAATGTTTCAATTTATATAAACTTGTTTTATTACCAAATTTCCTGTAGCCCATCTATTCTGTAAGCAAGAGATAACTGGTTTGCATCATCGTTTTAAAACCACAGCTCTTTGGGTATTAGACCACTCCCTCGTCACCCTGAAATTGACCTTTTTACACCCCTTTCTCCTCCATTAGACTATAAATTCTTGAAGGTAGGAATCTTGTGACATTTAATTTTGGATTTTCAACATGGAGCACAGTGCCAGCACAGAATACGAACTCACTCTATCTTGCTATAATGAATAAACAAAAGGCATAGGCATGTCAGGCATTTAGTAAATACATGTCAAATTGAATCTTTGATACATGACTTGGAATTGTTTCCCTTTCAAGGTATTTGTTCAGTGAGCATAATTACAGAGTCCACAGTCCAACGAAGTCTTCGTTATAGAGAAAAACTAGAAAGGAGTCTTTGCATTTTCAAGACAATATGAATTGAAATGGCAACCTTCTTTTTATCATGTGCACACTTCAAGTGCAAAAACAACTCAAAACTTGAGATTAAAAACAAAACAAAAAATCTACAAAATTTCTCTGCTCACCAATCCTGACCATCCTCTGTATTTTCTCTTAACTCTGTATCCTAAGGGAAAAGGACAATGCAAGGTAAAAAGAGATGGAGAAACAGATGGGATAGGAAAGATAGCCAGTAACAGAAAAGAAAGAATGCATTGGGATGAGGAGCAAAGGGGACAGTGAAGGGAGGGTGAGGATTGGAAAAACAACAGAAAATGCAAAGAATGGAAGTCAATTCCCTCTCATTTTGTCCGCTCTCTGATAAAAGTGCCTGCAGGTCCTAATTTTATGACCTGCTCAAATGTCACAACTTCTTTTAAAAGAAATTAATTTAGAGCTAAATGCCTTTGATTTTTACAACCAACATGCTTGTGGCTTTTGACCTCTTTTGGTCCTGTTCCTTAAAACCATCAACCAAGTCTAGAGGTACAGCAGTAGGACACCCTTAGTAGATGATGAATACAATCTATTTTCCCATCTACAGAAAGTGAAACTTCTCTAGTGTACATCGTAACCTGCCTGTGTCATAAATATCCTGTGTTTTCGTTTGCGTAGCGTACTAAATACATGTTGACACTAACTCAGTTACCTGAGTGGTTTGTAGAAATGTGCATGGAACCGGGTCCTGACATGGGATAAAACTATGACAAAAAACATACCGGTAGCAAGAAAAAAAATGTTTGCTCCAAATATGTGAATTATTATTTTCTAGTGTCTTAAAAAAGAATGAAACTGAAAGAGGCAGCTTGAAGAAGCTTACACGTGTTTAAAACCCACATCCTGTTGTTATACACCGCACTGGCACAGAGGAGCTGGGAGGTGAACGGTCTCATTAGGGTTCCATTGGCTCTGATTTGCAGAAGCCTCCTCCAAAGAGGGAAGTCATATCCACACTCACCCCCCTCCACATGGCTGGGCAATGGCCCAGGCACCACCACTGAAGAGCATCATTTACTGAGTAAACATCTAAGCCCAAGAATACAGTGGTCTAACTCAGCGAGGTTAGACCTTAAGTTTAAAAGATTCTCCATGCTTCATTCCAGCCGCTATCAGCAGATTTCAAATCACCCTTGAGCAGAGAGGCCCACCAGCCTAAGGCCTGAAAGACATTATAACAATAACGAGAGAGGACTAATGGGAGTCAGCCGGTGAGAATAAGAGCAACATGGTGTACCCGGACTTTTGTTCCTTTTTATTTATTTATTTGGTTGAAATGCATGTGTTTTTGCTTCAGGCAGATGTTGGTATCCTAGCCTTTTGTACAGGAAGCTGTAGAAGGAGGGGAGGATGATTGGTAGGAAACGGGAGGAGGACTTGCTGGGTGGGAGCAGAGAATATGTTATAGGCCAAATGACATTTTTTTGTAGGCCCAATGATTAAAAAAAACACAAAACTAGTTGTAACTCTGTTCAGAACTCTTTCAAAAGGGTGAAAACCATCCTAACAACTGTACGGTCCAAATAATTGCAGATTGTTGTTTTAAACTTTGAAATGGTTGTATCTTAAAGTTCCTCCTTTACGTTATTCTATTTAACAACCACAGACTCTTCCTAGGCTACCGCATGTCTTTTTAATTTTCTAAGAGGCCAGCCCCCTTCAAGATGTTCCACCAACTGGGCCCTGTTTTCCTCAGATGTTTCTTCTTTTCCTTCTTCTGAAAAGCATGTGTTGATAGACTACAGGGACTTGATTAAGATTTATTTTTTAGACAGTGTTTTCCCCTTGCAACTGTGAGTCGACTTCACTCGGATGGGAAACCAGGGCAAATGATTCTAATGCACTTTGCTCCAACGCTTCCATCTCAGTAACCCTTTAAAATGAAAACTGTAGAGAGTGAAATGAAAAATTTGTCTGCACCTGGAAGCATTTACACACAGAGGTGTCCTTAGCTTCAGTTGTTTGTCTAGAATTTCCATTTCGGAACCGACTTGCCTTTCTCCTGTGGGGATGCCGAAAACAACTATTTTTGCAAGATCCATTTTTTTTTCAATAATCCAGAGGCTCCTTCAAGCTTAATCAGGCTAGAAAGGCTAACCATGACTCATAAGATTCCCCCGACACACACACAAAAGTTAGAAGTCAAAAAGAGAGCCAATCTCTGAAGCCCAGGGCAACCACCAGCTTAACTGACAAGTCAGCATATTGTCATCAAACCAGTTTCCTGCTTGGAAGACCTTGACTTCACTTAGTAAAGGTGTCAGCACCTCTTTTCCCGAACAATCTCAGCATGAATGACAGGCCTGAGTCCAACAGAAGGTGTCTTTAATCTTTTTATGGTTCAATATAAAGGTTACCTGAAGAAAAGCCTTAGGATCCGCTTTCAAGATACTAACTTCTGATTTTTTTTTTTTTTTTAACATCAGTGTGTCATGTTTGGATTCAATCATTCTTTTAAAGAAGCAGGGACGAAGGTCTGCTGGACATCCACAGCGAAAGCTTATTCAACAAAACTTCCTATAGTCTAGGGACACCTGTGCACATTCCTAAAGGCTTGTCAATCAAAGGACTCTTCTGAAATACAGGTTCTGACTGACTGTGGGTATATGGTCACTCTGTGTGGTGTGTGTGTGTGTGTGTGTGTAGGGGGCAAAGTAGCTGAGTCTAGAAGGATGGTGGTACAGGAGGAGGAGCAAGAAGAGAGAACGTCTCAAACTGGAGGTGCTGCATGAGACCCAGTCAGTTACACAGCTGATGCTGGAATAATAGGATTTTCTTCACGAACCAAGAGAGTGGCAGACACTCTGTCACACCACACCCCATTCTCAACCCTCTTCTCCCTTGTCCATCCCTTCATTCTACTTTGAATGCCAATGTGATACCTGGAGTTTGAGACTATGAGAGAAAGGAGAAGAGCGTCACAGAGATACTGACCCTGAGCTTGATATTACTGAGCTACTAAACTAATACCAGTGATGACCTATCTCCAGAAATATGGTAATGTGAGAAGAAAAATCTCTATTTGTTTTAAACACTGTCAATCAGGGTTTGGTTATTTGTAACCTGCTCCCCCCTCCCCCCAGAAAAGTCCTAGTTGATTTGGCAGGGGCGGCAGACCAAATAAGAAGCTATCTATTCTTAGAAAGCTTTGTGGGGAGAGGGCAGTTTTGAAAAATCCAAGCAAAGCTTAATAGTCTTTAGAAGGTAAAACCAATTTACCGTATCCTGGAGCCTCATAATTTGCTTCAAACTTTTATGTCTGCAACAACTTAGCATCATTAAGCCATCCCCTAGTTCATGACATTTATTTAGAGGAGGGACACGACATATCCTATAGTCGTCCCTATGCAATTGCTTTTGTTGACTCTTTGTATATATTTTTGCCCAAGTCTCTGATCTCATTTTTCTGTATAAGTCAAAGGTATCAGCTAATGGGATGCTTGGCTTACCCTCAGTCCTTTTTATAATACTGGACCATTTTCAGAAAATTTTAAGAGAGATGCAACATAAGGAATGGAAAGAGCAAAATAATCCTACATGGTCATTAGTGAGCTACGTGACACTGTGCAAGTTACTTCAACTCCCTGAGCCTCGTATGGCTCATTTATAAAATGAAGAGTTGAATTAGGTCATTCTTTCAGCTTTATGTTCTAAAAAGTTTGATTATAAGCAACCAAGTTGTGTAATCACAGACATTTTTATAAGTCTTTTTTCACCAACATGGAGTAAATCATATTTCCAGTACATCACCATGAACAAAAATTTAAATTTTAAAATTTGTATTTGATAGGGACAGAGTTCATAAAAATCAATGGCATTCTCTGACTCAAAGAGCCATTTCCCTCCTGGTTCATGATTCTTTATGTTAGTGTTTTCAAAAGGCGGTCTTTAGTCCTTGCATCTGGGTCTCACCCAAGGTGAACTGAACCAGCATACCCGGCGATGGCACCCAGAAATCTTCACCGTTCACCAGCATCTGGGGATATTCTGACCTGCACCAAAGTTTGAGCACCACCAATCAGACATGTGTCACTAAAAGTATGAAATTGAGACTTAACTAGATTAAAATTATATAGAGGGTGTGCTGATCAAACAAAGAGCTCAGTCACAAATTCAGTTCTTTACTTTTCTAAAGGCGCTGACCAAAGGTAATTTACAGTGTTCTCAGAGATAAGACTAAATTTAACCCTCAATGAGCATTCTCTATTACATACATTGAATTCACAGAAATCAACGTGAAAAAACATCCCCCAGAAAAAAAACAAAAAAACAAAAAAAAACCTCCCCCAGGATTCTGATTCCTGCTCATTTTGCTTCCTCTTGTTTTTCCCTTCCAGTTATCATTTCCTTATGTTTTTTAAATTTAATCCATTTTTTAAAATCCTTGTTTTAATGTTCTATTTCATCTGCCACCCAAGAAATGGAAAGTTTTTAGATCAACTGGTTGCAAGTGCTGTATTTTTATGGTTTACTATAATTTCACCTTTGTGCACTTCCTGACTTCTTTTCAATCCTATCAATCATCCATTAATAAACCAAAGAATTTGCATTTACTTTGCATCTATGTGTTTATAGATCTCTATATGGCTAGGTATGACTAATCATTACATTGTTGTCTAGTAGTAAACTGCTTCCCCATGAGTTAAATGTTTAAAAATTCCTACTCTAGTTTATGCATTTGATTGGGTTGAATATATCATGGTATTATCATATCTACATAAACAGTTTATTTCTCAAGAGTACTTTATTCACCCTAAGATCAGTGGTACTATCACTTCTTCAACCAACTGTGATTTATTCAGTTTTTCTTTTACTACAAATCAGTAAAAATAAAATGTTCTCTAAAATGCCATGTTTAATTCAGGTATGTTTTGAATATACGTTTTATTTATGTTTTTAATATATGTCAGGTATGTTTTGAATATATGTTTTCTTTCCCATGGCTGCTAAAAGTAGGAACTAGATCTGTAAGAGAACAGCAACCATTTGCTAATGTTTCAAAGCCAAAAAGGCCATTTGAAAGGCAAGATAAAACAAATCAAAACAAACACACTGAATCAAAAAAAGGTTGAAGCCCTTATAATTACAACAATTTAACAGCAATATTAGTCATTGTTATTTCATCACAGTAATATGTTCAGCATTTCTAAAATGTTTCTCAATCAAAAAATGCGCGTGTATCTTGCAAAAAAATCGAACTATTAGTGAATCATACAGAGCACCTTAAAAGGAAGTCTGATGTCCATGGTGAAGATGAGGACCGCAGAGGCAGATGACCCCACACTGTGACCTGCATTCACCCCAAGGGAGAGCTAACATGGCCCTGAAAGAGGGGAAAAGTAGAGTGGGGTCCTGACAGTTTACACACCCCTAAGCAGAGGAAGAACTCCTTCAGTCTGTACTTTGCCTCTGCAGGTAACTGGGGAGGCTGGTGTGGCCACAAGAACACTTTGAGTAGTCAAAGTGGTTGGTCTCATTAAAAGGGTACCCAAAAGAGGGGGGATAAATTAGGAGTTTGGGATTAACATAAACACACAACCATATATAAAATAGATAACCAACAAGGACCTACTGTATAGCACAGGGAAATACACTCAATATTTTGTAATAACCTCTAAGGGAAAAGAATCTGAAAAAAAAAAAAGTATAATTGAATCACTCACTTTGCTGGACACCTGAAACTAACACAACATTGTAAATCAACTATACTCCAATAAAAAAATAATAGATAAAAATAAATAAAAATAAAAAGGCACCCAACTTTGAGTCAAGAGACCTGACTGTATGTTCCGCGATCCTCGTTTCTTAGTGGTGTAACCTTGAGCCTGCTGCAATCTCCTTGAGCCTGTTTATGCCCTCATAAAAGATCTGTAACAGCGTGCTAACATTCCTCCTTCTTGGGGCTTTTGTGAGGAAAAATTGAGATAATGTATGGAAATCCCTGTGAAATAAATGTTGGTTACAAATATAATTCACATAAGAGCCAGATCACTTCCCTGGAGCCTATAACCTGAGCTGTGGCCACATGTGCCCGAGGGTCTCCTGCCTGGGCTGTCTTCCTACATTTGCCCACATTTGACTCAGCAACTATTCATTCCCATGGAAACCAGCTGGGTTTGTAAAGCCCCCTCACACACCAAGGTGTTGCGGAATTGGTTACAAGGTGTGGACCCCACCAGTTCATGTCTTCTATGACCAAGACCCCCTACTCAGTTAAGTATCTGGAAACTCTGACTCCTGCATGCTGCGGGAGAAAAAATGATCTCCAAACCAATATCTACCTCTGGCAGGAATGTGCATTGGAACAGACCAAGGCAAAATTAAGTCATTTGAACACAGTATGCAACAGTGTATACAAATATGCTTTATGGCTGAACTTGAGTTCTTTCTGATTGTTAACATGTCCCGTTCTTTTGTGCCTCCCATATAAAAATGTGTTCTATTAGGAGTAGGTTCTTTCCTGACTCTCTTAGTCACACTGGGCGAGCCGTTTTAATTTCCCTCAGCTTTATTCTATCCATTTTGGAATCTCTCCTCATTGACTCTACCTTACTGAAGCTTCAAGCTGTATCTTTTAAGCTAATAAAAGAGGGTCTGCAAATGAAGCATTAGAAATTGTACTCGATGCTGTAATAAAGAGTTGTGATACTAGACCAGTTCTCAAGACGCTTCTGAAACGAAAAGATTGAAAGTAGTACAAATCATTGACATATTTAATATGCTAAGTATGCCTTTCTTCAGCCATAAACATAGACCCTTCCGTCAGGAGAGGAGTTCTGAATGGCAAGGCCCTCTCTGACTTTCAAAAAGTTAGCAGATGGCCAGGACTTAACCATACCGAGGCTATAACACTAACCTAAGGAATTCAAATTGCTGTGTACAAAAACCATATTATTTACTCTTTAGGGCACAAAACAAATAGTGTCAGCTGACTTTCCTTAGGATCTTGGTAGAGACCGCCACAGAGGAGGACAGGCTCCTGAAGAGGCCAGGAAATCGCCAGACCAACACACTCAGTACAAAGCATCTTAGTCCATACGATCGGATGGAAAAGTGAGGGCCCTTTCCTGGCCTCAGTGCTTGGAAGAAGAGGGGAGAGTTGAGAGCAGCAGAAAATGTGATGGAAAAACAACAGAGATATTTTCCCCATGAGCTACTCCTGCAACTGCTGTAATCTTTTAAGGGAATAACTGGAATATGGCTCCTGATGTAACTGCACTGCACTGAAGTCTGTATCGTGGAAATCCTGCTCAAAAGAAAAAGGAGCTGATGACTCATCAGTGAAGACGGTGGCCCTCCTGTGTCAGTCCTGAGCTGGACTTGAAGAGGATGACAGTCTTTCAAAACCAATATTCTGGTGTCATTCTGAGCTTCACCGGTGAAGTGAAATTGACCACATATCTTTCTAATGAATTGTATCTCAAAACAGTCTACAAGTTTCAAATGCAGACTTGACTTCCAGGATAGAAGCTGAAAGCTGATTGATATGTTGATACCTAGGTGCTGACAGTCAGGATGCACTCAGCATCCTGTGCTGTGACAGGCTTTCCCTCTTCTGTGGCTGGGTATGTTCCAAGGACACACTTGAATAATTATCATACTCGTGGAGGTATGTCATAGTGGGGCCCCTCTGTGACGGAATATTCAAGGCATATAAATTCAGAAATATCGGAGGCTTACAAAACCATAACCTTCTGGAAAAGTAAATCTTCCACTGAGCACATCATATATTCTTTCACATAGTAGGTCCACAGGTAATTTTTAAGAGAATGAAAGAATGGCCACGCAGCTTTGTGAGGAAGGGGATAGCATTCCTAATGCACAATTTGTATATGTGCAAAACCTAGGAGAAAAAGGCAGAAGATTTCCTTGCAGGTGTAAGCAAATTTATCAGCTACTTGGACTCTGATGGAAAATACATAGTATTTAAAGAAAAGGGTGAAAAGCAATAATGGAGTCAGTGCCGAGCTGATGGCTGAAGTACAGAAAAGCATT
Organism: Balaenoptera physalus; assembly: GCF_965194825.1. Classification (NCBI taxonomy): domain Eukaryota; kingdom Metazoa; phylum Chordata; class Mammalia; order Artiodactyla; family Balaenopteridae; genus Balaenoptera; species Balaenoptera physalus. Next base: position 39,631,236 of record NC_138889.1, on the reverse strand, counting down.
CTAATGGAGAATGAGCTGGTTTCAATAAGCCCTAGGACAATAGAAAAATTATGTCTCCATTAAATGAAATTCCTGTCCCACATATTAAGATGGTGGCACACGGAGACAAAGGAGAGGAGATATATGATTATAGGTGCTTAGTTCAGCCGACACGAACGCTGCATATCCATTTCAACACAATGTGGAACTGCTCAGTTTCTAACCAGGGGAAAAAGAAAAAAAAGACATCAGGGGAAAACAACAACAACAACAACAAAAAACCTTCCCTACAGTTCCCCCAAGGCAACCAGAAAGCAAAACTTAACTAAACAACTGAAATGTAATTACCTATTGCTGACCACACATGGTGCTGATTTGTGCTTCCCATTCTAGGTGCATTAGTAACTGCCCTGTGCTGCCCACAGTAGAAGGAAAGCTCTGGATTGGGGTAACATTGGCAGGCAGGGAAATACAGGAAAGCACTACTGGTTCTGCCCTCCCTGCAGGGGTTCAATTCCTCCAGGGGCTGGTTTCAGCTGATTGCACTCCAGGCTGGGATTGTGAGTTGAGTCTATTGACGGAAGGGCTGTCCCTCAAGTATGGTGGGAGGTACCCCCGCTAGTGCAACAGCCAAAATGGGGGCTTTTTACACTTCTTAGGCCCTGACTGTGCCTGCTCATTCAGCCCGTTTGTTATTTTTATGCGCTGTTTGGAAAAACTCAGCAGTTTCTCCTATAGGAAGAGGCATCAACATATGGCCCCTGTTGAAACCCATATGACATGTGATTTCAGCGTGACCCTGGAAACGTGGAGATGGCTTTCTCTTCCTGACAGGCACATACCTCTAGAACCAGGACGATGTTACCTCTGCTCTCTAGGATTTTAGTTTATTATGAAGGTTCTGTTATGATGGTATTCGGCTATCTTTATTTAATCGTCTGAAATTTCCCCTTCAACCAGAACATAATTAAGCATGCATCTTAAAAAGTAGGTAAATATATTTTCTTCCTTGTAGCTGCCCAGAAACAAACATTTGAAAAGTAAAAAAATCTGACTTTGGAGGAAAATAAGTATATAAATCAAGCAAATGCTGGACTGCTTGAATGAATACATATGTGGATTGGGCTAAATCTCTGAAAACTCAGATACATCCTAAGTTATAAATCAATACAATGTCGGCATTATAATCCACCTCATTCATGTACCATGTTAGTGACCGGGCCCTTATTTATTTATTTATGTATTTATGACCGCACCACGTAGCATGCGGGATCTCAGTTCCCCAACCAGGGATTGAACCTGTGCCCCCTGCAGTAGGAGGCACGGACTCTTAACCACTAGACCAACAGGGAAGTCCCGTGACTTGGCCATTTTTATTGCAGCTGCTAGTTAGAGGAATTCAAAGAAGCACCAACTGTTTTCGGAAATGTGAAATCACCTGTTATTGAAGATGATTAAGAAAAATCGTGGGATGAATTCATGGTGGAAATTTTGTATCAGGTGGATTAAAATAGGTTTCCTTTCAGGACTTGTCCAAAGTAAGTATCTACAATTCTGTGGATATGGTGAAATTTCTGTGGCAGCCGGTCACAGGAATCATCATTGCATGCATTTGCTTCAGTTCTCTGGTCGGCCTAAATGGCTGTTGGATGACATACACCTGAGAAGGTATTAAGATGGCTCTTGCTAAAGGGACCAAGGTTACATAGCTCCTTCTGTTTCCTTCTCCTCACTTTGGCATGTCCTGGTAAATATATGCAGCCCATCAAAAAGCGCTTTTTGCTTTATATTTCCTTGAAATGGGTTCATTTGGCTCCCAATCTGTCCTCTTCCTTCATTTGCCCTGCCTTCCGGTCTCCCTTGGGGGTTCCTCCCTATCTCCTTGACCCCTAAATGTTGGGAGTCCCAGAGCTCAGCCCACAGACCTCTTATTGAGCCTCATGGCTTTAAATAATGTCTATGATTTAGTCATTGATAACTGTCAAGTTTATACCTCTAACCCAGGCAACTTTTCTGAACTCCAAACTCATATATCCAAATGATATCTCCTCTTAGATGTCTAAGACTTAACATGTCCAAAATCAGCTCCTGATGTTTTTCCCCAAAACTCGATCTGTGAAGAAGACAGTCTCCTCCTTCTTAGTCAAGAGCAAACCCATCCTTCTAGTTGCTCCGGTGAGAAAACTTGCCATCGTTGTTGATTCCTCCTTCCCACCTCACATTCAAGCCATTCAGAGTGCAGTCATCACTACCAGATATCCAGAATCCAACAAATCGTACCACTTCTGCTACTGCTGGTCTGTTCCAAGACACCGTCATTTCTTATTTGGATTAATACGACAGCCTCCTATACAATCTCCATTTTCTGCCCTTTCTCCCTTCTTTTTTTTTTTTTTTTTAAACACAACAGCCCAAAAGGATCCATTTAAAACCTAGGTCAGATTATGTCACTTCTCTGCTTAAAACTCTCCAAGGAGTCCCATCTCATCTGCCTCCCACCTCCTCTCCCAGACTCTAATACCTCTTTGACATCAACTCCATTTCTCTCTCCCTTGCTTATTGCTCCAGCCGTATTGACCAGCTTGTTATTCCTAGAATACGCCAGGGAGGCTCCTGTCTCAGACCCTTTGCTCTTTTAGCTCAGGCTGCCTGATGCTCTTGCATCTGCTATGTGCTTGGCACTCTCCTACACCTCCTTCAGGTTCTTGCTCAAATGCCACTGTCTTAGTGAGGCTTCTATGACCTTTCTATTTAAAATCGGCCCCTTTCTTTGCCTTATTTTATTCCACAGCACTTGCTACCATCTAACATTTATTTATTTTACTTTTGTTTATTTTTGGTTTCCCCACTAGTATTTTTCCTTTCATGTAAGCTCCATGAAAGCAGGATTTTTGCTTGTCTGTTTACCGTGTTCCTACTACAGTACCTGGCACATAGCAGGAACTCCATAAATGTTTGTTGAGTTGATTGATAATATGTTAAAAAACCTTTTGGTCCACACACCTAGATCCTACCTTTTTCTTCCATGTTAAAAGGCTTCCGTGATCTTACGAAAGACACCCACCTTACCTGGATTGGAATTTTCAGACATCTTTTAAAACGTAAATGGTCAACTGCCAGAAACTAAAGTTTTTAGAAAACAGACCAGATTATGAGCTCAAAGCAAAAAACAACAACATGTATTTAAATATCTTCCAAGCAAAATCTCAGAAGCAGTCCACCAGATTTAGATATTGTGTGCTTGGCTATGTTGCTTTGCAAAGACTGGAAACATAAGGAAGCTCTAGAAGTCAGCAAACACCAGTATTTGGCCTTAAACTGTTTTAACACACACAAAAATGGCACTGTGCCTTTGGAGACCTGGAATGCAGCATTACAGGTTTTCTCCAAAACAGCTTCATTTACTTAACATTACTCTGACCCTTTAACTTCTAACTTGCTGCACAATTAAGCTATTTAAGCCTTCGACTTAGCTCTCTTTGTGCTACAATCTGGGTCTAAAGTGAAGCAAAAACAACCCTACACCTTACTGTTTTGCTAAAGTTTGTTCTGTCCCATGAAGATGTTTGCATATGCAAATTTTAGCACCACATCTGATTAGCATGCAATTGTATGGCTGAGACTTTTTTTTTTTTACTCTTTCATTCAGTAAACATTTATTCAGCCCCTACTATGTGTATCAGGCACACAGTCAGGTTTTCCTTGACTCTTTCAATGCAAAAAGTTTTTACATAGTGCTGATCACAGTGAAGTTTGTTACCATAGAAACAAGAGGAAAGTCACAATCAGAACTGGCATCAAGTTGCACTGAAAGTATGGTACTGTTTTTTGACAACAATGAAAAACAATCTGAATTCTGAACTGTTTATAAACCAAGGCAATAATCTTGTCTCTCTTGCATGGTCTTTCTTATTTTCCCATAAAACTGTAAAGGTTTTGGAAGAATAATTTATTTACCCCCTGAAAAGTTTTTAAAAAAAGTTCAACTTAGATTAAAAGGGACAGAATTTACTGGGTTTCATCAATATTTGACTTGGGAAAAATTACACTAGCCCAAAATAGTAATTTCATGCAAATGAAAGTAATTTACTTTCATATGTTTAAACAAATGGTTGTTAATTTTGGAAAGCTTTTTTTCTTTTTGGTAGCTTTCATCTCTATCCCTTTATTTTATTTATATTTTTCCTTTCTATTGCAAGTTATTCTCCATAGTGCTGAAAGAAAAAAAGAAAAACACACAAGCAAACACTGGACTTACAGTTAAGAAATCTAAGCATGAGTCTGGATTATTCTATGTAATAGCTATGTGGGTTAGGACAAGCTACTTTGTGACTGTGATGCTCAGGTTTCTCATCTGTAAAATGGGGTGATATTCCCCAGAATTATTTTGAGGTTTAAAAAAAATAACTTTTAGGATGGCTGGTAAAAAGTAGAGAGATCTCCAGTCACAGTATCAAATTTGTGACTTAAGGCAAGATGTTTGCCTTTCCCAGGCCTTTATTTCTCATATACAAAATGAGGATTAAAAACTACAAAATTCTTAGGACTGTTGTGGAGTTCAAATCCTTAGTTTAAATTATTATAACACATAATTCATGCTCATTATAAGGTAGTATCATTCTGTCGTCCTGTCTCATTTCTTTTACAAATTTTCTTGGTTTATTTATTCTTAGTTCAAAACATTTCTCATTTCTCTTTATGGCCATCTTTACTCACATCTCTCTATCTCTCCTACAGTTTTCTTATTTTTATATTTGTATTTCTCTGATATTAGCCAAAAAAACTTTTAGTTCGTTTCTGCTATTTTTACTTTATCCTTTAGGAATCTCATAGTTACATCTATTGTGAAATTTTTTAAAAACCAGAAGTATTAAATTAGGTCACCTATCAATTAAATATATTTCTAAATGAAAAGGGTAGCAGTGTAGAATTGCACTGGAAAAACTAAAACATAATTTGAAACAGAAGCTGCATAGAGCGATATAGCTCATATAACTATATGCTCATAGAACCTGTTCTTTTCTTACAACCTGTTCTTTTCTTACATTTTAAATTTATTTTAAAAAGATATTCTTTTGTAAATATTCAAACAATACTAAAAGGTCTAAAGAGAGAACAAATATCACCTGCATGCAACCACCTAGAGATCATTACGATGAATGTTCTGGGTAACTGCTGTCATTAATCTTATTGTACATACACATTAGACATGTATAGTTTCACATAAATGGGTTCATATCACAAATGTTATTTTGGAGCCTACTTTTTCATGTAATATCTTGTTGAGTTAATTCCACATTAATATAATGTAAATGTGTCCTAAATTTTAATCGTTACATAATATTCCATCATATAAATGCATCATAATATAGTCAACTCCTTATGAGTGGATATTAAGGTTACTTCCCCTTTTCAGCTATTACAAACAATACTGCAGAGAATAATGTTAATGCCCAGATCCCTTTAGAATAACGGCTAAGAACATAATTGGTGAACTAGTTCTTAAACACATCCTAACTTTTACATTTTCCTCTTTGTCCATAAATCAAGGAATTTTTTTTTTCTTGTTGTAGAATTCAAACCTTGCAACACCTTAAAGTGAAGTTCACTATCAGTGCTGCTGTAAGTACAACTCTCCACACGGGACACTGGAAGAGAACAGAACAACTGCGTTGTGTGACCTATGACTTTTCTCTAATTTAAACATTCCTGCCATATAAATAGTAGCACTTAGACAAAAATGTTTCCTTATGCTATAAATCAATAAAAATATTTCTCTTCCATTTTCACTCATCTCTATGCCTACTTTAACTACCTAATAGGATTGTAATTAGCAGTATCATTAGCTCCTCACTCTGGGCAAGTGCTAAACATTTTAGCCCACAGAAGACCCTATTCACAACCTCCAGAAATTTACATTCCTTCAGAAAGAGAATTTTACAATGACTGGGAAAAGTCTAGCAAGGTGAATATGTTAAGAATTCATAATATTCAAGGCAAGGAGGAGAGCAGGGAAATCACAGTTTTCACTTAGATGCTTTCAAATCCCATGTCCATGGAAATAAGTGCAGAATCTCAAGAAAAATAAATGAAATAACAACCAGTCTTCTGGCCCATTCTCCATTTCTAGAGAAAGCAATAACTGGGGGTGGGGGGCGGTTAATATAGTATAAGAGACTGTTGTTTCATTTTCTTCCTTTAGCCTGATTCATTCTACTCCCTGGAAGGCTGTGCATATTCACTCTGGATCACCGACGATTCTGCACTGTCATGTTATACTCTGGCCGTTCCTCACCCCAAGATGACGGTCTCTTTGCCTACGGGGAGAGGACAGCAAGAACAATTTCTTTCACTTGTCAGTGCCCAGCTTTTTTTTAGCTTAGCCCTAAAATCCAAAACAGCAATGTCACAGAGGGCCACTTTTAAGGAAAGAAACGTCCTTGTCTCTCCTTGAACAGAGCACCTCCAGGGCCAAGAGTGATGTGTTAAGGTCATGCCAACCTGTATCGATGCCCATAGTTCCAACCAAAGAAGATTTTATATTTGAGGCGGATTATAAAAACTATCCAATTCAGATAGCTTCTGGGATTCATGTAGTTAAATTAATCCACACATTTAAATATCTATGTCTTTAAAACATCAACCAGGCTGAAGTGGCTTGAGAAACAGCTAACAAAAAGAAGAAGAGGAGAAAAAAAATACATGGTTATTTCTCTGTTTCCATAATTATTTCTCCCCTTCTCTTCCGTATAAACAGATGATATGGCTTCTCAGGCAAAAAAAAAAAACAAAAAAGCTTTTAATCCCTGTTCTGTGTAGTACAAACCTAAACAGTACAAACCTAAATCTGGATAGTACTGTGATAAATGTTGTAAGATTCATTCATTCATCCAACTGATACTTATCTAGTGTTTAGCTCATATGAGGAAAGTACTATCTAAAGCAGAGTGCAGGCTTCTGCACACAAAACAGGGTCTATGCTTTGTAAAAACTCACAGTTTGAGAGATAAGCAAGCTGTGTAGATATCTATGATTCAAGGCAATATATTTTGCATGTCACTTCAGTGCCACAAATCAGCATAAAGAAGCAAGGAATCACTCCTGGAGAGCGCCGGGGGACAGCATTGTGGAAGGCGCACCATTTTCAACTGGCCAGATACTACAGCAAACTCAAGACTGCTGTATCTAAAATAATTTTAAATAGAATTAAAGGTATTTTAGCAGAATTAAATCTTTTTTTTTTGTAATTTTTAAAATTTTTATTTCTTCTTGAAGTATAGTTGATTTATAATGTTTCAGGTGTATAGCAAAGTGATTCAGATATATATATACACATATATATTCCTTTTCAGATTCTTTTCCATTATAGGTTAATACATTCCTTTACTTTTCTTTTTATTTCATTTATTTTTTTTTAATTTTTATTATTATTTTTTTTTAAACATCTTTATTGACGTATAATTGCTTTACAATGGTGTGTTAGTTTCTGCTTTATAACACCGTGAATCAGTTATACATATACATATGTCCCCATATCTCTTCCCTCTTGCATCTCCCTCCCTCCCAACCTCCCTATCCCACCCCTCTAGGTGGTCACAAAGCACCCACCAAGCTATCTCCCTGTGCTATGCGGCTGCTTCCCACTAGCTATCTATTTTACGTTTGGTAGTGTATATATGTCCATGCCACTCTCTCACTTTGTCCCAGCTTACTCTTCCCCCTCCCCGTATCCTCAAGTCCATTCTCTAGTAGGTCTGTGTCTTTAGTCCCATCTTGCCCCTAGGTTCTTCATGACCATTTTTTTTTTTTTAGATTCCATATATATGTGTTAGCGTACGGTATTTGTTTTTCCCTTTCTGACTTACTTCACTCTGTATGACAGTCTCTAGGTCCATCCACCTCACTACAAATAACTCAATTTCATTCCTTTTTATGGCTGAGTAATATTCCATTGTATATATGTGCCACATCTTCTTTATCCATTCATCTGTCGATGGACACTTAGGTTGCTTGCATGTCCTGGCTATTGTAAATAGAGCTGCAATGAACATTTTGGTACATGACTCTTTTTGAATTATGGTTTTCTCAGGGTATATGCCCAGTAGTGGGATTGCTGGGTCGTATGGTAGTTCTATTTTTAGTTTCTTAAGGAACCTCCATACTGTTCTCCATAGTGGCTGTAACAATTTACATTCCCACCAACAGTGCAAGAGGGTTCCCTTTTCTCCACACCCTCTCCAGCATTTATTGTTTGTAGATTTTTTGATGATGGCCATTCTGACTGGTGTGAGATGATATCTCATTGTAGTTTTGATATGCATTTCTCTAATGATTAATGATGTTGAGCATTCTTTCATGTGTTTGTTGGCAATCTTTATATCTTCTTTGGAGAAATGTCTATTTAGGTCTTCTGCCCAACTTTGGACTGGGTTGTTTGTTTTTCTGATATTGAGCTGCATGAGCTGCTTGTAAATTTTGGAGATTAATCCTTTGTCAGTTGCTTCATTTGCAAATATGTTCTCCCATTCTGAGGGTTGTCTTTTCGTCTTGTTTATGGTTTCCTTTGCTGTGCAAAAGCTTTTAAGTTTCATTAGGTCCCATTTGTTTATTTTTGTTTTTATTTCCATTTCTCTAGGAGGTGGGTCAAAAAGGATCTTGCTGTGATTTATGTCATAGAGTGTTCTGCCTATGTTTTCCTCTTAAGAGTTTGATAGTGTCTGGTCTTACATTCAGGTCTTTAATCCATTTTGAGTTTATTTTTGTGTATGGTGTTAGGGAGTGTTCTAATTTCATTCTTTTACATGTAGCTGTCCAGTTTTCCCAGCACCACTTATTGAAGAGGCTGTCTTTTCTCCACTGTATATTCTTGCCTCCTTTATCAAAGATAAGGTGACCATATGTGCGTGGGTTTATCTCTGGGCTTTCTCTCCTGTTCCATTGATCTATATTTCTGTTTTTGTGCCAGTACCATACTGTCTTGATTACTGTAGCTTTGTAGTATAGTCTGAAGTCAGGGAGCCTGACTCCTCCATCTCCGTTTTTCTTTCTCAAGATTGTTTTGGCTACGGAATTAAATCTTTAAGTGCTAATCTGGCACTGTGAAAAAGTTAATGACAAAATTAACATGTCTGGCACATAATAGGTGCTCTATAAATGCTAATATCCTTCTGTAAGTGTTTTGTTTAATCCTCAGAAGTAGTTCTCAAACCAGGGTGACCACTAGGGTCACCTGGAGGACATGTTAAAACAGAGTGCTAAACCCCATCCCCAGAGTCTCCAATTCAGACACTCTGGGGTGGGGTCCAATAATTTGCATGTGTAACAAGTTCCCAGGTGATGCTGCTGCTGCTCTTCTGGGGACCACACTTTGAGAAGCACTGCCCTAGGGAATAGCTTAGGTGCTATGGGAGTCTGATTCTGTAATTATTTTTCCCAAAAAAAATAGGTTCCATAGGTCCCAGTTTTTAAACTGTGCTTTTCTTTGTAATGTCTTGCTAAAGGAAAGGGGGAAAAAAGTAACACCACTTTATATAGACCTGACCTTTTGGTAAGCCTGGGCAACGACTTCCCATGTGGAGCAAATTAATCTTTCATGCATGCTTTGTGCTCCGGAAAAAGTAAAACAGATTCTGTTCAACATTTACCAAATGCTTCTCCTGTTGCTGGTCACTATGCTAAGCCCATCAGAACCGGTCTCTGCCTTGAGAAGCTTACAGTGTTGTGAGGTGGACAGCCCCGCAAAACAGTCATTAGAGTTTAATGCGTTAAGTGCAATGATGGGATACATAAAACATTATGATGGATTGAGTATGAGGAGAGGGTGAAAGAGGAGCAAACTCAGGCTGGCAAGTTGGGGAGGTGGTGGATCTTTCCTAGCAAGATGACCCATGATTCCCCGAGCAGTGAAGGATGAATAGGAGTTTTTTAAACAGAGACTGGAAGGGCTTTCCAGGAGGAGGGAGCAGCACAGCGGTATCAAATACACTTTGCCTTTCTAGGGAGGCCAACAGTTTTATTCAGCAATAGCATATCACAAAGGTCTTTGTGTGCTTTGCTAATGAGGTTGAATTCATGATAAACATAAGAACATTTCAGGAAGCCCACTCTGGCAGCTTCATATTGGAAGGGATTAGCCTGAAAGCAGGGTAACTGCTTGGGATATTTTTGTTGCAGTAAAAGTGAGAAAATGTGAGATCTGGAGCAGCTAACATTGTGGCAGTGGGGATAATGAAGAAGAGGGGATGGGGAAAGATAGTAAAGCAGCAGACAATAGAGGAACTGGGTCATTTATAGAAACTGAAAAGTGAGTGAGATGGTATAATCCATGAGAACTCTCATATTTCTGGCTGGGATGAAAGACCATCTAACATAAAGAATACAGAAGAAAGAACAGATTTGGAGGGGAAACTTCAGCTTAGGACATTGAAATTGACATGACCATGTGTCATCCAAGTAGACATGACTATTACACAGTTGAATGTGTGGGCTCGGGCACAGGAGAAAGGTTTTAAAACCCTGGGCTTATCTAAGGTCACCCAGGAGAGGGCAGAGAGTGAGCAGATCTATTGCCAAGTTGGTTATCGATGATATTTTCATTACAGGGAGAGAGGGAATATCAGGAAGGTCTCCCCATTGCTTGGGGGGCATTTGCAGTGTTCAGTGCATAAACTCACAATCTGTCCTTAATGATGACCTTTTGTTCACTCCTATACTCAGTATATAGGAGACAAATGAGATGTTGTATGTCAAAGTCCTTTGCAAAGTACAAAGCCCTATACAAAATTTAAGGGAAGAAACACAAGGAGAGGAGACACGGGAGGACAAATGACCAACTTCTCAGGGCTTAGCCAAGAACGAAGGTACTGAATCCAGTTCTCCCTGGTCCTCTGTCAGTCGGACATCCTGCAGTCCCCTGACATGTTTTTCATGAAAGTACTTTTTCCTTTTATGAATGTACCACACCTATGGCTCATCTGTGTCTTTGTGTCTTTTCTGGCCCACAGGTTTGAACAATCTGCAACTGGCAGCAGGAATTACTGTGGAGCTGAGGGAGGAGTAGCTGTACCTCCCCACGCAGATGAAGATGGATCGTAACCTACAGTGTGTCTGTGTCCCTGGGGGATCTAGGCACTTTATAATGGGGTTTTTCTGCATCTCAAAAAAAGTCCTAGAGAAAATGGTAACTGCAAGAACTCATTTCTCTTATTTGAGTGAGGGTGTTTTATCAAAAATAATACTTTATTCGTGCTGTTTTACCCTGGGATCATTTAGTTCTAGTCTAAATGAATCTGTCATGTATAAATGAATCTGTCATGTATAAAATGTATTTATAAATAGATTTGTATATAGACAGAGCTCTACACAGCCATTAACAGTCTTATATAAAAAAAAAATCATTCTTTCATTCCAGGTGTGAACTGTTGTGCTATTTCGCCCAGTTCAGACACAGGTTGTGGGCTTTCAAACTAATTTTGGAAAGCAGACACTGTGGAGTCGGTAGGTGGAATAAAAAGAAAACAGAAAAATTAGTATGCATGCCCCTTTGGTCTTATATTTCTCACAGAAAGGGGCAATCGTCTAAAATTATTTAATTAAAAAAAAACTTTAAAGGAAGGCAATGAATTGCAGTAATTTCCCAATGTCACCTCGTAGTAATTTGTTTTCTGCCAAGTGAAAACCTACAGATCTTGAAACTGTTATTGAACCCTTTCTTTCTCCTGTACATTCCAAGACTCCTTTCTTTTTTTCTTCAGTTTTTACTATTCTGGTTGGTTTGCTCCATTTTTGTATCCTCTATTTTTTTATTTCCATCCTAGGAGGTCAGAGATTATTTCATGGAATCATGGAAATTCGCAGTTGAAAGGGATCTTAGTACATCAGCAATATGCCTAAGAGATAGGTAAGTGGATCGGGGCTTGAACCCTCCTTATAATGAAGGCCTCACTGCCTCACACCAAGCTATTTCGTTACTTAAAGACCACCACACAATGCCCAGGGTACCTGCTCTATTCGCAACATGAACTGGAAATTTATATGGGGTCATAATGATGAGTGGTGGCTAGAAGTCTTTTCTGCCTGGTGTAATTTAATTTGTAACTCGGTTTAATTTATCTACATAATATCATTCTGTGGGATACACCCTTTTCATACAGCACATACATTTCCTACCCTCAACTGTGAGCTCTCAGGGGAGGTACCTTATCTTCACTTCCGTATCCCGAATATCTAACAGGGTACACTATAGGAACTACGTACATCAGTTTAACTCTCAGATGAAGGAACGAAAGTTTGCGATGGTAGTTCCAAATGTAGCACGTGAGTACATTATTTAAGAGACAGTGCTATTAAAAGGAAAATTAGTGCACTTACTCTTTGCAGATTTTCAAATCATACACGCTTACGAGTTTTGTTTTTAAATACATCACAAAACACAACGTTCAACATGGTTGTCATCGGGAGTAATATTCAAAATATTTAACAATCTAATCGAATATGGTGGGAGCCACAGTTCCCACAGGTAGCCATGTGAGGGCACTTCCAGGGGAGTGTCAGGCAACAGAGGACAGACACAGCTAGGCGCATGGGGGATGGGACACTGAGCATATGCCCAAGAGGCTGCAAGTGTTGCTGCCAGGGGTGCCTATTCCCAGGGGGTCCAGATGGCTGACTGGGGAGGAGAAGCAAGCAGGGCTGGGGCTCTCACGCAGGAGCTGCAGAGGGCTCCCTAGGGCAGTGCCCATAGATATCCACACAGGGTTCCCTAGGGTCTGGGCTCACAGGGCAGAACGAGGCACTGGTTGTGGAAAAAGGAGCAATGGCTTCTACCCATGTTTATCAGCTGAATTAGCAATACTGTTCATCAAAAATATAACATCTGCCTTTGATTTTGGTGGGGGCGGGGATCATTATGTTTCGCAGTGAAAGTAGGATGGATCCCCAGTTTAAGACCCTCTGATCTACTGAACAAACTACCATTACAACCAAACACATCAGAATTTAAAGGAAAGAAATGCCTGTGTGTCGATATTTGGGGTGGGGAGTGACTTCTCTATACTGAATTATGAGGCATTCTCCATGGCACAAGAGGACTCACAAGATTCACAACAGAATTCTTTTACTGCAAGCCATTTGAGTGGATTTCAATTATTTTTTAATCTGAAAATTGGTTTTCAGTACAATTTTTCAAGGACACATCTACTGGGTAAGACAAGATATACTGATGTCCACCCTCATACACCAGGCTAGGCCAGGTCAGGTCTTCAATATTGGAGTAGAATAGAAATCTGTAGCAATTTTCCTGATTAAAAAAAATTTTTTTTAAAGCTCATTCTGTTTAAAGTGCTCTTTCCTTTTTAAGGTTAGATTAGAAGATATACTTTTTGCAGGAAATATTCAATTGCACAGGGAAAAGTGAGATTTCTTGGTTTAAATAAGGCAGAAAATTCTGCTTGGACAATATAACTAAGGTCAGATATCATCTTCCTACAATCAACGATCATGTTGAATTTTTATAATTCAAATCTAAATGAATTTTTAAATTTTATACTACATTTCAGAGGTACCTGTAACTTCCTTCATGAATTAGTAAATTACCTTCAAAAACTGCAATGTGAACTCAGTCACCTCCCTATGTCCCCCCTCCCCTTTTCATTTCCAACTTAAAGTATACACTTGCAAAATTTCTTCCTCTTATATTCTCCTTTAAAGGCCAGTTTCTAGCAGACAATTCAACCAACTGCTGTATTTTTCCATACATGATGCCAGGGAATAGAAACAAGTGAGATAGTTTCTTATATGATATAATTGTTTCCACTAAAAACTCAGGAAAGCAGGAACCAATCCATCAACAAGGGCAAACAAAAGATTGTGTAATCCACAAACTTTAACTTTTGATCACTTATAAAACTGAAACCTAAATAAGCCATAAACTAAAGAGATGGCAACTGTCAAGGTGTAGGGTTTCTTCTGCGTTCACTGCAGAATTATTAAACTTTGTACTCTCTGTGGCCTTAACGTCCAACACCAAAATTACAATCACAGCCTCCTTATCTATTTTAATGTCACATCCATTTTTTAACCAGAAATTAAGTAGGGGCACTCATTTTCCAGCACATTTTTTGTAGATGTGTGAGTTTAGTATTACTATCTATGCTGTCTACCAGGGCACTTACAGGGTTAATAGAAAGGGAATATCAAGATGCACTTACATCAATAAAAATAATATGTGCTATACCTGTCTTCTCCAAAAGTGAAAATTGACACAAATGAAAGAATCCCATTGCCCTCAAAGAACTAACTACTAAGTTTGAGTCTCTAGCTGGAGAAGTCATTAAGAAGAAATGTGACTGAAACCAGCGCTTAAGAAGCTAGAAGAGATACACCATGACTCATGAACCTACTACACCAACCAACATCCTTCCTCTACATTCCAAAGTCCAGCTGCTTTCACAAGTCCCCCATCATTCTCAAATGAGCTACTATACACTAGTGATTTACCCTTGCTTTCTTTTACATTTCAATCTCTTCTCCACTTACTTATTTACCTCTGCCTCTAAATGTATTCGTTATACTCACCTAAAAATAATGCTATTCTGATCTCTAACTCCTTTCCTGAGGACTATTCCTTCTTCGCACCATTAAAATTTTTCAAAGAGTTCTTCACAAGTGCTATGTCCACTTCCTCTCCTGCCCCATCTATAATTGTCTTCCATTCTCCAAATTTCACTGAAAGCACTTTGCTCTCTAGATGTCCACATATATCCTTCTAATTATCAAACTTTTCTTTCCATCGTCATGCTCTTACATACCTCTGCAGCATTTGATACTATAGAATATCACTTTTGTTCTCAAGACTCCTTTCTCCCTTGCCTACTAGTCAAAAGGAAAAGCATTTCTCCACCCATATCCTCAAAATGTAGGCATTTCCTAACAGGTACCACTTTCAGTTAGTAAGCTCTTCCACCGCTACAAATTTCATCTTCAAAGACATGCATGTAGCTTTTAAATCACTGTCTGGAGTCCTCTCCAGAGGCCTGGACCCATAGTTCAACTGCCCAATAAACACTTCCGCCTGGCTGTTACACCTGCTAATACGTCTAACTCCACACATTCCATATCAGACATCACCATCTTTAGCCCATTTTTCCTACTGTTGTTATTCCTATTTCTTTTAATGGTTTCACCTTTCCAGATGAATAACAGTTTCTTCTCTTTGGCCCTCAACACTGAATTGATAAGCCATTTTCCAAAGGAGAGATTTGGAAATATAACAGTGAATCTAGTAGTGACTCTGCATGCTTCCTTAGGATTGCACGAGTTATTCTGGGCTTTGAGAGCCAACACCAGTCTGATGGTGCCAAAGTACCTGTGACACCATTTTGTTGGGCTTGAAAACAGTTTTTGAGCTCCAATATGCAGGATTAGAACTCTGCTAGCAATGCAGCCTTAGTTTCCCAGGAATACGAGCCTCCACAGTAGTGGAAGTAATGAAAGAATGGCATGGGTTTGAATCAATGTCCTATCATTCTCGAAAAATCTTCATGAATACTTTTTCCTGATGAAGAATCAATCTCTTCAGTTCTTCTAATTCATTATTTTAGAGTGATAATAAACATTTACTCAGAACCTGCAATGTGCCAGGCATTATCTAAGCACTTTAAAAAATATTTTCTCTGCTAATCCTCATCACTAGCCTACGAGGTGCCCATCATTAACTACTGAATGGTGCCACGGAAGGCTTCATGGAGTTGTGCAGTGCACAGTCTGTGCAACCGTATCTCTTGAACCTGATTTTTTCTTCATCTTACAAATGAAGATATTAAACCACAGAGAGAGGTTAAGGACTTGTCCGAAGTCACACAGCTAATAAGCCTGTATTGAGCAAGGATTCAAACCACATAAACCAATATTCTGACATCTAATTCTCTGCTTAACCGTCTACCAAACCACCTCTGCTCATATTTCTCTTGTAGCACATATCACAAATATTTGCTTTTGTGCTTGTCTTCTCACTTAGAATGTGAATCCCACTAGGGGAAAAAGAAATTTAATTTCTTAAACTGTTATTCTTCGTATTTATAAAAAGGCATATAGTGGGCCTTCAGTAAACTGTAGCTAATATCATTCATTTTTATCCTTCTTATTACAGATTTGTCACAAACTCAGCTAGTAATTAATGCTTGTTGAATAAATGACTATGCTAATTCCCTAGTGTGTCAAAATGAGTATACGTACGAGCTGGTCTAGAGAAAAATAAGTATGTGGTGAGGATCTTAAATAACTTGTGTTTCATATAAGCTTGCTGATCAATCTCTGAGACAGGAACCTATTCAACCATTCCGATGTGGACCTAAGGAATTTAAATGAATCTTTATACTGTCAGCATATCAGCCAGCGATCTCAACGTGGCCCCCAAATGTTGTGTATGGGTAGTTGTGTATTTTAGAGCCAAAAAAAAGAGGTAACAATGTATTCACAAGAGAGGGCAGTCTGATGGACTGCTCCAGGGATGAAAATGAATTGATGGAGATACTGTACAAAGAAATCAGCAGCTAGCACTTAACAGATCAGAAGAAGAAAAGATGTAAACTGAGCTTACAAGAATAAAGATTATTGTCATCAGATAGTTTCAAAGACGGGAGCCCAGACAACCTGTTATTATATGAGAGTTACACCATGGGAGAAAGTGAAAAGCAATAGCTCTCTTAAATTTATTTGATTAATAACATCTGCTAAAATTCTCTTTAACAAATGACCACAGTCAGAAATATATATGACCTAAAGAGAAGCTGTTGGTAGCTAAAAGGCCCTTTGGGGGAAATTCATCTGATGAAAACCCTCCGGAGGATGCAGAGGGATTATATGAATGCATATGTCTACTTCTGTCCTTGGATGGGATACATTTTTTAAAGCAAAACGAAGTTCAACGTCTGGTGGCCAGGGACTTACCAGTGCTTTTAGGACTGGCAACCTATAGCAAAATACACTAAGAAAATTTAATTTCACTTAAATGCATTATAGAAACACATATCTTGATTTTTGTCCTTTTTTTTTTAGTTTAAAACATTTCTAAAAGAGTGTAGAAATTTTAAATATAATATTTATTTTAGAATCAAAACATAGGGAACTGGAACAGTACTAATAGACAATCTAGTGAAAGTGGATTACTTTACAGTAACTGAACTACAAAGTAGTCATTAAATACTCAAAGTCACCTTAGTAAGGGAAGAATCAAGCACCGATGTTATCTTTCAATGTTCTTACCATAATAATACTCTTCTTCTGACACATCTTGTTGTTTAATTTCAAGTTAGGAGATAAAATAGCTAAAGAGCTAAGGAAAAACGTTAGTCCTTCATTTTCATACTAACTCACAGAGAGTGCATGAAAGGAAGTGCTTATCAGCTGGATCGTTAAATACACTTTGCAAATTTGTGCAACTGAGACATTGAATCCCAAAAGGGCCCCACATGAACTCTGAGACAAAGTGAAATGGTATCCTGATACATTTTTTACTATGTCACTGAAATATTTACATCGGGTGCTATAAATCTGAATGACAAATCT
This sequence comes from Balaenoptera physalus, assembly GCF_965194825.1. Taxonomy (NCBI): domain Eukaryota; kingdom Metazoa; phylum Chordata; class Mammalia; order Artiodactyla; family Balaenopteridae; genus Balaenoptera; species Balaenoptera physalus. The sequence goes on along the minus strand of NC_138889.1, from coordinate 39,613,692 downwards.
TGGAAAGCACCTGAAAACCACAGGAAGTATTCTATTCTTGTGTAATATATGGAGATAGTTAATGGCAGAAAAAGAATTCAGAGTTCAGAGCAAATGTTCAGTATCTTTTAACACGATCTGGATCCTGTTACTTGAGGCTGGGTATCTACTGTTCTGCAGATTATGTTAATTGGCTACCATCTAGAACAAGGTATAAAAGAGACAAGCACATTTTCCATCTGGCCTGTACAATGATAATCAAACTGCTAAGCAGTAAATGGTAATACCATGATTATTCATGTAATATCAAGTCTGACTGCTCACCAGCCTCCAACGTGAATTTAAATTAAACTGTTGAGGCCAGTAAATATGTGGCATACAAACACTTGGGCATTATAAATTTAAATTAATTTCCATGATTTCCAGAAAGTTTGGTAAAACTCAAAAGGTTTGTATACAATACTATACATGTAAATGAAGGTCACTCTGGAATGATAATACCTAAACACAGAATCACATTTGTTAAGTTAAAAATGTAACTTTTCTATCATACTAAGTGAAGTAAGTCAGACAAAGACAAATATCATATGATATCACTTATATGTGGAATCTAATAAAAGATGATACAAATGAACTTATTGCAAAACAGAAACCAACTCACAGATCTCAAACTTATGGTTACCAAAGGGGAGAAGTGGGGGAAAGTGATAAATTAGGGGATTGGGATTACCATATACACACTACTATATATAAAATAGATCACTAATAAGGACCTACTGTATAGCACAGGGAACTCTACTCAGTATTCTGTATATGGGAAAAGAATCTGAAAAAGAATGGATACATATATACATGTATAATTGATTCACTTTGCTGTACACCTGAAACTAACACATCGTAAGTCAACTATACTTCAATAAAAATTTTTTAAAACGTTGAAGAAAGTGTAACTTTCCTACTAATAAGCCAAGCCAGCATGCGTTGAATTCTTGATATATGTTTTTTGATAAGTAACTTTGTATTTTTCCAGTATGCGGCTGTGGCAGTGCACTTAGGTAGGGACAGAGTTATGGGGAAAGGCAGCGTGATATGGGGAAAGCCTGCTTCATCTCCTAACCATCTTTGAGACCTACGTTCAGTTTTAGTACTTGAGTCATGAAATGGTAGAAGGATAGAAAAAGACTTGGACTGATATCAAAGCATTAAGTTCTACCTGAAACTTGGCTTTCAAAAACCATGACTGGGAATGAGACTGTTGTGCTCAGACTGCACTTTTTTTTTTTTTTTCGTTTAATCCTTTTAACTCTATGCAGAGTCTAATCTCACCTAGCTGTGATTTACGTGTGAGTCGAGCAGCCTTCAGGAATAACTGAACTTTTAAATGATTAGACAGATTATAAAATTAACTGGAATATACTGACTCTTAATGTCAAGGAACATATCCTTACAGTTACACAGCCTAGAATCTTAGTGGGCGCTTCAAAAATGTTTGTGGAATTCCATATAACTCATGTGTGAATGAAGAATGAATAAATGAATTTTTTAGTTCCTGACAGATTTGAAATATCAAGTCCAGAGTTTTCATATACCCAAAAATGTAAGCTTCTTGATTCCTTTTTGACACCTAAAAGCATCAAAGTTTACTTAGAGCAGACTATGCTTATAGTCATTACACATCTTACACTGGAGATTTATTTAAATTAATAGAAATTCATAAACCTAGCTAACCTGGATCCCTTTTGAGAGAACTTGTGGAATATGAAGTGTAGGTAGGAAAGGGTAATGTGGTTAGATTTGTTTTTTATTTGGCATCATGTATTAATTTGATATATCTAACTTTCTCAGTGAACTGGGTACACACATCATATCTTCAAAGGGACAAAATTTCCTTTCTTTGATCATTTTGAATGTTTTTTATTACTTAATGTCCTTTTTTATTTTTAATAACTTCATTTATTTATTTTTGACTGCATTGGGTCTTCGTTGTTGTGCGTGGGCTTTCTCTAGTTGTGGTGAGCGGGGGCTACTCTTCCTTGCGGTGCACAGGCTTCTCACTGCAGTGACTTCTCTCGTTGCGGAGCACGGGCTCTAGGCACACGGGCTTCAGTAGTTGTGGCTCGCGGGCTCTAGAGTGCAGGCTCAGTAGTTGTGGCGCACGGGCTTAGTTGCTCGGTGGCATGTGGGATCTTCCCAGACCAGGAATCGAACCCTTGTCCCCTGCACTGGCAGGCGGATTCTTAACCACTGCGCCACCAGGGAAGCCCCTTAATGTCCTTTTTATTACGTAAAACTACTTAAAATGTTTGGAAGGAGATTGGTTGTAAATACAAACTAAATTAATAACTGGAATCAGGCGAAAAGGTCCTCTAACCTCCCTCACTTTTCTGAAACTTAGAAGTAGTGTATTTTTATTCCTTCATTAGCCTTTAGGAGAGAATGAACACCAAGTACCACTGGACCACCTCCTCTTGATGGCTGATATCCATGTGGCCCTATAGAATAATGGGGAAATGTTGGTACTTTTGGCAATGTCTTAGACCCTGGGGGCACTTAATGGCCTTTATTCTCCCCAAAGCTTTTCTCACATTCAGGTAGTATGTTGAACTCTTAAGGGAGATGCAGTTACTCCTTCAACCCAGTAGGGTACCGTTTGGTTTACCACTCTGCTGCACAAAAAGGTACCCTGGTGCCTTGAAAGAGACAGTGGGGAGAAAGTGGCTCATTATATAGTGATTGATGCTGCCGCTACTATTAATGTTAGTGCTGCTGCCAAAATAACTGTGGTGCTTCCATTCTGCTCCTTCTTTGAGACTGAGAATAAGCACAGTTCATCCCCATGGACAGTCAATTGCCAGGCTAACCCGGCGAAGGCATAGAGGCCAAGCTGACCGATGAGACAATCAAGACTTCAAGATTCTAATGTGCTCCACATTGCCTGAACCACACTCTACCTCTGCTATCCACACATGCATCATAAATCCTCACAAATCCTGATGAGATATTTTTTCATATAAGCAAAATTTCAGACACTTGATATTTACCCTTGAAGTGCCAAATTTTCTTACTTTCACAAATTAGGATGGATATCTTTGTGAAATGGTCTTATATACTGTCTACTTTCTTAAAGAATATCTTGATCATAATCCAATCTATGTCTAAATAACTCAGAACCACCATTATTAACAATAATTGTTGCACTGTGCTGTAAAGTGGTAAAGCCCTCAAAACACATTTCACATGTAATGCGATATGCCATAGCCTCTGGCTGCTGGGCTTTTCTGTTTTGTTTTATTTTGTTTTTTATAATCTTTCTGACTCCCTCCATCTTATCAGGCTTGTTACTTTTTGCTGAGATCATTATATCAAAGAATATTTTTTTCTGTAGGTGAAATCATCTAATTTCTGAAGGCAGGAAAACTTGAAAAAAAAGTTGTTAGGTAATTAAAGGCATAGAAAACAGAATTGGTTTTTCTGAGAACCATATATATGTGATATTTATACTAGTTCCTCACAAGCACTGTGTTGTTTACTGCCTGGTCCTTGGCTATATTCTATATTGCTGAGGTTTTAGGAAAATAACTTTCAGATAAGTGAAATCTTAGTACATGTGACTTAAAACTCTACTTTTAGTATATTATTTTTCCCTTTCATTTTCCAGTCTTGTTTTCCCTTTTATTGGTATTACTTTACTTAAGACCTCTTTGGATCCTTTTTGGAACCACATATAACTTATATGTGCCTTCTGCTTCTTGTGTGTGTACGTGTGCAATATTTGTACAAGCACATAAAGGGGCATATGTGTGTGTGTGCACGTATCACCATTTTATTCAGAAAATACTGCGGCAAACCACAATCACTTTGAAAGGTATGAGAGCATCTGTCAATGTAAAGGATAATCACTTCCTACTATGATCACCTCCTGGATGTATATTACCTTTGCCCAGAAGCCCATGCAACACCAGAGACTAGACTCTGAGATGGCTGGCTCTCTCCTGCCACAGATCTGTGTGCCACCAGAACATCATTTTGCAGCATGTGAAACATTTATATATTAGGAAAAGCACTATTCTTAGGACTCTTTAGGAATACTTAAATACTAAAGTTGTGTCACCACTCAGTGAATGCATATAACAAATTACCTCCTGTATGTTATTGCCATGCACCATCCTACTTTTTGTAGCACAGAACCACTGCTGTCATCCTTGGATGGAATTCAGCTAAGTTAGTTCCTTCTAGCTGATCATATTTACTATTGAGTAAGGCAGCATATAATGGAATTGATTCAATGTAAAAGTTGGCTTTATCACAGAATCATAAAATTTTAGTACTATAAGGGGCCTTAAAAATAACACTTTGGGTAGCAGGAATAGGCAGACTTCATAAAAAGAAGAGAATTCTGTGGAGGAAAGGAAATGAATTTTCATCTATTGGATGTCCACTGTGCACTGGGCACTGGACTAAATACTATAGACACTTTTCCTCATTTAATCCTAATAACAGTCCTATAGGATGGATATTATTATCCCATTCTATAGATGAGAAAACTGAAACCCTAAATAGTTAATTCATTTTGCCCAAGCTTCTAATTATGTAAACCTAGGTCTGTTTGACTCTAAAGGCTGGGCTCTTTCCACTGTTGTACTCCATGATACCTCTCCAATGTAGAAATTTTCTTTTATATCTGTTGCCAAAAACTCATTTAGCTGGGTTAGTCGTTCCCAGCAACACTTTAAGACTAGCCTGTCCTAACACCTATCCTTCTGAAGCTATTCCAAAAAATTGCAGAGGAAAGAACACTTCCAAATTCATTCTATAAGGCCACCATGACCCTGACACCAAAACCAGACAAACATATCATAAAAAAGAAAATTATAGGCCAATATCACTGATGAACATAGATGCAAAATCCTCAACAAATACAGCAAACCAACTCCAATAATACATTAAAAGGATCATACACCATGATCAAGTGGGATTTATCCCAGGGATACAAGGATTTTTCAATATCCACAAATCAATCAATGTGATACACCACATTAACAAATTGAAGAATAAAAACCATATGATCATCTCAATAGATACAGAAAAAGCTTTAGATAAAATTCAACAGCCATTTATGATAAAAACTCTTCAGAAAGTGGGCATAGAGGGAACATACCTCAACATAATAAAGGCCATATATGACAAACCCACAGCTAACATCATACTCAATGGTGAAAATGTGAAAGGATTTCCTCTAAGATCAAGAAAAAGACAAGGATGCCCACTCTTGCCACTTTTTTTTTTTTTTTTTTTAAAGTTGGGCTTATCCTTTTTTATTTATTTATTTATTTATGGCTGTGTTGAGTCTTCGTTTTTGTGCTAGGGCTTTCTCTAGTTGTGGCAAGCGGGGGCCACTCTTCATCGCGGTGCGTGGGCCTCTCACTATCGCGGCCTCTCTTGTTGCGGAGCACAGGCTCCAGACGCGCAGGCTCAGTAATTGTGGCTCACAGGCCCAGTTGCTCCGCGGCATGTGGGATCTTCCCAGACCAGGGCTCGAACCCGTGTCCCCTGCATTGGCAGGCAGAGTCTCAACCACTGCACCACCAGGGAAGCCCCACTCTTGCCACTTTTATTCAACATAGTTTTGGAAGTCCTATCTGTGGCAATCAGAGAAGGAAAAAAATAAAAGGAATCCAAATTGGAAAAAAAGAAGTAAAGCGGTCACTGTTTGCAGATGACATGATGCTATATATAGAAAATCCTAAAGACACTACCAGAAAACTAATAAAGCTCATCAGTGAATTCAGTAAAGTTGCTGGATTAATTAATTAAGGTACAGAAATCAGTTTCATTTCTCTTCACTAACAATGAAATATCAGAAAGAGAAATTAAGGAAACAAACCCATTTATCGTCACATCAAAAAGAATAAAATACCTAGGAATAAACCTACCTAAGGCGGCAAAAGACCTGTACTTCAAAAACTATGAGACGGTGATGAAAGAAGTTGAAGACAACACAAACAGATGGAAAGATATACCATGTTCTTGGATTGAAAGAATCAATATTGTAAAGTAACCATACCACCCAAGGTAATCTACAGATTGAATGTAATCTGTATTAAATTACCAACGGGATTTTTCAGAGAACTAGAACAAAAAATTTTAAAATTTGTATGGAAACACAAAAGACCCCAAATAGCCAAAACAATCTTGAGAAAGAAGAATGGAACTGGAAGAATCAGGCTCCCTGACTTCAGACTGTATTACAAAGCTACGGTAATTAAGACAGTATGGTACTGGCACAAAAACAGAAATATAGATCAATGGAACAGGATAGAAAAACCAGAGATAAACCCACGCACCTATAGTCACCTAATCTATGACAAAGGAGGCAAGAATATACAATGGAGAAAAGACAGTCTCTTCAATAAGTGGTGCTGGGAAAACTGGACAGCTACATGTAAAAGTATGAAATTAGAACACTCCCTAACACCATACACAAAAATAAACTCAAAATGGATTAAAGACCTGAATGTAAGGCCAGACACTATAAAACTCCTAAAGGAAAACATAGGCAGAACACTCTTTGACATTAAACACAGCAATATTTTTTTGGATCCGTCTCCTAGAGTAATGGAAATAAAAACAAAAATAAACAAATGGGACCTAATTAAACTTAAAAGCTTTTGCAGAGCAAAGGAAACAATACACAAAATGAAAAGACAACCTATGGACTTGGAGAAAATATTTGCAAACAATGCTACCAACAAGGGATTAATTTCCAAAATATACAAACAGCTCAAACAGCTTAATATAAGAAACAAAACAAAACAACCCAATCAAAAAAATGGGCAGAAGACCTAAGTAGAGATTTCTCCAAAGAAGACATACAGATGGCCAACATACACTTGAAAAGATGCTCAATATCTCTAATTATTAGAGAAATGCAAATCAAAACTACAACGTATCACCTCACACCACTCAGAATGGCCATGATTAAAAAGTCTACAAATAATAAATTCTGGAGAGGCTGTGGAGAAAAAGAAACCCTCCTACACTGTTGGTGGGAATGTAAATTGGTATAGCTACTATGGAGAACGGTATGGAAGTTCCTTAAAAAACTAAAAAATAGAGCTACCATATGATCCAGCAATCCTACTCCCTGGGCATATATTCGGAAAAAACTGCAATTTGAAAAGATACAGGCATCCCAATGTTCAAAGCAGCATTATTTACAATAGCCAAGACATGGAAGCTACCTAAGTGTCCATCGATGGATGACTGAGTAAAGAAGATGTGGTATATATACATGATGGAATATTACTCAGCCATAAAAAAGAATGAAATAATGCCATTTGCAGCAACATGGAAGGACCTGGAGATTATCATACTAAGTGAAGTAAGTCATACAGAGAAAGACAAATACCTTATGATATCACTTATATGTGGAATCTAAAAAAAGATACAAATGAACTTATTTCTGAAACAGAAATAGATTCATAGACATACAAAACAAACTTATGGTTACCAGAGGGGATGGCGAGGGCAGGGAGAGAGAAATTAGGAATTTGGGATTAACATATACACACTACTATGTATAAAATAGATAAATAACAAGAACCTACTGTATAGCACAGGGAACTATATTCAATGTCTTGTAATAACCTATAACAGAAAAGAATCTGAAAAAGAATATATATATACATACATACATATATATAACTGAATCACTTTGCTGTACACCTGAAGCTAACACAACATAGTAAATTAACTATACTTCAATTTAAAAAAAAAAAAAGGCTAGTCAGTCCCTTTGCCGTAATGATCTAATCTTTTTCTATTCCTCTGTTCCTCCTAATGCATTGATATATGACTATCATGATGGTAGGCAAATCCATGAATAAGTCTGCTCTTTTAACAGCACAGTGTGAGTTTATAGGACTGGAATGTAAAACCAAGTGGAGAAATAGGGAGCAAAGTCTAGCAAAGTCTCACAGAAGACAGCCCCAAACATCCCTGGGTGAATTCAAGTTAGAGAAAGTAGATCTGATATATGAGTTGATCATTATTTGTAAATTTTCTACTTTACAGTTGATTTTTTCAAAAACTACACTGCCTTTCAAATGGAAAGTAAAAATGTATCACTTGGACTATTGCTCGAAAAGGGTACCCATAACTTAGAATATGGACATTTTTGAAACAACCACTATAAAGTCACGTGCAACCACATGTTCCTTAAAAAGAATCTCTAATGAAAATGGACATGACATTACCTGTGTCATGTCCCAACTATCTACATTTTTACTGTTAAAGCATCCACAATCAAAGTTTCTGCCCAATTCACTTAGAGTGTTATACATACTAAAGGTTTGGAGCATGACCATTTTAATCCACTTATTCAGTATTAAGTGTGAGCCTGTGGCAGATTAGAATATATATTCAAAAACAAAACAAAATAAAAAACAAACAAACAAACAAACCCCACTGTAATCAGGTGTAAAACTATGTTACATCTTTGAAATCATTGGAAGAATGAATAACTTTCCTCAGTCTCTCATATGCTGAAAGGGAGTAAGGGCATAGGGTTTGCATTTTTGGTCATCTGAAGAATGTTAAATCATACTACTTTTTTGATGCACATTAAGATAATAACTATAAAAACGTCAAATGCTTTACTAAAAAGAGAAAGTTTGAAGCGTTGCAAACTAAAAGGAAATAGCAACAGTAACAACAGCAAAACTTCAACCTTGAAGACTCAAGCAGTAGGGACCCTCAAAAATGTCAGGCTGAAAAAATTAGACACAGCTTAACAGCCCATGGAAAGTATACAGAACAATAATCATTTTGATAGCATGCCATTCTCATGTGTCAGCCCAATCAGAGGAAGTTAAAGTGAAACAGTCACATCTGAACAGACTGGTCAATGTTTCAAATAAAGATGAAAACACTGAAGATTTTATACATTTAACAGAGAAGTAGAGAAGAAAACTATAAAAAGATTCAAATCATCTAAAGGTTCCAAACATCCAGAGTCTAGCAGTCGAAGTGGATTGGGTAAATACTTTCTAAGCCCTTTATTTAACCTTGGCTGTTCAGGCAAGCCCTGACTATCCAGTTGCAGCTAGAAAATAAATGCTGAATGCCCAAAGTTTAGAAAGTACTCTGGAGGGAGACTAGTGAATTTTAAGTATTATTTTCAGCATTAGCTTAGCTTTCATTTTTTAAACAGTTCTTCAAAAGACTAATATGTTCATTCTTAATTATCCTTGCCCCAAAGCAGTTCTGTCCCCTAGAAATAAGTACATCATAAGGGAAACTTACACAAATGCCAAGCTCAAATATTTTCCTTTTGAAAACAATGCCAGCTCCAGAAACACATTACAAAGAGCGGAGACTGTGAATTTTCTCTCCTCTGGAACAAGGATGTTCTCATATCAAAGGTAACCCATTGTAAGAAAACATTTACTGATTTTTCTTTTTAACACACATCAATTAATTCTAAAGATGTGGTCGCCTTAACACCAAAACCACATGGTAAACTTGGGTGGAAGAAAAAGAAACAACAATTTGGCGAAATTTTTCACATTTTCATCCACTGTAGCTAAATGATCAGTATCTTGTTATAAGCACCTTCTGTATGAATTTTTACAGGGAAAAACTTTAGGGATTCTTAAAGGAGAAAGATGGCAGAGATCACTATTTCTAAGAAGCTCACTGTTCATTTAGAGGTATAGTAAACAAATGTCCCACAAGTAAAGAATTTTAACTTCATATAGTTCTCATATAATTTTGATAAGAACAGAATCTCCTCCAGAATAGACAGAGAGAGCACTTATTGAAAACTTACAATATGCTAGGGACCATGCTTTATCCTTTATATGCATTGCCTTGATTTATCGACTCTATAAGGTACACACTATTATTATCTCCATTTCACAAATGAGAAAAATAAGGCTCAGGGAGGCTATGAAAATTGTTCTCTGTCACAAAGCTAAGAAGTGGGATTCGGGAACCCCAGCTGTCTGATTTCAAGGCTCCATGTATCTAACACCTAAGAAAATTTACTGGGAAGTGAGGTATTTGAATACAAATTAATTTTGTTACCTATGGCCAAGAAGACCAAATTCAGTGTAGTGACAGCAGCCGCAATATGAGGGCATATTTAGCAATTTCTCCCAGACGTAGAAATACATTTTCAAATAATCTTGTCCAGCTAAAACTTAGACACTCCACCAAAACTGAGGTAACACCAGGTGAATGAAAGACTTATTTAGTTTGGATTTAACTTTGAATTATGCAAATTTAATTTCTATTACTAATTCACTTTTGCAATGGCCAGAATTTTTCTGAAAACACTGATATTTTAAGAGAGTTTTAAGGAGTTATAGAAAAACCACAGGTGAATAAACTTTCAATAAAAACAGAGACAGGATTAAAATGTTTTACTATATATAGAAACATAAAAACGAACAGGCATTTTTCAAACTAATTTGTAAGCCCAGATTCACACCAAATACATTGAAAACTGCTTCCTGCATGCCCAAGTGAGATGAGTTGTAAATAGAAGTCAACACAGACTAAGATACACTGCTGAAGGCCCAAGCGTGAGAACTAAATGCCCATCATCTGGAGTCTGTTTCATCCCAAGACCCTCAGAAGCCTACATTATTACTTAACCTGGCCACACAATAGTAATTAAATGTACAGTCATGTTATTTGATAAATCCCAACTGAGTATTAAACTACATTGTGGTTCAATCAAATTACCACTGTTCTGTGTGCTGCTGACACACATACACACACACACTCACACACACGCATATATGAACATACATGTACCAAGGGGTGTCTGATGGTGATGCTAAAAATAAACAATAAAGCAGTAGCTTCAATACTAATACTCAAGTAAATTGCTAATCACTCATCTGTGACACATTCTTCTTTGTAGGCTTTGCACTACTTCTTTGTGGCTTTCAAACTGTTTTGACTGTAACCCACAGCAAGAAATATATTTTAGATCATACCCAGAACATACACACACAATTGGAACAAATTTCAGAAAATAATACTCCTACCTATACGCAACTCACTAATTTCTACTCCATTCACTTCTTTAATGGTTACAACTCACTAATTTGGTTTCATGACCAACTAATGGGTCATGGCCAGCAAGTTGAAAAGCACCATCCTCAGGTGGCTAACTCCCAGGTCAAAAGTTCAAGGATGAAGTACAGATGAGAATAAGAGTAAGAAGGGATAAGAATTTTAGAGTACCACTGTTAAACTCCAAAAAGTTGAAAGAATGTAGAATTATGAGCCTTGTTAATTGTACTGCATCTTAATGGACAATAGGAAACGAACTCTTTGGGTTGATGGCCGAGAAACTATTCAAGATATTTGAATTGGCCCTTGAACAACAAAGAAAAAACAGTATAACATCCACTGGACAAATGGGGCAAACTGAGAGAAAAGAGGATAAATGCTTCATTTGCTTACTCAGTCCCTAGTAGAATCCTCACATGAATGAACCCTTATTGTGGTACCCAGCCAACTCTTAACAAGAAGGAACACTTTCCCTCCATAAAACTGCAAAGTCTGTATCACCAATGAAATCATGGCAGTTGTATAGGTCTGGTCAAAACAGGAGCCCAAATTATCAGGAAATATTTTGTTAATTCCCATTAAATGAGAAACAGTGATATGACCTTGCCTGTAGCATCTAGGATATCGACAGAACAGGTTCAAACTGACCAGTGACTCACTCTACACATGGTGTAGACTAAGACTAACTTCCTCTTACTGTTCTTGTCTTTTCACAATCTATGTAGAGCACAGCAGAGCATTATCGAGAAAGTCTACAGAGTAGGCACTCAATAAGTGTTTGCAAAACAACAGAACAATACTAATGGTAAATTGGTACCTATAACAGGAACAGATTTTTTTCGGTATGCTTACTTACTATGGAAAGCAACTCCCACAAGTTTTATGTGCAGTCTGTCAACCTGTTTTTGTCTTCACAATCCTAAAGCCTAAAAACTCGATAAGAAGTATTTTTGATATGCCAATGATGGTTTTTTTTTAATTAATTTATTAATTAATTTATTTTTGGCTGTGTTGGGTCTTTGTTGCTGCGTGCAGGCTTTCTCTAGTTGTGGCGAGCAGGGGCTACTCTTTGTTGTAGTGCACGGGCTTCTTGTTGCAGTGGCTTCTCTTGTTGCGGAGCGTGGGGTATACAGCGCAGGCTCAGTAGTTGTGGCTCAAGGGCTTAGTTGCTCAGCGGCATGTGGGATCTTCCCGGACCAGGGCTTGAACCCATGTTCCCTGCATTGGCAGGCAGATTCTTAACCACTGTGCCACCAAGGAAGCCTGTCAGTGATGTTTTATACAAGAGGGGGGGAATACAGAAATACCCCATATGTTAAAATTTCTTTTTAAGTGCAGTTATAGATTTTCATTTCCTTGATTATTATAGACTATAAATCCTACTCCCTGCCCTAAATACTACCTTTTACCTATCACCTATACCCCATCTTCTTCATCTTCTCATTGCTTCCCCCAATTTCCCAGAAACCTACTATGCTCAGGAAATATAAATATTTTAGGATTTTTCCCTCCAGGTCTGTATGATTATGCTGAAAGCTACATGAATTTCTGCAGCACTGATATCTATCTTGGCAGCTATGTAATGTAAGGGTGTCTTTTATTGCTTCAATTAATAAACAGCATGCTACATACTCCAACTGGGTTAAAGTTAAAATGCAACGTACATATAAGCCAAGTGATTATAATTATTTAAAGAAAGTTGTCTGAAGAAAAAGTGTGAAGATAGATGGAAAGGCTGAGGGTTTGGGAGGAGAATGCTGGTACTGATGGTATAAAGTTCAGGAGGAGTAGAAATGGGCTCAGATAAAGGTTAGCCTTGAACAGGAAGAGTATCCCTCCCTTTGAGACTCAAGGAATGTATAAACACAGGGGTAGGTATTCTCTGCTGGGAGGGTGTTGAAAAACTGTAGAGTTAAGAGCTCATGGTCTGTTTTCTCTGAGAGCTATACGAGGCAAGGCCATTTGCTAAAAACGTTGGGATTATGTAAGAGAAGATAGCTAAGCAGATAAAGAGCTAATGAGTTCCTGTTATGTGTTAGTCATTAAGCTAGGTTATATATCTATATATTTACATCTATATTATATAAAATATATGTTATAGGCTATATATAATATATGCATGTTTTATTATACATCTGAATGTATTTATTATTGCATTAAACAATTTATAACAAAAAAATCAAATCAGCATTAATATTCTGATTTTACAGAAGAGGAAAATGTGGTTTGGAGAGGTTTGATATCTGCCCAAATTCACAAAGTGGTAGAGCCAGAATGTGAACTCAATCTGTCTGACTCTAATCATAAATCCTGAGGGAAATGAAAGAAAGGCAACAAGTTAAAAGAGCATAGGATGTTATTTATGGGTCCTGCCAAGAGCAGAAACTAGATATTCAGAATAGCACACAGTACGGTTGGTATTCAGAAGGCAGCTTGTAGGATCAATCCTGTATTGAGAGTTTCGCATGGTAGATGAATGTAATAGATGCTTCCTGTGCCCCACCCATATATTCTTGGCATCCACCTTTCCTGTGCACACTGACAGCTTCTTAACATATAAGCATCTGAGACCCTCTGCCTTGGGCCTTTCTCCAGCTATGTAAGCAGGCTTGGCCCTCCGACAGGAGGACGCAAGAAGTTCTAGGGAAGAAGTTCCCCTGGAAGCAGCCCTCAGCCCATGACCCATGGATGTTGGTGGATAAATACACTACCCGCCTTGCGCCTGGTGGGAAGGCAACTCTGAGACATGCTCCACGCATCTGCCCAAGGTCCACGGTCAGATTGAGCCCTAGTTACCCACAGCAGCAACCTGCTTCTTAACACACCCTGCAGTGGCTTCCTTCCCTCTGTCTCACTTCCCCATGTCTGTTCACATACTTTCCAGAATCACCTCCTGAGTAAACTACTTGCACTCAATTCCTCATGGTCCAGCTTCTGGGGAATCAAAACCAGAGCAATAAGAAAAGGGATAAAGAAGTCAAGGAATGGAAAGTGCCGGTGAGAGAGTTACTTCCACTGCCAACCTCGAGACTCAGTTTGCGTAAAACAAGAACAAAAGTCAGGAGGAGGTGGGGAGAGTAAGAAACCGCAGAGCAGTCAAGATGGCTGAGGTCTCCATAAGGAAGAGCGGGAGGCTTAGCGAGAGTGAGAAATTGGGGAGGTGGAAGTAGATGAGACCCTGTGATATTAGGGTTTTGAGATTTCATTGACAGGACAGTTTGAGGCGATGATAAGGTCAAGGGTGAGGCCATGGGAATCCAGTTCTCAGCGGAGCTGAGGTGAATGCTAATGAAATTAGAGGTCATGAAACCAAGAGCTGGAGGGTTTGAAGCGTTTCCTTCAGGAATGTGAAATCTGCTGGGATGATGACAGGAGTTGGGAGGAAGAAAAACCTCGGCGGGCTGTCAAAGCATGGAAGTGACCTGAATAAAGCAGACGGCTATGACAAAACATGTTAAAGGCAATAAAGCTGAATGGTGCAAATTTCAGAGGAGGAGGAAGAAGTTGAAAGAGGCAGTTTGGAACTAAGATAATGCTGACACCGCTTCCTAACGGTTTTGAGGTACATCAAGCTTCTCCATCTTTCATCTGAGAAGAAAAGAAGGAAGGAAATGTGCTTAGGGGAGAAAACAGGTTTCACTGAAGGCCTGGAGGTAAAGGCAGCACGCTGTGTGGAGACTGAGGGTGTGGAGAAGTTTTTTTATACAATGGAAAAGAGTTTTCAGTGTGCACGGTGGAAAGAGCTGGAAGGGAAGCCAGTAAAAGGAAGATAAGCTGTTGGAAGAAAGGGAGGATCCCTGGACCAGATGACATCATAAGAGAGGATTCATGACCCCAGAGCTTCTGGGGGTGAGTAGGAGGCTGGTGGGGGACTGGAAATAACTGGGTAAAAGGCCAGGATGGTGGTGGCATAACACCACGCTTGAGAACAGGGACTTTGGAGTTAGGTCCTGGATCTGCTATTGATTCTGGGATCTTGGTGACTCTGGGATCCTGGTCACATTACCTAAATTGCTATGCCTCATTGTAGGTGATATTTACAATGGGAGTAGTTACCTCATAGGATTATGTGGAGGATGAAATGTAAAATGCTTAGCCCCACTCCTGGCTCACAGTAAGCATTCAATAAATGTTAAATTTCTTTTATTATAACTAGCCACATGGTTTTGAATGAATCCTTTGCTACAAAGGATTTTAATACCAATTGACCAAGGGTCCCAGGTATTGTTAGGACCCTACAGCTATCATGTAAAAATTTAACAGAGAGAGAGAGAGAGAGAGAGAGAGATCAAAAATAGGTTCCTTTATCCTAGAAATTAAGAATTCTGAATCTGTGTATATGCCAGCTTTCCAGTCACCAGGGCTGGGGCTAGAGTAAGGCATAGAATTTATGAAGACATTCACACTAGGTGAATGCAAGACTTGAGAATGAAGGCATCCTCAAATTTTGCACCTATGTGCCTTGATTTCCTCATTGTAGCCTTGGCCACCTTTAGACTACATCAGTAGTAGTTAAAATCCAGAGCAGAGCCGCTCAACTTAGAGACCGAGGGGTCAAGCCAATCAATTGGACATGTGTTAAAAGCAGAATGACTATCCTGCTACCCTGTGTGTGGCCCATGACTAATTGATATGAACAAATATACTTCTACGAGGTTTTCACTAGAGTTTATATATGCTAAAAGATGCATCATATAATATAGGAATTTGTTAACTGTCCTAAATTAAAGTATGTATGCCATGGTCGAAGACATTCTAGTAAACACAAAGCTGGGGAAATTATTCAGCCACTTTATGAATTGGGCTTCTTGGATTCATACTCAGATACTAAGACAGACATGTTGTTGATTAAAATGAATTGATTTTGAAAATATAAGAAAGTTTGGATTACAAAGAGAAGAGGAAAAAAACCCACCATGTACTCTACATCTGTTGTTCTGGCCTGCTCCACGTCAATTCTTCCTTCTTCTCTGTGAATAGTATCTCCCCTATTTCCCAAGGGGAGCCACCTCTCCTTCTGCATGTGATCTGGGTGGGACTGTTGATCATGGTGCCCTCCTCCCCTGGTCACAAAGTGGACATATGATCCAAGACACATCAAAGAAACTCTGATTCTCTGGAGGTTGGGGAGAATGACACCCAAACAGAAACCAGGTAGAGCTGATTCTCCCCTGAGGAGGTACCCTCGAGACAGGATTTTCCAGTTCCTGCTACCTGGAGCCTCAGTTCTGTCCTCGTTCCTTCCCTTCCCAAGGTTTGGTTATTCAAACTTTTCTTGGATTCTGCAAACAACCCCATGTCCTTCTAACAAATCATTTTATTGATTAAATTAGCCAGAGTCTGTGTCTGTGGCTTGCAACCAAAGAATATATACAGATACACAGACCATCTTAATACTTCCATTATTATATTTTTAAAATTTATTTGGCTGTGCCGGGTCTTAGTTGTGGCACGCAGGATCTTCGTTGCCGCGGGCGGGCTCCTTTAGTTGCGGCATGAGGGATCTAGTTCCCTGACCAGGGAAATAACTTGGGCCCCCTGCATCAGGAGTTCGGAGTCTTAACCACTGGACCACCAGGGGAGTCCCATTACTTCCATTATAGTTTATATGTATTACTTTCCAGGGTTTTTCATATTCATATTTTTACATAGGTAAAATTCACTTAATTCTGTTCCTGTTGTACATATGGATGTTTCCAAGGGTTTTTATTATTATTATAAATAACCCTACAATGATTATTTTCATGCATATCACTTTTTCCATATTTTGGATTCTTTCCTCTGAGAGATTCCCAGAAATGAATTACTGAGTCAAAGGGCACAGATATTATTGTGGCTCTTGAAAGATATTGCCAAAATGTTTTCTAAAAGGGTCCTGCCAATTTATAATGAATTCAAGGACCCATTTTTACCAGACTGCTGGTCAACACTGACCATTCATGTAGTTCTGACATCCTGCAACGTTTTCTGTACTTTCCTTGAAACAGTGGGACATATGATTCACACATATTCTAGGAGAGATAATACTTCCTATTCGGGTATCCTGAATTATTTCCTCCAATAGTAGTACATTCTTTAACTTTTATAGAAATATCACATAATTTACCAATATAGAAATTTCTGCAATGTCAAAATATAAGCAGTCTCAAAGTACAATTGATACTGTTTCTTTTGCTAATCTTGCTAGAATTATAGTTATCTCTATAGTGAAATCGCAATTTCTCCTCAAGAAATGGGCCATAGAGTAAAGAGCCAGTAGGAATCAGTTTTCCATGAGTTCTGCTCTAAGTATATACTAATACAAAAAAAACTGTGGAAACAGCCATTCTAATAATTCCTTTTGGTGCATCTAAGAATTTTCAAATAAAGGAAAATAAAGGGGTCTGTTTTCTTTTCCTCTTTTGAGCTATTTCCATGCCAAGAGTATACCTTAGTGATAAAGACTATGTGACATGCCTTTGAATAAGACAGGCGGAGTACGGAAGACAAAAATATGTGTCACGTAAGAACAGATCCCCCAAAATGAGCTCCACAGGGACACGGATGGGTAGCAGGTAAGGCATGATGCCCAAGCTGCCCTTGGTACCCAAACAAGTTCCAGGGTATTTCTCTGACTCCTGGGCTCACTCTAGGCTCTAGAGCTGACACCTTCCCCATCCCACTTGACCTCTGACCCAGGTGTTTGACAAGGTGAAAAGAAAAATAAAACAAAACATTAGAATGACAGCTGTGGGTCAGTTAGTTCTATGAGCAAATACTTAGTGCACAATTACTATGTACCAGATAGTGGATGCCAGGACCCAGACTGGTCCTCAATCCCCATCAATGTGTGCCCCTTCTTTCCCAATCCAGCGCCTTTTGATGCCCACAGGATACACCCATTCCAGTCCTTTAAATCTGTGAAGGCTGCTTGGGCCCTACTTCTTACAAGTCAGCTTCGAGCCTCCCTTGACCCCAGAGTTCCAATTCTGAGGTGGGACACTGGCTCTCCTGCTAAGGCTGGGTTCACACTCTCACTCCTCAGAATGAGGAGTCAGGCTAACTTCTGCCACCGTTAGTTTCCAGTAAGTAACAAGCCGAGAATTCTCCCAATATGAGGATCCACAAAATTCAGGGTCTGTTAGGAAATTCAGAATTTTTTCTGTAGGAAGAGGGTGCTATTTAAAAAATTTAAAGCAGGGACAGAGATGCATTTTAGACATTTAACTGGCAAAAGGATGGAGGATATGTTAAGGGGGCAAGAGGGCAGTTTGGAAGTATTGCAATAGTTAAAACACAAAGTGGGAAGTGGGCTGAGGTGAATTTAGAAAGGAAGAGAAAGAAGTTCCCCACCCCATCCATCCAGTACTCTTTCCTGAGAGTGAAACCAAGGTTTCTTTTACGTCTAGAAGATCATCCTTTTACATTTCATGTCATCTACTTCCAAAAGTTTTTCATGCTTCCCATTAGCCCTAATTTCCTTAATAACCTATTATAGATCTGCAAGTAATAATGTATTCAAATAACTCTTCTTGGAACAGGCAGAGGAGCTATGGAGACCTGAGCAGATAACCGCATGAAGTTCTCCAGAAACATAGCCCAGATCACAATGAGACTACACCAGCATCATCCAGGAGGAAGGCTCATTGAAAAAGAAAAAGCTAAATGTGTTGGTGCCATGTTATGCTCTTATGTGTTATGCCATTTATGCTTCTACTCAAGGAGCTACTGACTCAATCAGTTTTTGAAAATTCCAAAGCCCCAGAAAGCTGTAATCCCCTTGACTGAGAAAAGCATTCTGAAATATTATTAGGTCAAGGAATTCCCACTTATGGTGAAGGAATTATTCCATTTGTAACAAATTCTTAATGCAAAAGCAAAGTTCTGAGATTTTTTTAAAAAACACCCTTATCCATTTTAAGTGACTTTCAAATTTTTAAGTAACTTTCAAAATATTTTAAAATTAAAGCTACTGCATTTTAAAGCAACAAGGGAAAAGCAAAACTATGGAGACACTAAAAAGATCAATGGTTGCCAGGGGTTGGGGGGAGGGAGGGATGAACAGGTGGTGCACAGATTTTTAGGGCAGTGAAACTGTTCTGTATGATACTATTATGGTGGACACATGTCATTATACATTTGTCAAAACCCAGAGAATGCACAACACCAAAAATGAACCTTAATGTGAACTATGGACCTTGGGTGTTAATGATGTGTCAATATAGGTTCATCAATTGTAACATATGTACCACTCTGGAGGGGGATGTTGACAGTGGGAGGGGCTGTGCCTGTGTGGGAGCAGAGAGTATGTGGGAAGTCTCTGTACCTTGCCTTCAATTCTGCCGTGAGCCTAAAACTTTTCTAAAAAATAAGGTCTATTTAAAAGACAATGACGACGACGATGATGATGATGATGGTGATAATGAGACAGAATTTGTCCTATATTAAAATACATGTGAAACTGTATTCTACAGAAAACGCTTGGGGGAAAAAAAAAATCTCATCAATTTCCAATTGCCAAAATCTAGATATCTGTAACTTACTACCTGAGTCATCTAGTACACAAAGGGAATTTTTTTCTATATTAGAAAAACCTTCTTCATCTTGTATGATTAACGATTCTGAATAGTTAATTGGAAATACAGCAACTGAAAATTAAAGCAGATGAAAACAACTGTCTCAATGTAAAATATGTCCCTCTAAGGTCAAATTGGGTGAAAATAAATAGCTAATTTGGCAACCGAATAAAACTACAAAGCAACAAACACAAGTATAAACACTCTGAAAAGTGTTTCCAAAAGATAAAGTGAAATACTTCTAGAAAATGGACCTTAAAAAAAAAAGAAAAAAAAAAGAGAGCTGGGAAGTAAATAATCTTCTGCTAAAAATCATGTACTTTCTTTATTCATCCACCTATGAAAGCCTTTCAAATCTTAAAAAAAAGAAATAAAATAAAACGAACATTTAAAATCTATCAGGTGAAACTTTTACTCTAGTATTTTAAAACATGAAAAAATACCTTTATTCCTGTTATGTCTCAAGACAGCTGCCTCATTTATCTGCAACATATATATTTCTTACAAGTCTCTGGATGAAAACACACTGAGAAAACATGGAGCACTTCAGTGGCATCTTTGTGATCACTGCACAGGCCCAGGCCCACGACACCAAACGAAGAAGAGTTAACATGTTGACATCTGTTTTAGGCTAAAAATGGAAATTGTGAAGTTCTCTCCTCTTCCAAGAGTTCCCTGGAATGGATCAAAAGGCTTCAAAAGACTTGGCACCAAGGGAACTTCTAGGCAACGTCTACACAGCACAAAATGAAATGGAGACTTGGCATCTTCCTAAAGAATTAGGGCTGTGTTGACTACTGCAAAAAGGGGGCCATAGCTAGCCTTTTGGGACCTGAAAGGGCAAAATAATACACAAAGCTCCATATTTTTCCTTTACGCGGATCTATATATTAACTTTTCATACAACGCCAACAAAAACTCCTTGCCTTTGGTGTGGTTGGGCAATGACTAAACATCTAGGCTGGGCCATGTATTAAGCTAGACGTGGGGGGTACAAATGGCTGAATCTCCCACATGAGTAAGGCAAAGGCCTGCCTGGAGTCTGAATTGAGAAGTAACCTTCCCAAACTTCTACCTTCTTTCTTTTTTTTTTTTTTTTTTTCACACCAAATCAACTTTGCCTGCAAAGTTTTGCTTTTCTTGAGGCTGAGTCAAGATGAACTAGCGTTTGTGGGTGGAGTGGTTATTTGAGAGCACACCATTCTTGACAAGGGGTCTTTCTATGTAAAGCAGAAGCGTTTTTGTTTTGCCTTTGAGTTGGGGTGAGTGCAAAGAATTGACTTGTTTTTCCTCCAAAGTTAAAAGAGCAAACCCAGAGACTACCAAAAATGTTGGCTTTGTTTATCATTTCCAAGTTGAAATAAAGCATTATGTGAATACTCAGTGCTCTATCTTTCCCTGATTAAAGCGATCCTGCCCTTTGAATTGCTACACAGGATACTGTTCTGTACGGCTCACTCACAGGGCTGTAATAAGTCACAACAGCTTGGCACCTCGCCCAACAAAACACAAACTCTCCTGAAGTCTTGAGCTTTCCCATGGCAACATCACAGTCATCAACACAGCAAACAATCGCTCCGATCCTTACTCCCGCTCCCCTTTTCTAACAGCAAAGGGTATCATTGCAGCCAGTCTCCTAGAACTGTGCTAATTATCATCTATGAAAGGAGATAGTGACAGAGATCAAGTTGCCTGCAGTGCAGAACTTAAAATGAGATCAAAGGCAGGATAGCTACAGGAGCACATGGAAGTTTTACCTATACTTTCACTTTAAAAGAAAAGAGAGAAGCTGTATGTAAAGTATATCCCTTAAGGATTAATGTGCTTTGCTGCCCTGATTACCAAGTGGCTCTGGCTCGCCCTGCAACCTTCATACAAAACTCCCATTCACATTAGCCCAGGTTCTCTCGACAGCGGACAGGGGGGAAATGCCATCTTAAAGCTGCAACTCTGACACATTCCTGAAACTGAAAAATTGGAACTGTTTTCAAACCTCAGCTGCTTTCTCCAGCGGAATGCTCATTCTTGCTCAGATGGGAAGACCGCCTAGAGCAGGGTGGCAGCTCCCTATAGCAGATTAAAGCAGCGCCACTTCCTTTATGACCGCCTCTTTTCAGATTCAAATAACATCCTTGGAGGGGACAATCTCTTCTCATAAAAAGTGTCTGGGCTCCCACAAATCCCCTACAATGATAATCTCTCCTTGTGTATTCATTTGATTTTCAGGCGACGGATGTCCCATGAGAGTTCAGGAGCAGAACTAATACCAAACCCAAGGGAATGAATGGTCTGTGACTCATGGGTGGATATCACTTTATTGGGGGGTGGGGAAGGCAAGGAAGAGAGTCCTAGCTTCATGTGGTTTTGAATGCTGATTGTTCCACTCTGAATTACAGTGAAGCCCTGCACATGTACATAGAAGATTTTATAATTCTAGACTCAAACCTGAAACAGTGCTATAGATTACATTTGGGATCCCACCAACCTCAGAATTAGAACAAAAATTTCAGAGGAAGTTTCATTTCAGCACAGCTACAATTTGGGGGGTTAGTCCACGTAATAAAGAATATAAAACACTAATGACAAAGTATGGAAGTAATTATACCAAGATATTTCAATGATATCCTAAACCAGGAAGGGAAAAAAATCCAGTGATTTGCTAAACAATAGCAGAATTCTGAAAAGTAACTGAAGCCTTTTGAACATACATATGGGTGACTGCTGTGTGTTATTCAAGACTCTACATGTATTTAAATACTAACCCCCCCAAATCTATTCTAGTGACAATTTAAATAATTATGATATTACTCTAAATTCTGGCATCACCTTTTCACTTGCTATAGACTCCATTATGTTTTATTCTCTATTCAATCATTTCCAAAACCCCTCAATCTAATGATGTAATTTTTATCAGTAAGAAACCTATCACAGGGGGGCTTCCCTGGTGGCGCAGAGGTTAAGAATCCGCCTGCTAATGCAGGGGACATGGGTTCAAGCCCTGGTCCGGGAAGATCTCACATGCCGCTGAGCAACTAAGCCCATGCGCCACAACTACTGAAGCCCGCACGCCTAGAGCCCGGGCTCCACAACAAGAGAAGCCACCGCAATGAGAAGCCCGCGCACCGCAACAAAGAGTAGCCCCCTCTCACTGCAACTAGAGAAAGCCCACGAAGCAATGAAGACCCAACACAGCCAAAAATAAATTAATTAAATTAATTTTTTTTAAAAAGTAAAAAAAAAAAAAAAGAAAGAAACCTATCACAGATATAAAGTATTGAGCTAAAAAAGAAAAGAGGTATGAATCAGAGTCGCTCTATCATCCCAGAATGCACTTTCCAAAATTATTTCCATGGCTAATTCCTACTCCTCTATGTCTTAGCTTAAATTTAAAGAAAGTTGGACTCCATGGTCAATAATTACTTGCTATTATCGTACTTTTTGTTGTGTTTGCTTGTTTTTAATCTATTTCCCTACTAGAATCTAGTCCTTGAAGTCAAGTATCATGTACCTAAACTGGTGTCTTGAATACAGTGGGTATTGAACAAATATTGGTTGAATGAATGAAACCTTCCTTTATACACAGTGAACAACACATGTGCTATATACTTTCTGCTCTGCATACTCCTGTCCAAATGTAAAAGTCTGCAACATAAAGAAATAAAATCGAACAAAAATAATTCACTGGTTAAGTTCAGCAAAACAAAGAGCTAAAGAGAAAGAAAAAAAGAGAATCAAGTGTCCTTGGTGGAGTCAGCTGGCAATGTCTTCATCAGTATGCCTTGAAATTTCTGGATGAATGTTTTTGGGTTTTTGGAGAGAATGAACTCCCACTGAAATGAGTAATCCATTGTGTCTGACATCATACTGAGATCTGGAATGCTATTGTATTTTACTGTGAAGGGCTTGACAATGCATTCACACTCAGAGACCAAAGTCTCAAAACTGCCCTTCAGTTTAACCCTATAGATGTGGTTTTGTAAAAAGACTGCAGTAACTGCATAATTTAAGTTTATCACACATTATTCTGCTCATAATTACGAGTGATTCATTCTCACCTACAACCATGGAATCTGTACAAAGAGAGGCATACAACCCAGTATCAAGATTACTGAGACCATCATGGATGACGATGATGATGGTGATGATGGTGGTGACAGTGGTGATGATGGTGATAATGGGGATGACGGCATCCAACCTACTACTGGGCACTACAGCTACACCTTCTCACTTAGTCCTCACACCAGCCCTGTTAGGCAGGTTCAATTACATCACCATTTGATAGAAGGGGGAACCAATGCCTTAGAATGAAATAATTTCCCTCAATTTGCTCAGTTAATAAATGGTAGAGCTTGGATTCTACTGCCCAAGGCCTTAACTATTATCATATTACATGTCCCAAATGTACGATTTTCAAGACTCTTAATTTCTAGCATTTACATGATGACAGATAGGGAGAACACTTGTTTCTTGCTCCTTTAAAAACTAGTGTCACATTTGGAGCCAAGAAGTTATAACAGTTTATGCTGTGATTATGTCAAAAAGGAAATTTTATTATAGATATATAGAGAACTGATATGTAAAGGAGACTACTCCAAAGAAAACAGCCAAAACTGTTATTGTGTCAGAAGTTTAAAGGTTTTTTTAATTAACTAAGTAATCTAAAAATCAGTATGTGGAAATTCAAAGTCACTTAGAAGGGATAAAAATATTGAAACAACCTTTTAGATTCATTCTGCCTAAGAATTCATCAGGGTTTCCACCATCTCAACAATATCATTACCTTGGGGGTGACTAGAGTATGTCAAATTTCACCCCATTGTGACCTGAAACTGCCAGAAGCATGAAATCCCTGGGATCATCTTTCAAGTTACCACACTGTTGCCCACGAGTTAAAAAATTTCAGTACATGGAAGAAAAATAAACATTAAAACCCTATTCAGAGAGCATGGCTTCTTGGATACATTTTCTAAAAAACAAATTATTAAAGCAAGAAACATGTACGCCTTTTCTTCCTAGTCTTAGGTTGGCAATACCAGTGATTAGAAGACACTTTCTCATAGGTAACAGAAAGCACTAGATTAAAGAGCCTTGCCTCTGGTTGACTCTTCACTCTGCCTAAATCAGTCCAAACCAAGTCATTACACCTTTCTGGGCCTGTTTCCTCATGTGTAAAAAGAGGAGATATCTTCGGCTCTTCTGATTCCACAGGGTTGTTCTAAGGATCAAAGGAGAAACTGCTTTATAAGCTATAACCTGCTATGCAAATGCACAGAATGCTTATAACACATATTTTTACAACATCATTTATACAAATGTTGATGAGTGCATTAACCATAAGCCAGAAAAGTAGCAACAGATAGCCCAAGAAGCACGTAACAATAGTAATGGCCAACACTTAGGACTATGTCTAGGCACTAGGCTAAGCACTTTACATATTTCATCTCATTTAATTCTCACAATAACCTGTTATGAGTTATTCTTCCATTTTATACATAAGGACACTGTAGCTCAAGGAGGTTAAGTAATTTGTTCAAGAGTTCACATAAAATCCAGGTCTGAATAGCTCTTCACCACTCTACTACAAATACTATGTTTATTTACATTGACTGGAGTTTGAGAAATCATGTAAGCCCATTCCTGGCATGCAACAGAACAGTACATAAAACAAAAGAAGAGGCTGAAGAGCGGGCAGAAAGAGAAGATGCTAGATAGTCACAACCCACTTTAATTCCATTTTTCAAAATCATTAGGAACACTTATTACCTAAGATGTCTCTGCAGAACATCTTATAAAACCACATTGTGATTTCTGAAATAGCTCCAACCTTGAATGCTAGCCATTGCTGTGATATGAATGCACAACTTGCAACCTGCCTCCCATGGGGATGGCAGCAGTGGTAGCATAGGGACATCACTCCAGGTGCTACAGATGGCTAGAGACTGTTCAACCTAGATTGGATTCTCATAGCTGAGGCCAGCAAAGACCTCTCTTCCTGATTTTCCAAGTTCCATGCTGAAGTTCAAAATATAGTCTTACACGTAGAAATGGTGCTATAGGAAAATGCATGCCAAGTTATACACAGTGTGATTACAAGCTTTGGGGATCTAACTTTCTTATAATAGGGTGACTACCTCTGTGTGATATTGAGTTTCACTCTGAGATGGGCAATTGAAAGTTACCTGCATTTGCTTTTCTAAGTGATTTTCCCCAGATCCTTCATATGCTTTTTATCAGGAGGTCTTTTACTTCTATTGCTGTAGTATTTGATTTTAAGAACAAAGATATCTTTTCTTGCCAGGGTAGTATGTAACCATAAAAAAGGAGGTTACTGACACCAGATGAAGGCCTATGTAACTAGAATGAGTGAATGGCCCGTATTTCTCCATCAAGTTCATCACCTCACAAAGGAAAAGTTCAAAGCAAAAGACAGGCTGTCTCAGGCCAAGTCCTTAAGGGCATTTTCTTTTTCAATCATCCAGTGAGAATCCAGAAAGGTGGGCTTTTTGTGTATGAGAAGTGACTGCAATTCAATATTAGGGACCTTAACAACATCACTGGATTCATCTTTAAAACTGATTTATCAGAGACTGCATTGACAATGGCAGGCCTAGAGAGCTCGCCCAGAGGATGTACAATTTGTGTTTCAAAATTTAGTCACTCTTCAAACAAGTAGGCTGATCTGAACAATAGTTGCTAAAGTATATTCCAAAATGAATTTCCCTATAGGAGATCATTAAGGAAGGAGGTGAAAGTAATACTCAGGTCATCTACCTTATTTTTTTTATTGTGGTAAAATATATGTAACAAAAAATTTACCATTTTATTTATTTACTTTTTCTGATACGCTAAATTTTTAATTTAAAAAATTTTTTTAAATTTTTTTATTGAAGTATAGTTGATTTAAAATGTTGTGTTAGTGGGCTTCCCTGGTGGCACAATAGTTGAGAATCTGCCTGCCAATGCAGGGGACACGGGTTCGAGCCCTGGTCTGGGAAGATCCCACATGCCGCGGAGCAACTAGGCCCGTGAGCCACAATTGCTGAGCCTGTGCGTCTGGAGCCTGTGCTCCGCAACAAGAGAGGCCGCGATAGTGAGAGGCCCACGCACCGCGATGAAGAGTGGCCCCCACTTGCCGCAACTAGAGAAAGCCCTCGCACAGAAACGAAGACCCAACACAGCCAAAAATAAATAAATAAATAAATAATTCCCATTAGAAAAAAAAAGTTGTGTTAGTTTCAGGTGTACAGCAAAGTGATATAGATATATATACGTATATATGTATATATATGCATATATATTCTTTTTCAGATTCTTTTAACTTACCATTTTAATTCTTTACCATTTTAATCATTTTTCAGTGTACAGCTCTGTGGCATTAAATACATTCATATTGTTGTAGAACCATCAACACTGTCCATCTCCAGTCAGGTCATTTACGTTTTTACCTGTTGTGAAAATTAGCCTTTGAGTACTTTCTTATCAGGAATTAATTTCAGCTAGTTAGGTACTATATTGTGACAGGGAAATAAATAGTAAAGTTGGAATCTGAACGGGTCCATCCTGTTAGTAAAGATCTATGAAGTCATATCTCCTCTTTCATTAGAGTAACAACTATATCCCTTATTTCTCCAAAAAAGTACAGTAGTGGCACCTGATAAAATAATAATTTTTAAGGTAGTGGGTGCTTGGAGGCATTAGACTTTGCTAAAAACTTTAAATACATCAACTCAGTAAGCTTTGCAACATTTAACCATCATTATTATCCGTATTTACATGTGAAGGAAACCGAGACACAGAGGTTAGGGAACCTGTCAAGTTCCCACAACTAGTAAGGTGTAGAGGTGGGGTTCATACCCCAAACCGTCTGACTCCTGAGACTAACAGTCTAACTCTAAGTGGCTCACAAAGTTCCCTGCAGCATCTGCATCACCTGGGAAGCTGTTAGAAATGGAGATCCTCAGGCCCCACCCCAAGCTGCTGAATCAGAAACTCAGTGGGGAGGGGAGAGCAGCCATCAGAGGTCTAACAAGCTCTCCCAGGGACTGGGGGGCTCACTGAGGTTTAAGAACCATTGTTGTAACCACTGCCTCATTGCATTTCCCTTTTTTCAAGCTTCTTTCCTCGTCTGCCAAGTCCCACCACAAGTTCCAGCCAGAGTCTCCCATTTTCGTGCCCCACTTAAGCCTAGCCTCCCAGAAATTGCCCCATTCTTCAAACTGACTTCTCTCCTTCCTCTTTTCTAGTCTGTCTTCCTCCCATTAAATACCCCTCTCTCCTGCCACTGGTTTCTGCTATTATTTCATTGAAGAGCAATCCTAATGAACAAACCTTATGAGGCTTTCTTTGGTTCATCCATTCACTTAATAAATATTTACAGTGCCCTATAATATTTTCAGTGCTTTCAGGAAGGAATCCAGGTATTTGGGATACATTTATGAATAAAAGACAACGATCCCTGTCCTCATGTAGGTTCTCATACGTTATTGAAAACGCGGCTATTTGGGCCCTATACCAGACATCTGGATTTTCTAGGTTTGAGACAGGACCCTAGAATCTGCATTTTATCAAGCACGCCAGGTGAGTCTGACTCCTGAATCAGGTAATCTGTATAGCCTGAAAACATTCTCTGCAGTAGTTTGATTAGGAGCACACAGTAATTTACCCGGTTTTTCTAGATTTTTCTTTGCTTGTTTTCTTCCCACAGTGGGGTCTTTGGGAGCAGGGGTGGGATATGAAAAAGGAAAGGAAAAAACTTCAGGCACACTGAAGCAGAACTTTTTCAAGAAGGGAAACTTTCTAAGGTCTCCTGGGACTATTCTGCAGAGGAGATCTCGCTCAGCTTGAACCCTGGCTGATGAGATTTAAAGATGACAACATAAAGAGGCCAAGAGGCAAAGGTGGCCTCATAGCCCGTGCCCTGCCAGCCAGGCCAAATAGCTGCTGGTTAGACACATGTGACCTGCTGGGCCCTGACACAGGCCACGTTTTTGGATTTTTCCATAGTCAGCACCTTTAACTCTGAGTGGTAGTTTGGAATCATTTTCAAGCCATCTTGATATCCCCCTCTTTCTTAATAAGAACAGGACCAGTTTGTTTAACATTTCCTCATACCACAGACTTTTTTCACGAGGCCTCACCCACTCCCAGACAATAACAGCCTCCTTCCCGTGGGCTGGCGACCAGTGCCATATCTGAGAGGTATAATGAGTCTTCTGCACAGTGGCATTGTCACCGCCTTCTCTTTGTTTCAACCCCTTCTGCTGAGATAACCTAAAACACAGGGAAAATATTTCAACTTTTTTCTCCCTTTTCCAAGATGCCTCCGAAATTCCTGCCTGGTGTCAAGGACTGTTCCATTATTCTGTTGAGAAGATAATGGAGACTCACTTTGTACCCAGAATAAACATGAGGCACCAAATGGTTCACAGGGGAAGTTGCCATGGGAGTGGCAGGGGCAGGCAAGGCTCTATCCCAGCCCGCTACAGTCCAGACTGTAGGCCAGAGGACAAATGAAGTCAGCAATCTCAGCTGCAACTGGGTGTCACAGCAGCCAGTGAGGAATTGTGTTCTTACAATGTACAAGACCAAACATTTGTCCTACTCAAAACAACAGGTACCAACTCTAGAGGTTCTATCAAGGTACACAAGAGGCACTAGGAAGCTTCTGAGATATACAGTATGGGGTCCCTAATCTAATTCCAGCAACCTGGGTCATTTCCTTCAGTTCTAAAGAATATACTAAAAAAGAGCTTCTCAACCAGACAGGTTTTGCCCCCAAGGACAACTGGCAACTTCTGACCATGCTCACGGTATAGTACCGTGGGTACAGAAAGTGCTTAATAAATATTTATTGAAAGGATAAGGGACTAAATGGTATCAAGAATGTTTTGTGGGACAACATGGTTGTCCTTACTGTAAACCTCAAAGATTAGAAATAATATCCACAAACACTCCCTAAATAACACATTCTGGTCACCTATAAAATATATTTATGTTTCATCTAATCTGTTTTACATTTCTCTTTTCATTCAGCCTACTACCTCTTGCGATTAGATTTCCCACAAGTTTACTATGTATTATATAAAATAGAACTACCTTTTATTTATTCTAATGCTAGCTCTTTTAAACTTTAACATTTAATCTAGTTCTTGTGTCCCAGGATCTTGTGAATGGTTTCCACACTTCTATTGCTTTCATACACTCGTTAAAGATTTTGTCTCCTTAGAATCAGAGTGTTTTAGTGTTCTTGGTTTGTCCTCAGATAGCATTCACTCACCCACTGTGACAAGTCAGAATGCCCCACTCTCCTCCTTCCTGGTACCCAGAAGGCCCAACAGAGAAGGAAGCAATCTGGCATGTCCCTGAGGACACCTGGCCCAAAGTCTCCCTATCACCCTGTGCTGGGCTGTGCATCTCACCCTAACTGTCAGAATGCACAAAGGGGCTGGTTGTGAGGAAGTTGTGGAGACCCTGGTCCTGTTGATGCATGCTTCAGTTTTATGTAACCCAACCTCAGAACTCATTTCTTCCCAGTGGTCAGATCAGCAGTTAGACTGAGCCATGAAGGTAGTCAAAAGCACTAGTACACTGTGATGCACGCATATTCTATCACATGGGCCCAGCCTTGCTCTCATTTGGGCAATATGTAGGCCTGTGACTTCTCTGAAAAACAGAATGAAAGAATCTATGATTCCTTGAATTTCAGTTTGGGTGACTGAGTCACTTGTTGCACACTCCTGCATTGCCTTCCACAGAATATTCTAGAAGGATGACTTTGTTTGGAAAACAGAAGCAGCTATTCCCACTAATCCTTCTTCATACCCTAGCAAGTCAGAGTATATGTTTGCTCATTCAACAAGAGACCAAACACTGGTGGGTACCACAGATACACTAGTGAAGAAGAGAGCATCCTCTAAAGAGGATGATGGACCAGAATAGGAAAAAAATAAGTAAATTTTAAAAATACAATGTAACTTGTAATGAGTGTTGTAAAGAAAACAAAGAAGGGCAAAAA
Source organism: Balaenoptera physalus (assembly GCF_965194825.1). NCBI lineage: Eukaryota > Metazoa > Chordata > Mammalia > Artiodactyla > Balaenopteridae > Balaenoptera > Balaenoptera physalus. Next base: position 39,583,059 of record NC_138889.1, on the reverse strand, counting down.
TACAGAATAACAGGAGAGAAACCTCTTTAGAAGGTAAATAATAGTAAGACTATTATTCAAGTAGAGATCTAAAAATTAAGTGGGAGCCAGTCAGGTGACAAATTAGAGAAATCACACAAGAAAGGGCTCCATGGAAGGAAAGACCCTGACTCACTTGGGGAGATAAGTGCTGCACATGTAGCTGGAGCGCCTTAAGCAAGGGCAAGGGTGGCTTGAGAAATCAGTAGGAAGCAGCCTGTGCAGGACTTCCAAGCTTGGGTAAAAAGTTTGGATTTTATTTTAAATGCAACAGGAAGCCACTAAAGACTTTTAAGCAGGGGTATGATGTGAACAATCTTACATAGTAAGAACGTAACTTGTGTTGCCATGTGTGTACTAAAACGGACATAGGTTCGTTGGCTGTTGCAGCAGTTGAGGGTAGAGAAGGTACTAACCTGGTCCAAGATGGTGACCAGACAGGGGATTCAAGCTACGTCTTGGAGGAATCGAGAAAATGACCCAACAGACAGAGAAGGTCAGAGAGTCAGATGACTCCTCTGTTGTTTGGGCTCCAAGCGTCCTCCCCACCCCGGTGGGCAGTCACATTTCAGGGTTAAGCACTCCGCCTCTTGGCATTCGTTATCTTCCCAAGCCCTCTGGTTTTACTTGTCCTTCAGCTTCAGGCCTGCATTCCACAGATATTCCTGGGTGTCCTGTTCCTGCTTGCATTCTTAAATGGTGCTTGTGGAAAGTAGTAAATTGTTCCATCCAGGTCACAAAGGAAGCCAGCAGATTTTCCACAGAATGGAAGGCACACCTTTGCAAATCTCTGCTTTTGTGCCTTCCAAAGCACCCAGAAAGGCACAGCACCGATAGCTCTAAAATAATTATGGTTCAATGTCTTCAAAGCTAAAAGAATGTGTTTCCTATCTGACCTCCACGAATGCCTAAAATGTTTAAGCCAAGGTGATTTCAAAACCTTCTAAGACTTGGAGTTACCCCAAAGACTGTGTCTCCAAATGTGGCTTGAGAACCTTCTGGAAAGATCCCACTTCAGAGCTCCTGAATTTCTGCTGGTGGAGCCCAGCAATTTAACACACTCCCCAGTGACTGCTATACGCAGTAATGTTGAGAACCGAAGCCCTGGAAGCTGCAAATATCTTCTCCTAATAAAAACAATGTGATGTTCTACATTGATTAACTTAGAAAACTGGTAGAGTTTGGGGAAAAAAATGTTTCCTGGGACCTTCTTTTTCTGCTTGTTTTTTTTTTTTATTGTTCAAAGTGCTAGGTGATTTACATACACTCACAGGTTGGTATTATTTTCATTTTTTCTATGAATACGCTGGGATAGGTTAAAAAATACCATCCCTTGAGGTCACAGTGTCAGGGTCAGGATTCAAACTCAGGACTGCCTGACTTCACACATCTGTTCCTTGCCCCCCAGCCCTCTCCACCCTGGTGTGTCCTCAGTCTTCAGAATTCCTTTCCTTTTAAGCTAATCCAGAGCCCATGACTGCCTGGAAATTGGTCACATTTGTTCACGTCTTTCAATGGTTGAGGGGATTATGTATCACATATGCATAGATTTCCTGCCCAATGAAGGCAAGGGGAAATTAGGCGGGGGGGTGGGGGGTGGCATGTAAAATGCACAGAGTTCCAAATTACCGGGTATCTCCAAGAATCATACTGCACCTCCCTCCACTACAATACACCTAGCTGCTCAATCTGTATATTCTTTCTGGGGCTGGCAGTTACAAGGGTCCTTTCCTTCTCACTGCCAGTTTCTCTAATGGTATTACTAGAGGAAGGAAAGCGAGAAAGGAACTGAGAGCGGGGCCACAGGCTTCCCAGCCTTGGAAAGGCAGCCACCTCTGTGACAGGAAGCAGCTGCCTGCTCAGTGCTTGGCCAAGAAAAATCAGGGGCTTCCTAGCTCAGGTGCCCAAGACTGACGGAGTGAGAGAGAAACCCCTGAGCACATGAGTCTTTCTTCTCCAGGTTCCTTTGCTGACAGATGACTTATTAGTAAAGTATATTCAACAGAAACAGCATCAGTAGGAAACCAGCAGGTGGATATTGAGAACACTTCTACATTTCTAAATGGTAAGCTCCTGATGATAAATCAAAGGCTTTAACACAATTTATGAAGCCCAGATTGAGTTATTCTTCCCACTTAATACACACAGGCAGCAGCCATAGCTCTGGGAGTAAAGTTATGATACCTCTTATTGTCTTGGATGGTTTAGTTTGGGTTGAACTAGTGGGTCATTTCTGATAGCACCTTTGGTAATGAGTCTGTGAGCAGTACACAGATGCAGTCAGAAAGAAGAAAAGGCAGATAAAACTGAGTGATATCTATGTCCCAAATCTTACGATAAGGGCTTTCAGTCAACTCCAAGAAAGGTGCTATTGTTAGCACCATCTTACAGATGACAAAACTGAGACTCAGATGAGTCAAACAACACACCCAAGGTAACACAGTAAGAAAGCAGAAGAGTATGACTCAAATCTGGGAGGGTCTCCCAAACTTAATTCTTAAGTAATGTACTCTATTTCCCTTAATTCTTAAGTAATGTACTTTACTTCCTCACTTAGCTATCAAAGACAGAGAAGCCATCATTTAAGACAGTGAGTTAATGAAAGAATGTAATCACTAGAGAGATTATATTGTTACTACATCTTTCAAAAAGTCTACCCTTATTCTGGCAGATAAAGAAAATAGCTACCCCTGTTTCAGTTGAAGCTGGTCAAATGCAAGTCAGCCTGCAACAATGGTTTGAGGTCCAGGTACTTACCGTAATCACCTGGGCCCTGATCCATGGAATTTGTGACATGCAAAGCAGAATATAAAGCAGAATGTAAGACTCACAAGGGTGAGGATCTTTCTTTTATTCCCTGATGTATCCTAAGTGCCTAGAACAGTGTCCTGGTATATAGCTGATACTCAATAAATACAAGTGAAATGAATGAATGGTCTAATTTTAGAATAGTCAGTGGTATAACCTTCCTTAATATCATAGTAGAGGACATGGTAACCTGGGCTATGGGCTAATGTTTACTCATTAATATATTAAGTAGCCTCCAAGATGGCTCCCAACAATACCCACTTCCTAGTATTCACATCCTGTGCAGTCCCCTCCCACACTGTATCAGGGTTGGCCTATGTTGCCAACAGAATATGGCGCAAACAAAAGCGTGTCACTTCTGAGATTAGGTTGTAAAAGACTGTGGCTCCTGTGTTGGTTTTCTCCCTCTTGGATCACTGTCTCTGGGGGAAGCCAGCTGCTGTGGCCTGAGAACACACAAGCAGCCTATGGAGAGGCCAAGGAGGCAAGGAACTAAGGCCTCTGGCCAACAGCCAGCAAGGAATTGAGTCTTGCCAACAACCATGTGAGTGAACTTAGAAGCAGATCCTCCATCTTCAGTCAAGCCTTGAGGTGACGGCAACCTTACGAGAGACCCTGAGCTAGCACTCCCCAATTCCTAACCCTTGAAACTGCATGAAATAGGATATGTTTACTGTTTTCAGCTGCTAAGTTTTGGGGTGATTTGTTATGCATCAATAGATAACTGATACAATTAACGAATCTTTTCATCTCATTAACATAGAATCTAACTTTTGAACAAAAATCCATGCTAAAAATTCTTACAGAGAATTCTAAGAGTTCAGTTCTGCAAATTCTTCTCCCTCCTGAAAGTTTTAAAGGCATAAGTATGTGTCCTTCTGATCCACGATGGCCTCTTTTTCTTCGCTTCTCACAGAACAGGTATGCACATATGTAGCTACAGGAGGGTACAGATGTGGTATTACGGTTGTGCTTATTCTAAAGGAGGTCCAGGTCAGGGGGTAGTACATGCCTCCCTCAAGGGAGGGATGAGATATTCTTACAAATTTTAGGAAAAATCTTCCTGCTGATATTAAATTAATTTTGATTCTATTTTAATTTTTTAAGATCTTACATTCAATAGTGGAAGAAATACAACCCATAAAACAAAACAATTTGATACTTTTCAGGTTGTAATAAGTACCGCGAAGTCAATGAGCACATCACAGCTCATACATAGAAGGTTGGCCCTGAGAGAACTGGTTGAGATTTTTCTGAATTCAGCAAAGTACCTAGAGCAGTACTTCGCTCAAATGGTTGTGAAAAAAAAAAAACCAAAAAACATTTATCAATGAGAATCACCAGATCATACTGCAGAAGCTACAGAGAGCTTTCCAGGATGGTTCAGGGAGATAAGAGACATGCAAACTAGGCAATGATGCTTTTTCCACTAAAGGGGTGTTATAAATTAGGATATATCTATGAAGTACTTGCAGCTCAAGAAGGGGAAAGTGGAATGAAGTGGATTTAACTCCTTGTTATATTGATTGGTTTATGTCACCTGTCAATTAATGCCCCACTGCAAACCTAATAATAAAGTACAATCAAAGGTCTGATGACACACTGGGAGGCTAGGAGAAGGGAGTCATTATGAAAGGTACCACTTAGAGCATCACCATAGCCCCAAAGCAGCTCTGGGCAGTTGACCGAAGAGTATAATTCTAAGCTAATTCCCTATATATTCCCAAGGGTATACCCAAGCTCATGGCAACTCAACAAGGAAGCACATTTCATTGACTCTGGAGATGACCCTGGTGAACATCCTGTCCTACCCCTGAGCAGATCTAACTGACAGGAGCAGAGAGGACCATGCCCACTGTGAGGCTGGCTGTGCTTCTGTCCTCCCCACCTACTAACCTTCTTCTGGCATGGAGACATTCTCTTGTGAATTTCTGGATTTATAAACGGTCAGTCTTCCATTCCTTATTACCTTAAAAAGATGGAGACAGGAGGAGCTTGTGAGTTGTGTGTGTGTGTGTTATACTGAATGAATGTCCATCAGGACCAGAAGGTTCTTGTCTTTGAAAGCACTGGAAAAGGAGAGTGATTTAAAAGTCAGAGGGCTTCCCTGGTGGTGCAGTGGTTGAGAATCTGCCTGCCAGTGCAGGGGACACGGGTTCGAGCCCTGGTCTGGGAAGATCCCACATGCCTTGGAGCGACTAGGCCCGTGAGCCACAATTACTGAGCCTGCACGTTTGGAGCCTGTGCTCTGCAACAAGAGAGGCTGCGATAATGAGAGGCCCGCGCACCGCGATGAAGAGTGGCCCCCACTTGCCGCAACTAGAGAAAGCCCTTGCACAGAAACGAAGACCCAACACAGCCATAAATAAATAAATAAATAAATAAATAAATAAATAAATAAACCCAAAGTTTAAAAAAAAAAATTTATAAAAGTCAGAGCAGGAAGCATGGTTGTAAGACGACGTATTACATGACAAGGACCAAGGAAGCCAATGTCCTCGGACATTGTGGAATCCACGTGCTGTCAGTGTAGATGTTCATCTGCCTGGGATGTGGGGAGGACAGAACATCTACAAGCAGCCTGAGGGGTAAGAACAACACTGAGGAAAGGTGCCTTCCAACAGGATCTGCGCGGAAAAGATGCACTCATCAGCTAGCCAGATTTCCAGGCCGAAGCGCTTCCACAGCTTACGGCTGCCCACTGGGCTCGTGACCCCTGAAACACACACGCTCCTGTGTGCCTTTATTCTCTCCCCCTCATAAATGCGGCCAATCTTGGAAGCACAGTTGCCCTCCCCTGTTGCAAAAAGGTTTGAAGAAAGGCTAACCCCTCGTGGAAAGCTGGTATTTCTCTTGTGATGGAGCACAAGAATTGGCCTAACATTACTTTTAGAATCTTCAATCACAAGAGGAAGATGTCAAAGTTTAACCCCTCCTTTTGAACATGTAAATTCCCAAAGATCCTGCTTTACGGCTCTAAGTCACAATCTCCTCGAAAGATTAATATGTGTTTTTTTTTTTTTTTTTTTTTTTTTTTTTCAATTACTTCAACTTTATTTGCGACCTCTCCACCTATAAAGCATAATTATCCACACTCAAATATAACGATTCATTAAAAAATAAACACCCAAAATATTCTTAATCATTCTAATATATTCCCATTAATAGATAAAAGGGCTTTTGCTTAAAATTTCATTTTTTATTTCTACTTCTTTAAAGTCAATAGTAAAGTCACAACTGTGAAATAAATGCATTTAAAAACACAAAAGATACATTTCAATGACAAAAAATAGGCAATGATTATGAAAACCTACTGTACATTTTGCCAAAGCCAACAGAATGAAAGCTGATATGAAAAACTCCATCTTCAAATATATCCTTAACAAAAATGTCCCTCATGAATAGTTAACACCATGATTTAAGAAAACGTTGTGTTTACGTATCTGAACACTTGCCCCCAAAACAACAAACTGGTGGGGGGGCGGCGAGATAAAAATAAGTTTAACTCAAAATTAAACTTCTAAAATGGACACTGATTTCAAAATAAAATGAACATTTCTAACATGACAATTGTATGAAACTATTTTTTTTTTCCTTGATAGAAATGAATGGGGCATTTCTTAACAATAACAGCTTAGTAATCACCTAAGAAAAATTGTGGAGATACCCCCAACGCCCAAGCCCAGTCAATGGTAAAAAACAAACAGCTTCCACGAAATTATCTTTCACATTACTAAAATATCCTGATTTACCTGGGATAATTCACGCTTAGAATATTTCAAACAGTCACAATCTCCTCGAAAGATTAATATGTGTTTTGTTATACTTGCCGAAATTCCTTCCAGAGATAAAAGGAATAAACATATTTGTGATACTCTTTGCTTCATCAAATTTCTAGATATGACTTTTTAAGGTCCCCAGACATCAATGGTCCTTGTATGTACGTGCACACCGACAAGAGTTTGGGATATTATTTATATTCTCCTAATGGGACCAGTAAAGTCCATTAGGAGAATTTAGAGTGTGCAGGAAATATGTCTATAGAAAGCTTTTATTCTAAATACAGAAAATTTTAAGGACATAAGCAATTTACTCAGTGTATTGGACTGCCTTTTTTTGAGTTGTTCTGGTCAATCATGTTAACATGTGTAGCAACCATTATTCCCTCTATGCAAGTTTGACAGGCATTTGTCAAAGTAAAATGACCTAGCAGTTCCATTGCTTCCTCCCCTCAAATTACCAATATGACTGGACCATCAAATTAGTGACTAAATGCCAAATTTTCTTTTTTTAGATAGCGCATAGTTTTGAGTTAGACGAGTGGAAAAACAGTCCCAAAGTCTGAGCTTTTTTTTTTTTTTTTATAACAACTTTTCAACAGTTAAACCACTTTTGGTAAATATGAGTAAAGAAAGCGAGCTCCCAGTCACAGCACATGTTTACAACTAAGTTAAAGCCTCTTAAAAATAGGGTGTTTGATGGTCCACTGCCAAAATACGAACTCTAGCAGCCTGGAGTGCACAGCTAATAATAAAGAGTCAGTGTTACTATGAAAAATCCCCGAGACGAAGCGCCAATCCAGCTTTACCCTTTTCATCATGAAGTTCCCCGCAATGACACAGAGACACATAAACTTGGAGTTAGAGGTCAAGGTGGGAGGGAAGGGAGGCTCCAAATGGTGAGAGGTCACTTAAAAACGAAGGAAAACATAGCTGGACCGGGGCTCAGAACATACTGCAAAACAGAACAAAGAGTTCAGCTGCTACCTGAGGACTGCTGGCCTTTCGGAAAGACGAAAATGTTTAGATAGATAACAAAAGTCCAAGCTAAAGGAACTATGTTAGGCATGAAGAAAGCTACATGTGCTTGCTGTTCACGTTCCTGAAACTAGAGCGAACAATAACACAAACAAAAGGAAACATCAGATATCCTAGAACTGGCTGCTCTGTGTAGACTGAAGAATCACACTAGCTTAGTTTCACTGGATTCTTCTTCCCACCACCACAAGCCTCGGCTTCAGGTTCTTTGGCCCTTGGAATCCTTAAAGAATCTGACAAAGCTATGGAACGGGTCCACATGGAAAATGCGTGTACGCCATCACCCAAAATTCTACATTAAATTCAGGGAGTTCACAAACTCAAGATGCTACATCCCTTATCTTCTAGGGTCAAAGGAAGCTATTGATAAAATGAAAATACATTCCGAGAGACCACAGAACCACTCCATTCCCGAAGCCTACTATGGGCTGAACATAATAGCTCAACACAAATTGGCTATTTAAAAAGGTTTTAAAAGCAACTACAGCAGGATTTGATTCCCAAAAGAAAGTTTCAGTGATCTCACTTATGTTTAGGGCCTTATTGCCCATTTCTACATTGTTTTTGTCTCCACTTCAACCAAAAATGGATTTCCTTCAGAGTACTGATCATGAGCAATGGTATATCCAGAATTTCCACGTCAGAGGGGATCGGGGGTAATACAACTGCAAGTCAGGGAAGAAGCGCAGCTGAGTTTGCACTGCACCTTACAACACACTGAAAAAGCCTCAGTCACTTTATCTGAGCTCTCAAGACAGAGCAGAGCTTATAATGTCTTCAAGGAACTCACCTGTCTTTAAGACACAATGAACTTACATAAGCCTAAATTCATTTTGTTAAGGCCCCACTCACAGTGTAATCAGGTCTTGATACATTCCTCCATGGGAAGAATTCATATTTCATCAGGAATCTACATTCAAGATCCTCCAGGTGGGCTTCCCTGGTGGCGCAGTGGTTGAGAATCTGCCTGCCAATGCAGGGGACACGGGTTCGAGCCCTGGTCTGGGAAGATCCCACATGCCACATAGCAGCTAGGCCCGTGTGCCACAATTGCTGAGCCTGCGCGTCTGGAGCCTGTGCTCCGCAACAAGAGAGGCCACGATGGTGAGAGGTCCGCGCACCACGATGAAGAGTGGCCCCCGCTTGCCACAACTAGAGAAAGCCCTCGCACAGAAACGAAGACCCAACACAGCCATAAATAAAAAAAAAAAAAAAAAAAAAGATCCTCCAGGTTTGGATTCCTCAATCCTGAAGATGTCAGTAATGAACCACCATGGCCCTCTTTCCCGCTGAACTTGGATATTGCCTTAGAATCCTCTATGCAGCCCTCCAGGTGACTGCTACCAACCTCTCCAGCATGCAAATTGAAACATATTTGTCACTCACAGATCCTACACGTTCAAGCACTTTCTACTCTTAAAAAACAGGAGAATGGCAACTGAACTGTCTCAAAGAATAATCTGTGGCCTGTAGGCGTTCATTCAGAATTCTATCTGCATTTTACACAACGAGTTAGTTCTAATTGTTATTCACATTCAAATGTCTTGTTGCACATGGCCTCCAAACTCAGGCCTGAATCATGTGTGAGCTAGAGTCTGACATTGCCTATAATTACCTTCTCCTAGATGCAGTTGGAAACCATGACTAGATACATGGCAGTAGCATAATCCACTCCGTTCAAACCCCGACTCCACGTGCATGAATGAGTGTCCTGGCCTATCCCTTTATTTCATGCCTCAACCTCCTCATCTGTCTAATGGAAATAAGATCATACCTACCTATTTCATCATGTGATTATGAGGAAACATGGGTTAGTACTCAAAAAAACACTTAGAAGAGTGCCTGCTATGTTAAACACTTAATAAACGTGATTAAAAAATGTTGAACCAAACGAATACCTTAAAGATCAATGTTTCACAGTTGGTGCATGGTACATTTAGTCACAGAAATATAAAAGGTTGGGTCCTTTAAAAATGCATGCTCTCCACAGTTTAGTTTAAGAAACATTTACCAAATGCTTGCTTACAAGATATCTGACCGTATTGTAATAGTGGAAATACAAAGATAAATAAGGCACTTCTCCACCTTGAAGCAAAAATCCTAACAATTATGAACTCCTATATTTTCTCCAGGTAGTGAGAAGACACCCACCAACATAAAATATACATTCAACCTGGATCTGAGTGTATTCAAAATCACTGTTCAGCAAAGAGCTGCAGGTCTCTCCCTTAAGCCCCATCTAAGATCTGCATCCAAAATAAGCAACAGCAAGGAGAAAAACTTAGACCAATCTTGGTTTTAGAGATGAATCTGCTTCTTTGATTCAAGTTTCTCTTCATAACAACCTTGGAGCCCTCTCTCCCCAGACCTGCGGGTTGACTCACTAGACTCATAAGAAATAAAGGTAGCAAAGTGTAGGCTTTCATAAATTAAAAAAGTTTTCTCACCTAGACTTGTATTCTTACAAATTAATGAATTAAAAAAAAGAAAAAAAAAAAGACTCGTTTTCCAGCCTCCCTTATTCTAGATTTGATGTGCCTTGGGTGTCTGACATCCTCATTCCATTCATGATTGCCATTCTTTCTAGCCGAGTCATTGCTTCAAAATATGTGTGGGTGTGCTTCTGGGAACTCAAGACAGTCAATGTCCTCATCTTAGATGCAAATTCAGTGGTGCATTTGGGGCCCAGCTACTCCACTCTGCCAGCTGTGAGCCTTGCAGAGCCCAGGGGTCAGGACAGCTCTGCTCACTAGTGGGGTTAGTACAGGCCAGTTCGAGCCTCTTAGCAGTCTCTAAAATGGGTATAATAATACCCCAGAGAACAAACGGAGATAACTTGTGTATACACATTCGATAAACTGCAAATTTGCTATTCAAAAGTAAGATATTATTAGCATTTCTCAGCTGCTCCGACTTTGTTTCTCCTAATTAGAATAAAAAAGCTACAGTCACCTTATTTACAGCACAGGGTTTCTGTGAGGACTACATGGGCTTTGTACATGTAGGATGACATTATGATGACTATTGCAAACGCCAGTTACCACTTCTGCCTGCCTCCTGCGAGCCTGCTATGCCTCTACCTCCTTATGGCCCTGGTGCAAATTTCCTGACCATCTCTTTCCTGTTTCTACAGCTAAAGGCAGGTGACAGTCGTCTTTTCCTCAAAAGGAGCCTTTCAGCCATTTCTCCTTAATTCTCAAACCTCAGTGACTTCTAACAAAATGATCACAATAGCTCCAAGGAACAGAAGGTACTGACATGGCCACCCTCGTCTTTAGAAGCATCAGAACCAGCATCTTACACAGACTGGCCAAAGCAGCACACGGCCTGGACCGGGGGTACCACTGTGCCGGCAGCTGTCCAGGCTCACAGCAGGCACTGGCAAAGGAGCCCATATTCGAGCTCTGAGGGTAACTGTTTGTTTAGGGTTATCACTTTCCACTTCCCAGAGTGTTTGCCTCCTTCTAATCAACCCAAATCAATCTCCAATCAGCCACCTTCAGGAACAAAGAGCTATGCATTACTGTATCACTAGTTAAATTGATCTCATTCCTTTGTTTGTTTACTCTCTGTCCCTACGCCCCTCCCCATTAAAATATAAACTCCATCCAACAGGAGCCTTGTCTCTCCTGTGTGGTCCAAGGGCCTGACACAGGACCCAGCATACAGTAGGCACTCGACATGTATAACTTCTATGTTATCATCCTTTTCCTTACACCAATATTTTTTACTTATGAGATACTGGGCTTTCGAATTTCAATCTGGGAACAATCTTAAGAGATTGTCATGCCCCTGTATCTTTCAAATAATTGTAGCACTGGAACCATGTTTTCAGTCACACTAAGGCATATATCTATATTCCATATGTATATCTATAGATATACCTTTATATATATTATATATAATATAGATATGCACCTATGCCTTAGTGTAATTAAAAACTAGTGTTTATATATATATGTTATATATGCTTTATATATCTCTTACTAAGTTTATAATCATATGTCTGTATTACAAATATATGTGCATATATTATACAATATATATAATTATGTATACATATATACATAATATACACATTATATACATAATATATACACATATATACATAATATACCCATAATTAAACAGGAGGTGGAGACCTTGGAGGCCCATTACATGTTCCTCCATCTCTCTTTCCTACTTTCATCCCTGAAGGACTCATAAGATATCTCTAGCTTAAAAGCCATCAATCTAGTCATTCACTCAACAAACATTTACTGTGGATCCAAAATGTTCCAGGAACTTCTCGGGGCAGGGATACATGTGGTGCACAAGACTGACAAGGTCCCTGGTCTCATGGAGCTTACATCCCAGTGCGGAAAGATAGGAAATGCACAAATAAATAAGGAATCAACATAAACTCAGTGATAAAACTTACGAAGACAACAAAACCTCTATAAAGGGGTAAAGTGATAGGGGAAGACGAAAGAGAAAAAGAGATCAATCATGCATGTCTACATTAGTCAGAGCAGCCAGGGAGGTCTCTCAAAGGAGGTGATATATGAGCCAAATCCTGTGTGTCAAGAATAATCCAGCCAAGCAAAGTGCTGAGGAATCCAAACATTTGGGGTTGCAGATGGAGACACTAAGAAACAAAGGAGGACTGACTGGTCCCAAGGTCACCCTGTTAGTTAGCAGCTAAGCTTGGACCAGAATGGAGGTCTCCTGTCACTCCACACTTAACCACTGGGATACAATGTTCTCTTTCCTACTTTCTGCAATTTGGCATACTCTTGTCTTCTGGAGCAACTGTCTTTAAAACGGATCTTTCCCATACTCTTTAACACATTTCCTCCCTTTTATTTTCTCTGTAAAGTCACCAATATAATCAACTTGTGTCCCTATTTACTAATAATACTTTACTATATATACTAAAAATAACCATGGTAAACAAAGCGTGTGTGTAAGTGCATGTGTGCATATGTAATGGGAATCTGGGGCACATTTTCTAAGCAAAAGTAAGACCCATTCTATTGGAAAAGAAAGGCAACACGACTTCCTTTATTTTAGTATTTTTAAAAAGAAAAGCCATGTTGTAAAACATAATATCAAGCATTTTCATCTGAAAATCAAAAAAATCTTAGAAGAAAAGCTAAAGAGTTTAGAAGTTACTAGGGAAAATGTCACCATCTCTCTGGCTCTAATCTAACAGTGAAGCTGAGTGTGTCTACCCTTTGAAACAAAATAAATGACAACCACAACCAAATGCCCCTTTTGGCTTCCTGCTAGTTATCTTGCTTTGTGAAAGAAAATGCACTGGGCTGGCCTGGAGCCTAAGATGTGATCCACAGACCCCCAAGATTCTGGGAGTCGTAAAGATGCAATTTGAAGATCTGTGCTCTAACTAAATCAAGAGATAGGGAAGGAAGGGATTGTGCTATCAAAGAAATTTTCTAGATTGAATATTTGGTTGGGTAAATTTTCCTTTGTTGATTTGGAGCAGATCCTGTGCATTTCTTTTTTCCAGTTCTATTAAATCCTTAAACAGATCTGAGTTTTAAGGGCTTAGGGCTGCCCTTGGGAAATAGGTGATTACACTCTCTGTTTAGGGTTTCAGTGATAAGGGGGGGGGGGCGCGGAAAAGAGGTAGTGGATTGAATTCCCCTCCTCCAGGCCAATTTCTCAGTGACTCTCTTTTGTAGTTCCCGTTTAAAGCGGAAACACGTTTAAAAAATGAAGTGGTGGCGCATATAAAACCCCATCCGTTAATCTGCACTTTCCAATTGTTATATGTATATGAAAGAGAGACAAACAGATGGAGAGACCGATGTACACAGCTAAAAGACTAGTCAATTCCTGAGGAAGGAAGGCTCTACAAGAATATTTTTCTTTTTGGTTTATATTTTATATTTCATGTAATTATTTCACTGGGGGACTGGATTGGAAAACTTCTTTACCCACAAAAATGTTGCAAGTGTAGTTGGGAGATCTGGGGGAAAAAAAATCAGTGCTTCCCCCCAAAGTCACTTTAATGAATCAAACTCTAGTCCTACAACTGTTTTTCTCATATTGGAACCCTAAACCCCATCAAATAGGGTCAGATACGGAGTGATTTGCTCATTACTTCTAGGAAAGGTGCTAAGCAATTAACATGGCTGTGCCCTCGCCCTCTGCCCCAGCTGGCTAGACCTTGTTTCCAAGATTACTTCAGACCCTCCTCACTAGCACTTCCTCTAAAAGACAAAACAAAACATTCCCACTCTTGTCACATCTCCTTCTTTCCATTCTTCCTAACAGATATATTTAAGTCGAGATTGACGGCTGAAAAACAGAAGCAAAATATCAGGGAACTTATTCAAAGTGTATCAACCCAAAAGGGGCCTCAGAGGTGGGCCAAACCACTCACCAAGTGCCCCTCATTGTTTTTCCAAGAAGGAAAGTAAGCACCAGGGAGGTAAAAGAATTTGACTAAGTTGCTACTAGTTGGTATCAGTGGGAGCACTGGGATCTTCAACATCCAGTTCCCAGGCCAGTACTCTCATATTATCACTAATAAGTATTTGAAGTATAATATAGTATCACTATATCGCTCCCTCTTTATTTGTTTATTCATTTATTGTGAAGTGTAAAATGGAAAAAATGAGGCACGTAGAGTAATCTGCTACCAAAAAAAAAACACAAAAACAAAAACAATAACAGGGATAGATGTTAGAAAGTCTGCTCTCCAAGACAGAATATGCTTACTTTCCCCCAGATGCCGTACTCGCTAGCAAAGTCTTCTGTGACCTAGAAGATCGAAGGCAATTACATTGCCCATATATATTTGCTATGCTGTTTGACTCTCCCAAGGGCAGTATAACAGTACAAGGGGAGTGACATCTTTATGAGGTTAACCCTTTTCTATTTTAAGGGTAGACTACCGAAGGCAGCCGTGTTCCCTGGAGCATAACAGGAATGCTGGAAATTTGGTAGTTAGGAGGAATGACAGCACCAGGCCATCATGCAGGAGGGAAAACATAAATTGTTCAGAGGAACAGTGAGCTGGGGAAGTCTATGAGAACACTAATGCCCATGAAGTGAAAGTGAGATGATAAAGGTGGCGGTGTCGGGGGGGGGGGTTGAATTATAACACAGCGAGAAGAGACAAAGGACAAAGCAAGGAAACTAATGTTTGTTAAGCTCCACCATGTGCCAGACAACACGCTAGGTTCTTTTATGTATTATCTCATATAATGCTCACAACATTTTAAGATAGTTTCTACCATCACGAGAAGCAGAAAATGAGTCTTCAAAGATGTTAGGTAACCGGTCCTGAGGTAACACACCTAAAGAGGCGGAACTGTCTTCTACTCTAAGGTTTTCTGGCTCCGATTCAGTCAACCTCTGCTAAGCTAAAACTATGCACTATTTCCCATGATCCTCTGGGTCGGCTCAGCAGTTCCTCTGCTGATTCCACCTGAACTCACTCACTCGTCTGGCTCCGCTGAGTTGGAGGATTGGCTGGTCCAAGGTGGCCTCGCTCTCGTGTTGGCAGTTGGTGCTGGTTAGAGGCAGGGGTACCTTGGTTCTCAGCATGTGGACATTCATCCTCCAGTTGGCTAGACCAGCTTCATTATATTGTGGTCTCAGTGTCCCAAGAGGGCTTTTTTATTTAACCATTTTACTGAGGTATGATTGACATATAAAGAGCTATACGTATTTAATGTATACAACTCAATGAGTTTGGGGATAAGTATACACCCAGAAAACCAGCACCACCATCAAGGCTGAAAACATATCCGTCCCTTCCCAAAGTTTTCTCCTGTCCTCTTTATTTTTATTTACTTACTTGTTTGTTTGTTTATGGGAGAACACTTAAGACTTACTCTTAACAAATTTTACGTCTAAGAGAGCTTCTTAAAGCCCATCCTCAGAAGTAGCACAACGCCATTTCTGTCATACACTTTTGGTTAAAACAAGTCGCAAGGCTATTCAAGGTTCACTGGGGAGAAATAGCATCCACTTTTCAATGGGAGGAGTGGTAAAGTCACATTACAAAGGGGTGTGTGGGATGGAAGGAATCGTGATCATTTAAAAGACAACTTACTCCAATAAAGATGTTAAAAAATAAATAAAATTAATTTTTTTTTAAACTTTGGGTTTATTTATTTATTTATTTATTTATTTATTTATTTATGGCTGTGTTGGGTCTTCATTTCTGTGCGAGGGCTTTCTCTAGTTGTGGCAAGTGGGGTCCACTCTTCATCGCGGTGCGCAGGCCTCTCACTATTGCGGCTTCTCTTGTTGCGGAGCACGGGTTCCAGACGCGCAGGCTCAGTAATTGTGGCTCACGGGCCTAGTTGCTCCGCGGCATGTGGGATCTTCCCAGACCAGGGCTCGAACCAGTGTCCCCTGCATTGGCAGGCAGATTCTCAACCACTGCGCCACCAGGGAAGCCCCAAAATTAAATTTAAAAAAAGTAAAAAACAGCTTACCACAGGCTCTAAACTCCATGCTCCTTCTACTATCAAAACTAATATAAATCCTACATTGTCCTTAACTGTTCTTTTTATAGATTTATTAAAAAGGACTACTTTTTATAACCTGGAACAGATGTCAGAAAACTTGGGTTCTAGTTCTACCTCTATTGCTATGGGAACTTGGAGTGCTTGTTTGCTTTTAAATGGGGTTTAATTTTTTCACCTATGAGAAACAGGTTTGATCTGTTTTCTCTCTAAGGGTTCATGAGACTGTATAAATTGATAGAATAGTGCCTATTTTTAGATCAATATGAACTAGCCCTCTTAGGGGACGGGCAGGACGGAGATGAGAAGGTCAGAAATGAGATGGCTTCTATTTTGCCACATACGCCCTCTTTCATTGCTGTGGGTTTGGAATTTGGGGGGCAGTGAGCAAAGGAAACTCCTTCCCATGGGTGGTTGAAATCTTCCATGATCTGGGTGTTGCTCTGATCATTTCCATTTAATACATTCTAAGACAGCATGGGTCCTCCTGCATTATACCAAAACTAAGAGTACAAGTCCTTGCTCTAAGGGCTTCTAGACCCGGTTAGGCAAAACATTCACATGCAGCACACACTCAACACCAGCGAAGCAGACAGTGGAGGTGAGAAAGCTCCTGAGCTAGCCTCTTCCTGAGGGAGCTGAGAGCTCTCTCAGAAAGATACTGTTGCCTAGTCTTTGGAAGATCAGGTTCCCAAGGAGAAAACTAATGTTTAATTTAGCACAAAGACAGCTCAGAATCTCTCTCCGGGGGAATGAGCCTGCAAACAGATGCACATGCAAAGAATCTAAGCGAGAAAAGGAAGCTCTCGTTGGTGCAATGGCAACAGGACTTGGGTGCAAACTTTCCTGATCTATCGCCTCTGCCCTGTGTTTCTGTCAGAAGGACCACTGCTCTTTCCTGTTTACGCTTATGTCTGTACTTTGCTCTTTTTCAACACCTCTGTGAAACAACCAAGTGGGATAATACCACCAGTACACAGGTTTTGCTGTCTGAAATTACATGGTGCAGTGTGGCAATCAAATGTGCAAGCCTTTGCCGGTTTAGCAAGTATAGGCCTACTTAGGTGAACAACAACGAAAAATTAGTTTCTCAGCTGCTCAGCCAGAGAATGTTTTTATTTTTACATAATTTAGACTCCAGAGACCGCCAGAAATGAGCGGTGTACACCGAAGTGTGGCAATCATCATTCCAAAGACACAGTACAGTACACATTGTATTCAATTAAGCCACTTCTTTGCACCCTGGTTACCATGACGCTAAGAGATTATACTGTGTATCCAACAAACCCCTGGTAAGTTATTAGCAGTTGAAGGAAACTTTGGCCTTAAGTAAATTTTCTGGGAAAAAAAAAGAAAGAAAAAGACATGTAATTAATTTTCTGTTCAAATCCTTCAGAACTACCTGAAAAGAAGCCTGTTGTACAGTGAGGAATTCAAGGTGTTGGGCTTCATGTGGGTGAGAGTTATTAGTGTGCTGGAAAACTGAACCACATTTCTGACAAAAGAGAACTTTTAAAACAACAATGTTAATGATTCTATATTAACATAGGAACCAGCCATGACTCCGGAAGCAAGAACACTGTTAAAAACAATATAAAACAAAACAAACCCAACACGAGTTTGATTCTACATTTCCTCAGAATATTATCCTTCAAGAGGAGGAGGGGAATGTAAGTTTAAACGATGGGGAATAAAGAAACTACCAAAAAAGTTTTGACTACATTCTTTGCTCTGAGTTAGAACCAAGAAATCCGTCCTTATCCAAATATCATCCACCAAGAACAAGATTATGCTCATTCTAATCCTGTCACTTCTTCATAGAAACACTGTGCTTTTGATTAAGAATTATCCTCACAGAAACTCGCTTTGAAGCCTTGGCAGCATTTTCCTCGTGTTTCTTATGGAAAGTCACACTTGAGGAGGTACTGAGCAAAGAAGAGATTCCAAGCTAAGACCCACATCAAGGCTTGAAATTTTCAACATGCTCCAGGTCGGGGTTGGGAAGAGGGCAAGTTCGTGCCGCCTGTTTGTGTGTGGTTGCAGTGAGAGAACTGATTCCCTGGCAACTCGAGCAAGGGACCTGGCTTTCAAAAGCATACATTTAAATCTCCACAGCAGGGAACTGCTAACTCTTTGCGACTCTGTGACCAGATTCACTTAAGAATTATTCGTCAGTATGCATTAATAATTCAGTTAAATTGGTAAATTTGGACTATTCCATTCTAATCATTCCAAATTCTCAATAGCCTAAATTTCTCATTTACCCACAGAGTCCACAACACACTCCCTGGGCAACTAAATGGAAACCCAGCCTTTATTCAAGAAGAAGTAAGGAGTCAAATAAACACTCCCTCTAGTCAAGTTCTAGATTAGGAGTCCTAGAATCCCAGGAATGGAAGAGATATTAATTGATCCTGTTCTGGAGAAGGACACTATTCAACCCATTTCATAGAAATGTAAACCCATCCCAGATGGCATCTCCATAGTAAACTATTTAGGGATAGTATGGATATACTGGGTAATATGGTATACTTCACTAACCATTTTAAATAAATATAAAGAGAAAAGCCATCCCTTGCATAAAATATCCCTGACATCCTTTTGGGGATAGAATCTTGAGCTGGAAAAACCACGGATCTGACTTGACTATGTCACTTCTCACATTAATAATAAATTAAATAATAATTTAATAATAAATTATCATCTGACATCTAAAATGTATTGAGCCTCTTCTAGGTGCCAGGAAGTAGTTAGCTATATCACTATCATTCCATTTTACAGGTGAGAAAACTGAGGCTGGAGAGTTTAATTAAATTAACCAAGAAGACATAGCTAGTAAGTTGTAGAGCTGTGATTTGAAACCAGGTAGTCTCACCCTAACCCCAGGTTCTTAAGTGTTACGATGTCTTGCCACCTCAAGCTGACTTTAACACTTCTGGTTCCAACCACACCCACACCCCTTTCAGACTGTAAATTCCAAGAAGACAGAGGCTATATCAAATCGCTCATCATGGATACATTCATTCTCTTGGCATAGAATAGCTGCACAATGATTCTTTATTGACTTCATGGATAATTTCCCCAAACTCGAAAAAGCACCCATGTCCACAATCTTGATATGAAATTTCAGAACTTTTGCTAAAACCATTAAGACCCACAGAGACCACAGTGCATGTCAAATACTGCTATCTGCCCATTTCTTAGCCATTCCTTTGGCAATTTGCTTGTGGTAGGGCCCGACTCTCTAGTCTTCTTCAAGCCTTGCGGAGAATATATAAACCTCTCTCTTCATCCCCTCTCCAAGGAAAAAGAACAGCTTTCACTCTTTCACACCTGTCCCTTAGATATGTATAGGAAAGGGTCAGAGCTAGGAGCCGAAGATGGAGAGCCACTCCAGCTATGGTCAGTATCCCAGCATCCTGCCTCGAATCAGGGAGGGAAGGAGTTGTTGACTTTTTTCCTCAGCCATCTACTCCATAGGAGCCTTCCTTCCCTGTGCCCTGTGAACATGGACCAAATAGGGGAAACCGGTATCTAACTGACCTTAGGGAGAGTAAAAGATCTGTAACCCACCTGTAATTAAAAAGCAAGGGAGAAAGCAAGTAAATCTCAAAGACTATCTGGGCTCACAGCTTCTCATAAATTTCTGCTCATGATTTTTTTTTTGTTGTTGTTTTAATGAAAAGACCTTTTCCAAGTTAATAAACTCATTTGTTGGGAAGATCAGTTGAACATCAAGAGAACCCACTTTTACCCACGGGGGAAATTCTTATTTGCACTGGAAGGCTTAGCCAGCCCAAGAAGAGAGGTGTAGTTGGTTCGGCTTCTTTTAGTTTCTCTTCTGCGTCTAGCGACTGTGCTTTTAAAACCATCTCCTTTCAATGCCAAAGGCCATGTCACGCTGTATATAACTCACAGTGAATGGGAGAAGTGTGTAAATAGCAAGGCATTAAGCAGCTCAAGGGACTTGAAGATAGGTAATACAGAACACTTAGGCAGTGCGCAATGAGAAGAGGCTGCTGGAGGGGAAATGTAATACTTGTCTTCAAGTATATGAAGGATTATTATTGCTTCACAGACGCTGACTCCTCTGAGCCTTCCTCGCTCGACCATTTCCCAGGGCTTCTGATACACTCTTGCCAGAGCTCCGGACCCTCCAGGAGGTGGATCGGCCTCACGTGTTCCCCTCACTGCTCACACGCGACCACAGTGTCAACCAGGCTCCACTCTCTGTCCCCAGACACCCAAGGTTCACCCACATTGGCACCCAGCAGCCCCACTCCTCATTCCACCTTCTCTCTTGCTCCTCCCAGGCCTGCTGGGGACCCACATTCTCCAATAAGTGCTGCCTGGCCTGGGTTTGACTTTCTCTCCTACCTGCTACTAACAGCACTCATGTTTTGAGTACCCGCGATGTGTCAGGCACTACGCTGACTGTTATGCTAAAGAATATTAGCTTTATTTTACAGATGAAGATACTGATGCCCAAAAAGAAAATTATTTCCCCAAGCTCATACAGCTGGTAGGTGTGAGGAGGGATCAAACACGGGGCAAACTCGAAAATCTATGCATGAAATTCTTCCATTTACTAAATTTCTAAGCCTCAGTTTCCTTATCTGTAAAATAGCCAAATATTGCTTACTCATCTCTCTCTCTTTCTTTTTTTTAAGCATTACATAAAGTATACAGTAAAAGTGCCTTGACATTCTAGGGCTCAATAAATATTTATTCCTCTCTCCCTCTGATTTTCTATATCAGTTTTGGTCCACTCTACCTAGTTAAGTACTTTTACTGTGTCCATGTGGTCTTGATTGACGACTAGCCTGTAGGTAAGAAGGGACTAGCTCTTTAGCTGTATTTCTCTATTCTCCCACAGAACCTGTTAAAGTATAAGGGAAATTATCATGAAAATGCAGAAGAAAGAATTTAGAATTGTTTTCATTAAACATGATCCTGCCTGTGATCATATAAAAGGGACTGGATTAAAATACAAGGAAGTAGTAGAAGCCACTCGGAATGGTTTAGCTGCCATGCATAGCAGAACTGGATGATTTTTTTCAAATTTCCTTCTAAGCTTTTTGAGATTAAATAGCAGTGCTAAAAACAAACACACACAACAACAATAAAAACAAAAACAGCTAATCAAGGCCACCCTTTCAGTCATATTTGTTATGCCTAAGAACATTTGGACACCCATGCTTGTCTCGGTACTTAACAAAAGGTTTACTGGCAGAGGGGAGCCATACCGCACTAAACTTTAAGGTTGAGAAAAATTTGATAAGCATCACCTAGCAAAGACATTATTTCAAAGAAAGCAGATGCCTTCTATAAATAAACATTGACCTAAACAAGCAAGACCTCTTGGGTGACATAATAACATTACTTGGCTGTCAAAACAAGCTTTCTACCCATTTTTGATAAAGGAGTGTACCAACTTCTCTCTCCACTTGAACTCTTTTTGCCTTTGTGAGATCTTACAATTATCTTTACTGGAAAGAAGTAGTAGGAAGGTTCTGGATAGATAAGAACGCCCCCTTTATTACTTTGTTCTGGAAAACAGAACAAAAATAGGTCAGTTTTTAAGGAAATGATGGCTGCACGTATAAACAATGTAAACACGCCTATCGCTGTCCCACGGAGGACATTTACCACATGGATAGCTGCAGACACCCAGCCCTGGCCAATGAATTGTTTCTGTTTTCAGCCCCACGCCCACCCTACGGCCCTCAAATTTTGAACTGTCAATTGGAAACTTGATTATTATCAGTTAAAAATAACCAGGGGACTCTGGCAATGATTTAACTGGTTTGACTTTCTTAGGCTAACAATTAACATTTTAGACTATTGTTGACAAAATAGTTAACTTTCCCATGTCATTTGTGCAAACTACTTTTCTAATATTCCTGACACACGCCGGGGGACACACCTTTCCAAAGCTGCTCAGGTCTGTGCAGGGGCCTGTAAAAGACCCTAAACACTTTCACACCGTTGCACATTTTCACTAGGATTTCCTGGTACCTTCGGGAACACTTAAGTACTCTGATAGCTCAGTCTTATCTTGACAGCATTGAATTTGAAATACCAACCCCTCTATTTACAGTAAAAGCTATTTCACCATTTAAAACAGACAACTGAAAGCTTAAGTACACTTTTAATCCCTGGAAAAACTGGTATTATGATTTGTTGTCTAGTAGTTTATTAGTAGTAATACTAGTAATAATGCCTTGCATTTCTGCAGTGCTTAATTTTTTTCCAAAGCCTATTCAGAAACACACATTCATTGGCTTTCTCAACGAGCTAGGGCAGCATTATTGTTCTGTTTTACACATGACTGCTAAGTAACTTGTCCTAGGTCACCCAGCTCGTTAGTGATCAAGCAGGCACAGGCCGAGGATGCAGTCTCCTTCTGATCTGTTTTCTTTCCTCCACACTACATTAGAGAAAAGATAATCTCTGAAGCCAAAGATGACTTAGAACCACTTATCTATCCAGCCTAGCAACACAGTCTAAGCAACAGAAAAAGAGCTTGTCTCAGGCAAAAGGGAAAGATTAATAATGCACCACGGAAGCTCTAAACCTTTCTGTTCCATGGACCAGCAATTATTCAGTTTCACAGTTCATTCAAAGATTCAAACATACTTCACCAGAAAATGATTTAGTGCCTAAAGCCTGCTCCAAGTGGTTAGAAATGCAGATCTGCTTAAACCCTTACAATCCAGGCCCTCTTTAAAGGCCCTGTTCCTGCAATCTCTGCAGTAATGGGGCTTCCCCTGAACTTGCACTTGAGTTAAATGAAGAAACTGGCTGAGTAAGGGCTGCAGAATTAGGCTCTCAATGTGGACAGAATTAGAACCAGCTTGGAGGTTATTTCTTGCATTGTTCTTGAAACTCAGGCTATTGAAAATCTCAGACATTATATATTTCTTGTAGTTTCACACCCCTCAAAGACAGCACTATCCCACAGAACAGAAGTTCCCTTTCCACCCTCATTCAAATATTACTGACTATATACAAGGCATTGTACTAACAGGTATGCAGGACACAGGGCTTTCATCTGAGGACACCGTGCATATTCGATTTTAGATGATCAATATTCTCTCCTTTTCTCCAAAGGACATTTATGGCCACTTAGGGCATACGAATTAACTATTAAAGGGATACCTTCAACACACCCAGACAGAAATAAATCTAGTTATGGACACAGTATTAAGAAAGAATTCTGACACCCATTCTGTGCAAAGGCCCCTTTAAATGGATGGTGTTTCTGAAAATAAGAGGATCCTGAGCAAAGTGAGACCTGCAGATTTAACAGGCTTAGTGAATCACTCCCAAATGCCCAGGCCTCCCTTCGGACACAATGTTATCAGGTTAATACAGTACTTGCATCACCATCTCTGAGTACCACGCTGAGTAACAGAGCGCCAAATTTAGAAGCTAAAATGGAGAAGGGAATTTCCAATAACCAAAAGGGGGGTGGTGGATCAACCCTTGCAATGGCACAGGTTTGCAGTGAAAAGCCACCATCAGAAATACACTGGACTTCTTACTCCTAACTCACACTGCACCTCTCATCAGTCTTTTCGGCACTCGGGGAGGGAGCTCCTCTAAGGGGATGTTTAGGAGATGGTTGGTAGTCAGGGGAGAGAAAGCAGATTCCCTCTTAGAACAGGAGGGAAGGCACAGCCACCTTTGCCTTTTGCAGCAGTAAGCCTCCAGTGGGGAAAGGCCAGACATGGTGCTCTCACTTCCTCCCAGCATGGATATTGCTATCGTCGTAAAGTTACAATAACCACTGAAGTTGGTTTCAATTCGCATCCCCAAGCCCCCAGGAGAAAGAGGCAGCCTCATCTTCCTTCCAAGTGGGAGAAAAGCAAAAACCAAAAGAACGAGGCCGTAAGCAGACACCTTCCTTGCAGCGGCTGGGATGTGAAGGCCACATCCAATCTTGGCACCCAGGACAGAGATCTGTCTTCTCCACTGAGAAGGGCTGGGCGCCTGGTTCCCTGTATCACCCCCAGAAACACTTACCAGGAGACTGTGAAGCACACAAGGCGGTATTATTGGGAGACTTGCAGACAGATTATAAATTTACTGGGGACAATCAAGGCATTTAGATGCTTTTGGCTGCAGATGCCAGGGACACACACACTCACATACAAACCTCATTCTTCCCTCCATCTGAGTGATTCTTTACCCGCCCTGCCCCCCTTTACCTCAACACGTCGAAACAAACTCTCATTGCTGTCCTAGGGAATTCCAGGGAGAGGTGGGGATAGAGCAGGTGGAAGGGAAAGGAAATTAGGCCTTGAAGCACTAATATAACCCCACAGGCTAATTGTATCCAAGGATAAAACAACAAACATTGGGCAGTTTAACTGTTGGCAGTTATCTTTCGTCTGGAGTTGGCGCCAGGAAGTTGCAGTTCTAGGCATCTCAAGCAAAATGTGTGGTGGAATAGAACAGCACCAGTCCAGCCCCCAGACTTTCTGGAAACTTCAACCATCACAGACCCAGGGCAGGGATAAGGAGTCACAGAGAAGCATCCTAGGGGCCTGGCTGGAGGATGTCCTCTCCCTAGAGCTCCTTCTCAAGCTCCCTTGGAGAAGGAGTTCAACCCAGTGCCCTCCTCTCCTTTGGGCTTCTTGAGGACGTTTCAGCTTGCATGGCCATTTCCTGTTGCTGACTTTCATTAGGGCTGGCTTGGGCAAACTGGAGCTGTGCTGTGAGCGGACACAGGACTTCCGAATCCCCACAGAACTCAGAAATGGAGGAAGTTTGCAGGGCTGCAGGGCTGCAGGGCTGCAGGGCTGCAGGGCAGGGCTCCACCTTCTACCCTGAGGCTATGGGCCCAGCAGCTTTGGGGGGAAAGCCAGCACACGGCAGGCAGTCACCTGACCAAGACTAGCACCAAGAACCAATGAGTCAAGGGCTACCCCCTCTCGGATGAGGTGTGTCTATACCTCTGAGGAAGAACTTCCAGCCAGAAACCTAATCACAACTTTCAGGTTGGATGTCCTGTCACCAGGAATGGCTGAAGACAAGGCACTCTCTAGGATGACAGCATGGAAACAGCCCCTTTGCGCCTGCCCATTTTAGTGAAGGCTGTAAGTGGGCACTATCTGATTGTAGTGCCTGTGGAAAGAAGCTAGATGCGGACAGTGGGGGAGTCTGTAAGAAATCAGGGAGCAGGCCTTGTAAAAACACTCCCTCACCAGTCTTTGGGTTATTTCCCCAAGTTTTTGGTTTTGAGTGAGGGAACGCTCAGGGAACTTGCTCTGCTAGAGATTACCACTTATGTTCTCCTGACCCAAGGAGAAGGGGCCACTTCAAAGAGGGAAGGGGAAATAGGACAAGAAGGAAAAGGCTTGGCTAAAGGTCATCTGGACTGCTAAACAAATGCTTTCAGGCTAAGCATGGCTTGCTGGGCCTAATCAGTGCTGGCTCGCCAAAGCAGGAGGCTTCCTGAGACAAGACCTTCCTCAACGGCTCAGATCTTGCCGCTCATTGCCAATCCTTCTGCAAGCTCTGGACCCCAGAGCAAACTCTGGAAAACTCAAGTTCCTTACCACTTAAGGAATACTCTACAGGTGGAGGAAAACCCACGAATGAACACCAGCAGGACTTGACGAGGACGGGTTTAGTAACACCTCAGAAACAAGACACCCAATAGCCTTTGAGGTAGTCAGGTGGCATCTTGGCCCTTTGCACCGCCGTCCACTCTACGTCAGGCCGAGGCCAGCTCTACCCTCGCCAAAGTCCACACGACCACAGCCAGAATCAGGAGAAAACCAGGTGCCTTACCGCAATCAGGGCCGAGTTCCTCTGGTCCGCCGAGGTTGAGGCCGGTGTCTGCTGCTCCCCGTCGATCCCACCGCTGCCACCATTATTGTTACTGCTCAGCAGGTGCTGCTGGTGGTGATGGTGATAGTCCGGTGGGGGCGGTGGGGCCGCTGTCGCTGCCGCTTGGGAGGCTGTAGGAGGGGCAGCAGGTGGCGGGGGAGGGGCTGTAGTGGTGGCAGCAGTGGCAGTGGCCTTGGTGTGCTTGCCAGCCTTCCTCGCCCCCTGGCCGTGCTGCACGAGGCTCAGGAGCTGCAAGGTGCTCTCTCTTTCCCGGTCTGAGCTCTCGGCCCTACCCCGTTCGTAGCGTCCTTCACAGCTCAGGTGGTGCTGGCGGCAGACGGCGATCCGAGCCCGAAGGCGCTCCACGATGGCACTGTGCACTCTCGGGGTGACCGAGCCCCCTCCAAGGAGCCCCGCCCCAGGGGCCCCCCCTAACCCTCCTGTGGGGGCCTGCGGGGGCGCTGTGTCCCCCATCTTACTGGACACAATGACTGCTGCCTCTGGGATGGTGAGGTGGAAGGAGGCTATGGCTGGTTAGTGCAGGCAAATCTGCTGTTGACAATGTGCGCTCAGTGTTCAGGGCCACATGAATAGAGGTCTTCAGAGGTTGGGGGGAGTAGTGGAGAAGGTATGGGGGAGGGGAGTGAGTAAAAGAGGGTGAGGAGAAAGAATAGAAACCAATCGCAGAGGGTAATTTGGAAACAAACCCTGATCAACTTACTCTAATTGCATTTGACAGCTCTGGAGAAGTTGGACAGAGTTAGTGGGGTTTTTCTCCCCCCACCAAGCTGACAAGAGCCACTAGGTACTTTGTAAACACACGATCTGGGGGTAAGAGCAAGAATTCAGGGACTGTCAAGTGAGAGACAGGAACAGACAGCAAAGGGAATTGTGAGAGGTATTAATACAGAGCTGGACTCCCCCTCACCTAGTTGTTTTGGAAGATTCTTTATGGGGATGTTTCTGCAGAGAAACCCATTTCTACCATGGTCTCTGTAACCCACGGCCTTTACTTTTCCTCAGGTTAAAAAAAAAAAAAAAAAAAAGTGCTGTTTCAGAAGCTTTTTGAAGTCAATGTTCAAAACGTACAAAAATCAAGAGATACTGTCTTTTGGCTTTTAATTGTTCCTCCCTTTCCCTTTGCTCCGGTGTTTTCTCCCCTTTGGGGGACTGTAGGATGTGATCCTCTCCCCAAAGAACGGGAGGCAGCTTTTCAATTGTTAATGTCAGTAACTGGACTTTTGGACCATGCTTTTTTCTTCAGCTAATCCAATCACCAGTAAAATCCTCATTCCCTCTAAGGTTTCCCAGCCTTAAATGAAAGCAGTCTGAAGTCACTAGCCACTGAGAGAGATCCTTCAACACATTTTTTTCTTCCCCGCTTACGTCCCTAGTCCTCACCCCCGGCTCGATTCTAATACAGTATCAAGAGAGACAAACTCCTCCGAGAGTAATTTACAAACGATGGTCAAACTTACAAACTTCCAGCAAATTGCACCGAGTCATGTCCAGCCACTTTTCTGTCCACTTTTGTACATTCCATCCCCGGCCAGTGGATCTGAGGGTCTGGACTCGCAATAAGCAATGTGGTTCTATCTCTTGGATTGCTCCGCTTTAGAGATGGAAAAGAAAGTAGCTGGTCTTTTCCTTTCTCTTTCCCGTCTGTTGTTCGCCGCTGGGCTGACACTGGCTCCGCTGCCCGGAGTCACGGCGATACACAGGCTTTCATTGTGCTCCGATAGGAGAGGGAGAGAAAGAGAGAGAGTGAGACAGAGGGAGAAAGAGAGAGCCAGCGAGCTGCGGGTGGGGGGGGGGGGGGGGTGGCGGGGGGCGGGGGGAGCGCTCGCCCGAGGCTCCCTGGTGGAAGGCGGGTGCCACTGCACAGGCGAGCAAGGCGGCCGGCGCCGGGGAAAGGGGAACGCAGAGGGCCTCCCAGCGGCTGAAGAGGTGAATCCCAAAGCCTGCGCATGGCGGCGGCGCGCGCAGCTCGGCCTCCGCCTCGGCTCCGGGGCGGGGGAGAAGGCTGGGGAAATTCCCCAACCTCTAGTCGACTACTTCACCAGCTCGAAATGTTGAAGAAATTCCCGGCCAGGGGATGTATTTTCCCTTCCAGACCTCCGTTACGCCCCCCTGAGGATGTCATTTTCATTTTTCAGTATGTTGTCCATGACACCCCTGCGCACCCTAGCGAGAGCTGGGTGAGCACGGAGGAGATGTTCAAGAGTGTCACAGGGAGACGTGGGGTGTGTGCGCGCGTTGCGGGAGGGGGGAGGAGGGGGAGGAGAGGAAATCACATCATTAGCTCCTAAAGGACAGGCGGGTGTCTGTCTACCTGCCCGCCTGCTTTGTACGTCTCTGGATAAGTCAATCTGGGTGATCACAAGCAAATCAGTAAGAATAACTAAAATAGTTTACCATGATGAAATTACCAATACCAGTTCCAGAAAGAAAAAAAAAAAAAAAAAAAAGATTTCTTTGAAAATACAAGATTGCCTACGACAAACCTAATGCAAGATCTGGGGTCTCCATAGCTGTCTGATTTCCATATACAATGAGGAAAATCATTATGTAGCAGTCGAGTTTCAAGAAGTTTACTAACACAAACCAAACAGATCTCTGACACAGACTGTTGTCCCCTCATCTTCAGATAATCCTACCTTTAAGACCTCAAAATGTATATTGGATTCTGCTTATTATTATCAATTATGGAGAATAAATTAAGGTGAACACAAGATTGGTATAGTCAGGTCCGTAAATATTCTGTGTACCCTAACTTGGAAGTCATTTGGATTTGAGGTCTCAAGCAATGGGGCTTTGTTAATTTAAACCAACTCTGGCATCTCAGTAACACGGTCCTGCTTCAAACTGAGCTGTGGATAGAAGTGAATCGGTAAGATCAACGCAAACATTTTAAGGCTGGATTTATCTACAGTTTAGTTCTCGATAGGCTGGCCTACATTAGTTCACTTTATTTTCACAAATCCTGGAATGCTAGTTTGGAATTTGGGACAAGTGCATTCTGATGCAATATAACTTTTTTACTTCTCGTTGGAACATACTTCTGTCTGTCCCTTCCAAGGCTAAGTTCCTAACCACTCATGGAGAAAGGCAGAAATATATCTTTGTTAGGTATGCAGATTTGAATGCAGAACTCTCTCATGAGGTGTCATTAAAAAGTGAAGTTTTGATCATTTTATATTTGATTTTTAAGAAGGTGTATTCATTAGACATTATCTTCTTTCTATTGCTATCGGTACTTTATATTTAGCAATCATACTTGATACAAGAGAAAAAATTCAATATTTAAATTAAAATTTACTGTTCACTCTACAGTCCTGCAGTAACACGGGTTTTGATTAATAACAGAGTTTTTGGTCAAATCCGCTATTCCTAAATGACATAAACTTTGAATTCTAAGCTAGGCAAGGACACACCTTAAAAACTTGTCAAGCAACAATTTAATACATTTTCATACTATATTCTAGTGTTGTAGGACACTCCTTTACGTTATCTTTTGTACAAATTTACCCTTTACAGCCATTTAATTTCAAGCTGACATCATTATCATCCACATCCTCATTTCCATTCACATCAGTTACTGTTTATTTACAGTCACTGTTTCAGGCACAGCACTTCGCATATATCTCCTTTAATCCACCAGCAATCCTGAGGGAGAGGTATTATTAACCCCATTTATAAATGAGGAAACTGAGGCTTATTGAAATTAAACTATTCAAGCTAACTAGGAAGTAACATATCAGGACTCAAACTCAAGGCTGATTTCAAACCTATACTCTCTTAGCCACTGGACTTGCTGCCTCAGTATCAAGTGTGAAAAGAGTTACAGGGAAACCAGACTATACCCAAAATAGCTCAAGGGCTGCAATTACACCTCAATCAACATGCTGGAGTCTAAGCAAGTCCTATAATACCTCCAAGAAGTGAGTAGTGAATAGAACTACTCATCTGAGTATGAGAGCAGACAAGTGAGAAAATATGGTCAATTACATACAGCTGCCAATAAAATAAACATTTCTTTTTTTCCTTGTCTTTCCCTTTTATGGAACTGTTCCCTCTCTTATATCCCTAAAGCTTCTGTAATAGCTCTATGGATTTTTTTTAAAGCATTAGTTCCTTTCTATTTGTCCATCTGTGTTCCTCACCATCTCTACTATCCATAGCTACCTAACACAAAGCATTTAACACTATAGTAATAAATGCCCAGATCTAAAAAGTTCATAGACATGTGAGATTTATAAGTTTACAAACTATTTTTTGTGTTATATAGAATCAATGATATCAATGATGATGATAAAATAATACAGTATGTCATAATACCTGCAAAAGTTAATTCTAATTTTTCAACATTTCTATTTTCTTCTAGACTACTTGCTATTGGCCCCATGATCCATGCTAATTCTCATTTCCTGACAGCCTGTCTCTTTGCCATTCTTTTGGTGTTATCATGTACATAAAAGCCTCTTGTACTCTCCAAACACCTACTGAAGAAGCTTGCTCACTTGCAGTGACCCCAGACATCAGCAAAACTACCTATTAGCATTTCCTGATCAACAGTCAGAATGCTGTTCTAATAGGAAAAATGCTTCAAGCCAACACGATGCCTGACCTAGGAACTGGGTCAGCTGCCATCATAAGTCCCTAAAATCATTAGTGCTTTCATTTTTACAAATTAAATGCATGCTATTTAAAAGAATAGATAAGTTAATTTTTAAAACTTTCAGTTGGAACTCTCACTCTTCAGCTGGCTCAAGCTTGTCTGCAGTGTCACATACGAGAAGTGATGCTTCCCGGGTCATCAGAGATACTTCAGAGATCATTCTTTCGTTTTTCTTCGACTTCTTTTGTAACAGATCATTCATGATCCTTCACCCTTCGCACTTGACTATCACTTTTCCTCTAAACTCTGCCTTGCATCTTTTTGGACACTCACTTCAACTTTCAACTGTGGCTTCATATAGGTTAAGGATTATTTCGATATGACAGAAAAATAAGAATAATAGACATATGGGACTGAAATTTCTATTTCGCACTTTTAAAAAGGTATGCACTCCTCACATGAAACATCAGCATCAGTATTCTCACAACTTTGTAAGCTCTTTCTCCCTGTTTTGTTTACAATCATAATAGGGATAATTTTGGAAAATTAATTGCAGAAAATATTAAGTAATCTCTACGTAAGGACTTAATAAAATGCAATTTTTAATGTATGCAGTTTGTAATGAAGTCCATTCCGTGAACCACATAACAGATGAAGCTAGGTTCAACCAACACTTGAAGTAAGAAACAAGTATCTAAAATTCCACAGGGGACGCAAGAGGGAGGGGATATGGGGATATATGTATATGTATAGCTGATTCACTTTGTTATACAACAGAAACTAACACACCATTGTAAAGCAATTATACTCCAATAAAGATGTAAAAAATAAATAAATAAATAAAATTCCACAGGGAACTGGATCCTATGAGAATACCACTTTTAAGAATTAAAGATACAGAATAGACAGGGTCCATTTGTTCACTCTGAAACCATTTTACTTTATTATATTAAGGGAAAATTTAGATGTGCAAAGCAATGCAGATGCCAAAATATGCTTTTAAACTATTTTTGGCTGAATTTGTCTCTCTCAGATCTTCTGATCCTAACGTAAATACCTATGTGGGAAAAGTAATGGATAAAAATAAATAAAATACATCTTAAATCATTAACCTGTAGACAAAATTGGATAGGAAAAAGAAAGAACATCATGAAGCATGAAAATACATATCATGAAATTATTCCTGAATGTGAGGGTTGGAAGACTCTGGAGGCCTGAAATCTATTCGTAAGGGAAACTCTGGAAGAGGAGAAAAAGCACTCCTCTACTTGAAACGGGTAAACTACAGTCTGATTCTGAGGCAAGGAAACTGAATTGAATGAGACACTGAGGTTTCTTTCATGGCCCACTGATTTAGATAATGATAGTAGTAAAAAATATATTAGTGAAGATCATTTAATACTGCAAAAGGGTAATAAACAGATCTGGGCAG
The DNA here is from genome assembly GCF_965194825.1 of Balaenoptera physalus. Classification (NCBI taxonomy): domain Eukaryota; kingdom Metazoa; phylum Chordata; class Mammalia; order Artiodactyla; family Balaenopteridae; genus Balaenoptera; species Balaenoptera physalus. The sequence goes on along the minus strand of NC_138889.1, from coordinate 39,551,040 downwards.
GAATTCAGCAATAAATACGCATAGATGTTAGTCGAAATACATTTTTTAAATACAGTGCTTTTCTATTAAACTGACAGTACATGAACAGCTTGTTCACTTGATAGTCACATGTTATAAAGGCATTGTTATATAACTTTAAAATACACTTAAAAATGATTAAGCTTATGTTTTCTACGTACAGCGGATAAAAGTTTTATTAGACTGTAGAGTGCCATTTCATGGAAATTAAGATGAACATATGTTTTACACAAGATATTTTGCCATGAACCTATACATAAAATATATAAATGTCACATGATATAGAGAAACAAGACTCATGATCTTCACATTTACAGGAATTTATAAAATCTTCTCTGAAGGAAATGTGTTACAATTCAGTCAAACTTCTCATCTTGAAAGTAATCCGCAAAATTGAGATATTCTTGAAGTTGACCGTATTTCTGTGTATACAATAAAAAAGCTAGTTATTTTACTCAAAGCAGTGAAGATAAACTAGGCCTTTTCAATCTACAGACACAAATAGGAACAAGTTAATCTCATGGTAATTGTGAACAAAAATCTTATTATGAACAGGGACTCAATTTCAAATAAGCATTTCTAATTCATATAAAGCATTGGAAAGAGATCAAAATGAACATTATTATTAATTTCATAACTTTCTTATAAATTATAAGTTTTCTATTATCATATTTATAGTAGAAATATAACAACTTCAATAACTTATTCGACAAAAATTTGCTGAACACATAACACATATCAAATACTCTGCTAATGACTGTCTAGGTATTAAAAAAAATTGCTTTCCCTGCCCCTAAGGAGAACAGAGTTCACTAATGACAACAAATAACAAGTGCCATAAAGAAGTATAGACACTGTTATGCGGCTTCAGAAGAGAGGTTATGGTTAGCTGAGATGACCAGGAAACAGTGGCATTTAAGCTGTCCTGGGGAAAAAGATTTGGTAGGCAACGATTTGGTGGAGAGTTTTCTCTAGCAGACAAAAGTCCATACAACAGTGACAACACAAGAAAGCACGGGATTTGACTACAATCTGAGGTTTTGTAGGGGAATTGAGAGAGATAAGACTGAACCAAAGAGGTAGTATGAAATGCTAGGTTACAGAGTTTAGCAATAATGTAACAGGCGATGGAAAGCTGCCAAAGGTGTTAGGGCAGGAAATTGACACTATCTGAGGTGTATTTTTTTGGGAAAAAAAAGGTGAAACATCTAGTCTAGAATGGTTTGGCAACTAGTTACGAGTCTACTGTAATAATTTAGGTAACGAGGGCCTACATTTGAGTGACGGCAATGAAGGTGGAGAGTAAAGACCAGGGCAGGACAAGAGAAGAGAGGAATTGGGATGATTTGGAGATTTCAAGGTTGACAGAGTTCAGAGTGCTTCCTTCAGCTGAGGAGATGAACTGACCTAATGGTTTCTTAACTCTACTTGTGAGCTCTGGTTTTACTCCCAGTAAAGTGAGTGAGGATCCTGATAACTCTGACGCTTGTGGTGATAGGAACTGAAACTTGATACTTCTATGGACATACTTTCTTCACTTCCTGGTGTTATGTATTCACCACCCCATCCCAACAATCCTGTCTTCAACTTCCCTGGAAACCCCATCATCATAGGCACTCTCTTCTTAAAGAAAAAACATTTGATAGAATTTGCCAGTGCATATGATACTATGTTCTTCAGCTCTAATTTAGAACGAGACATATATTACTATTATGTTTATTATATATTTTCATTTTATTATAATTTTGCATTACAATTTTCTTATCATTTGTTCTTTTCTTACACTTGAATTGCTCCTACCCTTTTAATATCATTAGTTAAAAACAGATCTCCTAGTTCAACTGTTAGGAGGAAGAATAAGAAGAATGAAGTTAGTCTAGTTCGCAGGTCTTTGGGAAGAAATGCTGAGATATCCCGAGATAATGGAAGAAAAATGCTCAGAGGAAGAAGAGTCAGGTAAGGAAAAAAGCAAGGTGTGAAACACAAGCTGGGGGAGGAAAGACAGGAACAGACAGTTTGTGTAAGGTAAAAGAAGGGGTTCACATAATAATTGAGAGCTAAGAGCAGAAACAGCCATGGATGTGGCCACTCAAGCATAATAGCACTGAGCCCAGGCATTCTAAAGGGTTAGAATAACTGTGGCCAAGAAGAAGTCATGCATCACAACAACACATGTAGTGCTATTACTCAAAGACACATACACACACACACCGAGGGGGAGGCAGAGTGATGTTGAGAAATGTCAGGGTACTTGATAAATCCTGAAGTTTAATCACAGCACAAAAAGCTGCATATGGGTTTATATTGGCTAATAAACTTCTTTGGTTTCTAGGAAATCTTTTGAGAAAGTCTATAGACAATTTTTTTAAAGTAGGAGGGATCTCAAAAAGAAAATTAAGTTCTTTGGTATTTTATGTGAAAAAAAATGTGCACATTGTCCTAAACATGCACCATCTTGAAATACCTTCAGTGCCCAATGCTAACTGTTATTCTTTAAGCATAATGTGATAGTTGGCTTTCTTTTCTTAAGAATATTTTTTTATTCCAGGTCCCTTCTGTTGTCATAGACCTTGTTAAGCTTTCTCTAAGGTATGTGATTTGGAAATGCTTTTACTTTTTTCTGCAAGAAGTTTAATGTTCTTCCCTATATACAAAATTATTATATAATATATGTAATGCACAGTGATTTTGCTACACCTAGTACATAATTTTTTTAAAAAATGTAGTGTTCCAATAGGTCTTTCAACTCCAGTAGAAGGTTGGCAACACTTAAATGCATCAATAAAAGCACTTAAGAATTTAATGCCATTAAGGAAAATGAAGTTGGGACTTACTGGGTAAGTGATGGCTCTTCCCCAAGGCAAATGAAAAAGCACAGAGAAGGATAAGGAGGAAAGAATTGGGAGTGAGAGAAGTGGAAGCAAAGTAAAAGATAAAAAGCTGAAGAGAGAAAAATGAGAACAAGACGACTTAAGGGTCAAGATGTGGGGGGCAGGCAAGGAGATCACTGGGTGGTGGTTTGTGGTGGGTGGATAATTGTCAAAAGGGAAACCAATCTTGATGTCATTCACCAGCCCAGGAGACCTCTGTGGAACTTGTAATGTCCTAAGAAGTTCCTGTTTTGTTGTTCTCATTTTCTTTCCCTTTGCTCGTTAAGTTTATTCTCTAAGCTCTCTTTTTATTTTTCTCTTTTACAAATTTCCCTATGATGTAAATAACGCAGGCAATGGATCTCAAGTCAGCCTTTTTTTTTTTTTTAAGATTAAATATACTGTTGATCTGAGTTGCCTGAAAATCTCTTATCTGTTCTCTCTTATACAGTCCTGTAACTAGACTTGTTTTAGAAGATTGCAATCATTTTAGCATTCTTTCCATGCACCGTAACAATTCTAAAAGCTCTGTGAGCAGACCAGAGCTTATGAGCTGCCAGCAGATCTTCGGGAATCCAGTGCACTCTTCAAAACCCCCACTTTATCCCTGATATCAAATTTAGTGATCAACAGGATATGGGGGAATCAAAATCAGTGCCGTGGCCTGAAACCTCTGCATTCCCCTTGATCTTCAGTTACAGTGCTCACTGCTCAGTCCCATGTCCTCAAGAAGAGGATGTGGGTGGTATTAGATCTGGCAGCCGAGATCCTTTCCTCAGATTGGCACCAGGTGCTTCTTCTCTCTCAGGTCACAAGAACTGTTCTAAAGATAGGAAGCAGACAAGCAGAGGTGAGTCCTATACTTTGTCAAAGAAAATAAGGGGACTTAATATATATGTAAGGAAAACCACATACGTAAAACTGAAAGGACAGAGGTCCTTCATTAAAGGACAGTATCATTGCTGATTAAAATTTATCTGATGAGCTGAGTGAATGCTTAGAACATCAGGGCACCTATTCAGGGTAGGACAATGATAAGCATGAAAGGAATGGGTGGAAGAAGAGAAAATACAAAGACAGGGAGAGAAAGAAAGGTTCTCTTTTAAATTTTACTGTCTTCTATTCTCATAATTTGTATCCTTTTGCTGATCAAAATTAGGCTCCAGAACCTACTGAATGAAATGGTTCTTCTATATTCACCTTACCTCCTTAATCCAGCCACTTTCTTTTGACTGACTGAAAATTCTCTCCACTGCTTCTTTAACCTGTTCATCTTCAACCTCTTCTGTCTTTGCAATGGAGCAACATTCCTCGTACAGCTTGAATTTAAAATGTTTCAGATTATGGTAAATTCTGGTACGATTAGCACAAATTCTGCCAACAGTAAACATCTAAAGGAAGAAATAAACATCATCTGCTATATGAAGTGAAGATATAGTAATGAATGTACAGCCTTTCTGGTTTTCAGATTTTCTTTAAAAGCAGAATCCAATAAATGCTTAATTTTTTTATTTTATTTTATACAATGATTCCTTTACCTTCTTTATTTAAACAACCCAGTTAATAAAAACTGAGCAACTGCTATGTTTCAAGTATTGAGCTAAGCACTGGAGATACAGAAGTGAAATATGTACCACCTGTATAAGGGGAATTTACAGCCCTGGGAGAAAAACAAATGATTACAAGACAATGTGCCAAATGCTATGCCCGGGATGCAATCAAGGTACAGAGAAGGGACAATTAGCCCAATCCAGAAAGGAGAAGAATCCTCAACTAGGTGATGCATGAACTAAGTCTTTAAAATAAAGAGTCAGCCAAGTTTGGGAAGGAGGAGAAAAATGGCTTATAAGGAAAAGGACAGCCACACCCAAAAGCAAGAAAAGCATGCAAGCTATTGTATATACAGTTACTGAGGTAAAAATGCCTGGATTATGATAATTTTCTAGCTTATAAACAACATGTAAACTGAAACTCTCATACCAACATTAAAAATTGGTAGTTCTTAACTAAATACTTCTTTTCTAAAATATTCTGCGAAGTAAAAAATAACTTTGTGTTTTGTCCTATTTGTTTCCTGAATTAATGGGTCTGATATAACACATTAGTATTTTATTGTTAGAAAACTACAAAAATTTTGATTTCTATGTTTATATGGACTTCTTGGATTCTATGATTAAGAATACTATTCTTGTGAAGTCAACCACCCATTCTCTTTCAGAATGTTTGTTTTTTTTTAAACTTTGGGTTTATTTATTTATTTATTTATTTATGGCTGCGTTGGGTCCTCGTTTCTGTGCGAGGGCTTTCTCTAGTTGCGGCAAGCGGGGGCCACTCTTCATCGCGGTGCGCGGGCCTCTCACTGTCGTGGCCTCTCCTGTTGTGGGGCACAGGCTCCAGACGCGCAGGCTCAGTAGCTGTGGCCCACAGGCCCAGCCGCTCCGCGGAATGTGGGATCCTCCCAGACCAGTGACCGAACCCGTGTCCCCTGCATTGGCAGGCAGACCCTCAACCACTGCGCCACCAGGGAAGCCCCAGAATGTTTTGAATGTAAACTTCGTTATACACACCTATAGCTAAAATAGGAAAACAGTATCCCTGCACTGACCAAATTAAATATAATTGTACCTACATTATTTCACTCATTGTAGAAAACGCATCAGAAAGGGCTCCAAACTTTATAACATGACCAATCTTAACCTCATGGAGTAACCTGAGGAAACAGACAGACTTCTTCCTAACTTACGTATTTGTCTCTGTGTCTACATGCATAATAGGTTATGCTTTCATGAATTCAGTACAAATGGCATAGTTACAATATTGATCTATGTAACTTGTCCTCTATCTGGCAAATAATAACTGTACCGTTTTCCTGAAGTCACACTGGAGGGATCACACAGGTGATGAGTTCAATACACAATACAAGAGTATAGTGATAAAGATGAATAAGAGTATACTGATAAAGATGAATGAAAGTTAAATATGATCAGCAATAGTCAGGTTTGATACATCATCTTGTGAAGATGGTATCTGGGATACCTTACAACCTTTCTTAAAATCCCCAAAAGTTGAAGAAAATCATGTTCAGATTTCTGTTCATGTTCTGGGAAAATCTGTTTTTCAGATCATCAGACACAATCAGGTATTATTGTTCATTGCTTGCTCACTCTAAGTATCATTCCTATTGTAACATTATCATCAAACTAGTCGTATAAATTACAGTTCACTTGCCAGTACCTCCCACTTTGAGTAAAAAGATACCACAACAGTTGCAGTGGACACTAGGGCTAGTCTCTCCATTTCTGCCATTAGAATAGATTATGTGGGAGAAGTCTCCTATGGTTGTTCTGGAAGAATAATGTGATTTTTTTACTTCTATCGCATTGTATTCTATATTTCCACAAAACAAGAGGAATTTATCTATATAGAATTTTTAAGTTGGGACAAAAGGGAAGGAGAGGTGTTTAAAAATCTCTAATTTTTTTCTGTATGAAATAAAAATATCCACTGAAAATATTAAACATTATAATTTACTCCTTTCCATTTCTAATTCCTACCCTCTTGGTGTCTACCTTACACTTATGGAGGTCAATAAACCCCAAATTACCTTTAGAATATTCTCACACTATTTTTTTCCCAAATGTGATCACATTTTATATGGAAGAGCCTAAACCATTGTTAGTAAGGCTTCATAGAAAACAGTAAATGTAAACAGTAAATGTATATAGTAGTTGCATGCACTGCAATGGACCTCTCCTTTCACCCCACCCGTTTCAGTGTATTGTTATAGCCCACTATACCTTATGTATTAATGTATACAGTACAACACAGCTTACATTGTAGCATGCTATTTATATGAAGTACTAAAAACAAGTAAAATGAATCTATGCTGTTAGAATAGTGTCCTTAAATGTCCAGAAATGTATTCAGAGAGTACTTTTTGTTAACTAATTGCATTTCTAAACATTAAGGACACTATTCTAGGGAAATCCCTGGTGGTCCAGTGGTTAGGACTCGGCACTTTCACTGCCGAGGGCCCAAGTTCAATCCCTGGTCAGGGAACTAAGATCCCACAAGCTGTGCGGCACAGCCAAAAAAAATTTAAAAAATTAAAAAAATAAGGACATTAGCCTAACGAGCTAGACAGTATTAAAAAACTTGCCAGAGAGAGAGAGAAATGATAAGTTCTGTGATGATTATCTTAAAGCAGATAAGCAAAGTGACATATAAATGATTACTAATCCACTGTGCAGGGTTAGCAGAGTTCTATGAACTGATAAATCTGAAGGTAACTATCTCAGTTACCAGTGTGAACTAAGGTACCCCACATATCCAAAGATATAATTGGAAACAAAGGTAAAAACTGTCAGCAAATTTTCCTAAAGCAGAAGATGGTGATTGCAAGGCAATAGAAATAATCTGATTTGTAATTTATTAGATACAGCATGTGGAAGTGTAAATTAACACTGTTTAACAAATTAAAGCAAGGAAATATAATGAAACATGCATTTCGCACATCTGTAATATCCAGCTCACTGTAGGTAGCTTTTCGAGGTATTTCTCTAGGCCCTCAAATGCAGAGGAGCAGCCAGCTTCTTAAGGAAATTAAAGTATGGAGAAGAAAGAAAAAAGATCCTCAAGGAAAGAGGAAGGATGGGAACAAGTTTGGTTTTTGTTCCTAGGTCTCTAGGAACATTTAGTGCAATAGACTGAGTCAAGGGATTCTCTTTCCTCTTGGCCTGTTCTTTGCGTGGATGCATTACACCTTGCCACTTGCCTCAAAATTACTGCCTCTTCCCACTGGTTCTTAAGCATCTTGAGGAGTCTGGACAGACTCTGGGCAAAACTGAAAAACTGACTGTTTTCAGTCCTCCTAACTGCCTTTCAGATTTCACATCTTTTTCCTCTAAGTGATTTCCTTCTCATCCATGCTCTCAGACTTTACCATAACCTGGTGGTCCAACGCCTCTCATCTCAGTACCCTACCCAAGACTGCTGTAACTAAAACTACAGTCACTCCTCAGTAGCCACAGGGGATTGGTTCCAGAACCCTCCCTGATACCAAAATCTGCAGATGCTCAAGTCCCACAGTCGGGCCTCCATATCTGCGGAATCCTCTCTGCAGATTTAACCAACCGCAGGTATAAACATAGTACAGTTAACCCTTGAACAACTAGGGTTTGAACTGCACAGGTCCACATAGACAGGGATTTTTTTCAATAAATACACAGTCGGTCCTCTGTATCAGAGGATGCGGAATCCATGGAGGGAATTCCAGAGGAAGATCTCAATATTAATATTTTTGCATTTGTAAGTGCAACAGTTTTACAAAGATTTAAAAATAGAAGTAGTAAGCATTTGCACTTTTTCTTTCTTCACATTGCATTGCTCTGTTCTTGTTTATCAAATACATTTCTTCAAATATTTCAAACATTTTCTGCTGTTTTGTCTATTTATTCAAAATTAACAGCACCTTAAATATATGGTGATTGCTCTAGGCTCTGAAACACTTCTGATGTAGTCTAGGCTGAAGCACAATTTTCCTTCAAATCTCATATTGAGGTGAATAGGCCTCTTTGTCTGTGGATTGTCAATTTGGTAGATTATCTACCCTAAAATTTCCATTGGGGTCAAATTCTCCTTTGGACTCAAAAAGGACTTCTGCTTCCCCTGCCCCAGTTACCTCCCTTTTCATCCTCATCCTATACCCTCTCCCCTCTCCCCCGCAGTTTGGGTGATGTACACTTAGACAGTATGCACTGATTTCAGTATCTGACTGAATTTGGAGTGAAACTGCTGTATAACACATATTTTTCACATTCAAAAATTGCACACTCTTTCCTTGTATTCTTTTCCCTTCTCCTGGTGCTTTCTCCATTTGTGAAAATAACTTAGGGTTACTTGTGCAGGCTTATTTAGTGAAAATTTCTAAATGTTGAGAACTAAAATGAAGGGAAAAAATACCTGTTTATCATGTGACATGAAATCATCTATTTCCATAGTCCTGGTGTTATATAACTTTCCTGATAAATGCACCGAATATCTACAGTGGCGATGCAATCCACAAGCCTGGCAGGAACAGTTCTCAGGATTCTTCAAATGGATACTTACATTAGAATAATTTTCTACTCGCTCCTGAAAATAATTTCAAAATGTAATGAAGGTTTAAAGGATAAGAAAAACAACAATAAAATAAAACATAAAAAGAGCCCAACCAAATTAAAATCAAGGTTAGGAATCACAACGATAGGACAAGATGTAAGAGCAAAACACACTGGTATTTCTTACTTTAGTACTGAGCACAAGATATATTTAAATTTTAAAAGTGAATTTATAATTTAGGCTAGTAAATGAAAAGAAACCAGATTAGGAAAAAAATTAGTTTCATATCGCTCAAACTTCTGTTACTATTAAGCAGTGCTTTTCACAGGTTTTAATTTACTTCTTTTCCCTCTTCTCATCTCCAGATGTAATAATTAGTTAAAATAGGAAAGAATGAGCAGAAAAAATTCAGAATAATATAATAAAATGATTAAATCCATTTAGGTTAGTAAAATATTGAGAAAAAACAAGATCACATTCAGTCTCCATTGTATGCATTATATTTTCCACAAAATATCCCAGAAATAATTTAATTCTCCTATGGTTTCTTACTAAAGTACTAGGAAAATAAACAAGTTTGAACTAGGATTTCCAGGTCGCCAGTATTGCTATGGCCAGTCTAATAGGTGAGTTAGCAATGAGTAAACAAACTGAGAAAATATTTGGTATTCATAAATAAGCTTTATTAAGCTGTGAAATTACTTGTGCTTGAGTAGTTTTGCTTATGCTCTAGGCCTGTGCTAGACACTACTGTTCTAATTAGTAGCGTGGATCAGTTTACCACAGTATTTGAACTGCACACAATGAGCATATTAGCAGGGTCACTAAACTGCATTCTCTATCAGCCTGACAGTAATTAAGTATCCAATGTAGTTTCCTTTTTACATTGTATGATCCACAAAGACATTGTCTTTGGTCTACTTTTTACTGTTTCTCATATTTCATGGTACTTCATGACACATGCACTTACAGGCTGACATTCAGAGTGAATAGATGACTAACGATCTTCCCTTCCTGCTTCTCTGGTATTCACAGAAGCACATGCTGAGATGAAAGGTCTATCAGCTTGGTTCTCTGAGTAACTACAATAAACAGAGCACCCCTATTGACTCACACTGGACATATAAGTGAAAAATCAACTTTGCTGGGGTAAGCTATTGAGATTTTCATTGTTGGTTTACTTTGTTTGTCACATTATTTATTTTTTGCAGCATAACCTAGCTTATCCTGACCAAGATTGTACTGAATCATCTCTGTCCCTAAATTTTTAAGCTAATATTTTCTTGTATATTACAGTTATTATTTCAACATTGGGTTATCCAAACTCAACATAACCTACCATAGTATGGTAAAGCATAATATAGCAGAATGGATGGGCTTTGAAGTCTGAGAAAGCCTAGACCTAAGGTTTCTAGGTTCAAATATTGGCCTGGCTAATTACTAGCTGTGTAACCTTATGTTACTCAATTTTTTTGAGTCACAACTTTCTCATCTCTAAAATGGAGGAAATAATAGTACATTCCTTGTGGGGTTACTCTAAAGATCAAATAAGATACCTTACTTTGCATATCAGTTACTTGGCAAAATTAAATGATCAATATGCTATCGTTCTATTAAAGACAAAAATATACGTACCACATCCTAAGAGCTATGCTATGTGCTTTACCTTAAAAGTAAGTAAATATTTTCTCTATCTGAGGAAGAAACTGGAATTTACAAAAGTTAAAAAATCACCCACAGTCAAAAAGATATATATGGTGGCCCTAAACTCAAGCTATCCTCCAAATTGAAGTCTTTTAATTCTTTTTTTTTTTAATAATCCCATAACTGTCCTTAAACCTAATCCATCTGTGGCTAATTTATCATCAGGTAATTCAAGGCCAAATAGGCCTTGGATGAAGCCAAATCTCCTGACATAAATGAGGTAGAGTAGCTAATGATTTAAGTGCTAGAAGGACTATAAGGAACTTGAACTTCTACTATCTTGCCATTTTCCTCTTGCTAATTATTAGAAGCTAGAATGTTAGAAGTAGGGAGGAAAAAAAGCCTTAAAAATCATATAGTACAGCCTCTATTATTAGAGATCATAAAATAGAAATCTAGGTGATAACATGGAATCAAATAGATCTTATAAATTAAAAAGATGTTTCCCCCAAATTGGTAGAATTACAAAATCTTAAGGTGGAAAAGGATGTCAAAGACTACATAGGTCAGTGTTTCCCTAATTAAGTTATGGGAACCAATATCCTAGAAGGTAATAATAGGTATTTCATGAAAAGAAGCCTCACAGTAAAACACAAATTTGGGTAGTATTATATTCTACATTGCCCTCTTGAAGATTTACAGTATAAATTCACACATTAATGCTCCTTGAAAGTCCTCCAGTTAAGTTAACCCTACTGTTTCTCAACCTTCTTTAACAATGAAACTCTCTTTCCTGAAATAATTAACATCCTGTGAGACAATCTCCTCATTTTAACAGATGGGCTAAGCCTTAGAGATGTTCTAAAGTTACCATTTAGGACTACTTAATTATTGGATAGATATAACAAGTGTGAAAGACTAAAACAATTATAGCCTTTAGAAGAGATGAGAAACAAGCTGATTATTTAACAAAGAAAAATGTTAATAATTTAGAAGATTATTCAGTGTGACTGGTTATTGAAGGACTTGAGTGGGGAGGTCTCCCACTCCAACCCCACCCCAGCCCCCGACCAGAGATTCAAAAACAAATAAAACTGTATACCTTATATTGCTCTTTCCAACGACTTCTAGAGGTTAAATTCTCTAGACGAGGCTGAACAAAGCGGTTATCCAAATAATGAAGAGATGTCAACATATCTTGTGCATATGATTTTTGCCTGGTGCCATCTGTTCAGGGGAATAACAACAACAACAACAAAAACAATCACTTTGCCCATATAAAATATTTAAATAATTGCATAACGATTTCTTCCCATAGTTTTAAGAAGATAACTTGCTTGGTTGGTCAGAAACACTTTAAATTTTAAAAAATTAATGAAGTTAAAGAAAATCCTTCCATCAGAGCATTAGGGAAAGGAAGGAGCCACACACGCTCTCTAATTGTTCCTTGAACACATCAAACTTACTCTTTTCTAAGGGTCTTTACACTTGCTGTGCTCTCCGCTAGATCCATGCATTGCTTCCTCCCTCACTTCATTCAGGTTTCTGTTCAAAAGATACCACTTGGGAGACCTTCTTTGACCAATCTAACTAACACAGAGTTTCCTTTCCTTTATCACTCTTGATCTCCTTATCCTATTTTATATTTTTTCAAGAATTAATTCCTTAGGTGAAATCATATCATGTTATATATTTGTTTACTCATTGCTGTCTCTCCCATTAGACTTTACGCAACATGAGGCAAGAATCTTCCATGTCATAGTCATTGACATATTCCTAGCCCTCAAATAATGCCTGGCCCTTAGTAGGCACTCAACAAATATTTGTTCAATAAAGTCTGAATGAAATCTTACTCTGGCACTTTGGTAGACATTCAGCACAACATATTTATTGTCTTTATTAAGAGCCAGACTCCGTGCTAGATACAAGGGGTGTGTATATAGAAAGTATGGTTCTTCTCACACTCTTGAAAGGGAGGAAAGCAAAAATACATTTTCAATATATATATGAAAGGTGCATATACATCAGTGCCACCATACTCAGGATAATGATAGCACAAATGAGTGACAAATATTATTTGAATGGGTCACAGATAGCTTTCACAGTGGAAATGATTTCATACTCACTTAGAAAATCTAAGGTAGAAAGGGATTATACTCTAATGAGAAACAACAAGGCACAAAAGCATAAAAAAGCATATAACTTTTGGTGAAATTCAAGGAGCTTAGCGCTTAGGCTGGGACAACACATGGGTGTTGAATTATCCTGCTGTTTAATTAGTATATGTCCTGTATCCTCAAGTTCACTGTGAACTCTCAAAGGGCAGGGAAACTATTTCTTTTGTACTTTCACATATCACAAATAATAAACACTAACAAGTTTTTCATGTGAATGGACTTTTGGTGTAGTTGATACTAGAGGGAACAACTGGAGTGCCTTAAGATTGGGTCTCCATGGTTTTGTTTAATATATATGGATATATATATACACACACACACATATATACATATAGAACAATGAGGCTGTTTAAAAATTGGGAAAAAAAACCCTGATTCTTCCATTCATATTATTAACTTACCATATAATGTTCCCAGAAAAGATTTATCTAGAGCATTGATCAGAAGAGCCTTCACAACTCTTTCAAAGTGAGAATAGTGATCACTAAAAGAATCTGAAATTAATTTAAAATAAATATTAGAATCCAGCAGACAAAACAATTCCCTAAATACAATGGGTTCCTTTCTCCAAGGCTAAGAAATTAATAAATAGGAGAAATTGCTTAATTATCCTAATTTTATAGCTGGCTCAGTGACTTGTCTATTCACTGAGATAGTCTCCATTTTCCAAATTTACCGGCTTCTAATCCAAAGTTTCAAGTTGTTATTTCAAATAATCTTCACTTTCCAAACTTATTAAGGGAAAACTGTTCAGGAAATATTAAGATACATTGTGGAAAAAAAATCAAAATCATCCCCTGGGCACTGAAGTTCAATTATCAACTTGACAATTAGAGTGAGAGAACAAGAAAGAAAATTTCTAAAGGTAGGCTGCTCAATATGTGAATGAAACATATTCTTCACATATGTTTCTATATTCTCTTATTCCTTATCTCTAAACCATGTTACATATGAAATTGTCCAGGAAATTGTTACCCTAGCCAGAAGGACAATGGCTATAAAAACTCTATTCCCTTTCTGCTGCCATAGATCTAGGATTTTCCATACCAATTTAGAAAATTTATGTCTTCTCTTTTTCATACCAAATGTATAAGCCTACTTTCCCACTAACCCAGTTTGGTCCATGGAATCACCTGTTGTGGTGACCAGGCAAATGGTGAGAGAGGAGGTCCCTACTATTTCCCGTTGCTGTGGGTCAACGGTTATATGGTTGTGGAACTGTTCTCTGTCAAACACGACCCCCTCCTTGATCCAAGTTGTCATCAAAGAACAACTGCCCCCGATCTGGGCACTTGTGAAGACACATTAAGGGCTGCCTAAGTATTTCAGGAAAAGTGGAAGATGCTTGGCGAGGGATTAAAGCAAAATTAAGACTTATTATTAACATCCATGAGTGATTTTGACTCTGCTTTCAGTTGACATAAAACAAAGATGAAATTTAACATGAAGTCTTTTAATTTATATTTTAGTTACTAAAAGGGCTGTATACATCTTATTTTAGACTCTAGGGGAAACTTTTAGTATGCATTCATTTTTAAGAAAACACCTTACTGAGGTACTAGAGTGGCCAAAATGAGGCAGTAATAAAACTACTTGACAATAGCAGATAATTTGCACTGTGGCCCTTAGACTTTAAAGGGCCTATGATTAATTAAAAATTGCAGAAAACTGACCATAGCCATTTATGAATACAATTGTAAAATGAGATAATATTTCAATAGAATTTAACTTCAACTAGACTTTCATCAGCTTCTGGATATAAAATTATAGTGTTGGTACATACTTAATTTGTGTTAAAATGCATTTAAACTCTGTCTAGCACTTCCCAAACTGAATTAAGGGAAAACTGTTCTGGGAATATTAACTGATGTGTTGAGGAAAAAAAATCAAATTTACCCCTATTGCACCTATCAAACAAATTGAAATAGAATTTTTAATTTTTATTCCACTGAATTTATCAGTCTTGAATGTGCTAATGCCCAATGTTACTCACCTGCTATAGAGTTTTGGGAACTGCTGCTCTATTTCAAAGACACTAATAGTGTTTCTTTAGGATTAGAAATAGAAGGAAAGGGCAGAGAATCAGAATCATCTGGGGAGTTTTTCTCCTAACCACAGAATCCCTCTCCTACCAATGTGTGTCAGAATCTCCTTCAAAAGAGTCAGGAAGAGGGCCTTGATTTCATCGTGCTTGAGTGGATGGGTGGGGTGGTGGTGGAATTATGCTCCTGGCATCTCAAGTTGAAAAAAAATATTACTGAGCAAGTATAGGCCAGGCATCATTTTATGCACTTGCATGCGTTGCTTTATTTCTCACAACAAACCTATGAGGTACTATCATTACTCTCGGTTTATTTCTCATTGAGGAAACAGATACAGAGAGGATGAAAAACTTCCCAAAGATCATAGAGCTAGTAAGTGTTGGAACCAAGGCTGGAACAGGCCGTCCGACTCTAGATTTCATGCTACAATCCCCTACATAGATGTTGTTCTGCATGGTAGTTAGATTTGATACTTTCGTACTTCAGAACATGGAATTTTAGACGTGCACGGGAAATAGGAGAAAATAAAATTCAAATCCTTCAAGACTAGTAAAAATGACTGGATGATGAAATAACTTATTACACAACTAGATAGAGGCAGAGTCAGGAATAGAGCTCAGACCTCCCCAGAGCTTTTCTCATCGCTTTAATCCTTATCTTGGATGGGCTTCTGTGGAGTACCCTAGAAATATTGTTTGTAACTTTTCTCCATAATTATAAAAAATTTCAAAAGGATACAGGAGAAAATAAACAATATTCATGTTTAGGCATAACTTGATTTTTTCAAGGTAGCTAATCACCTTCCCCACATCCAATCATTGGATAGTTTGGTCATTCAGCTGATTTTCCGTGCATCCGTGTATTTCATATATATGCTAAGATTTTGTTTCAGCACCATCTGCCCTTCCTTTCCTACTGATCTGGCTGTCATTCTCACATCAGTACTACATTGCTTTACTTATTGCAATTTTATGATTACTTTTTATATCTGGTGAGGCAAGTCCTTCCACTTTATTTTTTGTTTTCAAATTTTATTTATTCTCATGTATTTGTTCTTTCAAGTGAACTTTAGGATTGTGTTTGCAAAGCTGAATCAAAACATTAATTTCAGAAGATATAACTTCTTGTATGATTCATTACCTCCCAGAAACATGCTTATCTCTTCTTTTACTCACATTTCCTTTTCTATTCCACAGTAAATTTTATTCTTGTACCTGTAAAGTCAAGCTTTTCTTCTTAAGATTAGGCCTAGTAATTATTTTGTTCACTAGTGTAAATGGAATTTTCCCTCATTATATCTTCTAAATAATTATTGACAGCATATAAGAAAACTACTGAGTTTTACGTATTTATTGTGCATCTGTCATTTTTTGAGATGTTTTTCTAAGGAAAATGAGCTTCCTGGAACATTATAGAGCTGGAGAGAGAGATACTGTTTGGGAATTCCTGGGCACTGACTGCTTTCTCCCCCTACCCTGAGGAGGATGTGGTCTTGCTAGTGCTAAGTTTATTTCAGAAACCAAGAGACTGTTTATAAATATTCTCTTAGGTAGAAGCACATGGATTGTTGGTGTACTTTCTTCTGAAATGGAGATGTAAGCCCAGTGTAAGAGGGCAGGGGCAGAGCAAGAAATGGGCCCCTTTTTCTACTCCAACAGGTGCCTCCCACTCATATAGAGAAAAAAGAACTTACTTAAGAAAAATATGGAAATAGATGCTGCATCTACTCCTACTCTCAATATATTCATATCCTTTCTCTTAACTTCTGTATCTTTGGTTAAATAAGTCAGAAACTGATAGCTTGTGTATAATCATATTATGTTCACTAATGTCTTTTCCTTTTCAATAGTTATATTTCTTATTTTACTTTCACATCTGTTGCATTGTTGAAAACAACTAGAACAAAGTAGGAAATATTTTTGTCTTGTTCTTTATTTTAAAGAGAATATCTCTAGTGCTTCATTATGATGTTGGATCTTGGTTTAAGATATTCTTTGTTATGTAAAGGACATATGCTCATATAACTATTCTTAAGACTTTTTGGAAAACTAGATATGGGCATTGAATGTTATCAAATGCCCTTTTAGAATCTACTGAAATTATTATTTTTTCTCTTTTGACATATGCAACACATTAATATGGCACCTAATATTAAACAATTTTTATAGTTCTAAAAAGAATGGTTAGAGGACTTTTTCTTTACTCTTGTAATTACAAAAATATTTCCTTCATATGCCTGTTTGAAAATATTTTTCATCAACTTAGGATGTAAGCCTCTTTAATCTGCATAAACAGGTGTGTTTGGCAACTCAAGAATATTTTCTTGTATGATACCTTTGAATTCACATCTCCATGTGTCTTTATATCCAGAAACATGGTAAGCCTCTCAGCACATTCAAATCTTTTATAAACCTCACTAAGGTTATGTAATTTTCTTCCTTTAGATTTCCATTTGTTCTGTATTTTCCCACCCAGGAATTTGTGAAATAGGGTCTTCATTTCTATTCCTTTATGTATTATCTCCTCCTTTAGAAATGTTTTATTTTTCTCTCTGTGCTAGAAAATTCTAGGGTTTAACCTACATATTGATGATGACATTTTCTGTACTGTTAATTCTGCTCTCTACTGTTTTCAATATAGATTTTCTGACTTTATATTTTTCATTTTCTGGCAGTGTATCCTTAACTACCTCCCTTTCACCTCAAATTGTTCTCTCCTCATGACTTTCTATTTCTTTTTCATAGATTGCAAAGCAAATGCTTTGTACAATTTTCTTCTGTTTACTTTAATGAAACATTTTTTCATGGGCATTTTCTTCCCCTGAGTCTTCAGGGCAGGGTTACTTTTCCCTTGTGCCATATGATTTCACTGGTACTTTTTATTTATCCTAAAACAAGAGGAGAAGTTCTCTAGAGGATTTAATATTTAACATAAATTGTTGTGAGATTGCTCTTAGTCATACCATGCATGTTGATAGAAAGATTCTGTTTAATTGCTAGGTGGAGACTAAGTTAATGTTCACTCAATCTAATTTCCAGTATTCTAGCAAGCATTTTTCTAGCAAGGCACTATTAGACTGAGATGTACTTTTATAATGTACTACTTGGTTCTCTGTCACTCTGAACATATGATAGAGTACTGGAAAAATAATATAATCTTTAGTATCTACAAATCTGAAGGTGTTCCTATCTCTCTACCTGTGTATAACATTATTACCATGTGAACTATATAGATCCGTAATACAACAAACCATTGCTAGTCCATCCCTCTACTTTCTTTGATATCTTTTCTGGGAGTTGCAGTCTCAGAATAAATATGAATAAATAATAATAGGGATTGATGAGAAGGGAAAAAGACTCTGTCTTTTAACTGCTTCAACCATGTAGCAGGAGGCAAACTTCTATTTTAAGGTGTTACAAATGTGTCTGTCTTTCAGAGCCAAATGGCAGATAGCAAGGAATTAACAAAATGTCTTCCTACAGTGGAACTGTTCTATTCAAAAAGGTAAAATTGCATATGCCACTGATTGTGAGTCTCAAGTGAGTGCTGAATTTGGAGTTCTGAACATTTCTCCCAAATTCTGATCACATGTTGAATATGAGTAGTTGTCACTGTTCTTATACAAGTTGGGGATGGGGGGAGAATGAATCTGGGAATACTAGCCTAATTACAATCTAACCCAGGCCACAGAAGGGTGTTCACTATTCATCACATAGATTATTGCTTTAACGAGAAAATGTTGATTTTCAAATGTAAGAATTGATTTATAGCAACTTTTAGAACATAATCCCTTGGCATATCAAAAACTGCCTGTATTTAGCTTCATTTATTATATTCTTTAATGGCATAATCATTGTTAAGTATTAAAAACATTAACCAAATCATAAATTATCACATAAAAATACGTGGGTTTTTTTTCCTCTGATGTATTAATAAATCTGGTCACGCCTAACATTTTTGTTTCTTAAACTATAAGACCCAGGAGCCTTCAGTCAATGTTTATCTTAATCATCCATCCATCCAACTAATAAGTTCTTATAATGTATCACCAAGTCTAACGTGTATTAGGATTACAAAGAGAAGTGAAGCTGATTAACGATTTAGGTAATTTTTTGGGAAGTAGGGATGCTCATTTGGATTTCTTTATTGAGCTTTACTTTTTCACATACCATAAAATTCACACTTTTTGGTGCACAGTTCTGTGACCAAAACACGAAGTTGTGTAACCACCATGACAATCAAAAAAACAAGTTCTACCACCAGCCCAAAACTCCCTTACGCTCCCTTCTCAATCATTTAGTTTTGCACATATTGAGTGTGAGATGTCTGAAAGACACCCTGATGACAATGTTCAATAAAAAGACTTAAAAATTGGGCCTTAAGACTATGGAGAAATCTGTGCTGGAAATAAAAGTTTGGGAATTTCCCCATAGATTGGGCTGAAGTTATGGGGCAGAGACTGCCTGAAGCACAAGCAAAATGAAGGTAGTTTGAGGATGGAACCTTTAGAAACATCGATATTTACATGGCAAATGGAAAAAGAGGACAGCAATATTATAAAGGGGAATGCAAGAAGCGAAAAAGAGAACTTTGAAAGTGAGAGTTGTCAATGGTTAGTGGCAAAGCACACAGCAGTATCAGGTTAACATAAGAACCAAAGCGCATCTTGGCAACTAAAAAGTTATCACTAACTTCAGTGAGAGCAATTTCACTGGATTGATGGGTATAATAGTCTAAGCACGATGCTTTGCAGAGTTACTGGGAGACTTGAACAAAAAGGTAAGATTTAGAATGGTGGCTAATAGAACATGCCAACTCAAGGGAGGAAAGGCATTAATATGGTTACAAGTTGAGAAAAGAGAGCTTGTAAGGATAGAGTCAGAAGGAGAAGCTTCAATTAAGAACACATAAGATAAAATGTATTGCATAAAAAATGAGGTACATCTCCTTCTAAGGTGGAGATGCTCAATAGTAAAAGCAAGCACAGAACTCCTTGATATTTACCCAAATGAGTTGGAAACTTATGTCCATAGATAAATTTGCACACAAATATTTATAGCAGCTTTATCCATAATTGCCAAAACTTGGAAGCAACCAACATGTCCCTCAACAGGTGAATGGATAAACAAACTGTGGTACATCCATACAATGGAATATTATTCAGTGATAAAAAGAAATGAGCTATCATGCACATTAAGACATGGAGGAAACTTAAATGCATTATTAAGTGAAATATGCCAACCTGAAAAGGCAACATGCTGTATGATTCCAACTATAAAACATTCTGGCAAAGGGAAAGCTATGGAGACATTTCAAAGGTCAGTGGTTGATAGGGGTTCTGGGGTGGGAGGGAGGGAAGGATGAGTAGGTGGTGAACAAGGCATTTTTAGGAGAGTGAAACTGTTCTGATATTGTAATGGTGGATACCTGTTGCATCATTATACATTTCTCAAACCCACGGAATGTACAACACAAAAAGTGAGCCCCAACACAAACTATGAACTACAGTTAATAATGTATTCATATTGGCTCATCGATCGCACCAGATGTACCAAACTAATCCAAGATGTTAATAACAGGGAAACTCTGAATGAGGGGTTATATAGGAACTCTCTGTACTTTCTACTCAACTTTTCAGTAAATCTAAAACCTCCCTTAAAAAAACAAAAGTAAGCATAAAAGTGTAGGATAGAGAAGAAAGTTAAAAGAGTTCCCATGTGGTGGACTTTTATTTTCATTAATTAACAGGAGTGTTTATGAGTGGGTATCTCTCAGTAAATGTTCTATCACATTCTAGATATTAATATCCAGAATGATGGGACACCTCCTAATTGAGTTTTCCTGAGATTCAAATGTCCAGATGGCAGGTGAACCAGTGCCTACTGACATAAGGAAAACAGTCATTAACTTTCAATACACAGATGCTTATCACTGGCATTTCTGTAACTGATAAATTTCTTGAAATTTGATTCATACCTCAATCTACTAATTTACCTAAATCATGGTATCTAATTTGAACCATATTACACTTAACTTTAGTAACTATGCCCTTTAATTTTGGAAAAAATGCATTCTTGAAGAAAAAAAAATGTTTTCATCCAACAGTTGTACCAGAGTTGTAAAACATCATAAAAAAGTCTTTAAATTTATGTACAATTATAGAGATCAGAACAATAATACATATTTAAAGACATCCTAAATTTTCAGGGCCCTATTATTTATATTTTCATTGTGTGAAAATATAAAAGGTTCTAATTTCCTGATAGGTTTCACTGAGTGTCACTTCAAAAGGCCAGATAACACCTGTGGTTCTCAAAGTGTGATCTGTAGACCCCTGGAAGTCTCCTAGTCCATTTAATAAGGTGATCAGTGAGGTCAAAGCAATAACACTAAGATAATTATCTGCTGTTTCACCATGTTGACATTTTCAACGATGCTGCAAACGTAACTATGGATAAGGCAGCTGACCCCTTAACATGAATCATGGCTATAGAACCAAACTACTAGTAATCATTATAATCATTGCTATGCATTCAGTAAAAAACCTACTTTCACTTAAGAATGTCCTTGATGAAGCAGTAAAAATTATTATTTTTATTAAATCTTGAATCTTGAGTATACACCTTTTTTGTATTCAGTGAGATGAAATGGGAAGTATGGATAAAGCACTTGTGCTGCATATCAAGTGTAATATCGTACTTTGAGGAAAAACTGAGTTGGGAGTTAAAAAAGCCTCATTTGTCAGGTTTACTTGAAACACCATGTATACTTGAGAGAACTATTGACCAACTATGTTATTCAGGTATTTGTCAAATATTTTGTCAAAAATGAACAAAGAGGAACTGTCATTTTAAGAACTCACGGTATTTGTTACCAAAGATAAAAAACAGATTTTTGAGTAGAAATTAGAATTTTGAAAAACTTGTATTTGTTACTATGAGCTTGACAACTTCCCAATACCTAAAGAATTTTCTGATGAGATTGGTGGTGATATTAATGAATGTGATTTCTTAAATACTGTATAATGAAATGTGTCAAAATATGGAAAAGCTACATAACCCAGTGAACCAATATTTTTCAAATGATCAGTGCATGATATTACAAAATCATGCATGGGTAAAAGATCCATTCAAATTACAAGACAGACCAATGGAATGTAATGTAAGTACTAAAAGTTCATTCATATGCTTTCACATTCCATACTGCAAACTAACCTTTAAGAAACTATCACTTGCTGAATTTTGGTGTGGTGTCAAATGAGAATATCCACAATTATTTTTAAAATGCTTTAAAAACAATTCTTCCTTTTCCAGCTACCTATCTGTGTGAAACAAAATTGCTTTCATCTAATTTAATATCACAAAATATCACAACAGACTGAATGCAAAAGCCGATGTAAGAACCCAGCTGCCTTCTGTTAAGCTAGACGTTAAATATATTTATTAAAATGGAAAACAATGCCATTCTTTTCATTTTTTGGAAAAATAGAGTTAAAAAATAGAATTTTTCAGAAAAATGTTATCTATATTAACATGTAATGAGCTTATCACATTACATGAGTTATTTTAAGTCATTTAATTAATAGATATATTTTAAATTTCTCTTTTGTATTTCTACAATGGTAAATGTTGATAGATATAACCCACAGAAACAAAAGCCCTTTGGGGTCCTCAATTATTTTTAAGAGTGTAAAGGGTTCTCAAAACCACTAGAAAAAACTATTATTAGACAAGTTTACCTGAAAATGAAACCACAGTTCCTAATCAATGATTTAGAACATGATAGTAAAAGGCTGATCTGATACTTAGTATAATATCATGATTAGAACAAGTCATAAAACATTCCCTTGATATTTAACTTACAAAGAGAATTCTGTTTTACTAATTTCAGTTGTGATGTAGTCAATTTTTCTCCTCCTTGGCTTTTATTCTCTTCATCACCCTCCTCATCTTGCACTACGAAGTCATCAATAATATAATCATCTCCATCTTCATCATATTCATAATCATCTTCCTCCTCCCCCTCCTCCTCCTCATCATTTTCATCACTGCTTGGGCAGGATTTCTTTTCAGAGTCCTAATTAAATTAAAACATACCTTTTAGTAAAGTGTACCTTTAAAAAACTGTCAGTATGGATGTGAAATTAAAAGATTAAATCCGAAATAAAAAAATGATTTGTAGAAATTAATTTTATATTTTAAGGTTAAAAAAATCTTGTCATGTTAAATGTTGAACTTTTGAAATTAGGAAGAAGATAATATACCCTGGTAAGTGAAATAAAATGTTCAAAATCGACATTAAGATGATAAGTAGAAATTAAAAACAGGAAAGACCAAATTTTTAAAAAGTCTTTCAATTTTAAAAAAGAGTGAAAGAATGAGGCTCATGAAAAAATATTATTAGATACAATACTGCAATCAAACATGTTCAAGGAAACTTGACTAAAAAATAAATTTTAGAATTATTGTGAAATAGAACAGACTCAGCACTTTGATTTTTATAAAATACTTTAAATAAAAATTTAAAAACAGTAACAAAACCAATAAAATATAACACACCTCAAGATCTCTACTACTACTGCGTCTCTGATGAGATCTCTGTTTTGAGAGGTCTTGCAGTTTCTGGAGCTGTTCTCGCTTTCTTGCGGCTAAAGTTTTTTCAGGTTCTTTTTGCTCCATCTCCACTGAAGAACATTCATCTTCAACCACTCTACGCGGATGTTTAATGCCCACTTTTCTAACTAGGATATCACTGTCGTCACTTTCATCACTGTCGTACATCACGGAGGAGATCCTTTTTCTCTTCCCTCGCTTGATGTGTTCTTCTTCTAAATCCTCCTCTGGTATTTGTCCAGAGTGTTTGTTGAGATCATCTTCCTCTTGACCTGAATGCTTTTCATGATCTGGTAAGTCAATACTTCCATGTTTGGTTTTGTTCTTTTCCTCTTCATATGTCGAACTGTTGCCAGTGTTAATGAGATGCTTACTACTGTTTCCTTCACTTTCAACTTTAATTAATTTAAGCTCTCTTTCATTTTCTGGCTTCTTATTACTATCAAGCCCCTTGTTACTATCAGGTTCTTCATCACTGTCAACACTTTCATTATTGTCAACACTTTCATCACTATCAAGCTCCTCATCACTCTCAAGCTCATCATCACTATCACATAATTGTGAGAGACTACTTCTTTTAGTCCGCCTCCAATCCACTCGAGATTTCTGTTCACACTCTTGAGTTTTAGAATTTTTCCTCGTTTCATGTCTTCTAATATGTACCATTTTCACTTAAGCTTCTACAAAATAAAGTTATTAGGAATATAATAATGACAACCAGATTACAACAATGAATGCATTTATGGTACAAACTATATTTATTTGGTGTTATTAAATGGTTCACAAAGGTAAAATCACATGAAATATCTGAGTGAAGATGGGTGCATAATTTGCATACCAAATTATGCAACAAATTATTTATTGAACATCTATGAAATCATCATATGAACATCTATTTTGAATTATGTTGTATGTTGTGCTGAAAGAGGTTCATACAAAAATCATGGTCCTGTTCTTCAGACTATTACTATCCATGTGCAGAACTAAAACGTAGAAACATATAATAATTAAGAAAAATGCAAGTTAGTATTCATTTAGTACCAAATGAGTGATAAAAAAATAACTGCAATAAAAGTGTAAAGATGCAGGAAGATCAGAACAGCAAGTGTTTCACTGAAAATTTTATTGAACAGATATGATCTGATAGACTGCTGAAGAATTGATTAAATTTGAACAGAAAGAATGAAAGACAAAGGGATTTCAGGAAAAAATGATAAAGTCAAAACTTTGGCACTGAGAATGAACATGACATGTTTAGTAAATAAGTGTGACCGAAAAGGTGTGAAAAAAGGCTTTATGCTGGAAAAAAAAGACCATTATAGAAAGATAGGGTGGGATTACAGAATGATTCCTCCCATAAGCAAAGAAGGATTCTGAATAGAGAAATTACATGAATTATAACATAAAAGTTAAACATTTATATGAAGAAAGTAATAAAGTACTAAGTGACATAAAATAGATAACAGTGCAAAACTGAGCGATAACTTATCTACCAAGATTTCAGCCTCCATATATTTTAGTAAAATGGCAATGGCTTTAAACCATTAAAAGTTAAAGATACAATATAATCCAATAGAAAACTTACTAACAATCCAATGACATAGGTGAAAAAACAAAAAAGTTTCATGGTGAAGCAGAGCATGGTATTGGGAAGGAAAACAAATGATCTAAGTTCCTGATTCAGAAAAGAGTGAACTCCATCAAAATTATCACAAGTATACAGTAAAAGAACAATTAGAGACAATTTAACTAGAAAAACGGTAACACATATGTATTTCTGTGGTTGCTAAGGAGAATAAAAATATGATCACGATGCAATGAGACTGACCTCATAATACGCATATAAGAACTTATGTATTCAATTGAGTGCTGTCTCCTTCAAAGAAATCACATTATGAGGCTGATTGTTCCAATATTTCCACCATGGCACAGAATATTCTGGAGATTTTCTATTTTATTTTAAAAAAATATGAAAATAATCACACTTCGTTTTTTATCCCAAAGAGACATTTAAATATCCACTTTATTCACTTGTCTTAGTTATAAGGGACTGTTACCAGCTTCCAGAAATGAAAGGCAATATGAAAAGATGAAGATTAACTATTAATTTTTTAAATGTGCTGCAAACTCTGATGGTAATTCCAAAACTAGAATGCCAAAAATTTTTTGAGCAATGGCGGTGTTACTGAACCAAGTTTATAGCTTCCCAAGATGATTATCTTTTTAGTTGGGGGGGGGGGAGATACCACCCATTTCATTGTACAAATTGTTATGTTTATAAGGCAATGTGACTGCTTCTATAATGGTAAACAACTCATATAAAATCAGAACAACAACAGTTGCTAAGATTATACACAAGAAATTATAATGTAGGCGACCTTATGACAGTAACTGCTACAAGATACATTCAGCATTGTAACAGTGATCTACCAAATCCTAGTCCATAGACCAAATATTCCGCTATTTGAAATTACACTTAGGTTGCATTTTACAGAAGGTTTATATTAAAATCAGCAAAGAATAAAACTGTGTGTGGTCAAAATCACTCTTTTTAAAGCTCTCTATATTACTCTTCAAAGTATGGATTATTGTATACCATACTGTTGCAAAATATGTCCCCCCAGTTTCTCTTTCAGGTTTTAAACAGATTACTGTTTTTTTTCTTTTTATTAAACACCAGATAAACTAGGCAGGTTATATTTTGAAGCCATATAGTACAAAGAAGTATTTTTTAAGCATATATAGTTATAAATTTGCATAAGCTAACTGTGCATGTGCTTTACACTACAATAAGAAGGTAAGGCTTTTTATAAATCTGTCTGAATTGGGAGAAATAATGAAAACAAGTTTATGAAAACAAAAGACAGATATGGCCTCAGTAGATACACTAAAGTATGGACAGGAGGAATATTAAAGTGAAAGATGATTTTATTAGAACTCAAAAGCAGTTTCATACACACTAGATGATTATCTTACAAAACTATACCATGTGCAAAAGACAGTTATCATTTCAAGAGGTGATTCCTATGACAATGATAGAAATGATTAAGAATGTCACACTATTCAAATACCTATGACTGCACAGAGTTAAGCTATTAAAAAACGCTATATGTATAGTAATTTTCAGTGCATTTTCAAATATATTTTAAAATCCTGACAATGATCCGAAAAGGAAGATATTATCTATCTTCATTTATAAAAATCAAAGCCAAGGATGTAGAGTTTAAATGACTTACCGAAGATCACACAGCTCGTTAGTGACAGAGCAGGGATTAGAAACCAGGTCTCCTGATTCCCCGTCCAGTGCTACACAATGACTGCTGCCAATATTATATTTGTACAAGGTAGGAAAAATTATGCCTTCAGAAAGTCATTATTTTATCTCTCATTCAGGCTAAATTTTAGTTTCTGAAAATAATCATTAAAACAGTTTGACTAAGAGTTTACAAACATGCTTTTTAAATTATGTAACTGAATTTTAGTGCACATGAATTAGGCCAGAAACGTCTGTAAATTATTTATCTAACAGGCAAGAAAAGAATGTGCAAAAGAGATAAAAATTTGCAGACTTCCCTCTGCCACCTTACTGATGACACTGATCACAAAATTTAAGGGATTCCCCACTGAGTCAAAAAGTAAAGATTCCAAAGAAAGGCAGTCTCTGATGAGAAAAAATTTATTTTGGAAAGCTGCAGTATTGAATGTTTGAGGAGGCAAATTTTATGTAAACAAATTTCATTTGGCCAACTGCCAAATTTCCAGGGCGTCTCTTATATTTCAAAATTGCTGTTTATATCAATAATGTCAAAAAAATCTGTCATTGAAAAGGAAGATAATTTGATTATGGTTGGCTCCTCTTTTTAAATGTGGATACTTTTACTGTGTGAGCTGGGGAGGGAAGAAGGATGACAGCGGGAAGTGAGTGAACTGAACCTCAGGAGAGAAATGAGAAGATAAAGCTAGGCTGATGGGTAAGGTATCTCTTGATCATCAGAATTCATTCAGAAAATAATCCATGCAAATGGATGTAATTTCTATATATGCTGAGTATACACTCAATTTTTTGAAATGAAAGTTTAATCAAGCTTCTTTAATGATACCTTACCTTTAGGCAAAGAGAAAAAGAGACTCCAAACAGAGAGCATTAAATAAGTGAATGAAGATGATCAATACTATCACATCTTTGTGTTTCATGGTTAAAATCATGTAAATAGCACATACTATCTTGTCTGCCAAAGAATGTCAAGGCAATAACCCATAAGGCTTGTGTTCTTTCTCTAGCACGGTAACTCTACAGCTAAAAAGGGTACTTTGATGCCACCTGAATTTCTCATCAGAAGAAATATCCTTTATTCTAGACTTTGAGGTTAATTCATCAAGAAAAGATTCATTCTAGGAATCATCGACTTGCCCTATGAACAATGTAAGTGGTAGTTTACACTTAAAAATTTGAAGGGCAGTGGAACCCCAGTCATTACTTGAAATTCCACCAGAAGGGATACATCTTATTTGTAAAACATTACCCCTTTTGATGTTTCCTTTTATATGACAGTTTGGAGAGGAAACCTTAATAAACCAAAGAAACAGTCATTGAATGTATACTATGTGCCAGCACATGCTCCGAGCTGTGGCGTTTCTAGAATTCAACAACACGGTCTCTGCTCCCAAGGAGCTCACAATCTGACGAGATTACTTGGGACACCAAAACAAGCCAGAGTAATACATGATTTAAGGGCTACAGAATATGATTCTTTTTTTGTTCTTATCGCATTGCTGTGAATAAATTTATCATAGTTCTTCCATTGGCTGGAAAACAGGGCAGCACAACAAAACAGAAATGGGAAATAGGAAAATATGAAGAAACATAAAGGGAGGAAAGCCAATGTCCCCCACTTAGAATTACGGTTTAGTACGACACAATTTCGCATAGAGGGGATCCTGCCAGCTTGCCTTCCCCGACAACTATAGTATTCATTAAAATCTTTAACACTGAAGATGGTTCGCTAAATTCAGCAGGGATGAGGGGCCTAGGAAGGAACAGAGCCTCTTGGGAGTTAACACCACAGCCATTTTCATGATTACAAACCTGTCTCCTCGGCGGGACGCAGACACCTGGCGCAGATCGCCCGCCCGGCTGCTACTCACCCCCAGGAGGGAGGGGGCACCGTAGCTAGGAAACGGGACCCTCTGACAGAGCTTCGTGATGACGTGCGCGGGACGTCGCAAACCCCCGGACCTTAGAGGAGCTCGGCCCCCAGAAAACAAACAAGGATTTGGAAAAGCCAGAAACCCGCGAAATCACCCGCGGAGCCCTGCGCATCAGCCCTGCCCACTTCCCCTTCGCGGAAGGAACTGGCACCCCGCCCACTGCAGCTCTGCCCCGGCGGCCCACAAGTGGAGCGACGCGCAGAAGGGAGCCGTCCCGCCTACCCCGAGAACGCCGGCGGGAATTTTTTATCTCCGCCCTTCTAATAAACCATTAGCAGCCGGAGCGGGAGCGAGTCCCCGCCCCGAGCTGGCCCGCACCGCCCCCGCGTCCTCACCTTTCAAATCTCCTCTGCCTCCGCCTCCACCTTTGCCTCCGCCCAGGTACGCAGTCCAGACTGGCGACGCTCCTCCTCCTTCCGGGGACGGGGGGAAGTCCCGCCTCTGGGAGGGGCGAGGGGCGGGGTCGGCGGTGGGAGGGGGCGTTTCCGGGAGCGTATGGTGGGGGTGGGGAGGAGCGGTCGACGCGCGTTAGGCAGGGAGCGTTACGGGGTCCTGGTTCCAACTGAGGTGGGGAGAGGGGGCTCGGCGGGCAGTGAAGAACGGGGAGGACTGTGTAGGCTAAGTACGCCAACGCGGGGAAGTGGGGCTTGCGGTGGAAGGGGCTGACTGCTGGGAAAGGAATCCAGCGTAACCGTCCCTCTGGGGAAGGGGGCCAGTCCCCGACTCCCTGGCTCTTCCGCTCTCTGCTGTAACTTTGGGGTGTGGCGGGGGTTAGTGACGGCCGTTGACCCGGGATCTGGGCGTTAAGGAGGCTTGTGGTCACGGTGGGGTTATAGTCTTTCTCGCGGCCACTGGGGGAATAAAACAAATGTTTGTAATCCGGATTATCCGCGGTGACTTGGGGCCTCCTCTACTGCCCATTTAAAGTTAAAGGCCTGTTCTCTCTGACTTCCGCCCCTCTGATCGTCCTTTGCCGTCTCTTTGCCAGCCAAGCCCAGCCAGGGGAGGGGTCAGGGCCACCAGGTGCCTGGTAAGGTTGAAAGACTGAGTGTGTAAGGCTGTGTTAAAGTGAGTCTGTGAGAGAAGGCAGGATTTAGAGGATTGCTTCCGTGTGAGTCTGGGGTGAGTCCCTGAGTCCCAGAGCCTCACCATGTCAGGGAAACGGAAGCGTGTGGTGTTAACTATTAAAGATAAGCTTGATATAATAAAGAAACTTGAAGACGGAGGTTCTTCCAAACAACTGGCAGTGATTTATGGAATTGGCGAGACAACAGTTCGGGATATAAGAAAAAATAAGGAAAAGATTATAACTTACGCAAGCAGTTCTGATTCCACAAGTCTTCTGGCCAAGAGGAAATCTATGAAGCCATCCATGTATGAGGAACTGGACAGAGCAATGCTGGAATGGTTCAACCAGCAAAGAGCAAAAGGGAATCCCGTGTCTGGACCAATTTGTGCAAAAAGGGCAGAGTTCTTCTTTTATGCTTTGGGAATGGATGGTGATTTTAACCCCTCTGCCGGTTGGTTAACTCGTTTTAAGCAGCGGCACAGCATTAGAGAGATTAATATTAGAAACGAAAGATTGAGTGGAGATGAGACAGCTGTGGAAGATTTTTGCAACAACTTTCGAGACTTTATTGAACGAGAGAATTTGCAACCGGAACAGATCTACAATGCAGATGAAACTGGACTGTTTTGGAAATGCTTGCCTTCCAGGACTTCAGTAATCAAAGGTAAATGCACAGCCCCTGGGCACAAGTCAATTGAAGAAAGAGTCACTATCATGTGTTGTGCCAATGCAACAGGTTTACACAAACTTAAGCTTTGTGTTGTGGGGAAAGCAAAGAAACCTCGCTCCTTCAAGTCAACTGACACCTCAAACCTGCCAGTCTCTTATTTCAGCCAAAAAGGTGCATGGATGGATCTTTCCATTTTCCGACAATGGTTTGATAAGATCTTTGTGCCACAAGTTCGCGAGCACTTAAGATCCAAAGGCTTGCAAGAAAAGGCTGTGCTCTTGTTGGATAATTCACCAACACATCCAAATGAAAACGTCCTGAGGTCAGATGATGGCCAAATATTTGCTAAATATTTACCACCTAATGTGGCTTCGTTGATTCAGCCCTCAAATCAGGGAGTCATAGCTACAATGAAGAGAAACTATCGTGCAGGTCTTCTCCAGAACAACTTGGAAGAAGGCAATGACCTGAGATCATTCTGGAAGAAACTAACTCTGCTAGATGCACTTTATGAAATAGCAATGGCATGGAATTTAGTAAAGCCAGTTACCATTAGCAGAGCATGGAAGAAGATTCTCCCTACCATAGAGGAAAAAGAAAGCCTGGACTTTGATGAAGAAGATATCTCAGTGGCTGCTGTGGCTACCATTTTACAACACACCAAAGGATTGGAAAATGTGACTCCTGAGAACATTGAAAAATGGCTTGAAGTGGACAGTACTGAACCAGGCTATGAAGTCTTAACTGACAGTGAAATCATCAGAAGAGCTCAAGGCCAGACAGACGAATCCAGTGAAAATGAGGAGGAGGAAATAGAACTGATTCCAGAGAAACATATTAATCATGCAGCTGCTCTCCAATGGACTGAAAATTTATTGGATTATCTAGAACAACAAGGTGATATGATTCTGCCTGATAGACTGGTGATACGTAAACTTCGAGCCACCATCAGAAATAAGCAGAAGATGACAAACTCAAGTTAGTAATGGCATATCAGCATTACCATTGTTTTGGTAATTGTGTAACTCTTGACCTCTGCAATATGGCTTAATTTTCTTTGTGTTCTGAATTCTCAGACACAGCCCTGTGAAATACAGATACGAAAAATGTATCTGAAGTGGTTTGAGGATTATGTGTTTTGCAGCATCTGTCTCTTGTCCCTTTATCTGTGTTGATAATCAGAAGCTGATTCTGTATAGGTATAAATTACACATAACGTATGTATTCACTTTTGTAGATCTACAATTATCCCTTCCATGACAGTGGCATTTCGTAAATTTTCTAGCAGAAGTTACAGGTAACAGTGAACAGATTGAGCACTTTCCTGAAATCTTTTGTTTGATTTGTGAGTGCTGCCGCAGTAATCTTTCTTTGTGCTAACCATCTTAAGTGGTTGTTTGTTTTGTATATTTGTATACACTGATGGAATGAGAAATATCTATATTGTTAGATTTCAGGGTGATCTATAATAATTCAAAATGAAGTTCAAAATGAAGGGGAAACTGATCTATGAATTAATAAAATAACTTAGAAATCATGCTTTTCTTACATTTGTTTGGGGGGGACTTTTTTCTGGAAGTAAAGTAAATATAGGAAGTGATTGCTAAATTAGAAAACTATTGGAAAGCTTATATATAAGATATTCTGACCTATTCATTTGTAGAAACTGGGAGTTGAAAATTTGGGGAACGTTAGGTTATTTATACAAAGGGAATAAATAGGCTCGTTTTAATTGGGTCTTTTTAAAAATTATATTATTAATTGGATAACAGTATAGGTTTATTATTTATTCATCTAATTATAGTACAGGTTTTATAATGTTACATGTGGTGATGTGAGCTCCCACCCTATATGTGAGGGAATATCTTGGGTATTTGAAAGTTTTTTTTTTTTTTTTTACTATGCACTTGAAAATGTCTAAAATTTGAAAAAATTCGTCATACCTTCTCCTTTTATTTGATATGAAAAGAAGAAATGAATAAAGTTTTTATTTTTAATAAGCTGTAAATTATCTGTTTTATGAAGAAAGCAGAAATAATTATGGAAAGTGCTAGATTCTAAGGAATTTCATCATTTATTATTTTGACATTTGTAAAAAGGTATTACTGAATTCGTTTGTCAGAATTTTGATAAACTTGCTTAACAATGTAGGTTTACTCAAGACATTGAAAAGATTTTACCTATATGAATATTAATTTCGTTTGTAACTTAAAAGCAAAGTGTCTGCATATTATTTCATATTTTGGCCCTAATTTAAAAAAAAAAAAGAATTCTCTATCAGTCATTTTTGAAAGGTTTAACTTTTTCATTGAAATACTTTGCATTTTATAATGACTTTCTTAGAACTCTAAAGCTTCAAAAATACTTGTAGCTTTCCATAATTTCTGTTCTCTTCATGATATATGTCTAGGTTTTTTAAAAAGACTTATCTGTGACCAGAACTGTTTAAAAATTGTATTTGTTGAATGAATTGCCTCAGAAGTTAACATACATATTGAATCAGATAATTACACATTTTGCTATAAATTAAATTGTATATAAAATTTTTTTCATTTTTCTAAAATGAAAATATGTACTAAAAAGCTTCTTAGAATTTCTGTCTGGATTTGCTCACTGTTTTTAAAATTAACCTTGTCAGTGAAATTCAGCTGTATCATTGCCACCTAGTGGTAAAATTAACGTTACTGTTAAGCTGTGTGGTTTTAAACTTTAATATCTAGTAAAAGGTTCACTGTTTTGTGGCCTTGAGTGTGAATCTTGTGACTCTTTCTCTATCCTGTGAGAGACTGGCTCTTCTTTCTTTGCTTTGTAGCTATTTGCTCTTTTCTGAAAGCTGCCAACAATGGTAGACTAAAAGTTCTGTTTTGGACTCTTCTATCCTTAAACATAATTATAAAAGCTGCCAATTACTGAATACCGTGTTGTGTTTTAAGCAGTGTATTTATATCAGTAACCCTAAAATTATGAATTAGGTGGAAATACTGATGCTCAGCTCATACTCTTAATTGCTGAAGATCACTTGACTGCAGGTAAGAATTTAAACCCAGGTATTTGATGCCAAAGCCTACATTTATTTTCTCCAACCTAGGCTAACCTCTTAACCTTTCCAATCTTCAACATTTATTCCTTGCCACCTTCCTCCACCACCTGCCACCGGTGTCTGAATTTACTTATCTATTTTTCAGTGCACTTGTGGCAGCAGTTTTCCTTTCCTTTTACCCTTTTATGAGGTTAGCCTTCCTCTTGCACTACTCTCCATTTCCCTGTTTATCCACAGCCTAATAGCATTTGAAATTGGGATCATCTGTTTTCTGATTTCTGGTTAGCCGTGCTCAGTGAGGATCCTTTCTCACTTCAGCAATTTAAAACCCACCATTGGGAAAACAGTTCATGCAAACCTTTCTCTTTAGTTCATGAGGTAATCTCAAAGAGAATTGAAGAGTTGGCACAGTATAGTCCCAACATGAAAGTCTTGCCTTCCCACAGTTGTTGGAAACCACTACCACCAAAGGCACATTAGCATGTATACACTCAGATCCATACAGATCAAAGGGGAAAAAAAAATAAACCCCCAAATGAGATGATATGGTGAAGAGAATGACTGTTAGGTTCAAATAAAAGAGGGGGTGGTTAGATGAGAAGAAGAAAATTAAAAGGAAATGTGGCCTACAGGGAGGTTTGTTTTGTAATGATGTGAATTTTAACATCCTAGTCCCAGGTTACTGGTATGTGTTGCTAATTCGTAGATGGTTCCTGTAATCTCTGCTTTTCTCCTTTTCACCTTTGGAATGTTAAGCCGTCAGCACCAAGTTGAATGCATTTGATCAGTAGTTGGGACCATTTGGTGGATGACACCAGAAGCTGTTTGGGTACCATATCTGCCCCAAAGTCATAAAGTCTTAGTTTCTAATGCCTTTTCCCTCAGTGCCCCACTGAAGGCTGTTTGGCTTTCTATTGCTCTATTAAGAAATTAGCCATAGAGTCATGTTCTCTCTAGTCTTACCAGGTTTTCCCATTGATGAGCCTTGATCAACTGAATAATGTTTCTCTAAACCCACACTCCTAGTAGCCAAGAATGCTATGAGGGTAGGATTACCTGCAGAGGTTGATGCAGGAATTTAGAAACTTCCCTTCTATGAGAGATTTGGGCCTTTGGGGGGTGGATGGGTGAAAGGAGTGGAATTCCTTGCCAGGTTTAAATTCAGTGAATCAAAAGTTCATTGACTACTGGGGGTGATGCATTTAGGAAAATATAAAGACGGGGAAGAGTGGTTCATGTACTAAAGATCTTGAAATCAAGGTGGAAAAATAATGTATTTGAGAAAAAACAAAGCCATCTGGTTTAATTGTAAACTCATATAAAACAGCCAACATAATGTGATATGGATTATGTGAGGAAACCATAATGATTTAGTTTGCTTATTTAATTCCTTCAGTGGCTTCTACTCTGTATATCCTCTACATTTTCAGCTTTTCTTTTTTTGGTTTTTACTACTCCGGAGTGACTTCATCCATTTCCATTACCTGCATGCTTATGAGCCCAAATCTGTCTCCAGTCACCCTGTCTTCAGAAGTCCAGATTTGTATCTTCAATTGAGAAGCAGTATTTCAGTCTGGAAGGGAAATTTAAATTGTTGTTTTGCTTTCCATCTATAGTAAACTGTCCATTAGCATCCTAACGTCAGAGCCAACTAGAGGCGCTAAGGAGTTTTAAACAGTGCCAAATTAAGCTAATCTATATTGGTCTGTAATATCAAAGTAGATAATTATCTTTTCATATATATATATATATATATATATATCTCCTTTCTTAGTTAGCCTTTCCTGACGCCCTTGCCTCTGACCATTTCTTCCTATGGATAGCCGTAGTGGTTTCTGTTTTTCGTACCCTTGTTGCTACTCGAGTACTAAAATTGAGTTTATTTTCCAACCGTTAACCTCCTTAAAAGACTATCATTCAAACTCTTTAGACCAAATACATTCCTTAGAAATGTACTCTTAACTGTTTTCCCTATTTAAAGCAGCTGGCAAGTTTACACAGTAACTAGTCGCATGCAATTAGAAGTTGGGGGTGAAAGAATGCCCAGAGGGTAGCAGTCGCTGGGAACACTTAATAATGTGAAAACTAGTGTCTTTAAGACCTCAGATTCTGTAAGACTTGTATTGTGAAGTGATTTTTTGATGTGTATCTCAATATTGGACTATGAGATCAAGGACCGTAGAATCAATGCTTTGAAGAATAGTATATATTCAGTCAACAAATGTGTACTCAACAAACACAAATTGTATTTCTGTGTGTAAGACATTCTAGGCAATATATGGGATACATGGATTAGACTACATTAGACTTATAATAGAGAGGAGGAGACAAATGTAAAACAAAGGGAGAATGAATTGTTTCACATTCTGATGGAGTGCATATACAAGACTAATTCTGATATGAGTGACATAAGGTAGTATAATCTGATAGGAGGAGTAAGTCATAACAATTGAGTTGGTCTTGAAAAATAACTAAAATTTTCATGATGTTTTACTGTCTTCAGTCATTGCCAAATATCCTCCAGGGGGCAAAATCATCCCCAGTTGAGAACCATGGCTGTAGAGTTACAAGCTTACAGGTTTTTGGTCTGCTTTCCAAGTTATTGAAGGTAATACTTGAAAAATGTTTTTACCGCTATTCCATCTTACCAGCCTCTGCTAGTTGTTTCCCTGATGCCTGCTTCCTGATCACTAATTAATTCCACACATTTGAGATTTTTGTCACAGCAGCACCCAATTTCAAGATACCAATTTCGCTGTTGATCTGGGTAACTCTAGCTGATGAAAACAACCTCAGAATTTTAGAGACTTATAATACATGTGTTTCTCTGAGTAATCTTGTGATGATATAAAACTTGGTCGAAGCGTGATTTTCTTCAAGTTGTGATTCATGGGCCCAGGCTCCTTCCACCTTGTGATTTTGTGCTTGCTAGCCCCCCTAGAGTCTTCTACATCCAGTTAATAGATAGGAAAAGAGAGAATGAAGAATATACACTGCTTCTTAACTTCCTTCTATCAGAAATGATACGCATTATTTCTGTTCATATTCTAATGATGAGCACTCATCACCTGGCCCTACCTTGATACGGGGGCGCTCAGGAATAACTCCCTAACTAGGCAGCTGCTTCCTAATTATGACTTTTTACAATGGAAGGGGAAGGTGCACATTTTTAGTGAATAATTAGCCCTTTCTGAAACAAAAGTATATAATTGCAGTTATTCTTATAGAATCATCCATGGAGCTTTAAAAAATATCAATGCATGAGTCCTACTCTGAAAGGATCAGATTGCAATTTGTTTAGAGTAGTTACAGTGTATTTTTTTTTTTTAATGTTGCAGAGAATCACTAGTATGCAACCAAAGTTGAGAGCCACAAGATTACAAATTTGCAAGGTGAGTGGAGTAGATGTGGAGACAAGAGAATAACAGGCTCCTTTCATGGACCATAAGGTCAAGACTATGTATAGAGGTAGAGTAATGAGGAAGCTAAATAAATAAGCAAATAAGCATGTATATATGTCTCTGTGTGTTTTTAGGGGGTAGCTGATATCAGAGGAGAGAACATAGATCTTGAAAGCAGGAAACTTGTGTCTGAGTCCCAGTTCTACCACTTTTCAGTTCCAGAATTTCTAATTGGTTCTCTTTCATAAGTACCTATTCTTTCATGTATACAATAATCTTCCCTTATTTGAGTGTATGAATTTTACTTATCTGAAACATATAGTTTGAATTCTCTGTGATCCCTCACCTTTTCCTACCCTTTACTGAGTTCATAGTCCTTCATGGAGTTGGTACACTTCCAACATTTTGGTCATTCTTAACTGTGCATTCTTCACTGTAGCTGAGATTGCCTGAAAGAGTATGACCTCTGCTTTATACAGCATATATTATGGGAAGTATAGAATAAGGTTTGGTTGGAGCCATTGATAGAACAAGGAATGGACATTATATCCTGCCAGATGTGGAACTTGAGAGCTCATTTTCTGAACTCGGATGCTCCCCACTCCTCCCGAGTTTACCAGGTACCAAGGGCATTATTCTGTTAATTACCCGAAGCCCTGCTTCTTCCTGAACACAGGCATTATTTTCTTTTGTGCCTAGCCTGGAAGGTGGCGGTATATGCCTGGATCCTTGCACTGGGCCTCTTGTTGGTTATATTCGGACTCCTGCTCCCAGCTCTTGCCACCTCATTATATGGAACACAATTTTCTCACACGTAGTTTATGGTCCTCCAAAAGTTTACCTTCCTTTTTTTTTTTTTTTTTTAAACTTTTGGGGTTTATTTATTTATTTATTTATTTATGGCTGTGTTGGGTCTCCGTTTCTGTGCGAGGGCCCCCTCCAGTTGTGGCAAGTGGGGGCCACCCTCCATCACGGTGCGTGGGCCTCTCACCATTGCGGCCTCTCCCGTTGCGGAGCACAGGCTCCAGACGCGCAGGCTCAGCAATTGTGGCTCACGGGCCCAGTCGCTCCGCGGCATGTGGGATCTTCCCAGACCAGGGCTCGAACCCGTGTCCCCTGCATTGGCAGGCAGACTCTCAACCACTGCGCCACCAGGGAAGCCCTACCTTCCTGTTTTGAAGATGGCTATACTTGGTTCTTTTAAAAGTATATACATACATATTTTTTTCTATTGTTTATATAGTTGATGTAAGATGAGAATGAAGCATCTGCTCTCTCCATTTATTTTGATATCAGAAGTCCTAGCCGTGTGATATTGGGTGAGTTTCTAAATCTCTGAGTCTTCTTATCTCTAAAATGGGGATAATACAGGTTGTTAAGAAGATTAAATAAAATAATGTACAACACTTTGTGAACTAATATGTTAGTTTTTATATTATTAATAGGAAGGATTAAAGGGCTAGAGGGCATCAAAAATGAAGAGAAGAGTGGGAGAGTAAGATAATTGAAAGAATAGGGGTTTGTGGTCAAAGGGAGGAATTATAGAGGTCAAGATCGGCAACTCTAGGTATTTACAATGCGTTGAGCCAATAAATACAATCAGGCTCTGGCACGCCCTTTTCAATGCTCTAAGCTTCTTTCTCTTACATGATTAACCCTTTTATTCACACTCTTAAGTCAGAAGGTGCTTTTTTTCATATTATAATTATACAACGTTTGTATAGTCTCAATTTGAAG
This sequence comes from Balaenoptera physalus, assembly GCF_965194825.1. Classification (NCBI taxonomy): domain Eukaryota; kingdom Metazoa; phylum Chordata; class Mammalia; order Artiodactyla; family Balaenopteridae; genus Balaenoptera; species Balaenoptera physalus. The sequence goes on along the minus strand of NC_138889.1, from coordinate 39,512,453 downwards.
ACCTCTCTAAAAGGGGAGAGTGGCATTTCAATATATCCTAAAGGTGTCAAGTCAACAAAAAGATCAATTTTGGTTGCAAATACCTTACAGGTATACAAATCTAATATTTTATGCAAAAGTTAATAAAGTTTAAAGGAACAGATAGAAATCTGAAAAGGAGAGATGGATAAGTAAAGGAATATCAAATAGATTAGTGACAAGCCACTCTGAAATTAAGAGAATAAATGGGAGGCTCCCGCGGCCGAAGCGGCGGCCCGGCGCAGCGCAGTCGGCTTGAGCGCTCACCGCAGCGAGGAGGTTTCCTCGGCCGTCCCGCCTTCCGCCGCGGTCGCCGGGCTGCGCTGCTCCAGCCGGGACGCGCGCCTCTGCGCTCCTCGCAGCTGCCACCCCCGCCGCCGCTCCCCTCGCCGTCCGCACACACACCATGACGAAGAAAGAGAAGTCCTTCAACCAGAGCCTGGCCGAGTGGAAGCTCTTCAACTACAACACGACCACCGGAGAGTTCCTGGGGCCCACCGCCAAGAGCTGGGGTTTGAGCTTGCTCTTCTACCTAGTTCTTCTGTGGGTTCCTGGCTGCACTCTTTTCATTCACAAAGTGGGCTATGCTTCAGGCTCTGAACGATAAGGTTCCAAGATATCGTGACCAGATTCCTAGCCCAGGACTTACGGTTTTTCCAAAACCAGTGACGGCGTTGGATTTTTCATTCAGTGTGTCTAATCCAGAGTCCTATAGAGGGTACATTAATGACCTTAAGAAATTTCTAAAGTCATATGGCTTAGAAGAACAGAGGAATCTCACAGATTGTCCCGATAGAGCATTTTTTGAGCAGAAGCGTCTAGATTATACTTCATGTCGGTTTCCTCTTGTCTTACTTGAAGCACGCAGTGGTGTGGATGATCCCGGGTTTGGCTACTCCACAGGAAGCCCTTGTATTCTTGTGAAAATGAACAGAAAAATTGGATTAAAGCCTCAAGGAGAACCAAGGATAGAATGTATTTCGAAGGGTGAAAACACAGCAGTGCTATCAACTTATCCTTCTAACGGAACGATAGATTTAAAATATTTTCCATATTATGGGAAAAAATTGCATGGGAGCTATCTACATCCATTTGTTGCCGTCCAGCTCATCTTTGGTAATAGAAATAACGTAAACGAAGTAAGAGTTGAGCGCAAGATTGATGGATCACCCAACCTAAAAATCCGGGATGATCGTGACAAGTTTTTAGGATGAGTTGCATCCAAAAGCACCATGCGTTCAAAGTAGGAGTTAGGATATCTCCACAGAGTAAACGTTGTGTTGTCTGTCTTCACTTGGTATCAGCTGGACCTGCCATTCCAGAATAATGAGACCACCTTGGAGAAAGGTGGAGTGGTACATGAGACTGGGGTAGCATCATAATGTACTTCCAGATCGTAGTGTCAGTGTCCTTCAAAGTAACTGCCTGTTGCCTCTGCTGCCTTTTGAACCATGTACAGTCACAAGATAGGATTGTGAACACCTGATTCTGAACATGTAAGATGGGGGTTTGTCCAATTTTTAAGTGGTTTAATTGCCTAGTGTCTAAAGCTTAATGTGCTGTGCTATGTAAGTATTTTATAGATTTAACACTGGTTAACTGTCACATTTTGATGCCAGCAAAGTTTTAGGGGATAAAATGGTACCTGACCAACGTCAAATGACTTTATAGCTGCAAGAAATGCAGTGTATGGAGAAGCTCTGTATGTGAGGAGGAAAAAGGAAAATAAAAGTGGATTTGAAAGGTTAAATAAAAAAAAGAATAAATGGTATTAAGCAGCCAAGTATCTCTTCCATTCCCCCTTTTTATACATAAATGCCTTTTGTCTATCAATCTAACGAAGTATATGCCTTCACAGCAACCCATTGTCTGTAGACTGAGCCTCAGTTCTCTGCCTTTTGCTGTTTGATCTCTACATCCTCATACAAGAATGACAAAGAAAGACCCTGAGTGGATTTGTCTGGTACTATCAATTGACACAGGTAGTAGGAAATTGTCAGTACATATGTGAGGGGAAAAAAATATACAAATTTCATTCTTTATAAAAGACTTATTTGATAAGGCTTTTCTTGTATGAGGCATGTGAAGACAAATTTTTGATGCAGAAATATATGAGGGCTCCATGGCAACTGAAAACAAAAGACTGTATTTGGTCATACATTTAAACACAACTATTTTCTATTTTCATTTCAGTATTTAGGACTAGCTTATTTTTATTCTGTGTATTACAGATATTTTAACAAATGAAATAAAATTGAATGCAGTGTGGAAAAATCAATTCCATGAATTAATTTTTAAGCTATATTTGTACATTCATCAGTAGACTCTCCTTTTTTCTAACCTTAAAGGGAAAAACTGTGTTTCACATAATAATAAATGTCACTTAGATAAATATTTACCCTCTTTTAATTCTAGTACTTTGTAAGTTTCTTTAATGTGACTATGAAATTTTGTCATTTATTCATTTGTTCATTTATTCATTCATCTCAAATATTTACCTACAAATATTGACCTACTCCATAACCAAAAATTGAATCATTCTCCAATTTCTTCTTGCAGATTTGTGTGATGATGAACTTGAAATTAAATCCTTGTATATTTTGTATGTTAGAAAAAAAACTTTTCTACTTTAGTCATCAGTGAGTTGATGAAGAAAGATACTCAGTAAGATTGATGATTTTTGAAAAGTTTTAGCATACAAACTGGTTCTTAAAACCTTAGTTATTTTGAAGTTATCATTTAGAAGTGCTTATAATATGTAAATATTTATTCATTGGTTTCTATAAACACTAGATACAAATAGTCTGCTTTTTGACATATATTCCAGATATTTATACACAATACCATTCTATATTACCTAGAGATGATTTGCTGGCTTAAAAAAAAGAAAAAAAATACAAATAAAAATAAAAGCAGCAAGTTAGAGAAAAATGTTCAATAATGGTTATATTCAAAAAGTATTAAAATGTCTAAGATAGGAGTTTTGTCTTTTTTTTTTTTGACATCTTTATTGGAGTATAATTGCTTTACAATGGCATGTTAGTTTCTGCTGTATAACAAAGTGAATCAGCTATATGAATACATATATCCCCAAATCCCTTCCCCCTTGCGCCTCCCTCCCACCCCTCTAGGTGGTCACAAAGCACTGAGCTGATCTCCCTGTGCTATACGGCTGCTTCCCATTAGCTATCTATTTTACATTTGGTAGTGTATATATGTCCATGCCACTCTCTCACTTTGTCCCAGCTTAGCCTCCCCCATCCCCATGTCCTCAAGTCCATTCTCCACGTCTGCATCTTTATTCCTGTCCTGCCCCTAGGTTCCTCAGAACCACTTTTTTTTAGATTCCATATATATGTGTTAGCATACAGTATCTGTTTTTCTCTTTCTGACTTACTTCACTCTGTATGACAGTCTCTAGGTCCATCCACCTCACTACAAATAACTCAAATTCGTTTCTTTTTATGGCTGAGTAATATTCCATTGTATATATGTGCCACATATTCTTTATCCATTCATCTGTCGGTGGATACTTAGGTTGCTTCGATGTCCTGGCTATTGTAAATAGAGCTGCAATGAACATTGTGGTACATGACACTTTTGGAATTATGGTTTTATCAGGATATATGTCCAGTAATGGGATTGCTGGGTTGTATGGTAGTTCTATTTCTAGTTTTTTAAGGAACCTCCATACTGTTCTCCATAGTGGCTGTATCAATTTACATTCCCACCAATAGTGCAAGAGGGTTCCCTTTTCTCCACACCCTCTCCAGCATTTATTGTTTGTAGATTTTTTTGATGATGACCATTCTGACTGGTGTGAGGTGATACCTCATTGTAGTTTTGATTTGCATTTCTCTAATGATTAGTGATGTTGAACATCCTTTCATGTGTTTGTTGGCAATCTGTATATCATCTTTGGAGAAATGTCTGTTTAGATCTTCTGCCCATTTTTGGATTGGGTTGTTTGTTTTTTTGATATTGAGCTGCATGAGCTGCTTGTATATTTTGGAGATTAATCCTTTGTCAGTTGCTTTGTTTGCAAATATTTTCTCACATTCTGAGGGTTGCATTTTCGTCTTGTTTATGGTTTCCTTTGCTGGGTAAAAGCTTTTAAGTTTCATTAGGTCCCATTTGTTTATTTTTGTTTTCATTTCCATTTCTCTAGGAGGTGGGTCAAAAAGGATCTTACTGTGATTTATGTCATAGAATGTTCTGCCTATGTTTCCCTCTAAGAGATTTATAGTGTCTGGCCTTACATTTAGGTCTTTGATACATTTTGAGTTTATTTTTGTGTATGATGTTAGGGAGTATTCTAATTTCATTGTTTTACATGTAGCTGTCCAGTTTTCCAGCACCACTTACTGAAGAGGCTGTCTTTTCTCCACTGTATATTCTTGCCTCCTTTATCAAAGATAAGGTGACCATATGTGTGTGGGGTTATCTCTGGGCTTTCTCTCCTGTTCCATTGATCTATATTACTGTTTTTGTGCCAGTACCATGCTGTCTTGATTACTGCAGCTTTGTGGTATAGTCTTAAGTCCAGGAGCCTGATTCCTCCAGCTCCATTTTTCTTTCTCAAGATTGCTTTGGCTATTCAGGGTCTTTTGTGTTTCTATACAAACTATGAAATTTTTTCTTCTAGTTCTGTGTAAAATGCCATCGGTAGTTTGATAGGGATTACACTGAATCTGTAGATTGCTTTGTGTAGTAGAGTCATTTTCACAACATTGATTCTTCCAATCCAAGAACATGGTTTATCTCTCCACCTGTTTGTATCATCTTTAATTTCTTTCATCAGTGTCTTCTAGTTTTCTGCATACAGGTCTTTTGTCTCCTTAGGTAAGTTTATTCCTATGTATTTTATTCTTTTTGTTGCAGTGGTAAATGGGATTATTTCCTTAATTTCTCTTTCAGATTTTTCATCATTAGTGTATAGGAATGCAGGAGATGTCTGTGCATTAATTTTGTGTTCTGTTACTTTACCAAATTCATTGATTAGCTCTAGTAGTTTTCTGGTAGCATCGTTAGGATTCTCTATGTATAGTATCATGTCATCTGCAAACAGTGAGAGTTTTACTTCTTCTTTTCCTATTTGGATTCCTTTTATTTCTTTTTCTTCTCTGATTGCTGTGGCTAAAACTTCCAAAACTATGTTGACTAATAGTGGTGAGAGTGGGCAACTTTGTCTTGTTCCTGATCTTAGTGGAAATGGTTTCAGTTTTTCACCATTGAGAATGATGCTGACTGTGGGTTTGTCATATATGGCCTTTATTATGTTAAGGTAAGTTCCATCTGTGCCTACTTTCTGGAGAGTTTTTATCATAAATGGGTGTTGTATTTTATCAAAAGCTTTTTCTGCATCTATTGTGATTATCATATGGTTTTTATCCTTCAGTTTGTTAATATGGTGTATCACATTGATTGATTTGCATATGTTGAAGAATCCTTGCATTCCTGTGATAAACCCCACTTAATCATGGTGTATGATCCTTTTAATGTGCTGTTGGATTCTGTTCACTAGTATTTGGTTGAGGATTTTTGCATCTATGTTCATCAGTAATATTGGCCTGTAGTTTTCTTTATTTGTGACATCTTTGTCTGGTTTTGGTATCAGGGTGATGTTGGCCTCGTAGAATGAGTTTGGGAGTGTTCCTCCCTCTGCTCTATTTTGGAAGAGTTTGCAAGGATAGGTGTTAGCTCTTCTCTAAATGTTTGATAGAATTCGCCTGTGAAGCCATCTGGTCCTGGGCTTTTGTTTATCGGAAGATTTTTAATCACAGTTTCAGTTTCAGTGCTTGTGATTGGTCCGTCTATATTTTCTATTTCTTCCTGGTTCAGTCTCAGAAGGTTGTGCTTTTCTAAGAGTTTGTCCATTTCTTCCAGGTTGTCCATTTTATTGGCATATAGTTGGTGGTAGTAATCTGTCATGATCCCTTGTATTTCTGCAGTGTCAGTTATTACTTCTTATTTTGCATTTCTAATTCTATTGATTTGAGTCTTCTCCCTTTTTTTCTTGATGAGTCTGGCTAATGGTTTATCAATTTTGTTTATCTTCTCAGAAAACGATCTTTTAGTTTTATTGATCTTTGCTATCGTTTCCTTCATTTCTTTTTCATTTATTTCTGATCTGATCTTTATGATTTCTTTCCTTCTGCTAACTTTGGGTTTTTTTGGTTCTTCTTTCTCTAATTTCTTTAGGTGTCATGTTAGTTTGTTCATTTGCAATGTTTTTTGTTTATTGAGGTAGGATTGTATTGCTATAAAATTCCCTCTTAGAACTGCTTTTGCTGCATCCCATAGGTTTTGGGTCGTCGTGTTTTCATTGTCATTTGTTGCTATGTATTTTTTGATTTCCTCAGTGATCTCTTGGTTATTTAGTAGTATGTTGTTTAGTCTCCATGTGTTTGTATTTTTTAAAGTTTTTTTCCTGTAATTGATATCTAGTCTCATAGCGCTGTGGTCAGAAAAGATACTTGATATGATTTCAATTTTCTTAAAATTCCCAAGGCTTGATTTGTGACCCAAGATGTGATCTATCCTGGACAATGTTCCATGAGCAGTTGAGAAGTGTATTCTGACACTTTTGGGTGGAATGTTCTATAAATAACAATTAAATATATCTGGTCTATTTTGTCATTTAAAGCTTGTGTTTCCTTATTTATTTTCTGTTTGGACGATATGTCCATTGGTGAAAGTGGGGCATTAAAGTCCCCTACTATTATTGTGTTACTGTTGATTTCCCCTTTCATGGTTGTTAGCATTTACCTTATGTATTGAGGTGCTCCTATGTTGGGTGCATAACCATTTATAATTGTTATATCTTCTTCTTGGATTGATTCCTTGATCATTCTGTAGTGTCCTTCCTTATCTCTTGTAACAGTCTTTATTTTAAAGTCTATTTTATCTGATATGAGTATTGCTGCTCCAGCTTTCTTTTGATTTCCATTTGCATGGAATATCTTTTTCCATACCTTCACTTTCAGTCTGTATGTGTCCTTAGGTCTGAAGTGGATCTCTTATAGACAGCATATATATGGGTCTTATTTTTGTATCCATTCAGCCAGTCTGTGTCTTTTGGTTAGGGCATTTAATTCACTTACATTCAAGGTTTTTATCGATATGTATGTTCTTATTACCATTTTCTTAATTGTTTTGGGTGTGTGTGTGTGTGTGTGTGTGTGTGTGTGTGTTTTAACTAAGCATGTCTTTATTGTGAAATTTATCTCTCATTGAATTAATTACTCATGGGCCCAGTCAGAGGGTTTGTTTTTGTGGGTCTTTTTCTTCTCTTGTGTTTCCCGCCTAGAGAAGTTTCTTTAGCATTTGTTGTAAAGCTGGCTGGTGGTGCTGAATTCTCTTAGCTTTTGCTTGTTTGAAAAGCTTTTGATTTTTCCATTGAATCTGAATGAGATCCTTTCTGGGTAGAGTAATCTTGGTTGTAGGTTTTTCTCTTTCATCACTTTTAGTATATCCTGCCACTCCTTTCTGGCCTGCAGAGTTTCTGCTGAAAAATCAGCTTATAACCTTATGGGGATTCCTTTGTATGTTATATTTTGTTTTTCCCTTGTTGCTTTTAATATTTGTTCTTTGAGTTTAATTTTTGTTAGTTTGATTAATATGTGTCTTGGTGTGTTTCTCCTAGGGTTTATCCTGTATGGGAGTCTCTTTGCTTCCTGGACTTGGGTGACTCTTTCCTTTCCCATATTAGGGAAGTTTTCCACTCTAATCCTTTTCAAATATTTTCTCAGACCCTTTCTTTTTCTCTTCTTCTTCTGGGACCCCTATAATTCGAATGTTGGTGCACTTGGTATTGTCCCAGAGGTCTCTGAGATTGTCTTAAATTCTTTTCATTCTTTTTTCTTTTCAACTCCTCAGCAGTTATTTCCACCATTTTGTCTTCCAGCTCACTTATTCGTTCTTCTGCCTTAGTTATCCTGTTATTGATTCCTTCTAGTGTATTTTTCATTTCAGTTATTGTCTTGTTCATCTCTGTTTGTTTGTTCTTTAGTTCTTCTAGATCTTTGTTAAGCATTTCTTGTATTTTCTCAATCCATGCCTCCATTCTATTTCTGAGATTCTGGATCATCTTTACTATCATTACTCTGAATTCTTTTTCAGGTAGATTGCCAATTTCCTCTTCATTCATTTGGTCTTGTAGGTTTTAACTTGCTCCTTCATCTATGACATATTTTTTTGCCATCTCATTTTTTTTTTCTTTTTTTAATGAGTGGGATTTTGTTCCTGTCTTACTGGTTGTTTGACCTGAAACTTCCAACACTGGAGTTTGTAGGCTGTTGGGTAGAGCTGTGTCTTGGTGCTGAGAAGAAGACCTCCAGGAGACCTCACTCCTATGAATATTCCCTGGGGTCTGAGGTTCTCTGTTATTCCGTAGTTTGGACTCGGAGCTCCCACTGCAGGAGGAGTGACCTGAGTGGCCTGACCCCTGGCTTGTGAACCAAGATCGTGCAAGCTGTATAGGGTGGCAAAAAAAAGAAAAAAAAAGAAAATGTGGAAAAGGTCTTGGCTGTGGAGGGCGGGCCTAAGCAGGGGCGAGGTTTGGGCAGTGGGTGAGGCCTATGGTTAGGACCCACAGGGCTGGAAAAGGCACTGTGGGGGTGGGGGTGGGGTCTTAGGCTCAATAGAACAGAAGGGCCCAGGTGTGCCTCTGGTCTCAGAGGGCAGGGGACCCCACCTGGGAGCCCAGCAGGCTTCCTGGGCTCAAGTGGGTGGGGCAAATGCCCTCCTCCTCTCCTGCTCCTCTCATCCCAAAGGGTCCCTCCCACCTGCCTCTCCTGATTTTACTGGTCTCCTTCCTATGCTCCCAGGACCCACACTACCTGGAGGGGACTTTGGAGGGCAGGGGATCGGCCTGGGAACTCAGCAGGTTCCCCATGCCCCAGTGGGCAGGGCAAATGCCATCCACTCCTTTCCGTTCCTCTGGTCTTGGAGGGGCCCTCCTGCCTGTCTCTCCTGTTCTTTCCCGGCCTCTCTCCTATGCCTCCAGGACCAACCCGGCCCAGAGGGGACCTCTGAGGGCATAGGACCTGGCCTGAGAGCTGGGCAGACTTCCCCAGCAGATTGGGCAAGGGAAACGCTGGGTGCAATTCCCCCTGATCCAAGCCCCCAAGGGTCCCTCCAGGCATGGGAACCCCTCCCCACTCTCAGCTGCCCCTCAGGGGCACCGGACCTGTCTGGCCTCCACTTCTCCTCCCCCCACTTCTCCTCCCCTTTCAGTTCACCCACGTCCTACCTGTTTGCTTGGGAGTTCTTCCCATCTCCTTGGGCATCGGGGTCCCTCACCAGCATCTGGCAGGTGCCCTAGTTGTGGGGAGACGTGAACTCCACGTCTTCTCACACCACCATCTTGACTCTGCCCCCCAACACTTGTTTTTTGTTGTCTTTTTGAAAATAGCCATTTTGATAAGTGTGAGGTGATATTTCTTTGAAGTTTTGATTTGCGTTTCCCTGATGATTAGTGATGTTAAGCATCCTTTCATGTGTCTGTTGGCCATCTGTAGGTCTTCCTTGGAATAATGTCTATTCAGATCTTCTGCCCATTTTTTAATCAGATTGTTTGTTTTTTTGATATTGAGTTGAGTGAATTCTCTATATATTTTAGATATTAATGCCTTATTGGATATATCATTTGCAAATATCTTCTCCCATTCACTGGGTTGCCTTTTCAGTTTGTTGATGATTTCCTTCACTGTGTAAAGCTTTTTAGTTTGATGTAGTCCTATTTGTTTACTTTTGCTTTTATTGCCCTTGCCTGGGGAGATGGATCCAAAAAAATAATGCTAAGACCAATGTGAAAAAGTGTACTGTCTATGTTTTCCTTCTGGAGTTTCAGGTCTTACATTTAAGTCTTTAATCCATGTTGAGTTTTTTTTTTGTATATGGTTAAGAAAGTGGTCCAATTTCATTCTTTTGCATGTAGCTGTCCAGTTTTCCCAACAGGATTTATTGAAGAGACTGTCTTTTCCCCACTGTATATTCTTGGCTCTTTTTTTTGTAAATTAATTGACCATATAGTGTGGGTTTATTTTAGGGCTCTCTATCCTGTTCCATTGATCTATATGTCTTTTTGTGCCAGTTCCATACAGTGTTGATTACTATAGCTTTGTAATATAGTTTGAAATCAGGGAGCATGATATATTCAGCTCTGTTCTTCTTTAAGATTGCTTTGGCTATTCAGGGTCATTTGTGTTTCTATACAAATTTTGGATTATTTATTCCTGTCTGTGAAAAATGCCATTGGTATGTTGATAGGGATTGCATTGATTCTAAAGATTGCTTTGGGTAGTAAGGACATTTTAACAGAATTAATTCTTTTAATCCATGAGCATGATACATTTTTCCATTTATTTGTGTCATCTTCAATTTCAACAATGTCTTACAGTTTCCAGAGTACAGGTCTTTCACCTCTTTGGTTAAATTTATTACTAGGTATTTTATTCTTTTGAAGCAATTGTAAATGAGATTGTTTTCTGAATTTCCCTTTCTCATAGTTTAATATTATTGTATAGGAACACTAGATTTTTGTATATTGATTTTGTATCCTGCAACTTTACTGAATTCATTTGTTAGTTTTAACTGGTTTTTTTTTGGTGGAGAATTCACAGTTTTCTATATATACTATCATGCCATCTGCAAATAGTGACAGTTTTACTTCCTTCCTTCCAATTTTAATGACTTATATTTCTTTTTCTTGTCTGATTTTTGTGGCTAGGACTTTCATTACTATATTGAATAAAAGTGGCATCCTTGTTCCTGATCATAGAGGAAAAGCTTTCAGGTATAATACCCTTGAGCATTATGTTAGATATGGGTTTGACATTATATGACCATTATTATGCTGAGGCATGTTCCCTGTAAACCCACTGTGTTGAGATTTATTATAAATGGATTTGAATTTTGTCAAACTCTTTTTCTGCACCTGTTGAGATGACCATATATTTTTATCTTGCATTTTGTTAATTTGGTGTATCACATTGATTTGTGAATATTGAATCATCCTTTCATTCCTATAAATCCCACTTGATTATGGTATATGATCTTTTTACTGTATTGTTGAACTTACTTTGCTAATATTTTCTTGAAGTTTTTAAAATTAATTAATTAATTAATTTTCAGCTGTGTTGGGTCTTTGTTGCTGTGTGTGGGCTTTCTCTAGTTGTGGCGAGTGGGGGCTACTCTTTGTTGAGGTGTCCAGGCTTCTCATTGTGGTGGTTTCTCATGCTGAGGAGCATGGGCTCTAGGAAAGCGGGCTTCAGTAGTTGTGGCTCACGGGCTCTAGAGCGCAGGCTCAGTAGTTGTGGCGCATGGGCTTAGTTGCTCCGTAGCATGTGGGATCTTCCTGGACCAGCCTCAAACCCGTGTCCCCTGCATTGGCAGGCGGATTCTTAACCACTGTACCACCAGGGAAGTCCTGTTGAAGATTTTTGAATCTATGTTCATCTGTGGTATTGGACTGTAATTTTCTTTTCTTGTGGTGTCTTTGTCTGATTTGGGTATCAGGGTAATGTTGGACTCATAAAATGAGTTTGGAAGCATTTCCACTTCATATTTTTTTGGAAAAGTTTAAGAAGGATAGGTATTAACTCTTCTTTAACTGTTTGGTAGAATTTCCCTGTGAAGCCGTTTGGTCCTGGACTTTTCTTGGTTCAGCATTTTTTGATTACTAATTAAATTTCATTGCTAGTGACCAATGTGTTCACATTTTCTATTTCTTCCTGATTCAGCTTGGAACATTATATGTTTCTAGGAAAATATCCATTTCTTCTACATTGTCCACTTTGTTGGTGTATAATTTTTCATAGTAATCTCTTATGAAAAAAAAGATATTTCTTTATGAAAACTGTGGTGTCAATTGTGACTTCTCTTTCATTTCTTCTCCTTTTTTTCTTGATAAATCTGGTTAAAGGTTTATCAATTTTGTTTATCTCTTCATAGAACCAGTTTTTAGTTTCATTGATCTTTTCTATTTTTGTGTGTGTGTGTGTCTGTTTCATTTATTTTCACTCCAACCTTTATTATTTCCTCCATCCTACTAACTTTGGACTTTCTTTGTTCTTTTTTTTTTTTTTTATAGTTCTTTTACGTGTCAGGTTAGATTGTTTATTTGAGTACTTTTTTGTTTCCTGAGGTAGACCTGTATTGCTATAAAATTTCCTCTTAGAACTACTTTTTTTGGCATTCCATAGATTTTATTTTGGAATATTTTGTTTTCACTTTCATTTTTGATATACTCTTTGATATATTTTTTGATCTATTGATTGTTTATTAGCATGCTGTTTAGCCTCACATCTTTGTATTTTTTTTCCAGTTTTCTTGTTTTAATTGATTTCTGGTTTTATACCATTGTGGTCAGAAAAGATGCTTGATATGATTCAATCTTCTTAAATTTATTGAGAGTTAATTTGTGGCCTAAGTATGTGATCTATCCTGGAGAATGCTTGCTGTGCACTTGAAAGGAATGTGTACAGCATACCTCAGAGATATTGTGGGTTTGATTCCAGACCACTACAATAAAGTGAATATAGCAATAAAGCAATTCACACACATTTTTTGGTTTCTCACTGTATATAAAAGCTATATTTACACTATACTGTAGTGTATAAGTGTGCAATAGCATTATATCTAAAAAAACAACGTACATACCTTAATTAAAAATACTTTATTGCTAAAAGTGGTAACCATCATCTGAGCCTTCAACAAGTTGTCATCTTTTTGCAATAGTGACATCAAAAGTCACTGATCATAAATGACCATAACAAATATAATAATGATGAAAACGTTTGAAATGTTGAAAGAATTACCAAAATGTGACACAGAGACATGAAGTGAGCAAATGCTGTTGGAAAAATGGTGTCAATAGAATTACTTGATGAAGGGTTGCCAGAAACCTTCAATTTGAAAAAAGAAAAAACCCACAATATCTGCATAGTGAAATAAAGTGAAGTGCAATAAAATGTGGGGACTATATTGGGCTCTTTTTGGTGGCATTTTGTGTATAAATATATTAAGTCCATCTCATCTAATGTGTCATTTAAGGCTATTGTTTCTTTATTGATTTTCTGTTTGAATGATCTATCCATTTTTGTAAATAGGGTGCTAATGTCCCCTAGTATTGTTGTATTGCTGTCAGTGTCTCCTTTTATGTCTGTTAATACTTGCTTTATGTATTTAAGTGCTCCTATATTGAATGCATAGATATTTACAAGTGTTGTATCCCCTTGTTGGATTGATCCCCTTATCATTATGTAATGCTCTTCGTCTCTTGTTACATTCTTTGTTTTAAAGTGTATTTTGTCTTATATAAGTATGCCATCCCAGCTTTCTTTTCATTTCCATTTGCATGGAATATCTTTTTCCATCCCTTCACTTTCATTCTGTGTGTGTCTTTAGATCTAAAGTGAGTCTCTTGTAGGCAGCTTGTATATAGGTCTTGTTTTTTTATCCATTCAGCAACCCTATGTCTTTGCTTGAATCTTTAGCCCATTTACATTTAAAATAATTATTAGTAAGTGTGTACTTATTGCCATTTTATTAATTGCTTTTTGGTTGTTTTTGCAGTTCTTCTCTGTTCCTTTCTTCTTCTCTTGCTCTCTTCTCTTATAATTTGATGACTTCCTTGAGTGTTATTTTTGTATTCCTTTCTCTTTATCTTTTGACTATCTGTTATAGGTTTTTGGCTTTTGGTTATCACGAGGTTAATATATAACAGTCTATGTATAAAGAAGTCTATTTTAAGTTGATGGTCACTTAAGTTTGAACTCATTCTAAAAGAGCTACATTTTTACACCCTTGCCAACGTTTTATGTTTTTTGATGTCATATTTTATATCTTTTAATTTTGTGTATCACTTTAATTATTTTAGCTATTGATGATTTTACCACTTTTGTCTTTTAGCCTTCTTTCCAGTTTTATAGGTGGTTGATCCTCTACCTTTAATATATATGTGTCTTTACCAGTGAGTTTTTTCTTTCATAATTTTCTTCTTTCTAGTTATGACTTTTTTTCTTTGTAAAAAAGAAACATTTCTTGTAAGGACACTTTAGTGGTGATGAATTCCTTTAGCTTTGGCTTGTCTGGGAAACTCTTTATCTTTCTTTCAATTCTGAATGATACCTTGATGGGTAGGGTATTCTTTTTTTTTTTTTTTAATTTTATTTATTTATTTATGGCTGTGTTAGGTCTTCATTTCTGTGTGAGGGCCCTCTCCAGTCACGGCAAGTGGGGGCCACTCTTCATCGCGGTGCGCGGGCCTCTCACTATCGCGACCTCCCTTGTTGCAGAGCACAGGCTCCAGTCGCGCAGGCTCAGTAATTGCAGCTCACGGGCCAGCTACTCCGTGGCATGTGGGATCTTCCCAGACCAGGGCTCGAACCTGTGTCCCCTGCATTGGCAGGCAGACTCTCAACCACTGCGCCACCAGGGAAGCCCGGGTAGGGTATTCTTGGTTGTAAGTTTTTACCTTTCACCCTTCTGGCCCATAAACTTTCCGCTGAAAAAATCAGCTCATTGTCTTATGGGGGGCTGCCTTGTACATAACTAGTTGTTTTTCTCTTGCTGCTTTTAAGATTTTATTTATCTTTAACTTTTGACATTTTAATTATAGTGTGTCTTGGTGTGAGTCTCTTTGGGTTCTTTTTTTGGGACTCTCTGTGCTTCCTGGACTTGGATATCTGTTTCCTTTGCCAGGTTAGGAAAATTTTCAAACATTATTTCTTCAAATAGGTTTTCTGTCCTTTTCTCTCTTCTCCTTCTGGGACCCTTATAATGTGAATGTTAGTATGCTTCATGTTGTCCCAGAGGTTGCTAAACTATCCTCATTTTGGGGGGATTCTTCTTCCTTTTGCTGTTTGGATTGTGTGATTTCCACTACCCTGTTTTCCAGATTGCTGATTTGTTCTTCTGCATCCTCTAATCTGCTGTTGATTCCCTCTAGTGTATTTTTCATTTTAGTTATTGCCTTCAGTTCTGATTGATTCTTTTTAACATGTTCTATCTCTATGTTGACATTCTCACTGAGTTCATCTATTCTTCTTTCAAGTTTAGTGAGCATATTTATTACTGTTTCTTTGAATTCTTTATCTGGTAAATTGCTTATCTCTGTTTTATTTATTTATCGTCCCCCCTGAGGTTTTGTCTTGTTCTTTTGTTTGCAAGGTATTCCTTTGTCTCTTCATTTTGCCTAACTCTCTCTATGTTTGTTTCTGTGTATTAGGTATATCAGCTACATTTCCCAGTCTTGAAAGAGAGGTCTTATGTAGGAGGTGTCCTGTGGGGCCCAGTGGTGCAAATCACTTTATCTAGGTGCTCCAGGGCTATCCCCTGTGTAGGCTGTGTGCGCCCTCCTGTTGTGGTTGGGCTGCGATTGCTTCAAGCATGCTGGTGTGCGGGGCTGGTCCCCTGGAGCAAGAGCTGCTTTGGAGGGGCACTGATGCTGTCCAAGGCCACTCACAAGGTGGGGTGGGGCTGGTTCCCTGGAGAAGGAACTACTTTGCAGGGGCTCTGTTGCTGGCCAGGGCCACCTCCCAAGTGGGGTGAGGTACAGGCCACTTTGGAGGGGCAGCTGGGGCAGTGGAATGGGAAGTGCTGGTACTCGGGTATGCTGGGGCAAAGCACACAGTGTTAGCTAGGTTGATGGAGAGTGACAGAAATGGTGCCTGCCAGCGTTGGGCCAGGTAGGTGGAAGGAGAGCAAAAAAATGGTGCCTGCCAGCACTTCCATCCCAAGAGAAAGTTCCATCAGATCCCTGTCCCTCTGGCACATGCTGTAAAATAAGTTAATGAATCTCCTTCTTATATGACCCAGTTGCTTTTCAAACTGCTACTTCTGCACTGGGAC
Source organism: Balaenoptera physalus (assembly GCF_965194825.1). Taxonomy (NCBI): domain Eukaryota; kingdom Metazoa; phylum Chordata; class Mammalia; order Artiodactyla; family Balaenopteridae; genus Balaenoptera; species Balaenoptera physalus. Next base: position 39,496,580 of record NC_138889.1, on the reverse strand, counting down.
TTGGAGCAGGTATGTGCATGAGCTCTTCAAGAGTGGAATCTTTGTTTCCCACAACCTTCAAGTCTCCTGAACATAATCCAGATGTTATGGAGGCTAGTCTTCCTGGTGTAGGTCTCCCATGCTGGGGATCCCATTGTGGTGTTCAGACCCCTCATTCCTCAGGAGGGACCTCCAAAGTTGTGATATCCCTCCTGCTTGTGGGTTGCTGTACTGGGGATGTGGTTTCTAACTAGACAGCATCTCTGCCCCTCTTACCCTTCTTGATGTGGCCTTTTCTTCATATACTTAGTTGTAGAAAGTCTGTTTTAGTCTTCACATCATTCTCAGAGATAGTTGTTCTATATGTAGTTGTATTCTGGTGTGTCCATGGAGGACATGAGCTCAGGATCTTCCTACTCTACCATCTTGAATCAGATCTCATGGATTTATTTTCTTAAAACATTCATGACAACAGATCTCCATTTGTCTGAGTTTCTCATTAAAATGTTAACTGAGATTTACAGCTTCTGACTCTTGTTAAAATTTTTAGTCAAGGTGAATTAAAGAATTTGTAGATGGGGTTTATAATTATCTTTTTGCTCAGTGGAGTAAAAGCGGAGGAATGATGAATACCACACACTTTATTTACTGGCTGTAACTGAAAATCAGAAATCAACAGAAAGGACTAAATTATGAGTTATACAACCCATATATGCATTGATTTATTTCATTCAGTAATTTTATTTTTTTTATTCAGTCATTTATTTGACAAAAAATTTAAAGTGTATACATAAGGCTAGTTAGGATAGGATATGTTAAGATTAATAAGACACAATACCCTGTTAAGGAATTTAGGGTCATAACTGTATCTTCAATATTAAGGTCATCTTCATTAGAGTTTTCCACATCCAACAATAGAATCTTGGACCCTGTAGGTAATGAAAAGGTTTTCTGATAAAATCTCTTAAAATGTAGAAAGTACCTTGGATGACTAGACTAGCTGGATGTATGCACCTCATGCAGAGTTTTTTGAAACTAACAATGTTATACTGGAGTTCCAGTTAATTTCACAAAGCTACTCTGAATAATGGCCATTAAAAAGTTTCATAAAATGTGATATTATTGCCTGTTTTTTTTTTTATTAATAGACCTTATTGTTAGAGGAGTTTTGGGTGTACAGAAAAATCATGCAGAAGGTAAAGAGAGTTCTCTTGTGCCTTCTCTTCCCTACTGCTCCCCTCCCCCACTGTTTACCCAATTATAAATATATTGCATTAGTGGTTCACATTTGTTATAATCAGTGAACTGATAATTATACATTATTATTAAATAAGGTCCATAGTTTATATTAGGGTTCACTGTGTTTTACAGTTCTGTGGCTTTTGACAAATGTATAATGTCAGATATCCACCATTACAGTGTCATACAGAACCATTTCACTGCCCTAAAAATCCTATGTTCCACCTATTCCTCACTCTCTCTTTTTCTCCCTCCCTCTGAACCCTAGAAAACGACTGATCCTTTTACTCTTTATAGTTTTGCCTTTTCTAGGATGTCACAGAATTGGAATCATATACTGTAGCCTTTGTAGACTGGCTTCTTTTACTTAGAAATAGGCGTTTAACGTTCCTCCATGTCTTTCCATGGCTTGATTGCTCAATTCTTATCACCAAATAATATTCCACTGTATTGGTCTATCACAGTTCATACATTCCTCTATTGAAGGACATCTTGATTGCTTCCAATTTTTAGCAATTATGAATAAAGCTGCTAAAATATTTGTATGCAGGTTTTTGTGTGGACATAAATTTTCAACTAATTTGGGTAAATATCTAGGAGTGCAATTTCTGAATCATATAGTAAGATTATGTTTAGCTTTGTGAGAAACTGTCAAACTATTTTCCAATGTGGTTGTACCATTTTGCATTCTCGCCAGCCTTGAACGAGAGTTTCTGTTACTCCACACCTTCACTGGTATTTGGTGTTGTCGGTGTTATGGATAGTAGCCATTCTATTGTAGTGATCTCATTGTTGTTTTAATTTATAATTTCCTAATGATATTTAATGATGAATATCTTTTCATATGCTTATTTGCTGCCTATATTTTCTTTGATGAACTGTATGTTTAGATCTTTTGCCTACATTTTAATTGGGTTATTTGTTTTCTTATTCTTGGGTTTTAAGAGTTCTTAGTATATTTTGTGTACAAGTTCTTTTCTCAGATATATGATTTGTAAATATTTTCTCGTGGTCTGCGGCTTTTCGTTCTTTAACATTATCTTTTGCAGAGCAGAAATTTTAACTTTTAATGAAGTCAGATTTACCAATGTTTTCTTTCATGAACCATACTCTTGGTGTTGTATCTAAAAACGTCTTCACCAAACCCAAGATCACTTAGATTTTCTACTATATTATCTTCTAGAAGTTTTATAGTATTGCATTTTACATTTAAGTCTATAAAGCATTTTGAGTTAATTTTTGTGTAAAGTGTGTAAAACCTGTCTAGATTTATTTCTTTGCATGTGGGTGTCCAGTGGGTCCAGCACCATTTATTGAAGACTGTCTTGTCTCTATAGAATTGTCTTTGTTCCTTTGTCAAAGACCAGTTCACTATATTTGTGTGGGTCTATTTGAGCTCCTTAGTCTTTTCCATTAATCTATTTGTCTATTCTTTTGCCAACACCACACTCTTTTGATTACTATAACTTTATAGTAAGTCATGTGGTTTTAGTTCTCTTTCTATTCTTCAGCTTTAGTATTGTTCTGGCTATTCTGGGTTTTTGTCTCAACATATAAATTATAGAATCATTTTGTCAATATCCACAAAATAACTTCCTGGGATACTGACTGAGATTTCACTGAATCTACAGATCAAGTTGGGAAGAATTGACATCTTGGCAATATTGAGTCTTCCTATCTTGAATATCGAATATCTTTCCATTTATTAGATCTTTTTTGATTTCTATCAGAGTTTTGTAGTTTTCCTCATCTAGATATTGTACATGTTTTATTGGGTTTATACCTAAGTATTTCTTTTTTTGGGAGGTGCTAATGTAAATGGTGGTGTGTTTCTAATTTCAAATTCCAACTATTCATTGCGGGTATGTAGAAAAGCAATTTATTTTTGTATATTAGCCTTGTATACTGCAACCTTCTAAAATCATTTATTAGTTTCAGTATTTTTTTGTTGATTCTTTCAGATTTTGTACATAAACAATCATGTTATCTGTGAACAAAAGGCAGTTTGATTTCTTTCTACCCAATCTGTATGCTTTTATTTCTGTTTCTTGTTTTGTTGTATTAGCTAGAACTTTCAATATGATGTTGAGTAGTAGCGGTGAGGGGGGACATGGAAGAAAACATTTCATTATTTCATTAATTTGATAGTGGAATTAGGCAACTTAGTTCCACATTAGATAAGAGTACAAAACTTTTATCAATAGGTAACTAAGCCTCTTGCAAAAAATTTGCAGAGAAAACCAATTTAAATTGTCCCTGTAAACTGTGATTTCTGACTGATATAGTAGATCAAAATGAGATTTTTCTCTTCTACTTAAGTAAATGTCCACAAAGCATGTAAATCAATTGAATAGGAGACCCCTCTTGTATCAAGTGCAAGGCATCCAGAGGAACAGAAGTATCTATAAACACATACATACATACATACACACATACATACTCACACACCCCACACTAGGGAACATATAAAACATGTAAAATGTTTTCCTGTATCTTAATTCAGTTCAGTAATAACAGCTACTTTAAAAAATCAGACATTTAGTAAATATAAGGGAGAGATATAGGAGGAAAAGAGACAAATGATAGGGAAAAGAAAGAAATATTTTTTAGCATGGTTGTGAACTACCTGGATCTTCTGCTGTATTAAGATTTTTTAAATGAAAAACAAAAGAGATAAGGAAGAATAGAAACAGAAAGGATGGCATACACACATGTTCACAGGACAAATGCAGATATATGTTTATTTGATCCTGGGGTTGTAATCATGAGCTAGACACAATTTAGTGGGAGAGACGATTACAGTGACACACAGAATCACCGCATGGCAGGTACACATACAGAACAACAGAGCAACAGAGGGAAAGGATAATAAACACCTGGAAGATAGCACACACACACACACACACACACCCCACACACAGTGAAGCTGCTGCATATAAAAGACAGATGCACACATCTAGGGGAGAGACAACATAACTCATACTCCACGGTCACATTCTACCTGGAAGTTGCTGTTACAATTTTGTTATATAGATGGTTTGGATTCTAACTTCATTTGGAACCATAGATGATCTTGAAATCTTGATTTTTTGACAAAGCACAAATTAAGCCCTATGAAGAAAGCTAAGTTTAAAGGGGGAAAAAAAAGGACATTTTAGATGGAGTAATATCCCCATCTTGTGGTGTTTCAGAATATTGACTCTGCTTTTTAATGGCATTTTGAGTTTACATAATTCTAGGTAAACTATAGCTAACTTGATTATTCTTGGGAACAGGGGAGAGTAATTACAGAGGAAATTGAATCTACAGTTTCTCAACCTATTAAAATTTTCATCAAAGTTAAACTATTTTAATGGAAGAGTTACACTAGTAAACAGTAGGTGCTAATTATTTAACAGGGTTCAGTGTTTGCTTTAATTTTACTGGGCTCAGAGCAAGAACCAAGAGATGATCCACATTTGAATTTACCTTTTCTTAAATTTATTGCCTAGAGGTTTCATTTTTTAATATTACAAGATCTCTTGTTGTTTACTTGCACTTTATGACATAATAAAAAGTGAGAACCACTACCACCACCATCAACAATGTTTACTTTGCTGCATGCCCTTCCCTCAGGTTGGGACCCTTCTGGTTACCTGTAATATGGGATGAAGGCTTTGAAAACTCATGCTTAGGAATGTAAGTGTATTCTCTATTCTGTATTACTTGACATTTTTATTGTTGATTTTGTCCTTTGACATATGAGGTATTATTTTTTAAAATTAATCCATGATTTAGTAGCATTCACCAAAATGACTGATGTGCCAAAACTGTGTAACTAGGAATATAAAAGTAGGGAAGGTGAGATACAGCCCCTACCCATTAGATGCTTATAGTCTAGTTGGGGACATAAACATACACACAAGAATCACACTAAAAAATAAGGTGATGTCGAGGGGGATCAAAATGGTGGAGTAAGAGGGGAGGACATGGAGCTCACCTCCTCCCATAAACACATCAATAATACATCTACATGTGGAGCAATCTATGGAAAACTAACTGAAAACTGGCAGAAGAACTCCTATACAACCAAGGCTACAAGAAAGATTCTCACATAATCAGGTAGGATGAAAAAAAAATTGGGTTGAGACTTGTGCCCCTGGGAGGGGACTAAGAAGAAAAAGAAGGCTGTACAGGGGCAGACATTTGCCCTGGGGAGTGAGTGGGTTGAGCCACAGACTGGGTGTCCCAGTTTTGGGGTCCTTTGCAGAGGAGACAAGACACCCTTGGCTGCTTGGAGATCTGCTGAAACAAATAGAAAGGCTGGAGAAGCTTAGACTCCACTCACAAGCATGCACGGGTGCTGGCTTTCCCCTAGACAGTGTGCAGAGAGGTCAGCCTTAGCTGCTGTCACCTTGGCACACTCCCAAATCTGAGATGAGTGAATACCTAAAGTTAGTAGAAGGAAAGAAATCATAAAGATCAGAGCAGATATAAATGAAATAGAGATGAAGAAAACAATAGCAAAGCTCAATGAAACTAAAAGCCAGTTCTTTGAAATGGTAAACAAAATTGATAAACCTTTAGCCAGACTCATGAAGAAAAAAGGGAGAGAACTCAAATCAATAAAATTAGAAATGAAAAAGGGGAAGTTACAACTGACACTGCAGAAATACAAAGGATCACAAGAGACTACTACAAATAACTGTATGCCAGTAAGATGGACAACCTGGAAGAAATGGACAAATTTTTAGAAAGGTACAGTCTCTCAAGACTGAACCAGGAAGAAATAGAAAATATGAACAGACAAATCATAAGTACTGAACTTGAAACTGTGATTAAAAACTGCCAACAAACGAAAGTCCAGGAGCAGATGCCTTTACAGATGAATTCTATCAAACATTTACAGAAGAGTTAGCAACTACCGTTCTGAAACTGTTGCAAAAAATTGTAGAGGAAGGAAAGCTCCCAAACTCATTCTATGAGGCCACCATCACCCTGATACCCAAACCAGACAAAGATACTACAATAAAGAAAATTACAGGCCAATATCAATGATGAACATAGATGCAAAAGTCCTCAACAAAACACGAACAATCTGAATCCAACAGCACATTAAAAGGATCATACACCATGATCAAGTGGGATTTATCCCAGGGATGCAAGGATTTTTCAATATCTGCAAATCAATTAGTGTAATAAACCACATCAACAAACTGAAGAATAAAAACCATATGACCATCTCAATAGATGCAGAAAAAGATTCTGAGAAAATTCGACATCCAATTATGATAAGAAATCTCCAGAAAGTGGGCATAGAGGGAACATACCTCAACATAATAAAGGTATGATCATATATTACAAACCTACAGGTAACATCATACTCAATGGTGAAAATCTGAAACCATTTCTTCTAAGATCAGGAAGAAACAAGGATGTCCACTCTCGCCACTTTTATTCAACATAGTTTTGGAAGTCCTAGCTGTGGCAATCAGAGAAAAAAAAGAAATAAAAGGAATCCAAATTGGAAAAAAGGAAGTCAAACTGTCATTGTTTGCAGATGACATGATACTTTACATAGAAAACCCTAAAGACACTACCAGAAAACTACTAAAGCCCATCAGTGAATTTGGTAATTTGGTTGCAGGTTACAAAATTAATACACAGAAACCTGTTGCATTTCTATACACTAAAAATGAAAGACCAGAAAGAGAAATTCAAGAGACAATTCCATTTACCACCACAGCAAAAAGAATAAAATACTTAGGAATAAACATACCTAAGGAGACAAAAGATCTGTGCTCTGAAAACTATAAGATGCTGATGAAAGAAATTGAAAACAACAAAAACAGATGGAAAGATGTACCATGTTCTTGGATTGGAAGAATCAAAATTGTCAAAATGACTATATTACCCAAGGCAATCTACAGATTCAGAGCAATCTCTATCAAATTACCAATGACAATTTTCACAGAACTAGAACAAAAAGTCTTAAAATGTGGAGACACAAAAGACGCTGAATAGAAAAAGCAATCTTGAGAAAGAAAAACGGAGCTGGAAGAATCAGACTCCCTGACTTCAGACTATACTACAAAGCTACAGTAATCAAGACATTATGGTACTGGCACAAAAACAGAAATATAGATCAATGGAACAGGATAGAAAGCCCAGAAATAAAACCACACACCTATGGTCTATTAATCTGTGACAAAGGAGGCAAGATTATACAATGGAGGAAAGACAGTCTCCTCATTAAATGGTGCTGGGAAAACTGGACAGCTACATGCAAAAAAAAAAAAAAAATTAGAACATTTTTAGAACATTCTTTAACACCATACACAAAAATAAACTCAAAATAGATTAGAGACCTAAATGTGAGACCAGACACTAAAATTCTTAGAGGAAAACATAAGCAGAACACTCTCTGACATAAATTGCAGCAATATCCTTTTTGATCCATCTCCCAGAGTAATGGAAATAAAAACAAAAATAAACAAATGGGACCTAATTAAACTCAAAAGCTTTTGCACAGCAAAGGAAACCATAAACAAGACAAAAGGACAACACACAGAATGGGAGAAAATATTTGCCAATGATGTGACCAACAAGGGATTAGTCTCCAAAATTTACAAATAGCTCATGTCACTTAATATCATCAAAACAAACAACCAAGGCAAAAAATGGGCAGAAGACCTAAATAGACATTTTTCCAAAGAAGACATACAGATGGCCAAGAGGCACATGAAAAGATGTTCAATATCGCTGTTTATTAGAGAAATGCAAATCAAAACTAAGAGATATCACCTCACACCAGTCAGAATGGCTGTCATCAAAAAATCTACAAACAATAAATGCTGGAGAAGGTGTGGAGAAAAGGGAATCCTCCTAAACTGTTGGTGGGAATGTAAATTGGTACAGCCACTGTGGAGAACATTATGGAAGTTCCTTAAAAAAATAAAAATAGAGCTATCATATGATCCTGCCTTCCTATTCCTGGGAATATATCTGGAGAAAAACATGGTCTGAAAGGATACATGCACCCCAATATTCATTGCAGCACTGTTTACAATAGGCAAGACATGGAAGAAGCCTAAATGTCCATGGACAGAGGAATGGGTAAAGAGGATGTGTTACATATATACAATGGAATATTACCCAGCCATTAAAAAGAATGAAATAATGCCATTTGCAGCAACATTATGGACCTAGAGATTGTCATACTGAGTGAAGTAAGTCAGACAGAGAAAGAGAAATACCATATGATATCACTTATATGTGGAATCTAAAAATAAGATACAAATGAACTTATTTACCAAACAGAAACAGACTCACAGACTTAGAGAATGAACTTATTGTTACCAGGGGGGAAGGGTGGGGGGGGAAGGATAGTTAGGGAGTTTGGGATTGACATGTAGACACTGCTATATTTAAAATGGATAACCAACAAGGAGCTACTGTATAGCACAGGGAACTCTGCTCAATATTATGTAACAACCTAAATGGGAAAAGAATTTGAAAAAGAATAGATACATGTATATGTATAACTGAATCACTTTGCTGTACACCTGAAACTAACACAACATTGTTAATCAACTATACTCCAATACAAAATAAAAAATTAAAAAATGCTAACTGAATTAAGAAAGAGAATTGATCTAAGCAAAGACTATTTTAACAAGGTACTAGAAACTATAAAGAAGACCCAATCAAAAATATATAGTTCAATTTTTGAGAACAAAAGCATTCCAGAAGAAGCGAATAGCTGACTAAATGACACAGAAGAATGCATAAGTGATCTGGAAGACAGAATAATGGAAATCACCCAGTCAGAACAACAGATAGAAAGACAAATGAAAAAAAATGAAAGCAATGTACAAGATCTATGGGATAATATAAAATGTGCCAATTTACATATTGTAGGGGTTCCTGAAGGAGAAGAGACAGAGAATGAGATTGAAAATGTGTTTGAAGAAATTATGGCTGAAAACTTCCTAAACCTATAGAAGGAAACAGATATCCAGGTACAGGAAACACAGGGGGTCCCAAACAAGGTGAACCTAAATGGACCCACACCAAGACACATCATAATTAAAATGGCAAAAGTTAAAGAGACACTGCTAAAGACAACAATTGAAAAACAAAGAGTCATATACAAGGGAAACCCCATAATGCTATCAGCTGATTTATCTGAAGAAACTTTGCAGTCAAGAAGGGAGTGGCATGATATATTCAAAGTGCTAAAAGGGAAAAACTTGCAAAATAGGATACTCTACCCAGCAAGATTATAATTTCAAATAGAAGGAGAGAGAAAGAATTTCTCAGACAAGCAAAAACTAAAAGACTCCAGCAACACTAAACCTATCCTAAAAGAAATTTTGAAGGGTCTTCTTTAAATGGAAAAGAAGTAATGGTTGAAGATCACTTAAATAAGCCAATACATAGATTAAAAAACAAAACAATTGTAAAAGCAACTATAACTACAATAAACAGTAAAGGGATAAGCATGAAAATGTAAAATATGACGTCAAAAACACAAAATGTGGGGAAGGGGAATAAAAAATGTAGAGCTTTTTCAATGTGTTTGAACTTAAAGAAGTTTATCAGTTTAAAGAAGTAGATAAAATTATGGGTCAACATATATGAAACCCTTGGTAACTACAAATCAAAAACCTACAATAGATACACAAAAGTAAAAAAGAAAGGAACTCAAGCACAGTACAAAAGAAAATCTTCAAACCATAATGGGAAAAACAAAAAGAAGAAGAAATGAAGAAAGAAGAACTACAAAAAACAACGGAAGAACAAGGAACAAAATAGCAATAAGTACATACCTATCAATAATTGCTGTAAGTGTCAATGGTCTAAATGCTCTGATCAAAAGACTTAGAGTGGATGATTGGATAAAAAATAAGACCCATCTATATGCTGCCTACAAGAGACTCACTTCAGAGCTAAAGACATACAAAGACTGAATTTAAGGGATGGAAAAAGATATCAAAATCACTAATCATCAGGGAAATGAAAATCAAGACAACAATAAGATATCACCTCACACCTGTTAGAATGGCTATTGTAAAAAAAAACAACAAATAATTAATGTTGGCAAGGATGTGGAGAAACGGGAGACCTCATGCACTACTGGTGAGAATATAAATTGGTGCAGCCACTATGGAAAACAGTACGGAGTTTCCTTAAAAAAACAGAAAATAGAACTACCACATGATCCAGCAATTCCACTTCTGGATATATACCTGAAAAAAATGAAAACACTAATTTGAAAAGATACATGTTCCCCAATGTTCATAGCAGCATGATTTACAATAGCCATGACCCCATCAACAGATGATTGGATTAAGAAGATGTTTTATATATATATATATATATATATATATATATATATATATATATATAGTGGAATATTACTCAGCCATTAAAAAGAATGAAATACTGTTATTTGCAGCAACGTGGATGGATCTAAAGAATATTATGCTTAGCGAAAAACATCAGACAGAGAAAGACAAATACTATATGACATCACATATGTAGAAACTAAAAAACAATAAAAATGATTGTATATGCAAAACAGAAGCAGACACACAGATATAGAGAACAAACTTGTGGTTACCAAAGGGGAGAGGCAAGGGAGAGGGACAAATTAGGGGTATGGGATTAACAGATATAAATTACTATATATATCCATTTTATATAAATGGATAAGGAACAAAGGTATACTGTGTAGCACAGGGAATTATGTTTTAATAGCCTATAATGGAATATAATCTGCAAAAATACTGAATCACTATGCTGTACACCTGAAACTATCACAACATTGTAAATCAACTACATTTCAGTTAAGAAAAAGAGGAATGAACCGTATCATGAATGCTAATGAATGATTTTAAGCAAGAATGTAACATGATCAGATTATTTTTTAAAAAAATTAATCAGAATTTCTTTAAAGTTTTTTTTTTTAATTAATGAAACAGTTTTGGAGGAGGTATTGGAGTGAGGCAAGAATGAAGGCAGTTTCATTGGTTAGCAGAAAGTTGTTTATTCTAGGAAATAAGCAATGAGAATTTGAATGAAGACAGTGGTAGTAGAAATAGAGAGAATGAGAGAGATTTTAAAAGTTAAAGATGTTCACACAAAAACCCTGCACACAGATATTTGTAACAGCTTAATCATAACTGCCTAAACTTGGAAATGACCAAGATGTTCTTTAGTAGGTGAATGGATAAATAAACTGTGGTACATCCAGACAATGGAATATTATTCAACGCTAGAAAGAAGTGAGCTTTTCAAGTCATGAAAAGACAGAGAGGAAATTTAAGTGTGTATTACTAAATAAAAGAAGACAATCTGAAAAGGCTACATATTGTCTGAATTCAGCTATATGACATTCTGGAAAAGAGAAAACTATGGACACAGTAAAAAGATCAGTGGTTGCCAGGGGTTGGGGACAGGGGAGGAAGGGATGAATAAGCAGAGCATAGAGGAATTTTAGGGCAGTGAGACTACTCTATACTATATGATACTATAACGGTAGATACATGTCATTATACATTTGTCCAAACTTATAGAATGTACAACACCAGGAGTGAACCCTAATGTAAATTGTGGACTCTGGGTGATAATGGTGTGTCAATGTCGGTTTATCAGTTGTAATAAATATACCACTCTGGCGGGGGATGTTGATAATGGGGGAGGCTGTGTATATGTGGGACAGGAGTATATGGGAAATCTCTGTGTCTTCCTCTCAATTTTGTTTTGAACCTAAAACTGCTCTTACAAAAAGTGTATTAACAAAAAAGTTAAGGAGGTAGGGAAAATAAAGGTAATGCATGCTTTATTTTGAAATGCCATGTCACATTTTGCAGCCCTTTCCCTCTATCTTTCACCTGGCTCATTCATTTTTTTCCTGATAACTCTTGGAGAAATGATTTACTGGGCACTTACTATTTTCAGAATACTGTACTAGGTGCCATGAAATATACAAGTAAAATGTGTAGGAAAAAAATTCAAGGCCGTCATAGTTTTGTCGGGGTGACTAACAAACACACGTGTGTTAGAGACTCTAAATGCCTACAGTTATACCTGAAGCTGAAGCTTTGAATGGAAAGAATGAGAAGGCTTTTTTTGGTCTTTTCAGGTTCCTTATTCATATTTTGAATATATTTTTAATATATAATGATAAGATAAAGAATAATCAGAAATTCTGGAAGAAAAAAATCCATAACACCACTTCATTAACCCAAGTATTTAGTATTTTGATATACAATAGTCTTTTTTCCCAACTGAATGTTTAGAATCCTTAAAAACCATTGTGTAGGAGAATTTGCAGCTGAACAGCATAAGGTCATGTGTGGAAATTAAGACAGATGACCAAAGTCTTTACTCTTTTTCTTTTTTAATCTTATTAGAAAATACTTAGGAATAAATCTGACAAAAATTTTCAGTTCTCTCTTGAAGAGAACTACAAGATAGGCAGAGAAACATAAAAAAGCCCTGCAAAATCATAATATTATAAAGAAGTAAATCCTTCTCAGATTAATCTACAAATAGAATGCGATTCCCATTGAAATCCCAACTTTCCAAAGCGGCTCTAAAGTTAATTTTAATAAATAAATATTAGAGAAGAGCTAAACTTTTTATTTAAAAAAAAAAAAAGGATATGGGTAAAGACAAACTATACAATTAAAATAAAATTACCTGATGTTGTCAGAGGAGGAGGAAGACAGATCAATGAAACTAAAAAATCCAGAAACAGAGCAAGTTATGTATAAAAATTTAATACACGATGAGAGTAATATTTCAAATCAGTGAGGAAAAATGAATTAGACAAAAACTGGTTTTGTAACAATTTTATTAAAAATTTAGATTCTTACCTCATTCCATGAATCATACAGTTTTCAGATCGATCTAAGTTTTAGCTATTAAAAATTGAAATAATAGAGAATAAAATTACTGGAAGAAAATAAATGAATAGTTACATCATCATCGAGAGGTAGACTTGTCTAAGTGTGACCTCAAAAATAGAAGCCAGTAAGCAAAGTTTGGTTGATTTTCTTACATAATTATTAATATTGGTTGAATGCGTAAATGTAAAAAAACTGTGAACTTTTTGGAAAGAAAAATGAATGGTGAAAAATTGAAACATATATAGGAAGCCATCTTATTTTTAATGTTTTCCATATAAAGAGATCTTACAAATCTACAAGAAAATGATACATACATGAACAAAGGAAAGGGAAACTCTAATTTAGAAAAAAAAATCAAATAAAAGAAAATGGCCAAAAGATATCACCAGGCAATTCATAAGTTAAACTATTGGTCTACATCAGAAAAAGTTCAATTTGCAAATAGTCAGATAGAACATTATATGAAAATATATAAAATGATGTTAAAAAAAGTGAGATTCCATATTTTTATGTATCAAATTATAAAAGATTAGAAATTAAGTAATATTCTTTATTGGCAAGGGTGCTGAAATAAGAGGGTAAATTGGATGAAACTTTCTTGAAGGCATTTTAGCAATGTACCTGTTTTTTTAATTAGATATTTGCATAACTTCCAATCCAGTAATTCTGGTTTTAGGAATTTATCCCAAGGAAAGAATCATGGATATGGGCTAAAGTTATGTTACAAAGATACTGTTTATAACAAGAGAAAATAGCAACTTGCTTAACAATATGTCTGGTTATGTAAATTAACATTGATATACTATATAACCATTAAGTGACCTTGTAGAAGACCATTTATTGGCATGGGAAAAAATTTATTTTGTCATGAGAAAATGAATCACAATGGTTTATATTTCTGGTTCCCACTTCTGTGTTTAAAAATGCATATATCCCCTAAAATGGCAGGGGAAAGTTTATAAAATAAGTAGTCTATAGTAATATTTATGTGGTGGCCTTCATGATAATGCCTTTTTCTCTTTGCACGGATATATTTTCAAAAAGTTTTTACAATACACATTCATTAATTTTGTAACAAAAAAGAAAAATCATGAAATTATTTTTGAAAAGTGTTCTTATAAGAAACACATAAAATTGGATGAGTCATTCAGGGTTAAGAATCCTGATGTATCTGTAAGAGCATTCCTGAGCCAAGACCAAAAAAAGACTGAAAATGCTTGGCAGAAAGACTCAGCAGTTACTGAGAGAAAAGACACTGGTTTCTGGTGCAAGTTGTGGACAGGCAGGCAGAAGTCAATTTCTGCTCTCATTATCTGAGAGCTGAACTCTCACACTAGGCTCTGTGCTTGGGAAAAGCTTCCTGTTTGCAGATACTGTTATGAGTAAGAAGAATATATCATGTCCTGAGCTTCAGCAGAAGTGGAGTTTGTTCTATGATCTTTAAAATATTGTAGGGAATAACAGTAGCTGAAAAAGAGCTGTCATGTCAGGGTTGTAGACCAGTTATCTCTTACAAGAGACTCTGATCTGGATTCATGTTTGCTGCAGAATGTTCTGTCTTCTGGAAAAGCCACCTTGTATGTGTATAAATACAAGAGAACATAATGAGAAAATAGAAATGCTTGAGAAATGGCAAAATAAACTGTTCTAAGGATTAAATTACTCTTTAGGACAATGCAAAACATTGTCTTTATATTGCAGGTAGAATTCTTTGTATATTATGTTTCTTTTGGAGAAATATTTCTTCTCTAAATGCATATTTAATTTGCAATGTGCCTTCATTTTGTGTGGACATTTGTGAGCAGGGGTGTAGATGTGCTTATTTTTATTTATTCATGTGTTTATTTATTTGTATGTTTGTTTGTATTTGAACAATATTTTAGAGATGTCAGGTATTTAGGCCAAAATACAAAAATACTGCAGGGATGAATGCAGGTGAGGAAGGACCATAAAACAGAACTAAACTAATTTATAGATGATCAATCATGACTGAACTATTAAAATACTACACATGATGGAGAAATGTTAAAAATGGAAAGCATTGTCCTTTTTTTTTTACTGTTTGGGAAAGTAATGTTTAAGGAAATAATCTTTTGCTTCTGTATGTATGTTACTTGAGCTGCAGTGGGATGTAGTTGTGGTGAGATTGCCCCATGGGGTCATCGCTGGACCTACTACTATGGGCACCAAGTGGCATTTGTCCTGAAGGAGGTGGATTTTCCTACTGCAAATTCTCTGGAATAGGAAATGAAGATGAAGAGGTAGGCCTCATTGTTGGTTAAAGAAGGAGCTCCTACCTTTATGAGTGTCCTCTTGAACCTAGTCTAGATATTCTTGTGGGCACTTCCAATGGTGGTTGGAAGTTTTCTTTGCCACAAGAAGTCAGCCTAGGAGCTACACATGGAGGCTCCCTGCAAAAGCCCCATAAGAATAATACAGGAAGCCTGGATTCATGTAAACTAGCCAAAGGTAAGGTAATTTTTTTAATTTTAAACGTTATAAATTCCCTTTACTTATTCCTGTCTTCAGGAAAGTTCAGATGCAGAACCTGGCTTGGGTTCTGATAAAGAATTAATCATGTCTGTATCCATGTTTATAAAGGAATGGAGACAACAGTGACTCTACTTGAATCTCTCCTCCAGAAAAATCTGATTTAATTGGCCTGGAGCACCAGAATTTTTAAAAGTACTTCAGGTGACTCTAATGTACAGCCAACTTGAGAACTGCTTCTTTAGAGGCTAGTGTGGGAGCGGGGCAGCAGCAGTGTTACTGAACCAGGTTCATTTATCAACGCGCAGCAAGCCAGACACAGAGACGCCAAGGTTTACAGCTGAGGAAGAGTTTACTCACAAGACAGCCAAGCACGGAAAAGGGAGGACAATTCTCAGATCTTCCCCCCCCGAAACAGAGGGGGTTGGGATATTTATGGGATAAGCAAGGTGGTCTTAGGCTTCAGGAAAGGTGATTGGAAGCAGGGAAGAGGTAAGGTAATTGGTGTTTTGAGCAGGTGCATCTGGATGACATGTTTTCGTGTGTTCAAAATGGAGGTGCTTACATGAACTGAGGGTGGAGTTTTCCAGTCCTAGGAGGTCAACAGGCCATTCATCAGACACCTGCAAGTCCCAGTTTTAGGGTTGGTGGTCCCAAATGGCTGTAGCTTACTCACACTGGGCAGAAGCTGACTCCAAGTTCCTGTAAAACAACTGGTCTGCATGAAGCTGGAAAGGCAGTTTGCAAGCAAGGGAGTTTTACCAAGCTGTTCCCTTATCTGTTGACTGTAAGACAAGTTCAAGAATTTTTGTTACTTATCGGCTCCTGTTAATTGTGTGGAGCATGGTTTCAGCAGCAGCTCTGAGATGATTCAGTAGTTACCTCACTGTTGGCAGCAGAGCCCTGAGTCCAGGGAATCCATGGTTAGAAGGATAATAGCAGTCCAGACTTACACAAGAGCAAAAGCCAGGCATTGACAGGAGTCTGCAAATGCTGTGCTTCTTGGTGTAGGGCATTTCAAGGAGAGGGGACCTGAGATTTTGCTACTGTGCAAGTAATGGCTATTGTGATCTTGGCCTTTCAGGTTATGTAATAGGCAAGAACAAATCTGACTCCATATTGGATCCGTTTCTTTTACTTTAACCTTTGCATTCTATTGCTTTTGCTACAAGTTAAGCACTATAAAGAGATATTGCCTATAGCTTAAAGTCTACATAATGGCCCATCTCTGGGGACCCTACCTCCCATGCCTGAGGTTAAGCTAAAATACCTTTGTTTAGCTCACAGGAAACATCCTGACCAGGCCCATCTGTGAATGGCTGCAGGAAAGAAGAAATTAACATATCTCTTCAGGAGTCTGGATGGAACCAGGAAACATTTGCAACAACTTATCGCCTTTTTTACTTTATCTCCTCACCTCCCCTTCATTGTTCTATTAAAGAAACTAGCGTCCAAAACCCAGGCAAAATTGTTCTCCGGGACACTAGTCCCCCATCTTTTTGGTCTGCTGGCTTTCTGAATAAACTTGCTATACCTTGCCCCAACAGCTCATTTCTCGATTTATTGGCATGTTGTGCAGTGAGCAGTATGAGCTTGGACGTGGTAACAGTTACACAACAATTCCTATGAAGAATAACCTTCAGATGGAAATATTTAAGTTCAGGGAGTTTGAAGTCACATATCAGAAGTATTTATAACTATATTTGATAGCTATTAAAGATATTTCCCATATTTGTAATGTATGAATAAGAAAGATACAAAAGTCTGAGAACATTTCCAGATAAAAGGATAGTAAAGAGATGTCACAATGAAACATTATATGAGCTAATGGACTGAAAAACAAATTGCTATAAAGGCTATCATTGGGACAATTGATGAGATTTGAATATGCAAAGTGGATTAGATAATAGTGTTGTATTCCTGTTAAGTTTCTTGATTTGTGTTCATTACATTCTAGTTCTGAAAGAAAATGTCCCCATTCTTAGTAAAGGCACGTAAGAGTGTTTAGAAGTAGGGGGCAGATTGTCTCCAACTTAAGCTCATATGGTTTAAATAAATGTCATATACATACAAATATATATATAGGGAGAATGAAAAAGCAAATGGGGCAAAATGTGGCAATTGATGAATGTGAATAATTGGTATACAAGAATTCATTTTACTCTTCTTGTAACTTTTCTGTAAGTTTGAAATTATATTTTTAAAAAGTTACCAAAAGAAAAAAGAAAAAAGAATCAACATGAGAAGAATCCAAGAGAATTTGAGGCAAAGAAAACATCCTTGAGTTGGGAATGAGCTTGACATGTTATAGGAACTAAGAGATACCCACTATGGCTGGAGTGTGTTGATAAGGTCATAGGATGTCAAGTGATGAGGAAGTTGATGAGGAAATAGAAGCTAGATCATGCATTTCTCATAGGCCATGCTAAGGGGTTTGGCTTTAATTCTAATGGGAAGTCACTATAAAGTTCTGAGCAGGGATTAACAGGATACACTTTACAGATGATTCCAGGGAATGATTCTGACTGGAGCTGCTTAGGCTACACATCAGCTTCTGAATAACTCAATCACTGTATCTACAGAAAGGAGGGAAACAAATAGGTGGGCTTCTTTGGGCCTCTTGCCAGGTGAATGAGGATGAGGAAAAAATCCACATGGACCCTATGGGATAGCCAAAAACAATAACTGTCACTGCTCACACCTTGCCATGCCTGGGCTGCCTAGCACACCACAGGTCCTGACCCCCACGGCCAACCTTCATTTCACTCTCACAGTTCTAGAAGCATCCCAAATCACATTACAAATTATCCCATATTGAAGACCAAGAACAATAGCAAAATCCCACACCTAAACACTCTTTAAAGGGAGATAACCCACCCAGTCTCTCTATTCTGTTCCATGTCCAGCATTTTGGGTGGTATTTATTTCACCAGTCAAATTTGAATGTGGCTCTTCTTGATCCTGCACTTGAGGTTAAATGACAAATTTAATATTGGAAGGGAAATGGAAAGTTGTTCAGCAACTTACAGAGGCTTGCTCCTCCTCCCCTAGAAGGAATGGCTGTGTCTGGACACACAGTAACAGAGAGCCCCTTCTCGCACCTGCAGCAGCTACTACTTAGAGGTAATGAGGTGATGGCAGCTGGCATTCTCAGACAACTCCTCCCAGCTGTGTTGGCGTTTATACTCAGACTCTTTGGTGGCTAAATCCTTTCTATTTATATCCCTTATCCCAACCTTATCATGACTGCAGTTTAAGGGAGTCAAGAGTCAGGATCCTGTAATAGGGAAGAACAAATCTGACTCCATATTAGATCTGTTTCTTTTACTTTAAACTTTGTATTCTATTGCTTTTGCTTTAAAAATATTGCCTACAGCCTAAAACATATACGATAGTCCATTTTCAAGGCTCTGACTTTTAAGGGTATAACACTTTTCCATTCACAAGGAGATAAAATGTTGCAGAACAGAGACTAACATTTGTCTTGTTGGAGGTTTACAGGAACATCGTGACCTGACCTACATGGACAGTTGCAAGAACAAAGGATTCTGGCACCAAGAAGTTTGCAACAACTGACCACACCCCTCCCCTTTTTAGTATAAAAGAAGCCTGAATTCTGACTTTGATAAGATGGTTCTCTAGGACATTAGTCTGCCATCTTCCCAGATTCCCAGCTTTCCGAATAAAGTCATTATACCTTGCCCCAACACCTCGTTTCCTGATTTATTGGCCTGTTGTGTGACGAGAAGAATGAGTTTGGACTCAGTAACAATCCATTCCCTGCAGACAGGAACCTGTGGTGTGTCAAGGAGTATGCGGAGCTGATTTCTGCAGACTTCTCTCTGTGATGATGAGAGGAAGCAGGCTCTAGGCCTCTTAATTCTAATTCTTGATTTCTATGTTTTTCCAGTAAATCCAGTTCCTCATAGTCTTACACATGACACTGTGGAATTTGTCCTCACCTACCTTTAACTATAATTTAAAAATTCCTATTTCATAGAAGGAAATGAATACAGTGAAGTTGCTGTCCTGTTATATGTATTACGTCTGCTAGATAGATATCTAAAAGATCTCCCTGCTCTGCTAGAAGGCTGATTTCCTCCAGGGGACAGACTAATTTTTTCAGGTTCTTGCTAGCAGTATCTCCCTGGTTCATCATTCATCATCAATGGCTATCTTTGAGAGTGGCATAGATGAGGATTCCCCTTCTGAGGTATAAAGACCTCTATATATTTTTTCTCCTGGCATACAATCTTCTTCTGATCACAGAACATAACCTCTCTAAAGGAAACAAATGTATCTTGGGTATAACTGCACACCTCGTAACCAAGCAGGACTCTATAAGGCCTTCCCGGGACAGGCTACCCCCCCGCCCCCCACAATGTCCTCCACCTGCCTCTTGTTAGTAGAAAAGCTTTAGTTACCCAGGCTTCCCCTAAGTCACAAAAGGCTGGCTCAAGAATTAAATATTGAAAGAATGTGAACGTGTAGTAACAAAAAAATAGCAGTTGGGCCAGGAGAACAAGGAAAAATTTGAACAGTAAATCAGCCACATGGTTGTCACAGAATCTTTAATTTCTCCCTGAAGGACATAGATAATAGTGTCTGATTCACATTCCGGAGGTGTTTCACAGATACTAAAACCCCCACCAGATAGAAGAAGATAACTTCATGATGACCATGAGCATGTAGCCCCCAGATTGGCTAGAGCCTGAGGATTGATGATACTAACCCCTGTGACACCACCCTATTACCTCAGCCTCAACCAATCAGAGAATTGTGCACGAGGTGATCACACGCACCCTGTGATTCTCTCCTTCACCTTGCCTATAAAAATTCTTCCCTGAAATCCATTGGAGAGTTTGGGATCTTTTGAGCATTAGCCATCTATACTCCTTGCTTGGCACCTGCAATAAATGCTACAGTTTACTTCACCACAACCCGGTGTCAGTAGATTGGCTTTATTGTGCATGCGGGAGTGTCCCCAAGTTTGGTTTGGTAACAATCTTAGCCTACCATATTTCCCCACCCTTTCTATTCCCGGCTACAGAGATGGGCATGTGCTCCTAAAACAGGGCTGTCAGACTCCTCCTCAGAACCTCTTCAGAAGTTTTGCAGATATTCTCATATAACAGGAGCTGTTAGGCTGGTAGTTTGCCAGGAGTGGGGTGCTGGGGACCCCTATGCCTGCTCCATGGAGAGAGTCTGAGGGACAGAGCTCAGGCTCTTCATCTAGCTGCGCCTCAAGCTAGTGTCACCTCTGGATTGTTCAGCTAAGTGGCCTAAAAATACCTTTTTATTGCTTAAGTGATTGTCACTTGCAGTCAACAGTCCACCTAATTTCATCAGTGCTTCACTGGTTTAGCTGAACGCTTTGTTTGTTGGCAAGTTTATAAAATAGTGGGAATTGCTTTAGGAGTTGAGCCATCACAGGACCTTTTCAGCCAGGTTTGGGTTTTCCCTGGCAATTAAACTCCATTAACACCCTGGCTGGTAGGTTAGATTCTGAGGAGCCTCATTAACTTATAGCAAATGCCGGAAATCTTGTTCAATCATGATCCCAGAATCTGGACTCTGCTTTTGAGGTTTCTGTTTCTTAGCAACAGGAGTCGTCTCTCCCTAAAGCTCTAGGCCTCAGTTGAATACTTTTGGTTTTGTCCCTGCCTTTAAAACAATACGACATAAGGGGACATAGAGAGTTTATTTATATGGGTATTATTTTAATAATATTTTGTATTAAATATGAAAGGAGAGGATTTTTTCCTTTCATATTAGTAAAGTCTCTATTAGTAAAAACTTTATTTAAAAATTTTGAGTATATTAAATAATACTTTTAGTATATCTATATTGGTTTAGCTATTCTATGAAAGCCAACAATTTATAGTTGAAATGCTTTGAATTTTAAAAAACCCTTGATTCTGACTAAAATTCTCTAATCAGACATTAGAATTTCTTTTACATTTATTAACCATGATGTTATATTTTTTACAGCCTTTTACCTTTGAGTTCTGAAGAGGCTTTTAAAATATTTCAATGTATAAATGGATCGTATGTAGAAATGTAGAGATTGTTGATAATATGATTTAATAATTACTTATTTTTAATTAAAAAAATTTAACATCTTTATTGGAGTATAATTGCTTTACAATGGTGTGTTAGTTTCTGCTATATAACAAAGTGAATCAGCTATACATATACATATATCCCCATATCTCCTCCCTCTTGGGTCTCCCTCCCATGGTATGAACTTCATTAGGAAGGAAGAAAAATGGGACAATAGTTTGAATAAGCAAGATCAATTAGAGATAAACTATTGAGAGATAGACTAATTTATTCACAGATGGTTTCATATTAATTAAATTGTAACATACTTACTAAAATCATTTTCAGAAATGCTTTCTTTGCTAGTTGATTCTGTATAAATTTCATAGTGAAACTTAAGTCATATGATTAGTATTTAGCAGCAACAGAAGTAAGACAGCTTGCTTTAAGAAATGCCAAAATATGAAATATAAACATCTGACAGAGGAAAAAAATGAAAGAATCCAGGTGAGGAAGGATTTTTTTCAATGAATTAATCACATCTTAAATAGTTCTACTAGTGATTTATTTTCCAAAATGTGCTTTTAGCAATTGTATTAGTTTTCTATCTCTGTGTAACAAATTACCATAAGTTCAGCTGCTGAAAGCAACCCCCATTTATCAGTTCACAGTTCTGTGGGTCAAAAGTCTGGTATGTCATGGTGGCATCCTTTGCTCAGGGTCTCACAAGTTGAAATCAGAGTGCTGGCGAGGTTGGGTTACTTTCTGGAGGATCTGGGGATGAACTCAGGTTATTGGAAGACTTCAGTTCCTTGTGGTTATAGGACTGAGGTCCTGTTTTCTTTCTTCTTTTTAAAAATATTTATTTATTTATTTGGCTAAGGTTTTAGTTGTGGCACGTGGGATCTTTAGTTGCAGCACTCCGGGTCTAGTTCCCTGACCAGGGATCGAACCTGGGCCCCCTGCTTGGGAGCGGGGAGTCTTAACCATTGGACCACCAGGGAAGTCCCTGAGGTCCTGTTTTCTTTATTGGCTATCAGCTGGGGACTGCTCTCGGCACCTAGATGCCACCCGTATTCCTTGCCACTTGGCTTCCTGCATCTTCAAAGTGAGCAACAAAGAATCTCTGTTGTACTGAACCGCCTCATACTTTGAATTTCTTTCATCAGGAGGGACAAATTCCTTTTAGGACCTAAGTCAGACCCACTGAAGGCCCACTGAAGATAATTTCCGTCTTAAGGTCAACTGATTTGGGACTTTTTTTTATATCTATATAATCCTCCACAGCAACATCAGATTAGTGTTTGATTGAATCACTGGGAGGAAGTTTGTATACACCAGGGCTGGGAATATTTTGGGAACCATTTCAGAATTCTGCCTATTAAAGCTGTGAAATGCACCATGCTTAGATTTTTAAAAGTCTACATAAAAATATGATGCCTAATCCAAAATGACAGGTTACTTAGAAGACCTGAAAGCTGTTTTAAGAGGGAGTTAGACCCCTCTAATTCAAGTTCTGATATTTTTCTGGTCTCCTAGGCTGTCAAACCCCAAACGCAAAGTAATGACACTAATCTGTGTGGACTTCAGTTCCTTTCCCACCAAGACACAAGCCTTGGGGTCCTCCTTCCAGCAAGACAGTCCCTGTAATATCATCTGCATGTTGCAATTTCTCCTGTCAGCCGTCAGGATTGCAGGCACGGTGCATTTTGGATGTTTATGAAAGGGAAATTTGGGAACCTATAAGCACATGCCTAGACTGGAGAAGGGGAGGGCGCTCACCTGTGTTTTCTGACCTCACATATGGCTTTGTCTCCTCCCAGGGAAATGCCAGTCATAGGATAGTAGCATTCCTGTAAGCCCCCTTTCATCTCCATGTCCTCCTCCTCAGAGGCAGAAAGGCAGTCCTTAAGGCCCAGCTATACTCTGAATCAATTCCCTTTATCTCTCCTGAGGCTAAGCTGCAAAAACACTGCTCATATTCTGCCAGCTACTTTATCTCTTTTTCTCATTTCAAATTTCAATATATTCTTTTAAGAAAGAATCGTACCAAAACCTTCCTCAAAGCCAAATGGCATAAGTAGCTGTGCTTCCTGGACCACGGTGTTCTAGTGAAGTTTCATGATGTTGTCCTCTATCAGTAAGGAAGGGTTAAATCACGTGCCATACACTGCTTAAAAAATAGGGTAGTGTGTAAAACTGCCATATTTCTACTTAGCTGTCAACCCAGTATGGAATCAACTTGTGCCCAGAGATTCATTCATTTTAGAATCAAGTTCATTAGTTGTCACTGCTTTATTATGGGTTTTCTGCCTCAGTGGTGAGTTAGAGACTGCTGCATTTTAGAGGTTACCCTGATTCGCCCTTGGTGTATCAGCTCCAGCTATTTGTCCCTGAGTCACCAGATCTCAAGTCTATAAAGTGTGCCTTAACCAGCAAAGCTGTATGGGGAGTGGTTATTTGTGAGGGTTCCAGTGCCAGATGTTCTGGCTTCAAATCCCAGTTCTTCTGCTTACTAACTAAAATCATTTAATGTTTCTGTGCTTTAGTTTCCTATCTTACTAGCGGGACTCTTAGTATGACTGGTGGGTAATAAGTACTTACTATGTTAGATATTATTTTATGTACCCCAACCTCCTGCATTGAGGGCTAAGCCTGTTGACACACTTCTTGTCCTTTGGCTCTAGAACTGGCAGCGCTGGGTTCATAGATGAGGCTTCTCTTACTTTCAAAGTATGTCCAGAATCTAACCACCTCTCCTCCTCATCACCACCACCACCATCATCACCACCACCACCATCAACACCACCACCACCATCATCACTACCACCACCATCACAATCATCACCACAACCACCACCACCACCACCATCACTGCCACCATCATCACCACCACCACTACCACCACCACCATCATCACCACCACCACCACCATCACCACCATCATCATCACCACGACCACCATAACCATCATCACCACTACCACCACCACCACGACCATCACCACCACCACCACCACCATCACCACCACTACCACCATCATCACCACCACCACCACCACCACCACCATCACCACCACCACCACCATCACCATCACCACCAACAACAGCACCATCACCACCAACAACATCACCACCACCACCACCACCATCACCACCATCACCATCACCAACAACATCACCACCACCACCACCACCATCACCATCACCACCACCATCACCACAACCACCACCACCATCACCACTACCACCACCATCACCAACAACATCACCACCATCACCACTACCACCACCATCACCACCATCACCACCACCACCACCATCACCACCATCATCACCACCACCACCACTGCCACCGCCATGCTCTCCTCCACCAGTCTGCCATTCATAATTGCAATGGCCTCCTAACTGGCCTCCCTGCTTCTATCCTTGCTGCCCTACAATCTGCCCTTTATATAACAGACAGGATGATCCTTTAAAAATATGAGTCTGGTCATTGTCATTCCTCTGCTCAGAATCCTGAAATGATTTTCCATTTTATTCAGTATAAAAAATGAAAACTCTTACAGTGGCCAGTGGTCCTTCTTTATCTGGTACCCCATTAACTCTCTGACTTTTCTGTCACTTGCTGGGCTACTGCTACGTTGGTCTCTTTGCTGTTCCTCAAACATGCCCAGGCCTGCTTTCACCCCAAGTTCTTTGCAAGTGTTGTTTCCTGTGTCTGAAATGCTCTTCCTCAGATGTCTATCTTATATATCTTTGATTACGTGTCTCTTTCTCAGAGAGGTTCACCTTGACCCTCTCCTCTCATGCTCTTGATCTCCCTTACCTTGTGCTGCCTTTTCTTTTTTCATAGTCCATATCATAATTTCTACACATTACATACTTTACTTATTTAATATGGCTACCAGTTTCTGTTTCCCTATGCTAGCATATTAGTACTATGGTGGGGATATTTGTCTGTTTTGTTTTGTGATGTATCCCAAATGCCTAGAACAGTGCCTGACACATAGTAGGGGCTCAATAAGTACAGTTGACACTTGAACATCATGCAGGGGTGGGGTGGGGTTAGGGGTGCTGAAACTTCATAAACTCAAAAATCTTCATATAACGTATAGCTGGCCCTTAATATATGTGGTTCCTCTGTATCTGTGGTTCCTCAGTATCAGCAATTCTGCAACCCTGGTTCTACCCTGGTTCATGTAGTACTGTAGATTTATTGTTGAAAAAAATCCATGTATAAGTGGACCCACAAAGTCTGAACCTGTGTTGTTCAAGAGTCACCTATGTATTTTGAATAAAGAATAAATGGATATTGTGCTGGGAAGCCTAAGATAGAGGAAGATGTATGTGAGGTCAGTTTAACAGCTGGTATATCACAAAGAGCAATGAAGAATTTTAAATAAGAAGAGCATGAATCAATGTGGCAAAATTTCATTACAGTAACCAAAGTACCATCTGAATCTGTTGGTTCTAAATTAATCTTTTCAGGCATATGTAGATATTTAAGTAGTAACCTAGTGCTCTACCCCGTGTCTGATCATGGGTGTTGAATAAATACATTTTAATTGACTTGCTGTCAGCTCCATAATTGCCACAACTCAGGTGTGTCTATGAGGCAAACTTTAATAATCTCCACAGTTCAGGCAGGTGGGGAAAGGGAAGAGGCTGGGACTGAGGGCTGATCAGCGATCTGAATTATAGTTTCCACCTAAGAAGGCACAGTAGACAGGTCTCATTTGGGCTTTGAATTCCTATAGACATGGATTTGAGTTCCACCTCTGTCATTTTGTAGCTCTGTGGCCTTGTTTAGGGTGTTTTACACCTGAAGGCTTCAACTTCCTCTGCTGCAAAGTAGAAAAAAATAATAATTGACCTAGTAATATTATCCTAAATATTTGGTGAAAGTAAGTGTTTAATAAACAATAGACATTGTTGCTTTGTTATTGTTGTTCTTGAATGTACATGGGTAACATAGGCTTGATTTAGATTTAGATTAGTGTTTATATCTGCTATAGGCTGAATTATGTCTCCCTGCCCCCAATTTATACATTAAAGTCCTAACCCCCATTGTGACTCTTTGGTGATAGGGCCTATAAGGAGGTAATAAAGGTTAAATGAAGTCATGAGGATGGGGTCCTGATCCAATGGGATTAGTGTACTTATAAGAGGAAACACCAGAGAATCTGCTCTCACTCACTCTCTTCCAGGTGAGGATGCACTGAGAAGGTGGCCAACAACAAGTGAGGAAGAGAGCTTTTGCCAGAAACCAAAAAGGCTGGCACCCTGATCTTGAACTTCCTAGCCTCCAGCACTGTGAGAAACACATTCCTGTTGTTTAAGGCATCAAGTCTGTGGCATTCTGCTATAGCAGCCCAAGGTGACTTAGACAATATCCAATGGTATTTCATAGAGTGAGGTTTTAGGTGAAACTTCAGTTTGTAGGCAGCATCTGGGAGAACACTGGGCAGATTCCAAATCCTGGTGATAGGGTTTTCTCAAGGCCTATGCCTTGTAAGGACTACTGCAAGTAGGCTGGGATTCCAGGAAGGAATCCTGCTTCAGCAGAAAACTGGGCTACTGCTCAGGATCTGAGGTGGAAGACTGACAATGGACTGGCACATAGCCAGTGAGGATAGAGCCCAACTCTTCCACACTCAGACTTGTGCCAGGTTCCAGATGTTACTTCTTTCTCTGCTCATGTCTTCTTGATGAATCAGACAAAACTGATCCTAAAGATGAAGGGCACTAGTGCCCAGAGCTGATTAGGGCCAAGGAAAGTGAAGGTTGTTAGATCATCTTTGGCTCTAAAGTGTTCACCCTCACTAGACCTTACAGATCTTTTAAAGGTAAAACCTAACACCACTGAACATTAAAATGTGGACTGTTTTATAATTATAGGTGCATGTTTGTTATCATTTAAAAATGTTTCATGTATAATTAATAGAACTGAAAGTGGGTATCTAGCTATATCTAATGGACTAATTCTCTAAAATATCACTGAGAGACTGGTATAAGAGCTTTTATGATTACTTCCTGGGCAATCTTACCTAGCAATTGTCCTTTACTCGAGGTCTGGGTTGTAGTTCTCAATATGTCTTTATTTTTACTGTCACTGTATTGATTGCTTAGCATTGATAATATTTCCTGCAGCTCGAGAGCTTTATCCTCCGAATTGGATATTGTCATTTCCCTTGCTTGGGTAGCCAGAATATCTGAGTTTGCCCTAATTAGAATGGACTGTTCTGGGCTGACAAAGAGCCCTATAAGCTAAGTCATGATAGGCATAAGGAGTAAACTTTAGTATTCTCAAGAGTCAGTACTTTTCCATTTGGTTTATGACAATTCAGAAAGTTCCACAAAACCTTTTAAAGAAATAATTCTGTCATATAGAGTGAAATAAGTCAGACAGAGAAAAACAAATACCATACACTAACATATATATATGGAATCTAAAAAAAAAAAAAAGGTTCTGAAGAACCTAGGGTCAGGACAGGAATAAAGATGCAGACATAGAGATTGGAGTTGAGGACGTGGGGAGGGGGAAGGGTAAGCTGGGACGAAGTGATAGAGTGGCATGGACAGATATACACTGCCAAATGTAAAACAGATAGCTAGTGGGAAGCAGCTGCATAGCACAGGGAGATCAGCTCGGTGCTTTGTGACCGCCTAGAGGGGTGGGATAGGGAGGGTGGGAGGGAGACGCAAGAGGGAGGAGATATGGGGATATAAGTATATGTATAGCTGATTCACGTTGTTATAAAGCAGAAACTAACACACCATTGTAAAGCAATTATACTGCAATAAAGATGTTAAAAAAAAAATCAGTGGCGGCATTAGATTCTCATAGGAGCGCGAACCCTACTGAACTGCGTATGCGGGGAATCTAGGTTGTACGCTCCTTATGAGAATCTAATGCCTGATGATCGGAGGTGGAGCTGAGGCGGTGATGCTAGCGCTGGGGAGTGGCTGCAAACACAGATTATCATTAGCAGAGAGGTTTGACTGCACAGAGACCATAATAAATCAATTGCTTGCAGACTCATATCAAAACCCTGTCAGTGACTGGCAAGTGACAATTAAGCCGCATCTTATGGAGTAGACTGGATATAAGCAACACACTTTGGGTGTCACTGTCTCCCATCACCCCCAGATGGGACCATCTAGTTGCAGGAAAACAAGCTCAGGGCTCCCACTGATTCTGCATTATGGTGAGTTGTATAATTATTTCATTATATATTACAATGTAATAATAATAGAAATAAAGTGCACAATAAATGCAAAAAAAAAAAAGAAAGAATTCTGAAAAAAATTCAAAATATAAAACACACACGCCAAACACATTTACTACAACATGAAGATTCACTGAAACCCATTCTGGTCAATATCCTTGTATGTAGGTTTAAACTCTCCAACTACATTCAATAAAGATAGTTTAATAAAAATAAGTCATATTGTGAAGCACGGAGGAGTATCAGGATGAAGAAAGCATAGTCTTCTGCTCTTGGCTTAGTACACATGAGAGGCAAGTTGGATAGCAAATATAACGCAGTGTGAAATCTGGTAGGGGAGTCAGATATTCACGGGGTGCTACAGGGTCAAAGAAGAGTGCTACTGAACGTAACTGGGAGGTGTCATGGACATTTTCTTAAATGTGTGATATTTAACTTCACTGTAGAAAGATAAATGGAAATGATCCAGGTGGGTGGGGAAAGACCAGAAGAAGAGTAAGACACTGCAGACAGAAGGAACAGCGTGTTCCAAGTTCTGAAAAAGCAGGTATATTTGAAGGAACTTTATGGATATTATGAGAGTAAAATGAGGCCGGACCACAAAAATCATATTTTAGGACATTTGGATGAGGAGGCATGATGTGTTCATAAAAAAATGAAGTGTTGCAACAATTTTTGTACCTTAGCAATTTCACTGAAGGATAATAATAATATCTACCTATCTTTTCGTATTTAATCCTCACCATAATCTTGTGTCCAGCTGAGTATTTGTAATATATCGGACTCTACCAAAAAGATAGTGCTTTTGTGAGCTCCCCTTATTTATACTTCTTAAATTTTATCTATATTCAATTTTTAATTATTCACTGTAGCTAACAATGGCAGAATAGATGTCATATTAACTTGAATAACTGTCCCTTTTATCCATTTATTAGCCTGAATTTTACTGGTTAAATGGCAACATGTTCCAAAGAAATTACGTGGCTACTGAGGACTGAAACTAGCAATATTTCTTGTCTCAATGCTGAACAATACTTGGACTAGACATTGTTTCTTGTCCTTATGTTAATCAGTGCTGGGACCAGGTAAAAATAACCTAATTATCTGCTTCAAGAAATGCCTGCTCATGGAAGAAAGGAAAAATTAATCAAAGAAAAAAGTAGGGCTTCCCTGGTGGCGCGATGGTTAAGGATCCGCCTGCCAATGCAGGGAACATGGGTTCGAGCCCTGGTCCGGGAAGATCCCACATGCCACGGAGCAACTAAGCCCGTGTGCCACAACTACTGAGCCTGTGCTCTAGAGCCTGGGAGCCACAACTACTGAGCCCACACGCTACAGTTACTGAAGCCTGCGTGCCTAGAGCACATGCTGCGCAACAAGAGAAGCCACTGCACTGCAACGAAGAGTAGCCCCTGCTCGCCGCAACTAGAGAAAGCCCGCACGCAGCAACAAAGACCCAACACAGCCAAAAATAAATAAATTAATTAATTAAAAAAAAAAGAAAAAGAAAAGTAAATCATTGAAACAGCTTACTCACCAGGACTAATAGCTTGCTCATCACGACTTGCTTCAAGACCCCTACCTCAACGCGTCTACCAATCCAGAGCTATTTTGATAATAATAATAACGATAAAACTCTGAACAATTTCAACCAGTTTCCCACTTGCAAGACCACCTTAAACACACTCAGCCAAGACCCTGAAGCTCTACCAACACTCTGCCCTAATTTCTCATTTTGAGACATTTTAAAGATTCTATCAAGGTGATGTTCTCTGTTATTGGTCCACAGATTTTACTGGGAGGAATTGACAGTCGATACTATTCTGCTATAAATTAGCTTTGACATCCTACTGTTAGAATATAATTTCCTCTATGGTATTCTGATAAAGTTACTACAGCAACATTGGTTATAGGATAGTATTTGAAGACTTGATGAGAGATGCTGGATAGATGAGAGCATAAATTAACTAAGTCATTTACTTTTTGCAGACACAGTTTTATGAAATAAAGTGGGGTAGTTGGTGGCAGAGAGAGAGATTTTGAGTGGTGGTGGGAGGGAAGTTTCATCCATCTGCCTAAGTAAAGAGTTCATTCTCTACACTATGCTAAGCACTCCTGTGTTTCTGAAAAGGAACAGCAGAAATTGTTTACATAAGGTTGATCAATACTTCTCTACGGCTCCTCATTGCTCTCATGATAAGTCCAACTTACAGCTTTGGATGCCCTTTATAATCTGACATCGGCTTACTCCTCCATTTACCTTATTCTTCCCGCCCCCTGCACCCCCCTCCCCCCAAAGCTGATATTCTTCTATCCACACAGATCCATTTGCAAACGCACTGGGTACCTGATTGTCTCTGGACCTCTGCACATGCTGTTCCCTCTGATTGAACCAGGTTTGTCCACATTTAACCAGTTAACCCCCCACACTCTTTTTCTGTCTCAGCTCAGTTTTTACATGTTCTGGGGATTGTTTTCTGAACTTCTAAGATTGTACTAGGTTCCCCTTTTATATAATCTCATAGTGTTCTGTGATTTCCCTATTGTAGTACATATCATACTGTATTATAATTAGAGTTTACTTGGCTGTTTCTCATCCACTCCTTATAGGAAGCTCCTTGTGAGAGAGGTTATATATTATATGTTTTTAATGTATTCCCCATCTAGTGTACTGCATAACAGATACTTAATAAATAGTTGCTGAATAAATGAACACTGCTCTGCTTCCTTCGATGATCTGAAATTCTACTTTCTCTCATTTCTCTGCTGTGTTGGTCTCAAGCCCATTTCCTATTGGACACTATGCCTGATCTGAAAGTTTTCAAGGTTTATTTCACATGTTGATTTTGCTGTAGTGAAGCACAGTTTTTCTTCTCTTCATTGATTTTATGTACCAGAGGGATACTTGAATTCTAGCTGGTCGTAGGACGTGAACCAGGAGCTAAATAGCAAATTTTAAAGCTGCAGACACTGCTACCTATCGATTTCACGTGCCCTCCTTTCTTTAATTTTTGTTCCCTTGTTACACACATTTCACTTTAACACACTGGAATCTCTTTCTCCTGAATATGCAAGCTTCTCTTTTCCTTCCACGCAGGAGCTCAATCCTTAGGAGGCAACATTGTCCCAGCAACCTTGTTTCCTGACATCAGCACTATTCCTTTTGTCTCCCATCTTGTGCTCTCTGCCACTGCTCCCTCACCCTTCTCCCTTCCATCCAAGGGGTTACTTTCCTTTAAATTATTCTGATTGCCTGAATTCCTCCAAGCCATCAGTGCCATTGAGGCATGTTCCTCTGTGTTTCTAGAGCATCAGTAAGTCTACGTTAGAGCCTAACACAAGGGTATGAGGGAAGCTGAACAGACCTGATATTACGGGGCAGGATCAATACTTAAGCTGCCAGTCATCTTGTGATGACTGCATGTAGCAATGCCACCCTGATGAAGAAGTACGCAAATGTTGAGGTTTGAGGGGTACCAAGAAGTCCACTCACCTCCAAATATCTTATTTACCAGCTGTCAAAATTCCTAATGATCACTGTTCAAAGGCCATCATTTGTTTTAAAAAAAATCTTCCAAAAAATGTAAATATCACAGGAGAAGATAACACAACTTCATATTTATGACGCCCACTGTAACTTTAGTGGAATTAACTTTATAAAAGTGAAAGAGTCTAGATGTCAGATCCAGCTTTGAGGAACTGAACCATAGATCAGAGCTCTGGAGAAGAGATAGGTATTCAAAGAAAAATTTCAGATACTTTGATGCAGGTGCACTGTAATTTATAATGGCTCTCAGTTCCATTCCCCATTCAGGACCTCAGACCTCTCTTAGAGGTTCTCTTCTTTCCTCTAGTGTCTGTAGGAGATTCTTTAGAAGTTTCTGTATCAGTTCCTTTTCTATCAGTTCTATCATTTCTTTGTCTCCTCGGTTGCCTGGCTTTGGAATCCTCATCTCTACTCTGTCCAAGGCTACAGCTGATGTGTCTGCGGATTGCTTCCTGCAGTCCTGGGAACTCTGACTTATGTTGTATTTATGCTCTCAGCACTACAGTAGACTGTGGTGCAGCACAGCGAAGGCAAGGGTTTAACATTTGATGAGGCTTTAGAAAGAGTTATGGGATAAAGAAGGAAACGGCAACCTAGGGAGCAACTTTTTTTTTTTTTTTTTAACATCTTTATTGGAATATAATTGCTTTACAGTGGTGTGTTAGTTACTGCTTTATAACAAACTGAATCAGCTATACATATACCTATATCCCCATATCCCTTCCCTCTTGCATCTCCCTCAGGGAGCAACTTTTAATTGCTAAAATGTGGCCACTCTTCAAATGCCCAGACTCAACAGCATCCTTGTTGGTTCCTGTGTCACATATTCCTAGTGTCTATCATATTTGTTTCTCCTCTCCTTTTGGGCCCTCAGAATACACTTTTAGCCCCCTTGCAGTTGGGTAAAGCCACAAGATTAGTTCTGGTCGATGGCTTGTGTATGGAATCAGGGTCATCTCAGGATGTGGGAGAGGTCCCAGGCAAAATATATTTGGCGAGGTCCCTGCCTATATAAACAATGTGATCCAAACATATATTACCTAATTTGTGGGTCATGTGAGGCATAGTTATAAATGAAGATTTAGGAAGGTGGTTACAGAAGCAATACTTAGGTATTTGATTATTGTCCAAACAGTGCAAATAAAGATTTTTTTTTTGTAGTGTCCAGGCACCATCTCTTTCCATTCAGGATCAAGAACTATCTTTTTGACTTCTTTATTACCAAATGCACCATTTCTGGCTAATTTCATATCTCCCACTGGGAGAAAAAGATGGCACCACTGTTATTACTCACATTGCCATGGCTATTTGGAACCTATTTGTCTTGAATCAATATAGATCTTCCTGCTTCTGTGGTTCTCTAATTCCATGTGTTTCGTGCTGGTTACAACATCTTTCCTGACACTGCATTATCCATCCTGCCATTCCTGAATACTGGCTTCCAATGATTCTCTCAAAGGTTGTTGCTATGCTTTTTTGGATGATGGCCACACATGCAAGTCTTATCTGTGTATGAAGGAAAATGTGCATGATAATTCATTTTTGGTCAAGTTATATGTACTGCTTAAAATTTTACAGTGGAAGTAGATTACAACACATCTTTCAGCCACATCTTCTCTTCAACTTTTTAGGCTGTACTCCCTGCATGCCTAGAATGTGATCTCTTTCAATGTTGACTGCATCCCTGAATTCCACATACTGACACCAGCAGGCAGGATAGGCCCCTGGGCAGAGTGAGAGGAGCGGTCCCATTCACACAGGGAATGTCTGGTACTGCTTCAGACAGACTTAGAAGAATATGACATCACTGCAATAATTGGAGGCAAGAGAAAACATCACTTGGAAAACCCCATTGACATCAAGCAGTAATGATCTAAAATTTTACCCTTGAAAAAGATAGGCAATCCCCTCTCTTCCCAAGACTCTCTGTCATGTGATGCAGAGCCTTCAAAAGAGATTGTATCTATGTTGCATGTCAGCAGTGGGGGATACAGAGTAAAGAATGCCTGCCGTCACCCTTGGGTGCTGTAGACTGGAGATGGTATTGTGAGCTGAACACAGAGAGGTGAGAGCTGACCTAGGGGCCCAAACGTGCTTTAAGCCCAAGGGATGGCAGGGGAAACAGATGGTACCTTAGAACACATTTTGTGTCCAATGTGAGTGAGAATCATCCCAAATGAACATGTCATTACCATTCTGGCTGCCTGATCCTGTGTAATCCTACAAAAGAAATATAATGCTGGCCTGCAGGAGCAATCTGCTTTACCAGGCTGCCCTCCTGGAGCCAGAGCCAGACACATGGTGCCAGGATGCCTCCATGGGCACAAGTCTCAGGGCTCCTTGGGGCATCTAGCTGACTCCATGCATGGGATACAGGGTCAGAGGGTTCCAAGGGGAGAAATGAGGGCTGGGGCCCTTGCAGGTCCTGTTCTGGGTTGGGGAACTCCTCCTGGACTTCACTGCCAGCCCTAGCCAAGTCCCAGGCACTGACATGGCACTCCAAATTTCAGAGCTCCCTAAGGTGTGGCCCAGGTCAAAGAAAGAGCACTACTGAGTGAAAGTGACATGAGTCACTCCTGGCCTGAAGCACAGAAAATCTCATGTGTCTTTCCGTTTTCCTGCTGCAGCAACAAGGAAGCTGCATGTTCCAAATTGTGCAGCTAGTGGTGGAGATTCAGTCAGCCTGGGATCTTTAGTGTGGGTAGCAGAGCTTCCGGCTGATCCATAAGGAACACGTAATATAAGTGAGAAATAAGCTATTTTTGTGTTAAGCTTCTGAGGTTTCCAGTTACCACAAGAAAACCTAGCCTATCCTGACTAATACGGATCCTGTATGTGGTGCTGGCTCTCCAGCCATGGGTCAGCCTCTGTATGTAATAGTTCCTACTTTATAAGATTGAACTGAAGTAAACATGTGTCCAGTTTAGAAAGGTGAATGTTAGCTATTATTTTTATTACAACTGGCATTTGTTCTTGTGTTAGGGACTAACAAAACAGTGAGTTATCCATCAGAAAGTATGTATTTCATATAGGTCAGGCCCCAGCTGTGACTGAGAATTCCTTCAGCTGACCAGATAAAGACCTGCCCTTTGTGTTCTCTTTTCTTGTCCTAAAACTACTTTTATTTAACAGTGACAGACAGTGAAAAATTTTATTCCTACTAGTGAGAAAATTCCATCCTTCACTCTCAAGGGGATAACCTCCCGCTGTGATCCAAATAGGACCACAATAATTTAATGTACAAAACATTTATTGAAATCTGATTGAACTCAGTTGTGGGGTGAAGATTGAGCTTCACAACACTTTATAATAATATCTACAAACATTGGTTGAGTGCTTGCTGTTTGCCAGGCAACATCCTAAGTGTTTTACTATATTAACTCATGTAATTGTCCTCATACAATACAAGTGTCGCAGGCACTATGGATTTTACTATGCCTATTAGGAAGAACAGAGGTACAGAGAG
Organism: Balaenoptera physalus; assembly: GCF_965194825.1. Lineage (NCBI taxonomy): Eukaryota > Metazoa > Chordata > Mammalia > Artiodactyla > Balaenopteridae > Balaenoptera > Balaenoptera physalus. Next base: position 39,460,689 of record NC_138889.1, on the reverse strand, counting down.
GCTAACTACTTTGTTCAAAGTCAGGGAGCTACTAAGTGTTTGACTTAGTTTCAATGTGGGCAGTCTGGTTTCAGAGTCTATGCTCTTAACCACTTTACTCTGCCTCTGCCTTTGCTTATTCTGATAACAGATCAACCTGAGGTACATGCCTCACCCTCGCCTGCCTTCCCTCCCTCCCTCCCCTTTTCTTTCTTCTCTCCTTCCTTCCTTCCTCCCTCCCTCCCCCTTTCTTTCTCCCCTCCTTCCTTCCTTCCTTCTTTCCTTTCCTCCCTCCTTCCCTCCTTCCCTCCCTCCCTCCTTCCTTCCTTCCTTCCTTACCTCCCTCCCTCCCTCCCTCCTACCTTCCTTCCTTCCTTCCCTCCCTCCCTCCCTCTCTCTCTCTCTTTCTTTCTCTCTTTCTTTCTCTCTTTCTTTCTTTCTCTCTCTCTTTCTTTCTCTCTTCCTTCCTTCCTTCCTTCCTTCCTTCTTTCCTTCCTTCCTTCCTTCCTTTCTCTCTTTCTCTCTTTCTTTCTCTCTTTCTCTCTTTCTTTCTCAGTTGTGCTTCTACAAGGAGTTGAAGATCACAAATGAGGCCTGAACCATCAGTGTGTGGTCTTCTGCACCTTGCCTTCAGAATTCTCAAGAACATGCACACACACAAATTTCCTCAAAGGCAATGGGTGAATAATGGTTATTTGAGGCCTAATGAACCTTTACTACAAGGCAGTGTTCAAGTCTTCATTCATTTATTCAGGAGATATTTACTGAGTGCCTATAATGTGCCAAGCAGCATGCCAGGCACTAGTGGACAAGACGGTCTCTGCCCTGAAGGAATCTCAGAAACACTTTACAGCTTCCTAACAAGTTTGACAACTCCTACCATCCAGGTTTAGGGTACCCTGCCACAGTTAATAATTTTCTTGAATTATCCATATTCTGCCCATGCCTATTTGCTTATTATAGATTGTCCAGAGTAAAGTATGAGCTGCAAATAAAATTCTGCCAAATAGAACTGGTGAGGGGGAGATGAATGACCCAAATGGAGGAGAAGAGAGATTTCTGGGGTAGAGAGAGGTTTGTGGAAAGGACTTCATGTGGTCTTTGCCAAGCTCTGTATGAGGAAAAGGAAGGAGGAAGGAACCCTCTCTCTGGTTTGGCAGGGTGCCAGGGCAGGAAAGTAGGAAACAAATAAATACAATCCTAAAGCAGCAACTGAGAGTTTTACTCCCTGGAAAGTTAGTCATCTCAGCCAGTGAGTCTCAGAGCCTGGCATCAGATTTATTGTTGAAAAGACTGGCATGGAAACTTCTGGAAACTGTCCTGGAGGCTCCATGCACTTCAGCATTGGTGGGCAGGGACTTTTGTCACCTGAAGGGGAGATTCCCTTGAAGTTTATTTGATGCCATCTCAGTGGCTGAAGGACAGGAGCTCACAGGGACACGGAGGACCACTGTCTTTGTGCAGCATTTACCTCTTCAAATCACAGACACGTACTAAGCGCTGCTTGCTGGACACTGTGATAGGCATGGCTTGGACAGCAATGAATATGTAGACACTGTCCTCATGGAACACTCGATCTAGTGGGGTGTACACTTCCATCAACGAGAATTGTGATGCAATAGGGCGCATGTACTGGGGTAACAGGGTTATCAAGGCTGTCAAAGGAAGGGCACCTCTCCGTAAGAGGGAAGTTGAGGTGCAGATGGAGAATAGAAAGAACTCCTGCAAATCTTCAGATGCAGCTAAATTATATTTAACATCTTATTTTCCAGATTGTGCCTCCTAGCTGATGTGGCCTTGAGAAAAACAACTGTCAAATATGATTGTGTAGCCTCTTGATTTGTGATCTCTAAAGAAAGAGGGTACATATCTTTCAAGTTTCTTTGTAATTGCACTCAGCGCCATACTCTCTCTGCTTGCTACTGATAATGCCAGCATGCTTCTGATTTAAGCACAGAGGTGCTATTGACCTCACTGGATCTCTGCACTGAAAATAGATCTTTGGTGAAAAGAAGGCAATGTAAAATAGGCCCTCATTTTGATCCTTATCTATTGGTACTACTGCTGTCTATTTATTTTCAAGTGTTTTGTATCACCAGCATATTTTAAGGACTGACTCAAATATGCCTCAAGGAAAGTAAAACTGCATGACAAAAAAAAGTCAGAGAAGTTTAAAAAGATGGATAAGCTTGTAAAGGGCAGAGGTTGAGTGACTACATAGAATTCAAATGATTCTTTTTGCAGGATAAGGGAAATTCTTTCTTTCCTAAAGGAGAGTGACTGGGGAAGCGGGGGGTGGGGGGGGTGGGGGGGGTGGGGGGGAGCACTTATTTGTTAGGAATTAGCCTTTCATGAATGGAAGAATAGATGAGAGGCATAATTCTAGCAAGCAGAAATTGGATGACTGTGGGCAGAAGAGATGGCAGGGGAGGTTCTTGAAGGGGAGATAAAGAGCTACTGCTTTTCACGCTTTACGAAAAACAATATGGATTCAAGCGGAGCTAACTGGTTAAAAGGATGAAGATTCTAGATTTAGACAGAAATGTATGAAATTTCTGGCTCTATTTTCTATCTCATGGATCTGTGCCAAGTTACTTGACTTATTTAAGATTAGTTATTTTAAAATATGTAAATAATAAGATTTTTGAAGTAGGATAATCATTCTTGTTGCGATAATGAACCAAGTCTGGCACAAAGTAAGTGCTTAACAAAGAGGAGGTCGTTACTCTTTACAATGTTGATGATCATCTCATTATTAAGTGAACACAGACTTCTTAGTGCTTAGGCTAAGATAGAAGTGTGAAGAAGTATTCTACATAATCACGCCAGGAGGGTGTGCCAAAAGAAGAAGGAGGCAAGTGTTCTTACCCAGGGATGATGGGAGATAGGAACTCTTTCTTGCTAGGCTAGATCTTGAAAGAATGTGAGGCTAGAGCTACAGCAGCCATCTTGCAGTCATGAGAAAAAAGCCTGGAATATCTAGGAATAGCTCTGAGGAGTAGGAGAGGAAAGGCAATACAGTGAAAGAAAAATCAAGAGAGAGAGACTCTCACTCCAGATAATGTCATTTAATCTGTGCATCTGGCCAGCCTAAAGTTGGTACTACCCCTGGATTTTCTAATGCTTGAGCCAATATTTTTTGAGTTTAAACTTCTTTGAGTTTTCTGATACTTGCAATTATAGAGTCCATATAAAAATATTGAAGTCACATCTTTTAGTTTTTGATAAAAAGAAGAGCATTTTCTCCCCTCTTTTCCTGTCTTGGACGTAGACATGATGCTTGGAGCTGTATTAGCTGGCTATCAACCATGACTCAAAAACCTTGAGGAAAAGGCTAAGAGAAGCTCTGGCATATCCCTGTGCTGACTTTATGGAGGCAGAAATAATGCCAACCTCACTTCTTGTATTAGTTTGCTAGGGCTGCCATACAAAGTAGCACAGACTGGGAGGCTTAAATAGCAGAAATTTATCTCCTCACAATTCTGGAGGTTAAGTCCGAGATCAGTGTGTTGGCAGGGTTGATTTCTTCCAAGGTCTCCCTCCTTGGCTTGTAGATGGCCGTCTTCTCTTATTTATTCACATGGTCTTCCTTCTGTGTGTTTCTGTGTTCTAATCTCCTCTTCTTGTAAGGACACCAGTCATATTGGATTGGAATCCACCTTAATGACCTCATTTCAACTGAAAAAATCTTATCTCCAATTACAGTCACATTCTGAGGTACTGGGGAGGGGGTTAGAACTTCAACATATGAATTTTTGGGAAAAATAATTCAGTCCATAACATTTTTATTGCAGCAAAGTGACACCTACAATAGTAATATTTCAGATTATGTTATTAATATTTTAGCAGCTAAATGAAATAGTTAAAAACTGATGGAGGAAGTTCATTTTAATTTCTATTTCTGCTAGCCTATGATCTCATGCTTTGGTAAAACTCATAATTCTCAAGAGAAAGGCATTTGCAGACAAAAGATATTTTGCTCCTGAGTTCAGGGAACACAGATTATGTTTCTCTTTAATTTTTTTTAAAGACTGATTTTCCCAGAACTCCAGGAAATAAATTTAGGGCTTTCATAGCTTAGACCACAGGAGAAGGAGAAATTTTAAACAAGTAATATCGACTAGGCTTCATAAGGGCAAGATCCCATTCTTCCATCCCATTCTTGGTTGGAAGCCTAACCAAGAGGATTAATGATTGCTCCTTCCAATACCAAAGCACTGACTCCTGAATGCAAAAAAAAAACCCCGAAAGCCATCCCCGCTTCTCTCCAAGATTATATCGCTAATGCTCAATTCTAGAACTTGAGCTGGTAACTGCAAATGTTGACATTTTCGATTACACAATGGGCACACTGCCTTTTTGGTAGCTTAGAGAACACTTAAGCAGACCAACTACATCTCTCCAGAAAATGAAAAACTCATGTAAGTTGGGTTCTAGGTCTGTTAGGGGAAAAAGGAAATACATGTCTAAGTGCTGAAAAGTCAGGTTTTAAAATACTGACCATGACTTGTTTTCTAATAGTTTCTAATTTCTCAAAGAGGCAATCATATTTGAAATGAGATTTGAGTAATGAAGAAAAGTCTGGTTTGAAAATTATTCATACAGATACAATAAAGCCTTAATGAATTTTTTCTTCCAAGACTTTAATATAAGGCTTGATCCTATATCTCTACATGAGTTGAATGCCTGTATCTTTTTTTTTCTTGAATTCTTGACCCAGTTTAACTGTATGAAGATAATGTTCTGTTTTTATTTTTTAATTTCTTTTTAAAATATTTATTTATTTATTTATTTGGTTGCTCCAGGTCTTAGTTGCAGCAGGTGGGCTCCTTAGTTGTGGTATGCACGTGGGATCTAGTTCCCTGACCAGGGATCAGACCCGGGCCCCCTGCATTGGGAGTGCAGAGTCTTAACCACTTAACCACCAGGGAAATCCCCCTATGTCTTTTTAATGGAATTTTAGCTTGATAGGAACTCGGGGAGAGAGGGCTGAACCAGAATTGAACAGAAAACAGCTTTTTCACCGACTGTATTTCATCCAACAGAGGGCACTTGGAACTCACACATAAATAGCGGCAGCAACAACATTTAAAATATCCGTTCCATTGCCATGCAGATTCTTAATTAACACATAGCATCAGGGTTTCATTGACACCAATAAAATGAGATGACTGCAACCTTGATTAATAAAATGTGTAATCATTTTGGAAATATTGGGAGTTAGAAACTTGTTAGATATTTTTTCTGGGTGATTACACTGACCTGTAATCAACAAAAACAAAATCTAAATTGCAGATTACTCCAGCTCCATCTCCAGGGTAAAAATTTTATTTCTTCTTAAAAATAAAATTGACTATACCTTTGTGACAGTTTAAGGATAAGATAGTAACAGATTAAATAACATTTTTATTACTATGTGAGGAGTATTGAATTGTCTGATACGTCTCAATATCAAATAAACAAATTTCAGACACAGGGGAAAGGATATTTAGGTTGTTATTTATATATTTCTAAAATTCTACTTTTAAAATTTCTGGGTCCAGATCAAGCAGCAAAACGAGGAAAATGAAGATCTGACTCTTCCGTTTCCAAGTGAAAAGCTTTGACTTACCACTAGAGGGCACCGTTCACTCTCTTATCTTTCTGAAGTCTTCAGCCCCGCAGAACTCTCCTTCGCATGGAAATAACTGCATTTACTAACGTTTGTGATTTATTTAGGAATAATCAGAAGCACCCCCACGATTCTGGGCAGATTTTTTCCCCCTAAAGCTCCTGTTGATTGTGATGCAAAGTCCGTAACTGCATCAAATGTAAACTGGAAGAATTCAGCAAACCTGGATTGCCTGTGCAACTATACATAAAATATACTTCACCATCACAAAATTTTTATTTTCATAAAATAGACAAGGTACAAAGTTAGAAAGTTTATGCTTCTCCTTTCATGTTTTATAGAAGCAGTTCTGCATATTGATCAAAGTACCATATCTTTGTGTGATGTTGCACAGCACAAAGCCAAATAGTTCATTGGTTTCTTTCTGTCTTTCTCTCTCTTTTTTCTTTTCCAGAATGGTGAGTATATAACTGATCTCATAAAAATCCTGGTCATTGCACTAATTTTCTGGAGTTGGTCTACTATATCCCCAACTCTGAGGTTTTATAACTCTGGTTTCTCAGTAGGGTATGTGGTAGATGGTATTGTTATTTGGAAAAAATTTACTCCACCCTCTTCTCAATGGGAGAAAAATACTTCCCCACTCCATCATGCTGATCTTGGTCAATGGAATGTGAGAAGTAACTATGCTACTTTCAAGCGAAGGCTTTAAATGTGATTTAATACCCCTTGCTCTTCCTTTTTGTCTTGAGAATGCATATATTATGCATAGCGGCTGCTCCTTCAGCTTGGGTCCCTGAATGTGAAGATACATGCATGAAACAGAGCCAAAGTGTTCAGAGCCGAGTGGCACCTGCTGACATATAAAGTCAGCAAGAAACATGTTTGTTGTTGCTAGCCACTGGAGTTTGGGTGTTGTTTTTTGTGCAGCAAGCTGAATAACATAAAAATTGATATGAGGAGTGGGGTACTGTTGTAGGAAAATAAAAATAGGTGGCAATTGCTTCCAGATAAAGCTGTAGGTGGTGAAAAAACTATTGTGGGAAACTGAAAAGAGTGATGATCAATGTAATATAATTTTTTCTGTAGCAGCAATAACTTGGGAGGCAGATAGCCTACCTGATGAACTTATGGTTTTGGCTGGAAAGGTATTTAAATGGAATAGTCCTCGTGTGAGTTATTTGCTATTTGCTGCATTTGATAGGCTGTTTAACAAATGAAATAAATGCAGAAAATAACTGGTCTGTTTGCAGGATGGGATGGAAGAGAAAATAACCTCAAATTCTGGGGTTTTAGGGTGCAAAAATGGGACTGTTTTTAATCTTCAACTGGTAAAAGATCATACGGAGAAATACTTTGAGCCAAAAACCACTGATTAAGACATAGGTTGAGGTGAAATTATGGGAGTGACCGCAATTCCTAGAGACAGGATTCTGTAAGAGCTGGTCAAGCCCATAGCACCCTTCGTTAAGTCTAGAGAAAAACTTATGCCCACCAAAGAACTGTGATGGAGACAGCTGCACACAGAAATGGAGTCCAAGAGGAAGAGCTAACAAAATCTTTGAAAGAGTTGTAGTGTCAAAAGCAGTGTCCTACTGCATTAAAAGTCTGTGACATTTCGAGACTATTTGGGCAAGAAGCAGGCTGAGAAAGCTGCTCCTTCCCCTATGATGGTATAGTTTCCAATGCCCTCCTCTGATGCATCCAACACGGTTAATGGAAAGATGTCCTGGAGGGAGGAGTCAAGAGCCACAGAGAATGATGAACTGGGGCGCTACCCACAGGAGTAGGACTCAAGGAACATTCTTACTCTAAGATGGGACTCATAATGTTTGTCCAGCAGAATCTCAAAAGTGCTGTGTACCAGTGATTGCTAAGTACTTCTCATATTTCCTCTTTATGAATAGCAGTGTTTAATGCAGTTATTCTGTCACCTTCCACCACTTTATGTGGGTACATGTGGGTTATTTTGTGCCTGATTTAGAGACTACCATGAGATCTTCAACTTAGTACCCAATGCCATTACGGGAAGGGACTTTCTGGGTGTATTTCTTGGAAGTAGGCGAGTAATTTTGAGTAAGGAGGGAAGGAAAGTAAATATCCATAAAAGGTGGTCTGTGATAGGTTGTATTATTGGTTTTTTTTTTTTTGTATTATTGTTTTCAACTATTTTTTCCCCTCCCTTGTCCTGGGCAGAGAGTATTTTCCTGCTCCATTGATGCTGGGCTAGTCTATGTGACTTTGTTTGACTAATGGAATATGAGCCAATGAGACATATGCTATATTTGAGCAGAAGCTTCGAATATGATTGCCTCTTGTTCTTAGCCTCTGCCATAAAAATGGGCATCTGCCGTGTAGGGCTGTGCCTTTATCTGAGGTGCTCAAATGAAAGGACATTTGGAGCAGGGCTGCAGCCCCAGCCAATTCACAGGTGCAGACACATGGTGGGAAATAAATGTTTGCTGTTGCAAGGCACTGAGATTTTGGGTTGTTTGCCTCACAGCGAACTGCCTAATGGAGGACATGAGACCTTGGTCTGAGATCCCCTTTGCAGTTTCGTTCATAGTAACATACAAATACGATTTTGTCTTTTAAAAAGCAATCATTTAGGGACTTCCCTGGTGGTGCAGTGGTTAAGAATCTGCCTGCCAATGCAGGGGACATGGGTTTGAGCCCTGGTCCTGGAAGATCCCACATGTTGCGAAGCAACTAAGCCCGTGCGCCACAACTACTGAGCCTGCACTCTAGAGCCTGCAAGCCACAACTACAGAGCCCGCGTGCCACAGCTACTGAAGCCTGTGAGCCTAGAGCCCATACTCCTCAACAAGAGAAGCCAGTGCAATGAGAAGGCCACGCACTGCAACAAAGAGTAGCTCCCATTTGCCGCAACTAGAGAAAGCCCGTGCGCAGCAACGAAGACCCAATGCAGCCAAAAATAAATAAATAAAATTAATTAATTAATTAATTTAAAAAGTTTCAAAACTGCTTCAATTATAAAAAAAGCAATGATTTAAGTTATAGCAATCCAAGAAATCTTAGCTTATATGCCAAATAAAATAAAACGTATTTTTCCTGATTAAAATGAAGCAAACACCTGCTTATATTGAAAACTCCAACACAGTATACTTCCAATTGCAAGGCAATTCCATAAGAGAATAAAAGATGATTGGTTTATTTAGTAGGACTCTCCAAATTATCCGTCGTGAAATAATGAGTCGGGTCAAACCTTTCGGAATGTCTTTGCCTAGGAATGAACTGGACCCTTTTGAATGCTATGTATGAACTATTGACATAAAGTGCACCACTAAGAAATGTCTGTTTATGTTTCTCAGCTCAAAGCTTAGCCAGTGATTCTCCAACTTGGTAGCATGTCCACATTAGAGTGTCGGATGATTTAGGAGTACATCCCCCATGATATGATACTAGTAGTGAAGTCACAACATTTGCTGACAGTTGCCTTCTTTTACAAATTAGAGTGAATTCAAGATTACCCCTATAATAATGTGAGGCTTGCTTTCATTAAAATATGCTTTCTTCAATAAATGCTGGAGAGGGTGTGGAGAAAAGGGAACACTCTTGCACTGTTGGTGGGAATGTAAATTGATACAGCCACTATAGAGAACAGTATGGAGGTTCCTTAAAAAACTAAAAATAGAACTACCATATGACCCAGCAATCCCACTACTGGGCATATACCCTGAGAAAACCATAATTCAAAAAGAGTCATGTACCAAAATGTTCATTGCAGCTCTATTTACAATAGCCAGGACATGGAAGCAACCTAAGTGTCCATCATCGGATGAATGGATAAAGAAGATGTGGCACATATATACAATGGAATATTACTCAGCCATAAAAAGAAATGAAATGAAGGTATTTGTAATGAGGTGGATGGAGTTAGAGTCTGTCATACAGAGTGAAGTTAGTCAGAAAGAGAAAAACAAATACAGTATGCTAACACATATATATGGAATCTAAGGAAAAAAAAAAAAGGTCATGAAGAACCTAGTGGCAAGACGGGAATAAAGACACAGACCTACTAGAGAATGGACTTGAGGATATGGGGAGGGGGAGGGGTGAGATGTGACAGGGTGAGACAGTGTCATGGACATATATACACTATCAAATGTAAAATAGATAGCTAGTGGGAAGCAGCCGCATAGCACAGGGAGATCAGCTCGGTGCTTTGTGACCACCTAGAGGGGTGGGATGGGGAGGGTGGGAGGGAGGGAGATGCAAGAGGGAAGAGATATGGGAACATATGTATATGTATAACTGATTCACTTTGTTATAAAGCAGAAACTAACACACTATTGTAAAGCAATTATACTCCAATAAAGATGTTTAAAAAAAAAATGCTTTCTTTTGTGAGAGAGTAAAGGATGGAGTTACAGGTAGAATCCCCATTACTTCACAAAACCTCGGGTTGATTTTTTTTTCTTTGTTTTAGGCTACAGTACAAGCTGCATTTGGAAATGTGCTCCACGTATGAACTTCATCTGTTGTGTGAATGGGTAGCAAGGACGAGGTTGAAATCTCTTGAACTCCTGTAAGAATTGATGTGACTTTTAACAGAGATAGATCAAAGATCAGAGGTAGAGTGTCAGTAAGCAGGGGGCCTCGGCTCCTCTGGTTTGGAAAAAGGATAAGTGGAGGAAAAGAGGAGAGATAACTAAGAATCAGCTAAAAATGGCAAAAAGATTCTTCTGCTCAAAATAATATCGCATCCCAGTTTTTTTCTATTTGGGTCAATACAAGTTGTCTTCTAAAATGCAAAAACCCACCAGGAAGGGTAGATATTTAACTTCTGTAGTGTCACAGGGAATAATTCCCTGAGACTTTGGAGAGTCCAGAGAGGGGGATGTTTCTGGAGACAGAAGTGTTAAGGTGTCAGAAAGCCCTGGGTGAGGTGACAATAAAGAGCTGTGGCCAGCCATAGCCTCGAGCTATATCCCACCTCAGACCTGTGCTGGGCACTCAGCAGATAGGAGTGGAGACAGGTCATGTCCATGAGTGCCTATGGAAGTTCCCAAAGGACTTTTCTTGCCCCATGGTGTGCTATTCTCCTGTACTACATCTTACTTGGAACATGGTCAATCCCCCAAGTATATCTCCCACCTAGGACTTCTGCCTGGATTGCTTTTTTTAAAAAATTTTATTGGAGTATAGTTGATTTACAATGTTGTGTTAGTTTCAGGTGTACAATAGAGTGAATCAGTTATACATATACATATATCCATTCTTTTTTAGATTCTCTTGCCATACAGGTCATTACAGAGTATTGAGTAGAGATCCCTGTGCTATACAGTATCTATTTTATATATAGTAGTGTGTATATATCAATCCCAAACTCCTAATTTATCCCTCCCCAGCCCCTTATCCCCTGGTAACCATAAGTTTGTTTTCCACATCTGTGACTCTACTTCTGTTTTGTAACTAAGTTCACTTGTACCCCTTTTTTAGATTCCACATAGAAGTGATAGCATATGATATTTGTCTTTCTGTGTCTGACTTACTTCACTCAGTATGACAATCTCTAGGTCCATCCACGTTGCTGCAAATGGCATTATTTTGTTCTTTTTTATGGCTGAATAATATTCCATTGTGTCTGTGTACCACACCTTCTTTATCCATTCCTCTGTTGATGGACATTTAGGTTGCTTCCATAGCCTGGCTATTGCAAATAGTGCTGCAATGAAAAATGGGGTGTATGTTTCTTTTCGAATTATGGTTTTCTCTGGATATATGCCCAGGAGTGGGACTGCTGGATTGTTTTTTCCGTTCTGTTGGCCATAAATACTTGTTGACCCTTTAACGTCCATCTCCAATGTCTCTACCTCCATGATGCCTGGTTGATTCCATTGGAAGATTAAGCTCCCAGTTTCCTACCTGATTCTCACTCTCCTGGGTCCTTCTCACATTGCATTGCCATCATCTGTTTGAGTACTGGATATTCTGAAGACAACACCCACGATTTATTCATCTTTGTAGCCCTAATCCCTTTACCTGAGCATCTTAACATGTAATGGATGTTCAAGAAAATCTAACTCTTGGGGTGGAGAGAACAGGAGAGGGAATCAGAAAAGTTATATAGATGCAAAATTGGCAGCAGGTAGCTCTCAAAACAAACTTCATCCATTGTGAAATTTTCCCTAAGGTGACAGCTGCCCCAAGTGCTAAGAATAATTTTGCTTGCAGATTTTGGTACATGATAAGAGTCCTAGATAGATTTTAGTGCGGCATCTCCCTCGCAGTAGAAGATGTTTGGTTGTGGCTGGCAGTGGGTGTGTGGTCAACAGTTCTTTCCATGATGCCCACCTTGCCTTTGACTTACAGACATAGCAGTTAGGTAGAGAACTTGTGGTTGCTTGGAGTCCTGTCTTTTTACCCACGCAGGATGTTGATTACTTTGGATCAAAAAAGCTCTCTCTTTCTGACTTTTGCATGCCAGATTGGCTGCAGAAGTGTTATGAACATTTCCCAGCTTCTTTTTTTTTCTGCTCAAAGCTGTGCTTTCTTTTTTTATGCTACATTTCCTTGCTTTGACCTGCTTGTGGTCACCCTCACTTTGGCTTATAAAACAGCATGCTGTCATGCATCCTCTGTGTGCATCCTGTCCGGTGATGCTTGTGGCAGAAGGCTTTGCTTTTTTGCCAGCTACACTAGTTTTCCTGTTGTGCTATAAAGGTGCCACTATTTATTTCTTTGTTGGAGAGTGTATGGTGTATGTGTGTACGTAAAGAGGGAGAAAGACAGAGCAAGACAGAAAGACAGAAAGTGAGAAAAGACAGAGAGGGGGAGGGAGGAGGGAGGAATGAGGGACCAAGGGGGAGAGAGAGAGAGAGAGAGAGAGGTATTCCCTGTTGTACAATGTTAAGAACAGTATTTTATTTAAGCTTAGGTTAAATTGTGAAATTCGTGGACAGATGCCTCTCTGCCTTACTTGGGAATTTTCTGCCTCTAGCTGGTACTTCCACATTCCTGTCATGCCTGCTGTTTCTTGGTTTTCCACAACGTCATACCTTCCTGGATAGTGCCAGGACTATTAAAAATTGCTGCCATTTATTGAATACCTACTTGGGCAAATACTGCAGTTACCTTATGTCTAATTGTTACACAAGTATCGCAATATAGGACCAGTATTAGTTTCAACACTCCTTCTTCCTGAGGCTGGAAAGGAATGGGTAAATCGGAAGCTCTAATCTGAGAGATTATGTGCTTAGTATATGTGCTAACTCTTTCAGATGACATAACACTTTCACCCATTCAAATGATTTTTTCCTCTAAAGGTTCTGAAGGGGAGACATTTTGGGGGAACTCAGCAGGCATAGGTACCCTAAGGGGCAAAGATCTGTTCAGAGGGTCTTTTCAGTATGTCTCCCTGAATACTTCTTAATGGTGCCCACAGACCAGATGGGATTCTGTGCAGGTGAGGTTCTCAATCACTATTTATTTCTGCTCTGGCTTGATACCACAGTAAACTCTTACTCATGTCTACTTAGATACAGAGAATCAGGGAATCTTGGATTTGAAGGAATCTTTAAAAAAATTTAAATCTAATCCAGTGATTCCTAATCTTGGGCATGCATCAAAATCATTTTTCAAGCTGTAAAACGACAGATTCTTAGGGCCAATACCGTGAGACCCTTGTTTTGTATGTCTTAGGTGGTATCTGGGTTCAACAAGTGATTCTGAAGTGCAGCCAGGTGGAAAACCATAAATTTAATTTACTTCTCATGATATGTGAATACTTTCTTGCTTGATTTGGTTTTCTATTTCTTCATCATTGTATCTCTGGGAAATATGCAGAAAAGCAGAACATGAGGATTATTTTCTGCTCAGTTCCACAAAGAAAATCGGTGACTAGGGCACTGCATTAGGGATTACTAAGTCTTCAGGCTTATTGGAATAGCTCGCTGTGTCAATTTTTCAATATATTTTCTTTCAGAAGAGGTATTTCATCACTTCCTGTGTCTCTTCCTAGGTAGTAATAATGAGGACATATATACCCCTGGATAATTGGGTCAAGAGTTTCATAAATTTCCTTTTAATGTGAAAAAAATTTCAGGAAAAAAGGAAGCAGAGGAACAGAGATATTGATTCTAGCTCTGCTGCTGAAAGCTGTAGGTTTTGAGTGAGTCAGCTTATGGCTCTGAAACTCACTTTTCTCCTGTGTAGTTTGACCAATGGACTGTAAGATCCCTTTCAGTTCCAGGACCCCAGACTCTCACAGAACCTTCCAATCTCCTGATTGCCCCCTTGAACATGGAATCTGAGGAGCCATGGAAATGACTCCAGCCTCTGTTATTATCTCCTTTCTCTGAATTCCTGCTATGCTCAGAAGCCTCCTTAGTAAAAGAATAGCTATCTTCTGACATATTATTCTCTGTGTCACTGAATTTGTCTTTGAAAAGATTCCAAGATATGTGAGAGGCAGTATCATTTCATTCATCTTTCCCCCACCTTGCAATCGAAATTGTAGTGTTGAACATAAGTAAGGAGAAAATAAATACAAAGAATCATGGACTTTTACCATTGGAAACCACTTTGGAGATAATTGATTTTGATCATTTAATTATACATATGAAGAAGTGAAAGCCAAGAGCCGATAACTGCTCAAGTAGGGAGCCAGTGGCAGAATGAGGGCTATAAATTGCTTTGTTGACTTCCCGGGCAAGTGTTTTCTCTGCCGCACATCTTTGGTTTGTTGACGAGAAGACAGTGAATTAATACCATTAGTACCAACAAAATCGACCATATCTTAGATTCATTATGAATTTCTCCAGTGTACAGAGTGGAATAATTTCATCCTTTTATATTACAGTTTATTTCTGTATTTATCAATGAACAACTCAAAATACCTTAGAGATATTACCTAGGTGGTCTTCAAACTGGCATATGTGATCATTATTTTTATTTATTTATTTATTTTTTCATGATGAGAGCTTTTTCATTTGGGGAAATATACTCCTAAATTCTATAGTTAATTTATTACGAACTTGTACCACATAGAAAAAATATTACTTTTAATATTTACTTGAGGAACATAATTTTCTTTTTGTTACTATTGGTATTGCATCTTAAATGTAATCACAGATATATCTGAATAAATATATATAACTTTTACCTTGAATCCCTCTCTCCACCTGTATAAAGATCACCAGCACACATCATATGCACATGGGTATATGTATGCCCATACATGTAAGTTGACTTCTGGTGGGTCCAGAGAATTAATTATAAGAGAAACAGTGCATTTTCATTTAGTACATATAGGGCAACATATTTATACAAATGTATGTATTAACTTCAGGGCATTTTTAAACTATAACATTTGTAAAGTGTATGACATTCAATAACGAGCTAGTTATTAAATTAGCTTATTTAAATCTTTTCATTTGAAACCTAATGGTTAATGTATCCAATTGGCCATCCTTTTTTTTTTTTTTTAACATTTTTATTGGAGTATAACTGCTTTACAATGGTGTGTTAGTTTCTGCTTTATAACAAAGTGAATCAGCTATACATATACATATATCCCTGTATATCCTCCCTCTTGCGTCTCCCTCTCACTGTGATCATTATTAAGGAGAAAGCATATGCTTGTGCTATTACTCTATTTTTAAAAGATAGGAGGAGAATTTGGATAAGGAAAAATATTTCAAGGTCATAAAATCCTACTGCATGTTTGGATAGAAAAACTAGCTTTATCTTCTGGATTCAGCAGCACAACTTTGCCTGGTCTAAGGGACTAGATTATGTTTTTAAAAATGAAGAAATGAGGTGATTAACATTTTTCTTGCTTAAAGTTAAAAATAGAAAGTGTTGACTTCAGTCATCAATTAGTTGTTCGGTAAGGAGGAAAGGGGACATGGATTCAGTGGGGCCAGCTCAGCTTGTTTTCAATCAAATATCACTAGGTAAGCACCATTCTCTGCACCCTATGTTCTGGGCTGTCCCTTAACTGCTGGACTAGTACACTCTCAGATTATTTTAACCTTGTAGTTTTTAAAAAAATTGTTAGCCTTGGTCTATAAATAGATTCTTGAGAATCTCAAGTTCTAATAATATCGGATCATTTTATTTCTCCTGAGAAATTAAACCATTTTATAGCCACTCTTAAAATCACTTAAAATTAATTATGTTTCAGGAAATTTGTCCTCATATTCTGTTAGGTGGTGGTGCTGCCCTTTAAACTCATATATGCTTCCAATATTACTTTATGTCATTGCTTCTCAATGAGGGACTAGTTCACCTCCCAAGGGACATTTGGCAATGTCTGGAGACATTTTCTGTTGTCACAACTGGTAAGGCAGGTGTGTGTATATTACAGTCATCTAATGGGTAGAGGTCAGAGATACTGCAAAAAAACCTGCAGTGCACAGGGCAGCCCCTCACAACAAAGAATTATTTGGCCCCAGATTTCAATAGTGTTGAGGTTGAGTAACCTTGCTTTATCATATAGATTTACATAGAGATATTACCTTATCCATATAGATAGGAATCATTACTGATAATTTAGATCTACATGCATTAATCTACAGCAAATAATCAGTGTCTGATACTCTGTTAATCTTGCTTGTCACAGTGTCCCTTCGTTTGTCAAGATTATGAGCTGATGTTTTGCTCTGGAAAGAGTATGAGGACTCCTCCTTGTCAAAAATAAAATGAGTCTGAAGGAATTTGTCAGCATTCCCAAATCTTTGGCCCATTTTTGATTAAGACTTTCAGCATTTAGGTCCTAGTCAAAAGGAACTTTACAAACTAGTTGTCATCAAACCTCAGTAAATGGTCTCCTAGCCCCAGATCTCTGAAACAGGCTTGCGAGCACATGCTGATACATTCATTTAGTCATTGCTGCTGCAAGACTTCAATGCTAATTCCATATTTAGTTACTGTTGGTAGCAACTAGTAATGGAGAGATGAAAGAGAAAGACCCTTTTTTAAAAGCTAACATCTTGTCAGTGGCTCTGTGGCTGCAATTCCCAGGGCACTGTGATTCTGCCTTTAAATGTAATTTCAAAACAGCTGTAAAGGCAAATTAGTTTCTTTCTATTAGTTAGGTGATTATACACCAATCAGAACTGAATACACACACTATTAAGTTTATAATTATATTTGAGAATTTCACAGTCCATTTCATCTACCTTTGGGCCTCCTTGAGTGCTCCCTGACGCTCACATTTTGTCTGGAAGGGAGTATTTTACCAAAAGTTTACACATGGTTAACTTGGTTGAGAATATTGAATCAGGCTCAAAGGTGAATCAAATGGCTGATAAATTTTCAAGGCCTTCAGTGACTCAGACCCTGGTCAGAAGCTAGGTTAATAGTGAGTGAAATTTTCTGGTGAAGGTGCAGTGACTTGACTATCTCTACCCATTTCTTAGTGGACAGGACTTTGAATCTCTGCTATCTCCTTGTCATAACAAAGACCACACATTAAGTGGGTTGGCCATGATGCAGCGGCCAGGTTTACAGGAAACCCTTGCAAGTGTACACAGATAGCTAGAAAGAACTTGGATTCTGCTACCTTTTCTGGGAACCCAATTGCAGCAAAAAAGTATTTATTTCTTTAGATAGATTTGTTTCTCTTCATGGAACTTGATTTCTGTATCACATTATAATTCTTTTATAGTGCAGCTTGCTATTGCATCAACTCAATTATACTTATTCAACGAATATTTATTAGGAGTCTGCTGTGCTGTTCAATTTGTAACAGTTCTGTACGGTAGAAGCTTGAGGAGGAGCATGGCGAGTGTGTAAGATTGTTTCTGGATGTCAGCAAGAAGTCACCGTGGTACGGTGGTGATAGTACCGAGGCTCTGGAGTCAGACAGACCCCTGTTCGGAGCCAAGCTCTGGGCTGTACCAGCGTGTGGTCTTGGAATGTTGCTTAACTTCTCTGAGTCTGGGTTTCCTTATTTATTTAATAATAAGCTCCCTAGTCTAGTAGTCAACAGCAGAGATGCTAAAATCAGACTGTGCACTTTTTATATCAGGCATACATCCATAATATTGCAGGTTCAGTTCCAGACCACTGCAATAAAGTAAATATTGTAATAAAGCAAGTCACGTGAATGTTTTGGTTTCCCTGTGCATATAAAAGTTGTGTTTACACTATACTATAGTCTACTAAGTGTGCAATAGGATTACATCTAAAAAAGTACATATCTTATTTTAAAAATATTTTATTAAAAGAAAGTACTGTTTTGAATTGAAAAAAAATGCTTCATGGCTAAAAAAAAGCCAAAACAAGTACAATAAGTAGCATCAAAGATCACTTACCATAGATCACCATAACAAATATACTAATAATGAAAATGTTTGAAATATTGAGAGAATTACTAAAATGTGACACAAAGACGTGTAGTGATCAAATGTTGTCAGAAACATGGCACCAATAGACTTGATCAACAGAGGGCTGCACAAACCTTCAATTTGTAAAAAACGCAGTATCTGGGAAGTACAATAAAATGCAATAAAATGAGATATGCCTGTACCTGTTCCCTGACTTGTGCAACATTAGGCAAGTGCCTTAACCATGCTAGGCTCCAATTTGTCCACTGAAAAATAAGATTGAATGTTATCATGTTTTAAAAACTCTTAGCATAATTTGTAGCCTGCAGCAGGTTGTTAGTGAATTATAGGGGTCTCACCACCATCATCATCATCAGATAGCAAATACCCCATCACTAGAAGTATTTAATCAGAGACTAAATGGCTACTTTTAGGTTAGTATCTAGTATATCCATTCAGACAGCATTGCTTTGACTTTTGTGGTTCTATGAAAAATATTCTAATGGTAGAACTGTGGCAACTGAGCAGAAGATATTTTTAGGCAAGAGCACCTTCACACAATGTGGGCAATTGCTTCTTCTGGGTATATGTACATGAAGGTGACACCTGAGGATCTCAATTAGGTTTCTGTTCTCTTAAACTATTCTTTAAAAATTTTTTTTTTTAAATTGTAGCTACTCTTCTTTGAATCATCTCCAAATTCTATACATCTCCCTTGAATTAATTTAGTTGCATAATCCAGAAATGCCACATGAATTCTTCATGTTATTGCTTCTCTTGTTTATGTATCCTAAAGAACACAGTTCACTTTTTTCCACTAATTACAGAACCCTTCCTGAAACCTGTTTAGCTTGAGGTCAGATATGTCTGTGACTCTCTCTTTTTAGTTCCATAATGTCAGCTGTTTCTCACCTTGAATTTTTGCACTTTGTTTTTCAATTCAAAATGCACTTTTGCACTAGTTAAAAATCATGATTTTTATTTCTGACTCCTTCTGCTGGCAGGGTCATTTGGAAATCTAATTTTATCTTCTCAGGGTGAATGACTCACCCTTCTCTTCCACCCCTGGTGGCCATGTGGATATAATGAAGAGCACTTTCTCCCCCAGATGAAGGATGGAAGAAAATGTTAAATAGGCCTAGGATGATCTTCTGCATGAATTTCAGTTAAAAAATTTCAGGGACATACGTAATAAAATTTGCTGAAATCAATTAAAACAAACAAAATGCTCTTATGAGCTACGGGGATTACTTAAGTACCTAGAATAAGGAATTTTATTCATACCAGTTGAAAACTGAGCATTTCAGGTGGGCATATTTGGACTGGTCTTTTGACATGGAGTAAGGATATTTTCAGTGACATACTACATCAGTTAAAATACCTTACTTAACCAGGAGCTTCTACCATCTAAAACACAGCAGAGAACTAGAAAATCAGCCTCAGAAAGTCCTGAACAGAGTGTTTTATGGTCCAGATCTCAAGCATTTTATTCTTGGGAATTGGGAAGATCTTCAATGACCCAAACTCAGGCTCTATTTCTTTTTAATTTTCACATACTATATTAAGCATGTCTTTCATTTTCTGTATTCTGAAGCTTTGACATCTGGGGCCTTGCCGACTCCAGAGGGCTTGCCCCACCTGGGTTTGCCAATTCCAAGAGATAGTAAACTACTTGCCTGTGAGGGTGCTTTCCAAATGCAAACCAACCAATGCAGAGCACACACCCCCAACCACCTTCTGTATCTAGCTCTCACTATCCACCTGCCCTAATTACCCCAGGACAAGGTTCTAAGCAACTAAGGACAGCCCCTATGTCTCACAGCCTGCTGACATTATTCAGATAGCCAAACTTAAGTCTGCTTACCCTGCCTTGTTTGTTTCTTCTTGTGAAAACCACAATAAAGGCTCTTTCCCACAGTTACTCCCTCTTCCCTCTTGACTGACCCTGGTGCTTCCCCATGTGCCCCTGCATGGGGTGCCATGTCCTCTCTTCTTGGGAACTGTAATAAACAATCTTTTCAGTGGTAATCATCTCCTGATCTTAACACACCTAAATAATAATAAAACCTATGAAAATACATATTTCTAAAAAGTTTGGCTTTCTAGTTTCTTAAATTATAGCAGGTGTAGGAGTCACAAGTTGGAACTGGAAGAAGGTTATAGAGTCACCTGTGTTGGTGGTACCATAAGATGTCACTTCTTATTGGTTGAATAAATGCCTTCTTGCCCAGTCATATAAAGAATGTACAAGCAGAATCAAACTTCAAACCGAATTGAGAACAAGGTAAGATGTGCTTCTGCCTCGTTTATTTTGTTTCTTTTTTTTTTTTTTTTAACACTTTCATCCCTCATCTGTTGCCTCCAACTTCACATTTTGAATCCTTTTTGTGTGTGTGTGTCCTGCCCTTGGCTGAACAGAATCTCATTCCTATTTTGGTATCACTAAATGATAACAATGATGTTAGCAACAACAATGGCAATACAAAAAATTAATTTTTAAAAAACCACTGTAAGACAAACTCTGTACTAAGTGCTTGATGTTTGTTATTTTGAACCTTGCAACAAACCCTAAAATATTGGCTTTTGTTAGCTCCTTGTTACAGATGAACAAACACATTTATGGAGGTCATATAACTTGAGCCAAATCACAAAGCCAGAAACAATTAGAACCTGGATTCAGAGGTGCACAGTGTAAATCATCTCTTTTATTTTTCTTACACTGTTCACTATAGCTTTTATACGGAAACACTCTTTTAGTAGTAACTAAAGAGGACAAGGATGTACCTAATGTCTGGATGTCATGTCATTTTGTGCCATAAACTCAATGACTTTCCCCCATAGAGAATTCACCAATTCCTTCTTCTCACTTTGAAAGCACATAGCTTATATTTCAAATTACATTTATCACAGTCACCGTTGTCTTAGAGATAGATGTATATGATTATCACTTTAACTAGCTTGTGGGCTACATGGAAACAGAAACTGTTCCTTATCTTTGTATTCATCACAGCACTTAGCCCAGGGTCTTGAGATTATTAAGTATACAATAAATATTTGTTGAATTGATTTGAATTGAGGATCAAATGCATGAATGCATGTTAAATCTGTTTGTAAGGCACTAGCCACACGAAAGACAATCTGATTATTTGAGTCATGGCATGTACACAAAAAAGAGGGATAGAGTGGTGGTGGTGGGGGCCCATTCCAGAGACTTTCAAGTCTTTTTAAAAAGATTATTGTTTTTTTTGGCTGTGCCCCATGGCTTGCGGGATCTTAGTTCCCCCTACCAGGGATTGCACCCTCGGCCTCGGCAGTGAAAGCACAGAATAGTGGTGACCAATAATTAGTCTAGGGATAAGCACATTGTCGGACATGCATGCATGCACATGCAATCAAGTTTCTTTTAGCAAGGAAGAATGGGGAAATGGCTACTGTATCAACAACCAACAGTGTCAGTCATAAAACTGGATTGAGAAAAGAATTTTATCTGTTACATGCTTTGCCTCATAAAATGTAGCAGCCCTACTTATCTGGAAGAACGTTAGAAGATACTTCTTCTTCACCTCCATATCTGGACAGAGATCCTGGGTCAGTGCCCACGAGAAAACAAAGCAGTGGTCCTTCTATTCTCAAGGTATGCTATTTGAGACTGTCAATTCTCTGATTTACCCCTATTTCTGAATTCCTATGCACTATTTTCTACATTTTAAAAAAGACTACAGCTTCAAGAAGATAACAGTATGATGTAGGAGAAACTAGCAATGGTCTCATATTACTGTAAGTATAGTGTCCACAAACAAAAGATTGCATTTGGGAATATGAATTGATTGGAAACAGTGCATTCTGGAGATTATAGTTTTTCATGAGCTGCATTGCATCAGAGTATTAGAGCATCAAACTGTGGGATTATCTGAAAATTTTTCTTCTGTTTATTAAAATAAGCAGCACTATGGATGAAGGCATGTTACATCCTCGAAGTTGAATATATTTGGGGGCATATTAATATGTCAGTATTAATATTTGAGATGGCAATTTGAACAAAGAAAACACAAATTAACAGTGAACCAATACAGTGGCATCTACACATCTTTTCTATAGTTAATGATTTCTTCTTACTTGAGCAAGACAAGAGGAAAAGAAATAACATGCAGGGCTTATATATAAATATCACAAAGCAAAAGAAACATTATACTGAAATTTACAGTGTATCTTTTCAAATGATCTACTTCAGGTAACAAATGAATAATTTAAAAATGCTTGCTCTCCAGTATATAGTACTTGACATAGGGTAATCACAAGCTGAGAAGAGTTGAGATGATAAAATTAGATGTAAATAAAAGCGGATGATCTAAGGAAGCCTTGCAAAGAAACATCTTGATATCATCTCTCTGGGCAAAGCTTGGCCCTCCTGGATTTCACTCAGCTGATCCTCTTCTGCGTCCTCACATTTACTAACACTAGGAAACATATTTCTTGTGCTATCCTGTTGCTACAAAGTTTAGATGAAATTTTTTCACTGGTTTGATCATAACACTATGATAAACTACATTTGTTTAAGTAGTTAAAGTTTTGCAAACAGGATACTATGGGAGGAGAATTTAAGTCAAAATGTATTAGTAAGGAAATGTTAATTTATGCTTACCATCATAAATAAAAACTCTAATTTTTAGTGGTTTAAAATAGCAAAGTTTTATTTCTTACTCATTTTACACTGTCCGTCTTGGAAGGGCAAGGATGGCTCTTTTTCTGCACGATCACATTCCAAGATCTAGACTGTCAGAATAGTCACTGCTGGCACACTGCTAGTCATCATGGAAGAGGGAAAAATGACCTTTGGATGGTCATGCCTTGGCTGTTAAATATTCTGGCCCATAAGTGATTTGTGCTACTTTTATTCACAACTCTTTTGCCAGATCAAGTTTAATAACCTCACCCAACCAGAAGGAAGCCAAGAAGGAGTGTAATCCCTCCTGTGATTGGAAGAGGTGAGACTAGAAATATATAGCGGCCATCACTCAAAACAATCACATTCTACCTATTTGGTCACAAATATTTGGCTCATTCTTTCCCACAAGCAACATATACATTTTCCCCATGGGAGAAAATTAAAAATTTTTTATCCAGGGCCCCATCCCTGCTGCCTGGAATGGAGCCCTGGTCCCACGCAGAGCTGGAACTCCTGGCTCAGTCTCTTCCCTCCACTGGGGTTGAGCTGCCCCAGAGCCAAGGGGAGGGCAGGGTGACCCCTGACCCCGACCCTGACCATGGCCTCATGTCCCATGCTCCAGAAGGACCCCACCCCCACCTCGGGGCCCCATGCCAGGTCTTCCATAACACCTAAGACGTGGTGGCTCCTAATGTAATCTTTTCATTGTGTCTCTTAATAACATGTGGACTCCTACAAGGCCAATTAGCATCACAACTTTGGTTGAACTGGATCTGGGATTCGCCAGGGTTTTGGCTTCGGGACAATGCCTGGCTGAGTCCACACTGACAGCATGTCAGTCTCCTCAGGACACACTGGAGTCTCAACTTCTGGACAACACTGGGCCCTGTCCATGCAGATAGAAGCCCAGTGTTTTTAGGACCTGCCGGCAGGCACCGCCATGGGAGTAGGCGAAGAAAGGTGAAGAAAAAGTGGGGAGAAGCTTCCTGTAGGCGGCCGACTGTTGAGGGGGATCCATTTTCAGAGCAGGAAGTATAGGAAGGGATTGATGTGGAAAATTGTGGATTTTAGGTAGTTTTGTGTGTGGTGCAGACAGATCCCAGTGTGTTTCCTTGGTGTGTGGTATATAGTTTCTTTGGCATCATTTATTAAGGAGATTTTCCCCAGTGTATGTCCTTGGCAGCATTGTCATAAATGAACTGACCACATCCATGTGGGTTTATTTCTGGGTTCTCTGTTCTGTTCCTCTAGTGCATGTGCCTGTTTTTGTGCCAATTCCACACTGTTTTGGTTCCTGTAGCTTTGTAGTGTAGTTTGAAGTCAGGGAGTGAGTTGAATCGAGCTGTGCTCTCCTTTCTTAGCATGGCTTTGGCTATTTGGAATCCTTTTTCGTTCCACACAAATGATAGTATTGTTTGTTCTGTTTCTGTGGAAAGCGTCATTTTAATTGTGTTAGAGATTGAATTGAATGTGTACACTGCTTTGGCTGAAAGAACATTTTAACAATATGAACATCTTCCAATGCCTGATCACAGAATATTTTTCTATTTTTTTGTTTCTTCTTCAGTTTCTTTATTAGTGTCTTACAATTTTCATTCTGCAGGTCTTTCACATCATTGGTTAAATTTATACCCAGGTATTTTGTTCTTTTTGATGCAATGGTAAATGGGATTGTTTTCTTAAATTTTCTTTTTGATACTTCTACCTCTTTAATAGTGTATAGAAACTCAACTGGTTTTTGTGTATGCAACTTTACTAAATTCATGTTTTACTTGTACCTTTTGGTGGTTTGATGTGGAAAATTGTAATTCAAAAATCCCATTGTTTCTATTGTATTCCAGGTTATTCACAACACCCAAGACATAGTGACTACTAATATAATCTTCCCACCTCTTAATAATATGTGGATTCCTACAAGAGCAGTCAGCTTAACCATTTTGAGAGAAATGAATCTGGGTAAGGCTTGGCCCCTATAATGAAGTTTTATGTCTTCTCTAACTTTCTGGCATAGTATTGACACATTTGTTTTGAAGAGTTATTTACTTTCTAGTAATTTCAAACATACAGAAAACTTGCAGTAGCAGTACCATGTACTCTTTATCTGTAAGTTCAGATTTGCTGTCATCACTGATTTACCACATATGCCAATTTAAAGGATGACTTCCATTATGTTTTTTCTTTTTCTATTTTTTGTTTTTTTAGTTTACGTTAGGGTTTATTCTTGGTATTGTTCATTTTATCCCAAAAAGGGACATTCTCGGGCTTCCCTGGTGGCGCAGTGGTTGAGAGTCTGTCTGCCAATGCAGGGGACACAGGTTCGAGCCCTGGTCTGGGAAGATCCCACATGCCGCGGAGCAGCTGGGCCCGTGAGCCACAACTACTGAGCCTGTGCGTCTGGAGCCTGTGCTCCGCAACAAGAGAGGCCGCGACAGTGAGAGGCCCGCCCACCGCGATGAAGAGTGGCCCCCGCTTGCCGCAACTAGAGAAAGCCCTTGCACAGAAACGAAGACCCAACACAGCCAAAATAAATAAATAAATTAAAAAAAAAAAAAAGGGACATTCTCCCAGGGAATACCCACATAACCCCCAAATGAGAAATCATTGTGGTTTTTACCTTCTAATCTAATCCACAGGCCCACTTCCACTTTCACCACCTGCCCCAAAGCATGAAAATATCTTTTTCCATTCTGATCCAGTTTTGTTTTTCTGGATGTGTTCTTAAGACTTTCCCTCATTTTCACAACCTTGATGGATTCAAAGTACCCAAGATGAGTATGATCTGGGTGACCTTTCCTGCATGACTTCTTTCACTTAGGATGTTTTCAATGTTCATGTATTTTGTAACACGTATCAGTACTTCATTTATGTTTTCCATGGTGAGTAAATCTATAGAACATAACATTTACCACTTAAACCATTTAAAGTATATAGTTCTATGACATTAACTACATTTACATTGTTGTATAAATATCCTCACCATCCATCTCTCATACTTTTTCATTTTTTCCAAGTGAAACTGCATCCATTAAACACTAACTGTCTTCAACCCTTGTCAAGCACATTCTGCCTTGTGACTCTGAATTTCACTTCTCTGGATACCTTATAGAAGTGGAATAATATAATATTGGTCCTTTTGTGACCAGATTACTCCACTTAGCCTGATGACTTTAGGGCCCATACATGTTGTAGCATGTCTCTGAATTTCCTTAGTTTTTGAGGCTGAATAATATCCCTTTGTGTACATATCACATTTTTTCTTTATCAATTCATCTGTCCATGGACACTTGAGTTGCTTTCACCTTTTGGCCAATGTGAACAATAATATTATGACTACAGGTGTACAAATATCTGTTTCACTCTTTGCTTTCAAACCTTTTGGGTATATGCCCTGAAGTGGAATTGACAGGTCATTCATTAATTTATGTTTAAGTTTTTGACAAACCGCCATACTGTTTTCCACAGCGGAGGCACAATTTTACTGTATTTCTGTATATGGCAGAATAATATGGAACTTTATAGACCTACCCTCCTTTTGCTTATCCATTCATCCATTGATGGATATTCGAATTGTTTCTACCACTGGGCCAATGTCAACAATGCTGCTATGAATATTCATGTACAAGTTTTTGTTTGAACACCTGTTTTCAATTCTTTGTGGTATATATCTAGGAGTAGAGTTCTTGAACTAAACTGTAATTGTATTTTTATCTTTTTGAGGAAATGCCAAACTCCTGTATATATTTTCTGCTCCATTTTACATTTCCACAAGCAATGTGTAAGGGTTCCAATCTCTCTACATTGTTACCAGCATTTTTATTTGTTTTTTCTTGATTATAAGCATTTACTCTATGTGAAAAAATTCTTATCCAGTCATACCATCCAGTTGTAAAGTAACATAAGATCCAGTCATCATCTAGGATTTTCTGATGATTCATGGTGGTTTCTAAATTGTGGAAGTTAGGGGAAACCCACAGTGATTTCTTCATTAGGTCCAGATGTGGCTCCTCTTAATCCATAGATCTGTGAGCTAAAAAGATTAGCTATGTGATTTCCAAACCAAATATACAATGGTCTAGCAGGACAAGCAGAATAAACATTCTTGTTTGGTAATAGAAAGAAAGGAAGACTCACAGAAGTCATTGATTCATAGCAATTCTAGTTGTCTATTATTAGGCAGAATTTGCAAGGGCCTGCTACCCTATTTACCTCAGTCCTGATTCTGGTTCTTAGGATGGGTCCTCAGTCCATGGTTCTCTAGGCCTTAGCTCTAACCTCTCTGAGGCTCTTCCTTTCTCATTATCCTCTTTGATTCTGCCTAAAAACGAGAATTAGAGAATGTGCCTTGCCTTTGGTTGAGCTGCTTTTCCGTCTGCTTCCTTTGCATTGAAGGTTTGGGGTACAAGAGTCATTCTTGAAAATCCAAGAATTTCTTCTCCCCTCTCCCCCGAACCCCCTATTCCCTTACTCTTCCTTCACAGGCTCCTGATTATTTGATTTACAGATGTTTTAAAAATGTAGGCTTCTTATTTATTTAATTCCAGTCCCCTCCATTTGCCAGTAGGCATATACTTTACGTATGTATATAAAGGGAGAGCTACACTTTAGGCTTTTTTCTCCTTGAACAATTTTGACAGATTGAAAGGACTTACTGGGTTTCATCTTTATCCATTCAGAGATTTTAACAGTGAGTGTAAGGACATATGCTTGATCTAACTCTTGCTATTAGATTGAGTTTTAACTTTTCCTATTTGGGATTGAGAAGCACTTGCCTCTTCCAACTCTAAGAATCCCTGAATATGTACTCTTTCTAGTCTCTGTAATTCCTGCATACAACTGGACCAGTGCTTTTCTGAGCCTACCTTTTTCTTTTACTACTTTGCAAAGTGCAACAAACAGCAACTGGGACACATCGCTAATCTCCCAGGAGAAATACAAGGTCATTTGGTGTGGGATCTTTCTTATAAATTATTGCATTCAATATTGTGGTGGTAAATGTTTAATAGTTAGCTCTCTAGGAAGAGAACCAACAACTATGATTTGTAGTGCTTCCCAATTTCAGTGGTATAAATTCCCCCACTATGGCAGATTTAAGTTATGAACATGGCATTACAAAACCTGAAGTTGGAAAGAGGTACTTACAGTTATCTCTTGGATGCTGACTTGGACACAGCCAGCTCCAGCACAATACTGATTGCAGGTGATTGTTTTACCAAATATTTTGCAATTACTTAACATAGAGTGTCATACTTCCAGTCTGTCTCACAACATGCTGCCTAGCCCAAAGCCAATGCCATATACTTTATTTTTAATGGCAAGTCTCCACTTCTAGGTACAAACTTCAGTATCGATTAGAATAGGCTAGGTTATGGGACTTCCCTGGTGGTGCAGTGGTTAAGAATCCACCTGCCAATGCAGGGGACATGGATTTGAGCCCTGGTCTGGGAAGATCCCACATGTTGTGGAACAACTAAACCCGTGTGTCACAACTACTGAGCCTGCACTCTAGAGCCCCCGAGCCACAACTATTGAGCCTTCCTGTGACAACTATTGAAACCCGCGTGCCTAGAGCCCGTGCTCTGCAACAAGAGAAGCCATCACAATGAGAAGCCTGCACACTGCAACGAAGAGTAACCCCTGCTAGCTGCAACTAGAGAAAGCCCGCACACAGCAACGAAGACCTAATGCAGCCAAAAATAAATAAAGAAAGAAAGAAAGAAAGGAAGAAAGAGTGCCTACTCCATTAAAAAAAAAATAAAGAATAGGCTAGTTATGTCACAGTAGCAGATAAAGAAATCTCAGTGGCTTAAGAAAGAAAAGGTTTATTTCTCACTCATACTACCATGCCCATCCCAGTATTTCTGGGCCCAAAACCCAGGCACTATCACCTGGAAGATTGCAAACCAGCTTGGTAGAGGGAGAGAGGCCCGTGGAGAGTGTGAACTGGCAACTAAATGAATTGTCTTCAGATGTACTGGGTGTACTTCTGTTCACAACTTATTGACCAGAATTAGTGACAAAACCACAAAGGAAAAGAAGGAGAAAGCAAGTGTGAACCTACAAAGTACCTGGAAGCAGAGAACAGAAAATATTCTGTGGTCAACACTAGTGGCTATGATAACTCTATACCAGTAGAGATGCCTTAAGCCACACAGTTTATGTAGTTTTCCAAGCAACTTAAGCAATGTTTTCTTATTTTTTCCCTTATTTCATATAGATTTGAATTATTAAAGACTAAGAAAATACACAATGGCAGTAACTATATTTTACCAAGCACTTCATATAATGATCCAACAAAGATTTTTGATTACTCCTTTGGTAACTCTGCCTAAAATCAGTACATACAGTATGATATCTAATAGATTAAAACACACACACACGTCAAATAACACAAAGAAATAATATGAAAATTGCTATCATTGAAATCTCTGAATGATGGGTTTCTAAGTGTTTTTTAAATTTTATTTTTTTCAAATTTTACGTTTTGTAGCTGCAAACATGTACTTCCTTTATCATGAGAAAAATTCAGATATTAAAAAATTTATATAAGTTTTCATAATCTATTTTAATACACCTATGCAAAAATATAATCACAGAGATGAAAAACCTAGATAGAAGTGCATCAAAATATTCTGTGTTTGTTCTGGGTGATAGGATTAGGTATGTTTTTAAAAAAATATTTTTATTTATTTTTCTTTTTCATATTTCCTCTAATGATTGTTATTATAATTTAAAAATGTTAGTATATTGTTATTATTATTACATTGTCTCTATACTCACAACTCATTCTCAACAAACTGAGAGTTTTTATCATAAATGGATGTTGAGTTTTGTCAAATGCTTTTCTTGCATCTATTGAGATGATCATATGATTTTCATCCTTCATTTTGTTAATGTGGTGTATCACAATGATTGATTTGTGGATGTGGAATCACCTTTGCATCTCTGGAATAAATCCCACTTAATCATGGTGTATGATCTTTTTAATGTGTTGTTGAATTTTGTTTGTTAATATTTTGTTGAGGATTTTTGAATCTATGTTCATCAGGGATATTGGGCCGCTAATATTCTTTTCTTGTGTTATCCTTTTTTGGTTTTGGTATCAGGGTAATGCTAGCCTTGTAAAATGAGTTTGGAAGCATGCCCTCTTCTAATTTTTGGAAGAGTCTGAGAAGATTTGGTATTAATTCTTCTTTGAATGTTTGGTAGGATTCACCAGTGAAGCTGTCTGGTCTTGAACTTTTGTTTGTTGGGAGGTTTTTGATTACTGATTCAATCTTCTTACTAGTAATTTGTCTGTTCAGATTTTCTATTTCTTCATGATTCAGTCTTGATAGGTTTTGTGTTTCTAGGAATTTATCCATTTCTTCTAGGTTGTCCAACTCTGGATGTATAATTGACCAGAGTTAGTCTGTTATGATCCTCTTTATTTCTTTGGTATCCATTGTAACATCTCTTCCTGCTTTTCTGGTTTTATTTATTTATCTTTCTTTTTTTGTGTGTAAGTCTAGCTCAAAATTTGTCAATTTATTTATCTTTTCAAAGAACCAGCTCTTAGTTTTATCAATCTTCTCAATCCTCTTTTTAGTCTCTATTTTATTTATTTAGGCTCTGATCTTTGTTATCTCCTTGGTTGAGTTCCACTGACTTGTCTTTGAGTTCATTGATCCTTTCTTCTGCTACATCTATTCTGCTTTTGAACAACTCCAGTGTATTATTCAGGTCAGTTATTATCTTATTCAACTCTGTGACTTCTATTTGGTACTTTCTTATACTTTCTATCCCTTTGTTGAAATTCTCACTGAGTTCATTTATTCTTCTCCCAAGTTTGGCTAGCATGTTTATGAGCATTACTTTGAACTCTTCATCAGGTAAAGTACTTATCTCCATTTCATTAAGACTATTTTTTTGAGGTTTCATCATGTTCTTTCATTTGGAACATATTCCTGTTTCTTTACTTTGCTTGATTCTCTGTATTGGTTTCTATACAGTAGATGTAACAACCACCTCTCTCAGTCTTGAAGGAGTGGCTTTGTGTAGATGAAACTTGTCATTGAATTTTGCCCTAGTTCTTAGTTATCTCTCAATCCTTCATGATTGCCCAAGCAGTGTATTATAGTTTAAATAGCTCCTAGTAGTTAAGAGTGTGCCTAGAACTGTCAATGTACCAAAGGGAAAGATTTCAATCAACACCTAGATTCAGGCTAGTTGGAAGCCAGACCCTCAGACAAAAGCTTCTCAAGTATGAAAATATATGTAGCCTGTGGGACTGCAAGAGTAAGCCTTGCTGGTCACCAGAGTCAGGCTATATGGAGGTGTCCCTTGGATGGCAGTTACAGAAATGGGGCTCCAGATGAGGGTATAAGCTCTTTTCTTGGAGATACTGGTGAGCTGGAGTGAAGCAGAGGGAGAGTGCAAAGATGGCATCTACCACCCTATGTTCTCTGAGAGCAGCTCTGTAGGCCTTTAGTTATGAGTCAAACCTGAAGCGTGCCTCTCAGGCCAAAGCTCCAGGACAGGCAAATAGGCCTCTTTCACACAAAGAGTAGGTGTGTGTTTCAGTCACTGTCTGTGCCCTGGGAGTGGTAGCCTGCCGAGAACTGTCTCTCTGATTGTTACAGTCCTGTGGGATGCAGGAATGCAAGTTCCCATGGCCGCCAGAGCCAGGAACAAGGGGTGTCCCCTCAGGGGCAGCCACAAAAATCAGAACACCAGACAAAACAACCGGGGCACCAGATATGTGTAAAAGCTCCCCTCTGGGAGATACTGTCATTCTGTTGTGCAGCAGAGGGAGAGATTGCAGAAAGTTCCCGTCCTCTGAGGTCTCTGGAAAGGATTACAGTCAGTCCTTGGATGTATGTTTAATTAGAAGCCTGCCCCTCAGGATGCAGCTGTGATGATTAGCTAACAGGCTTCTTCCACAGAAAGACTGAGCTCCTATGTCTGTCGCCTCTTGCTGTGCCCTGGGTGTGTTAGCTGTTTAAGAGCTCTTTCTCTGTTGGTTACAGGCCTGTGGATCTACGAGCATAAGCACCCCTGGCCACCAGCAGGCCATGGAAAGGTGTACCCTGACGGCAGCTGCAAAAATTGGGGTGCCAGACAAGGGTATAAGCTCCTTCTGGGGAGATAGCAGTGAGCTGGAGTGAGGCAGAGGGAGAGCACAAAGATTGTGTCCACTGGCTTCTGTCCCCTGAGAGCAAGTCCATAAGCCACTAAATGTGTGTCAGACCAGAAGTCTGCCCTCTAGGCCAAAGGTCTTGCACAAGTAAATAGGTCTCTTTCACAGAAAGACAGTGTGTTTCAATCTGCTGTCTGTGCAGTGCCTTGGCGGTGATAGCTTGCTAAAAATGGTCTCTACAATTGCTACAGTCCATGGGACCCAGGAATGCAATTTCCCCTTGGTCTTCAGAGCCAGGCAATCAAGGGGCATCCACTGGGTGGCAGCCATAAAAATCAGGGCACCGGATGTGTGTAAAACCTCCCTTCCAGGAGATAGCGGTGCTTTGGAGTGGGGCAGAGGGAGAGCATGATGTGGCCTGCTGGCTGTAGCAAGGCAGAGGGAAAGTGTAAAGATCATACTCACAGGAAAAAGGAAAAAATAAAAATAAAAGGCCTAGAATTAAAAAAAGAGAAAGTTGGTGCCCGCCAGCTGGAGCCAGGCAGAGGGAGAGTATGAAAATAGTGCTGAACAGTCTTAGTCCCCAGAGAGTGTTCTGCAAACTCCTAGATGTGCATGTTAAATTAGATACCTGCCCCTCAGGCCCCATACTTTGATATTAGCAAATGAGCTTCTTTCACTTATTCTGGGTGCGATCAGCTGCCTCTGACCTGGGCCCAGGGTTGGGGGAGTCTGAGCCCTTTATGAGCCGTTTCTCAGATCCTACAGTCTTGTGGGTCTTGGGTTTGAGAGCCCTGTTGACTTTCAAAGCTAGATGTTTTGGGAGCTTGTCTCTCAGGTGCGGGTCCTATAAGCTGGAGTGTCTGATGTGGGGTTCAAGTGCTCTGCTCCTCAGAGAGAAACTCCAGGTTTTGAGTTCTCTCCAGATTGTGGGTCACTGTGCTGGGAGTGGGGTTTATGATGAGATTGTGTCCCAGCCTCTTCTACCCACTTGGATATGTTTTTTTTTTTTTTTCTTCTTTGCTCAGTGTGCAGTCATTGCTCAGCCACCCTTTCAGTTTTTTTTCCAGAGGAAATTACTCCATAAGTAGCTTTAGACTCAAGTGTCTGTGAGAAGAGGTGAATTCAGGATCTTCCTATGCCACCATCTTGAACCAGAGCCTCCAAGACTCAGGTCTTGATTCCAGTATATAAAGAACTCTCAAGACTCAACAGTAAGAAAATCTAAAAATGATGAAAGACTTCGACACTTTATGAAAGAGGATATATAGGTAGCAAACAAGTACAGATGTTCAACAACATTGGCCAATAGGAAAATGCAAATTCAAACCATGATGAGATACAACTATGCCCCTATTAGAATGGCTAAAGTTAAATATACTGGTGGTAAACAAGTGCTGACAAAGATGTAGAGCTTCTGAAATGCTCATTATTGCTTTTGGGAATGTAAAATAGTACAGTCACTCTGAAAAATAGCTTGACAATTTCTTACAAAGTAAACATACATTTACCATATGACCCAGTAGTCTTAACTCCTAGGTATTTAAACTCTAGAAAAATGAAAACTTATCTTCACACAAAAAATTGTGCATAAATATTTACATTAGCTTTCTTCATAATCACCAAAATTGGAAATAATCCAAATGTCTTTCAACCTGTAAATGAATAAACAAACTATGCTACATTCATACAATGGAGTACTACTCAGAAATAAAATGTACTGAGCTAGTGGTACACACAACACCTTTTGTGAATCTCAGACACACTGAGTGAAAGGAGCCACTCCCAAAAAGTTACATATTGTTTGATTCTATTTATATGACGTTTTCAAAAACCCAAAGCTAGTGCCAGGGAGAGTGCTAGTGCCAGGGATTAGGGGTGAGGGAAGGTATCACTACAAAAAGATAACAAGAGGGAATTGGGGGATAATTGAAAAAAATAAAATGACCAAATTGACAGGATTTCTGTAGAAACACCAGTCATTAATTTCTTTCCACATTTGCTTTGATTTTCATTATGAAACTTATCACTACTTAAATCATTCGTCTACTTATGTTCATTTGCTTACTGAATTTCTCTCCCCGTTAGAACATCAGCTCCATGAGAGCAGGCTTCTCACTTGTCTTGTTCCCCATTGTCTTCCCAGTACTTAGATCAGTGCCTGGCACATAGTAGGCACTCAGATATTACTTGTTGAATGAATGAACGCTGAGCAATGGACTGTGATCTATTTTAATCAGGAAAAAATGGTCATCCAAAGCAGTAGAAAGAGTAACTTCCTCTGTAGGCAAGAGCTGATTCTTCCCAGAACTGAATGGTCAAAGAGGCCACATCATACTTCAGACCTGAAATACTATCAAAGGCCTGAAAGGAGAAGGTAGAACAATAAGTCAGGAGTTTCCCAAGTGCAGGAGTAATTCAGGAAATGATTTGTAAAATTGAACAATGAGACAACGGAATGTACTACTAACTTTAGGAGGTCGTTTGGTCAGGCTGGAGTTCAACGTGCAGTCAGAACAACCAATCCTGCTGTCCCCAGCATCTCTGCTGTTGTGGTCTATAGGATAAGGGTGCATCTCTGGATATTATGTAGATACTCTAATATCTGTTTTGCTATCCTACAAAATCACAGTGTGTATGTGTGGGGTCTTTTTGAAGTTCCCAGAGGGTTCTCCCGTTCTGTTTAAGCACTTACAATATCAGTTCAGGACAACGTTCACTCCCTTGCTTCAGAAATGAAAATGCCCAAGGACTTCAGTGAACCACATACGGCATTCAGGATAATGGATGGGTTCTGTAAGAAAAGCAATTTAAGAGTAGTGAGAAGGTGGATTAAAAGAGAACACTTCAAATATGTCAGTGACAGAAAAAGTTATTAGAACCAAAATTGTGTACAGAATATCATTGCAGGATTAGTTTGCCCAGAGTAATCCTAAAAGTGTTCTAAAGGTTTCAGTTAGTGAGGTTTTAGAATATTTTAATCCTCAGGTAAAAACTATTCCTTCAGGCCTAGAGTTTTCATCTCACTATGGCTATTTGGAGGTGGCTTACTATGGACATCCTTCTCTGGAGGTGGGAAGTAGGCTAGGCTTTCCTCTGGTATTCCCTGGGGACATCTCATGTGTTCCCTGGTGAGAAACCCATTCTCTTTGGGGAGGGAGAGGGACACTACAACTGTTTACACTAGAATACATTTACATGCGTTCCCATGTCATGTTCCCAGAGACACCTCCCTATCCAATCCATCTAAAATTGCTCCCTACTGGCACTCCATATCCCTTTGCTTCCTTTGTTTTTCTCCTTTACACTTAGCATTATCTTAAAAAAATATTTATTGTTTGTCCACATCCCCTCGAGTGTAAATTCCATAAGGGTAGACATTCATGTCTGTTTAATTCACAGATTTATTCCCCAGTGTCTAGAATAGTATTTGGCACATGGTAGACACTCATTTAGTATTTTTTGAGTGAATAAATTAATTTATACATTGAATTGGCTTGGTCCTGCAGAGAAACTTTGATAGATTCCACAAGCTTGTTAACATGATGCTGCTATTACTGAAAATTTGTCTACTAGTGATTGCCTGCCTCCCTTACAATGCATAATGTAAAGCCTATGATGGCAAACACTTTGTAACTTTTTAGAACATAAGACAGCAGGAAATACTTTTCGAAATAAATGAAAGAATGAATGAATATATGAAATTATTTTTGAAACTTCTCCTTTAGAACTGCATTCAGAACCAATCTATGTTCTAGATAAGGAAATCAGTCTAATGATTTCATATCCACGTGTTGCTTTTTTTTTTTTTTAAACACCTTTATTGAAGTATAATTGCCTTACAATGGTGTGTTAGCTTCTGCTTTATAACAAAGTGAATCAGCTATACACATACAATACGTTCCCATATCTCTTCCCTCCTGCATCTCCCTCCCTCCCACCCTCCCCATCTCACCCCTCCAGGTGGTCACAAAGCACGTGTTGCTTTTGACCAAAAGTTGCCAAGCTTAGTGAGATGTTACTAGAGAAAATAATGCCCACGTCATAACTTTGCTTATGGACAACATTCCATATGCCCTATTACGGACAATAAAAGATAAGAAAGGTAAACAAACACACCTAAATCCAGTCAGGCAACAGTCTCATAAAATTGAGTTCAATTTAATATCTAGGGGACTATTTGGTTGATAAGCATTTGGTAAGCTGCTGCCTTATATTTTGCTGTGGTGTGTAGCACAGAGTAGTTGATTCTTTAAAAACCTTGGGGAAGAGTACAAACATGAAATATTAGAAATCCCTAATGACATCCCCTGAGTTTATTCTGTTTGAAGTCTGATTGCCAAAAATATCCCTACTTCTAACATTAACGGTCTTTTATTTTTAACTAACATATCAGGAATGTAAAGGAGATGTAAACCACTTTCAATGTCTAACCAACATGATTCATTTGATTTCTGCTCACTGCTGATAGTAGCACATTTATATTTCACGGTTTCTGAATTCAAAGTACTATAATATCCAGATGTGGCCAACTGCTTTCAAGACCAAATGATAAACAGCATTGTGGCTTGAAGTTAGATAGCAATGCTGAAGAGCAGTCCATTCAGCAGCAAATCAAAAGATTTATATTAAGTGGGAAAGTCATATTAATCTTGCCTAGGTATCCCTGGTGTTGGAAACTTATTTGTAGGAAAAGTGAAAAGCATTATATGAAGCAAGTGGCTTACACTACAGCCTGGAAGGAGAACAGTATCAAAAATAAGGAGAGAGAGTAAATATATAATTTAGAACCAGCTCCCCAAAACAATATATAATGGAAAACACAGCATCACAGTTTCCAACCCCACTACAGTTTTGCCAATCGAAAGGTAGGTATGCAATTCTGGAATGTTTCATGACCTTAGAAAGAAGTCTTTGTTAAAGACATAATGGTATCAAATTATAGTAGGGATCCTTCTATGAGTTTTCTAGAATAGGATGCTTTAAAAATGCCATGATGATGCAGGTTTTCATACTACCACCAGGTTCTCTGCTGCTGAGGATAATTTTCTAACATTGCTGCTCATGGTTGTTGTGGATCTGAGGATGCAGCATAATGATCTAATACTTGTGTGAGTGTTTTGAACAGGCAAGGAGTTCTATATAAATATGACATTTTCTCATTTTTGTTTTAGTATGTATTTATATATATGAAAAGATTGCTATTTATCATTTCCTTCCCATGCAATTTTAAGCCTGAAAAGTATATTTGATCTTTATTTTGGCGCACATGCCTAGAGAGTAGATTGTAGGAGTGCCGATGACACAAGAAATTTTCTGCTTGGTTAAGGAGGGGTATCGTTATTATCATCGCGATATATTTAAATTAATCTTTTATAAAAATAATACATTAACTGTACTTGGTTCAGCTGAAATTCAAGCAGCAATCAATAGCAGTATAGACAATTTCTGGGGCACCTTTTCTCATATGGTAACTCAAAAGTCAATTTTTAGATCAGGCTCCTGGGATCTTTCTTCTTTTTTTCTTGGCTATGAAGTGCTTCTAAGGTATCTCTCTAAGTTAAGATATCTTGATTAATCTTCCTCTTATAAAATAAATCTCTTCAGATTGTCCCATACCACAATCAATCAATTAACTTGCTGCTTTTTTGTGTGCTGCTACATGTGTGTTGTCTTATCTTCCAAACACAACTGTATTGTCCTTGAAAGCAAGATATAAACAGTTTTCTCAGAGAGGTAAGGAGAGTAATAAGAGTTAAACTGAAAATAATGCAGAAACAGATATGTGTGAGAAATACTGGGTGTTATATGAGTTAAGCAAACTTCTTTAGTGCCGAACTTCTCTGAGCCTCTGGAACAATGGTTAGTTGTTGTGGCCCTAGAATCAGGTTACTTTGGTTCAGGTTCAGATTTCAACTTTATTAAGAGCAGAGTGACGTTTGACCTTGGATAAATGACTTAACCTTTATGTGCTTTTGTTTCTAGACTGTAAAGTGGTTTACCTCATGCAGCTTTTATGAAGTGTTAATGAATTAATGCATGTGCGATTATCACCTATGTGCAATTATGAGTTTCTAAAACAGGAATTTATTATGAAGTTTCCATAAACATGGAATTCTTTGTTTTCTTGTCATATCATGTGACTAGTATTCCTGAAAGTACACTCAGGGAAATGTCCTTTGACCTTGTCCTATGATTACTGGTGCTTAACACACCCTTATTGTTTGACTAGTATCCTTACTCTCTTAAATTTTCTCCAACTATTTATTATGAAACATTTCAAACCTACAATAGTGTAGAAAGAAGAGAACAGTAAATATCCACATGTCATTCATCTAGATTTAAAATTTGTAACTTTTTTCGCTTTTTCTCTCTCTCTCTGTATATTTACCCCCAAACCATTTGAAAGTAAATTGCAGACTTTTTGACATTTCAGCCTAAAATACTTCACCATGTATCTTCTAAGAATAATGACAGTCTGCTACAGATTACATAGTAAGGCTTAGGAAAATAACAACAGTTCTATAATATTACTCAGTCAATATTTAAAAT